>NC_133971.1:65105517-66409109 GCF_031877795.1 Strix aluco
GTGTAAGGAAGGGATAAGCTGTTTCTTAAACATTGTCATTTTCAGCAGTGAAACTGTCCTCATGTTCCCAACAGGAAACAAAACATTTCCATCCTACTTGTATTTTAATTAAGGGTGTTTTAATATTAACGCCAGTAATTTTTATTCAAGCCATGTTTTATTTTTAAGAATGGCCTGCATTTTTTCAGTAGTCTGGTTTTGTCACACTTTTCTTTCCCACAGAGTGAGAAGTGAATGTGGAGACTGAATGGAATCTTTTTAAAAAATACTCATAGCTCTGTGGAAATGAGTTAAAAAATCAAAAAGAAAGTTTCTAGAAAGAAAAAGGAAAGGAACCAAAACATTAAGATACTAGAGGAAAAAGGAAAGTTAAAAAAAAAAGCCACAAAGCTACACCCAAACCCAGTATTCAACTGAGGAGAATTAAATTACTTCTTATGATTCATTTCAATGGTAAAAACCAAGAGTGCTAATGAAAAAAAGAGGAATTTGCAGTATTTTATTCGAAAAGGGGTAACTAAGTATCAGTTTGGATCTTCATAGCAGTTGTCTTATTCAAAGGAATAGTAAATCTTTTTGATAGTTACACATATATGTAAGCTACAAATATTAAAACAGACGTTTTGTTCATAATAACTTTGATAGTGATGTATAGTTTTTCATAGCTTATTTTAGGAGAAAAATGCTTTTTTAAAAAATATTTTTGTTTCAGCTTGATTGACTTGAATAATTTAGCTGCTTCAAGATAACTGAAAAAGGTTTGTTCTGTGAAACAATATTCTTTAGGAATCAGCAGGAAGCTGAAGCAAGGCTTTGATTCTGTCAAACAGTCTGGAGGATGTTGCTCAGAACTACTTTGGGGAACAAGTTGGGATCCAGCATTTGACAGAAAAAAAATAAAAACCTTGACAGCAACCTTCAAATGCTGCTCACCCAGAGAGAGAAAATTTTTGTATTGGATCATGAACTTTTATCTTTTTTAGGAAGTGTGTTTTGCAGTTTCTGCCTCTTAAGTTCTTGGCCAATGTGCACAGAGTCAAACATTACAGCAGGTTTTTTCTGCTTCCTTCTGTCACTGTAGCTGTCACAGACAAAGTTCTCACTTCTACAGAACAACAGAGACTTTTAAATATCTGAGTAGGAGTATGTCATAAATAGGATGTTTAAATAGTTTTTACAAATGTGATGGAATAAGTTGTTTCAAAAAAAAATATTTTCTTGAGTCTTAGCATTGTTGTCTTGTAAAGAGTCTCAGCTCTAACGGAACGTATGAAAAAAGAGAGATAGAAAACCTTCATCTTCAGATAGAGAAATCACATTTAGAAAAGCCTTACTTGTTTTACCTCTCCAAGTGTTGATGTTCATTACCAGTCCCTGTGTTGAGACCTGCTAGAAAAATGGAATTTTATTTCCAAATTTACACTTCATTAATGCTTTGTTCTGCAGCTTTTAATTGGAAGAATCTTAAAAAACTAAATTATAATATTCAAATGAGGTTTTTTATAAATAGTATTTATAACCATTGATTTTAAAAGACACTTAGCAGCTATCTCTGGTTTAATTCTGGAATGAAAAATCAGATTCTGTGTTTTATTATTGCTAGTGACAATCTATCCTGCATAAAAGGTGTTATAATATGAAGCAGAGTCATGACAGAAAAAGTATAGCAGTACAGTAAAGCATATTGTTCTGATCAATGATACCTTGAAAGTTTAATTTATCTCTCTTCAAAACTCAGATTTGAGGGTTCAGCTAGCTTTTGCAGCTTTGACAGATCCCTTCTTTTATTTTCCAGCTCAGAAACATTAAAATTTTATTTCCAACTTTATAAATATTTGTATTTGAAATGCTCGATGATGCCAGATGCTAGGGTTTGTTCAGTTTCTAGGTTACCTTATTCTGTAATACTGTTGAAAAGATTTAACAATAACTGTGAAAAAAAGTCATAACTTCCAGTGTGTTTAGACAGTGCCCAGTTCAGTGGAGTTCCAATCCTGAAGGAGATCTCTGTGTGTTACCAAAAATTATGCAGTCACAGGTCTAGTTTCAGAGTGTATGGGAGTGCTTCATAGAACTGCTGTCTCCTGCTGAGTTTCAGTGAGTGTGGGTGGTAATAAACAGGGAGGAGGGTGGCACCTGTTAGCCTGCATATGTTTTTAAAAGTTCAGTGCCTCACTGTAGGGGTAAGAAAAAGATATTTTGTAACCTTACTCTGGAAATCCTGGTTAGCTGCAAAATGAACAAAACTCCTTTGTCTTAACTGTCAACAGCTAGACTAAGAAATAGAGCTTTTGATTGCACTCTTTGTTGCCGGATTGCTAAAAGTAAGACGGTAAGGATTTTGGTATGAGGAGAATTATTAGAGTCAGATGTGAAAGAAACCAAGGCTTTTCTTAAAGTTCAAGAAAAGAGGCCTGTCAGACAATCAGAATAATACAGTTACAGAAACTAACAATCAAACGTGAAGATTTTGATTGTGCCATGTCGTATTCTTAGTGTTCATTCAGCAGACTAGCAATTTCAGTTTTCCAGCATTTAGAATCATAAAATATTTACCATCCTAACTTATTTGCTTGACTGTTCAAACTTGCATTATACTGACCTCAGCCATTCATATTATCAGTATGCAAGACAATCTATTTTTTATTATGCTTTAATCTCTCTATCCCCAGAAGTTAATATTTTTTTCTTTTTATTTTCAGGAATGCTATTTTTAATTAACATTTTAAAATCTTTATTTTCTGATTTGTGATAAAAGTTTTAATTTTATTTTTGGCTCCAAAATGATTCAGTGAACAAATTGTAAGGAATGTGTTCATATACGTGTTGTGCATATATATATATGTATATGTATATGCACTAGTTTACCAGCTTCTAGAATGAGGTTGGTTGTTAGTGTACCACACAGATACTTAGGACTGGAAATGGAAGAACAACTTTCCATTTAAAAAGGAAGGCTGTCTGGTGCTACAGCCTGTCTTGGTACTACTTGGGAGCTGGGACTAGGGTGCTAGGTTTGTTAGATTTAAAAGAGAGATGGCATGAAAGGAGAGAATCTACCTTTTCATTAAATCTGCTCTGTAGTTGGATCAGACACACCATAGATATACAGACATACACAATGTAGAAATTGAATATTAGAATTTAATTTGAACATAACCTTGAATGATGCTTACTGTTGATACAATTTAGTCAGGCTTTAGTGGCATACTTGAGTCTTAATTCCTGACTTTGACATCTGTTCATAGATGATATGTGATTTCATTATTTTTCTGTTGTAGCCAGTTTTTGCCACACAAGTATTAACTGAAGAAGGCTTGATGGTGAGAAGGAATCCTTACATTGTGGATATATGTATCTCCTTATCCTCTTACTAAAAATGCTTTGGACCTTCCTCCAGAGAAAGTGAGATTTTCAGGATTCAGATTCAGGTTCACAGTTAGTAATGCAATAAGAGAAGCAGCAAAATGGAGTTCTCTAAAGAACTTAATAATATTGTGTGTACATCTGTGTGTATATATATACACATTAATTAAAATTAATTAACAATTTTTTATAATCCATCCAAGCCAATTCCTGCATCTTAAAACTGATTCTTTCATTCCTTGTTGTATACATCCTTATTGTTTAAAAAAAAAAAATCAGGTGTTCAGTTTTTACCTTTTAATATAATTTGTGAGTGAAGATGATGCTTAGGTACGAAATATTTAGCACAGAAATGACAAGCATTTGCTGGTGTGGAAGGAGCATAGGGAACAACTTATTATCAAAGCAAGAACCTATATTCAATGAAGCTAAATCTCAGGCTTCACCATTTTTAAAAGAAAAACCTGAAGTAGTTCTTTCTCTTTCAAACAAGTACCCGATGTATGTCAATGAGAAAGGATCATTAGCACAGACAATTCAACAGTTACACTGTTGTTTGTAAGTGTAGAATGAAGATTCTTCCAGGCATACTGTGAAACTGACCTTGGAAGTCCACAAACAGGATACTGAGCAATTTCTGTGAAGCTCAATTGCCTCAAGCTACTATTGTGTTGCTTCTGTTGAGCCATTCTGTAGAGATTCATGCAAAGTATAGATACTTCTGTGAAATTTGATGAGTGTTTGCCGAACTGTGTGGAAACGTTGCAGTCTCCTATGAATAGTCTGTAAGGAAAAGCAGTTTGCATAAAATGTAGGCTGGAGTTAACTGCATTTTAGAGAGTAATCTGCAAGATCTTTCCTCTGAGGGCCAGGGCTGTGACTCTGTGAAATCAGCACTGGTTATACGTTAGCTCATGACAAAAATAGCTGGCAGTCTGCTGTAAGATACTAAAGCTTTTGCTGCTTTTCTGGCCTTGGGGTTCGTCTCTGCTGTTTTTCCAGAAAAGCAAGCGCCTGCCTGTGCTCCCGCTGTAGTTAATGCCCTGTGAGTTTCTCCCTTCGAGGTGAAGAGCTGGGTCAGTGCTGCTGGTCCCTCAGCAGTGTGAGGGAGTTACGGAAACCCTCTGCCACATCAAGTGAGGCTTGCAGACCTAGCAGAAGCCTTCTCTGCCTCTAGCTTCAAGAAGTGATACCAAAGTAAGCACAAAACCACCTCCTTCAGATAAGTGGTAGCATTTCTTCTATGTATCAATTGGATCCCATGGTTTTTATTACATAGGACCCATTTCAGCAACCCTGCTGCATAAGCCTGTTTGATGCTTTGTTGTCTCAGGGTGAGTGCATTGCCCCAGAGATGACTGAAAAAACTGTCTGCTATCCCAGGCATCATATAGCAGTAGCTGACACAGGAGTATTGCTGATTCTCCATCCTTGAAATGCTGAAATGTGGTGTGTCCATGTTCCTAACACAGTGACTGAGGAATTTCAGAGGGAAGTGATAGAAAACTCCTGGGTATTTTCTGTGTAGAGAAGTGTGAAATGATAGGGTGTGTCTGTGTTTTAAGTCTAAAGAAACCATTATTGAAATCTACTAAAATTTTGGTCAAGAACTGGTTCCAGAGTCTGTGTTAAGCCCATAAGTTGTGATTGAGCTAAACTGAATTGTTAATTTCAGTTGTTCATTATTTTTTCAGAAGCACTTTTTATGAATGCACTTCATGAGATTGCATGGCTATAGTTTATGACTTAGGTTTATTTTTATCCTTGGAGTAGCCTGCTTATTCTCAAGAGAGATTAATGTATTTGATGGCATTCCAGGAGGATTAGAATTCATTTCATGGTGACTGTCAAGCATTTGAAATACAATTTTGTTCTGCAGATAGAGGTAAATACCTAAAAATGTTTCAGAAAAACAGAATTGTTTGGAGGTTTGACTGTATCTATATTACCTCAAGTATGTAGTGACTGTTTTGCTGCCCAGTACCTGTCATCTTTTTCTGATAGTGTCTGTAAATGTCTATTATATATAATATTATATCTATTGTAATAGATATATTACAATATATAATATTATATATATAAATGTCTATAGTGTCTAAACTTTTGTAGGGGGCATCCCCATCCATGGGCATGTACACAACAGAGTGGAAGAGAGGAAATATAAGATCCCTGTTAACTGTGGACATTGATTTGAACTAGGCACCATATGAGTTTGTGGTGTTAATTATGTCTTTAGATTCTTTACAGAGTCATCTGTCCAGTTGTATTGTTAGAGTACCATTATGCTTTAAATATCTGTGGTTAATACATTGTGTGAAATTTGACTGTAGATTGACCAGTAAATTGTCAATATCTCAGATGTTGGAGTTTTGGTAAATATGTGAATCATAGGATCATAGAATCATAGAATAGTTTGGGTTGGAAAGGACCTTTAAAGGTCATCTAGTCCAACCCCCCTGCAGTGAGCAGGGACATCTTCAACCAGATCAGGTTCCTCAGAGCCCTGTCCAACCTGATCTTGAATGTTTCCAAGGATGGGGCATCTACCACCTCTGTGGGCAACCTGTTCCAGTGTTTCACCACCCTCATGGTAAAAAATTTTTCCCTTATATCTAGTCTAAATGTACCCTCTTTTAGTTTAAAACCATTACCCCATGTCTTATTGCAACAGACCCTGCTAAAAGGTTTGTCCCCATCTTTCTTAAAAACCCCCTTTAAGTATGGAAAGGCCACAGTAAGGTATCCCTGGAGCCTTCTCTTCTCCAGGCTGAACAACCCCAACTCTCTCAGCCTTTCTTCATAGAGGAGGTGTATCTTTTATGTAAGTTGTTTTCTAGCTAGCTACCTTGTGTAGTTAGTGTGATGTTTTGAACTGGGTCAGGACTGTCTACCCTTCACCAGATTTAGCACCTGGTCTAAACTTTATTTGCAGAAATTTAGTTAATGCCTGCTATGGTAAGCTTGTAATGGTGTTTTTTTTTTTTTGTGTTTGTGTAATCATGACATGTTATTTTGTGAAAATGGCCAAGAGAATTCTGAAAATCCCTCCTCCACCTGTACTTGGTGTCCTGCAGAATCCTACTTAAGGCAGGAGATGATCTGGGTAGTGGAGAGGCACATCTTCAAAGTGGAAAATATTTATATTAAAGGGAAGCTGAGCATGGGGAGATCTTTCCTCCTCATTTCCCACTTACCATTATGTTAAGAAGACAAGAGGATAGCTTTTGGCTACATTAGAAAAGCATCATCTCCATATTTTTCTTTTGACTGCTTTATCAATTTCCAGTTATTATGAAATTAGGTCTGGATTATTAGAGAAATAAGGACAAAAAAACACCCCTCTTTAAATGAGGTTGAGGTAGCCTTGTGGACTGAAGTATCTTCATTTTGAGGAAATAGTTTGTTAAAATTATATGTGCCTCTTGATTATTGCTTAAGATAACTGTCCCAAAACAGTGGACAAAACAGACGTATGCTGTGTGCTGGCCAGAGACTGGGCCACATGAAAGCAAATGGTTACTATAGCATTAAGAACCGTATTTGGGTTTTTAGGAAGTTGCACAGTTTTGGTAAAGAGAATTGAAATATCACTTGTTCCATATCTGCAGGAAAACTGAATACTCTGTAAGTAGGATAATGAAGGATATATATTTATTTAGCAACTTGACTGTTATTAAATAATTTTTTAATTTAGTTGTCTCTCATGTAATTCAGTTTACCTAATTTGTAAGTTTAAAATCAATGGAGTACTACAACTAGCTTTTAATGTAGCCATGGAAGTTAAATGTGCACCCTGGTTCAACAGTAAATATATACTTTCTGCTTGGAGTAAGGGAAGGTTATGATGTTGAGGTGACCAGAGGAGGAGTAATGTGCACAGCTGCTGATAGAAGTGGGATTGGACACTTGGGACAGGCTAAAACAGCCTGGACTCAAGTGAGCCTAAAATGACACTGTGTTGCAGACAGTGGGGAATGCATTTATATGGGCTCCCTGACTGTTTCACCAATTTTATCACTCTGCCACTTCACACTTTTCAGTTAACTATCATATGGACATATCACTGTAGCAAAATAGCTGTGAATAGATCAAAGTGCTCAGGGAAGCTTGTTGTTTTGGTTTGGTTTTGCTATAGATGGTACAGATTTTATTGTTGAATTAGACCTAAATAAAGAAATCATTTATTTAGGTCAATCCTGTTAGTTCAGCCAAACTCTGACTCAGTGGATGTTACATGCTCAGGCCTTTGAAATCCAAATTTAAATTCCCTCTTGAAATGTAGTTGTTCTAATGTGCATAAGCTATACTGATAAATTGAATTAGTACCTTCCTTTAACAGGTCTTCATGGACTGTCAGATTTTTGAATACTTTAAATGCACTTTCTTATTCATGATATGAGGATACTTTTATCCTTTTCACTGTTGACACAACCTTTGTGTAAACCTGTAGGTCACTTACGAACTGTGATGCCTATGCACATACTGTATTCTCAGAAGTATTGCAGAATTTCATCTCCCTCAAAATACTGCACAGGCCTGTTACAGAAAATACAGCATTGGGCTTTTAGGTGGAATTAATCAAGAATCTTTTAGGATACCTTCAAGAGAATGAAAGTAAATCAACTGAAGTTCCAAGTGAAGTCGATTTAAAGTAAAAGAATGAGAGTATCCAGGGTTTTGCTAAATGTTCATATTTCTCTAGTTGTCTACAAAAATGTTCTTAATGTAAAAGGAAGGTGGAAATACTACCTTGCATGAGGTCATGGCCAGTAATTGTAAAACTATAAATGAGTTGGTTCATATTCTATTCATTTATTCAGGCTTCTAGAATTCTGAAAGACAAAGGCTGAACTGAGAATAAATAAAAACTATATACTTATTTTATTTTTACTTTTATAATCTGTATCTGAATTAGGGATATCTGCTCCGCTCAGTTAAAATGCTGCTCTCTAGAATGAATTTTGATGATGCATAAGTAACAGGGGGTTTTTTGGTAGCAAATGGAGAAGAGTTTTTCCTGAAGTATGACTGAAATTCATGCAGTCTACTATGTTGCATCATCATTTCATTCTCTATTAAAATGATTTGTGAGGTCCATATTCATTCACTTGCTACATTAAAATTGTATTTTGAAATCTGTAATTGCAGAACTCTGTAAAACTCTTAAATGCTCCATGAATAGGTGTCTTAATTCAGCACATTTCTGCATGCTATTATAGAACAGATGTAAAAAATCCTTGTGAATGTGTGTTTTCTCAAGCCCAATAACATTTCTTTTGAGTTTATTACAAAGATTTGCAATAAATTTAATAGATTTCAGGTTGATTGCTTTTGCAGTTTTCTTTAAATTGGATAGGCTTTTGCTTTCTAAATTTATAAATGCCAAAAAACAGTCTCACAGATTGTGTTCAGTTTGATTTTTAAGGATCAGATATAAGAAGATGCTTTCTGTAAGAATTCTGATTTTCAAAGTTACATTTTCACCATTCTAGGAAAGCAGTAACAGGACACGCATTATATACTATATACACTTCATTCTGTGATTAGTGAACTGATTTATGTGGCATTTTAGATTCATTACCATTTCTTTTTCTTAGTGACAAGTGATTTTTTTTTTTTTAACTTTAAAAGACCTACAAGACAATGCTTTATGTTTCCCAGAAGTAGTATTCTTACATCTGTAGAATGAAAAACATTCAGAAGTAATTAGGATAAGATAAAGGTAATTTTGATTGAAGCACATTAGATGAAATGCAAAAATGAATTTTGAGACATCCATTTACAAAGCCATTAACTGCACCCACTCAGTGTATTGCTGAGTAATATATGCTTCTATTCTCAATCTAAATCTGTAATCAGGTTTAAATTTTAAATGGTGCTCCTTCTGATGGAGATTACAAGGAGCAATACAAGTACAGAAGCTGCTAACAAGATATTACAACACTATATATAATATGCTTAATGTATTTAGTGAATCTTTTGTAGTATTTCAGCTATTATGTGATATTTGTTTATTTCTGAGGGAATGTTAGTCTTTTTCAGTAGTTTCCTTTACTAGCATTTAATGATAGATCAAAACTAATCAACTGGTGTTTCTGTGTTTCTCCCTACAGTGATGATTGCAAAGATTTCTCTGATGTTTTCTTGTTGTTGGGGTTTTTTTTGTATTACATATTGTCCATAAAAAAATTATATATGCAAAAAGTGCCCATAGAATAAGAAAACATGCAACACTGCAATGAGCTTTTGAATGTTTATAACGCTTATCCTTTTTTCTTGTGGAATCTATCACACCATCTTTATATACATGTTACCTAAATAATATTTATCACAACAATAATATTTATCCATGGAAAAAAGAGAAAGTGAAGATGAGTTTGGAAACTGTGTAAGAAATATGTGCACAAACATTCAATATTCATGTAAGAATATTTGCTGTTTGAAGCTTTTCTGTTATAGTTAACTAATGGAGCTCAACATCCTGTATTTCACAGTGGCAAACGTACATCAGCACTAAAAGTTTGAATAATAAGCTTCATGTCATGCTTAAAACTCTGCATTTTTTTTAACGTAGAGTGTAAGTTTTTATCAACGTAATCAACACACATGCCTAAAATCCTTATCTGGAATTGTGGGAGTGGAATTCTGGTCCAGCTGTGGAGTTGAGAGCAAAACTTAAGCTCACTCCAAGGCAGAATTTAATTGTAAATGCCAAAGACATGCACTCAGCAGGCTTTTTAAATACTCTTAGGCATGACTGCATGAACACTGCTGGCAGGTCTGTTCACATGCTTGAAGTCAGACATTTTAATTATTTAAAGGCTTTGATGTTTTTAATAAGGACAGAAAGAAACATTATGGAGCGTTAATGTTTTAAATATATTTTGGTGTCAACCACTATTGTGTGTCCAGTAATAATCAGTGATATTAAGTAGAACGATACAGATTGCAATTTTCTATTTTTTTAAGTGCCTGTAAAATTTTTTTTCACTGAAATACACCAAATTATTTTCCCCAAAAACTCAACCATAGTCACATATTTGTGAGATACCATCCCTGTGGTCAGACTAATAAAGAAGAGAAGCAGGTCCTTTGGCAAGACTTATTCTAAAGCTGGTCTTGCCCTATGACTCCATTTCCCACCTTTTCTTAAGTGAGAATGAGTCTAAGCATCAAATATTGCTGAATTAAGCTAAAAGTTCTCATAATTTATATTTACTATTTTACCCAGAAATAAAATATGGTCTGATTTATGCTAAGAAATTTTAAGCAGTGTGGAAATGCACCAGGCTATGAAATAGAATCAGTGTAATGTAGCCTACACTACACCTTGACTTTGAGTGACGCTGTATAAAACTGTTCCATTTCATTTGTTCAATTGTTCCTTTTCAGCCTAATTAATCAACCTCTGATTAATAGAGGGCATGTGATATTCGATATTCTTCAGTATACTACCTCTTATTTAAGTATTTTCTTCATGTGTTAATCAACGCATGAAAGGAACTTTGTGCAAGTGGCTTCACATTCTGCATTCCAGAGTATTAGCACCCTGATTTATCCAATCAAAAGCACACTTGGTTTTTCAAGGTTAAGACTGGAACAAGGGCCATTTTAAGATGAGGAGGCTATGCTATTTAGATAACTGCCATAGGGGAGCTGTTCCCTTTTTTATGAGCATCTGCGTATGTCAGCACTGCATCTGAAATGAAGCTACTTTGTTCTCAATGTCTAGAAGAGCCAAGCAGTAATTTAGTTCATGGTTATCTTATTTTAGGTCAAATGTTGCCATTTGAAAACTTTTCTTCATGGTTTTCAAGACCTTACTGGACTGTTATCTTCTTTCTGAAAAGTGTTGCTATCTTGAAAATCCTGCACTTTTGTGCATTTCTGGGCATGTCCTAGCTTCACTGCACTGAATACTGTTCACTGACCCAGAAAGCCTTTGGTGGCAGCTACTGGGCACTTGAAGCAAACTGTCTGGCTCCACTCGTTAAAGCTGTGCCCCATCAAAGATGAGAGAGGAAAGCCTGACTGGTGTTCCTGCAAAGATAAAGGATAAAAGATACCACTGTGTTGCTTTCTGTGTTAAAGGCTTCTTTTCCTGCCTCTTTTTTTCCACAGCTGTTTTTACTAATATGTTTGGGTTGGGCTAAGTAAAGTAGTAAAAACAGGCACTCTTTAATATAAGGAACTATTTGATGCATGTGAATGTTTCAGTGACAGTCAAAGCTGGTGCTTTTAAAGTCACATGGGCTGATAGGTATTCGTGCTTAATAACTTACTAGAGTATTTAAATGACTACATAGCAACAAAATAATAGTATTAATCATCACAGAAAAGTATTTCTGCTGTCTTTTTGCTTGTGGAAATAAATCTTACCATATCAGTATTAGGAACTTGAGCTCTCCTTTCTTGGAAACGCCCTCTCTCAGACACCCAGAGACATATTTTTCTGCTTATTTTATTGGATCTTAATTGTGAACTGCTAAATGCTTGATTCCTCCTCTCTGTGGAAAAGCATACTCTTCAATAATTTCAGCTGAACTAAGGACAGGTCTGTGGGATACACTTCCACTTTGCGCCTAGATTTCAGCTTCTCAGTTTCTACTTACCTTATTTATAGTACTTCATTTTTAAATTATGGATTAAGTACCCATAATTGTTAAAAATATAAATAAAAGTGATTCTATAGCAGAAACTTTACACTGCCATACCACAGCTTCAGCCCTTGACTGCATGACAGTGAAGCTTTTGGGGTTCTTGTCCATGTTTTCTCTGTGCAGCTTCTTTGAGACTGGAATATACTGGTTTTAAAAGGAAAGTTGAGGTTTTTATAAATATATAGGCTGAAGCCATTGCTTCCTATTGCCACTTTCATTCCAGAAAAGGTCACTTCTCTCTGCAACTGTTGTCCCTTCAATTGCACCCTGTCCTGTTTTAATGAAAATAAACTGGCTTCATTTAAACATGAATTTAACTTAAGTAGCCTGAATGGTAAATCAAGGGTCCAGAAGTCTCTGGCAGTGGTAGGCATATTGAAGTAGTATTACTGTCATGTTAGCTGGAATAGCAACCTCTAAAAGGAATCTGTGGTCCAACCCTAAGCAGGCCATTAGCTTGGTCAGTCACCAAATACTGAACATAAAAAGCACAAGGAATGGATACATTTAATTACACTGTTTTACAGGGTGAAACTGTTTAGCAGATACTGATTTTCCTTTTGCCAGTGGATAAACTTTAAAGGTTTGTGCTTCCTAGAAGCCGGTGATATTGTAGCTGCTAATTTTTTCAGGTTAGAGCAGACAACAAGAAGATTTTGAGACTCACTTAAAGCTCATTTAGCCTATAAACACTTCTGTGGACTGTACCACTGAAAAATTTCTGTGGAGAGATATTACATATAACTTGAGGCCCAAAACAGCAACATAAAATTAAAATCATTCTATAAATCATCTCTGTAATAGAGCTAGGGGGCTTAGATTTATTATAACTGATAATAAAACTTAGATTTGCCTACTAGTTTAAAGAAAATTGCAATGTAATATTTAAATATTTTTCAGTCATGTAGTATAAAACATTCAGGAAGGAGAGGGCATTTGTTCCTTCAGCCGTTTACACTGTGAAAACGTCTAACGTGTACATTCATCAAATGGCAAAGGTGGTTTTTTTGTTTGATGGGCAATGCTTCTTTTATGGCTCTAAGTTGTGCTTTGATGTTAATTTAGAGTTGGTTAGTCCAGGACAGCAATCTTTTCTCAACCAGTATTAACACATGTAAAACCCACTAAATTGATAAAGTAAAATTTCACAAGTGTATATATAACTGTGTCTTGCTGCTTTGGTAAAATAAGATTAGTATTGTCCTTTAAAATATTCATGTGTTCTTGAGAAGTTGATCCTGAGTTTTACTGAGTTGGAAATTTATACTTCAGACTTCAACTGCTGCAAGCAGAATATTAAAAAAAAAAATTGAAGTAATTAATTTGACTGTGTAGATACTATATTCAAAACTATGTTGCAGAGTCACATTTTAAAATGTGTCAATGTGAAGACTGACCATACCAGTTTAATTTGTTCCCTCCATTCATGTGCATTATGATGCAATTCCAGTTTATACCCATGTACTTTTTTACCTGGATATGGGAAAAATAATGCTTAGGAAATAAATAGATGGAGCTCTTGCCAGTGGAACAAAGAATAGCACATAATGAGTGACATAAGTGATTACAAGTACAGAATAGGTTTATACCCAGAATTAATATAAACCTTATAATTAAATTTTCTGCCATAGTTCTTCCTTTTTAAAAGAGAAAATTATCAACTTATTCTCATAAGGCATATTGAAAAACTGCAAATTTCCCCATTGTACTTGCTGAGAATAATGTGGTGTTGGTTAATGAATGTGGTTTGAAAAAAAATAATTTTAACGGTGTACCAAATTAATATATATGATTATAAATATCAAGAGTCCATTTCCATGTTGATAAACAACAAGAGTTTCTATCTTCTGATTCATCACTCACATCTCAGTCAGCCTGAATCCTCCCAACAGTGGTGTTGCCTTGTCAAGGAGCCAGATTCCTTATGTATCTTCAGATTTCTCCTTTGTACATAAAGAGACCTATCATCCCCTCTTCTTTCTCCAACACCTCCCCTTTCTTCCCTGTTTTACTAATAGCAAATTACTTGGTAATTCAAGCCATGAGTGGATGGGGTAGGGGGGAAATTTGAGGGCTTGCACGGGTGGTGAAGGAAGGGAAGGATTCTCCACATAGGAGCTTCAGGAGCTATGCAGGACACGGAATAGATTTGGGAAGGTAGAGCTGTTGTTGCATGCCCTCAGCTGTTTATGGGGAGAGGAAAATATTTGTCACAGATTTGCTTGCAGGTGAACTGTGGCTTGGGAGTGTCTTTAGAGATACTTTATAACCTACACTGGGACAATAACCTCCACTGTTTGTTTTTTTCCTCTGATTTTATTGTTTGCTTTTTCTTCAAAAGCTAGGTATTCTTTGGTATGTGTGAAACATGCTAAAATGGTCATTTCTGTTGTGTGTACAGTAGCGTAAGTGGACCCTGAATGTAGCTGTGCGTACTCCAGCAGTAAGCATGTTCTTCTGTAAGATATCCCTCAGCATATAAAATGCACGAACACTACTGATGTATTTTAAAGCATGACAACCCCACTTTACAGATGATCAACATTTGAGTGCAGTTGGCAGTCTTACTATGAAATATTCATAATTGATGTTTTAACGGAAGATAAATTTTAATGAGTTTAGAACATGGCCAAGAAGAGAGTGGTAGGGTTTGGGGGGGGGGGGGGGGGGGGCGGCAGGGGGAGAAGGTTTGGGGGGTGGTGTTGTTTTCTGGGGTTGGGCTTTGTGGTTTTTTCCATGAAAAATTTCTTGTCCTGTTTAATTACATAGTCATTATTTATTTTATCTCACTTTCTCTGATTCCAACTTCTTTTGATAATTATTTTAAGCTTTCTGTTTTGTAGAAATAGTGATAGCTTATTAAAGGAGAAAAATCAGCTGATAGTACTGCAAAGAGAGAGGTTCAGAAGAACATGTGACTGAATTTTACTTTAGCTGTCCTGTAAGGGTTTCTTGATCATGAGATATGAGATACTTGTATCACTAGTTGAAATTGTGAAAATATTTCTTTAAGGTCTGCCTCTTTGTACTAGATGAGAATATTGTTTAAGTCCTCTCCTGTTGTTTGAAGAGGAAAATATTAATTATATTTGTGAGAAGTTGTATAATTTTATTCGTCACAAAGGTATTTGAGTTCTGCATTCCAGAAGTCATTCCTACAGAGTTGACATTTATGTGCCTCTATATGTGGGTTTTAACAGAAAGGCAAATTTTGTACGTACTATTCCTTAAAGTGTTATAAGCCCTCTTTATTAAGGTATTTTTAGTCTTGGAAATGAGCATAAAGCAAAGATCTCTGATAATATAAACCTGTCTTTTTTCTCCATCCTTTCCTATCTGGAAATAGTTTTCTTGGGTTTCACTTTTTGATGGCTAGGTTGGAATGTTGTGCTAACATACTATGCTAGGCCCACACTCTACTGAATTTTCCATAAGATTTTTAAAAGTTGAGGTACAATAGGGAAGTACACAAAGTAGGAAGAAGAAATACAACATGTAGTAGGCATCAGAATTTATGTTATGGAGTATCCCGAGTGGTTTTGGGCAAATAATTTTTTTTATGGCATATATAAATTACATGAGGAAAATAATAGCTGGCTTCTTCCCAAGTACATTGTTAGACTAAAAAATAATGTGTATAAAGTGGTTTAAGATCCTCAAATAGAATTAGCAGGTTACATGCAAGTAATGTTAAAAGCAATGTCTGATTTAGTTCTAATGTAATTAACCTAGTAAGATTGTTGGTCAGTGCTGTCTCTGGTGTCAGTAATGGTCAGTGTCCTGCTAAAGTAATGTGTATTTCTCATAAGCATATCATACTCAAGTGCAGATACTCTCATTAAACTGCATTTTGGAAGCTCTGGGTACGTGTTTTCTTTACATTTGGTGCTAGATCATAGAGACCAAGAAGAGAACTATGCTTTATTAGTTGAAGAAAAGGTGCGTTCTTGGTGTAGAAATTACAGAAATGTTCTCTTCCTTCTTTTATTGAGAAAAAGCAGTATTTGCCATTTTCACTCTCAGTTGCTAACACCTTTATTTGAAAAGAAGTAGAGTTCATCCCAAGTTGAAAAGAAGTTGAGTTCATGCCAAGCCCTAGCCTGAGTTATAGGTATCTTACAAAAATAAACCGTCTTGTAGTGCAGTTCTGTTAACATACTCAGGTTTTCATTGACAGTGTTTTGTTGCCATTTTGAAATACTCAGTTGTCTAACTATTTTTTAAACCCTGTTAAATAAAGCCTGTAAATTATCCGTAGAAAATAGCCTTTTGTTTGGGGTGATTTCTTACTTCTGTTTTATGAAAAACAGGGATATAATGTCATGTAATAAAAATGGTGTGATATATCCTATTTTGTTACCTTGCAAATGAAACCATCTTATGAGGTGCAGAGTACTGAGTGCATATTATCATATATATCATGATTATGTATGTACTGAGAATAGTCAAAGATCTTGCATGATGAGACCATAATGAAATTGCTTTATAGTTTTAAGATACTTATATAATTAAGGAGTGAAATTGACTTGAATGTTAAGTGAAATGAGAAACTCACATACATGAGCAATTCAAGCCTTAGCAAATTCATATTATAGCCAGATATGAGATCTTGCTAACTTGGCCAAATAATTCTCTAGGAACAGGCGACCTTCACAATTCTCCCTTCAAGGTTATGTATCTTTCTCAGGACTTTGTGTCACTTTCAGTCTACAGTAATAGACTTTGAAAGAAGGCCATCTTTCTGTTTTCTCTCTCCCTTTGCACCTGTTTCTGCTCCATTTGTTTCCTCTTGCTTTTTCTCGCTGCCATCCCAAGCTCTGTAAATACACTCTTCATAATGGCAGATACTGGTCTTGACCAGCTAATATTTTTTGACACTTATCCAAACTGTTCATCTGTAAACTTACTTTCCCAGCATTCCAGAAGATCAGATTAGCCTCATTCTCCTTCTGCTTTCTATTGATGTTGTGGAATTGATCAAGGAGATTGTTTTATATGGTATTCTGTGTTTCTTAATTACTATAATTTGTAACCTCTCTTGAGTTACTTCCCTTGGGATTCTTTCCTTCACTCTCCTATCTTCTGATACTGGAGTTGATCTCAGATTTTACTACTTATTAATTACAGCGATTATGTTATTAATTCTGCTATGTTCTATGGGCTATGTTGTCTTGAACAGTACATCAGTAAGCATCAGCTGGAGACAGGGAATGATGACAGCTGGGGCTGACAATTCAGTAATTATCCAGTACCTGATATCTTACGCTACTTTTTTTACAAGTAAGCACTCTCCCATAAAACTTTCAAATTTACAATACATTTTCAAATTATATATTAATAAATGTCAAATTATATATTGATATAATGAATTGTATATTATTGATATATGTTATTCAAATGATATTTTAATTAAATGCTATATGAAATGTCTCGAGACAAGAGACTATTTTCTTGGGAGGGGAGATAGAGGGCGCTATGCTGTGCAGATCCTTGCTGCCAGATATGAAGGAAGAAACGTGTCTTCAAGGATATCCATTAGCTTTTATGTTAACTTCACACAACTGCCTAAGACTCCAGATTTCATTTAATGCATACATTTTTCTGTTCCAGTTTTAGTGCATAAATTTCATTTCATGTTGTATTTCCCAAATTATTTGAATGCAAGAATGAAAGATTTATTGCCATGGCCTCTCCTGAAAGAGGTTTAATTGCTGTCAAAGCAGTGCATTTTTATGTTTGAACACATGTATTCTGATGGGATTTTTAACTTTTATTATGCTAAGTATGTTATTAGAATGAATAAACATGATCACTTTGATGGATTAGTCACCAGTTGGCAGAATTGTATCCCAGGGCAAGTCATAAATGTAAGGAGTGAATATTCAGCAGCAGTTATTTAGCTTCACAAGATTTGATTCTTGAGTTTCTCATGACAGCTAATTTAATCACTAATTTAAAATACTACTTGAATTCACCAATATTAAAAAAAAAGATACTAGCAGTTCTCACTCTTGTTGAAGAACTTTGTGAAAGGCATTTGCTGTCACATGTACACGTGAATATGCCTGAAGAACTGCAGTGCAATAGGTAACTTCTACCATTATAATGCACCTAGTAACAAGTCTTTTTCCAAAGGGTGCTAGTAATACCACATCATGCTCTTCTAGTGTAGTACATATACTACACAGGGTCGTTTAGATGAGATGCTGGGGGATATGGTGTAGGGGAGAACTTTGTAGAGTAGGGCTGATGGTTGGACTCGATGATCCCAAGGGTCTTTTCCAACCTGAATGATTCTATGATTCTATATACACATTTTACAGATTTTTGAACACTTCTAGAAATCTGTAAGAACTTTTTTGACATGAATTTGTCTTTGTCTCATCTATCCATTTTGAAAAGTTCATTTGGGAACAAAGGTCCCCAAACACATGCTTTAAACTCAAAACTTACTGATTTTCTCTCTGAATAGAAATTCTTCAGTTTTCAAGATGTGACTTTCTTTTTTTTCCCCCTGTGACTGCTTTAAAAAAAGAAACAAGGATTGAAAAAAAGAGGTGTTTCCAGTTAACATCATCTGGATAATTGGAAAAGTGAAATATATATAATCATACAATAAGGTTATTATTTTTATTTCAAATTATAAGTAAACATGGCATGATTTACTGCAGGCAAATCCCATTAATTCAGTTGTAGGGATAGTGATGCTTCTGCATTCTGCAACCCAAAACTGCATCTGCAAATATGCTTTATGCAATTATATGCATATATAACTTTCTCCTGCTGCAGTCCTATGGTGTTCAATTTTTTTATTTAATTTTTAGTATAGAGTAATGCTTTCATCAGTTGATAACTTTATTTGAAAAGCTGTCATGCTAGCTGAAATAAAATGGTGGAATTCAGTGAATTTGAAACATAGTGCTGTAAGTTCTTGAAGATTTGGTGTATCTATCTACAGCTGCCACATGGATTTAAAAGTTTAAGTGTCTAATATAAGTAGGAACTTGTTCTACAAGAATTGAACTAAATTGTGTGATATTTGAGATTCACAGTAATTTATGATAGCAGAAATATATCAGAATTCTATACTACACCTTATTTCTATTGTGTTCAAAATCAGTTATGTAAATTCACAGTTGCTTTATTTTCATTATAACCAAATGTTTAGTTTCTCCCTAATACCTACCTCACCAGCTGATTGCTTGAAATGCTTGTTTTGTTTAAAGACATGATTATGCCATTACTTTTGGCATCTTAATTGCATAGTGCAATGTTGTCTTGCAGTTGTAATATTTCTCAGAATTTTGCTGGAGTAGTCTTTGGAAAACTTGCCTTTATATAATTCAGCATACTAAAGTCATTGAAGTAGACTGAAATATCTTCTCCAGTTTTATATTAGTTTTTAAGGTTCCCAAAACCTTTTCAGAGAATACATTCTTAAGAATATTTTTCATGCTACAATGTAGTGTACAGTTAGTAGTACATGGATTGTACTATCACTATTGAATAAATACAGGCTTTGAAATATTAAGAGGAAAAATACTTATTGCTAGAGTTGTACCTAGTATCTGTATATATGGGCAGACAGTACACTGAAGGCTTGCTTACTACAGCTCTTAAGGCTGGCTTTTTCTGTCTGTTATTAACAAACACTTTTATCATTCGCTAGAGATTGAACCTTGTGTATTAGGGCTTCTAAACATAAATGCTTAAAATTAAATAGGAATTAATCTGGACACTGTTCTATTTTTAAGCAAACACAAACCATGATGCTAAACAAACAATGAAGTTTATACTTCAGGATTGTAATCTATACTTACAACTCCCTCATATGTTCCACAGTTTCCAGTAGTACTGTGATATTTTACTCTCTGATAAATTTTGCTCACTTGTAACAGTTCTAAGACACCTGTAAATTGTGTATCTATTAAAAAAGAAAAAATCTTTCAAGTTCTTAAATCCTATTTGCAGTCTAAAAATAGTTATCTTCAAACTAATTTTTTTCTTTAGTTTTTATCTTATCTTCTCTGTTTGACTTTCTTCTGGACTAGTTCTGTACAAGGAGACGTGTTAAGTACACCTGTACCAATTTTACATGACATGACAGTGCTCTGTATCATTAGCTTACATTTAACTGATTTTTGACAGTTACTAATATTTGTATGTTTAGTGATTTCATGCTAGAACAATATGTATGTTTAAGCTACAAATCTACCAGGTTGAGATAATGTATTCTTCTGATAACACAATACATGAGAATTTGACTTTCACACGTGATAGTAGAAGGTTTGGAAAGAACTTACCTTTTTTTTCTCTCTCTTCTACATTGTTAGATGGTTATTTTTTGTTTGGTGAAGTACTGCAGAAAAAATACTGAAGAAACTTATAGGTGGAATCATACCTTTGGGAAATGCAAGTCAGGGGTTACTGGATTATGTGGGAACAGACATACGACTAACTTTGACTCACCTGGTTACTAAAATATGACAGTTAATTAGAAATGCTTTTATAATTTTTTTTAAAATTTAATACAATAAATGATGATCTCTATGTATTTTTATTTTAGAACTTCAGATGAAACCCAGTCCAACCAGCAAATAACCCAGCCAAACCTAAATCTAAGTGTTAGTCTTCCTCAATTGCTTTTGAATTGACTGCACTTTTTCTATGCATCTAGGACAGTCAACAATGTGTTGCTTCAGCAAACCTTGCTGCAATGTTTGTATCGGTGAAAAGTTGAACAAATTATTATTAGTATCCAAGAATCAAGGATTTGTCATTATTGCTTCTATTCTAATGTAGATGCACTTAGGTATATGTTAAATAAGACTTCTGAGATTTGCTGCATTCAAAATAACTTTTTTCAATAAACAGTCTGTATGATTTTAGGTAGCTTGATTTATAGGGCCATCTACCAGTAATGTAGAACATACAGTGAAATAAAGCTTCCAAAACACGAGTTTTAAGTACAGTTTCTTGCTATGTGTAAAATCCTTGTACAATCTCAGGAAGGTAGACATCAGGCAAGTAGAATAACCCTTAAGGAATCCTTTTTTTACACGTCCATGTTATGTATAAAAGTCACGATAGTAATAAGGGGTTTTCTATTTATTATTTCTGAATGCCACCTAAGAAGTCTAATGTGATTATGTTCTGTGTTGAAAACATTTTACGAGAGAAGATTCACTGTAAATAAATTTAACAAATGTTCAAAAATCAATCTCTGTAGAAATATGGAATTGTTGACTAAAAAAATACACGGCAAATATCTCTTGTATGGAATTTAAAAAATATTTTCAGGTGGAAGAAATGCCAAATGTCAAATCTGAATAAAGAAATAAAGAATTCTAGTTTGGTACTGTGAATGATGTCATTGGATTAATACAACTGTGTTGATGAATGAATATTTTCCCTTTCTTTGCAAAAACTAGAAGTTACTAAATTTTAGGGGATTTACTACAGCTGTAGTGATGCTTGAAGCCAGCCACTGTGCTGGACTAAATACACACTGGCCCAGCACACCATGAAAGGAGTGGGGATCACAAAAACAACAAATAATTCAGTGGTTTAGGAGAGACTGAAGACAATGCTGTATGCAATAGCTGCATTTGCAGATTTTCAGACTTGCAGTGGTATCCTGGTTTCGACCAGGATGGAGTTAATTTTCATTGGAGTATTTCATACCATGTGATGTCATGCCCTGGGAGTTAGGTGGGCGGGCCTCTGTCTCTGTCTCTGTCTCTGTCTCTGTCTCTGTCTCTGTCTCTGTCTCTGTCTCTGTCTCTCTCTGTCTCTCTCTCTCTGTCTCTCTCTCTGTCTCTCTCTCTCTCTCTCTCTCTGTCTCTGTCTCACTGTGTCTCTGTCTCTCTATCTCTGTCTCTGTCTCTCTCTTGCTCTCTCTCTCTGTCTCTCTGCTTTACCCATTTTCTTTTTGGACTCACTTTTGTTACTGTTGTTCTCCTGTTATATTTAGTAAATTCTTTCTTTTTATTCAACCTACGAATTCTATTCTTTTTGTCCCTCCCCTATTTCACTGGGGAGGGGGAAGGTGATCGGCCGGCCATCTGGCTGCCGACCGAGTTCAAACCTCCAGAACTGGGAACTGATGTATGATGGTCAACCTTAACATACAGTTTCTTCAGTATAACACTAATACCAAACCATGTTCTCTCACAGTTTTGTGGCTACAATTCTTTTCAATGCAATATTCTGGGCTGTGATTGGTGGGGAGTAGGTGAGGACATGACTGGTGTTTTCAGTAACACTTTAAAATTGAAGCACTCCTTCCTTTTTTATCCTTTCCCTCCCCTGATATTTCCATTTTAATTATGTCTGTCCTGTTAAAAGGAAAGGAAAATATGGAGTCTGCATATAAGAACTAAAAAGGTGAATGAGTAAAAATAAATGGAAGAAAAAATGGTTTATCAGGTACTTGTCCTAATAGAGGAAAATCTGATAAAGTAAGTATCAGAGATGGAATCTATCCAGGTAGAAATAACAGTGAAAGTAATTGATAGTGATCAGAACAAGCACTAATCTGAAACAAGAAATCTGAAACAGAGAGAGTAGCCTCAGAACAGGAAAGAAAAGTGATGAGAATAGAGAGAATCCAATTAAATCAGAGCACATCTAATGAATATAACAGGAACTAGTGCAGGATGAAGGTACAAATAAATACTAAAGTAAATATCTTAAGATGGTTTTAATAGAATTCATAATGGTGAAAGATACAGTTTCATTGCTATATGTAAACATTTGCTGATAGATATATCTACTGCTGACAGAGATGTTGTCTGTCAACATAAACATGCCAGTCCAGTATTTATTATCAAGTAAATAGTTTCCTATTTATACCATTTGTCCTTTCATGTGAGAGGATTTTACAGCTGTCATACACTGAATACTGCAATATTTTACTGTTATTTTAGCTCAAACAATAGTCAAGCTCTCCAGCATAAGGTGTGGGTTTGGGGCTTTTTTGAAAGATCAGTGTAATCTATATTTTCTGAAGACAATGAAGTATTTTTCATTTACAGTATATTAGTTACATCTAGAGCTGCCACTGTTTGATAGCTGAAGCGTTTGTCTGCACTTTGTTGACATTCTAGTAGTGATGGATATGAACTTGATGATCATGTTTAGCACCATTTACTTGCAGATTGCCCAACATACTCTTACAAACTCTTCAGCTACTTTACATGAAAGGTTTGTTTGACAAATTATAGTTTTAAACTAGCACTTTCAAACTACATCAGCTACAATGACCCTCATAGAGCTGGAGCACATCTATGGATGATTTCAAGGTGATGACCTCTGGGTAGGAGATTACTGGTGGGGAGATTGCTGTGGAAACTTCTAGGTTTTATGTGGTTACTTCGGTATTAAATTTGATTTGTTCAAAAATGATTGATGGCATGTTTGTTGCAGCCTCACAGGACACTGGAAGTGCACGTTGACTGTAACAGTGGAAGGCTCTTACCTTAGATATAGGGGAGCCCATGAGGAGTGGAACTTTACACAACTTGTTAAATAATTCATTTTTACTCTGTTTTAGTGGTGATGGTGACACACAGTGACAGCATGGTGCAGTGGAGGTTTAAGAGAGTACTACCGCACAAAACAAGAATGGTGTAAGTTTTTCAGCATCCAAAACAAGATGGAAATAGCTGTTATGTGTTTGAGAACAGAAAAATTGATCAATTCTGTGTAAAGCATCTTGTGGCTGTCTCCTGCATGGCTCTCTCCAGGTTCAGCCTGAGCTGACACAGCCCATCTCTCCAAGCTTGGGATTGGCAAAGTTCTTACTGAGAACTGCCTGTCAGGTGCAGTGTTGTTTGTTGTTTGCTGTGAAAACACATTATAGCCTATGGAAAGGACAACCAAGGCTTGTCTGTAGGAACTGTGTTACATAGGTTTTTAGAATTGATTTATCTGGGCACCATGCAGCTCAGAGAAGTCTTGCTAGTGACTACCCTGTACTGTTCTTCTCTTGGGCGGTAGCGTCCTCTTCTGCTGCCAGTTTATGCCCGTGCACATGGACATGCACCCACACACAAACCAGCTACAAAACTTTCAGCTGAGCTCTCCACCACTGGAAAATTAGCTCAATCAAATTAGCTTTCAGTGCATGGAAACTAAGGCCTGTTTTTTCTCTCAGTATCTTCTGCAATTTGTTGCAACCAGCAATTCAGGGTAGTCCCGTTGTTGGCATTTCCTCAAGGGATCTCTTCTGTCTGAAGTGGATGTTCAGTTTTTATACTTCAATGAGCTATGCACATGAGAAACTTGATACTTTTAATGCCTCATTTCAGAGCAATTCCTGATTAATGATTTTCAATAATTTCATATTTTAGCAGGACAAAGTGGGATGAATTTCAGGTAGGCAACTTCAATAACAGAGTAGGAGAGATTCTGTTGTATATTTAGCTATGAATGGATTATATCAATATATTATTAGTTATAATAATAAGCAGACAATTTCAGTAACTGTATGCAGATCCAATTCCTTTGTTGTCCAGTTGCTGTTCCTTTTAAGAAAAGCAGGCTAATAGGAATTCCCTGGGATGCATTTATTCTGTATTTGGAGACATTAAAATGAAAATGTTGAGATTTCTTTAATATGTGAAATAGCTATAGAAGTAACTGCGATTTAAATACGTGGTTTGGTCTATGGGACAAGCCTGGAAGATCTACATTAAGCCTAAAATTGTGGGAAAAATCTTCCTGTGGTAACAAATCTTGATTACATGTCTATGATTAATAGCAAAACACTTATTGTTGACGTTTAAAACCACACTCCCATTCCCCTCCAGTTGGCATTTTAATTGTGGGAAGAGTGTGATTTAAAGTGAATCTTCTAGTCATGGCCACTTACTTCATCATCACTCTTCTGATGGAATAGATTTTCACTTTGGCGTCTAAATCTGTTTATGATTTGTTTTTCACAAAGTACATGTTTTTATATGAATATTTAGATTCTAAATATCTGACATGTGTAACATAGTTTTACCCCACTACACTATGTACCATCCTTATAAAAATTGCAGGTACAAACTTCTGCCTGTGAATGCTGTCACCCTGAGGTGACAGCCTGAACTTCAGAGGCATTTTAATTACCAGGCCAAATCATGGCATATTACTTTTTAGGTCCAACAAGCCTGTAAGTCGAATATAATATATTGTCCTGTAGCACACAGCCAAAACGAGCTTTATGTTGAGTAATTTTCAGCTGGTTAGCTCTGTGCCATTGCCACAAGCTTTCCCATTGACTGAAAGCTTGAAAAAAAAAGGAGAGTTAAGTTATGCTTAGTGTTTCCATAGTGTGAGTTTGTCTGCTAAGACCTGTCTGGATTTTAGATGGTGTAATGCTGCAGCTGGAAGCAAAGCACAGAGACGGCGGCAGGTGGGTGTAGTTGTAGTGCAGAACAAGAGATGTGGCAGCAGAGTAGCTTCAGTGGCTTGAGCAAAGCACAAAACCTGCTCTTGGACACTTCTCAGCTGTGCAAAAGCCAAGTAGCAGCAGACCAGACAAGTGTGACCACTCTCCATGCCTACCCCTGTATCTATAGACACAAGAGTGCGGTTCTTTGAGTAATGGGATTGTCCACAGATTGGAAGCTGAAATTGGTTTATTAGAGCACTGTGTGTCATCCTTCTGAATAAATCCTGTTGATCTGTGCAACAAATGGTGCAGTTTTACAGATCTGTAGATTCAAAATATTTAGAATTAATTATTATTGTGGGGAAAAAAGAATGTAACTAACATGTCTAGTTAAAATACTAGCACAAAACATTAAACTACAACATTGTATTTTCCTGTGAATGTTCATCCACAAAACAGTATTTATGCTTTTCCAAAAATACTGGTGTCATTTAGAAGGTGATCATACACAGAATGCCTGGGGACCTTGTATTCTTGACCTAGAAGAATTATTTCTTTTTGTAAACTAGTTAATTGCTTTTATTTCTTTTTTTTCCCCCCTCTATAACCCTGTGATGCCAAACTGATGAATTCTGGTGAAATACCAACCAGAAGGTATAGCATGCACTGTTTCAAAGGGACTAGCCACTCACAGTGATTACAAAGATGCTGTGAGGCTATGCAGGGCAGAAATCAGGAGGTCTAAAGCCCAGCTGGAAATTATCCTGGCTTCAGCAATCAAGGATAACAAGAAATGTTTCTGTAAGTATATCAGTAGCAAAAGAAAGACCAGGGAGAGCCTCCATACCCTGCTGGATGCCGGACGAAACATGGTAACAAGTGATGAGGAGAAGGGTGAGGTGCTTAATGCCTTCCTTGCCTCAGACTGGGAGAACGACCCCCCCGCATTCCTGGAGGAGTTAGTCAGTGACCTACTGCATCAGACAGACACACAGAAGTCTATGGGACCGGATGGGATACACCCGAGGGTGCTGAAGGAGCTGGCTGGGGTGCTCGCCAAGCCGCTTTCCATCATTTACCAGCAGTCCTGGCTGACCGGGGAGGTCCCGACGGATTGGAAATTGGCCAATGTGACGCCCATCTATAAGAAGGGTTGGAAGGATGATCCAGGAAATTACAGACCTGTCAGCTTGACTTCGGTGCCCAGGAAGCTGATGGAGCAGCTCATCCTGAGTACCATCACACAGCACATGCGGGACAACCAGGGGATCAGGCCCAGTCAGCATGGGTTTATGAAAGGCAGGTCCTGCTTGACAAACCTGATCTCCTTCTACGACAGGTTGAACTGCTTATCGGATGAGGGAAAGGCTGTGGATGATGTCTATCTTGACTTTAGTAAGGCCTTTGACACCGTTTCCCACAGCATTCTCCTGGCAAAACTGGCTGCTCGAGGCTTGGATGGGCACACGCTTTGCTGGATAAAAAACTGTCTGGATGGCCGGGCCCAAAGAGTTGTGGTGAATGGAGTTAAATCCAGTTGGCGGCCAGTCACGAGTGGTGTCCCCCAGGGCTCAGTTTTGGGGCCACTCCTGTTTAACATCTTTCTTGACAATCTAGACGAGGGGATCGAGTGCACCCTCAGTAAGTTTGCAGATGACACCAAGTTGGGTGGGAGTGTTGATCTGCTCGAGGGTAGGGAGGCTCTGCAGAGAGAGCTGGACAGGCTGGAGCGATGGGCTCAGGCCAGCTGGAGGAGTTTCAATAAGGCCAAATGCCGGGTGCTGCACTTGGGCCACAACAACCCCCAGCAGCGCTACAGGCTTGGGGAGGAGTGGCTGGAGAGCTGCCAGTCAGAGGGGGACCTGGGGGTGTTGACTGACAGCCCGCTGAACATGAGCCAGCAGTGTGCCCAGGTGGCCAAGAAGGCCAATGGTATCCTGGCTTGTATCAGAAATAGCGTGGCCAGCAGGGACAGGGAAGTGATCTTCCCCCTGTACTTGGCACTGGTGAGGCCGCACCTCGATTCCTGTGTTCAGTTTTGGGCCCCTCACTACAAAAAGGACATTGAATTGCTCGAGCGTGTCCAAAGAAGGGCAACGAAGCTGGTGAAGGGTCTGGAGCACAGGTCGTACGAGGAGCGGCTGAGGGAACTGGGGTTGTTTAGTCTGGAGAAGAGGAGGCTGAGGGGAGACCTCATCGCCCTCTACAACTACCTGAACGGAGGTTGCAGAGAGCTGGGGATGAGTCTCTTTAACCAAGTAATGAGCGATAAGACAAGAGGGAATGTCCTCAAGTTGCACCAGGGAAGGTTTAGACTGGATATTAGGAAGTATTTCTTTACAGAACGGGTTGTTAGGCAGTGGAATGGACTTCCCAGGGCAGTGGTGGAGTCCCCATCCCTGGAGTTGTTTAAGAGTTGGGTCGACATAGCGCTGTTGTAGTTGGGAAACTATCAGTGCTAGGTTAACGGTTGGACTAGATGATCTTCAAGGCCCTTTCCAACCTAGATGATTCTGTGATTCTGTGAAAGAAGCTGGACTTCTTTCAGAAAAAGAAAAAGAGCTAAAACCTCTTTGTCCTCCAGAAGGAAGATATGAACAATTTCTGGAATCAAATGCCAAGGTCTTGGAAGCACTTCACTGCAAGACACCCAGCAGGAAAAAAAAAAAAAAAAAAAAAAAAAGGCAGTTTATCAGCTGAAGAGTAGGACACAAGTTGTTTGCCTCCATCTGCCTGTTTTCTCCCTAAAGTGAAGCTCCTCTGAGGTGCAGTCCTCAGCATGTCAGAAAGCAGAAAATGGGTTATGTTTTGTATGTTCACTGTGCATGTAGGTCTCCTTTGGCAAGTTCTTGCATGACATATTGTTGCAGATAACTGTTTCTGGCTGGATTAGAGAGATTTGAGTTAGGTCAATGGTTGGATGATCTTCAAGGTCTTTTCCAACCTAGACGATTCTGTGATTCTGTGATTTGAATACCGAACAGAATAAAAAAGGTGGAACAGTCTCATCAGCCTTCACTGTTAGTCCACATAGAGGAACAGTGTTCACTGAGGCTCAAAGAAGTCTGTTGCAGGTAGGAACAGGTTTCTAGAACCAAATGGCATATTCAGTTTGGCCACATCTCACCCTTACCATAGCTGAACACCTTTCACAGAATCACAGCATCACAGAATCGTCCAGGTTGGAAAAGACCTTGAAAATCATCCAGTCCAACCATTAACCCAACATTAACAGTTCCCAACTACACCATATCCCTCAGCACTAAGTCAACCTGACTCTTAAACACCTCCAGGGTGTTTCCTAAAACTTTCCTAAAGTTTTTCCTGAAGGACCTCTTTTATACATCAGCCTTAATGGGAACTGTTGGTGCTTAAAATGAGTTCTCATCTCTATGTAAATTTAGATAGTGCTGAGACCAGAGTGATAGTCATTGTTTTAATTTTAGCTTTGTTTGATCCTAAATGTGGAAAGCAGGACCTGCTATCTTTACACTTAGGTCAAACAAGTCCCCTTTCTCTGCAGGTCATGGTAACATAGAAGGGCAGCTGGAGCTAGCAAGTGAAAGAGGATTTACGATCACTTAGAAAAACCGTTTTGAATTAATTCCTCTAAAAGTTCAGGCAGCAGTTGCTTGCTAAATGATTCTAAGACAGCATAGTCATAATAGCCTTATCTAAATTGCCCCAGGTAAAAGCTACATTTCAGACTTAGTGTGTTTGGGTGCAACTCTGAAAGATTCACTGCTGGTTTATTAATATCATCTTTAAGTGCTTTGCTATAATGGCGGGGGGGCAGGGGGGGGGGGGCGGGGGGGCAGGGGGGGCAGAAGGAAGCCTGAAGACACATGCTGGGAAGAGTCTCAATTGGCTTTAGGAACTATAAATTGTTACAATGTATAGTGCATAATCTGTTTCTTCTTTTCTTCAACTAAATGTACTGGAGTCAGATTGGTTTACAACAGCCTTCCCTTGAAAAACATCTTGCGTAATAAAATACTAAATTTTTTAAAGAAACCTAAACTTTCATTTTCTGATGCTGTAAACTACATGTTGAAATCCATACAGAAGAGACAAAATTCTTTTATTAGTGATGCAAAGTGGAAGATGGCAAAAAATCACTCCTTTAAAGTGATATTTTATCCCATTTATTCTTGATGTTATGTTACTTATTGACATGTTTAATTTTCTGTTTTCTGTAAACCAAAAAACTGTTCTTGGACACACAAAATCCAGTGTCTCACCAGCTCTTTGCAATATTTTCTCCTGTACCATCTTCGTAATCTGTCCTGCCAGAGCAGTAAAACTATTCTCTTTCATACTCTTTCATAAAATTTGCTTTGTCTGGGGCACCTACTTACAACTGATTAGTTAGTAAAATATGCTGATATCATGAAAGGCCTTTTAAAAATTATTATTACTATTATTTATTTGTTATTGTTTATTTATTAATTACTTTTTAAAGAAAGAAAAATCGTTTCCTTCTGAGCCAGAAGTGTGGTAACAGGAGTTGCAGCTGCATATTATGCTAGAGGAGAAGAAATAACTTACTGAATTTAGCATTAAATATATATATAACTAGAAATCTGTGTATAACTTATTCTCCAGTTTTTCTTGCTTGCTAATTAAATCCTTTAGATGCCTTATAGCTGGGCAGAGACATACTTTGGAGTATAGGTAACACCTTAAAATTTTACTACAATCAGACAGTGTTATTTTCCTGTGAACAGTTCCAGAATAATTTTCAGTGTCTTCACATGTGATCTTGTGAATCTAATATTCATTAATAGCTTTCCATTCCTACTAATTTTTATATCAATATTTAATTGCTTTCAGTATTCGAGGTCTTCATGGTAGCTTATTGCCTGTCAAGATACGACTTAAATATAGTATCTTTAAATGGTACATGCAAGCTACCTCTTATTATCCACATATTTGTCTCTTATTTTTTGTGTGTATCTTACTTAGCTGTGAAGTTTAAAAGTGAGTTGATACTGGAGGCCAAATAAATCAGTGCGATTAATGGTGCCATGCAAGTTTTAAGTAGTGTGATCTTTTAGGTGAACACTTTAAAACAATGGCTTATGTACCTTTTGTTCTTTAAAAAGTGCAGAAGGATAGGCTTAATAAGCAAAGAGTTAACACCTTCGAAGATGGAAAGGTATAGATGGTAATTTTGTGGACACATACTTATGAGTCTACATATCAGCTTACTGCATATCAGCTTCATCAGTCCATCTTCTTGGATTCTTTCTACACTGAATGGAAAAAGATGCCTCCATCTTTTTGAGGTGATTCAGGGAGGGAGGCTAAATTAGGTTCTTCATTTAAACAATTGAAATGTTTGTCTTCCAGAGCCAAATGCTTTTTCCCTTCCTTACCATTGAGGTTTGAACTCGGCCAGCAGCCAGACACCACATGGCCGGCCGTTCACCTCCCCCCTCCCCGGTGAAACAGGGGAGGGAAAAAAAGGATAGAATTCGTAGGTTGAATAAAAAGAAAGTATTTACTAAATATAACAAGAGAACAACAATAGTGAGTCCAAAAAAACGGGTAAAATGCAGCAGCGGCTTACCGAGTGTGGTGACCACCGCCCCCCCAGCAGCTACCAGACCGCACCAGAAAACCGAAAACGTTGCATCAGAGAGCGCCCGTGTCCACCTATATACACTGAGCATGACATCACATGACATGGAATGCTCCAGTGATCTATCGGGACCTGGCCCTCTAGCTGTGCTCCCTCTCAACCCAAGGAAAGTTAACTCTATCCTGGCCAAAAACAGGACACTTATGCTCCTGTTCTACCAACTGTATAAATTATAATCTGTCCAGTCAAGGATGACAAAGAATTATATGCTGGTGGTATGTCACTGACCTGTGACAGACCCATACTGTCCCTTCTAACTGCTTCTGGGTCTGCCACCTCCTGTTCCAGCCTAGGGGCTTGCCAGAATAGGGGCTTCACACAGACAGGCTTTGCTGTACCGACATCCCATTTCTGTGGGGCCTCTTAAGGCTCTTCTGTTATGTTGTCACATAGATAACTTTATAACAGATTTTTGAAATATCATCTAATTAAGAGGAATCATGGTTTTCTGAAAATATTTGGAGAATGCTCATGTAAAGGGTTGTACCCATAAATGGGATCTATACAGATTTAGGTAACTTGATCCACAAACTCACAGTACAAATATGGCAAAATGCTATTTAAGTGACTTCCAAACCATACTGCATTAGACAAATATGACAATACTGGCAAAATTTATTACTGCTGTTTCACAAATCTTCTCTTAGACCTAAAGAATGGCAAGGTCTGGCATCTTTGTAGTATGTGGCCCTTTCCTGTAGCTGTCACTCTTCCTTGTGTGGTGCAGAGCTGAACTGCTGCCAGAGTTCAGTGTGTGTATACATTTGTACTGAAATCGTGAGAGGGTAAGAAATCTGAGGCCTAGTGGTGTTGTAGTTAAAGTGATTTAAGTTGTTTAAACCAGTTTAAGTTAAGCTCATGGAAGTTCCTTTACAAATGTTTAATTTGGTTGTAGTGTAGTTCAGTTTCATTTAGCCTCTGTTAATAAGGAATTTATTTGGGTAGGCTGAATTCCTGTTAGTATTTTTAGAAATTTAAAGTTCTACTTTTAGCCAAACTGTTAAAATTTACTTTTTCATAAACCATCTGCTTCTTTAAAAAGTGGAGTGTGTAATGCAGTCTGAATCCATTCCCATCTCAGATGAATGAGCCAGTGAGATGTCCCCTCTGACAGTAACCATGCCGGTGAAAACAATATTTTAGTTAGGTGTAAATCCAGATTACCTCCAGGGCTGTAGGTCACATTAGCCATGGAAGTGTGCATATATATATAGTTAAACATTAACAAGACAAAGACACATCTGAGACAGGACCTTTCTTAGCCCACTCAAACAGTAAATTGTGTGTTTCAGAATGTCAATATAGGGATATTGCTCCCTGCTGCACATTTCACCCTGCAGAAGCACCAAGAAACAAGCTTTCCTGCTTGTAGAGTTTGCAGCATGTATGTGAAGTTGTGCATTCAATAAGAAATACTGGTTAAAAGGCATAGTCAAGACTTTGTGCTCAAAACCAGCTCTGCAAACACAGATGATAAATGTTCTGCTGTCAGACTCTCCCTGCAGCCCATCTGCTGGGCTAGCATGCTGCACACCGACATGCTAGCTGGGTGCCTGCCCTGTGTTTAGATTCAGGCAGCAGGGGCTTTAGATGAGTAGCTCTTCAGATGAGTAGTCAACACAACCACTGTTTTTCTTCAAATTTGCAGTTGCTGATGTGGTTGAAACTTAATAGCCAAGCCCAGACTGATGAAAAGGATTAACTGAATGGTGCATAAATTTTTATATAAGGGGGAAGCTCTTATTACTTAATCTATTAACTGACAAATATTCAAGCGGATGATGCTCAGTGTTTCAACTTCAGAATTGTATTTCTTTCCTTTCCTGCTTTGTTACCTTTATATGTCGAATATACCTCTATGTATTTTAAGAAGGGAATAATGCTTTGGGTTTAGGAAAAAAAGTAGTGAGGCAGCAAATACAGTTCTGAGCGAAAGAAAGGTAGAGAAGATGAGAGTGGGAAGAACAGTTTGCAATGAGAAAGAAACAGGAGAGTGACTAAACTTACATTCAAAAAAAGAGAGAACAAGACTAGTAAGGAGGAATAATGTGAAAGCAGTACCCTCAGCATTGCTTACTCAATTTTATAAGATATTAGAGTGAATAAGTGATCAAAAAGTTTACACAGATACAAGAAATAATAATTTGTTTTCAGAGTATTTTTAAACAGCTGTCCTCTTTCTATTCCAAAAGACTTAGTCTTCAGTAAATATTCTAGTCATTATATGAGAATAATGTCACTGAGCAATTTTTTAATGTGTTTTATTTTAAAATCATATTTAAAACCTACATTCTTATTTATAGTCATGGAATTTTATTTCACTTTTCTCATGATCACAGAAGGTTTGATTTTGCCTACCTGAGTTTTCATAAAGACACTATAATATCCTTGACTTTGTGATCCATCTTCTTCTAAGTACCTTATGCCATACGTATTTTATTTATGAATGGCAGAATCCTCTGCTAGTAATTCCTGTGGTGGTTTTTTTTTCCTTTTTCCATGTTTTCTTCATTCACATTCCTTATAACTACTTCGCTCATTCATCTCCTCCCTTCCTACCTGTTGTGTGTTCCTCTTCCCTTCCATTCTGCTATCTCCTTTTCTAAATTTATAACTAGAGGAAGGCTAGAAGAGCACTCACTGATGAGGATAGTGAAAGTTTCTATTTTCTCTATCCTTGTCCTTTTAGTTCTTAAAATTCTGCCTGTTGTGTTTGACCACAACCTACTACTGAAATGAAAGTTTTATTAGAATACCTATTAAAATGCCCAAGATCTTGTTTGTAGTTGTTGGTCATTGATTAACCAAAGCACATAAAGGCTCTTTTCAGAATGATTTGAACATTGCATGTTCCATGGTGAGAGACAATCACATTATGACATTGTAACATCACCCTGAAAACATGGATAAAATGGCTGAAACTTTTATTCATTGACAATCTGTTCATAAAAGAGCTGTGTGGAAGAAACTCAGAACAGTGTGTCATTATGAACCCTGAGTTAGAGTGACAGTGGCACTGGAGAAGAGTGGAGAAATTAATGAAACAGAGAGACTGTAGTGCTGATTTCAGAGGTGGGATTTCCAGGTATGCATGTTCAAGTGGACATGTTTTTCCCCACCCAAATTGAATTTAACAGTACCTCTCTGAACATGAACTGCAAAGAGCTCTGATGGGGTGTAATCTCAATCCCTGGAAGGTTGCTGCTTGTCCTTGACATTGTATTGGTTCTTTTCAGCCCTCTGATGTTTTACCAGCAGAAATGTGTTGAAACATATGACTGCTGCCTACATGCTGGAGAGCTTGAGCTCTTCGAGGCAATGTAGTGTTAATGCCTTTTTGCCAATTGATTATGAATGAGTTGCCACTTCTTGTCTGTCCTTGTCCTTTTAAAAAGAAAACTTTGCATTTTTCCTTTTTACAAAGCAGTCAGTAAACAGGACTAAAAAAAGCCATGGGAATTATGAAATAAACTTTAGTGCCTCTGAGCAAGAAGTTTATAGTGGTCTTCAGGAGGACAAATTTAAGGGAGAGAGACTTTGTTCTGCCTGACGTATAAAAGCTTTGATAGTTTCAAGAGTAGATACAGGACTTCTCAATTAGTACATGAAAGGCATTCTTCTGAGGAAATCATGAATATTTTGACCCATCTTTGTATTTTAGAGTCAAACAAAGTATAGCCATTGAGTTAGAATAATTTTTTTATTGCTGAGTATTGGGTTTGAGCAATTTAGAAAGCTCCAAGGTTACTGGAAGTCCTCCACAAAGGGTACAGTATTTTTCCAGATAATGATGGTCCTACTCAGACCTTATACCAATCATTCACAGGTTTGGGGGGGTTTGTTTTGGTTTTGAACTATTGTTGATACTATTTAAAATTCAGAAGTTTTTGTAAAACTGTATCTGTATAAAAGTAGATGTTTCTGTATATAAATTATTTCATGACTCCTGAGACATTTTTACAAAGGATCATTTTTTAACCTAGTTCACTGTTTAAAATATATTTAATTTCTGATTTGTTCCTTCTGATATGGGTACATATATTTTTAATGACTGAATTTAACATGTGGGTCTAGCTTTTTCAGGGATATTTAGACACACAGAAATATAACTATGTCATCTGATCATCTGACCTCAACTGATTCAGGTCACTGAGGCCTGCTTAAGTTTACTTATATAAATTTAAGAACATAGAAATATGTTCTTCAGAGTCTCCCAGGTAGGACATACCCTGCTTAATGATGTCATACTATCCACTGTATGTATAGCTAAAAGGCCTGTTTCTAATGTGCGAGCAAAATAACCTTGCTGCAAATTGAATCCCATTCCTCATATTCTTTCCCTGGAGGCCCAACAGACATGAGGAGAAGTTCATAACTACATTCTTGATAGTGATTTTTTTGAATACCTGAAGGTTGCTACCTTATTTTTGCTCATTCTCTTTGAGTTCTGTTTTTTCCAGCTAGATCGTGTTTCCAGAATGAACTGGTTTTGTGCTTTCCCCAACTTCCGTAGATTGGTGATATCTTCATTAACAAATATGCCCAAAACTGAAGATAATATTCCAAGGTAAGGTGTCACCATACCAAATATGTTTCAGAATGGTTTTTTTAGATCCCTTTAGATTTATTTCAACATGATGGTCAGCATACCACATGTGGTCTGTCTTCTGAAAGCTGTATCTGTAAAAGCAACAGCATCTTAGGCTATGAATAGGCTAAATTAAAAAAATACTATTCTTTTGTTGTTTTCTTAAATAAGCAACAAGGATTCTGTGTATTATCACTTCCTCCATGAGAGACAATCATCACCTATATTTACTGCTATTGGACTTGATAGAGGAAGTTCTTAACATTAAGTCTTGGAAAAATCAGGCTTGTGCAGATCTAATAAGATCACTTAGTTCATGCTTGCAGGATCAATTCCTGTGTTATTCCAGATAAATTTTTGCTTAAGTTCATTTTAGAAACCTTCTGCGAGGGACATCCCATAGGAAGTCAGTATTAACCAAGGTTCCTTTCACTACCTTTTTTCTCCCTTCCTCTCTCATGCTGCAGTTTAAATATTAATACTTGCTCAGTCCACTGTGGAGACAAGGAACATCTTTTTGCATCAAACAGCATGTTTCTCCTTGGTCTTTTCTGAAGTAGTGAAAAAGTCTTAAGGAATGTCTCTCTCAGCTAGGATTTCTGATGGTGTTTTCTGCAGAAATCGTTTTCTACTCTTTCACATTTAGGCTTTTGAAAGATTTGTTGGAAAACAGTATTATCAGTATTATGGAAGAAGTAGTTGATTTCACCTGGATCTCCAAATTGCTTGTTGCTTTCTTGTTCCCTTTCCAGTCTATGAAAAGATTAGACAGTGGCTTTTAGTAGTGATAAAGAGGAATGATGATGCATTGACCTCATGTTATATATTGACATTTCTTCTCCTTTTGATACCATGTCTGTATAACCTCTTCTGTTTCTCCATCCTCTCCTCTGGTGGATGTGTACTACTGTTCTCATTTGCATCCTTTGTTATGACTTTCTGTTTACAACAAAGTACCTTGTCATCATTCTGTTCCTACTGGCCTATGTGATTTTGTTAATGCTTTCTGATGTACATTGACTATAGCATCTTGAGAAGGTGAAACCTGATTTTTGGACCTAGCTGCTCTCTGCTTTAGGCTTATATTAAAAGAAAAAAAAATATTAAAAATGAAGACGCTGTGTACCCCTCACTGCTCCCAAACTCTGCATTTCATCTTGGTATCTTCATATGCTCTATGATCCGATTAGGTCCAGGCAATATACAGCTATCCTGTGTTGGAAAGAAAAGAGTAGGGCATGTTTCTCGGGTGGTTTGCTGTTGGTTTGGCAGGTTTTTTTTAAATCCTTTGATGGCCATTATGCACCAGTTGTTTTATTAGGTCTAGAGCATTGAATGCATATAACCATTAGAGGATTTTTCTTTTCTACTGTTTTGGAGGTGTTTAAATACCAATACTGCTGAAGCTTGGCTGAGTAAAAAGCTGTTTTCTAGAAGAATTAAGGAACTCTGTTAGTTTTTTATCTGTCACCTTCTGTCATTGAATTTTGTCTCTGAAGAATGCTCTATAGGTTTGCATATCTCCAAGATGAGAACGTCAGCCATCACTCAAAAGGCGTATTGTACAACATGTAGACTGAATATATATCAGCTACATTTTTTGCTAATTAGATTCTATTCTGTCATCCTAAATTGAATGTTGCATTATCATTTGTCCACTAAGCCAGGTACTCAGTGGGTTGTACTTTGTTTTAGTTATGTTGGGAGAAATCTAAATCGTCGCTCAGATATAGCTGTTGGCCACAGTCTTATGTAGCTTATTAAACCTAGGGTACATTCAGAAAGAGTTTTGTGCTGGTGCAGTCTGGAATTCTGGATTCGAGCTTGCTTTCAGCTTACTGGCCCAGTGTTCTTGTCAATATGTATCCTGGCAGCTCTCTCCAGAGAAAATTAGGAAATTAGGTCATGAACAGGCCTTGTGATGAAATATATTGTTGTGTCTGGACTGTAGAAGTTTTTCATGCCAAAGTAGTGTTTGTACACTATTGCTCTGGTTGTTGCCTTTGTAAAACTGAAAGCTGCTTGTTAAGCATTGTAGTTGGTTAGCCTTGCTAAGGACCCACCAGCTGCTCACTCACTCCCCTGCCTCAGTGGATTAGGGGAGAAAAGATCAAAAAGGTATGAAGGTGTGCTTGATTCTGTGCTTAAAAACTGGGCAATAATAAACTTATTTTTACCTCAACGTACAGGTTATAAATTGATCTAGAGGGTTTCGTGTATTCTACTAGCTGTGGGATGGGAATTATTAGGATTTTTCTCCACCAATATAATTACTAATAATCCTATTAAGGCTCATTACTATCTCTAAAGCACTCTGTAAGCCTATTTTTTTAGGATTCTTTTACAGTGTTTTTAATAGCTTAAACTAATTGTTGTTAATAAGTGCAACCTGATTTATTGAGCTCTCTGTTTTCAGTGAGTTGGACCTCTACTTTGCATTGGAAGGCCTTTGCATCTTGTGGAAGGCAGATCGAGACCTCATTTTATCTTTTGTTTGTTATTTTAGTTCATTTAAATAATTGAAGCTTCCATATCCTGACTGGTTTTTGGCTGAGAAGCATGTAGAGAGCACACTGAAATAGTCAGTGCTTGCTGCCTATGTATTGTTAGAGCATGTTGTCATCTACTGCCAGGATCTGCAGCAACAGCAGCGGCTGGTCATTCCCGCAGAGCTGCCTGCCAAGATGAATGAAACGGTGAGGCAGGAGAGCTGTGAGTGACAGATGCCTGAAAAAGCAGAGTAACAGTAGGATTACAGGAGTTTAACTAAGCAGCCCCTATGCTGTGACATACAGTTGGCAGATGTATTTAATGTCATAGACACATAGTGTGTAGGGTGGGAGGATGTTACATGCTCTTTAAGCCACTTCAGTTATCCATGTGAACATCCACTCCTTGCTCTGAAATCAACTAATTTGTACCTGAGAGTGGAGAAATGAAAAACACATGGGATAAGCTGCTACTTATCTGTTGCATCAGGAATTATCTAGGGGAACTGTATATGCCACAAATATTATGTGGTTTCTATGTTTAAGAAATTTCTGTTTGCTTAGATCATCTACTTGTGAAATAATTGATTTTTGCATAAGTGATGGGTATCATACTCATCATGTATATTGACAACAAAGCAGATGTGATGGGTTTGACATTGAGCAAAAAAGCCGATCTCATTCCTCTTACAGTGATGCTATGTATTGTAATTCTATGGCTAAAGTACTCCTATATATTTATTTATACATTTAGGATTCTGGGAGCTCTTGTTTCTGGAAAAGAAGCAATGTAAAAGAAGGTCATGTGTATTTTTTTCCCGTTTGAGATTTGAATCTTTGGTGCCTAATGATGCTACCATAAAATCAGCAGCTCTTTCTCTGTGCTTTCTTACCACATTAGCTATATTGTTATAGTCAAATATTTTTAGTAGACTTGGATTGTGTGGTAAGGTGAAAAGGTTAGGAAGTTGAAAAGGTTAGGATATAACCTAGTCTTTTAGAATCTGAAATCTAACCAATGCAGAAAAGCAACTGATTATGTAAAGATTAAATTCTCTTGAAAGAAATCTGGATGAAACAGTCAAATTAATGACAGTTTTTAGTGGGACTGAAAAGTAATCAGTGCAGAAAAGTAAAGCATTGGGGGGAAAAGACAGAATTATTTGTTGCCATAGTCTCTGAAAAAGAAATAAAATATTTGAAAATGTGTGTTAGAGTATATTTATGCCTTTGTCCTTGTTGGATACTGACACCTCTGGAAGTTAGATCCAGAGGAGATCAATTATCCTGAGTTTTAAACCCGAGGAGATTTATCTACACATTGTGGCTAGAGAGAACATTTGGTGGTAAATTCAGGCAGATGTTGGCCTACATACTCCTGTTCTATTTATGAATAGGGTAAACCAAGAATGATAGATTTGCCTTCAATCTTGAAAACTCTCTTGGAAATGGAAATAAGCTCAATAATGTGACAGTGTTTTCACCCCTTTCCAGAATATATTTTTAGGGAACCTGTTTATTTTGCTGTCCTTGTTTTTTGTGAAGATTGTTGCATACAATCTTAAGACCTTAATATCTTCTTTATTCTAATATGTGTGGGTTTGTATTATTCAGAGATGTTTACATAATGTGCCGTAAACGTTAATCTGGCTAAGCAGTTGTTGACTTTTTCTTAATGCTATGTTCCTTTGCCCTTGACTCTTTTTTCTTTAATGTCCTTACTTGTTCAATTCCTCCAATCTTTTCTCATTAAATTCTCAGAATCTTAAGTGTTCTCCACCTCTATTTTTAAGAGGCAAGTTAAAGGCAAAAAACTGTAAAATATACTTCGTAGATGAATCAGTTGTATACTTCTAAACGTGCAGACACAAATAGCCCCGTATTAGGCTCAGTTTCCTGAGTTCAGTCAGTTGTGATCCCTGTGTTATAGCCACTGGTGACAGTTTATGATATGTTTAATTTTTATGACTTCCAGTCAATGCTATATGTAGTGTACTTGTCAGTGGAAATGATTTCTCTGATATAACATGAGTTGCACAAACACTTACTAAATATCCTTTTTAGGAGAGAGTGGCTAGTATGTTAGAATCTGTTCTTGTGGTCACTTTGTGAGACCCCTGGCAGGGTGCTTGCTTGTATGATGACTAAAGGTTATCTTTTGAGTCACGCTTTTCTGATAAGATATTATCTGATGAATATATTCCATGCATTTCATGAATATGTATTCCCGTTTTGTGTAATTACAGTGTAATTTATTTTAAAAAAGCAGTTGGCTTTTCTGTCTTCTCCCAACTAACATATGCAGCAAGCACTAACTGTATTTAAACCATTTATAGTGGTTTGTTTCTTTTTATTTTCCAGGTAGCACATATCTCACTCTAGTACTTCATTATGATTACTTGATTATATTTTACTATTTTATAGTAGTCTGTGAATTTAGTGATGAACTGTAAAATTCAGCATACAATTTCTGGATACACTTTAGTTACAGACTTTTTGGTAGTATGCTCACAATAGTAGATTTCAGCCAGGAGTTTCAAGCATTAGCTCAAAAATATGATGTCATCTGGTAATAGGATCTGCAACTGTGAAATTATGTAATTTACTGTAAAAGCATAGTTAGACTATTTGATTATTTTGGCTGCTGGCCTCAGTCCGTTATATTCAGACAGAAGAAACTTTGTTCACTTTGGAGGTTTCACTGTTGCAATCCACAAAATGCATATTATCTTCTCTCAAGTTGTGACCATTCTGTTTGGTCTTGTCTTTATAGTTCTCTGACCTGGATATTTTGTGATAGTTCTTCAGCAAAAAGTAAGAGAGTACTGTGCTTGAGACAAGCTCAATGTTCTCAGTATTTCCTGTAACCTTGTAGGTGGATTCTGTACTTAAGGGGGATAAGGAGAGGGAGAAACTTTGGCTGAGATGAAAAAGAGTGATTTTCCTTTGAATTTTTTTATCAGGACTTTCATGTCTCTCTTTTAAGGAAAAAAAAAAGAAAAAAAGATGCCATTAGGCATGGAATTGAAGTGGTGTGGTAAGACCTTACTTTTTTTTTAATTAATAATTTTATGAAATATTTTACTGTATTAGATCATATCATGCCTGTCATAGACTGGGACAGCTGTTTTGCCGTTGCCAGGTAACTTTCTTATATGTTGCTGGTGATTTCCTCTCTGCACGTCCCTAGAAAGATTGTCTCGCTTTGTCCTTGTGTTGTGGAATGACACTTGGGAATCATGTGCCCTGCAGCCTTTTCAGATCAAATTAATTTCAAATTTTGGTAACATAAAGGAAATGGCTTGAAGGTAGCTTGTTCTATACTCTATTTCAGAGGGATTCTGCAGGCCCACACATTGGCAGCTCTGAGTCCCTTTTTGCTCCTTCATCATGGATTGCACTTCTTCCAAAACTTGTTTCTGTAAATTCATTTTGGAAACAGATTAAAATCTTGTAAATTCAGTAGCCCACTATTAGTTGTAATTTCTGGAAGAAAAATAAGTTAGAGTTAAAAATGAAGAATGTAGTTAATGTTAATCAGAACTGTTACATGGAAAATAAAAACTGTCATCCAGAATTGGTTGCATCCCTTGATGAGATTCAGGTTTGCTTAATAAAGATAAACTATGTAGAACTAACTATTTTTGTTAGCTGTTTAATACTGCTTAGTGTAATTTTTCTTGATAACATTGTATGCTATGAAGAGAGTACATGTTAAAGCCATTAAGATACAAGTAACAGCGTATCGATCTAAAAAAAATATTTGTCAACTGGGAGACATCATGAGCAGTTGTTTCTAGGATCTGCATTTTCTACTAGACCTGAGACAGATGGTGAAAAGCACAATTGAAAGATAGGTTAAAAGAGAGGGAAGTGTTGGTAAATTTGTCCAGTGTATGCATTTAACCAAAGCAAGTGAAGAGTGAGTGCTTCAGGAACTCATGAAAAGCAAACGGTTCCTATGAAATGTGACAGGACGCTTTTTTTCCTTGAAAACGGCTCCATACCACATTCAGGGATCAGAGCAGAAAACACTGAACCTGAGCTCACAGTGTGGCCACCAAAGTTAGTGAAATACTTGAAAATGAGGAAGAATTAAACAGAAAAGAAGTGGTTTACTTCTACCGGGAAAACCTGTGAATGTCACCTGAGGGTGTACAGAATTTGCATTTTGAAAAATTAGAATAATTCAAGAGAACCAGAAAACTGAGGAGTTTGAGAAAATGTCAGTGGGGGCAAACAGAGGAGTTCAGTGGTTTAGCGTGTAGGAAAGAGATGGAGACATGGATTACTTGAACACAGAAGTGAAAAAATTACTGGTACTAAATGGTTCTTTTTCTTATCGAAATAAACAAAACAAAAACAAAGGGCTGAAAGATGCAAGCAGACAAACTCAAACTGAAAATTTTACAATTTTAAAAGGAACTTGTTTAATTCCTGGATCAACAACTGAGGCACACAGCGGATGCTCTTCCCTTTGATGCCTTCAGATCAGGGCCTGCCTTTTGGAAACCTACTTCTTTGCCAAAGGTAATACATAGAATTTAATACAGGGCTTAACTAGAATGTATGTAAGGGCCTGTGGTTTGTAAGCTTGACTGTGTACTCTAATTGATATTCTAGTCTATTAGTCTGTTTATTAGCGCATGAAAATGGATGACCGTTCTTGGCTTACTTGTTGCCAGTTTGCTCTTGGATGTGTTACCTAGTTAAATTGCATTTCTGATATCTTTCTGCAGTGAAATTAAGAAAATTACAGTGGCACAACACCTCCAAGAATGATGGGAGAGGAGACAGAAGGACAGCATGCATGATAATGTAGAAAATGAGAATACAATGCTGGCACTAAAATGGAGTGAATTGTGAGGGAAGATGGGGCTGAGGAGCTTGGGTGCAGTGGTGGGGAGGCTGGCGGCCTTACAAAGGAAAGAACTTTAAGAACTAGACTGAGTTCTCAGAAGAGGTGATTAAAAGAATGCAGAGGTAGCTACTGATATTTTTACTAATAGAAATAAACAGGGTGATAATATTAACAACCAAAGGAGCATATTAAACAACTCAGCTGTGTTACTGTAGCTTCGTGGTGGGCTAATATAATAAGATAATTAAAATCAAACAAAGGTTTAAAACTGTCAGCACAAAGGAGAAAAAAAGAACAGACTGGCACTTGAAACACAAGGTAACTATTGTTTGATCAGAATGAAACAAATAAGGCATGGAGAGATCTGAGACTTTGGGAATGAGAGCCAAATAGATGACATGACATGTAAGAGAAAATGTAGGGCAAGATCTGTCCTTTGGGTCTTCTGTGTGGCTGTGATCACCCAAGGGCAGCAGCAACACAGTTCTTCAGTTGCAGCAGTAAATCCGGTTTTGTACTGGTACCTTCTTTAAGTGTGTTGCCCTGGGTTTATGAACAGCAGCTGACATTTGTGGTATGCTGTTCACTGTTCCCACTCTGAGCTACAAAGAGCATAGAAGAGGGAATGTGAAGGTTCAGTGAGCAACAAGGTTAAAAGGCAGTAAAAAAAAAAAAAAAAAAAATAAAAATTGAATAGATACAGTAGAGTTCAGCCTTTCTGTTCTAGGTACAGTTAGGAACTGCTCAAATTTAGTGCACTCACAGGAATATGAGAGGCATCCAGTAAGTAATAAAAATAGACCCTGGGTAGCAATAATGTTTTCAGTCATAAAAAAACCCAAATAAACCCCAACCCTAAAGAAACAAACCTTTAGTTTTTTAAGAGCACATTGTTCCAAATCAGAATAAGTGTGCATTTCAAACTGAGATGACCATTTGAATTAATGAGATTGCTTCATTTATCGCAGCATCTTTTTTGGTTGAAAAGCATTTTACCAGACTGAGGTCCAAACGATCTACAGTTCAGAAAATATACAATAGAAGGACCCAAGCTAAGAAGTTAGTATATTCGTTATGGCACTCCTGTCATTCTTTTCTCAAAACCAGTGCAGAAAATAGGGAAGTCATCCCTCCCTTACTGCCAGATTTTAATGCTGACTTCATTTCATCTCAGGAGTTCTTCACTGGTTTCCATACCACATGAAGAGAGAAACATGTCAGTTTATATACATCTAAAGGTGAGAATCTATGGGGTTTGCTTGTCTGTGCAGATAGCAGATCTACAAGGAAATGGGTGGTCACCATTGTATGTGCATTTTACTTAAGCAGTCTTACATTTACTGTTATTTTAAGTGATGCTTTGGAGCGTTAAGACACTGTGGTTGGGTTTGTAGAGAAGTTCAAATTCCTGTAGGTGTTCTTTCACTAACCATACTAAGAACTTTTATATATTATATATTACATATAAACTATTTTATATATTATATATACAATTTTCTATAATAAGGCAATAAATCTTTATAAAATACACAAAATACTTTATGAGTAGGAATTCTTTCATTTGCTTCTATTATCCACCCCGCAATATACAAAACCTCTCTCTTTTTCCTGTTCTGTGCATTAAAAGTTTGTGTTTTCCATAGCTTTTCCTTTAAGGTCAGGGCCCTGTAATTTGTTATCTTTTGACTTAAGAAAAAAACACGTGATGGAGAAAAGTAAGCAGGTATTATTTACAATGTCTAAAGCTGAATTTTGTTTTAACACCTGCTAATCTTAATTACAGTTTAAAAAGATTAAAGGAATTATGTATTTACTAAAAATTCAGAATATCCAAGTGTCTCAATTAAAGGCAGAAAACACAGAAATGTCTTGCTCTGTCAATCCAATTTTCTAAAGACAAAATTCCAAGAAGAGACAGTTTGATTTTCCTGTTATTTCTGTGACTGAGAATCCAGAAAAATCTCTTCCAGAACAATAACACAAACCTTTCTAACTTTTTCTTTATAAAATTGAGGCAACAAGGGGTTATTTTACTGATGAAATATCCAACTATAATCAGGTTCACAGAAGCTGGCAATTCAAATTTTGACACCTTTTTCTGGAGTTATATATTTTAATAGAAAACTTGATGCTGAAGGTGCTATATGTGAAAAGGAACTAAATTGTATGGACTGTTGAAATACCAATGCTAAGTTTATGCTAGTTGAGTATCAAAAGATATTTACTTCTTAGATACCAATGCAAAAACTTATTACACATTATTGGAGTGATTTCCAAATTTGGTCACCTTGAGTTTCTTTGGCCTTTGAAAACTAGAAATTCCTAAAGAGACTAATGATCGAAAAATACTAGTTAGATAAAATTTTCAGATTGTTTTATTTCTTCCAGTACTGGCTTGGCAAGGAAAAATAACCAAAACTGTAAGTATCTTAAAGTTTTCCATATTCTAGTTATTTCTCTGTAAATTGCATTTTTTTTATTCTGGCCTGTACTGCTTTGTAATAATATTCAAAGATTGTCTTTTTCTCTGAATCTTAAGATGCTAAGAATGTAGAAGAAAAACTAATTGTTTTCTGTGGAAGAATAGAACAACAGACAGTTCATGTTTCTTATACCAGCATCTTAGGGAGAAATAGGAACTATTTAAAAGGAAGTTATTTTAACAGTTTAAATATACTTACTTCATATATAGAGATTATATTGCTGCTATGTTTAGAATTTCTATACTGTCTATACACTGAGAAAATCTAAAAATAGGGCCCTTTGCTTTTCATATTTGAAAGACAAATGCAAAGTTTCAAAATAAAGAGATATCAGGCCCAGCTATATTCTGAAAACAAAAGACCTGCCACCTTATCTAGCAAGACCAAGATTTTGCATTTTTTTACAGCTTGCTCTATTTTCTAGGAATGGATTAATGTATTCTTCTGAATGTCTTGAAGGATATTTCCAGCTTCACCCATTGCTGTTGTCCTCCTGCATTTCTTTCCCCTTCTCTTGAGCCTAATTCCTCTGCCTGAGAATAACGAGCATTTAACTTTTTTTTTTTCAATTTCCGTTCCAGGTGCCTATCTGTCTTTGCTTCTTTTCTATTCTTTTGTCCTCTCTCTCTCTCGTTCCCTCTCTCACTCCCCCTTCTCTCTTTCTCCCTTTTTCCCTCCCTCTCTCCCTTCCCCCCCGCCCCCCCGCCTCCATTGACATTGCCTTTCCTCACTTCATATTGCTGCCAGGTACCCAGTCTTGCATGTTGCTTGTCAAAACTCTGAAAAATAATGCTAATTTGAGAAGCCAATGATAGCATTCAGTTAATATTCTGTCATTTGGGCACTATTGGTTAACCTAGATTTGAAGTCTGAGGCAGTATTTTGTATAAATATTTGATGTTTAGCAATGTATAGGGTCTGATTAAAGATTTCATGAGACTCAGGAACAGTTGTGGCATTTTTTATAGTGATCAAAATTTATCCTTTTTTCTGGTTTGAAAATGTGGAGGCTTGTTTCCTTATATTGCTTCAGAAGATGGTAAAACACTGAAGACCAAAATACTGCCTGAATCAACCTTGGTCTTTGATAAAATTAAAAATGTGCTGCATTGCTTCCAAGTAATCCCTTTGAAGGTTTGATTGGTTCTGGGCCCTCTTTAAAGCTGTATTAGTAAGCTCCTGCAACATTAAAGTCAGACTGGTTTTCTGCCTTTCAAATTACTGCTCTGTATAGTAAAAAAGACAGACAAAAGGAGCAGTTCAATGGTAGAATAATGTATAGCCGGATCTCCTATAAATACTGTGAATTGTATACTCATGCAAGGGAGAGAAATAGAAATAGCCACAAGTATGAACAATTAAATAGAAAGTTGAACACTTCTGGTATACAGAAGAAATTCCTCTCCCTTACTTTACCTATGCACTTGTCTTTCCCACTCTCAGAATGTCCAGCACATTCAGTTGTTTTAAGTATATATAAATAATTTGCTAAAAGACACATATTTAAGTCATTCTGGGTTGAAACACTGGAATTCCACAAAACTACCTCCATTTTATATTTTCCAGGCATTCTTAATCCCTTTTCATATTGCAGATGTTGCATGGGTAGGATGTTTTGGTTTGGTGAACACTTTTTAATCCAAAGGCATTGCAAGCTACGAAAGCAAACAAAAGTTTAAACAAGATAGATTTAGAGAATAAGCAAGGCACAATGCTTAGTAATTAGGGCAATTAACTTGAAACAATTTATGAATATGTATGTAAGCTTTTTCTCTCCAGATCTTTTAAGATTGACAGTCTTTTCAAAAGACGTGACAATCAGATTTTATAGGGTTGTTTCAGGAATTTCAGCATAAAATGTTGTGGAATATGTAATACAGAAACTCAAGATAAATTACAATAATGGTGCTTGCTGACTTCAATATCTGTGAGCCTACTGCAGGAGGGGATGAAGAGTTGCTGCTGAAGACTCTCCTACTAGACTATTCAAGATACTATCTTAACAGGTTTCAGAAAAGTGGTTCCTGGATCGGTTTCCACAATTGATCATGGTATATATTCTCATGTCCTTCCTTTGAAGTGCTATGTGGCTGCGTTTCAAAGTTCTTCAGCATCTGATTTGAAAACCTGTGGCATTGCCTTGTTCTCACTCCACTCCCAAGATGACTGTCAGTGATCGTGATTACATGATGGTCAGGGAGATTGCTGCAGCTGGCCTTGGAACTGCATATTAAATCACAGGGAGAACTACCTAGAAGGGTGCATGAGAAAATGTCAAATACACTGTTCCAAAAAAAGGCTGTTTTGTTAAATACTGTCAGACAAACTGACCTAGAGAGAATGTATGAGTTTGGCCTATGCCAACTGCTGCAGATGTACTGTGAAAGCATGTCCAAGTGTTTAGTACACTTCAAACCATTGGCTTATAGAGTCTTCTACCACATTAGAAAAGTCCCATTAATTTCTGGTGGTAACTGACAGATTTCCTGTGCTTTTAAACAAGTCTTTCTATAATACACTGCAAGAGTAATTATTTATTCTACATATGATAATTCTGGTAGACTAAATGAGCTCAGAAATTCAATTGTATCAGTGTGATTGATCCTCTCACTGAAAAATACTGAGCAGTCATACAGGGTTTGGGATTTCAGCTACAGAGGCTTGTATCTGTCAAATAATTGCTACTTAAACACTTCATTAAAATACAGAAAGGAGGGAAACAACTAAAGCATTTGAAACACAAAGTTTTAGGGAAGGTTTGCATTTTTTACAGTCTCCTTTATTTTGTTAACTGCAGAGAGCTGTTTTTAGTGAGAGACTGCTCTTAGCATTCTTTTGGAAAGTTTTGGAGGTAGAAGGGAATGAAACTTTGTTGAATGGAGCTGTGTGTTACTCTTACTTCCATGAATATCCCTTTCATCTCACTTTCAGAGAAGATGCCAGAATGAAAAAGATCCCTGCACAATGGGAAAGAGAAAAACAATGAAAGACAGGGAAGGGATACAAAAAAGAAGTCTCATATTCCTGGAGGTAGTTTGGATTTAGCAGAAACACTTGCATGAGTTTGAGCTCATCAGATCTTTGGGGGTCAGTCCAGTGACACCCAAACAATAACATGATGCATCTAGAGATGTATCGGTATTTGCAGTTGATGCCTGTTGTTGCTGATGTTATTTAGACACTTCATTGAATACCTTTTTTCAGTCGGCACTGCTCCATACAAGCACAACAGGGCTGGGACAAGTACCTGCAAGTATTGCCTTGGGTATGCAAGTCTTAGCATAAGCTTTAAAACTAATTTCAATGAGACTTTGAAGTGCCCAAGTCTCTGTTTAGTGCCTTCTTGCTTGTGTCCTTTAGTTTTTTCATCACAACTCAAAGTGACTTGTCTCAAGTGTCACCAGTAGATTTATAGTGGCATAAGGAACTGAATAGAAATTCCTCAAACTGCAGTGGCTGAACTGCCATTTCTTTAATTTTTATTTATCCACTCTTATTCCCTTTGCTTAATGAACATCTGAGGTACAATCAAGAGGAAGATCACTATTTTTACAAGTGTTATATCAGTACATTTCTGGGATGAATACTTCTAGTTTTCAAAATGATGAAGACACTCTTTTTTCCTGTTTATGGAAAAAAAAAAAAAAAAAAAAGACAACACTCTATGCACCCATTAGGCCATCTATAACAATAGATCTTGCAGTAATAGATTTTTGTAGACCACAAAGGTTTTGCCATCAGGTCTGCTGCCTAAAGCAAACGAAAGACGTGACTGACTCTCTTTACGAAAGAAACAGGGGACCAGTAGGGAGTATGATAAAATGTGTTAGCATAGCAGCAAGGTTCCGTATTTTGGCAAGCATTCTGCAGCTGCAAGGTATTCCCTAATAGAAACTTGAGGTTAGTAATTCTTAAGCAAGTTTGGCATGCAAGTCAGATGTGCTGAAGAGTAGCTCCAGAAAAAGCTAACCTTAAGTAGATGTCTTCTGTTAGAAAGGCAGCATGGAAAAGCTGAAGTGTTCTCTTTCCAGTGAAAAACTTATTAGTTTTAAGCTCAATGTGATGGTTTTTTCCCCTTGCAGAATCACTGAAGCCCTTCCTCTGTATATGATTTTGGCATGTCAGAGTAGGAGTTAGTGTTACACAATTAGTTATTTTTCTATTTTTTGTGACACCCAGTGTTAGGGTCCTGTGGGATGAAAAGGCAGAAGGTAGATGTTTATAAGCATTTTGGGGGATACAGATTGTTTATATGTCTTTTCCTGCTGGAAGTGTTACTAGAAATAAAGCATCTTGTTTACAGTACAGTAAAACACTATGTGGTTATCTGTAATGGAAATAAATTTCCAGATAAATTCTAAAGGACGTTTGAGAAACTCTGTGCACAAACACTTTATATTCTGCTCTGTGTTGAAAAACCATTTGTGAACTGTAATAGGATATGACAGCTAGAACAGATATCCTCGTGGTGGGTTTGGTTCTATGTATTCTGCATTTTTAATTGTAAAAGAGCCATCTTCAGTCTAACAACCATAATTGACAGCCATCACCTCCTTAACTTACCTAAGGATGAGAGTCTATTAAAATATACTAGCAGCTGGGGAGAGCTAGTATTTACGAAGTATTGTTTAACACATTTGGAGGGAAGAGCGATAACAGAAACTGTTCTGAATAGTATTTCTGCAGTTTGAACACCTCAAATAGATACTGAATTATACTGAAAAATATATTTGCCCATCATTAGCTTATTTTAGTGCCCCATCTTGATGGTATAGATAGTTGAAGAGTAGAATTACTGCAGCAAACTAACCAGGAAAATTGAACAAGTTCCCTCTGCAGCATAAATGTAACTTTGAATTGGCAGTTGACAGAAACACCAATCCTTAGGATTTTTTTCCTGATTCCTATTCTTTTTTTTTTTTTTTTTTTTTTATGGATTCTCATCAAACTAGTGATGTTTCATTTAGAAATTGGTTTTGTCTTGAAAACTGAAATTTGAGTTTCAAAAGACAAGTCATAAAGCTTTTGATTCCTTTCTTTCAGTCAATGACATAAGAATTATTGGAGTAATCCAGAAAAGTAATAAAAGGATTAATTCTCCTTTTCTTCCAATCCACCACATATGTGGAGGTGATTCTAATTAAAGTGCAGTGAGTGTGCTGCTACAGTTTCATGATGAAAGCCGGTGGTAAAATAGGACGTAATGGGACGCAGACTCCTGTATGCCCATGGTTGCTCACATGAAAACAGGACATTTTTGCTGAAGAAAGGGTGCGCAAGTGCTCAGAAACTCTGCAGAATCATTTCACTCTACTGCTGCCCAGTGCTTCAAGTGGGCTGTGATTTCATCCGTAATGCTTCTCTGGACAAAGTCAACCTATTTGCCAGAGGAAAATACAGTGTTTGGCCCTGCAGACTAAGACCATTTTTTTTTTTTTTTGGTGACTCTTGAATGATTTTATGATTTGAGAGAAACAAGCCCCAAGCATGTTTCCTTCTGAGATTTTGTGAGTATCAGTAACCAACTGTCCACGGTTAGGCTGTCAAAACCAAATGTTTAATAAGCCATGTTATTTTTTCAGGCTTGAAGTTTAATATATCTGTTAGATTTAATACCTCTATTAGGTATATCTGAATATTGAAACAAAGGGTGAGGTACTCTTCTGTATGAGGCTAGAAATAGTCACACAGGATCTTCAAACCAGAAACTAGCAATTCTTCGTAAATAATCCTTATCCTTTAGTGAATGTAGCAAACTCTAACACTTAATGGAGCTATTGTAACGAGATACTGATTTTTAGCATACTCCTTACATCAGTTTTTCAATATAGGACATGAATTCCAGTCTGGTGTCACCATTACATTTATTTTTTTTATTATTACTGGAAATAGTTGGAAAATGAATGTAACAGCAAATGTGTTTCTTTTTTGCTTTAACATGAAAACAGTTTTCTGTGGAGCAAAGTATGTGTGAAGCAAAGGACTACTGAACACAAGGAAAACAGTTTTGTAAAATAAGTTGTGTTACTTTGTGCTTACAGATAATGGTATTGAAGAACAATTGTGTTGTGAATACAATCAACAAGATTGCTGTATTTCAATTTATATTTGCAGTACAATAATAATGATTGCTATATTGTTATAGCAATATAGTGTCAACCATCTTATAGCTGAAAAGAAAATTCAGTTTGCAGAAAACTTTTTTTTTCTTACAATGTTTTGCATGTGAGAAACCTACAAAACAAGCTTGGAAGAAGCGTGAGGAGGTGGAAGAATATGATGATAAAATCAGGTTTTGATCACATTAGGGAAATACCACTGTGTATCAGCTCCCACAAAAGTATTGCAAAAAAGTTTCACAATAAGCCATGTTTGTCAGTAACATGGTATCATCATATTTATAACAAGGGAACTAAGTGAAATACAGCACAGTGTTTTAACCATAATACCTAAAGATATCTGAAGGTGTCTAACTCAAATGGCAGACTTTGTTTTGGTAAGAAATGGGCTGTTTTCATCAGTCAAAGTCTTTTTGTACTTGTATGTGTATGTGTGTGTTTGTGCAACTTAACATGGTCTGTGCACGTATTAAGCCAATCCCCTTTAAAGTGCAGGAGTGCTTAGTTTTCTAAGTTTATCCATCCAACTTTATAATAAAAGTAACCAGTATCTTAGGCTTCCTGCAGTGCTTATTTTGAGATATTCCATCAAGGATTCATTAGGTTAGGGAGAAATTTATAAACAGTGATGTTTGTGACCTTGGGCTTAACCATCTGTTACAGCATTGTCGGTTGTTCATATTTATGTTGAACATACCGTTCCAGCAGATTACCAGCTCTGGTTTTCTGACTTGATGTTACCAGAGTCTATATAATAAACCAAAATAGTTCTGATGTTGCACACAGCAATGCCCCCTCTTCAATTTTAATGATGTCTTAAATTGCAATTTTCTTTTTAAGTTTTTTAACAGATGAAAGAAGAAAAGGCTGTCTAAAAGGCAGCTCAGTTACAGTAGCCATTCCAAGTCAAGACAAAGGCAGGGAAGTGACAACCTGTGATGAGATTCATAACTATCTAGTATTTCCAGATGTGATGTTAAAGCTTTATCTTAATCAAATCTCATATTTATCTTCTACTCTGAGTGGAACAGTTTTAGATTCTTTGAATTATTTTATTTCCTGGCATAAAATACTGATCTTGGAGAAAAAAACCACATCAAAACCTTGTTACGATTGATTCCCTCTTCCCTTGTTTAGGGTTTCATGTCAGCATTTTATGCACACTTGCATGCTCCTCCCTCTTTCTAATTTTATCTCTTGAAAGTTTTACCTTTGATCAAGCTACAGTAATTGCAGAAACTATTTTAGCTTCTGTATAGGGCAATGTAGGAAAAAAAAAGAGAGAGAAATGCATGGTTCTATGTAGTAGTCTGTGAAGCTGTCAGATTAGCTAGTCTACTAGACATTATCTTAAAAAAATAGCTGCTGGTATAAACTTAATGCATGTGTTGGTAATATCATTTTAATCATCTGCATTATTTGGAAATCTAGTCCTACATTTAGCTGCAAGTAAGTCCAGGTAAGTCTCGGGTTATTCTCTGTGTGGGCTATACAGTGCATATCTCTTTTGAGAGGAAAAAGGTGTTAAACATTTGGTTTACCGGGATATCATTATAGAAGCAGTGTTTCTTTGTGACTAGTTACTAAAACAGTCTCAGTAAAATCTGGAATAATTGTGCTCAATCACCTTCTGAGACTCCTGTTTTTACAGAACTTGATCTGAGACACCTCACCATTGTACATATGGTGTGTCTCACCGCATGTCTCTGTGGTGAGACATGCCGAGTTATATTGGAACTCTGTAGCAGTGGTCATAGGTGATGTTGTTTACATCTGGATGTTTCTGAAATCTTAGGGTCTGAGAACAGGGTGTTGTTGTATTTTTCGAAACATATTTTCTTGGATCAAACGCTATTTAGATCCTCCTTGGAGCAGAGGGATGGCACAAAGGTGATCATGCACTCTTTGAAAGTAATATCTGGTTTTCTCAAAGGTTTAGATAATTTAAAATTCTGTACAGGTTAAGAGAAATCTTCATTTCTGTGTAAAAACATCATACACAAGGCAGTGAGCTCATCAGTTGAGGTACACATAGAAGGAAGGGTTTCATATACATACCAATAACCTGATTTTTTATTTTGAGGGACAGCTCCCTAGATTGTAGGAATTCATCAGATATTAATGCTGTGAGTATGCAGTCACAAAAAATTAATGTGCTTTTGGCAAAGACACGGGATAGTGAAACTAGTTGAAAAGCTTGCCTTTGTGAGATAGCATGGACCTATAGTGCTTATTCTCACTTTCTATACGTATGTACACTCCTTTATAAGTAAAGTAAGAAACATTTAAAAGCCATTGGCAAACACTGTGGAAGTTGCAGTAGACACAGCTACACACAAGAACACGAGTAATCACCTCTCCAGTTATCACACCAGAAAGATCAGAGGAATCACTTGCACTTTGCAGCTGGTAGATTCTGTCATTTCCATTGCTCAGGCAGCAACCTACAAGGAACACACCTGCAAGTTTTAATATACACATAAAAACACCTTTGGACTTGGGTTAGTGGTCTACAGTCCTTCAGAAATCAGATTTAAAATGGTTACTGGAATAAATGGTGCTTCTGCAACCAACAGGACTCGATTGCTGCAGTACATGGTCTTGTGTGATATAGGTGGTGCAGCTGGCTTAGAGGTCATCTTCTCTGTGCTCCCAGCTCTCTTGCAGGGTTCTCACTTGAATTAATCAAGGCTGCATTATTTGAGTTGCAAATTGAGTGGGACACAAACCTGTACACAGAGATGGTCCAGTGGCAAGCTGGCTCAGGGCAAGCGGGGTGTATTTGCTCCAGTGCCAGGTTCACAGTTAGAGCTCTGTGGCTCCCAGGTGGAGAATTGGTCCAACTGCTTCACGGCAGTACAGTGCTTGGGCTGATAAACCTGCAGCAGGCAGCACATAGGCCCACGCAGAAGCATACCTACACAATGCCACTGGCAGTTCATTCCCATTGCTAATAGCACGTGATCCGTTTTATCCCATCATCGCAGGAATCCTCTTTCTCCTTTCTCCCCATTACTCAAGATAACGAAGGTGGACTATCATTGGTCTTGCCTTTAACCCATTTTCTGTACAAAAATCCATGATTTAAGTGGTGATTTAAGCTAATGGCAGGCAGCCCAGGTCACAGTGTGGAAGGGGACCCTAAAACCCACACAATGCTGACAACTGAACAGTAATTTGAGGGAGCTATGCAACCTGGAGTTACAAAAGTGCTTGAGATCTCAATCAATCATGCTGGCTTCAGTATTGCTTGATAGGATGACTGCTTTCACTTGAACTAAAGTAAGGAGAGTAACTGAGGTATAATGACTTGAGCTGAATGCTCCCATAAAGCATACCTAACTGGTATGAAAGCATGATCTTGATCTAAAATTAAGATCAAGCTCAACAAACTATGGTTTTGAAATTTTTCCTTGGTAATGATTACAATGAAATGGATAATTTAGTTAACATAAACCCTGTGTCCTTGGTCAGGGAGGCACATGTGCAAGCTGTTAGTTCCTAGTGAAGGATCTTCTCAGTTGATTCTCTTTCTAATAAAATGCTTCAGCTGTCATAAAATGGTTAGCAAGTTCTTGTATTTCACAGCAGCTCTTGATATAAATTAAATGCAGCTGCTGTTTAAGAAGAATGATAGCATATAGTTTTTGCTTTCTTCCATCTCTATTATTATATCGGTGTGACTATTACTAGGTCAAATGTAAAAGATGCCTTTTTGGGGGTACAAATTGATCCCATTTGTATCAGGCTGTTGAAAAGTTACATGCATTCTTAGGACTTTCAGAATTTGGATTGATATACATATTAGCCTGTGTCAATACTACTGCTTTTCTGCAGGCTTTGTACATCATTTTGCTGATACTATAATGTCACCATTGAAATGTAGTTATTTCTCGGCAGTTACTCTTGGAAATGAAATGATTTATGAGCCATAGTGATAAAAGCTTATGATGTTTTACACTCCATTTGGTTGGAAACATCTCATGGGTAGAAAAAACAGGATTTAAAAAAAGATACTGGAAAATATTTCATCTGTTAAAGCAACCATGCTAGTTTTACTAATCCAGGTGATCAGTTCTAAGGAGTTAACTACACCATTGTCCTAATTTCAACCAGGATAGAGTTAACTTTCCCTGGGCTGAGAGGGAGTGCAGGTAGAAGGCAGGTCCCGATCAGTCACTGGAGTATTTCATCCCATGTGATGCCATGCCCAGGGATACAGGTGGGCGCGGGCTCTCTCTGGTGCCGCCGTTTTCGGGTTCCGGTCCGGTCACGTGTTGCTGTGGGGGCGGTCACCGCGCTCAGTAAGCCACTGCTGCATTTTACCTGTTTCTTTTGGACTCACTATTGTTACTGTTGTTCTCTTGTTATATTTAGTAAATTCTGTCTTTTTATCCAACCTACGAAGTTTCTTCTTTTTGTCCCTCCCCTATTTCACTGGGGAGGGGGCAGGTGAACGGCTGGCCATGTGGCGTCTGGCTGCTGGACGAGTTCAAACCTCAGCAGTTTTTGGCACCCAACCTGGGGCACTGAGGTTTATTGGGATAACAACAAAATTGGTAAAATGTTGATTGTTTGGCTCCTTAAGATCTTATCTCCTCATTTGCAATACGTGTTTCCCGTGCTGTTGCTCACCTTCCCTGAGAGTTGGATTAAGGTTTTGTTTCTGTTGTACTATGTGATGCTCATCTAAGATAGCGTGCAGTCTATCGGCCCTGGGGCTATTTACAGCTGTGTTTGAGAAATTTGGGGAGTTCAAATACCTTTGGAATGTTGACATAAACATGGTTGCCATGCTGTTAGGAGCTAGTGTGTTCCTGAATGTGGTTCTGGTTTTGTTTATGGTTAAGCAACTATTTAAGAGTACCACTTGGAAACCAACCTTAAGGTTGGGGAATTATGAGTGGCTGGGGGTGTGGAGTAGCATGGGCAAGTACCTACAACAGTTGGAACTTCACTCCTGCACAGGTGCAGAATCCTGAAGAACTAGTGAAATATTTGGAAAAAGTATGTTGTCACCTGGGTAATTCCAGAGAGGCAGAGCTCACTGCAACATGCTGGGGCCTAGCCCACACTTACCGAGTGCTACTAAACACTGTTCAGCACCCTCAAGAGGAAAAGAAGGGCTCTGCACCTGGTAACCAAGTAACAGAAACTGCAGCCACTACAAGCCCGAGGACATGTGCTGCAGCTGAACAAGAGAACCAACCCATGACGGTGTCAGTTGCTCCCATACATAAGAAGAAATACACAAGAAAATCCCCTCACAGTGTACAGGGTGATGATGAACCAGGCCCATCACGAGAACAGGAGGAGGAGGCAGAGCCAGTGATAGTCACCCAATCCTTTTACCTGAGTGAGTTGCAAGACATGGAGAAAGATTTCAGCTGCCATCCAGGTGAGCAATTCGTTACCTGGCTGCTCCGGTGCTGGGATAGCGGGGCCAGTAGTGTGGACTTAGAGGGCAGGGAGGTGAGGCAGCTGGGATCCCTGTCTAGGGAAGGGGGCATTGACAAAGCCATTGGAAAGAAGAAACAAAATCTCAGTCTCTGGAGGCGACTCCTGTCAAGTGTGAGAGAGAGGTATCCCTTCAAGGAAGATTTTGTATGTCATCCAAGTAAGTGGACCACTATGGAAAGAAGCCTTCAATACTTGAGGGAGCTAGCTGTGCGGGAGGCAGTTTACTATGACCCAGATAATGCACAGCTACCCACAGATCCAGATGAGGTCCAATGCACCCGGCCCATGTGGAGGAAGTTTGTATGGAGCACACCATCATCATATGCCAATGCATTAGTACTAATGGGCTGGAGAGACGAAGAGGGACCAACAGTGAATGAACTGGCTCGCCGATTACAACAATATGAAGAAAGTGTCTCTTCTCCCATCATAGCGGCTGTAGAAAAAATATCTCAAGATTTCCAGCAATTTAAAGAGGACATGTCCTACTCCCCACCTGCACGGACCAGAATCTCGGCTATTAGGAGCCATCGTTTGTTTACTGGAGAGAGTCAGTACACACCAGGGAAGCTGTGGCATTGCCTGTGTGACTATGAAGAAGACATGAAGAAATGGGATGGAAAATGTACCTACCTCCTAGAAGAGCGGGTATGTGAGCTGGAAGGAAGAACAAGCACAAAATGGGGTTCTTTTAGGAGAAATGCTGCTCCAGTTTCCAGTAATCAAGTGCCCAAACAGAGCAGAAAGGTCGACTTTGCTCATGATCCTATGAGAAGAATTTCTGATTTGTATTCTCAAGAAGTGAGTGATCAAGATGAGACTGAAGCCCATGCACACCACACTAACCCATTTGTCGTTAGCGGGTATTATGACCAACATTAGAGGGGCTCTGCCTCCAGCCAGGTGGAGGACAGAGACAACCAAGTTTACTGGACTGTGTGGATTCGATGGTGTGGCACATCTGACCCCCAGCAGTATAAGGCTCTAGTGGGCACTGGTGCACAATGCACCCTAATGCCATAAAATTTTAAAGGAGCAGAATCCATTTGTATTTCAGGAGTGACGGGGGGTCTCAGCAGTTGACTGTATTGGAAATCCTAAGTGGAAAAGAGTGGGAAAAACACCCCACTGTGACTGGCCCAGACGCTCTGTGTATTCTTGGTATAGATTATCTCAGGAGAGGGTATTTTAAGGAGCCAAGAGGGTATCGGTAGGCTTTTGCTATGGGTACCTTGGAAACAGAAGGAATTAAACATCTGTCTGTGTTACCTGGTCTACCAGAGGATCCTTCTGTTGTGGGATTGCTGAGGGCCAAAGAACAACGGGTGCCAATTGCCACTACAACAGTGCACCGATGGCAATATCGCACCAATCGAGACTCTGTAATCCCTATCCATAAACTGATTTGTCAGCTAGAGAGCCAAGGAGTCATCAGCAAGATGTGCTCCCCTTTTAACAGCCCCGTAAGGCCAGTGCAAAAGTCTAATGGAGAGTGGAGATTGACAGTAGACTGTCATGGCCTGAATGAAGTCACACCACCGCTGAGTGCTGCCGTGCCAGACATGCTAGAACTTCAGTATGAACTAGAGTCGAAGGCAGCCAAGTGGTATTCCATGACTGATACTGCCAACGCATTCTTCTCCATCCCCCTGGCAGCAGAATGCAGGCCGCAGTTTGCTTTTACCTGGAGGGGTGTCCAATACACCTGGAATCGACTGTCCCAGGGGTGGAAACACAACCCCACCATTTGCCATGGACTGATCCAGGCTGCACTGGAACAGGGTGAAGCCCCAGAACACTTACAGTACATTGATGACATCATTATATGGGGTAATACAGCAGAAGAAGTTTTTGAGAAAGGGGAAGATATAATCCAAATCCTTCTGAGAGCCGGGTTTGCCATAAGCGTGGTAAGGTCAAGGGACCTGCACCAGAGATTCAGGTTTTAGGAGTAAAATGGCAAGATGGACGTCGTCAGATTCCAAAGGAGGTGATTAATAAAATAACGGATATGTCCCCACTGACTAACAGAAAGGAAACGCAAGCTTTCTTGGGTGTTGTGGGTTTCTGGAGACTGCACATTCCAAATTAGTCAGATTGTCAGCCCTCTCTATCAAGTGACTCTGAAAAAGCATGATTTTGTATGGGGCCCAGAGCAGCGACAGGCTTTTGAGCAAATTAAACAGGAAATAGTTCATGCAGTAGCCCTCGAACCAGTTCGGACAGGGCAAGATGTTAAAAATGTGCTCTACACTGCTGCTGGGAAGAATGGTCCTACCTGGAGTCTCTGGCAGACAGCACCAGGGGAGACTCGGGGTCAGTCCCCGGGGTTTTGGAGTCAGGGATACAGAGGATCCGAGGACCGCTATACTCCGACTGAAAAGGAGATACTGGCAGCATATGAAGGGGTCCGGGCTGCTTCAGAGGTGATCGGGACTGAAGCACAGCTCCTCCTGGCACCCTGACTGCCAGTGCTGGGCTGGATGTTCAAAGGGAGTGTCCCCTCTACACACCATGCAGCCGATGTCACATGGAGTAAATGGGTCACATTAATCACACAACGGGCTTGAATAGGGAGCCCCAGCCATTCTGGAATACTGGAAGTGATTACAAATTGGCCAGAAAGCAAAGATTTTGGAACCAGAGGAAGAGGTAGCACATGCTGAAGAGGCCCCACCATATACTGAACTACTGGATAATGAGAAGCGATATGCCCTGTTTGCCAACGGGTCCTGTTGCATTGTGGGGAAACATCGAAGGTGGAAAGCAGCTGTGTGAGCCCCACACGACGGGTCGCTGAAGCTGCTGAAGGAGAAGGTGAATTGAGTCAGTTTGCAGAGGTGAAAGCCATCCAGCTGGCCTTGGATATCACTGAGTGAGAAAGGTGGCCAGTGCTCTACCTCTGTACTGGCTCATGGATGGTGGCAAATGCGCTGTGGGGGTGGTTACAGCAGCGGAAATGGAGCAACTGGCAGTGCAGAGGCAAACCCATCTGGGCTGCTGAATTATGGCAAGATATTGCTGCTCGGGTAGAGAATCTGGTTGTGAAAGTACGCCATGTAGACGTTCATGTACCCAAGAGCTGGGCCACTGAGGAACATCAGAACAACCAACAGGTGGATCAAGCTGCCAAGATCAAGGTGTCTCAAACAGATCTGGAGTGACAACATAAGGGTGAACAATTTATGGCTCGCTGGGCCCATGACTCCTCAGGCCATCAGGGAAGAGATGCAACATACAGATGGGCTTGTGGCCGAGGGTGGACTTAACCATGGACGTTATTGCACAGGTAATCCATGAATGTGAGACATGTGCTACGACCAAGCAAGACAAATGGTTAAAGCCCGTTTGGTATGGAGGACGATGGTCAAAATATAAATATGGGGAGGTCTGGCAGATTATGTCACGTTCCCACAAACTCGGCATGGCAAACACTATGTGCTTACAATGGTGGAAGCAGCCACCGTATAGTTGGAAGATTACACCGTGCTCCATGCCACTGCCCGGAACACCATTTTAGGCCTTGAGGAGAAAGTCTTATAACAGTATGGCACGCCAGAAAGAATTGAGTCAGATAACGGGACATATTTCCAAAACAACCTCATAGACACTTGGACCAAAGAACATGGCATTGAGTGGCTATATCACATTCCCTACCATGCACCAGCCTCTGGGAAAATTGAGCGATACAAGGGGTTGCTAAAAACTACACTGAGAGCAATGGGTGGTGGAACTTTCAAACACTGGGACGTGCATTTAGCAAAAGCCACCTGGTTAGTCAGTACCAGAGGATCTGCCAAGCAAGCTGGCCCTGCTCAATCAAACCTCCTACATACCGTGGATGGGGATAAAGCCCCCGTAGTGCACATTAGGAATATGCTTGGGAAGACCGTCTTGGTTACTCCTGCATTGGGTAGAGGTAAACCCATGCATGGGATTACTTTTACCCAAGGACCTGGGTGCACCTGGTGGGTAATGCAGAAGGATGGAGAAGCCCGATGTGTGCCTCAGGGAGTTTTGATTTTAGGTGAAAACAGCCAATGAACGGAACTGTCAAACGCTGTTATTGCAATTGGTGCCTCGCAACATTTCCATTGCACATCCAAAGCCTCCTGTTCCACCGACTGAGCCAACTCACCTCATCCCTCCAGCCTTAAAGACTGTCATGACAGATGGAACCTGAAGTTATGGACTAAATGAACTCAGCAGACATTATGGAAGGATGGCCCATAGACTAATATCTGTAAGACCTGGGAAAAAGGGGTGGTGAGTCCTTAGGATGTATTTGGAACCTGAGCACAACATCAGTGGTATGGAATAAAGGGTGGAGACTGTCCTCATTTTGACCAGGATAGAGTTAACTTTCCCTGGGCTGAGAGGGAGTGCAGCTAGAAGGCAGGTCCCGATCAGTCACTGGAGTATTTCATCCCATGTGATGCCATGCCCAGGGATACAGGTGGGCGCGGGCTCTCTCTGGCGCCGCCGTTTTCGGGTTCCGGTCTGGTCACGTGTTGCTGTGGGGGCAGTCACCGCGCTCAGTAAGCCACTGCTGCATTTTACCTGTTTCTTTTGGACTCACTATTGTTACTGTTGTTCTCTTGTTATATTTAGTAAATTCTGTCTTTTTATCCAACCTACGAAGTTTCTTCTTTTTGTCCCTCCCCTATTTCACTGGGGAGGGGGCAGGTGAACGGCCGGCCACGTGGCATCTGGCTGCTGGACGAGTTCAAACCTCAACAACCATTTTCCTAAATTTTATATATTTATGTACGTAACCTCCCAACTGTGCATTGTGAACTGAATCAATCGTACTATTTCTTTATTGTTGCTGTATTTCCTTATGACTATTTAAGCACCTGTGATGTTTAGACAGGGCTGTGATAAAATCTTCAGAATATTCATAACAGGACCCACATATTTTATGGCTTTACCAAAAATAGTCACATTCTCAAGGGGGAGCGCTGCCAGTTTCTCTGTATGTGCAGAATTACATCAAAATGAGAATGAGTCTGTCCATGTTTTAACTGGAAATTATACTAATTGTATCTTAGTGTTTACATTAAGAAGTGACAGACTTTTTCAGAGACCCTGACATAGAGTTTGTGGATTTGCAGAGACAATTGTAATGCAATTCTGGGCAAGCTTTATGCAAAATGAGGTGGAATTGGACATTGAATTATATATGTTATTTTGTCTCACCAACAAAACTGATTTTTACTATTAGCTGATAAAATATAGGGGCTGGTAAAGAGAACTGCAGTTACAGTTCTTACTCTCTGCAGTTTGTTTAGTCATTTGTGGTGTTTGTTTAGTTATTTGTGATGCCATGTCCTATCTGTGCTGCCTTTAAAAGATGCATCATCACTTCCATAAGGAAAATGAAGTTGTTTGCATTCCTCACTATAGACAGTAATTAAATATACAGAGATTGATATCTTACTAAAAAGGGAAATAAATCAGTAATTAAACTGCACAGATGGAATAGCGATAATTAAAATATATATAAAAATTGGCTTTACAAGCTATAAAAAGAAACCCATCTGTTTTAAAATAAAATATAACCAAGTATAAAATCAGCTTGACTTGTAATTTATTTCATAGCTCTTGAACATCTGTGCAAAGCACTTTGCTAGTGTCAGTGATGGTAGTTTTGCTTTTATCAGCAAAGATTTCATTCATACGAGTAGAAGGCTATAAATACAGTACACACACTACTGAGCCTGCAAGTGTAAGTTGGACCGCTTCCATCAAAGGTTTCTCAAAGGGGTGCTGCAGTTCTGCTTTGAGGCTTTTATTAGTGCAGGCTCCTGTCTCCCCGTGTTGCATCCTCCTGAAAGGTTGTAGAAACAGTCATCATCTGCATGATCTTGCCTTCTGAAGAAAATAGTATGTAGGAATTCATTCTGTGAAAGAATTTCTTGCATTACTCTTTCTTCCAAATTTTGGATATATTCACACAACACTATATTGAATATTGCCTTTCTTATTTTTATTTTTTGACCTTTCAGAATTTAAACTTAATCTGCTCCATAATCCAAAGAGGTCCCCTTCCATTTCTTCTTAACTTAATTGTCAGATTATGGGCTTTTCTTCTACATTTTCAGCATAATTCAAATCTGTGGTGATACAAGAAAAATCCTTGAACGTCAATTGTGTATTTGGTGCCTGCCGTACCCCCATATTCATGATTCTGCAGTACCCAATGCACCTTCGGCTAGTTAGGAAGTCAGCTGAAACCCACTATGGCTCCTCTCAAAAAATGCCTGGCCAAAAATGAGGAGACCTGTAGTTAGCTGCAGTGTCATGTCCAGATAAAATAATTCTTTGGGGATAAAAAGAATATTGAAGAGCCTTGGGTAAAATACAGTGTTTTCCACAACTGGAAATCTGAAGGAGGAGCTGCAAATATTAAACTTTAATTTTTTTTACTAGCCACAAATATAAAAAGTATTAGCTAATCTCATCCAAGCATACAGCAGCAGTTTCCTTCAAAAATAATTAACTTTTCAAATAGAGGGAAATAAATTATGTGTTTTCCTACCAAAACTTTCAAAATCTCTGATATGAAATGAACATTAGATTGATCTAAATTTTGGTTAGTGCCAGGCCCGATTGCTTGTATTGATGGGGAAAAAAATCTGCTATGACTGTGGTTAAAAGATGATACAGAAATAATGTAAAAAGAGAGAACCATATGTAAGTAAAATGATGAAAAATGAATGAAAAGTTCCAATATTTTAAATCTTAAGCAATTTTTTAAATCTTAAGCAAAATATTTAAAATCTTTACACAATGAAATTAGTACTCAGCTGCAAATCTAGCCATAAACCATGAGGAGGTGAACTCATTTATCAAGCACAGATACTAGAGTAATAGAAGTGATAGGAAATTTTGGATAAATCAGAATGAACCACATAAACATGCCTGGACTTCTGATTAAAGACATTTGTCTTTCGGTTTAGTGAGCAGAAGGGAAGTTTAATTCTGTATAAGAAGCCCGAGGTTCCCCCTATTCTTCTACAGAGCGTATGTTATCATTTAGTGTAACCTGGACTAATTGTGCTGCTGCTAATTACAGCCTGCATAAATCTTCCTAGAAAAGGGCTTTATTTTCTTTACTTGTAATTTTGCCAGATTTGAACCATTTGATCTGAATTTTTCAATGCCACAAACAGATTTGTTTAAATTTTGAGAAAAATGTTGCTGTCCTTTGAAGAACAAGATTAGGGAAACTATATTGCTGATCTGTATTAAGAAAAGCAGAAACGCCTTCTTACTGATAAATTGCTTCACATTCATGCTTGGGAGTGACTACTTGAAAGTTAACAGGCTGGTGTACTTACCATCACTGTGAAAATTTACCTCCAAACTGACTGTGGTTTTGTAGGAAAGATGGAGACAATGACACTCTCCAAAGATACCATCTACTGGAAGGATGTTTTGCCATCTGATAGTTCCTGTCTGCCAAAAAGATTAGTTACTCATCATGCCACCAAAGCATGCCAGTGCAGTGACTTGAGGCCGTGAAATAGAAACATACTTGTGTGGCAGGGAAGAGTGGGGGAGAACTCAAAATTGCATGGAATGCAGATAGGAAGGGAACAGTGGAGTGGAGACTGCAACTGGCAGAGAAGCACTGTCCAGGACCAAGGCTTTAAGGAGAAAATACACTGGGAGTGATTACAGCTACTGAGGGGACAGAGACAGAAGAACCTGTAGGTTTTAAAGCATGCACCTTTTGGAGCCGACAGCAGGAGTTCTCATTTCTACACTCCTTTTTGTTCAGCAATAGCTAAAACCAGACTGAAAATTTTTGACTGATTTGCCTTCATTAATTCAGAGGATGAAGCCTGTACTGAGGGTCTAGGAGACCAAAATGATTTAATAGTAGCAGCGAGGCGTCAAAATGGCCTTACCTGGCTATTTCTGGCCCAGGCTTGAGCCTTTGTGCTTTGAACCCTCTAATCTTCCAGCCCTAGGCTGCCATGTCCCATACCTTTGATCCTGAGCTTTCTTGTGAAGTCCAAAATTGGACACGAGCAATTATTTATGTAGTATGGATGGGATAGCAGGTACTTGTTTTTAATTTTTGTTTCTTGGCAAGAAACAGGAAAATTGCATCCAGAATTTAGTACAGAGGCACTGAAATCTCCTACACTCAGAAACTGGTCAGGCTTAATTCTTTCATTGCATCAATGCTTTTGAGAAAAGGTGTGTAGAGAGACATGATACTGTTTATTAGACCTACTTGATATAGGTCAAAAATAGAATTTGGACATACAAGCTCTCTTCAAGCCTGCAATACAGCATCAATTTCCAACTAAATATGATTTGAAAAGAATCATTATATAAAATCACTTAGATCATCTGAGGAAGAACTGCAGTGAGTGGGAGGAAGTATTGACAGGGTTGGAAAGGTAATTGAAGTAATTGATTCCAATGGGATGATTACTATAGGCGATCTTTTTGCTTGCAGAATATGGGAGGTGACATGTTATAATCCTTTTAAAATACAGTCACTTAATATTTTTCTAAAGGGCCCTGTGTTTTCTAACTTCTCAATCTTAATTTGCAAACTTGAAATTATTGTATATTTGGGTTGTAATTTGTGTAGTGTTTCTGGGAAATGCATATTTTAGCTACTTATATTTCAAACACTATTTATTCAGGTTCTCATTCTTTGCAGCTTTGTTCACTGGGGGATATCGAGCTTATTGAGTTTATAATCTATCTCTGGAAGGTAAATGCATAGGTAATGAAGAGGGTTTTGAGGGTGTTGACATGCTTACTGTAATTCTCAAGTGACTGTCAGCTTTAGAAGAATAGTGTTGGTATCATGAGATTTAAAGTCAAGTGTTCTGAAAACCTATTTGATTATGGTGAACAGCCTTTGCTGTGATGTCTGAACTGGTAACTTCTGTGTCATTTTCACTGATCCTAAATTGGAAAGTTACTCATGCATTTCACTGATATCTTTCATAGCCTTTATAAAAAGAAATGTATAGTGCTTATTTGAAATTAGAACAATAAACATCTATGTCTTGTATACACCTAGATGTAGTAGAACTGGCAAGCAGATTTGTTGCCTGTACGTACAATAAGCATGTAGAAAATGTTTTCAAAGACTAATGACATTACATTAACAATTAAGTATATTACTTCTCATCTTCTGTGTTTAGTTATAGTCAGGAGTAAAGCTGTCTGGCAGACAGTATCAGTTAAACTAGTCATGTTACTAGCCTATGGAGGAATGGGAGGTGATAAAAAGAAAAGGAATCAAGTACAAAACCAGTTCAATTTGTATCTTAAAATACAAATCTTCCTTTAGCCTACATTCTAGCCTGTTTACAGAAAATGAATACCTTAGTGAATCCTGCCTTCTTAGTTTTGGTGGATATGACTGGTGTCCAAGACAAAGGCAGTATTTGTTTCAACTGAGAAATGCTGATCCACTGTTTCTCTGAACTTATTATGTTAAAGTTGTCTTATTTTTTGGTGTTTGCTGAGTTGTTATACTTATCTTTTTAAAACTGAAGGCTTTTTCAAATTCTAAGTGATGACTTTTTGAGGCCAGCAAAAGCAGGGGCCTGTGGCTCTCCTATGTTAACAAAAGTCACTTAAAATCACTTAAAAAAAACTACTGTGGGCCAGCTTCCCGGGAAGTATTAAATAAGATATTTCAATTCCTTAAAGGGAGAGTTATATGCCTATGTTTGTGTGCATTTGGAGGTATTATAACACTGTTATTCTAGTATCTCTGGAAACAGTCTTTAATAAGAAGTAAACAGGTTTGGGTCATTTCGTATTTTAAGTGGTTCTGTTTATATCCTCTCATACTTTTAATCTAAGTCAACTGTATGAAATAAATAGATCAGACCGCACCAAAAATATACCTCCTGTGCCAGAAATTGCCCATGTTAAAGCAGTGATTAAACATAATTGTTTGTGTACGCTCCTTGCCGTGTGTGCTGCATCCAGCTTTTGCTTTCTCTTCCAAGTCTTGCATGAGAACGATTTTTGGGAAGGAAATTGATGAAAATTCAGTGATTACAGTTTATGATTTTTTTAAATACAAAAATATAATTTATGTCATTATGTGTTAATGCTTCTAATGTGGTCATTTTAAAATTAGCAGTTGGTAAGGAATTACTTTGTAGACACCTATCTTAGAAAGAGAAGTGAGGACCAGTTCATATGTCTATAGTTTCTTTAAGCTGAATGAGAGAAAATAAAATTGTAAAATGGGAAAAGAGGTTTTTCAGTTTGATTCAAGTATAGAAATGTGTCGATGCAATTTACATGATTTCTAATTATGTAAATATAGAAAGATGCTTTTAGTTAGATGGGTTTTTTTTCATTGTTGTGGTGTTGAGCTGTTCTGTTGCCAGTGTAACTATAATTCAGACTGGTAGTGATTGAAATACATTAACATATAGCAGCTGTTGCATAGCTAGGCTAAGTAAGTATAAAACAGATTAAATCTGAATTACTAACAGCATTATTTTTCCTTTTACAAATAGATTAAATACAACACGCCTATTTGGTGAAAGAAATCACTGCAATTTCAAATGGTGTCATATCTGTATATTTAGACCTCTTTTTGAAATAATCTCCTGTTGGTGATATCTGTAAGGAAAATATGTTGAAAGATGTTTTAAATGTTAAAGAACCCAGCTGACACTAAAGAGAAAAGACCAAAACTAATTTCCAAAGTGAAGATAGATGAATTTTCTGCTTGTTTGCAAAAATCTTTCAGCAATTGATCAGTTCAGCATATTCGCAATAATAGTAGGAACAATAATGAATTTTGTCTCTAATTCCTAATTTAGTGCATTTTAGCTTATTAGCAGGAAGTTCCAAAACATACATTCTTTCTTTCTTTTTGATAAGATTTGTGAACTCCGTATATGAGTGAGCTCATCTGTACCTTACAGTATATAGTTTTTCTCAGAAGGCAAAGTCTGTCTGGTTTTAAGACAGATACAGTGACATTTCAACCCATCCTCCTAAACCCTATCTCAGTGTAACTTGTGTCAATGCACTTTGTGCCTTACTGTTTGCATCCCCACATTCCACTTCTGTCTTAGTCACAGTACAGGAAAAATAATTTTGTTGCTGTGTTTTTGAATGTACTTATTCCTATTATCATCCCTCTCTAAAGTTTTTTGTTGTTTTCCCCATTTCTTTTAAGTGTTTTAAACAAACGACTGGTTTTACTCTTCATAAGAATTGCTAGGCACGATTGTAACAAAAATAATAGCTGCCTGTAGGTATACATCCAAGAAAACAAATATAATAATCCTGTTAGGTGGGTTTCAAACAGCTCTGTAATGTTTTTTCAAGCTGATCATAAAATGAAATTCTGTGAGAAGAGTTTCTCTTACTATATGGTGTCTCCATCATTACATAACAGAACTATTGGCCGCCTTGACAGAGGAGTCATTTTCTTAATATTCATCCTATTAAAAATAAATGTAATGTTATCCTCCAGAAATAGCCACAGCTCTCTATAGTTCTGATCTCATTCCTTCAAGGTATTATAACATTTTACAGTGAGAGACAAAACGAACTATTGCACTTTTTTTTTGATTTTTACTCTCCTTTCCCTGCTCTCTTTTGCCCTGTGTCCTCCATTCAAAACACAAATCAAGCCAACCATAAATTTAATAAAAACAAGGGCCAGCTAATTTCTGAATGATTTAGGTCAATTGTATTGGTAAAATCTGAAGTCCTTTCTTTTTTTCTGAACTGTTTTCACCAGGAATTTGCTTCTCTTAAGTATTTCTCCAAATATATCAATCCTGGCCACTTGCTGTACCCCATTGCACTTCCCCATTTGTCATCCTTTTTGTTTTGTTTTGTTCTAAAATCTTTATCGTAAGCATTTCTAGAACTGCTTTCTGTATATTTGATTATGCTATGATAGATTTGGTATAAAACAGAATGACGTGATATAATGTTGTAGAAGACACACGATTACCTCACTTAATGAGTTAATCGCCAAGCTAGACATGCTTGGATTTTGTTTATGTTTAGTGTAAAACTAATTCTCAGTTATGTTCTAAGAATACATTCATGTTAATAAATGTTGTATTTTCATTCCATCCAGTCAGAAAATGCAGCTATGCCTGTGGAAAAGTATAATGGCATTATAATAAGGATTTTTTATAAGAAAAACATTGTAACAGACATCCTGCCATGCTTATGTTATTTTAATGGGATGTTTAGCTCAAGGGCAGTTCATAAGTCTTAATGGCTCAGGAGCAGGCAGTCCCCAGGTGCTGTAAGAGAAGCAGGCGACAGAGAAGACCACCCTGGCTGAACAGGGACCTTTGGCTACAACTCAGGGAGAAAAGGAGAGTTTACAGCTTTTGGAAGAAGGGGCTAGCCACTCACAATGCTTACAACTGTGAGGCTATGCAGGGCAGAAATCAGGAGGTCAAAAGCCCAGATAGAAATTAATCTGGCTTCAGCAGTCAAGGACAACAAGAAAAGTTTCTATAAGTATGTGAGCAGCAAAAGAAAGACCAGGGAGAGCCTCCATCCCCTGCTAGACACAGGAGGAAACATGGTAACAAGTGATAAGGAAAAGGCTGAGGTGCTTAATGCCTTCTTTGCCTGAGTCTTTAATAGCAAGACTAGTTGTATTGAGGGAATCCAGCCTCCTCAGCCAGAAGACAGAGACTGGGAGAACGACCCCCTCACGATCCAGGAGGAGATAGTCAGTGACCTACTGCATCACATAGACACACACAAGCCTATGGGACCAGTTGGGATACACCCGAGGGTGCTGAAGGAGCTGGCTGGGGTGCTCGCCAAGCCCCTTTCCATCATTTACCAGCAGTCCTGGCTGACCGGGGAGGTCCCAACAGATTGCAAATTGGCCAATGTGATGCTCATCTATAAGAAGAGTCAGAAGGATGATCCGGGAAATTACAGGCCTGTCAGCTTGACTTCGGTGCCCGGGAAGCTGATGGAGCAGCTCATCCTGAGTACCATCACACAACACATGCGGGACAACCAGATGATCAGGCCCAGTCAGCATGGGTTTATGAAAGGCAGGTCCTGCTTGACAAACCTGATCTCCTCCTACGACAGGGCGACCTGCTTATCGGATGAGGGAAAGGCTGTGGATGTTGTCTACCTTGACTTCAGTAAAGCCTTTGACACCGTTTCCCACAGCATTCTCCTGGCGAAACTGGCTGCTCGAGGCTTGGATGGGCACACGCTTTGCTGGGTAAAAAACTGTCTGGATGGCCGGGCCCAAAGAGTTGTGGTGAATGGAGTTAAATCTGGATGGCGGCCGGTCACGAGTGGTGTCCCCCAGGGCTCGGTTTTGGGGCCACTCCTGTTTAACATCTTTCTTGACGATCTAGACGAGGGGATCGAGTGCACCCTCAGTAAGTTTGCAGATGACACCATGTTGGGTGGGAGTGTTGATCTGCTCGAGGGTAGGGAGGCTCTGCAGAGAGAGCTGGACAGGCTGGAGCGATGGGCTCAGGCCAACTGGAGGAGTTTCAATAAGGCCAAATGCCGGGTGCTGCACTTGGGCCACAACAACCCCCAGCAGCGCTACAGGCTTGGGGAGGAGTGGCTGCAGAGCTGCCAGTCAGAGAGGGACCTGGGGGTGTTGATTGACAGCCGGCTGAACATGAGCCAGCAGAGTGCCCAGGTGGCCAAGAAGGCCAATGGCATCCTTGTTTGCATCAGGAATAGCGTGGCCAGCAGGGACAGGGAAGTGATCTTCCCCCTGTACTTGGCACTGGTGAGGCTGCACCTCGATTCCTGTGTTCAGTTTTGGGCCCCTCACTACAAAAAGGACATTGAATTACTCGAGCGTGTCCAGAGAAGGGCAACAAACCTGGTGAAGGGTCTGGAGCACAGGTCGTACGAGGAGCGGCTGAGGGAACTGGGGTTGTTTAGTGTGGAGAAGAGGAGGCTGAGGGGAGACCTCATCGCCCTCTACAACTACCTGAACGGAGGTTGCAGAGAGCTGGGGATGAGTCTCTTTAACCAAGTAATAAGTGATAGGACAAGAGGGAATGGCCTCAAGCTGCACCAGGGAAGGTTTAGACTGGATATTAGGAAGCATTTCTTTACAGAACAGGTTGTTGGGCGTTGGAATGGGCTGCCCAGGGAAGTGGTGGAGTCCCCATCCCTGGAGGTGTTTAAGAGTCGGGTCGACGTAGCGCTTAGGGATATGTTGTAGTTGGGAACTGTCAGTGTTGGGTTAATGGTTGGACTGGATGATCTTCAAGGTCTTTTCCAACCGAGATGATTCTGTGATAATTTATCATAAGCTTTAATGTTAATAAAATCAGCTGGAAGGAAGGTATGCTTAATCTCCTTGATTACACCATAAAAAGTAAAATCTTAATTTGAACATTCCTTTTTTTTTTTTTTTTTATTTAACTGACAGAGCAAGAAGGGAAATTGACGTTGACAAGGAGATCATGCTGTTCGCTTCCTCAGCTGAGTAATGAATCAATGTATTGGAAGTGTAGGAAAATTAAATCAAAAAGATATTAAATCTGGGCTATCATGCAAGCTATCGGTATGCAGAATGCTGAGCAGCTTTTATGTCAAGGAATGGAGAAGCATGACAGAAAATCTTACTGTATGCATTTTGCCTGTTAGGGAGAATTTTGACTTTTTGGGTGCTCTAGTTCAGTCTTTAATTCTCCAGTGGTAACTTCTGGGAAACCACTTTTAGGTCTACCAGTCACAAGAAGCAGGTTTCAGTCATTCCCAAATTTGTAGAAGTTGCTATAAATTTTATGTTTATTGTAAGAAGGGAGTATTTATGTAAGAATGGAGTATTTAGTCAGCTGAGATACAATAGAGAGCCTTGGTCCATACTAGGTAGGTCTGCTGATGCTTCTTTTTTCTTACTTAACGTAAGAGTTGAAAATGGGACTTTGCAATATGTTTAAGTGTTCCCAAGATGTGCTTACCAAGTTAAAAAAAGGGAAAAATTCTTTTTTCACCAGTCCACATTTATTGTTTTGTTGTCCAAGGGTATTGAAAATCCCATTTTCAGTATGTTAATGTGATATGATGTATATGATAGTGGTTAAATTCTCATTTTTTACTAAATACATTTCTAATACATTTCTCTGGGAAGAGTTATTAATATTGCATTCTGCACGCTTGATCATTGCAGTGAGTTCATGCTGACATCTTGCAATGGGCTGTTATTGAGCTACCAAATTGCTTTTGCCCCTGAGAGCAAGGGTTCTCACTGCTCGTGTCCCTTATAATGTCATCTTGGATGTTCTTATTATCTGTATGTTTAACCTTTAGCTTCATACTAAGTTCTGAGCTTTAGTAATGTTAAGAAGCCCTGGCTCCCCTAAGTACTTTATCACACACAGACATTTTCCATTTCTCCATTTTACAGCTGCTCATTTTCTATCTTTTGTCCTAGTAAAAAAGACTTGTCTGATTTCCATTATCTATTATTTGTAAATTATTCCTGTGTTAGTGTAGTTGCATGACAGTATGTTTCCTCTGTAAAGTTAATATTCCTAGCGTTAGAAAATCTGGCTGGAGTCAGGTTTTAGTTCCAGTTATCTTCAGGGCTCTGCTTCCAGTGCAAAACTCAGTGACCTGCCCCTGCGCCCAGGCACCTCTGCTTGATGGGAATACAAAGCCCCACCATTAGTGGAGTGAGCAAAGAGGGGAACCTAGACTTAGGGCTCTGTAAATCTCCTTTCTCTTGATGATAAGGTGTCGCGTCTCACTGAACGCAGTATTCACACCTACATACCCAAAGGTGAGCCTAAAAGTATAAAAAAGGTCTGGACACAGCAGGCAAACCCTGTAACATGGCCAAAGACAAGTGGAAGAAGAAAGATTTCCTCCCTCTTACCTCATGCACCCTGAATGAGGCATTGCTCAGTGGCTTGCTGTAATGATAAAATTTATGCCTGTTTTTTCAATTGTATAAGAAAGGTCAAGATTATTAGTCAGCAGTATTTCCTGCTGTGGGCAGCCCTTTTATCATAGCTCTAAGTCTCCCAAACAACTTCCGTATACATGTATATAAATAAATAAAGTCATAGCTGAGTGCTTAAACACACTTCAGTGTTTTTGTCATCTGTCATTTGTCTGTCAAGCCTAGATATATTGAAATCACATGAAATGGGATGACATTCATGGTCTCATATCCAGACAAAGGTGTGCAGAAAGGGCTGTAGCTTCTGCCAGATTTAAAAATTTTGTTATGGTTTGTGGGGGGTGGGGTTTGTTGTTTTTTTTCCCTCTGGATGCTGTCTTTCAGGACTCCTCTGCTCCAGCATTTCCATAACTGAACACCTGCTCCACCCAGTAGCTTTTGCAAGGTGCCAGACTTTGAAGGCAGTTTGAATGAACATGCAAGCTTCAAAGCAAATCAAATAAATTTAATGCCCTCAGAGTTTTAAACAGAAAGTTAGTGCTCTGCTACAAACGCTGATTTTTATGAGACTGCCTGTTTGTCTTACGTACACCCTAGTCCTGATCTGTTTCTCTTTTTAATTTGCCAATTTCCATCATCCTTTATTCGTTTTGATACATCAGATTTTGTCAATATGTTGCATTCATTACCAGAAAGAAATCCAAACATCATGGCCTGAGCTCGAAGTAAGGAAACTAGTTGGATATCTAAGGTGTCCAAAAAGCTTCCAGGCAGCTTTTTAGGTCTCTTAAAGTTATCTTCCCCTGGAAGCATGTTTATATTGTCCTTTTATGCTAGTTAGTTTTAAAAACATATATTACCTCTAGCTCACATTTTTGCCTCTGTCCTTAGACCAGCACTTACATAAAAGATAAGCAATGAGTTTTTATCTGATGCTGCCTGGCTGAGTGTAATTTAAAATGGATGCTGCAGATTGAATTCTTATTTTCCATCTTTAATGATATAACCAAGCATCAGTGCTAGGCTAGGCTTTTAAGTTTTTCAGTGACATATGTCTCTTTCTAATGCTTGGCCTTTCTTTATTTTGAGTGGAAAATCTATCTAAATGAGGCTAATGGACTGGGGAATTGAAGTACTTAAACTATGTGAAATATTGATAATTGTGAATAAACAAAGACATTTGATGCCAGGTGTTTTCCTACACTTTTTTTTTTGTTGGTAGGTGTTTAGGCATTAATGTAAACAAATGTAATATATTCAGACAGTTGATTTGTTTGATGAAATATTTAAACACAGAATTCATGGTGTTAATGGAAGTTACAGATGCTCTTCTTCATACATAATTTCAACATTATCTGGTCATGCTGGAATAGAAATCTGTACTTAATTGGTTATGTAAGCATTTATTGACTTCTGATAATTAAAGGCTTTAAAATCTTCTTTAAAGGGTAAAACCAGCAGTTTTCTGAAGTATATTTGCAGTAGAGTGATAACTTGTTAAAATAAAAGAATAAAGAAAATTGTAGTTGGTGAACAGTAGAGAAGGAAACAAGCTGCATGCCTGTGCTTCAAGAGAAATAAAATTCTAGATGCATAATTACGGATTCTGTTGAAATACAGATAGAGTTACCGGATTTTTTCCAGCCAATCTCATTTTTTCCTGAGGACCTCAATGACTTCTTAAACAATTTTTCTCATTTCAGTGCTTGAGTTACTTTTTTTATTACTAATCTGATTTGCTATTATGAGTTATGAATATTTTCAGATATGAAAACACTTCTTTTCATATGTGCCTATACTGACAAGAAAATGTCTCTAGAAATAATCAGACAAGCAACAGCAAAGGCAAATACAGCATTCTGTCATATTTCTTCTTTTGCAGATCTGTTCAGATCAGACATCTGAACAAAGTCCATGCTGAGAAACTTGACCAACTCCCTTCTGGTTGGTTGCAGTCCACGGAGAATAGCAAACTTTAATCTCCTGGCATTTCAGCCAGGGACCAGCACTGCTCTGACTAGCAGTCACAGGCCCCTTTCGGGTTGATGCTCTGTCTAGCAACCCTTCAGTATTAGAAAAGCTGCCTTTTTCGTGAACCTGGTGCTTATTTCTCATGTTGCCCTGTAGCTAAATCTCCTAATTCCAGCTGTGTGAGCGTTCCTGGTACGGTTTAACTTCCCAGTGGGAGGAGATGGGTGTAGGCAACACTTACACTGCAGTGGTATTAGAAGCACACCATTAGTATTCACTTGTTGACATGAAAAATACAGTTGTCTGACACAGCAAGCCCTGTGTGCAGTTCCCTGCCTTGTCTTTGCTGTTCAGAAGCATTTTATTAGCAGAGAAGAGATCTGCTGGTGCACTGCATTCTTCTACATGGCGCAAGATGTTTTCTGATTGAGAAATTCCTTCCGGTGTATCAGACCTTCCCAGCTCTTGCTCGGTCATTTAAGTGAATTGGTCCTCACTGCTCCCTGGTATAGGTTGGCATCCTTGTCCTCTTGTGATGTTTTCTTTTTTGACTTCTTGTTTTGACTTTTAAAAATGTCTCTTTCTTACTAACTTTATTCTCACCTTCATGAGCTTTTCAGAGAACTTTAGCAAACTGATTTTTATGCTCAGGCAGTACTTTTTACAGCTCTACTTTGACCAAGAAATAAGTATTGAGTATTCAGTACAAAGCTGAGTATCCTCATTTGCCATGTATCTAGATGGTAGACATGCATACAGTCTTGCTAGCAAAAAAGAAATACCATATTCTTCACAATATGTTATGCAGCACCCATCATGGCATCAACCGCATGCTGCTAAAATATCAGCCAGCTTTTTTAAGTTACATGGAAGTTCAGATGATGGAATTGCCATTGGTGTCATTTTGTTTAACTGGCTCTGTACAGTACTTTTAGTTGAGACTATGTACTTCATCTTCAGGAATTTTGTGGTACTCTTCTCATAGGGCTCCTGATATGTAATTCCAGGTCTATATAAACTATTTCATTTTAGACTTACTGAGGAAAAAAAAAAAAGACAAAAAAAAGAGACTTAGATACCTGATTCAATGGAGGTGTGTCAACTAAGCACAGGAGAATGATTATTTTTTGCTGTGTCTAAATACCTTCCAGAAGTCTGCAGAATATACTCCCAAGAAAAAAGGTGGGTGAAAAAATTAACTGTGAGTAAGATAAAGGGAAGAAAGGATAAATGAACATAGGCAGTAGCATCTCATTAAGGCTGAGTTATTCCAAAACATTTTGAATCCTGCTATATGTTTGCCTCTGCATATGTGCCATATAACACAGATCATGTATTAAGTTAAAAATACTCTGAATTGTCAGGTTTTCCAGTCTCACAAAGCTTATATTTTTGTGAAGGACTTTTGGAGGATGCCAGGTACAGATTCCATAATACTGATAGTACGGTAGAAATTTCTAACACATGTTCCTCTTCAAATTATATTTCATAATATCAGAATACCTATTACTATAGAACTGTAGAGTCATAGAATAATCTAAGTTAAGGAGACCTTGGAGATCATCTGGTCCAGTCCAGAAGCAGGATCAGCTTCAGGGTTGAAGATCAAAGTTGCATCAGGTTGCACTAGAAAAACATTACCTCACAAATTCCCAAAACTCATGTTTTTGCAGTAAGTAAGTGTTTGGGGGTGACAGAATGATGTGGTAGAATGCCTATCGCTGTGCAAAGGCAGTTTATATTAATTAGCTGTTAATAAATAATTGTGATTGCTAAGCTTAAAAGGAGGTCTTTTTTGGTGCATGGCTTGTATAGATAAATCCTCTAGTTACAGTAGAGGCATTCCTATACTTTATTTTAACATTTATGGAAAGTGAAGTGCTGTTTCCAAATAACTGTCGACTTTGGGGATCATAGGTCTGTTTGTTTTTGCGGTCTTTTGTATCACAATGGATTCTGCAGAACATTAGGTAAAACTTGAGGTAAAAAGCAATAAAAACAGCTTGAAAAAATATTTTTTGATTTCATTTTAGGCTCAAAATTTAGCCTCAAACAGTAATACCCAAACAAGATAAGTAAAAAGCTTTGTGTCCCAATAGTTGACTGCACCGACACATAATACCTCAGAGCATTTCCCTTTTCTAGGCTGTAATGATAAATATACTGTGAACATTAAACACAAATAATTTCTTTCACTTAGAACTTTTCATTTAGCTAGAAATGTAACCAACTAAAGAGACAGAGAAACATTTCTACTTTGAAGCAATTTACCTCAGCACTTAGATTTCAGGGTTTATAGCCCTGAAGCTTGACTTTTTTAATATTATTTTTTTCAGATGAATCAGAAAATTATAATGGCTTTTTCTCAATGTTTTCTTCAACATTTGAATGGCTGAATTATTTCAAACTTAAGAATACTTGTTGTGGTTTGAACTCAGCCAGTAGCAAATTGCCACGTGGCCAGTTGTTTACTTCCCCTTCCCCTCCAGTGAAATAGGGGAGGGACAAAAAAAAAATAAATTTGTAGGTTAAAGAACAAAAATTTACTTACCAGAAGAACAACAGTAATGATAGTAGTCCAAAACGGGTAAAATGCAGTAGTGGCTCACCAAACGGTGACCGGTACAGAGCTCGTCCCCAGCAGCGATCTCAACCCACCAGAGAAGCCCACCCAGCCGATCTGGAAACCGAAAACAAAACAAACAACGCCCGCCTGTGAGAGCGCGCCCGCCTGTATGCTGAGCTTTGATGTCACATGATATGGAATGGTCCTGTGGTCAGTCAGGACCCAGCCCTTCAGCTGTGCTCCCTCGCAGCCCAAGGAAAGTCAACTGCATCCTGGTCAAAACCAGGACAATACTTACGATTGAATCAGTTAAGGAAGACCTTTCGAGCTCCTGCAGAGCAATGTAAGATGTACATTTTCTGTAGTGGGTAACAGGTTAAGTAAGGTACAGGCCTGCAGATTCTTCAGTTAGATTTATTTTCCAAGGGAAGTCATAAATACCAGGGAACCCTTTGTGTCAGGCTGTTGTAGTTTGCAGAGATGATTATCTTCCAGTAAGGAATATTGTGCCCTGTAAAATATGACTACTGCATAAAGATTTTTCATGGGAAAGAACGTCATACTGTTTATAACTAGTGTTGTTACTGAGGTGGGGGCATGGTTTCTCTTGCTCTATAAAATTGTTTTCTCCCCCTGTATTAAGATTACCCTGAGGACCTGAAACATAAAGGCTCTAAAAACATTAAATTTTCATATTGTACTGTAAAATTGAGACACAGAAGAAAATCTCCCCATTCTTTATTCAGCAGTGGAGATTTCATGCACTGCATGTGGCAGGGTTGTGAGTGGATGGAGTTACTTTGCCACGTCAGGAGATGTGACAGGAGTGCAGATCACGTGCTGAGCCTCTGTCCTTGTATCAACTTGTATCATAGGAGTGAAGTCATGGAGTGAAGCACGGCCAGCAGCATGGCCTCAGGCCTTACAGGATGTTAATTCCCCAGCCCCAACCGCTGTTGATTAACGTAAAATGGGGCTGGGTGAACGAAGGCTCTCAAACACATCATATGAGAAGATTGGTCTCTATAAGTGAAGAACAGAAAGGATGCATTACAGCTATTTTTTTTCAGGAATAGCTCCGGCCACGTATCTATGAAATATTGTCCCATATACCTTTGTGCAATCATAAAACAAACTACCCTCTGGTGTAACACTGTGGAGAGCTTCAGCCTTCTTACTGTGACAAGTACATCCATGCTAAAAAATGTCAAGCATGCTAACTGTCAAGATTTGGAGGGTTTCTTTGAAAGTCCTTTTTTTTTTTTTGTAGGAGGGAGGGCTGTTTGGATGAGCTGAATATAAATATATGAGCACTACTGGGAACATGAAAATGGAAAGGATAGTATGCATTCATTTGAGATTATTGGCAACACTTTATAGGCAAACATGTATCAGTTGCTTGATGCACAAGGGTCCAGAGGACATCCACACCATGTGTCACAAGCCACAAAATGTTCACTAATTCTCTGTAATAAAACACAGGATCAGAAAATCAAAAGCCTGAAAAACCCAGCTTGTCATGAAAATAATGGACTTGCCCATGACCTTTGTCTGTGTAATGAAAGGGAAACTGTTCAGTAAAAATTCCTTCTGGGGTAATCCTGTAAAATGGGGTATGTTACTAGTCCAAATGTGATATTATCCATATAGTACACAAAAAATCAAGTTCCCAGTTTCTATATAATTTGTATATGTGGAATCAGCTTTTGTGCTATTAATGAACTTACAAGAATAATTACAGTATTCAGATCTTTGATGAGATACACAGATGCACAACTCCATGTTTTAGTAAATTTTATCATTAAATAAATACACCAGCTCATTTCACAAAATACTGAAACAATTCAGAAAAGATAGTCATCAGATCACCATTTCATCTTTTTTCCAAATTCCAAAGAATAGAATTTGAGATTTCTGACTGAATCTGAGACCTTTAAAGACTTTTTCTATTTTCTTCTGATACAAGTGATGGAGGCTAGTAATTTAATAGGCTTTAATGGTTTTGCCTGTGTATTGCCAAATCTGTCACACAGTGAGAAAGGGACAGTTTAAGACCAAGAAGTAAAAATAGTTACACACTTAAAAATACATGTATTATGTAATAGAGTTAACTGTAACTTTCACTTACTTCAATACATAATTCCATCATCGTGATAAAACTTTAATTATTATTATTTTTACTAACAAAAAAATGTGGGTTTTAATTTTATGATGGAGCGATGGTTGTAAAATACCTTCCAGAAATGATCTACACATAAGGATAAGATGTTGTCAAAGTAACTTTCCTCTTCTTCTGCTCCTTGAAGTTAACAATTAAGCATTTTTCTCAATGGCATATGAAAAAAAGTGTATGTTTTGTAGTTAGAAATATTTTTAAATGCTCTGAATAAGTGTTGTGTGTGAACCTTCGGGAAGTTTTAGTGACTCATACTGCAGATGTATTTTTCTTTTCCTGTAAATGATTATGGATCACTTCTGTGATTGAATTTTGCAATGCTTTTTTAAAAAAATACAATATGAATTCTGTAAATAATAATGCAAGTACAGAAAAAAGCTAGTGCTTCTTGTAGAATGTAGTTGATAAAGATTACAGGCAACTAGTAGACCATCATAATGACATTAAGCATGCTATTTTAATGATGAAATATTTTAACAACTTAATACAAATGCTGAAAGAGTGCATTATTATTATTGTTTTTAAAACACTGAATTAAAGTTGTGAAATATGTTTAAAATTTGTGAAATACTGCTTATTGATCAACATTGCACTTGTCTCATACTGCATATCTAAAAGAGAAATCATTGAAATCTAGGTCTTAACATTTGGAATGAAGTTTGATTTTCTTAACCTTGATCACAGCAAATTATTTAAAGACTTGTCATGCGACCATTTTACTGTACTACTTGTTGATGCTAGAACAATCATCATAGCATTTACAGTCTGAAGACAGAATTTCAGTATGTAAAGAATCGTATTTTCTGAATTATTTATATGGATACCACTGTAGGATGTTACACAGCTTGAAATTCTCTGAGTTGTATACAATCTATTAAAAGGACATCTTGTTTTTAGGAAAACCCCAACCAAAAATAATTGATTGGGAATAAATGTTAACTGTCAGGAAGCTCAAACAAGAAAACAACATTTAGTCAAAGTCAACACCTTTGACACAGTTCTTCCAGATCTGATATTTTTTTTTTTTTAGCACTCACTGAAAAGTAGTGAACAGCTAGCTGTCAGCTCTGCTTTCTCCCAGAGGTGTAACAGTCTACTCAGAAACCAAGGCAGCGTTCTCTTAAATCTTCCAGCAGGGTACCAGCTATCAAATACTGGGCATCATTCTTTACTGCGGGAATAAAATCAGAATCCCTATTTCTGGGAGAGCTGACAAAGTACCTGACGCACAGCCACCCCCAGTGAGCGAGGGGCAGAGCCCAGGGGAAGAGGAAGTGTACAGGGATCTGCAGCAGCCTATGCAGCATGACAGGAACCTGGGTGAGATCCAGTTGGGCACGTTCAGCTCCCAGGACTCACATTGTAAAATGTAGCTAGTCCCAGTGCACTTGCCAGTGCTCGTTGTATAACTCCATGAGAATGTGGATGTGCTTTCCTCTCCTGAGCTCTTCTCAATAACGTGAGCATGTGGGAGCAACCACAAGCCTGAAGATCACTGAATTACACAAAGCTTAAGCTATGATAGGAAAATTAGTTATACCTTCTCTGTTATCAGTTCTCCTTTTTTATCCAGAAGAGAGAATGAGTCAGATCTTCAGTATCATTAAAACAGGTGAGTCAGTCTTTTCACTTTCGTATGCCAATGGAAAGAAGACTGGCAGTGAGTGAGGGGCTGTTCATTGTCACTGTTGAAGTATTACCAATTTGTTAATCCCTCACCTCTTCCCCTTTACCTGTGGTGCTCCTACTCTGAAGTCTGGTTTGTGCCAAAGAAGGAAGTTAGTGACACCAGTAAGACCAAAACTGAGCAAGCTGAAAGAGTAACAGCCTAGTTTTCTTAAACCTGTTGACTTTTGAAATGCAACCGTTTCCACAGTTGTTCCAGTTAGGTAATGCAGAGGGTAATTTAAAACATTTTGCTGTTTTCTTGCATGTATGCTGCTGTACTTGCGTACCAGTGCCATTTAATTTGTCTATTTATAGGCTAAATTACAAAAGTTCAATTATTTACCATCCTTTTTCTGACATATGCTTATTTTGCCTGTACAGATCTGTTGGATTTTATTATGTTGTGTGCTTGGTACCCCTATAGCAGGATAGTTAGAATCATACACATAACAGCATGACTTTATACGTCCTTCTTGTATTGTCTGTCCTACATTGCAGGAAAACGTTGAGATTTCGAGTGGGGTTTTTTAGTGTCAAACTATAAAGAGATGAGATGTCAGAAAAGTCTGCTAATATTAACAGAGCAGCACTGTTTCATGAGCACTTTATTTTAGCATTTCTTGGTATCTCTTGGCTTACAGCATGCTGAGCTGATTTCAGTGCAATGGCCTGACTAATGTGAGAAAGGAGGTGGGGGAAAATGCTCCAAAAGTGTTTGCTATTAACCTTTATTTATTAATCTTATTAAAGTGAGGGCCAGCAGAAGAGTTATAAATAATTAATGCATAGTTCTACTTCTAAAGAGTCTAAAAAAATTAGCTGTTTTTTATTTTGATCACTACATATCATACCTAGCTAATCTGTAAATGAGAAGTTAGATCCCTTTCTATTGAGTGAACTTTTCTAATGCTGTGGAAACTATTAATTGAGTTTGTGGTGTGTGCTTGTAACTTTTCTGCTTACTAACCCCTACATACCAGAGCTGGAATCAATACATCAAGTTTTGTTCATCTTGGGAATGATGTCAGCAGGAAGACTGTTGATTCTGGTACTTAAGTTATTTAATGTGTCTGTTAATGATGTGTGAAACAGAATAGTATTCAGGCTTTCTCCTGTGGCTATGTTGGCTCAAACTTATTTCTCTAGGAAGAATTAGCAGATATGCATTTATTTCAATGTGCAGCATGACATAACTCTTGTATACCTGGCATTTTACTGTCACTCATAGATTATAATTACAGTCCAGCTTTCCCTGTTGCTTCTGGGTGCATCATATGCTAAAGTGATGGCACAATATAAAGATAGCAGCAGGTATTAATCCCTTACAGTAATTTGAATAGTGAAACATGGATCCTTGGTCTGGTTTTGTGGCAAAAAGCTTCACAACTTTGTTACTCAGATGCATTATAAACTGTAGACAAATGGTTGTGTTATGAAGTTATATATCATCATTTTTACAGATATAAAGCTGGTTTGTTAGGTGTTACACTAAGTGGAAACATAAGGAACTACTGTTGGCTGAGGACTGTGAATAGAAAGAAGATGTTACGTATTTTCAATGTAATGTCTGTTGGTACAAACAAAGGTGGAAGGTGGGCTGCTGCCAACTAATAATATGTAATTAATTCTTACTAAAAAATGAACACTGTATCATTAGGAAAAATGGAATGGATCTTTCAAGTCACTGACTCCCCTATTTATAAGCAATCTAGTTTTTTATAACCTGGCTGAATTGTATACATTACTTCTATTGAAAATCTGATCTAAACCCTTCTTCTGACACATGAAAATTTTCCTTTAATTTCCTGCCCAGGTAAACCTAAGGCTAGTTTGCTTTTGTTATCTCTGTCTTATTTACTTAATGTATTTAGAGACAATATGATTCTTATCCTTCATTTTGCAAGGTTAAACAAACCAAATAACATTAACATTCTCATAGGATAGTTTCTGGTCCTGTCAAATCTCTTTTGCATTGATTTGGTCCCACACATTTGATAAAGATGCAGATTCAGAATTATGTGAAATGGTCTTCTGTGTCTTTCAGAAATATTCTGACTGATGCAACACAAAATCTTGTTTTTCTTTTCTGTGGAGGATTCACACTGATGTTTCATAATCTTTCTATGTCATCTTACTGTCTGCTAATATTCTTATGTTGTCCTTACTTGTCAGTTATTTCCAGTTTAAAAGTCAACTTTCCTAAAATAGTCACCTACCTCTTAAAACCACAGGTGTAGGATTATGTGTGTTGTATTATTATAACAACTGAATTTCTTCAGTATTGCCTCTCCAAGTTCTCTGGCTCTTCTTGTGAGGTGTCTTTTCTTGTCTCTTCATGGTGTCCTCAACTTTGTGTCGTGAGTAGCGTCCCAGATTTTGTGCCATTGTCACTAGGTATGATATTGTTCCTCAGAAGCTTCTGTAATGACTTCCCTCCAAACTGATAGCTCCCCATTTAAACATAGCAGATTACTGCTTCTCAGTTATCCAGTTCATGCACATTTCTTATTCCAGTCTTAATCCTTACCTCGCCAGACTGGCAGTTTTTCTCATAGCACCATACCAAATGACTTGCTGAAATCTGTTTTCTTGTCCAGAAACTTATGATCATCCATAACTTAGTGTTGCATTTTGTTATACAGGACATCCTAATGTGCCTGTAGTTACCTGAGTTATTTAATTTTTTTTAACTCTTCCTTTGATTAAGATACTCAGTTTATTGCTCTTCAGCCAAACAGTATCTTCTCGAACATGGTGGATTTTACATGTGTTCTTCATATGGAGGAAATGCCCCTTGAAGTCACTGGAAATAGTGAATAAGTCTTCATCTTTAGGAGAGCTAAACTCTAAAGAGCAGGATGAAGAAAGACCAGGAATAATTCCTGTTCATCTTACTTCTATATTTATTAAAAGTCCAGTTTAGATAAATTGGTCAACAGTTTAGTAGTACTGTGGATTTAGGAAAAGCTAGAGTGAATGAAGGATTAAGTTCCATGTCTTCTCTGTTAAATGGGAGAAATTGTTCTTAAGGCTCAAAGAAAAATTGTGTTAATTTAAAAAGCACCATTTGCATTCAATCTTTTAATATGTGACAGTCTTGCAATAATAAAGTAGGTTGGTTTGGGCTTTTGTGTATATGTATTAAGAACTTTCCTTTTTTATTACATCAGTAAATAACAGAGATTACAATGATTTCAGAGCTTGCAATGCAAATTACATTGTGCTTACGTATTAGCTATTGTATTTCTCTGCCTCAATAACAAAGCATTATCTTTATTCTAATTTGTTTCTTCTCATTTTTTTATTCCTGTTTGCAGTTCAGAGCTCCTCAGAGCACAATTAGGTTATTCACATTTCTTGCCAGCTTCTAATTTCAGCTGGTGTGAAAAGAGGCAAGAAGTCCTTGCCAAGTCTTGTGTTAGTTGTCCTGTAAGAATTGTTCAGAAGACAGCAAACTTCATGAAAGTCACAAAATCATGCCATATGAAAAAATAAAATGTTGTGCGTCCATGTGTTATATTGAACTGAAGACATCTTCTCCCACTAACTGCTTTCAATGAATATAAAATGGTTATATCATGTCAGACTAAATATTACTTTGACAAAATGTCCTCTCTCTGCAGTAACCAGTAGAAGAAGCTGAGGCAGGTATGTAAGACAATAAAGACATACTGTGATAAAGCCTCAGCTGGGGCTCCAGGTGTCTGTAGTACAGCAGTGTTGTGGAGAAAGCATACCTTTGCATTTAACATAGCAATGTAAACTGTTGGCTCATTCTTTGAAGCCGTGCAAAATTTTACGATCAGAAGCTTCCTGTGCCAGTAAGTTCTATGGTTGAGCTACATGAGTATTTCCTTTTCTGGTTTTGAGCCTTGAGAGCATCATTGTATGTGCCATAGTTCTTTATGTGAGAAGAAATGGTGATTACACTTATCCATTTCCCTATGGTGCTACTGACTTTGTAGTTGGGGTTGGCCCTCTTTGGATTACTCCCTTTCGCCCTCGTCATCTATTCATCTAATGATCCACATGTGATCATCTGGTGGTCTTGGTTAGTACCCTTCTACTCAGATGTATATTAATTTCAGATGGTATATCACAATATTGACAAGGAACCCACAGCCTTCAAGATTCAGGTGCACTGTGAACACAACCATATAATGATGTTTCTGATTCACTCAAGACTTGCCCTCATGCTATTTGCTTTTTCTATTCTCACTACTGAACATCAGCGTGACATTTGCACAGAACTGCCTACTGTGCAACTAGGTTCTCTTTCCAGAGTGCTAACAGCTTGCACACAGTCTGACGTTCTTCAGGTATAATTAGGATCACCTTCTTCACATGTGCTTTGCATTTATCTAGACAGAATTTAATCTGCCATTTTATTACCTAGCCATTCAAAATTATGAGAATTTTTGCAGACAGGTTTACTTTTAACCACACTGAATAATTTTAATTTATATTCAGTAAATCTTGCCACCTCCCAAATCACCTCCTTTTCCAGATCACTTATGACTGCATTGACCGATTCAGGCCCTGGTACAGATCCATTCTCCAGGAAACTTAATCATCTTTCCCTTTGCCTTCTAGGTTTGACCACCTTGCTTAGAAATTTCAAAGAAAAGTTAGGATCACATTGAATTGCTTTCATCTATATGTTAATGATTTGAGCTGTAAAAAGACATTTTTGTCCTGCAATATTGAAAACAGATTTCTGTATGGCACCAAGATTAAAACCTGCTATCTTCAGAAAGAGTTTATGATTTCAGTGTCATATTTGTTCTGAACTGGTTTGTCTGTATTCAGTCTATTAAGTGTTCAGTAACATAATTTAAAATGGATTAATACAGTTTTGTATATGTGTGATAATACTGCATTACTGAGTTGATTCAAAATTTTTTTTGATTGCTGCTGTTAATCTGTTGTTGATTATCAGAAGCAAAATCATTAGTATAATGGAGTACATCCTCTTGCTATGATTTCAGTGGAGCTTATCTAATAAAGCAAGGCATCTGAAATTGGAATGTAGGAAAAATGTGGTATTTATGTTAATAGAATATTCCTCTTAAATAAGCACTGCTAATGAATGCTGTGAAGCTGAGCTTGTAATCAGTCAAGGGTTACAGAAGAATTTGCACAATAGGAGGGCAGCATTTAGTTTTACAGTGATAGTTTGTCATTTGTTAAAAATCTCTTGGATAAAATACATTATATTACTTTAAATAAAACTTATTTGTGAAAATTCAGGTACCATAAATTAAATGTGTAAAGGTAGTTAATGGTTGTTTCAGTTATACTCAAATACGGTTCTTCATTGTGGATGATGAAAAACTCAAGTGATTCTTTATGATTAGAGGATTTAGGAGAGAGTGGAGTGTCAGGGTTTGTGGGGAAGAATTCCGGCACCATTCAGCAACCAGCCTTCTTTCTTTTGTTTTAAAAGTTAGACATTTTCTTTATTTTCCTATGAGGGGATTTTAATGTGAAATTCTAAACATAAAATTCATGGATTCAACTTTTTCCAGAAAAAGTGGAGAATACAAAACCACAGTCACCTTGCTGAGCACACAGTAGACAGCTTTAAATAAAAGAGGCCAGGAAACGGGTGTGACTTAAAACAGAAGAGATGGAAATACCACCTGAATAGCTGATCTTTTTTCATTATTCAAAATGTAAACTGTAGAGGGAGAAGGGAAAATTATTCTTCCAAAGAGCAAATATCCTCACCCAGCCCTTTCCCAGGAACTTTTCTCTAACTCAATTCCTAATCTCTAATCTGCCTGTCCTGCCAGTGTCCATCTCTTGTCCTCAAGAAAGCCGTATTTCGATTTTTCCATCACTGCTGGTTAAATGCTGACTCAGTACTGATGGTGTTCATTCCTGTTCTCTATGATAGCAAGGAAATTGCCCAGAACCTCCTGTCCCTGTTTCATCTCATCTACGTGAGAAAATACCCACCTCCTGAAACAGAACAAATGTGGTCTGACAGCTTTAGGTAGGAGTTCTATGAATAAGGAGTATTTGAGTCATTTTGTAACTACGTATGTTTTTTCACAATCACTGTCACTTTAATATAGCAGACTTACCTGTTTTGTTAAAGGCAAATTTAAGATAGCTTAAGGTAGTTCTCAGAATTGGGCTGTTGCTTTTCTCTCTGTTATACGACTCTAGCCTCAAAAATGCTGACATGAGTAATAGTAGTAGCAATGTTTGCTCAAGTAGAGTCATTTGGGGTCTGAATGAGGTGGGAGGGAGATGCCAGAAATTTTGTATTAAAATTCTGTTTTTCTAAATATGACAATGTGTATTTATCATACATGTTAATGGGTTTTGAATAATTGTCATGGCTCTTAGCTTTGTTAGGAGTTATTTTACACTTATAGCCCTATGCTTAATATTACTTCTAGAAGCAAAGCTTCTGTTCTAGAAAGAATTGCAGTAAAGTAAGCTATGTGTTTTGAGTCTGAGACACTGTGCCATGAGACCTCACCTCTTGATTTCCTGTGTATAGAAGACAAACTTCAATACCCATCTCAAAATCTGATTATAGCTCAAGCTCACAACACCTTCCTGTACAACGTTTTCTATCTAATTAGCACATGCTCCTTATGTATTAATTATAGTCCAGTCTGTTTGCAGATGAAAAAGAGCAGCCTCTTGTACTTTATCTGCTACTCATGGGAAATAATTCTGTTTCTCTGGAGTTAGTAGGTGTTAGCTTAGCAAAGAGCAGTGGGTCTTATATGTATTTATGATGATAATATTTTACTCCTCCATATCACTTCCTATTTAAGAATAAATAGGCATCACGTTAAATTATTAGGGAGCTAAGTTTTCTTTTAGGAAGGAAACTAAGTCAGAGAAAGTTTTATGATTTGCTCATAGTTTAGCTGTTAGCACAGTAAGGTGTAAAGGACAGATACTTTAAATCCTAGACCTGCACTTCAGCCATAAAATGTATCTCTTTACTATTTAGAAGATATTACAATTACAAATTTGACAGAAGTAGAATGTTTTTTCTTGCCACAGAAATACATTGGTAATTACTCAGGGTGAGTTATACTAACATGATCTATAGCTTAACTGACGTACTGTATTGTATGTATCCCTCAAACATATTCCGATGGTTATATTTCAGTCATTGAATTCTTTGTCGGCATGGGAAAAAAGATAGCTTTGTTGAAATTAAGTGCATTCAGTTTTTGAATGTTAAGTAGCACTATCCATTTGCATGTGTCTGTAGGAAATACAAGCAGTTTTGTGCTCCTGTCATGGTTTGGGCCCAGAAGGCAACTGAGCACTACACAACCCTTCACTCAGCCCTTCTCCCCCAGTGCTCAGAAGGAGAAAATGAAGCAAAAGGCTCAGGAATTGAGATGAAGACAGGGAGGGGTGTCTCGTTCATTACAGTTACAGGCATAAGACAGACTCATTAGGGAAAGAAAATTTAATTAAATTAATTAAAAATTTAATTCAAAACACTAAGAACAACACCACGTAACAGACAGAGTGGGACAGTGAGAAGCATTACCACATCTTAAAAACATCTACCCCCACTCCTCCCTTCTTCCTGTGCTCAGTTTTATTCCCGATATCTCTGTCTCCTCCCCTCATTGGCACAGGGGGCAGGGAATGGGAGGTACAGTCAGTTCACAGCTTCTTTCTGCTGGCAAGTGGGGGGAAGCACTCCTTTTCATTCTTCCCTGGTCCATGTGGCTCTCCTCTCATGGGAGACAGTCCTCCATGAACTTTCTCTGACATGAGTTCTTCCCATGGGCAGCAGCCATTCCTGTGCTGCTCTGGCATGGGTCACGCCCACATCTTGCAGTCCTCTCAGCACCGAATTATAACAGTGGGGGCTTTTTCTTCCTTCAGAGTCCTGGCCTCCTTTAAGCACAGCCATGTGCTCCGGTGTGGACTCCTCCACAGGGTGCAGGTGGGCATCTGCTCTACTGTGGTCCTCCATGGGTGACAAGGGGGCAGCCCTGGCATCTCACCATGGGATACAGGGGGGCTCTCTGCTCCAGCACACCTCTATCCCTTCCTCCTCCTTTGTTCCTCTGACCTTGGTGTTTACGTATGTGTTCTTCTTGTAACTCCTCTTCACAAGTCCAAACCTCCTCGCAGGTTCACCATCTTAAATACGTTATTTCAGAGGCACAGTCACCATTGCTAATTGACTCAGCCTTGGCCAGAGGCAGGTGCAACTTGGAGCCAGGGGAGCTTTGAGAAGCTTCTCACAGGGGGCCACTGCTGTAGCCCCCTCCCCTGCTACCAAAAACCCCACTACAGAAACCCAGCACAACTCCATAGACATAAATCCAAGGTCCTCTTAAAAAACATCATCAGTGTTGCTAACATTTAATAAGGATCTTGCTAATAAGGGTTTAGATGTAGGTGACGACTTAGTGTTTTGTGCATAGCAGCATTCAGCCTTGACCTAGGAACTCAGAAATACTGCCTACAGACCTTCGGTTAAGTGTTTCATTTAGTTTTGAAGTTAGATGAAGTGAAGATAAACCCAAGATCTGCCCTTCTGTTTAGTTAGATAACAATATTTGCTTACTGTGGACAGTACTGAAACTGTCCAAAAGACCAAAAGAGTGTAAATAATTCCTACTGAATACTTTAAAGTTCTGTGCCCAAAAATAGCCATGATCTATAATGAATGGTAATGATCAACAGTACCAATGTAGGTTCTTTTGTCCATAGAAGCACTTCCACTTACTGTCTTGTTTTTTCTCCTCTGTCTCTTCCTAGATGCAGCAATTGTTCCATGAAAACTATGAACACAACCGCAAGGGTTACATTCAAGATCTTCACAACAGCAAGATTCACACAGCTATAACACTTCATCCAAACAAAAGACCAGCCTACCAATACAGGCTGCACAATTACATACTGAGTCGCAAAATTTCTGAACTGCGCTATCGGACCATCCAGCTCCATAGAGAAAGTGCCCTGATGAGCAAGCTCAGTAACAGTGAAGTAAATAAGGAAGATCAGCAACTGGGAGTGATGCCATCTTTCAATCATTTACAGCCCCGTGAAAGGGATGAAGTCATCGAGTGGGAGTTCCTGACAGGAAAATTTCTTTTCTCCATGATGGAGAACCAGCCACCCCGTCAGAGCCTGAGCAGCGTCCTGCGGGCTGCGCTGGATGACACCGTGATGCAAGTCATGGAAATGATAAATGAGAACTCTAGATCTAGAGGAAGGCTCATTGATTTCAAAGAAATACAGTATGGCTACCGCAGGGTGGATCCTCTGCATGGAGTGGAGTACATCCTGGATTTACTGCTTTTGTACAAAAGGCACAAAGGAAGAAAAGTTACGGTTCCAGTGAGACGTCACGCTTACCTTCAACAATTGTTTAGCAAACCTTTCTTCAAAGAAGCAGAGGAGCTGGATATAAGAAGTCTGTTGGAGAATACCCACACTGATGCTCAATCTTTCTCTTTTGTTTCAAATACTTTAAAGATTTTTTCCTCTTCGTTCCAAGGCACCAAAGACATTGGGGGACGCAGTGACAAGAAAATACATATTCTTGTCCCTCTCACAGGAAGATTTGACATTTTCTCAAGATTTATGGATAACTTTGAGAAGACTTGTCTGATTCCCAGGCAGAATGTAAAGTTGGCAATAATTCTTTTCAGTTCTGAGTTGGGCCAAGATGCCAGCAAACACATAGAACTGATGAAAGAATACAGCATTAAGTATCCTAAGGCAGATATGGCCCTGATTCCGATGGCAGGAAAGTTTTCTAGAGGTTTAGGTCTTGAAATGGCCTCATCTCAATTTGACAATGGCACTTTGCTGCTGTTCTGTGATGTTGATCTGGTATTCACATCAGACTTCCTCCAGCGGTGCAGAGATAACACTATTCAGGGAGAACAGGTTTACTACCCTATCATCTTTAGTCAGTATGATCCAAAAATAATATATGGAGGCAACCCTCCAGCTAACAGTAGTTTTGTTTTCACAAAAAGAACTGGCTTTTGGAGAGAATATGGATTTGGAATTACCTGTATTTACAAAAGTGATCTACTTACTGCTGGTGGATTTGATACCTCAATTCAAGGCTGGGGACTTGAGGATGTAGATCTCTTTACTAAAGTGATAACATCTGGCTTGAAGGCTTTCAGAAGTCAAGAAGTAGGAGTCGTCCATATTTTTCATCCAGTTCAGTGTGACCCCAGTTTAGATCCAAAACAATATAAAATGTGCTTAGGGTCCAAAGCAAGTACATTTGCCTCTACCATGCAGCTCGCTGAACTCTGGCTACAGAAACATTTGGGCATCAGGTACAATCGAACTCTCTCCTGACATCTCAGCCTATTTGGCCTTGTTAGAGGAGTTTACCTCATTATTGTTATTATTATTTGATTTTGCTGTCATAGTTTTAAACTCCCTCCACGTTGTCTTCCAAAGACTGTTGACCTCAAATGGAATGAGTCTGCTGTTCACTGATGTTTCTTATACCTACTGAACTGGTAAGGTGAATTCCTTCATATTGCGTTTATTTGAAATTCAGTCAAGTCATGGCAATTATATGATCCCATGGAGCACATCCATCACAAGAGACTGCATCAGAAGAATGTTCTCTTTCGGCTCTGGGATGCAGTATCATCTTTGTTGAATTTCTCAGATTTGATGTGATACAAATACTTACTGGTGAAGGTACCACAAAAGTGCTTTATGCTTCTTCTGGGGATGGAACTCTATAAGATAAACTTGAGTTTTATAATTTATATGAGAACTTATATGTATAAACGCTACTTTTCTTCATCTTTAGAATTTTTAAAGTAAATGAATAACTATGATTGTACCTTTATTTTTAAAAAAAAAAAAAAAAAAAAAAGAAAAGCTGAGGAGCTACTTGCAAATACAACTGGTACTGGCTACCAAGGTCCTTAAAGGTCTTATTATAACTAACTCTTCACTCCTGTTCACTCTAAGTGTAAATGAACTTTATTTTCACGAGGAACAGGATTTAATCCAATGCTCATGTATGCTTTAGAAGATTCGTGAACCAACGTCCTTCATTTGCAAGGCAAGAAGAAACTATGACTTAACATGGTCATTTATGATAAAGTGCAGGCATACAGTATTCTTTTTTTGAAACACATAGTGTAAGTTGTGTAAGTTGCTGTTTCTCTTTTTAGAATGAGATTCTAATACATTATTTTATTTTACATTCCTTTCATAAAGCTGCACTTGATACAGAGTGTTAGAAGTTAAAGCTGTATCTTTTTTTTGTTTTTACATTTTCGATGAATATTGGTACTTAGTAGCTATTTGTTGTTAAAATAATTATAGAATAATTATTTAAGTTTCAAAATTTACTATTGCTGGTCAAAGTTCCTTGCCATATTTATATTAGTGGAGGTTATAAGACTGAGTTAAGATTTATCTCTGGACAGCCTAAAGTTGTCATATCGTGGATTCATGGAGTAAAGTATTTAAAATCATACCAACATAAGAAATAATAAAATAAATTTCTGTACTTTAGAGAAATGTTTATATAGGGATATATATGTGCATGTGTGTGTACGTATATCCCTATATATAGCTATATATAGAGAGAGAATAATTTCAAAATATGTTCCTCTTTTCCGTTCAGGCAACGATTTGTTACAATCATTGTTATTTTTGCCACATGCTTGGAACGTTTCATGTTATACTGTGGTAGGAGCTCAAAGGCATCCAAGAAATCATCAGTAACCTCAGTACCCTTGATTTCAAACTATATTTCAAATAGAGCTGGACAAGAGAAAGTAAGCAGTTATTTAAGTTTGCAAGTTTTTCAGCTGTAACTGACTCCTGTGTTTCCTTTCAAAAAACAGCTAAGAGATTGGAATTCATTGACACATCTATTTGTATGAAGATATCCTGATAAATTTCCTAAGGCAGTGGAGAGTGTGTAGGTCAGTTAATGTATTTTATCTGCAGTTCTCTGTTCCGGATGTACCATGCAAGGAAAAAGGCATCCCTGAAAAGAAGTGAGTAAAGTCATAATTAAAGGGCTGGCCATAGCTTTTTTATGCTTTGAAAAAGGCCATCCCCGTTGCCTTGAGTAAGATAGTAATTGTGGCAGATGAGAATGGATAGAAGGTAACTCACACCCTCCCCAAGAAGAGCTCCTGGCTTGCTATTTTCCTGGAGGCTCTTGCCTTCCTAGCCCGGTATTGTTAGCTCAAATGTCTGGAGACAGTAAAATTTAGTATTAATTATTAAATAAGTCTTGGAAACTGTTCTTTAAATTGGGTGCAAAGGTCACGCTTTGTTCAACAAGAGAGCCAAGAGCAAGGAACATAGGATTTATTTGATTAGTCTCTACTAACTGATGCATCTCAGATACCAGAAACTGAATGCCTGTTGATAAATGTTTGTGATAATTTCATAAACCTGGAAAAAAGAATTATTTACAAAGACATCTAAGGAAATCATTGTCTGCTGAAACGTATTCCAGTGCTTATTTCAATTACTTAACTTAGTGGCCAGGAAGTATTTGCTCAGCTCGAAGTAAAATAGTAGATTAGAACAAGAAATGGAACCAATCATTCAGTGGGGATAAAGATGTATACAGAGGGCTTGCAGGATCAGGTCCTACATGATACAAGCAAAATGCTAGTATTTACCAGTACAAATATTTATTTAGTGTCTGATTCATTTGTTTATATGATGAATTACTTTGTTAAAAACCTGATTATAAATGTTTATTATGAAATACTGCATTGTCTTTTGAAATAACTATCCTGAGATAACTTGAGAACTTGTGTTAGTTTGTTTAAGGAATAATATGCCTTCTAAGGAGATCATATTAAAAGAAAGAAAAGCACAAAAGTGTTGGAGTAATGTTATGGATGTATAGATTAAGATGGGAATGTCTGTGCTTTTGTCTAGTCTGAATCATAATCTTAATTGTAAAACGAAATTTCTATGTGTATGATGACCCTTTGTAAATGCGTAACTAACGAATTCATGACATAACGACCAATTTTTCCCAAAACCTCCTTACCCTGGGAACGGGTTCCCTGGTTTCATTCTGGGAAGTGTGTTGCAAACTGCTCACACTCTGGCTTTTCAGACACTGCCTTTTTTTAAAAGAAATCTCAGCAGTCCACACACAGAAACCTCAGAAATCCCCACACTACCCCCCATCCTGACATGTTTTCCCATTCACAGTATGTAATTTAACAGAACATTTGCATCTTCTGGATGAAAGAAAAACATCAGGTTGGGCTTCCTAAGACTTGCTGAGTATACTCTGCATCAGGGTGCCAGTTCTCAAGCTGGCGAAAGGTAGAGGGTCAGGGGGAGATGTGAGGCTCAGCCATGGAAGTTGGCACCTTCTGCCCACCTCACCTCCTTGCTGCCACCGGCGCTGCCAAATGCCTCTCCATGGAGCTGGCAAACAGGCAGCGCCCGCCAGCGCAGAAGAGTTGCGCTTGCTGCCACCAGCTGTTTTTGGGAAGCAAAAGGGCCTTGGGAGGAGTGAAAGGACGATGCCGAGCTGATGTTTCATTGGGTTGGGGCGGTGGGGTATCTTGTGCAGATCCTGTGTCTCCCTGTCTCTGGGTGGAAGAGGAGTCTGGTCCCACAGCTCTTCCCTGTTTTCTCTCAAGGGACGTTGTGAGCAAAACCGTCAGTCCTTCCACTCAGTGGGGCTAGTGGGCCTGGACCACGTACTTGGAGTCCCACCATATCATGGGACATGAGGGGGAAAAGGTCCAAATGGTCTTCCCAAAAAGCAGTACAGAGAGGCACCTTCTGCACTCACCAAAGACTAGAAAGATGTGACCAAAAGTGCCTTTTGGAGCCTTTGTACCAGTGTGTGCTTAACAGTGCCTCAAGACTCTTGCAAAAATTGTCATGCTGTTAAAATGGCTCATAGGAGTGTACTGCGGATCCTGAGGAACTGTGGAGGCTTCCAAGGACCATGAGTTAACAACTGCTTTCTTTAAACAGAGCAAATAATCAATTTAAATTCTTTTGGTTTCTTAAGAAGTCATTCTAATATTAAGGCTAGTTTGCCACACAGCAGATTTTGCTCCAAAGAACAATGCTTGCTATAAGATAGAAACAAAATACATGTGCAGTCTACATCTGATTTTCCTGCAACTTGAAATTGGGTAAGATTTTTGGAAAAAATTATGGACTAAGAATGTTCGCTGACTGAACAAAAGTTTTGTGTTTCTGCTCTATTTTTAAAAGAGAATCAGATGAGAAGAAAACAAAAAATGCCTATAGTAGATACACACAAAAATCAGCCATGATGTGAGGGTAGTACTGATGATTATGGTCCTAAACTGTAGCACAATGAGATGTGCTTTCACAAAAGACTAACTATTTACAATAACTGAATATCACTGAAGGTTATACTCTGTCATAAGTCTGTAAGTAACATAAAGTTGAATCAGTCCATTTTTAATTCTTTCATTTCTTAGAATAATTTTCTTTACATTTTATTCTGTCAGCATTTATTCACTTGATTAATGAGCTGTCTTTTCATGACTCACTCTTTCCTTCCAATTTTTCTTTTCCTTGGGTCTTCCCATTTGCAGTATATGTTATTACAGTATTTGAAACTCTTTGAGCTAGCATGATATTTCTGTTATGGTTTTATTTTGTCACTGCCATATAGAACTGCTGAACTAGAGTATTTTGCTGAATGAGTTTCCAGTCCTGCTTCAAATTGTTTCCTTTTGCCTGTCACTGTAAGTTAAAAGTGTCTTGAATATTAGTACTTCATCCCTTCCTCTGGTCTCCTTTGTACTGGAATCCTACTGAGGCAAGTAAATGCAAAAACTTTCCAATCCTTCAGTCTAGGAAAATTAACAGAGTCTGTGGATTTTCTTATCTCTTTTGTTTGTTTGTTGTGGGGTTTTTTGCCTTCAAATCTAGAATTCCAGAAGCATATTTATCAGTTCCATAATTTTCATAAAATAAATAATCATTATTAAGATGTAAGACAGCACATATATGGACTACAGGATACAAACTGTAATTTTACATCCTTATTTTCTAGGCACCTAATTATTCAACAGATGATTATAGGAACTTTGAAAATAAATTAAAAGCATCCTTGCTGATTTAGTGTTTATTTAGAATTAGTGGAAAGCTTAACCATGTAGGCAGAGGTCAAAGGATGTGCTATATACTGTAGCCTGCTGGGTTTTGTTTCTTCTGTAGTGCTGGTGGGAAGATCTCCTCAACTCTGCATAGGATGCGTGCAGTGTGGTAGTGTTCTTCACAAACCAGTCATGTCTAGCAATGGTTTTAAGTGACTGCAAAGCTATTGGCACAGCATTCAGCTTCATGCAGCAGTCAAGACTTACTGGATTTAGCTAAACATGTGAGAGACTGATCCTTCAATTCAGAGGGACTCTGGTGTGGCATGATCAGATGGTAGGTACATAGGTCAGACTTGCTGCCACAACTTCTGGGCACACCCTCTGAAGGCATCCCTTTAAAAAGGAGGCCCCAGCAATGCAGTGGGCTTTGTAAAAATATTCCTAAAAGATATTCCTAGCTAATGTAGGTGCCAAATACTTTTACTTAGACCAAGTAAATTGCCTTTAGGTGATTTCATTTAAAAAAAAAAAAAAAAAAAGATAGAAAGAATAAAACTAATGATGAAAAAAAAATGCTTGTGCTTGAGATCACAAACATTTTTATTATTGATTATTTGGGAAGCCTTCATGGCTTCCTGACCCTTGCTTAGGGTTATATGGAGCAATAAACCATGCTTATTTTACACATTTGTCCATATGCTGCTGACTGAAGAAGAAGATATGAGCTGACTAAATGCATTGAAGGTAGAACCATGAGTGACCAGAGAGAGAACTATTGAGCATAGTCCAACCTCAAAACCAAAAATCAGATCTGCTCCTAGGACAATTCTCCTAGCCAGCTGCCTTGGGCAGATGTAAGTAGTAGAAGCCTGAATTTGTACAAAGCATCATGGTATCCAAGGATGCTTCATGCTTCTAGCATGCAATTGCTGGGAGTAGGCACAAAGTCCAAACACAATACTACCACCAGTTGAAGAAAAAAACAAGGAATGCAGTTAAGTGAGGAATGCAGTAGAAAGTGTTTCATGGGTGACAGGATGGATAGGAATGATGTAAATCCAGGAAGGTGTGTGTGTCTTTATTATATTAAAAAAGTGGAAGACAAAAGTTGTTTTAAAGTAGAACCCAGCTTTCCTTTCTTCCTGAAAGCTTTTCACCTTGCTTTGCATTCCACTTGTACACGCAGTGACAAATGCTGAAACCATCTGGACCAATACCAAAACTATAGACGTTTCACGTCAGAACGGTTTGTTCTGACCAGCATGCCCAAGTTCACTGAAGTGATAGTTTAACTGGCAATTATGACTTTTTCCTGTTCTCTTTTTAGACTTGACACACTTTATTGTTATTTAACTGGGAGTGAGATCTTTGACAACTTTGCTCTATTTGTGCCTAAGATGGTCTAGTCTTTCCATTGTAACGTCATATATTGCACTATTATGTGGCACATCACTGTTTTAAATGAGAAAGAGTTTCTTTAAACAAAGGCTTCTGGACAGTTGTATATAGCTGCTGTATCCTTGCAGCCACAGCCACATGGTGGAAATAAAGTATGTTCACCTGTGTACTTTTATTTACTGCGTTGATGCAATGGTTTTGCTTGGCGAGAAATCTAGAATGAATATGAGTTTTGACTGAATATTTTCTGTTGACAAAGCTGATCAAATTTATTGAAATAGCTAGGACCAAGTGACGAGCCATACACCCAACATGTGCTGATACTGGAGGATATACAGAGACTATAGGTGCTTTTAACAAAACAAGTTACAGGAAGATGTCTCTGGTAAAAGTGAATGAGAAATGCTGTTTTCCACCCCTGAACTGCAGGTAGCAGAAGATTTGTATTGCTTCTAGAGTCATAACTTCTGCCATGACCAACAGGTGTTTAAGGGAAGGACACAAAGGCAGATCCCTGGATATTGCCCTCATGTACAAAAGAGACCAGAGAGATCAAGATTTAGCCTAGAACACCCTTAGAAGAGAGCCCAGAGAGAAGCATGGGACTGGGCAAAGAAGGAAGCATGAGAGAAACCAAAGAGAAGATTCCTTTTCTTCTTTTTCTTTATGTGTGACATGTTGCTGTACTCTGCAGGGAGCTACCAGGTCTGTCTGGATCCAGCTCGGCACCAAGTGGGGAAGTCCCTTCATTAAACTTTGTGGGAAGAAAGCATAAACATGGTATATGTGACCAGAGCAGATACTGGTGGGCGATGAGAAAGAGAGTGCATGGGAAATTATATAAGAACCCAATAAAATGGATTTTTTTTTTTTGCTTGTGAAGTAGAAATTCAGTCTGTGGGTAAGCAATTTAACTAGCCTTGATATGTAAGGGTAAGAGCCAGTAATAGAGAGAAATAAGAGCACATAAATTTGAAAGGAAGGAGAAGATACAGACATAGTGCAGAAATTCGAGTACCTATATAAACCAAAATGTAATTAAAGTAAATGGGAAAAAGTAGCACAAGAAATAGAAGAAAAGAAACTGCAGGAAGAAAAGAAGAAGAACTTAGACAGATTTAATAAAAAAAACAACTGAAGGACTAGTGTAGTTGTAACCATTAAGCATGGGGCAGAGAATGCTTTGCAGTACTGTTTGAGAAACATGGGAAACATGTTACAGGAAACATTTCTGCAGCAGTGCACCCCGCTGCTTTACCTGGGTGTGGCTTAAGGAGAAAATGCCAAGCTAATATTAAAATATTCCTACTTTTGCTTACTTTTTATCCAAGCCTAAAATACCTGCCTTTGTTTTCATGTTGGTTTGCCTCCACAGTGTGTGGTAAATATCTATTTCAATGCTGTGTTACTGGGATTTTCTTTTTCTGAACAGAGTAAATAAGATGAGAGAGCTGTCTTTAGTACTAACAGTTGAAGCTTAGTGGTAGAGAAATGTCAATACCAATGCTATGGTAAATCTGAAAAAAAATCTGTTGGTTTTTTTTTTTTTTATATTATAATCCTCTAATTGCAGAAATCTGGCACTCAGAGGGAGCTTCTGCAGTTTTTCCCATCTTCCTTTCCCTTCCTCTTCCACCTTCAGTTTCTGGCTTCTGCTGTACTTCGGTAGTAATGACAAACTTAGATGACTAAGGAAATCTATCTCCTTTGTAGTATCACCATAGCAAGGAGTTAAATTTTTGGCACAAGTGTGGTTATGAGCTTAGGCATTTAACCCAAAACTGTATATTCCAGGTAAAATTATTTTCCAACACCTTGGTAGTTTATTCATCCAGATATGATTAAGTTAGACACTGTAATGATGTCACTGCTGTGTAAAATTGCTGAACTACAGCACTTTGTGGAATTAGTTCCCAGCTCTGTTGCAAACCATTTCCATTTGCCTGTCACTTCTCTTTAAACTATCCTGAATTTTATTACCACTTCCCTCAGTCTCTTCTCCTGACACCTTGATTTCTTGCCAGAAACAGGAATACAAAACCTTTCCAGACTTTAAAATGCATCTGCAAAATTAGGGCTGAAGCATATAAAAGTCGCTGATTCAGCAGATGTTAAAGGGCTCAGTGACACAGAGAAGCGAACCCTTGAAAATGGAGAGACAAAATGTTGAAGAAGGAGGAAGTGCTTAGCTCCTGAGACATGTATCAGACTTTGTGAGGTCACATTTTTGTAGTACTCTATTTCTTGCTAACACTCATGACAACTATGTTGCTTTATTACAGACTTAACTGCTAAGCTTTGTCTGACAGTAGTATTTGTGAAGTAAATTAAAATGTCAGGAATGATGTTTGGGAGAGAAACAAGAAGGAAAAATGCACCCGTACTTCTCTACTGCAGGTCTGGTTCTGTTAGTGCTCCCAGAGTGGTGGAGTCAGCAAGGTCTCTGGAGGGCACTCTTCCTTCCATAGTGGAGTTGGGTTGCCTGAAGATGAATAAGCATCTTACTAAAAACGCTTATGCTTGTGTACTGCACGTTTTTTACAGAATCACACACAATCACAGAGTGGCTGAGATGGAAAGGGACCTCTGGAGATCATCTAGTCCAAACCCCTGCTCAAAGCAGAATCACCTAGCACAGATTGAACATGAGTGTGTCCAGTTGAGTTTTGAGTATCTCCACAGGTGGAGAAGCTACAGCCTTAAAGGGCAACCTGTGCCCATTTAACCAGACCCACTGGGCACTACCAAGAGGAGTCTGTTGCTGGGCACTACTGGAAAGAGGCTGGCTCCATCCTCTTTGCAACCTCCATTCAGGTATTTATATATATTAATAGGATCCCCCCCCCCCAGGCTGCCTCTAGGCTAAGCAGTCCCAGCTCTCTCAGCTTTTCCTCACAGGAGAAGTGCTCCACTCCATCATCTTTGTGGCTCTTTATTGGACTCTCACCAGTAGCTCCATATCTCTCTTCTACTGGAAAGTCCAAAAGTGGATGCAGTACTGCAGGTACCACAGGTACCAGCACCAGTGCTGAGGAAAGGGAAAGGATCACCTCTTGACCTGCTGCAACACTCTTCCTAATGCAGACTGGGATACCATTAGCCTTCTTTGTCACAAAGGCACAGTGCTGGCCTACGTTCAATTTTGTGTCCACCAGGACCTCCAGGGCCTTTTCTGCAGAGCTGATTTCCAGCTGAGTGTCCCCCAACATACATTGGTGCCTGGGGTTGATCCTTTCCAGGGCAGGATTTTGCACTGCTCCATGTTGAACTTCATGAGGGTCCCGTCAGCCCATTTCTCCAGCTTGTCAAGGTCCCCCTGGATGGCAGCATGACCCTCTTGTGTATCAGCCACTTCTACCAGTTTTGTGTCATCAGCACTCATTATGCTCTGCCCCATCACTGAGATCTTTAATGAAGATGTTGAACAGCGCTGGACCTAGTATAGACCGCTGAGGTACACCAGTAGTTACTGGTCTCCAACTAGACTTTGTGCCACTGATAATCACCCTCTGGGCCTGGCCATTTAGACAGTTTTAAACCCACTTCACTGTCTGCTTATCCAACCCACGTATCAACAGCTTGTCTATGAAGGCAAACTCCTGAAGGCAAATCTTAACAGTGAGATGTAGGCAAAGAAGTCATTGAGTAACTTGACCTTTTCATGTCTTTTGTCATGATGTCTCTTGCCCAATGCAGCAATGGACCTGCATTTTCCCTTCTATTTTCTGATGATAGACCTTTAGCAGCCCTTTTTGTTACCTTATGCTTCTTGCCAGGGTCAACTGGTGGCTTTGGCTTTCCTGACCCACAGCGGCATGCTGGGACAGTGTCTCACTATTTCTTATGGGTTACTTGTCCCTGCTTTCACCTCCTGTATGCTTTATGTTTAGTTTTGTTCATCCATGCAGGCCTGTTTTTCAAAAATGGTATTTAGGCGGCCTTCCGGTAGAAACCACTGATTTCTCTCTGAGTTAGTAACCTGAATGTGTTTTCAGGTGTAATTTGTACTGCTAAAAACTGTGCTGGATTGCTAATTGAAAAACATCTGTAGAGTGAATATATAGGTGCAAAACAGTTACTACAAGCTTCTGTCCAGGACCCACCTTGTTCTGCAGCAGTAGGTAGGATACTCAATGATACAAAGACGTCACAGGGAAAAGGCCTAGGGTTGACCAGGCAGAAGAGATATGAAGCATCTCAGGGAAGTTTTCTATTGATATTTCTAAGATAAACTGCAGTGCTGCTGTTATTAAGAAGGCAGTTACCTGCTGAGGACTGAACTGAGACAGTAAGTTGACCAGCTTGACTACCATCATGGCCAGAGATATTTTTTTAAGTGCTATGATACTGTATTGAGAAACTAAGCCATTGCATATTTGGGATTTGAAAACCCAGGACTGTGAACCAACTACTGTTAAATGGTGATTTGTCCCTTTCATGTTCTTTTATAAAAGTTTGGCTTAATTTTTATTCATGCAAAACTAGTTCAAAGCACAAAAGAGTAATACTAGTATCCTGATTAAAAAAGAAAATGTACTAAGCTGAGTGTCACTGACACTTAAAGGAAATGTTCTTTATGTATTGCTATCTGTTAGCATCATGGAAACAAGAGAATCTGTGATTTGTCAGTTCTGGAGGTTTTTTAGGCAGTGACATTTCCTCCAATGAAGGGTAACAAATGGCTCCTTTGGTTACTGCCCTATATAATCTTTCTTTTTTGTCTAACTCTTGGTTGCTTAAACTTGCTAAATGTGTTGATCATTAATAGTGGCAACAAATATATGCCAAACTGGTCTCATCATAACAGATGAGACATCAAAACAGATTCATCCACAGACCAATAAAGGTAAAATCTCTTGAGAGCAGCAAGCAACCAATTAAATTATTGCTGGTGGCATTTAACAGTTAGGAGGAGGAAGAAATTACTCTTTTGTGACGCTATTAAGAAATACCTCCAAGACTGAAGCATCTGTTAGAACTCAATATAGAAGTGCTCTAAGGTTTCTTCTAACTAAAAAGCAACTGAACCTTTAACAGCAAGCTGTACACTCCAGATTACTGTAGCAATTTCAGAATGTACAGAGCAATACCAGTAACACAGACTGTGTGTTCTACATGTCTCTGGAGTTAGAGGGTTTTTCCCTGTAAAGATACTCAGTGGCATATTCACACCATCTTTTTTGCCTAGTTCACTTATCTAATTTTGGCTTGAGTCACACCACATAAAGCTGTAACCTAACTTCCAAACAGTCTTTGAGAGCATGCCAACACTAAAAGGGGAGCATAAAGCTAATATGATTCCTGCCCAACATTCAGCATCAGAGAGTGTAGCACACAGTTTCTGCTACTTGACATGCAGCTCAAGTGATATCACAGTAGTCTTGAGTTTGCTCAGAAAATAAGAAGAATGGATGGGTCGAGAATGGCTTGACACTTGTAGACAGTGTCAAGAAAGCCACTCACCAAGATCACATTTGGACAGCACTCAAGGTCTGGTTCTCTATCTACCTTCTAATGAAATAAAACTTTGCTTAGGAAACAAGTCTTTCAACACTGCCAACAAAATACGTTTAGGTCTTCTACCTGTCTTATTCTTGCAAAATCTTTTCTTTATTTTCTTTCTTTATTCAAAAATATTTTTAAAAATTAACTCATGATTATTTAGCATTTTGCTGCCATCTTGTCTTCCAACAAAACTTGATGTGAACCAGTTTCCTGTTCTTTCTCACGCACATCGAATGGATGAGATTGGAGGGGGGTGGGGGGATGATACACAAGGTAGCTGAGCTACTTGCCTTTTCTAAAGGCTTCTTCAGTTCCTGAGAACCTGAAAAGAAGTCCTTCAGAGCAGGCTGTGTTTATCCTATTTTGATACAGAAGTGAGCTTCTGTATCAAAGAAGGACTGTATTAAAGTGAAGCGATTCAGAAAGTGCTTTTGCAGCCAGATAGGATTAATAAATCAGACTGATAAAACAGATTGCAGTAGGCCATATTCTACATAAACCATATTTTTGTGATGCAGTGTATAATTTTTTTTAATAAATTAACTTTTAGAAAGGATTTTTGAAATCTGTACCACTTTCATTCAGCCGTATGAGTGAATCATATGGCCTCTTCATTTGCCCTCACTTTGAGAGTAAGACAGAAGGAATTTCTGTTATTTCATAGGCTGTTCATAAATGAAGCCATCTTTACAGAAGGCTTTGATGGAGGATTTTAAATATTTTCTGCAGCGAGTTTTTTATTAAAATTGAATTCTGCAGGGAAGAGGAATAGAGTGAAGTAAGAATGTTGTTTGGATGATTAAACCTACACCAGACATAATTTGAAACTCCTAAATTGTCTCAGAAGATTTGCAGTGTCTTTGCTGTTGCAGTGAGTGTTAGATTGGCTTTTGGAAAAGTGGTGTAAAAAACATCTAGGAGAAATCAGATAATGACAAATGCCAAGGGTTGGCATTACTGGACAAAATTATACTGGAAGCTGAAATAAGTTTAAAACCAATTTTCTTATGAGCTATATCACTCTTTATAAAGCTTCAGGTAAGGGGGCGTTGATTGCTGAGGTTACAAAAGGCTGCACCCAGCTTCAGGAAGAGGGGAGACACATTGCTTGAACTGAACAGGTTTGGAAGCAGCAGAAATCCTGCAGCTGTTGGAAGAGAAGGGTTGTGAACTATCCACTCAGGTAAGTTTCATTACTGAGACTACATCCATACCTTAAAGGTTTTAAAAAGGAGAAAGCACGATTGGCAGTGCAAGTGTCTGTAGAGTGAGAGAACAGGAATGATGGCTGTCAGCAGCCCACAGTTGGGCTGTGAGAGGTTGTTAGGGCCTATCTTCATTTTTTCCTGAATGGGATGGCATTAGCAAAACCCTATGAAGACACTGATAAAGGATTGCTATGCTAGTCTCACACAGCTGGTGAGCACACACTGCAGCAACCCTACCCCTGCTCTAATTTATGCTAGGACAGGTTGGGTCACATGAGATTAACCAATAGTCGTTACTTGCACTGTTGATACCCCACAGGCAACTACGGTACTACATTTGCAAATAGGCAACTAGTGCTTTCAGGCCTGGAGGAAATACAGGATGTCTTGAAGGAGCACAGGGTGACAGAGAAATAACTGCTGTGGAGGTGTTGTGCCACCTCTTCCTTTACCTAGAGAAGAAAAGGATTATTTGATATGGCCAAATGTCACACAAAGAAAAGGTGGTCTAGCTTGCACATAAGGGGATGCAAGAAAAAAAGGAGAGTAGAAAAGATGCTGGAGGTGTTTTGAGATTAAATTCCCAGTGGCTGGAGAAACATAATGATAGGGTGCTCATAGTGCCTACCTCTGTGAGGTCCATGCCCAGCCCCCCTGCAGGCTGTGGTTACTCTGGAAAATAGGTTGTTAACTTGTTCACACGAAAGGTGAGGATCCAAACATCACTGAAGCTAAGGAACTGTTTGACAAAGCCTATGCTGTCAGAGCTGAAATGGATCAGAGGACCTTGCTGGCAGAAGGTGGTGGAAAACTTCTCCAGTCACAGGAGTTGTTCTTGAACTAATGCCAAAGGAATCAAACGTGACTCATGTTGTCAACTAGTATATTTTTGATCATGGGAACAATTGGTTTGCAGCTCAAAGTTTAATCAAAGCAATGCAATTTGACAACCTGCTAAAACCTATGAGTTCAAGATGCCTTTCCCAGAAATAGGATGCCATTAAACATCATCATCACCACTGACCCTTTAGAAATCCTCCCAGTTTCAGCAGTATCAATTCAACTAACAGTAATGGTTTGTGGAAGGTAGCTGTCCAGCTTGAGTAAACTTTGACTGACTGACAACACATGCTCCATTTTGCATAATGCAGTTTCCTGAAGTTTTATTAAAGAGAGTGTAACTCAGATGAAATGTACATTTTTGACAAGTGCAAATATATTTATTGTGTGAGGAAAAATTTGGCAATGTCCTTATTTTTTCCTTGACAAACTTAATAAATTCAGTGGAAGCCATGCTAGAACTCAAAGCTAGGATGAGAACCTTTAGAAACCCAGGCAAATCCAAAACAGAGTATGCAACTTTTTTTTTTTTTCATTATGTACTTTGAGTAAATATAAGTTAGGAACTCAGCACCATGTCAGCCAACCATCTTCTGTATTCTCTAAAACAAATGCTGCTTTTCTGCACTTCTGGAGCTGAGTTCACCTCCATAAACACCATCTCTCTTTCATCATCAAGGTAAGATACCATTGCGGAAGTTTGTGGTTATGTTTTTAAACAAGCATCTTACATAGGTATCTGAAATGAATTCTGCTTGTCATAACTGACTAATACATCATTTTGCTCCCTTCCTCTCTTATATGACACATGGCTAGTAGGCCTCTGAGGTCTGTTCTACTTCTTGGCCTGTGCTTGTACTGTGTACAATAGGCCACCAAGTCTGTTTGTGGGCTTCAGTGTGCCTCAGTAACAAAAAAGCCTCATGTGATTTTTGCCTTATATCATATTTGTGCTTCATCCTTTAATAAAATTATATACTAATTTAGGGTCTTGTGAGGCCAGCTTTGCAGAGATAATGCTTTATCTATAATATGATAGCATACAATCTATTGCAAGGTATGGAAACAATAATTGTAGAAATATGAACTTGAACATTACAGAAATTTCTGTTACAGTAACTTCCAATGTCTTCATGTATAAATGCTTCAGTAGGTAGAAATACTAAATAACAAAAAATGACTGAACAACTATACATACCTTTTCAAAGAAACACACGGTTTCTTATCCACACAATCTGCATTGAGATTAATGAGTTCTGCAGCTAAGTCCCCTTGTAACTTGTAGTTCAAATGAATGATTCTGGATTTAGAAGTTTATAGCTAGAGCATTCAGTGGCAAAAAATATATATTCCAGACAACTGTTCTGTGTCTCTGCTTACAGAGGCTTACCTCTACCAATGTGTAGATGTTCCACTAAGTGCCCCTCTGTCAGGCTAAAGAGTGCAAATAATTTGGTCATATAAAATCTTCACACACTTTTGGTTTTGATGTTTCCCCCTGAAAAAGGGAGAGAAATAGTGCCAGTAAGAGGGTATTTGTCTTCATGGATCAGTAAAAAAGAACAGAAAACCCAAACCCACAGTCATCTTTAGATAGGGTCACCCTACCTTTTAATGTACTTGAAGTTATTCTCAGAACAATATTTGTGTTTGTAACTCTGTTCAGCATTTTGCTTTTGTCAGCTGGGAGTGAGTGAAGTGTATCACCCCCAGTCCATCCCTGTAAGTGTTATACAGCTAAAGACTATTCCTGCCAGTCCCATCCTTGTCTTGTCTCCCACACATTTTCCATGCTTTGTAAAGTGAAGAAACGACACAGATAGTGCAACATAGCACATCATCATTGTGTTGTAGTTCTGGGCACTGTAAGCAACCAGAAATTCTGATGGCCCTTCATTATGAAAACTGGTGGACTACAGTGTTCATCTTTATTTGCATGAACCAGTAACTTTCCTCCAGCTTTCTTATTGCTCTTGCAGTGGTATTTTAAGCCAGTAAAAATGTAGTTGCATTTGACTGCTGGTTAATTTTAGGAGAACAAAGACATAAAATCCCTCACCATTTTAGCACTGAAGTTCGTTGAGCAGTATCTGACTACATAAAAATGAGGGAGCTCTTTTCTTGTCAGTCATGTTCATCTTTTTTTTTCAAAAATTCTCTGTCTCTGTCAAGAGATATGTATACTTTGGCCCTACTAAGAGTCATTCAAGTATGGGAGGAGTATGTCTGAAAGCTAACCATACAGTATTGAGACTTGAATCAGGTACCTAGACCAGGTGAAGCAAAGCTAATCTCTATTGAAATCAGTGGTCTTCAACATTTATTTTAGGTTTGATTCTGACCCAGCTTACACTCTGGGCCTTTGGAGCATCTCCTAGCTCTGGAAAGACATACAAGCCCTTTCCCAGAACCCAGTGCAAACAAGATTTTTGCACCCAGTGGTTCCACTTCCTCCCCCACCTACCAGTGGGTGGGGTGAGCTATGGGGCAGTCTGAGAGGGTCCCTCCAGGGACCAGCTCAGGCTGTGATGTGTGCAGGGAGAAGAAACACCGAGTGCAGGGCTCCCCTTTCCTCTGGTCACCTTACCACCTCTGTGAACACAGCAGTTACAGCTGGAAACAGCACTGGTGCCCTCTGCTCTACCCTGCATGCCTTGATGCTTTATCAGTCTTCATTTCAGCATTCATTTAAAGCAGTCGGGAAGGCTATCCAAAAGTGGCTAGCAATGAAAATATGTAAGATTTTCTAATTCTATTATTTTTATATCCTTTCTTAGCTATTAGGGTTTTAGTTTAAGCCATGGCAGCTTCAGCTGAAGTCTTGATATCAAGGTGGGAATCTCAGTGTATGTTCTTCCATTTGATTTTACATTTTTATTCCACGCATGTTCAGTATACTGTTTCTGTAACCACTCTGTAACTAGTCCTGAAATTATTTATGCTTGTGCGTTCATATGCTAGTCCTAAGTGATAATACTGTGTCATATTTTGCTCACAAAATGAAGAATTACCATACTGATTCAGGCAAGTAACACTTCCAGGACAGTCCTTGACTGACCTCCTTGAGGGGAGGCTTCAGAGCTCCTTGTAATAGGAACTAGGGAAAAAATAGAGACGTAATTGTCTCTTTAAAATTCAGAATGTCCTGACAAACCCTTATAATCTGACAAATACAAAGTTACCTTTTTCCATTTTAGGAATCTAACTGTAATTATATTCAAGGCATTGATATGTAATTTTCTAGTTAATAAGCACATAGGAAAATGTGTTGAGAGCATTCATTTGCAAACTAGATTGATATATCCCTGCTCTCTTTGACTTTGACAGGAATGCTGTGAAGAAGCCTATGCAATCGTTTCATCATGGAGCAATGCATTTAGCAGTCAGCACATACTAGACGGTCTGGAAAAAACCCAGTATTCCCACATGAAGGATAAAAACATGTAGCTTGAAATGGGAAGGACAAAGGATGACAGAAACACATGCTTCCAGAGTTGCCCTTGTTGCTAGAGTCCACAGTCCCTCTTCATTTTAAGAACAACGGTTTGAGGAGTATTAGCTCTCCATGTGCTCATCACCACACTTCTTTGTTTGACTAGAGTAACGCTCATGGCTCAGCTTTCACGCTTTTCACTATATTACACTGTCAGAATGCAGTGCATAGTCTTACTGAATTGAGTGATGGTCACATTTCTAAACAATGCTGGGTTCATTTTTAGGCCTCAAAAGAAGTAGATAATGTGACTCAAAACTCATCCTTTTAATGCTTGAAACCCCAGGGTAAGTAATTCTTAATGAAAAACTTAACAAAATTAAGTAATAAGGTTAAGTAATTAAACAGATTTAAAAATAAGATAAATCATCGTAATACAAGCTATGTTTATTTGCAATTCCATTGACAAAAAAAAAAAATCAACAAAGCAACCCAACCAACCTTACAGCTGCTGACTTGAGTTCAAGTAAGAAAGTGTAGGCAAATAGATAAGGGGGTTACTCAGAACTGATTTTGAGTGTTCAACAATCTTTATGCCTTTTTCTTGGAGGCAATGGCTCTATGAGAGAGTTAAAGGGAACTATATCACCTGTCTGCTTGTAAAAAAAAGAAACTAAAGGGAGAATTTGTGATCAAGAGAGCAGGAGCTTGCTGCAGTGGGCTTAAACTCTGAGTACTAACAAACAGAGGCTTCTGACATGTATTATTGCAGTCAGGGACTTCATATGTTAATTTCACTTTTGCCACATTAGGAAAATTTGAGAAAATCTAACACATTATGAAAGAATTTTAAATTAATCTCCCATTGTTTAATTATTATGAATTATTGCATACCATGCAAGAGAGAGTACCTGTGGAAGGAGTAATGTTGCTTTACTTTTTTTGTTTGCCTTCACAGTATTTTATCTTGCTTTCATATTTCTATTTTCCCAACTGTGTACTCTGCCTTGATTGTACTGAAAAAGTGGCTTTGTACTAAGATGTGTTTATATATTAGAACAGCCAACATATACTCTTAGAATTGCTGGGATACTCCTGCTCTCCATCAGGTTTTACCTGCCTCAAGCTGTATACTGAGGGTGCACATGTTTGGGCCATGCAGAGCAGGAAAAGCTGAATTTCCAAATTCAGTGGAAGAATATCACAAAAGAGAAGATTAGAAGAAAATATCAACACATGTGTAGCTTCCTCAAACTGTAGACCCTGAAACCAATAAGACTTATTATTTCTACTGCACATAGCTGAAAACCAAGGGATTAACCCCCTTGCTCTATTATGGTTGATAGAAAGTTGATAAACCAAAAGTAATACAGTCTAATGACCTAATTACTGTCAATTAATTTGGTCTCTTCAGTTTCTCAAGTTCAACATAGTCTACAGTCTTTCAGCCCATGTGAGATGTCTCACTAGTCTTGCAGGTATATCAGACATCTTCAGTGTCATATCATTCCTGAACTTTTGTAAACCCTCATCCTTCCTTGATTCAGGGCATTTTTTTAGTTAGCTAGAACTGCCTCAACTACTCCGTCACAGCATTATTACTTACAAAGATTAATGAAACTCAGGACCTCAAAAGGGATGCTAGCTTAGGTGAAATGCCCTGAAGTTTAGATCCATATCAAAGTTCTTTGATTGGGAAATTGGTCAGAAAATCTCCTCAAGAACAGACTTTATCCTGGAAGACTTCTAATTTCTGTGTAGGAAATGTTATGGCATCGTGTTGTCTTACTATATTTCATTATCTTAATTTCTCTACAATCAGGTATATGAAAATGGACATAATTTACAGAGACTGAAAGAAATTATTTAGAATCACCAGTAGAAAAAAAGGATAATATTTCATTGCAAAAATCAGGTGCAACCAGAACATCACAGAATCACAGAATCAGCTAGGTTGGAAAAGACCTTGAAGATCATCCAGTCCAACCATTGACCTAACACTGACAGTTCCCAACTACACCATACCCCTAAGCGCTAAGTCAAATTTACTCTTAAACACCTCCAGGGATGGGGACTCCACCACCTCCCTGGGCAGCCCATTCCAATGCCTAATCACCTGTTCTGGAAAGAAATGCATCCTAATATCCAGTCTAAACCTGCCCTGGTGCAATTTGAGGCCATTCCCTCTTGTCCTATCACTTATTACTTGGTTAAAGAGGCTCATCCCCAGCTCTCTGCAACCTCCGTTCAGGTAGTTGTAGAGGGCGATGAGGTCTCCCCTCAGCCTCCTCTTCTCCACACTAAACAACCCCAGTTCCCTCAGCCGCTCCTCGTACGACCTGTGCTCCAGACCCTTCACCAGGTTTGTTGCCCTTCTCTGGACACGCTCGAGTAATTCAATGTCCTTTTTGTAGTGAGGGGCCCAAAACTGAACACAGTAATTGAGGTGCGGCCTCACCAGTGCCAAGTACAGGGGTAAGATCACTTCCCTGTCTCTGCTGGCCACGCTATTTCTGATGCAAGCCAGGAGACCATTGGCCTTCTTGGCCACCTGGGCACACTGCTGGCTCATGTTCAGCCGGCTGTCAGTCAACACCCCCAGGTCCCTCTCTGACTGGCAGCTCTGCAGCCACTCCTCCCCAAGCCTGTAGCGCTGCTGGGGGTTGTTGTGGCCCAAGTGCAGCACCCGACATTCGGCCTTATTGATACTCCTCCAGCTGGCCTGAGCCCATGGCTCCAGCCTGTCCAGATCTCTCTGCAGAGCCTCCCTACCCTCAAGCAGATCAACACTCCCACCGAGCTTGGTGTCATCTGCAAACTTACTGAGGGTGCACTTGATCCCCTCGTCTAGATCATCAATAAAGATGTTAAACAAGAGTGGCCCCAAAACCCAGCCCTGGGGGACACCACTCGTGACCGGCCTCCAACCGGATTTAACTCCGTTCACCACAACTCTCTGGGCCCGGCCATCCAGACAGTTTTTTACCCAGCAAAGTGTGCGATCATCTAAGCCTCGAGCAGCCAGTTTCACCAGAAGAATGTTGTGGGAAACGGTGTCAAAGGCCTTGCTAAAGTCAAGGTAAACTACATCCACAGCCTTTCCCTCATCCAATAAGCAGGTTACTTTGTCGTAGAAGGAGATCAGGTTTGTCAAGCAGGACCTGCCTTTCATAAACCAATGCTGACTGGGCCTGATCATCTGGTTGTCCCGCATGTGTTGTAAGATGGTACTCTGGATGAGCTGCTCCATCAGCTTCCCAGGTATCAAAGTCAAGCTGACAGGCCTGTAATTTCCCGGATCATCCTTCCGACCCTTCTTATAGATGGGCGTCACATTGGCCAGTTTCCAATCTGTCGGGACTTCCCCGGTCAGCCAGGACTGCTGGTAAATGATGGAAAGCGGCTTGGTGAGCACCCCAGCCAGCTCCTTCAGCACCCTCGGGTGTATCCCATCTGGTCCCATAGACTTGTGTGTGTCTGTGTGGTGTAGCAGGTCACTGACTCTCTCCTGGATTGTGGGGGTGTCGCTCTCCCAGTCTCTATCATCTGGCTGAGGGGGCTGGATTCCCTCAACACAACTAGTCTTGTTATTAAAGACTGAGGCAAAGAAGGCATTAAACACCTCAGCCTTCCCCTCATCACTTGTTACCAAGTTTTCTTCAGCATCTAGCAGGGGATGGAGACTCTCCCTGGTCTTTCTTTTGCTATTGACATACTTATAGAAACATTTCTTGTTATCTTTGATTGCTGAAGCTAGATTAATTTCCAGCTGGGCTTTGGACCTCCTGATTTCCGCCCTGCATAGCCTCACAGCATCTTTGTAATCACTGTGAGTGGCTAGCCCCTTCCTCCAAAGGCTGTAAACTCTCCTTTTCTCCTTGAGTTGCAGCCAAAGCTCCCTGTTCAGCCAGGGTGGTCTTCTCTGCCGCCTGCTCCTCTTAGAGCACCTGGGGACTGCCTGCTCCTGAGCCATTAACACTTCCTTCTTAAGGAGCGCCCAGCCTTCCTGGACCCCTATACCCTTCAGGATCATCTCCCAAGGGATCCTGTCAAGCAGGCGCCTAAACAAGACAAAATCAGCTCTTTGGAAGTCCAGGATGTCAGTCCTGCTTCGCCCTTTCCTGGCCTCCCTAAGAATAGAGAACTCTATTATTTCATGATTGCTGTGCCCTAGTTGTCCTCCAACTGCCACATCATCCACCAGTCCATCTCTGTTCACAAAGAGGAGATCCAGCAGGGCACCTTCTCTGGTCGCTTCACTCACCAGTTGCGTCAGGAAGTTATCTGCCACACATTCCAGGAATCTCTGGGACTGGTCCCGCTCCGCTGTGTTGTATTTCCAGCAGATGTCTGGGAAGTTAAAGTCTCCCACAAGAACAAGGGCAAGCGATGGTGAGACTTCTCCTCAGTGCCCGTAGCATATTTCATCCACCTCTCTGTCCTGGGTGGGTGGCCTATAGTAGACTCCTACTACAACCTCTGCCCTGTTGGCCTTCCCCCTGATTCTAACGCAAGGACACTGCACCCTGTCTTCACTACACTTGTACTCAAAGCAATCATAACAGTCCCTAACATACAGCACCACCCCACCGCCTCTCCTTCCTTTTCTATCCCTCCTAAAGAGCTTGTAGCCATCAACTGGCGCACTCCAGTCATGGGAGACATCCCACCATGTTTCTGTAATAGCCACGACATCATAATTTTCCTGTTTCATGATGTCCTGGTTTAACCAGGATAGGGTTAAGTTTCCCCAGCAGTGGGGGGGAGCTCTAGCCGGTTTATTCAGATACCATGCGGACGTCACATCCTGGCAGGTCACATTTTCCTGGCGCGGAGCGCGGTGCACTCGTGGTTTTGTACATCGTGCTTCTCACTGCTGTATTGGTAGCTATTTTGCTCTGTTCATTGCTATCACTATTACTGTTATTGTTATTGTTGTTGTTTGTTGTGTTGCTATTGCACTGTTGTATTAAACCTTTCCTTATTTCAGTCTTGGGGCTTTGCATTTCACTCCCTTTGTGGGGGAGGGGCAGCGGCTGCGTGGTCTCAGACCCCGGCAGGGGCTAAACCACCACACATGATGGCTTCAAGCTTGTTACCCATGCTGTGTGCATTGGTATACGTGCACTTCAGACAGGCTGATGTTTTGCCCCCTTCCCCCTTCAAATCTAGTTTAAAGCTCTCTCAATGAGCCCATTGATAATGATTCATTTACCAGAAAAAGCCATTAAAATTAACGTGTTTCTCTATCTCCTTTTTGCCCCACCCCCCCACCTTTATGCATTTGCAGTGATGTCAGAAGGCAGTAATAACCTGTTTTTCTTCTCTTTACAACGCTGGCATGCACACAACTGCAGTGTGCTTGAAGAAGAAACATTGCTGGATGCTCTTGCTGCTCTTACCCACAGCAATGCCTTTGGACATCACTCATGTTAACCAGGGCCAATCCCACCTGTTTGTTTTTCTGGCTGTTTTCTTGGAGCAGAATTTTTTAAGACTCCAAAACCACTCCAGGGAAGGCTCTAATATTAATTCAAAATGTGGAACAGATGGTTAAGAACAAATTTCACTAACTGAAACACAGACTGATTCTGCATTCATGTCACAGTCAAAATTCAACTTCTACAGAAGTTTTTCTAGGTTGTAATTTATCACCAGATTTCATCTAATTCACACCTTCTAGTTTGAAAGCTTTATGATAATAGGCCTTCTCTAAAGGGAGATCAAAACTCAAAACATCCAAAGATCCTAACTGATACATATTCAAGCTTCTCTTAATCTTTTCATATATGCTTGTTTTTGAAGATACATATTTTATTTGTTCTGCTTTTTTCCCAATCAACTATTCTGGTAAGTATATGCTGGTTTCCTATTTCCCATTGCTTTGATTTCCTTTCTTCTTTCCCTTCTCTTGTTGTCTTTTCTCCAGAAAATATGTTGGCCTCCAATCACTGACTTTCTGCTTTATTGCAAGAAAGGTATTTGTATTCTACATGTAACGGTGAGACCTCACTCTTCCCTTCTTTCCTCCTGCAAAGTGCTGTAACAAGAATACTTGAGCAACTATCCAGAGTTAAATTCAATTTGCATGTCCTGCTTGCTGGAGCACAGAGGGAAAAATTGGGAATATAGTGAAAGTTTCTATATTCTAGTGCAGTATAGCCTTTTTTTCACAAACTCAAGCAGCTACACATTTCTGCCTTTTTCTCTATTATAGCAATATTCTTCTCAAAAGGCATGCAGTCAGTGACCATCTTGTGCTATGTTCATATGTGATGTGATGTGCCAGGAAATGATACTGAGCTGTAAATCAGTGTTTCATAAAATAACTGCTGTATATCACTTTAGACTACCTCAGGATATATAATAGACTATTAAATATGCTACATCCTATCTGAAAAGAAGAAATTGCATTTAGGCTTCTGGAGAGATGCAGCCTGTAGGGCTGGGAGAATGGTTTGGAAGTGGGTTAAATATGTAGCTTCATAGTATATTAATGGATCTGAAACAGCGCCTCGAACAGTACTAGATTCATCTAAAGGCCACCTGTTGGAAGCGTGGGAAAAGCAAAACAGTGAAAAATCTGCAAAACACACATTTCCTTAACACATGGTGCCCAGAACAAACACAGGACGTCATGGAGATCCAGTGATTTGTGTTGCCATGGCACCAAGGAGGAATGTGAAGCGGGGTGGAGGCTGCGTGGTCCTGTTCGTCCACTTTTCTCAAGGAACATTTGACGTGACTATGCAGATTTATCTCCTGCTCTTCCACTTCTCTCAAGGACTGTTTTGCAGTACTCTGTGGACCTTATCTCTCATTATTCCTCTTTTCCCACAGAAACAGTGCACACCTTGCACCAAGGAATGTGCAGTGTCATTACTCAAGAAACAATGGCTTGGCCACAATCCCACCCACTCACACATACGTACTTAGATAAATACTACCCCGAGTTTGTATCTAACTCGGAGGGATGATAATCTGATACCAAATTGGATGCACAGATCAATGGGTTTGTGCTCCTCACCGCCACCACCCGGAAGGGACACCTTTTGGTAAGATTTGGCCCTTCAGCTACGCCGAGTGATTACCCGGGAATTAAGTGGGTGTGATTGCAATTGTTTTTTTCTGTGTAGTGCTATATAGCCAACCTGCATCTGTGAATTTATCGTAGGCAAAGAATCTGTAGATGTTGCATAAGAATAAACCATACTGTTCATGAACCTGACTGCTTCTCTTGAATGCAACCAGACCTGCAGCATATGTGCTGTTCATGCATCTCATGTCAGTCAGGCCTACAGTTGTGGCCATAACTGGCATATCTATTATGAGGTAAGTCCAACTGCCCCGAGCGCCTCTAGAAAGCAAGGGGATACATCTCTTACAAATTAATTTATTACCTTAAATGCAACACCACCCAAATGCCTTGTCTCTTTATCCTTCCTTTAAAAATATATTCCTCTTTCAGTTTGGCTGATGCAGCTGGCATGCCTTAATTTCAGTTGAATGTCTAGAATCTGTCTAAAATGCTCCTGTAATTATTTGAGAAGATTTTGAGATGGATTTGCAAGGAAGAGTCAAAAGCAGCTGCCGTGACTTTGAGACACTGGGATACCCATTTGCTGAGTAGAGACCGATGCTAAAAAGCAGTATAAAAAGCTAACACCTGTCCCATTGTGCTCTGTCTCTGACTAATGGCATGCTTCTGTAAGTAATTTACTGTCTGCCCGTGGCATTTCACTTGGGTAGTGGAGGTGGAGCATCTCTATCCATCTTGGCCTTACTGGACACTGCTAATATTTGCTCTTTGAAGATGGAGTATGGGGCAAGAGGAGGAGCTACGGGGCTCCTCTATCATTACCTGTTCTCACGTCCTGCTCAGATGAGGGAGATAAGTGACTCAGATTCATAAATCCCCAACAGAGTGGACAGCGGTGAGACAAGTCTCAAAGTCTAAACATTTATTAACTTCCCACAATGTACTAATTGGACACACGATAATTGGCTAAGTATATAACGAGTTGTGGCAAGCAATACAGTATGCCTTGCATTGCTTAATGGTAGTGAAGGAAAAGGGGAAAAAGGAAAGGAGGGAGATGGAGGGAATAGAGGAATACAGATCACCGGTCTGGGTTTCTGCGTCAATCCCGCCAGCAACGTTTCAAGGAGGCATCTGTCTTCTTCGCTTCACTTCACTCTCCGGGCCCCCCCCACCCCACCCCCCCCACCCCACCCCCCCCCACCCCACCCCTTTACCCCCCCCTCGATTTATACATACTTTCCTTGGGTCCATCCCCTAGGTCGACCCACATACCTACGTATCCCATGTATAGGGAGGGGTAAGGTGTCCATGGGATGATGTAATTAGCATGATCTTGTTAGTCTTTGTTAGCATATTCAGGGGTGTTTAATATGCATTTTGTGGATAATGAAGCAAAGGACAGATGGCTCTTGAAATTTGACCAGGTACACTAGAGCAGAACCTGTCCTGTCTCCACAGGGTTCCCATATCCAGCTGCATCCTGTGTTATTGGGGCAGCCTTATCAGCTTTGACCTCCACACCATCTACCCCATGACTATATTTTCGTCTTGTGTTTGAGACATTCCTTAGCTCGGAGAGCCTCCACTCCCCCTGCTAACTTTTATCTCTTTCTCAGGCTGTTTTTCTCAGTGAGTGTTTCTCGCAGGCCTGTTTTCACAAGTTGTCTCTCACACCTGTCTCCCAAGAGAATGAAGCTGTTGATAAGGTAGTTTAGCTTGCAAAATTGGGAGAGGCTGAGCATACAACATATTTCTAGAAAAATTTCAGGAAGCTCTTTGGAAAGGCAAGTGACTTTGAGTTTCTTTTTCTTTTCCCAGTTAAACAAGCACTGTGATGAATGAATAGATGATGCAGCAGTCTGTGAGCTGATTAGCTTTACCAATACATAGTAGGGGTTCAGGAAGAGAAAGGATGCAAAGTGTAACACAGATGTCGGGAGTTTGTTTGGTTACATATTTATTGGCTAGTCTCTAAGCTTTTGCTGTCACTCACATGCCTCTGGGTGAGCAGCATATCAGGACAAAGGGAATTATGAATTGGAAAACTAAGGTTTTGTTCAGGTGAAGAACAGATGATCTCCTAGTTTAGACAGAATTTTCTGTGGTCTGTACAATTCCTTCATGTGGTCGTGTTTTTTTCTTCTCAAAACTGCATGTTAAGCTTAAAAATGAAAATCATCCTGCTGTTTCTTTGTTTAGTGAGAGTATAAATTGACTATGCCATCATGGGAAGTCTTCAGTACCTTTAATCTCATATTTTTAATAATTTCTTTCTACACTCTCAGCTGGAATTTTTTTTAAAGAGGAAAAAAGTGACATTGCTAATTGTTACAATTAGATCTACTGCTGCTAAAACAATTATCCCTATAAATAAAAAAAAAAAAAAAAAAAGAAAACAAAAACAAAACAAAACAAACCCCAAATGTCATTAACATTTCAGTTTCAGCAAGCCAAGAAATAAAATTCACACAAAGGCTGCTACTTTATCCTGAAGCTGCACCTTTGTATGTTCCATGAAGATTCTGGGGGTCTGACATTGTTCACTGTCACTGTCCACATCTTATCCCTGTTGAAATGAAAAGCCAAACTCTTATTCACTTCACGGAGAAAAGTCTATTCTCTGCCTTAATTCCTTATATCTTTTATCACAGTTTATTTCAGATTTTTGTTATCACATAAGAATAACTTGCATTATTAATGATCCAAGATCTCCAATTTATTGTGTTTTGTTGGTTTATGTGATGCTGATAGTTAATGATATTGAATGTGGCTAAGTTGATGGATGAAACTCATGTGAATCACATAAACTGTCAGTCCTACACTTACAGACTTGCAATTTCACAGCATCACATAGCGGTTGATGCTGGGAGGAACATTTGGATATTGCCTAGCCTACCTCTATTGTGCTCAAAGCAGGGTTGCCTAGAGCAGGTAGCTCAGGGCCCTGTCCAGTTGGGTTTTGAATATTTCCAAAGAGAGTCCACAAATTCCATGGACAACCCGTTTCAACGTTTCACCACCCTCACAGTAAAAAAAAAAAGTATTTTCTTGTGTTTGGAATAAAATTTATGGTTTGGTTGTTTATTTTTTTCTTTTTGCCCATTGCCTCCTGTCCTGTCAGTGGGCACCACTGAGAAGAGTCTGCCTCTGTCTTCTTTATTGCCCTTCATCAGGTATTTATACACATGGATAAGAACCCCATGAGCCTTCTCTTCTCCAGGCTGAACACTCCCAAGTCTCTCAGCCTCTTGTTGTATCTCCAGTCCCTTAGTCATCTTTGTGGCCCTTCACTGGGCTCAGTCCAGTGTGACCATGTCTCCCTGTTCTGGGGAACCCAGAACTGGACCCAGAGGTGTCACACCGATGCTGAGTAGAGGGGAAGGATCACCTTCCTCCTACTAGTGGCATTAGTCTTCTTAATTCAGTGCAGAATGCTGTTGGCCTGCTTTGCTGCATGGGCACATTTTGCTGGCTCACAGTCAGCTTGTTGTCCACCAGGACCTGAGGTCCTCCTCTGTAGAGCTGCTTTCCAGTCCTGGTCAGATCCTAGTGTGCACTGTTGCCTGGCATTATCCCTGCCCATGAGCAGAACTTTGCATTTCCCTTTTTTGAGCCTCATGAGGTTCTTTTTTGTCTGTTTCTCCAGCTGTTAATGTCCCTCTGAATGGTAACAATTTTGTATTAACTATTTCTCCTAGTTTTGTATCACCTGCAAACTTGCTGAGGGTACACTCAGTCCCATTGTTCAGGTCATTAATGAAGACGCTAAACAGTGTTGATCCCACTAGTAACCCCTGAAGTACACCACTAGTACACCACAGACTGGGCTTTGTGCACTGATCACCACACTTGAGGCCCAGATGTTCAGCCAATTTTCAATTCACCTCACTATCCATTTATCTAACCCATAGTTTCTCATGGTGTCTATGAGGCTGTTATGGGAGACTGCAAAAATCTTACTAAAGTCAAGGTAAACAGTATCCAAGCTGGTCACCTCATTGTAAAAGGCTATTTCATTAAGAATAATTTCCTCCTTGTAAATCCCTGCTGACTACTCAAATCACATTCTCACCCTTTCCTGTGCCTGGAAATGATCTCCAGGATTAGCTGTTCCATCAGCCTGTAATTCCCTGGGTCTTTCTTCTTGCCCTTTTTGAGTGATATTTGCTTTCTTTCAGTCCTCAGGCACCTATACCAGTTGCCATGATTATTTAAAGATTATCAAGAGTGGCCTTGCAATGAAATCAGACAGCTCCCTCAGCACCTATGTGTGCATCCCGTCAGGTCCATGAACTTATCTATGTCCAGGTTTTTTTAAGTGCTCCCCAGCATGGTCTTCCTCTATGAAAGCTAAGTTTTCCTTGCTCCGACTTCCCCTGTGGTCCCAGAGACTTGGGATTCCTGAAGGCCATTTTTACTGATAAAGACTGAGTCAAAGAAGATGTTGAGTACCTTTGAACTTTTTCCTGTCCTTTGTCACCAGCTCCCCTGCCCCATTCAGCAGCAGGCCCATATTTTGCCTAGTTTTGCTTTTGGTGTTTATATATTCGCAGAAGCCTTTCTTGTTTTCCTTCGCATCCCCTGCTACCTGAGGCAACTCCAGGTTAGCTTTGACTTTCCTAACCCCATTCCTGCAAAATGGGACAGCAACTCTATAATCCTCCTGGGCCACCTGCTGCTACACCTCCTTTTTATGTCCAAGTTCAGTCAAGAGCTCCTTGCTCATCCCTGCAAGTCTTCTGCCACATTTGCTTGATTTCCTACTTGATGGGATGGACCATTTTTGATCCTTAAATATCAGCTTCTGAAAGGCTAGCAGGATTTCAGCAAAAACTGAGTCCATATGAAAAACCAGATCAGATGAGAAAACTTATGGAGAGATGGTGAAACTAAATTGGGCTTACAAAGGACATGTTTAAAATTGTCCTTTATTATTGTAGTTCACAGGCCAGTCCTCAGCACCGAGTGGGAAAATGTTTTTCATGCAGTGGTGTAGTGGTTTTTGATATTTTAAAAAAAGCTATTTCCATGACTTTTTAACTTTTTTAGTATGATCATTTGGTAACTTATCCTGAAATAGCTGTGACAGAGTCATCTGATTTAACGCATAATCATTTACTAGGCAAATGCTAAGAATGTCTGTATAAAGAAAAAATAAAGTTTCCATTGAAGCTAGAGTGGGCAGGAAATCCTTGTAAGATCACACATTGCTCACTTCTCTCTCTTGTCACAACAGCAGTAACACTCTGACATCCCTGTCCCCAAACCATTATGTTTTGCTCCTTCCAAATACCCACTCTATTCTTTCCCTGTCAGGCAACCCCATTCTTTTCTTTTTTATTCCACCAGATGTATGCTTATTCAAAACTGTTCAGATTTCAAAGGCATGACTTTTCTTGCCAGAATAATTTTTCTCAAATTTACTGACTGTATAGTGCATAGTATAAGCATAGACTGAAATAAAGGTTTTCTAATATAAGATTTTCCATTGAATATTCCCCTTATGTCCCCAGTGCAGTCCATCTTTCCCCAAACCTGTGTTCCCCACCATTTGCTCCATTTTTGTACTATTTCATCCCCAAATATTTGAAAATGAAGACAACAAAACACTGTGTGCTGACATATGAGTCTGGAATCCATACAGACAGGATTTATTGCAGGTTGCCCATGAATGAGGCAGGCAAGATGGCAAAAAACAGAAAGAAAGAAAGAAAGAAAGAAAGAAAGAAAGAAAGAAAGAAAGAAAGAAAGAAAGAAAGAAAGAAAGAAAGAAAGAAAGAAAGAAAGAAAGAAAGAAAGAAAGAAAGAAAGAAAGAAAGAAAGAAAGAAAGAAAGAAAGAAAGAAAGAAAGAAAGAAAGAGAAAGGAAGGACGGAAGGAAGAGAAAGGAAGGAAGGAAGGAAGGAAGGAAGGAAGGAAGGAAGGAAGGAAGGAAGGAAGGAAGGAAGGAAGGAAGGAAGGAAGGAAGGAAGGAAGGAAGGAAGGAAGGAAGGAAGGAAGGAATTTCATCAGCCAGGAAAAATTCCCCTTCCAACCTGCTCAGGACTTGGTAAAAGCACAAATGACCAGAATTAAAAGACAGGGTGGAGCTGGAATTGATATTGTTAAGTTTAGGGTATGCTTGGTTCCCAGTAAAGGAAAGTTCCATTTTATTTCAGTTTTGATTTAGCCTTCCCTGTTATAAATCCATGCATGGGGTTGAGATGGGAGAGACATCAGAAGAAGACTAATAAGACATCTCTAATGCTACTAGACAACTCCATAATAAATGTACTTGATATTTATTTTCTCATGTTCAGACTTATAAATTACAACTATTGTACTGAGGGCATGCTCTGGGAATAACACAGCTCAGAAAATCTGCAACAGGCACCACTAAGGTTATGTACCCAGATACTTCATTATTCTGCCAGGTTGACAAGGGAATTCTTCCTTGTCACTCTCCTTGAATTGTCTTGCCTGTTGGCTACACAGACCTCAGAGGTTTCTAGTGCTGCAGTACAGCTGGAAAGAATCCTTCTCCAGCGTTTCCCACACTTCTCCATGTTAAAAAGCACACTTCTTTAATATGTTCACTTCACCAGATCATAAGAGCTGGTTTACAAGAGGTGGCTATATTCAGTAGCTCTGAAATAACTTTAATCTGCTAGCAGGCTGAAAATGTCCTCTTCAGGTCTAGACATGGTCTTGTTTGTGTAGGGAAGACTTGAGAACTTTGGCCCAGCTCAGGATCAAGTGGGTTGGAAACGTGTTCATGCAGCTCTAGCCCTGCCCCATGGTCTTCCTCCTGTCTCCAGCAAACCCGGAGAAGGACAGTGAAGGGGAGACATCTCTAGAGAAATGTGTTTAGTTAAATTGGCTTAATGTCTTTCTTTGAAGTAAATGAACAAAATTACTTTGCCCTGTAATTAAGCAGATTAATTGAGGCTGGCAGATTAATATGAAAATAAACCAGATCCTTTTCCCCTAGGAATAAGAGAAATATCCTGTCAGGTCAACTGAGCAGCTCTTGAAGAAAGGAGAAAGAGAGAGAGGGAATTCATTGATAATTCAAGGTGCCAGTCTCTCTGACAGCTCAGGAGCCTGAAGCTACATGGTAACCTTGGAAGAGAAACAGCTGGGCACAGCCATGCAGCAGCAGTTTGACAGTCAACCAGTAACGCCCAGGGAGCATTTTGCCTCCTGTGCAATGATCCTGAGGGTAGCATTGGAAATGTAACATCGAGTCGTTATGTTTCAAAATACTGTAAAGATTGCTAAATAATCTCTTGGAAATTAGGAACTATGAGAATTAAAGCTGGCAATATAATTGATTCAGAGACTCTGCCTTACTTTGAAGTGCTATCTTCCTGATATGGTTACATGTTACTTTTTTTTTCCACTGGAGCCCTTTCCACATTTCTCCATGCATTTTCTTGCAATTTTTAAAGCCTCTCCTTTCACCTTTTCTACTTAAAAAAAAAAAAAAAAAAAAAAAAAAAAAGAAGGAGGCAGGAGAAATTTGCATGTGCAAAAATAGAAAGAGGTAAAAAGTTGTAAATAAATACAGTCAGATAGTCTAAGAAATATATTTGTAAAGTTTGAATGAAAGAGTGAGTTACCTATTTCCCTTCTAGCAACCTGTCTCCCCCACTTGGTGGGATGCTCTGAAAAGCAAACTCAGTACTTATTTCTAAGTCTACAATTCCAGTACTTAGACATATGGGCACTCTGAGTCTTAGAATGTTTGTTGTTGTGTGTCATTATTTTCCCATAAGCAAATCCAGTGTTGCTAGGGTAAGATAACTGATTTCAGTGAAGGTCTCAGCACCCAACCTGGCTTGTACCAGCTGGTTTAGGCACTGAGGTCAACCAGTACCAGCTCAGTTAAGAGAGCAGAGTAGACCTGTCTTATGTTAAGCTGGATGTTTATCAGATGAGCTGACCACTTTAAAGCTGCTGCTGGAATGTGGAGATAAGAATAATATAGTGAAGCATTCACAACATATAAAATTATTATCTTGCCATTTAATTTTTTTTTTATTTTGTCTTTTTTGTTTTTCTGGTAGAAGTTTCAGTTTTGTTGTATTGTACTATGGTTCTTAGAAATTTTTGACACATCTTCTGCAGTTCATTTTGTATACGAAGCAAAATAAATCATTGTGTTTTCCCCACCTCTTATAAAAGTGGACAGTTTTTTAATTACTTTAAATTTCATATTAACTAAAAAGAAAAAAAGGAACAAAATAAAAAAAGTCTTTAATGGCTAATTGCTTTCCAGCAAGTACTGGAAAAATTAATGTGAATCTGTCAGAAACACTGTGGTTTTGGTAACATTTCATATTCCATTAAGTTAATGAAGGTCCTTCTTGTTTACAAAAGGGCTTTTAAATCTGTTAGATGTGTGCCTTTTACTTACTGCGTGCTTTTTACCTGCTGATTGATTCACTTTAGTGTCAGATCAATCTGTCTATTTTATAAGTGGCAAGAACTTCCTTTCTTTGTGAAGAGTGATGAGGTTGTTTGGAGTAATTAGGCAATGTTAATGATGTAAAGTCTTCTTTTCTCCTTGAAATCTAAAGAACTAGTGTGGTGCTGAGTGGCACTAGCAAAGAACAGGGTAGACTCTGGCCACATAATATGTTAAACTTTGCAGTAGGAAGAAATGTTTTTTTTGGGAGTAAGGCAGGATAATATGGGATAACTAATATATTTCAGCAGTCCCATTAAAAATTAGTAAGAGAGAGAAGGCTCTGTACTTCTTGTTCATAGCCAGAGCTATCCAGAGATGAGGTTATGGTGCTGTCTTCTTTTAACTTTCACATAGTGAAAACTTCAGTGTCCCGCCTTGTTCTTATAATGCTGGGTGATAAAGGTGATAAAGTCCAGGATATAATCCCCTCAGGCCAACACTGTATTTGACAGACTACGGTGATTTGGCAGACATGCCACAGAATTACTTTTTCTGGAGGTTAACAAATGTTTCCTCACCAGGGAGCTGCAGCATCCTTCACCACTGCTAGATGGCCTAGGAACAAACAGAGCAGTTTTAAAGTCCTTGTGTTTTAATTGTTTTAAGAGTAGCCACAGAAAGGATGCAAGTGTAGGAGAATGCAGGAACAGAAAGGAAAGGAAGAAAAGCAAGGGGGTTATTTGGTTGTCTATTTCTTTATTTTGCTGAATCTTTTTAGGCTTGTCTTAAATCAGCATTTATGACACCCTATTAGAGCTGTGCCTACTTTAAGAGATGTGCTCATTGTGACATATGAGATGCCTTTAGAGCCTGAGTACTTTCCCTTCACTATCTATTTCTGTATAAATTACAAATAACTGAGTGAGGAGCTAGCCAAGCTACTGGGAAAAAGTTCACACCACTTCCCTGCACACAGGCCTGTTAAATGGTGCCCACCACAGTTCAAACCAGCTCCTTGCAGACCTGAATCCAAAAGGGAGCTTCCCTCCCTGAGATGAATATGTTATGGTGGCATTAATACTGCATTGCCAGTCTTCTAGTTGCCATGTCTTTTAAACAAACTGAGCACTGCCAGGACAGCACAAGTGCTGGGGAGGCATGTCTTGAGCAGACCATTTTTGGGGGCTTAGTTTGTATCTGAGTTTGCTGCTAAATGGTTGGTGCTGGCCCAGAAGGGGGGGAAGGAGAGAACCATGGGGACATACCCGTTCCTGGGATGGCAGGTTGGCCACCAAAGTTGCACTTGATTACCCATAATTGTGAAGATCCTCATGGTGAAAAACAGTACTTTATTTTTCCTGGGCTCTTGTTGCATCAACATTCAGTTAACTTGTTACAATTTACCTTGCCACTTAGGAGTTAATTGAGCAGTGCAAGGGAGCACTGATTATACTGGTAAGGGATGTGTCAGGTGGAAGTAAATGGAAGAACACTTCTAACTTGTTATTGTAATTATGGCAGTGATGACAGATTTTGGCAGGTTATTAAAGTCAAAGAAATTTGTTTTCATTACCAAATTCTACTGAGGCAGTAAGAAAAAAAAATATTTCCTCAAACATATGAAAAGGAATACAGAGACTCATTTCAGATCATAATGATCAGTTTGTCAAACTCTGAGACCCCCATGGAGAAAAGCAAACCAATAACACAGGGACCTGAGAGCCCCTGAAGAGCCATCTTGCTTATATACCTCATTTAATACTAGTTGAAATCTGGTTTTTGATATTCACTAAGATCCTTTCCACAGAAAAGTAGAAGAAAGAAAACAGAGGAATTCTACCAAAAGAAAATTTATGAAACTGGTCCTGAGCATATTCAGATGCACTGAAAAGTGAAAGAGCAATAAATACAGAGAGCCAATTACATGTGCCTTTAATTTACTATGTTTAATTTCACTGAGTAGCCCAGCTGCCTTAGTGACTCAGCTTTAACTGTGAAAATTGCCTTAAGGTCTGCACACTAGTATATTTGTTTCCAGCATGGCTCTGTTTGGCTTACCACCTTGCAGTATTCTGGAATATGTAAATTAAAACATGAATGAGTTACATTTTTCCAACCTCATTTCAACAAGTTTACAGCAGAGGTCTGAAAACAGGAAACTGAACACTGCATAGCAATTGAATGCCCATGTTTCTTTGGACAATGTCTTAAAGCATCATGGTATGTTTCTGGGCTAACTTTTCATTGCAACTTTCTTCTCTTTGTTGTCAGCCTTTATTTCTTGGGTCTGTGACAATGAGTTAAACCAAATGTGCTGAAAATATCTGCTCCAAAAGTGAACACTGTCTTTTGCTGAAAATTCAGTGTAGCTCCCCTTGTTCTCATTGCTTGTCAGATTTTCTGTGAATAGTTGTGGTGAGATTTAATTCATAGGGTGATATAATTATTCCTTTGAATTGCTTTCAGCCAGCTTTTGCAGTTCTTCATCAAACAAGAGAGGCTGGCTGGTGCGCCATTAATGCAAAGAGCCAAAGACTATGCAGTCTGTTCTTCATCAAATTCCTATCTAAAATGTCTGAAAAAATGTTTCTATTTCTATTTGTTTACTCATAGAATCTCTTTAGAAATTCCACTGGATCATCTAAGACTCAGTGAGATGGCATAATAAATTTTTTTTGTTTTGCCTGGTTTTCCTTTATAACCAGTCATTTCCTTCCTTCCCTTGATGTCACATTGGGATTTTGCTGTAAACAAAGCTGATAAGAAACAAATCTAAACTTTCACACTGTGGTCCCTAATTCTGCATGACAGATAATTACAGAAGTTTCCCGAATGAGCATCAGAAAGTATACCTGAGAACATCTCATGCAGCTGGGAGGTATGAACTAAGTTGATAACAATAAACTAAAAGTCAGGCCAAGCAAGGAAGTGGAAGCATTAAAAAAACATAAATCACATTTTGGCATTTCCTCAGAACATTCTTGTACATTCACCAGACATTATCAGAGGGGTAATCCTTCCCCATCTGAAAGTCTTTGCTGAACACTTATAACACAAGGAAGGGGTAAAATATCCCTCTCCTTCTTGCAATTCAGGACTTTATACAATTTCAAATTGTAGGATAAAACCTTCTCAGTAAATGATGATCTTCAAATTCCTTCCTCTGTGGTTGTTGCACCTTAATTCTGAGGCTATAGTAAGCCATCTACAGGTTACTGGTCTGACTGCTGCTTCCCTAAATTCTATTAAATTGTTTGGGTTTTGGGTTTTGGCATTTTTCTTTGCATACAACACTTCTGAAGCCAAATAGCTGACCTGACAATAATTAATTTGGTTTACCTACATCATCATTATTTGTCCAAAACAAATTTCCTGAAAACTCTAGTGGAAGTCTACATTGGGTACTAGACATTGCAGCAGAGTAGCAATAGACAAATTCTTCCTCAGCTCTACATGTCTGAGGTTTTTAAAATTTATGGGAGGAGATGGAGAAAATTAAAAGAAAATGAGAGGAAATGATTTCACTATGTTTTGTTTTGAAATCTATTTGTTTGTGTTTTTTTAAATAATCCTCCTGCTTGCTAAAGGCTCTTTGATCTCATAGCTCTATTGGTAGAAGAAAAAAAAAAGATGGAGACTCTAGGTCGTTGACAGACTTACACCTTTCCACCTCCCATAAAACTGTGGTCTTTCTGAATTTTGTTAGGTTGTGTTTGCTCCATGAAGCTCAACACCTCATGCTTCTCCAACCAGTGAGCACCAAGCCTGAAAATGCCTTGAGTCACAGAGAAAACCTTTGTCCATGGTGAAGCAGGTAACTTAAACAGTTATTATGCAGAAAATGATACATCCTTGATAACAGCAGTCTCTATGAAATAAGCTACCTTTCTTTTTATTGGAGTTTCTAGTTTCTGAGTAATGGGTTTGTCTGATCATGACATTTCTGTTTGGCATGTACAGGGAGAGAAATGTTTTCACTGTCACATACCTAAAAAACAACTAAATTTGCTCATACTGTAAGAAAACATTCCTGTTTTAAACAGAGACTAAGTATGGGAAATGCTGGTCCCAAAGACATGTGTTAGGAAAAATTAGGAGAAACTGAAAAGGGACAGCTAGAATGAAAGTACTCCTTAAGCCTTGGTTGCTGTGATCTGCTTTAGAGCAATATAATGATGTGTACAAAAGAACAATAAATATATATTTTTCATTTATGCGTAGGAGAACTAGTCTTCATCAGGCTACTGTACTTTATGTCAATGCATTTCATTGTATAACAAAGAACAATAACTGTTTCTGTCACAGAATCATAGATATTGTAACAGAGGAACAAGACTTGTGTGATTATAGTTTTAATCACTATGTGACTATAGGGTTTTCACCTGCAGTAAACAGAAACTGGAACAGCATCAGTCTCCCAGGTATGAGGACATGCATTGTGATTAACTTACAATGAAGAAAACTTCATATGATGATCTGTTTCTTTTCTTTTCAGATTATGTTTAATATTACATAAAGTTATGTGAAGTGTGTTATAAGACTTAATGCATTCTGACAAGTGTATTTTCTTCTGTCAAAGTGCCGCTGTGTGCATTGTCTTTGTCTTTATTAGAATTTCTTCTGTTATGTGCTGCCCTTAAGGAATAGCTCTTGACACTGTTCTTGTTCAGAATATTAAAATGAGGTGAAAATGATGATTTAAGAGTGCATAGATGTCGCAGTAGAGACGGACACGACAAACATCAGATTGTGTGAAATGACCAAAATGGCTGCAAAAGCACCTTTATTGTTCTAACAAGCCTTTTTATAACCTTCTTCAAAGTAGGTGTTCATACAGGATTGGTTTACTTTAGTAACTAACAGTTCACGATTGGGTGATAGTTTCTCGCCTGAATCGTCAGGACAGTTCTCTTTATCTTAGTTCTCTAATCTTGTTTCCATGGCACTTCTCGGGACTTTCTGGCCTCTCATGGATACACTAGAATCTCGTCAAGGTTAAATTCTTCTTCAGTTAGACTAGAGGCAGACCCGCTGCCTCCCCTGACACACAGACTGCTTGAAAACAGGAATTACAGAAACATAGTGGGTTTGAGTTTGGAAAGAACCTCTGGAGATCATGCATTCAACTCCCTGCTTAAAGCAGGGTCAGCCACAACAGGTTGCCCAGGGCTGTGTTCTGTCAGGTTTTTCATATCTCTGTGCAACCTTCACAACCTCTCTGGGAAACCTGTGCCAGTGTTCAACCACACTACAGTAGAAAAGTGTTTTCTCATGTTTAAACAGCTTTTCCTGTATTTCAATTTGTGTGCCCATTGCCTGTTTTCCTGTCAGTGAGTACTACAGAGAGGAGTCTGTCTCTGTCATTTTCATTCCTCCCATCAGGTATTTATACACACATATAAGATCTTTCTGAGCTTTCTCTTCTCTAAGCTGAATAGTTTGGGCCCTTTCAGCCTCTCCTCATATGGAAGATACTCCAGACCCTTAATCATATTCATGGCCCTTCACTGGACTCTTAGCAGTTTAGCTCCCTGTTTAGTTTGTGCTTCATAAGTTGATCTATGAGGATGTTATGGGAGACACTATCAAAAGCCTTACTAAAATCCAGATAAAGAACATCCACTGCTCTCCTGTGGTCCACCAAGCTAGTCATCCCATTGTAGAAGACTGTCGGGTTGGTCAGAGATGATTTCTCTTTTTTAAAATGCATGCTGACTACTCCCAATCACCTGTTTTCCTTCATGTGTTTGGAAACAGCTTACAGGTTTTTGTCGCAACAGCTTCCCAGGGACCAAGGTTCCCTGGGTCCTCCTTGCTCTTTTTGAAAATAGGAGTAACACTTGCTTTCTTGCAGTTCTCAAGAACCACCTCCCTCCTCTGATCCCTGATCACTATCACCTTTCAAAGAGGATTAAGACTGGCCTCATAATGACATCAGCCACCTCCCCAAGCAGTCATGGGTGCATCCCATCCATGGGCTTATATATAAAAATGCCTAATTTGTTTGTATGTTCCCTAACTTGATCCTTCTACATTGAGAATAAGTATTCCTTTCTCTAGACTTCCCCATTGATCTTGGGCCTGAGATTCATGAAAGGAAATCTGATATGTGAAGGTGTAGACAAAGAAGGCATTGAGTACCTTGAGCTTTTTGATATCTTCTGTCACCAGATTCCTTGCCCCATTCAGCAATGGACCCACATTTTCCTTCATCATTTTTATGCTGCTGATATATCTGAAGAAACCCTTGTTGCCTTTCACATCACTTGTCAGGATAAAGCTCAGGTGGCTTTAGTTTTCCTAGCCCCATCCCTGCACCCTTGGACTCATGTCTACTTATTTCTCCTGGGTCATCTGTCCCTGCTTTTAGCTCCTATATGATTCCTTGTTATGTTTGAGTATAGTCCTCATTCATCCATGTAGACCTCCTGCCACTTTTGCTTGATTTATTGCTTGTGGAGCTCTTGAGCTTGGATAAAGTGATCCTTGAAAATCAACTAGTAGCATGGGATAAAGTCCTGGAGGAAAGAGGGGCCCAAGAAAACTGGTTAATATTAGGATCACCTCCTCCAAGCTCAGGAGTGATGCATCCCAACAAAGAGGAAATCAGGTAAGAATGCCAGGAGTCCTGCATGAATGAACAAGGAGCTCCTGAACAAGTTCAAACAAAAAAAGGAAGCCTACAGAGGGTGGAAACCAGGACAGATAGCCTGGGAGGAATACAGAGAAACTGTCTGAGCAGCCAGGGATCAGGCTAAGAAGGCCAAAGACCTGAGAGAATTAAATCTGGCCAGGGACATCAAGGCCAACAAGAAATGCTTCTATAGGTACATCAGTGATAAGAGGAAGACTAGGGAAAATGTGGGCCCTCTGTGGAAGGAAACAGGAGACCTGGTTACCCAGGATATGGAGAAGGCTGAAGTACTCAATGACTTTTTGCCTCAGTCTTCACTGGCAAGGGCTCCAGCTACACTGCCCAAGATGCAGAAGGCAAAGGCAGAGACTGGGAGAATGAAGTACCACCCACTGGAGAAGATCAGGTTCCAGAATATCTAAGGAACCTGAAGATGCACAAGCCCATGGGACCTGATGGGATACAGCTGTGGGTCCTGAGGGAACTGGAGGATGAAGTGGCTAAGTCACTATCCATCATATTTGAGAAGTCATGGCAGTCTTGTGAAGTTCCTCTTGACTGGAAAAGGGGAAAGATAACCCCCCATTTTTAAAAAGGGAAAAAAAAAAGATCCAGACAACTACAGGGCAGTCAGTTTCACCTCTGTTCCTGGCAAGATCATGGAGTGGATCCTCCTGGAAACTATGCTAGGGTACACAGAAAATAAGAAGGTAATTGGTGACAGACAGCATGGCTTCACTAAGGGCAAATCATGCCTGACAAATTTGGTGGCCTTCTACAGTAGGGTTCCAGCATTTGTGGTTAAGGGAAGAGCAACTGACGCTATCTATCTGGACTTGTGCATAGCTTTTAACACTGTCCCACATGACATCCTTGTCTCTAAATTAGAGAGACATGGATTTAATGGATGGACCACTCTGTGGATAAGGGATTGGCTGAATGGTCACACTCAAATAGTTGTGGTCAATGGCTCAATGTCCAGGTGGAGACCAGTGATGAGTGCTGTTCCTCAGGGATCGATATCGGGATTGGTGCTGTTTAACATCTTTGTCAGTGACATGGACAGTGGGGTTGAGTGCACCCTCAGCAATTTTGTCAATGACACCAAGCTGTGTGGTCCAGCTGACACACTGGAGGGAAGGGATGTGCCATCCAGAGGCACCTCGACAGGCTTGAGAGCTGGGCCCATGCAAATCTCATGAAGTTCAACAAGGCCAAGTGCAAGGTCCTGCACATGGGTTGAGCAATGCCAAGCACAAATACAGGCTGGATAAGTGGATTGAGAGCAGCCCTGCAGCGAAGGACTTGGGGGTATTAGTGGATGGAAAACTGAATATGAGCAAGCAATGTGTGCCTGCAGCCCAGAAAGCCAACCATATCACGGGCTTCATCAAGAGAAGTGTGGCTGTTATGCTCCCCCTCTACTCCACTGTCATGAGACCCCACCGGGAGTACTGTGTGTAGCTCTGGGGTCCCCAGCTTAAGAAGGGCATGGACCTGCTCGAGTGGGTCCAGAGGGGGCCTTATGAGGACAGGCTGAGAGAGTTGGGGTTGTTCAACCTGAAGAAGAGAAGGCTCCAGGTGACACTTTATAGTGGCCTTCCAGTACTTAAAGGGGGCCTAAAGGAAAGGTGGGGAGGGACTCTATCAGGGAGTTTAGTGAGAGTATGAGGGGTAACCATTTTAAACTGAAAGAGAGAAGATTTAGATTAGATAAAACGAATAAATTCTTTACTGTAAGGGTTGTGAGACACTGGAACAGGTTGCCCATAGAAGTTGTGGCTGTCCCCTCCCTGGAACTGTTCACAGCCAGGTTGGACAGGGCTTTGAGCAACCTGATGTAGTGGAATGTATCTCTGCCCAGGGCAGGGGTGTGGCACCTTGATGATCTTTAAGGTCACTTCCAACCCAAACCATTCTATGATTCTATGACTCTGAACCCTCTGAGCCCTCATGACCATCTTCCATAGGATTCTTCCAAGCAGATCACTGAACAGGCCGAAGATTTTTCTCTTGAAGTCCAGGGCTGTGATCCTGCTATTTGCCTTTTTCCCTCTTCTCAGGTTCCTGAACTCTAGCCACCATTAGTTTCTGCAGTCCATGCTGCCCTTGCATCCCTGAGCAGTTCTCCTTGTTTGTAAGTATCAGGTCCAACAGAGCACCTTCCCTCATTCACTCCTCAGTCACCTGTCTTGGGAATTTATTAATCAATTCAATTCAGATTCCTATAGGACCACTTGTGTCCTGGTGTGTTGTCCCTGCAGCAGATTGTCTGGGTGGTTCGAGTACCCCATGAGGACCAGGGTCTCCAAATGTGAGCCTTCTTCCAGCTGGCTGACAAAGCCTTTACTTCTTTCCCTGATCTGCCAGTCTGTAGCAGACACCCACCACAATGATGCCCACACTGGTTTGTCCTCTAATCCTGACTAATAAACTCCCAGCCAGCTAACCACCCGTCCCAGGCAGAGGTCTATTTGTTCCTGCTGCTCTCCACATTCAGGGCAACTTCCCCATCTCGCAGTCCTAGTCTGTCCTTTACAAAGGGCCTGTACCCATTCGTTGCAGCACTCCAGCCATGTGATTTTTTTCCACTGTGCTTCTGTGATCCCAGTGAGACTGTAGCCCTGCAGTGGAACGTTCCTTCTGTTTGTTTCCCATCCTGCCTGCATTAGTGTGCAAGCACTGCAGAGAGGCACCTGGTCCTGATGGTTTCTCAGATTAATTGTGAAAACTTCACTTACATCGCTCTGCAATTACTGTAAAAATAGTGAAACAAATTAAAAACATATTTGTTTTTCACTTAGTCTAGAGGATCAGTCTAGAATTTTACTTATTAATATGTATTCTAAATGTTGCTTTGAAAGTTATACAAGTTATTTTATGGAAATTAATAAAACTATCTCTTTGTTTAGATAAAAGATATTCAATAAAACATAAGAGAAGTAACTCTGCCTGCTTGACAGTCTTCAGGGAAAAACAATTTTGGTAATTATCTATATGTATATATGTATATTTTTATCCGTAACACACACACACACACACATCACAGAGTCACGGAATGGTTAAAGTTGGAATGAACCTCTGGAGGTCAGCTGCTCCAATCCCCTGCTCAAGCATGGGAACCTAGAGCTATATACACATAAAAGTGTTTACATATCTTTGTTCTGTCTTCTGATGAAGCTACTTACATGGTTGCTGCATTTAAATTATAGAAATGAGAGATTAGAAATGAAAGCACTTGAGCAGATTATGACTAAAATTCTTATTGTACAGAAAATCCACTAGCAACATCAGGGAAACAAATCATTAGGATAGTGATAGAAACAGGAATTGTGTCTTGGTATAAAGTGATTTACACAGAATGTTACCCAGACTGCTGATGGATTTAACTTGTGTATCTGATTTTTCCTGAGTAATATCCTTCCTTATTACGGGAATGGAATGTACATCATGGCGCCACAAAGAATAAAAAAGACGATAAAGAGTGTAGATAATAAATAATGAGACAAAGAATGATTTTCCAGTGACTTCTGTAGACGTTCTCTCAGATTCATGAAAATCCTTCATCTGTTGGGTTCAGGACCTTCATATCCAGGAGATCCAGGAGTTATAGCAAATTCAAATACAAATACAAAATACAGATTTGATAACAAATGTTTATATAACTTTCTAAGGACTAGCTGCAGGGATGGTTGAAAGGATGAAGAGAGCATAGGGCTTTCTTGGGAAAGAAGAAGAGAATAGGTTAATGGTTGGATTAGATGATCTTCAAGGTCCTTTCCAACCTAGTTGATTCTGTGATTCTGTAATAATTAAGTGAAGAATACTGTGACACTGTATACAACTATGGGTCCTACAAGCCTAGGTCAAAATCTTCAGTCATCAGGCTGTGGAGGGAAAGAGTACAGAAGAGTTTGGAATAGCACTCAGGCAAAGTATTGGAAGACAGATATGTTAAGTATCATGTGTCTGGATGTATCTGTAATTTCCCAACTGTTAGAGCCTTGGAAAATACACTTTATGCCTCTCCGTGTAAGTCACACGTTTTTAGACTTTTTCCCAAAAGTCATTGTGTTCAGAGGCAGGATATGGTAGAACAGTTCCTATTCACAATACCTCCAGAACTTTTTTGCCTCACATACTGAAGTGGGAAATTCAGTATTAACTCCTCAATCAAGAGAAGGCCAGGTATCACACTATCAGCCCACTTTTTCCCCTCTTCCAAAATACAAGGTCTGTACATTGTCCTGCAGGGGCAGACACATTTACCCTCTTTTTTATGTCAAAAATTAGGTGAGGGACTAGAAGTATACCTGTGAATAACTCCTCTTTCCTGCAGGAGAGAAAGGAAGGGCAGTTAGTTTAGAAAGCACTGTAAAACAAAAACCAGTACATCAACCATATATAATGAAGAACATATGAGGAAAATGTCTATTATCACTTTAGCAGGTTCTTGTGATGACAAAAAGATGAGATTTCAAGCATTTTTATTTAGCATATTTATTTCTTCCATGCCTTCCAAGTTAGTTTTACAAATTCCTTCCCTAAAATGTCACATTTGTTTCTGAAATGGCTTCGATGTGGAACATTGTCTGGTTGGGTATTTTTCTGTATTATGGTAGAGTACTTCATTTAAGGTAATTGCATCTTTTGATGTACTGTTATTTTGCATAATTTTATTAGCCACAGAGTAAAACCATGGAACTAAAAAAAAAAATGGCTAAAAACCCTTTGTGAGTGCATCTGACTGCTAATGTTGTATATGGAAGTTATTGGTATTTTGAATATAATACCATGCCTGCAATGTTCTGCAATACAGATTTGTATTAAAATGTTATGGATTGAGCACCAGAGAGCAAATGAAGACTTGATCCACTTCAATGCAGATTTTAAAATGGTAATGAAAGAAAATATTTTTCTGACCTGCTCATCTGAAAAACAAAAAGAAAGATGTGTTGGGGCATTAGAGTACTTAATACAATACAACACAACACCTAAGTGATTGTTCTGTAAAGGACATGGCTAAACACTATTCAGATGAGCAGACCTTGCAGAGGAAATGATTTTTAAAATTCTTTGAAGTGTAGTTCTGGGTAAGTAATGTCCAGAAGGATTAGTGGATGCTTAGTAATTTAGAGTGTAGGGAAAATAAGTAAAACAATTGCGGTTCCCTATGTCTGTGGTGTCCTTGCTAGCATTTTGATATTTCATTCCTATTTTGCACTAAAGAGTCCTAAGAAATGGAAAAAGAAGCTCTATAATATATAGCCTTTGCAATACAGAAAGGACAGAAAAATCTCCAAACTGCTACCAAACCCCTTAATACTCTGAAATTCTTTCAAAATGTATTTTCCTAGCAAAACACTCAATTTGTGTTTCATTGCTGTCCTTTTCACCCCAAAGTCATACACTGCATATGAATACCTCTTAGAGCAAAATTATGTCCCCAGGAGACTGGCATTCTCTGCAAAGGAAAGTTTCACTTAGTTACCATATATATTACTCCTTCACACCATCTATGTGTTTGGGGCATCTGGGAAATCCCGCAGGAGTACATCCTGAGCATTTTAAAGGCAATGCCTAGTGAAAATAAAAGATGTGCTGAGGGTAGATTCAGTACACATTTTTTTAGTCTCTTACCCTTTAGAAATCCAGTTTATATCTTATGTTATGTCCTGTAATGAGCGGCATCCCATATATAACAACTTTGTGCACATTTGGCAATAAGACTCTGAAACAAGTGACTCTGGCCCTCCACAGCTTTGCAGCAGGATGCTAAGCCATCCAGGCAGACTGCACTCACTTTCAAGAATCTTAGCATCTAGAGTAAGCAGCATAGTTTCACACCATTAGAAAAGAGATTGGTTTCTGCACATGAAATCAGGTCATTTTCTATACCTGCAGTTACACCTGGCTGTATCTACAGCAATAGCCTGATAACAGAGATACTGAAATGTATCAAAGTGGAAATAAAGCAAAACTCCCTGAAGTGCTGTGGTTAGTGTTACATATGAGTAAATAAAATTTAACTGAGAAATTTTAGGAAGATGCCATCTCTACAGCTGAAAAAGTCTTTAGTTGTAAGAAAGGGACAGATCCTGGAGATCTAGCCTTAACATTGATTTAGAAGACAAATTTATACAGATTAGTTATGTGCAGCTTCATAAATATTCAAGTGTTCAAGTGCAGTAGCAGTTCCTGTCTATAATTTTGCCAAATAAATTTGTATAAAAGATATACAAATGCAGTGTATAGCCCTTGGCTGTCTTCCTAGTGAAAATCTTGGACATTTGAAGTACTGTAAATTCTTATACCTGGGAAAAAGCTATTGTTCTGAGACCCTTACAGGAATGCCAACCTGGGCCAATTTATTGCAAGTTTCACCTGATTTGGTGGGTTTTCTTCCTTCATCTGCCATTCATGGATTCATGAATATGGGGGGCTTGGCAACAAATTAATAAGAAATTAGGTTTGCAGCCAACAAAAAGAACCACAAATATACACAAAATGCTGAGTTGGACAGTCCTGCTTTCTAATGCTGGATCAGACCTTTGCTATATCAGTCATCAGTTCTCACTGAAATCTTTGTGAAATTATTCCCACTCCCGGTGAAATGGGGAAAGTGAATGTATGTGAAAAGTTGTGTTTCCCTTCTTGTCTTCATTAGTGCAGTACATTGTTCGACTTTTCCTTCTGCTCTGTCCTAAGTTGTATGTTCAATGTTCCATAAGAAACAGATCTTACTGTAATATTCAGCTCACATTTGGTAAACACAGAGAGTAGTTTACATGGTCGCCTGTTTATATGACAAATAGTAGTTAATTATCACCATATATTTCATTGGTGCTTAATGGTGTGAAACAACTACTCCTAGTTTTCACAGCAAACAAAGCAGAGGCTGGAGCATGACGATTTAACAAGGCTAGTGCAAGCGTTGAAAGGTCTGAAATTTGTACTCCACTGATGCAGTCTTCGTTATCTAGCAAATACCATTTATAACTTTGCCTTTCCTTTCTTATTCTAACCTTTTCCTCGTAAAGCTTTGCAAATTATAGCTTCCATACCATAATATAAGAAAACAAATTCTCTCCTCACTCAGTGGAGCCACTCAAAATCTGAGACCAAGTATTTTGTTATATGTAAGAAAGGAACTTTATCACAGTTTGGTTTCTATATGAAGTAAAAGAATAGCTGCAGTGTATTACAGGACTGATGTCTTCACCAGTTAAGTGTCTAATCTAAAGTAATACAATATTGATTTTCTTCTTACTACTGTATTGAATTTTTCCTTATTTGTACATGCTTATAGCAAATTAGAGTCAAACAAGTAATTGCTAGAGATTTTTTATCATCCCATTCACATACCTCAAAGCAGTTAGGTTAAATTGCTATGTATGTGTCAAGGATAATCTATACTGTTTGAAAGCACATTGCAAATAATTTTCAAATAATTTCCCCAAGCTCCATCTAATATTCAAAAGCAAAGTGTGCAGGTGTATATAGCTTGTCAGCTAGAGGAACTGCTGTGAAAAATCCCTGTATTATCAAAGTCCAGGTCAGAATGATTTTATAATTGCAAAAGGAATAGCACATTGACCTAAATCAGTTTAGTAACAACATAATATCCTGAATGTTTAAGACACCTTGGATTTTGGGAGAATCAGGGCCTTTCTAGCAATCCTAAGTATTTTCCAGTTTCAAACTGGTAGATCAAATAGTTTATTTTCCAATGGAAGAACAAGCATATATGCAGTAAATAATGACAAGAACTGAAAGAAGACCTTTTGTCTCAACAGTCTGACCAGTCCCAGATAGGAAAATGAGATAATCTGTTTTTATTAAAATCAGAGGGCTCCATTTGCAGTGAAGAAATTATTAAATGGAATAAATGACAGTGCTTCAGGCACCCTTGTTACTCTTTGAAAGAGAGAGTGTTAGGTCTGAGAATGGTGTAAAATCTTCACATGGCTAGCTCAGGACATCTAGAAAATATTATAATAAATATTATAAAAAATTACATCCGTGGGGGTTTTTTCCCAGCTTAGGCAAAATCGGACCGCTGTGTTGCAGTGATTTGAGATCACAGCAAGGAACAAGTTTCCTTTTCTCTTTCACCACACAAAATGCCCAAACCCAAAACATATGTGCTTATTTTGCACTTGTGGCCACTGGTGAAGAAGGTGGCAAAGCAACATGCATCATCAAGGATTTGTGACCAGTAACCCCACTTACAGTCTCTGCTCCTCCTTCCTACTGCACAGTGAGTGAACAACAAAACAGAGACCACACACCGCTCATTTTGGAGGAGTGGTGGGGACTGATCATGTATGGGTTGCACTCTGCTATGCTATGACCCTGCTGTCCTTCTGCCCTTCTGGTCACCTGTGGCTGTTCTCTTCTGGTAATTTATTTGGTCTAAGGGGATTATATGTTGTTGTAATATACAGTTCACAGATGCAATAAGGGCAGAAACCATTAAGATTTGAAGCATCAGATGTTGTATTTGAAAGACTGTTAGAGAATTCAAAATAGTGAGAACGTTAGCAAAGATTTCCCTTTTGCATCCCTTGTAGTAAAATAAGTCATGTGGGGAAGAAGTCTATTTAGGACTACTTAGGATTTAACGCCAAACAATTTAATTTAAAGTTGAAGCAAATACTTCAGCAGCTGATTGAAGATTAATCTTGCTATAGTGCTTACCTGAGTGTGTGTGTACACATTTCATGCTCTTCTATAAGCAGCGGAATAACAAAAGCAGGGGAGTTTTTAAAATTTCTTTACCACCAGTATCACCTAAACAAAAATTTGATTAATCTCTTTGTACTTATTAGATATGCAAAATAAGAGAACAGATAGTTTAATTATCGCAGTCATACATATAAAAGGTATTTTAATGCTGTCCCTGAACTATCCTAAAAGGCAATAGACTAAGGCTTGATTTTCATTTTCAGATGGTTAATTTTACGCAAAACATAAATTTTTTACCATTTGATCTGTTTTATGTGGGGTCCCTAGGTAACATATTTAAAATTATCCTTTGGACATTTACATAGAAAATGAATATAATTTGATAGAAAGTAAACCTTGGAGAGAAAAGAATTCCAATTTGGGCCAATTATGCCAAATATCATGAAAGATATATAGATTTAACATTTCCTTATGAAAATGGAAAATAAATAGATGTTTTCCTTAAAACAAAATAGAACAAAATACGCTGTAGATCAGAGGCCTGAGCCATCTACAGTGACAGCAAGATTTCTGTCAACATTCAGAACAATATGATAAAATAAGGAATTTGCCTTCTTCCTCTTCATTTTATTTTCTCAGGTAGACATTTATTTAACATGAAATACTAGTCCAGGCCATGTTACAACTCAACATGTAACCAGCCACTGGAACAGCATTCAAGTTCTGAAACTCTTCTAGGAAGAAGTATTTGATTTAATATCAAGAATCAGCTGTCTTCTGCAACATCGCATAACCATTCAAAATTTAGTCAAAGCTTTGCACTGACTGATCTTTAATTTTGGGGTTTTTTTTATGGCAGATGCCTAGAACTGCAATGTTGAAATACAATATACAGTATTGGAAGTAGAGAAAATTATATTTTACCCATCATTGAGCATTAAAATCTTAAATAACAGAAGATTAGCATAATAACAAATCAGTATTTACTCTCAGTTACACCAAGTTATCTAGGACACAATAATTAAAACCCATGACATCTGCAGAAGTTTCCAGATAAGTGTTGCATCAGTGTGTTCCCCTCTCCCCGCCCTATTTAAGCAATAGTCACCAGCAGTGGTCAGGATGGCTGCATCCAGCTTAAGGTGGACTCTGAGGAGACAGATAATGACACAATAGCTAAGGGCCATAAAACCTGCTCAACAACGGAGGGCTAGTTGAGCATGCGCCAACCAAAATACAGCTGCTATGCAAATATAAGTCACCAGTCATCTTAGTCCATAAATAGTGTACAGCCCAGGGCCCATTAAAGTCTCCTGTATGGCAACAGGCTACATGCCAGGATCTCCCCTTGAGTAGAGACACCTCTCATGGTTACTCCTCAAGGCTGAGAGAATCTTTTTGCATTAGATACTCAGTAAGAGAACTGCGAGTAACAGCACGGAAACTTTGAAATCTTAGCTAAGTGATATAAAGGATTGACTATGCACATATAATCCTTTAGACATAAAACATTGGCCAAGTCTGGATCCAGACGCACATAAAATACCCTCTGAGAAGGAGTTTAGAATGCAAGGGGGTCCTTTCTAACTCATAACTCAACAAGAGGATCTCCCTGACAGTTTTGTCTGACATTGTCCTCTATGCAGTAAATACTCAAGTGAACCTTGTCATCGAATCTTGTTAAACCACTGTCGAATTTACTATCAAACTTCGTTAAATTGATCTTTTATATCAATAGACATAGTGCCACATCTCTCTTATGACTGAAGTGTGTTGCTCCATCCATGGCAAGTGTTCACAGAATCACAGAATCACAGAATCATCTAGATTGGAAAAGACCTTGAACATCACCTACTCCAACCACTAACGCAACACTGACAGTTCCCAACTACACCATATCCCTAAGCGTTATGTCAACCCAACTCTTAAACACCTCCAGGGATGGGGACTCCACCACCTCCCTGGGCAGCCCATTCCAACACCTAACAAGCTGTTCTGTAAAGAAATGCTTCCTAATATCCAGTCTAAACATTCCCTGGCACAGCTTCAGCCATTACCTCTTGTCCTATCGCTTGTTACTTGGTTAAAGAGACTCATCCCCAGCTCTCTGCAACCTCCGTTCAGGTAGTTGTAGAGGGCGATGAGGTCTCCCCTCAGCCTCCTCTTCTCCACACTAAACAACCCCAGTTCCCTCAGCTGCTCCTCATACGACCTGTGCTCTAGACCCTTCACCAGCTTCGTTGTCCTTCTCTGGACACGCTCGAGCAGTTCAATGTCCTTTTTGTAGTGAGGGGCCCAAAACTGAACACAGGAATCGAGGTGCGGCCTCACCAGTGCCAAGTACAGGGGGAAGATCACTTCCCTGTCCCTGCTGGCCACGCTATTCCTGATGCAAGCCAGGAGACCATTGGCCTTCTTGGCCACCTGGGCACACTGCTGGCTCATGTTCAGCGGGCTGTCAATCAACACCCCCAGGTCCCTCTCTGACTGGCAGCTCTCCAGCCACTCCTCCCCAAGCCTATAGCCCTGCTGGGGGTTGCTGTGGCTGAAATGCAGCACCCGGTATTTGGCCTTATTGAAACTCCTCCAGTTGGCCTGAGCCCATCGCTCCAGCCTGTCCAGATCTCTCTGCAGAGCTTCCCTACCCTCGAGTAGATCAACAATCCCAGCCAACTTGGTGTCATCTGCAAACTTACTGAGGGTGCACTCGATCCCCTCGTCTAGATCATCAATAAAGATGTTAAACAGGAGTGGCCCCAAAATCAAGCCCTGGGGGACACCACTCGTGACCGGCCACCAACGGGATTTAACTCCATTCACCACAACTCTTTGGGCCCGGCCATCCAGACAGTTTTTTACCCAGCAAAGCATGTGCCCATCCAAGCCACGAGCAGCCAGTTTCACCAGGAGAATGCTGTGGGAAACGGTGTCAAAGGCCTTACTGAAGTCAAGGTCGACAACATCCACAGCCTTTCCCTCATCCAATAAGCTGGTCGCCCTGTCGTAGAAGGAGATCAGGTTTGTCAAGCAGGACCTGCCTTTCATAAACCCATGCTGACTGGGCCTGATCCCCTGGTTGTCCCGCATGTGTTGTAAGATGGTACTCTGGATGAGCTGCTCCATCAGCTTCCCGGGTATCGAAGTCAAGCTGACAGGCCTGTAATTTCCTGGATCATCCTTCCGACCCTTCTTATAGATGGGCATCACATTGGCCAATTTCCAATCTGTCGGAACCTCCCCGGTCAGCCAGGACTGCTGGTAAATGCTAAAAAGTGGCTTGGTGAGCACCCCAGCCAGCTCCTTCAGCACCCTCAGGTGTATCCCAACTGGTCCCATAGGCTTGTGTGTGTCTATGTGATGCAGTAGGTCACTGACTATCTCCTCCTGGATTGCAGGGGCATTGTTCACCCAGTCTCTGTCTTCTGGCTGAGGAGGCTGGATTCCCTCAGTACAACTAGTCTTGTTATTAAAGACTCAGGCAAAGAAGGCATTAAGCACCTCAGCCTTTTCCTTATCACTTGTTACCATGTTTCCTCCTGTGTCTAGCAGGGGATGGAGACTCTCCCTGGTCTTTCTTTTGCTGCTCACATACTTATAGAAACATTTCTTGTTGTCCTTGATTGCTGAAGCCAGATTAATTTCCAGCTGGCCTTTTGACCTCCTGATTTCCACCCTGCATAGCCTCACAGTGTCTTTGTAATCATTGTGAGTGGCTAGCCCCTTCTTCCAAAAGCTGTAATCTCTCCTTTTCTCCCTGAGTTGTAGCCAAAGCTCCCTGTTTAGCCAGGGTGGTCTTCTCTGTTGCCGGCTTCTCTTACAGCACCTGGGCACTGCCTGCTCCTGAGCCATTAAGACTTTCTTCTTCAAGACTGTCCAGCCTTCCTGGACCCCTATACCCTTCAGGACCATCTCCCAAGGGATCCTGTCAAGCAGGTGCCTAAACAAGTCAAAAATATCCTCCTTTCTACCAAAGTGAGTACATCCCAAGAGGCATTTTGTCTTTTCAGTCCTGGGACTTTGATTTTCCAATTTGGTCCAATCTTTGAACTGAAATGCCTTATTTGTGCAAGAGAGATTAGATTTTACTCTGCCTTTAAGAAGCTGATTTATATATATGTATATTTGCACACACTGTGCACAAATGTACATTGTACATATAGATATGTGTCCTGGTTTCGGCCAGAATAGAGTTAACTTTCCTTGGGCTGAGAGGGAGCACAGCTGAAAGGTTGGGTCCCGATTGATCATTGAAGCATTCCATGTCATGTGATGTCAAGCTCAGCATATAGGCAGGCGCGTGCTCTCTCACGCATGTTTTTTTGTTTTCTGTTTCCAGATCAGCGAGGCGGGATTCTCTGGTGTGGTTGGATCACTGCTGGGGATGAGCTCTATACTGGTCTCTGCTCGGTGAGCCACTACTGCATTTTACCCATTTTGGACTACTTTTAGTGTGGTTTTGTGTTAGTATTACTAAATATTTTTTTTATTCAACCTACAAATTTCTTCTTTTGTCCCTCCCCTATTTCACCGAAGGTGGGGGGGAAGTAAAGAACTGGCAACGTGGTGATTTGCTACCGGCTGAGTTCAAACCACAACAATATGTCAATGTATGTATGTAAAAAATGTATGAAGATAATTGCTCTGATTCTTTATAGTTTTTTTGGCATAAATTGCAGTAAAAATGTGTTATTGGTTGCTTTGTGTATATTTCTGTTATTAGACGCTTCCTTTGGATTTAAGAAATATTTCTTAACCATTTTTAACTATGTTTTTTTTTCTTTGGGTTTTTAAAATACTAGATATGCTGGCCAACGTTTCTCCATATATAAAAGCATTATCTGTGTATAGCAACTAGAGACAAATGCTCTTAATCTATGCAATCTCATTTTATGTGCTACAGCATAAAGTGCATTTGGCTTAATTAGAATTCCTGTTATTGCTAAATGCTTTATTATGGAGTTGTATATCAGAAGTGTTCTGAAAATTAGTATCTAACTGAGACTTGGGAGCCCTGACAAGGAAATTTTTCTGTCCCTGGCTTACCTCCATTCGTATTCAGAAATCTGTACGAGGAGCTGCTCAACTTAAAATCCAGCAAACCAATCCACCTGAAAAGTCACCACTCTCTTTTTTTTCTTTTAAGACTTGATATTCTTTGAATTAATCTGTGTGACTGTGTGATCTTGCAAAAACTACTGGTGGCTCATCAGATGCATGGCCAAAGTGACAAGGGACAGCAAGCAGTGACCTTTCTTGGGGCTTTTCATGGGTGCAAAGCCAGTCACGATACCCTAGTTTGCATTTTTGTGATTTGGAGTGGATGGAAATGCTTGGGTGATGGGACATGGCCTCTGGGAGTGCTTGCAGACTGGTGGCTGCTGTGTTGCTTGGTGGAGGTGGACACTACATGCCCAAACATGGTGCAAGCACAGCTTGGGAGATTACCTGCCTTCTTTCCCCATCAGCCTTCCCTGCCTCATGCTTGCCACCACAGCACCCCTTTTTGGGAGCAGGGATGACCTGGACCATACTGTCAACTGGTGGCTTAATTAGGCCACGTGGATGGAAACCAGGGGTGAAAACTGCCAAGATGCCATTGGAGAAGAGGGCTGGAGCAGGATGTGGGAGAGTGTAGGGCTGGTACCACTTCTCCTCTTTGTTTTTGTATGGTTGTGTGGGTTGCAGCATATTGGTCTGAGAGGTTATCTGGCCTAGAAGTGGGATAGGAGCAATTTGCGTTGGAGAGTGTAGGTTAGGAGAAGTGGCATGAAGTGTCTTTCACACCTCTATGAACTAGTGCTTGAGTAAACCAAGCCTGTAGCTTGCAGCAAAAGCCATAAAATGTGCAACATGTGCTTTTGGACACAGGGTAAAGATGAAGATATACTGGAAGAAAACAAAAATAGAAGTGAAATACAACTTCTGCTTTTCCCAGGTTTGGTAAAAGTGCTTTCCTTCTCCCTAATTCTTCCTTCTGGTAAGAGGTTGTGCCATGAGTGGGTGTTTGCAAAGCATAGGGCACTTGAAAACCACAGGGCAGCTCAGTGGCTGAGCTGAGCCCTGTCCTGATTTATTTTTCTGTGTGATCAGGGTATATGATTATAGATTCAGAATTGTCTTGTGTAAGGGGGTGGGGAGAGTTTTTGACAAAGGATGATCTTAATAAAATATCGGTAGGCATATTAGATCTCATCAAAAAAGTAGTTAAATCTTCTTATAGCCAAAAACTTCAGAAGAAAAACTGCTTTAACTGTCTAACATGCTCTTCACAAAAAGCATGACACACATTTAGAAAAGCACATGGGTGGGAGAGAGGAGTCAGACTGCTCCCATAGCAAAATCTAAACAGATGATTAGCATTTACTTAGGTAAGGAGTAATAATATTTGAATATTATAAATAACATTATAATTGCTAGTGGTACTCAATTCTTAAACTGATAACAGTTAACAAACAGCATTTCTAAATACAATGTTGTTTTGGTGTGGATTTTTTTTTATTGTGGTTTTTTTTTAATTATTTTCAATCAATGGGCCTTGTTTATTATATCCAATTAAGACAAAGAACACTATCTTTGAAAATAATTATTTATCTAATTTTTTTTTTTGATGGCTGAAGGGTAAGCTAAAAAATACTTGTGATGGTGGTAACAAATCATAGATTTGTAACAGCAGAATAAAGCAAATCATGACTTTTACCTAATGGTGAAAGAAAGGATGGGTCAAAACAGTGTGTTATGGAGAATGGATTATTCTTTACAGTCTGATTTTAGAGTGAGTTTTCTGTATTTCTTCCTGCATGTCATGTCTCTTACAGTCTTCCTAGGCATGTCAGTCACAAAACATCACCTACAGACATCACAGACTGACTGTATTAACTACATTTACAGCAGGAAGTTCAGTTACTATCAGACTGTGGAAAAGTTAAGGCATATCGTTGTTTTGTCCCTTGATGATACACTGAACATTTATAAACATGAAATAACATTTATAGAAGACTCATAAATACTTCACAGGAAATACGTTGTGAATATGACACATCCCACACATCCTGCTTGCTCGGGACACGCATTTCTTCGGGAATCTTTAAAACTTTTCTGTAAAATTATTGTTTAGTTCAGAGTATTAAATACTCTTTAATCAACAATTGCAATTTATTCTTGTGTTGTTGGATATTACGATTTCAAGATGGTAGGTCTATATTTATATACACAGACATATATATGGATATATAAAGGGAGAAATATTTCATATAAATGAGACATAATAAAATCTACAATTTAGAAAATATCTATGAATATGTTTAGACCCTTTCTTTACATGTTTTTAGTGCCTGACTTCACAAAAATAACAACTGCTTTACAAATAGGATCATAAATTTGGGTTCAGATCTGGAATTTTTCTTTTTAAAATGTGAGCTTGAGTCAGTGTTCTTGTATGTAGAAAGATGGGCAAACTGCAGTCCTGCCTAAGCATTAATAATTCCTTTCTCTTTTCCAAGGAGTTAGTAGATAAATATGCTCCTCTGCAGATTGGTTTATGTTAATAATATGGGAGGGTTTGGCTTAAGTGAATATGACATAATGCATTAGCAGTTTTGTGACTTGATCTGAAATTCTATTATTTCATGGGTTTTTAAATTAAAAAATTACTATGATTTTATAATTTAAAATATCATATCTGAGATAACTCTGGAAAAAATAGAAATACATTTTAGTTAGTAAGGAAGTTAAATTTTTATCCCTTCAAATTATCAAAATATCTTTGCATAATCCCCATTTGAATGCATAATCCCCATTGCACATTGCTTTGCTTTGTGTTGTTCAGTGGCTCTTAGAATAGTATAGCTCTAAAGGCAAAACTTTTTATTTTAGGTTGAAGCCACACTCATAACAAAGTGCTATTCTGGCAGAATCTTTTTTACAGAGACATCTGACATCACATTGGGAAAATAATTTGTGTGCTTGTCTGGGTGATGTCTTTGGCAGTGATTTAGAATGTTTTTCTGTTACTCTATGCTGTGTTTCTGCTCGAGTTGGGGATTCCCAGCTCAACTTGTTCAGGTGACACCACCTACAACTGCAATGGCTCTGGGTCCTTTTCTCCATTAGACAAGCACTGTTGAAAATGTAGGTTATCACTTTCTGTTAAGTGAATGAGATGATGTCTTAGAAAATTTAGTACTCCAGAGAACTTCGGGTCCAGATAATAGATGACTGAGGGACAGAAAACACAGGCTCCACAGGCTATTTTTAGGATCTTTATGAAAGAGAAGAAAACCAGCCTGCCTGTAGTTTTGTCCTCACTCTCCATTTTACACCCTATAGGAACTGCTGGGGAGCCCACAAAACAAGAAACGTTGGCAGGTATTAGTACAGGACTTAAACCTCATGTGACATCTGTGATCAGATATAACTTTATGTTCTTTTTTTAAGAAAACATTATCAATTAATTCAGCTGTCTTTTAAAGATACTTACAAATTGTTCAGGCACTGACACTCTGGTACCTATTCATAATCATCTACCGACACTGGAAACAGGAAGAGGTATGTCTCACTGAAAAGCTGGTTCACCTAGTAATAGTCATGATCTGGTCTCTACTATTTTTATTTTTGTCTTTCATTCTGTAAATGCAATTCTTGCATTCTGCTGGTTTTGTCTCCTTCTGGTAGAGCCCTAAAGGCAAGCCAGGTGTATCTTTTCAGTTCCCTCTTTATCTTCTCAGAAATAGGCACACGTTTGGAAGACTACAAAGTTCTGCTTCAATAGAGTGCATTTGTCAATATTTCATGGGGTGTTTTGGTTGTGGGTTGTTTTCTTTTCCATTTCCTTAAGGAGTGGTAGAGTTAGAAATCAATCTGAAGATTTTTCTTCTTTTTTGAATGATAGATATGCTCCTATTTTTGAAAGCTTTTCAGTTGAAATTTGAAGAGAGTGACTAGATGACTAATAATTCAGGATATTTGTTTGCTAAGCACATCTATACTCAGGAGCTTTCCTCTCACATCCATTATAGACTGCATTTCTACTAATCCCCAAACTGACCTGCAATAGTAGAAAAAAACCTTGGCCTTCCAGACTTCCCAAAATTGCTTTTGCATGTAATGACCCAAAGGGATTATCTGCAGCACTGCAAAGATCCCAGCAACACTTATTATATTTGGCTGAATTCAGGCTGAACTAATTTCTTATTTTAAAAGTTGCTATGTAGCTAGTCTAGCAAAAGAGAGTGTTAAATTCTTGAGTATAAATTTTGAAACTGTTTCATATAAAAAAAATAATAAGGTCCTTCACAGTGAGATCCCTCCTTTAGCTGGAATAGGGCAGAAACTGCCTGGCAGGGTGTGGGGGCAGAAAGTGTGATGAAAACCTACCTTTTCTTATCCTTCCTGTATTTGTGGTGGAAACACTTTTCTCTCTCTCTCATGTCTCCTTCCACAGAGCTCTCCCTGGTTTTACTGCTGGGCAAAGTGAATGTAGCAGCAGGCAGACCCACTTTCTGTTTGTTCTAGGAGTTCACCCTCATTCTCCTCTGAGCATCACTCAGCAAGTTCCTCCTAGCTTAAAGACCCTTTATGCTGTCAACAGTATTTTCAAGATTGTTCCAACACTATAAATCATGAGAGAGATTCACCATATTTGCATCTTATTAAATTGACAACTTCTACCTTGCCATTTTTCCTTTGTGCAGCTCATGTGTAACATAGTTATCATAAAAATGCCGTATGTGTCATTTGAATTAATTTTCTAAAGATACCTACTCTTTTCCTACCCATCCTGATCAGGACGTCGTAAAGTTATATTTTGTAATCTTGGCCTCAAGTTATTAACTGAAATTAATATGAACTATTATCACAATTTAAAACAGAATTTTTGCTTTAACATGAAAAAGCAAAAAACATAAATGCAGAGTGCACTTATTCAAAGTATCTTCTACAAAGATGCTCCCCTTGCATTTCCAGCTTTATTGTTAGAGATGAAGTTAATTTAGTCTGTCAGTGACTTCAACTTTTTGTCATTGAATTAATTGAACTTGTAAATAGATAGCTTAACTTCACTGCATGGCTAACATTTCTGAAGTGCAAATGTGTCTTAGACTTAAGAGCTAAGCAGAGTGTATCACTGTATGTTTCCATATTTTCTAGCAGAAAGATGCTCACCAACAGGTCTGGCAGATGGGTCAGTTTCCACCTGTGATGTTTATCTGTCATCCATAATAACTCTTGACATTCTGTTCTGAGTTGTTTGGTGGTTTGGGGTTTTTTTGGGAGTGAGGCAGGACAGTGTTTAATGCAAACAATGCAAATTCAGTTCACAAATTAGTTATTGTATTTTCAAGACCCTAAAAGTACTGGAAATAAATAAACTTAGATCCTGGAAAACATATGTTTGGGTAAGAAATATCAAATACTTTTTTTTTTAAACAGCAGCTGGGATATTTTGGTTCTTTTTATTACTTTGTTTTAAACCCTTGCTCTCAGGCATAACTGTCAAAGCTGATAAAGCATTCTGTTTATTGATGCTACCAAAACCAGTGCAAGCATTAACAAAGTGAAGCCCTTAGTCACATGAACACCAGGGACAATTAAATTTCAATGACAGTCAGTCTTATCACTGAAAGGTTCATTTTTCAGCTGTTTTTAAACTCACTGCTCGAAGGCCAGCATGACTGAATTAAAAGTGCTGGTAATCTTACAATGATGCATGCTGTCTCTCCTGATCTGGTCATACTATACTCACTAGAGTGCTTCAAGGATATTAGCAGATTAACATTTAAAATGGATGTATCACAGAGCAAATCTCTAATAACCACTGTACTTGGATACTGTAGGGAATCATAGTTGCAGGCAAGGTGATAATTCTTCTATTATAAAACCATCAGTTTACTAGTGTTAATTTACTTTTGTGTTACAGTGGGTTAGAAAGACATAGTCTCTAAAGAGAAAGGCTTGTTAATGCTCAGGGATTTCTCAGCTTTGTCCCATTGGGGACAAAGGCACTCAGCTCTCATAACATGTCTCTTTTTTGTGTTTGCTTCTTGTAGGAATTGGACAAGTGTCATGGTGAAGGTCCACCTCATGTAAGATTATTAAATTTATACATCATCTTGATGTATCAAAAAGTAGTCATGGATAGCTTTCTAATAGCTCGAATCTCTGTGCAAATTAGATGCCAAATTTTAACATGGAATTTCTGTGGTTCTCAGGCTGCAGCCTGCCGGAAACATGACGTCTGCCTGCAGTGAGGGTTGCATGGTGGTGTGCTGTTCTCCCAGGAGCTATTGTATGACCCTGGTGGTATGTGTGTGTCACCAGAATTAGGGATAGGCTAATGCACTTTCCAGGGCATGTGACTTTTACAAATGTCTGTAGTGGTGGTATTTGCTCTCCTGGAGACACCCCTTTAGTGCACCTCTGCCTTTACAGGTAAGCAGTACCTCTTCCCTGTCAAAATCGTTCTGTGCAATATTTTGATATAAATATTGGAGTGGGGGAGGAGTAAGACAGATACTAGTAGGAGTCTTACCTGCTTATGTAAGGTGCAGCTGGACAGCTTTGAGGGGAAACTGTTTTACAAAAGGATTATGCATCAGTCCTCCAAAAGAACCAGGCATATGCCTCCTTCTGCTGCTCACACAGGAACAGGAAATTATGTAAATAAGGCAAAGGTATAGTTGGGGAAAGACCTTTCCTTCCCTGCTCCTGAAGACATACTTTTTTTTGACACAACCAAGACATGAATTATTCAAGAATAATTAATCTTCTAGAGATATTACTGATGTGATGTAATGCAATCAATGGTATTATATCTTTTTTAACCACTGTCATTCTGAATTGATGATAGTCAAAAAGAACTTGATGTGAACAAAATTCTCCCTCTGTATTTGGATATTGCATAAGAGATAAAAACTGTTCAGTGTCTTCAGAGAGATTATGCTAAATTTGTACAACACATTTGTATTTGAGAGATAAAATAATTCTATAAAAATATACTAATACAGATTTATTAACCCCTATCAGGCTTAATTAAAACATTTATTAGCATTAACCCATCTTTTTCTTAAGGACACAGTAAACACAAATTACACTGTCAGTATATGAAGCTTATTGTTTTCTCTACAGAGTACACCTTGAAATAACATTGCTGAGACTAAGATTAGAGCATGTACTGAACAAAACCACATGATTGTTTGCCTAGATGCCATGGATGGAGGATGCTGAGTGTGCTTTTTTTTTTTCCTCCCTCTGGTCTCACAGAAAACCAGTTTGTATTAGCTCAAATGGACTTTCAGCAAGATGACTGTGGAGTTATACTGCACATACCAGGTGGTGAACAGTTGGGTACTTCTGAATGAATCATTCACTTTACAGTATATCTGCTCAGGATTTAAACACCAGTCTTTTTTTTTTTTTACTTTTTTTTGTGGGAAGTATGTGAGGTTATCTATCAGCATTGCATGTTTATACAGTGTAAAGCAAAATCAAATAATTGTTTTGGTGTTAAGACCTGAGGAAATATGAGGCATAGCAAAAAGGGTTCTGTGAAAATGAACTGTGTGGTAGGTGTGTTCTTCAGCTTGTCAGGATGAATAAACATGAAACAGAAAACACAGCTAAAATATGTATCTGAACAAATGTAATCACTTACACTCAGACACAAAATACTTCATGCTTCCATAGCCAAGTAGAAGCAAAGTGATCGTTTAATTTTAAGCGACCTATCTGACTAGAGTTCAGTGGGCTTCTTGGCATTGGCTACCATGTTTTCTTCCCTGCACAGTCCAAGGGCAGGGTTATGTTGTGCCTGCTTCAGATAAAAGGTATCTAAGTATGCAGTGCACAGGCATATTCTAGCCTCTGTAGTCTGCACCAGCCACTTGCTAAACTGTTAATGAACAGAGGACAATAAACGCATTCACATACAAGCCAAAGAAATAAAGCGAATTCATTGACTTTACCTACATCTGTTTCTTTAACATATGCCATGCAGCATATAAAGTTGACTGACAAAATAAATTTTGCTACTGAAATTATGTCATCCGGATGCAGTTGTAGGGAAATTACTGTCTACATTCTCTGAGTCTGTAGTCTGCAACTGGGCTACTCGGGTATAAACTGTGAAAAATGGAGGCAATTACCAGTGTTAAAGGCTTAAAGAAAACTGATAGACGGTTATAATGGCAGCATCTTACAGGTAAGTCTTGTCAAGTCAGGCTATTTTAGTACAATCCATTCTATGTAGTATCTCTTAACCACCTCTGCTTCATCAACTAATGGGAAATAAGATTTACCGGTCCTTGTTCCGGTATATTCTGTAAATCTCTTTTAGCCCCACTTTTGCAGTTAAAATAGGTAAGTCTTGACTGAATCTTGTGGTAAACATTTTTACTGACTGTAAGTTTTTAATATACACTTTTTTTAAGCTGAATGGAGGAGAACACTGGTTAAATCTATTGTGTAATCTCACTTAATAGCAATATTTTATTCCTAGCAGAGGTTTTAGACCAAAAATCAGCTTAGATTTGGCAATTAAAGAAAAAAGTTACTGGTTATTTCTGCCTTTTGTTATATTTTCTTCTTAGGGTTTGTTAATATGAAAAGGGGAAGAGAAAAGCTTATTTTTAGTGTATCATAAGGTTTGTCATTTTATGCAGTCATATGTCATGACCAGGAGACACTAGGATTCTTTTCCTTGCTGTAGCTTTTACTATGTATGCCACAGGTAAGAGCTTCCCTAAAGCCACAAAAAACCCTTTGCCTTCAACACATGTAAGTCTTTCACACTTTTGACACTTTAGCTTTAAAACTTGGGAAGTGCATACAAAAGGATGAGTTACCTGCTTGCTGACTTCAAGACAATTTACAATCTCTGTAGTTTTACACCACAGAAACAACAAACTACATTGTAGCCTGAATCTACTAGGCTCGTGAGGGAGATGCTGGTTCAAATCCCAGCCTTGTCGGGGTTTTATGTTTCTTTGTTTCTTTCTAATTATGTGGATGGTAAATCAAACCAGATTGACATCCTCTTCTGACACTTAAATGCTTAAACCATCCACAGATTGCTTTTGTAACCATCAGGGCTATGGATAAGCAAACTGTGTCAGCTACATGGTCTCAGTGCCTGAGCTTGTCAATCCTGCCGGAGGGCAGCAGTGACAGCACCTGTGTGTGCTGTGATCAGCTGGATGACCTGCTCAGCCTCATGGCGGAACTCAAAGAAGAGCTTGAAAGATTAAGAAGTATTAGGGAGTGTGAAAGGGAAATTGATAGGTGGAGTAGCACCTTAGCACCCCTGAAGCAACAGGAGCAAATGGAGGCTTCAAACAGGGCAGGTAATCCCTCACCCTCTTGCCACCAGGCAGAAGGAGGGGACCTAAGAGATGGGGGAGGCTGGAAACAGGTCCCTGCTCAGGGAGGTAGGAAAATCCTCTCCCGACATCCCTCACCCTTCATGGTGTCCCTTCACAATAGATACAGGACCCTGGAACTTTTGAATGAAGTAGAGAAGGAGGAAGAAAATGAGTCTAACAAGGAGGAAGACCAAAGTCCACCAAGGCTGGGTTGTTCTAGACCAGGTATTAAAACCAGTTCTAAAAAGAACCCCAGAAGAGTCATTGTAGTGGGTGACTCCATTCTGAGGGGTGTCAAAGGCCCAATACGCAGACCTACTTCATAGGGAAGTCTGCTGCCTCCCTGGGGCCCACGTCAAGGACCTCACGGCAAAACTCCCCGCTCTAGCGACACCTAAGGACTACTACCCTCTCTTGGTTTTTCAGGTAGGTAGTGACGATGTTACCAGGAGAAGTCCTAAATCAATGAAGAGAGATTTCAGGGCCTTGGGGAAACTGGTTAAGGGGTCAGGGGCACAAATTGTGTTCTCCTCCATCCCTTCAGTTGGGGGGATGGATGAAGAATACAGGAGAACTTAACAGATGAACTTGTGTCTCCAAAACTGGTGTTACCATCAGCGCTTTGGATTTTTCAATCATGGGATGGGTATACAGGATGCCAGACCTTTTGGCATTAGATGGGAAGCACCTGTCCCAGAGGGGGAAAAGGGTCTTGGGGCAGGAGTTAGCTGGGCTCGATGAGAGAGCTTTAAACTAGATTTGAAGGGGGAAGGGGGCAAAACATCAGCACATCTGCAGTGCATGTATACCAATGCACACAGCATGGGTAACAAACAGGAGGAACTTGAAGCCATGATGAAACAGGAAAATTATGATGTAGTGGCTCTCACAGAAACATGGTGGGATGTCTCCCATGACTGGAGTGTGCCAGTTGATGGCTACAAGCTCTTCAGGAGGGATAGACAAGGAAGGAGAGGTGGTGGGGTGGCGCTGTATGTTAGGGACTGTTGTGATTGCTTTGAGTACAAGTGTAGTGAAGACAGGGTGCAGTGTCTTTGCGCCATCTACAACTACCTGACAGGAGGTCGCAGAGAGCTGGGGATGAGTCTCTTTAACCAAGTAATAAGCGATAGGACAAGAGGGAATGGCCTCAAGTTGCGCCAGGGAAGGTTTAGACTGGATATTAGGAAGCATTTCTTTACAGAAGGGGTTGTTAGGCGTTGGAATGGGCTGCCCAGGGAAGTGGTGGAGTCCCCATCCCTGGAGGTGTTTAAGAGTTGGGTTGACATAGCGCTGAGGGATATGGTGTAGTTGAGAATGGTCAGTGTTAGATTAACAGTTGGAGAAGATGATCTTCAAGGTCTTTTCCAATCTAGATGATTCTGTGATTCTGTGATTCGTGGTAAATGTTAAAAGAGGTAGCCTAGTGGATTCTCCCCCACCCCACCCCATATCTTATCCTTGAAAGACATTTGTGAAAAGTGTGTTCCAAAGAGAAGTGTGTGCACATCAAGAGATAAAGGTGTTAAATAGGAAGTGACAGGATGAAGAAAAGGCAGAAGACATCTCTAAGGTGTGATGGAGAAATTTGCTGAGAAGCTCCTTTGAGGTAATGTTTAAAAGAATTGATTTACTGATAGAGTAAGCATTCTGCAACTGGATGTGCAGCAGAGGAGTGAGGGTCATAAATCACATTAAGTGGGGTTTACAAGAAAAATAATTAAACTAAACAATACAAAATCACTAAAAGCAATTCAGTCTGGAAACAAACAACATAGCAATTAGGGACAGAAAGCACGCAGCAGAAATACTTCTACTTGTTAAATTAAACTGCACATAATGGAGTTTCAGATGGCCCTGCTTGGCCTTTTTCTGAGAAATGTTAAAACCATTTCAGATCATGTCCTTTCTAGCAAGTTATTATAGCGTGAAGGTGCTAGGCCTTTTGTAGGGCACTTGTAATGTTGACAGGAATTGCGTTCTGTTGAGGGGGAATATACTTCTCCTATGTTTTAGGTATAGACAGCTAAAGAAACACTGCTAGCAAAGCTGTTCTGTCGTGGCCCTAGTACAGCACCAGTACAGACATAACAAAGCCTCTGAGTATCAACTCTTCTCTATCTAGTTCAGCATATTATGCTTTCATTTCGATGAGGGATTGCAGAATCAAGTCACTGCAGCTCCCCTGGATTTTCTACTATGAGAAGGAAATGCTGCTGCTGTTCTGGCAACCTCTGGGTTTTTGAGAGGCTCTGAGGCCGCATGTGGCACTGCTGGCTCAATGTCAGGTGCAAAGCTCTCAGAGTCACACCCCAAGACAGTTATCTGGTAGCTGGAGGAGGAAGTCAGGAATCAAAGCTGAGGTCAACAAGGACTGGGAAGGCCTCTGGAGGTGTGGAGTGGGTGGGCAGTACTTTAAAATGATTGACTCTGAAACATTTACCTTCCCCATAGTATCTTGCATGTTTTAATGCTCTGGGGCTTATGCCTTTTTCTTTTCCCAATTTTTCTATGACTAAGACATAATTGATTAATCAGTACAATGCAATAACATTATAGAAACCCTTTCTGTGTAATAAAGAAAAAAATTTTCCCCATGAAAATTTTCATCCAATAGTACCAGTTAAAAATAAAAAAGAAATTAAAATTATATTGAGTGTGAAATATAGGGGGGGGAGTATGTATAACATGAGTGATAGGAGGGGAAAAAATATTTTCTTAAAAGCAACAGGAATTCCATTATTGTAAAATAGATGGAGAAATTTTCTTGACAGTATTCAATTCATTCAGGGTTAGATGATTTTGCATGTACCCTGTTAGCAATTGTTGTCATGACTAAAGGGCTCAATAAGGCTTTGTAGGGAGTTCCCAAAGGCACTTGTGGGAAATAGCCCCCCAAATCAGCAAATCCCAGGAAAATGTGGATATCCCATGTTCTTGCATTGTGAAAATTCCAGGTGTCAGATCTGTTTCTTGCATGGACACAGGTCCTTTTGGAAATGGAGCTGGGGGCTACAGTACCTCGAAAGGAGGACCTAAGGTCTCCTTTGTTTAGATTTGAATATCACAACTGCACTGCCCAAAACAGCAGCCTGGTATTCAACAGCTGGTTTTCATAGGTAGGAACACGGTCCTGAAAGAAGTTGTTTGAGGTCTGTGGAAGTACAAGGCATTGGGTACTTGTTAACTAACACTTAGAAGTTTTGCAGAATTTTCTAGAAAAGAAAGGATTTGCTGCAAAATGTGACAAATGCATATAAAAACTGATGTGATTAACATAGCTATGGATTACTTCCAGTTGAGCTGAATCTTTACTTCTCAGTAACACTTAAAAATGCTGTGCTTCTCATTTAGTAGTTAAAAGCCACTTCCTCCCCAGGTGGTTCTATGCAGTTTTAAATATAAGCATAATATCTTCCACCAAGAGAAGTGAAAATTCCTTTTCATTGTATCGGCTAGGTTAAAAGTTTTGGCTAGATTGTAAAGAAAACATTAGTAAAAAAACAAATTGTGTCTGATGGAGGGTGGCTTTTCCTGAGCAGTAACTAAAACAGCTGAATACATGCAGGAAGTATGTGGGTTACTGTTTACAGCAGAAAGATGAAAACATCTTTCTTTGTGAAGGCTTTTTATGAAAGCACATTTGAGCTTGAAGTTGGACACCAGATCCAAAGTTTATTACTGATCAACATGAAGATTTAGGAAGTGGTAAAGGTTGCATGAAGGTGAAATTTCTCTCTCACCCTTATGGACCGCCTATTTCACATTCCCTTAACCTTTCTACAAAGTGTTGGCTGAGCAATTTCACAGGAACCACAATTAAGGTTCATCATTAAATGACATAGAAAGGGATAGTATTTCAGCTAAAAAAGGTGATGAAGTTAGTAGAGGCCCAGGGGGTAAATGGTTCTTTCTCTAACTAGGTTTTTGTGTTGATTAGGCCTTTAATGGGGCATCACATGTGAAAAGTGACAGGACTTGTGTGTAGCAGGCAAAAAAGTTCTTTGCTGAGGCTTCTGGACATAACCAGGATTTTGTGACTCCTTCTGACTTGTAGTTTCTTAGATTAATGCTTGGGTAACTCCGTGGCAAAGACTGTCCCTAAATTCACATGCAGTCGTAAAGCTGGGTGTGGACTATGTTTCCAGGCTCACGATATTACCTGCTATTTGGAAATCATCAGTAGAAAGCAGAAGGCAGCTAAATACTGTTATGTTACAAAAATGAAGATTGCAAGTGTGGGCTAATCTGGTTTGTTTGTTTGTTTGTTTTCGGGGGTTTTTTTGTTGGTTTTTTTGGGTTTTTTTGTTTTTGTTTTTTTTAAATCCCCTAGTTGATGACCTCTGAGGACAATCTCAGTGAAATGTACCTTCCTCTGAAAAGGACTAGGTCAGATACAACAGAGTGTTATCATCCTTTAGTTCACTACGTTTAGGGCTTCGACTATAGAGCTGCAGAACTTCATAGACATTCAGCAGAAACTACACGAGGAACAGATTAAAGCAGCTTTGTCAAAAAAGAAAAATAAATTAGAATATTCTTAAGAAAAAAATCTTAAGTTTAAATGCATGTTAAAACTGAATTCATTTATTTGGAAATAAAACTACCTTAACTGCAAAAAGATCTTATTTTAGAAATGGGCATGTGTGTTCTTTGTAGGCAAAACTGGCTATGCATGTAAAAGTGAGTAAAAAAGGGTAGTTCCCATTTTTTGACAAAAGATTGACTGGATGAGTTGGTGAGGGAGAACAGTCACCAACAGTTTGATATTCATTGGCAACTTTTTTCTTCCCAAGAGAAACTATTCAGCCTGGGATCTTTGTTTTTGTATTTCCTTTCCCACAAATCCCACTCAAAGTTCCTCGTAGTACTGTTAATCCCAGACAAAACTTTACAGAAGATCTTCATTGGCACAGTTTAGCTGAGAAGACACTGCTGTTAGAAATCACTTAGGTGAGGGAAAGGCAAAGCTCTAAGCTAATTATTTCTTGTCCTTAATCAGCGTGTCCCACCTGCAAGATACCCGCCATGGTGATCTCGGCATTAGCAGCATATTGAGCAAATGCTGAGAAAATAAAAGGGTACACTTTCTTTTATCAACAGCCTTCTGCCTTAGGAGCTGGCAATCAGCTCAGTGCACTTAGAGCAAGGCCCTATCATCTCTCTGAGTATTCAGTGAAATTTCTAGGAGCTCTGCTGGATTCGATGTAGCATGGTTCATGGAGTGAAAAGTTACATCTTCTGGTGATGCGTGAAGTGGATTTTGTCCTGGTTCCCCTATCAGTAAGGGTCTATCAGCTCCAGGATTGTCCCTGTTGGAGGCTCCAGTACTGAAATCTGAATGGACGCAAGGTCTGAAATGTAGTTCTGCCTCTACAGGGCAATTGTAGCTGCATAATGTAGAGAATCCACAACAGGCGTGTGGTGCCTGCTTATGAGAGCAATAAAGGAGGTCCAGCTCGATCTATCTCCCACGTTACCAGATGGTCCATCTTTGTGTGTGTACAGATCCTACAGTGAACCCTTTGAAATAACACGTAGTATTAATATTAGTTGTTACAGTGTAGAAATTATCTCAGAAATTTAAGTATACTGTTATTTTGCCATGCTTTCTTCTCCCTCACAAAAATCACTTGATCTAATTTTTACCCCAAGATATTTTATATAAAAACCCTGTTAAACTGAAAACTGCTAGCAGAGAAACGTAGCAGACAGTGTATGACTTGCTGATTTCAGCAGCGCTGCTATGATCATGATGAGCACTTCTCCTTTGAGATTAAATAACCACATTAGAATTTTAAAAAACTTAAGTGAAGGTGGGGGTCTGTTTTTATTTTTAGCATGAAGTGTGCTTTATTCTGAAATCTTCTGACAGCCATGTTTCATGCGACCTTCCAAAGTGATAAACAGTTCAATTAACTGCTGTCCTGAAAGTCATTCAATGCAAGAACAGAGCATTCATCTCCATCTCACCGCATTTCCATAATCCTTTTTAGCACCTAATGCATAATAGAAAAAAAATTAATATTTCAAACAATTTATCTAGTCATATAGCATTCACCCCTTCCTTTCTCCTTCTGCTCTCATCTTGCTATTTTGCAGTGATGATTTATCCTCTAGATGAATGCCTTACTCTCTAATTACTTTAGGGGGATCTTAACAGAGATATGAATAATCCAGCAAAAAGATAGTTCCATTCCTACAGCTACTTCTTCTGTTGTCAGCATCTGATTTGCTAACACTTGCCAGATGCTTGCTGATGAGTATATGAATAACTAGTTCTTACTGATGTCAGAAGAAATTTAAGGAAGCAATAATCCCATGGTATAACTTCTCTGTCTCTATAAGCACCAATTTACTACAGCTTTTAAAATGAAAACTTATCTGCTTCCTCATTAAATACATTATATGACACCAAAGGAGACATTTCGTATTTGCTTTGATATGAAAAGCTTCCAGGAAATGTGTTCAGAGGAATACTGGGCAAGTCCATCCTCTAGGATAAAGCTTGCCTTTAAACATCATGGTATTTTATTCATAATCATCTTAAGTTTTGTTATTTAAAGATGTTAAACACAAATCCACAAAATAGTTCGAAGCATACATTCCAGGAAGAATCATCTGTTGTAATTAATAAAATTCAAAAGTCACAGACAGACAGAAAGAAAAAATTATTTATGTTTTACCGTGAAATAAAACTTGATTACAAACAGTTGAGATTTATGTTAGCAAGCAGAAATCTTCCACTTAGAATCACAGAATATCCTGAGTTGAAAGGGACTCATGAGGATCAGTGATTCCAACTCCTGACTCCACACAGAATGACCTAAAAGTTAAACCTTATGTCTAAGAATGTTGTCCAAATGCTTCTTGAACACAGAAAGGCTTGGGGCCATGACCATTTCCCAGGGGACCTTGTTCCAGTGGTTGACCACCCTCTCAGTAAAGAACTTTTTCCCAATATTCAATCCAAACTTCCCATGATGTGGCTTTAGAGCTTTTCCATTGTGTCCTATCACCAGACACTAGCGAAACATCAGCACCGCCCTCTCCACTACCTGTCTTGAGGAAGTTGTAGACAGCAATGAGGTCACCCCTCAGTCTCCTCTACACTGAACAAATCTCATATCCTTACCTACTCTTTTTAAATCATGCCCTCTAGTCCTTTCATCATCTTTGTTGCTCTCCCACTCCACTACACACTGTATACGCTAGAAGAGTCAATGCTTTTGCAGCCTGAGGTTTTTTGTTCAGTTTGTTTTGGGTTGAGTTTTTTACTTGCCCATCAGGATGACTGAAATGCAAAACTTGTACTAGCAATGGTCATTTTGCCTTTGATGCCCTTCAAATAACATGAAATGCCTGAAATATGTTGCTGTGTGCAAAAGGAGTATTCTGAAGGTAATCTGTGTGTTTAATTATATCTATACAACTCTATAGTACAACTATATATATTAATCCAAATAAATAAAAATTGATCTAGAATTTGGTCTATTTCCTTTCTTTTTTTTTTTTATTTCTAAACTTTTCCAAACCAAGATACGCTGTATAATACTTATCAGCAAGTACTTTGCTGTAGAAAGCTTTACTTTTTCAAGTATGTTTTAAAAAATAAAATCAAAGAAACATTCCTAGAAGTCGTGATACTTTTATGATTGGTTATCTTAATTCAAACCCATAGATCTCAGAGTCAAGAGAGTTGACAGTCTTGAGGAAATTTACATTTATTCTATTTTTGTTAAATCCCATTCCTATATAAGGCCACATGTAAGACAATGAATATTAACAAGCATCTTAAAACACCAGTCCACACAGTATTTTAATGTATTACTTAACTTCCATCATATTACTGTTTGTGTCCTACTCTCATTCTTAAGAAAATCAATAACACAACAAACTTCCAGGGCTTTTGAATAACTTGTCAGCATTACTAAATTTTGGTCACATCTCTGTATCCTGAATTCATCTAATAGCAGATCTGCTCATCTGCTGAGTCTGGGCTTATGCTATGGCTTACACAGGTGAACTAAAGGTTGTATACTAGTTTTACAGTTCTATAGTACTTCTATACTAGTTTTAAACAGAGATAAATAATTAAACGCCTCAGAAAATTTTAAATCTTTAACTGGAAGTGTTTATTATAAACCATAGTAACTGTTTATATGCTGAAAGAAGCACCAGGCATTTGGTATCTCCCTCATATTAAGAACTGCAAAATGCTATATTGTGTACGTAGGTAAAGGAATCAAATTTTTATTTTGTAAAAACTAACAAGTAAATTGGTTCTTTCAGTGGAAAAATTGTAGTAGGGCAAAAACTTCTTTCATTCTTCAGTTTACATTTCCCAGGATTTAACTTTCTAACATTTGTTTCTCTGAAAAGTCTGTGCTTTGCTTTCTAAATTACAGTATCTCTGATATGTCTCTTGAATATTGGTCCAAGATCATCCTGGCAGATCATCACTCTTGATTTTCCCTCCAACTTTTGCCATCATTCTGAAAATACCACCATTTTGTGTCACCACTGCACACTGAATATCACACTCATTTATCTCTCTCTCTTCATCATCTCATATGGACTATATCTGAATCTTCTACTTTATTCAGAACATTTTAAAATGTGATTTTTTCCTATGCATTACATAACTAAAACTCAAGACACCTCACAACTTCATGTTTGCAATGTCTTCTTATCTTGCCTTAATGAAGGCAGTCAGGGTAGTACTGGGAAAGAAGCACTATATGAATTTAATATAACTAATTTATTTAATTGCTCAGTTCAACTCTGGTAAATTCTGATTATTGTTACAACTCAACAAATGACCAAGAAAACTACAGGGATGTCATTATTTTTTGACATCCAATTAAAATTTAATCTTTTCTGCCCTGTGCTAGCCTATGCAGGTGTTTTTCCTCTTTATACCTCCTCACCAAAACAGATTTCTTGGCTGTAGAGCATCCAGCATAAAGATCCTATGAAATGTGAGGGCATATATGGACACTAGTGCTTAGCCAAGGGTACAACAATAGTATTTCTCGCTATCTGTTTCCACAAAGGTGGACCTTCAGTCATTTTCTTGTCTGCTGCTGTATGAAGCACTAGAAGTGATGAAAGCTGGTGCAATTTACAGCTGCACTTTCTTTTCCACTCTGAGAATCATTATGGCATATAAGTAATTGACAAAAATCTACATGCTACAACCAAGCATGTGACACCCCAAAGAGCTGAATGGTGTTTCAGCTGCACTTAGTTCATGTATTACTTCAGCTCACTTGAGTTCAGGTTTCAGGCACTGACAAGGGAATCGCCTGGTCCTGATAATGCTCTTGTCAACAGGCTGACTACAACAGTGAACATCAGAAGAAGGATCTAGTAATGTGACATCTATCTACTCTAATGAGATGAAAGAGATGTAGCAGTGAGCTCTGTACTGCTGTTGCTAACTCTGCCCTTTTAAATGAATTAAAAAAGGTGCCTCGTCCCTTTTGACTGGTGATGCTAACACCACTCCTAACTTGACAGGACAGTAAGTTCTCCCAAGAACTTTCGAAATGACAGGTTAAAATTCTCAAAGCAAGTCACTACCATTCCACAGGAATTTTACACATAAGATCTTGCAGATGTGACATGCCAAGCATTTTGTATTGCAGCTGCAATTTATAAACTAGGGAATCAAAAGATGTGAGCTGTGAAACAAATCCGTATTACATCACTATAAACCTAAAAAAGATATGATACTTGAAAGAAAAATTTGATATTTTTGTTGTTGTTTTCTTTCTGTTAAATCAGCATTGTTATTCTCATTCTCAAACTGGTCTTAACAGCACCATCAATCCAGTAGACAAAAGTGCTCAATTTAAGTACCTAACTATATGTGCATAGAGAGAAAAAAAAGGCTCATAAACAGATGCCACATTATATAGGTTCAACTGAATAGAGGTTTTCAGCAAGAAAATCTGTGCCCTTGAAGTAAGCCCTTTGTACATAATGTCTACCATATTTATCACATATGCTTTTCTTTGCAACATATTACCTTTCTGCCATACTTAGTCCCTAGATTATGTCTTAAGAAAATGCCTATTACATAAGTGAAATTTGCCTGAAGGGTTTATATGCTTGATGAGCTATATTTTTTCTGGGTTGGTTTGTTGGTTTGTTTTTAATTGCTAAGTTCAGCTTAACTCTTTAAACTTTCCCTTTCATGCCTCTTAGTTCTGCTTACTTTTTTCTCTTCAGAAAAGAGCTGAAAATCTGAAAGCAGACCAAGGATCTAACCTGCTAAACACAGATTTAATGACATATGAAGTTTCATGTTCCGTTCTATTTGACTTACAAATCTTGGATTTAGTATCTGGGGTACTTTTCCCAAAGGAATCCAGCTTGTTACTTTCTATGTACTTGGAACATGCTTTGTTGCAGTGGACCCATCTTGTCCTGTGCACTGATGGCTCTATCAGTTTTTCCATTCCAAGGATTTTAGCTTAGGGGTTTCAAGCTCAGCTATAAACCATAGTTCGAGAACACAGCCTCCTCTCAACTCATTTATCAACTTATCTTTTGTAAACTTAAACATTGGAGAGTGATTTAGATTGCTTTTATTATTTTTTAAAAGTATATTCCAGGGTTCTCTTTTATTTTTTAAGCAACTTCATTTCTTTAAATTATGTTTTGGACAAAGGTAGCAATTATTCTGGTCTTACATCATTTGATGAAGGATGACATGAAACAGTGGAGAACCTGACTGTTGAGTATTTTATAGATACTGATGGCTTCAGGGTTATTAGTCACAACATTAAAATGAGACAGAAGTCTTACTCCATTCTCTTATGGGATAAATTGATTCTATGAAGGAATTCCTAATGTATGTATATGGAATTATTATTCTGCAATAGTTTATGAATAGTGCATGTTGACCTTGTTAATTGTAATAGTATGTATAGTTATCTTCATAAAAGTGTTGTCAGGAGGAAAACAAAAAGCAAAAGGGAAAGCAGTGGCCCAAAGTAAGTCTGAATCAAAAAATGAATTGTAAAAACATATACTTAACTCTTAGCCATCAAAAAATTTTGTGTCAGTGGATATGAATATTACATATTTACATGAGGTTCAGTTCCACAGGCAGCTAAACCAAATTAACAGCTTATTGCTTCCAAAGTGGTGAACTCTGTACCCCACACAAAGCTTCACAGTCTCATTCTTTCTCTTTTACTGGCTCTTGTGTTCAACAGCAGTCAATGGAAAATCTACACCAATTGGAATAAAACCAACATTATCACCAAATTTGTAAGATATGTTAAAGACTGTAACTGATATGTTAAAATAATTAATTTTCAGTGAGTTTATTAAAGTTTAATTTCATGTGAAGAAGCCTAGTGGCTCAGTTGGAATTAATGTTTAATTTTATTTCAGCCTTCCTACCTACATGAATGCACTCAAAAATTCTCATAACTTGAATGATTATTGGTATTTCAACTAAACCCTGAAAAATCAGATATTTCAGTGTAAAAGCATGATCACTTTTTGACAGACTGCAATTTACTCAGTTATCTCTATGTGGAATGGACCCCTGTGCATTTTCATTCTCCATTGCTGCACTACTATTGCATACAAAGGAGTAAAATCACTCTCCGAATTCTGAAATTGGTTTTGGTGGTACTGTCAAGGTTTCTGTTTTAAACCTACCTCTTTTACAATTATGCAAAACTTTCTTCTTCAAATATTGAGCTGGGAGGTCCATCCAGCTTTTAACATGCACTTCCATGGGGCAGTTCTGTCCAAATATGATGTCAAAGAAACATTCTCGTTTCCTCTCCAAACATCATAAAGTCATCAATTAACATTACCGTAATATCTACACATTAATCTCTTCTCTTTAAAACAGCAGGAAACATGGATGCACAGGAAAATGATCTTAAATTCTCCTGAATCAAGTAGGTTATCCACCTGGGAAACACTGGTCTTTACAGTTTCTTTCACTTTTCTCCTCAGAGTTATTGTGCTTCTAGTAGGATGGGGAAGATTTTACCCTTTGTTTGCATAATCACAGTAGATAAGAAAGCATAACCTATACTCACCACTAACACAATCCATTCCTTATTGGGACATTATATTTATTTTTATGAGGTTCAGCAAGTCCTAAATGGTGCATCAGCTATCCTGTCTGAAGGGCAAACCCTAATCAGGATGAAAGTGATTTTTTTTTCTGTGCATGCCAGAAGTTAGGTTTGTTTTGCAACACTACACTGTTTTCTGAGCAGACTTGCTACCAGTAAGTATCCATAATATACTGCGCATCAGTAGCACTCCATAAGACGATAGTCTGGCATTTAATTAGTTAGCATTTATAGAGCAATCAGCAAAACATTACGAATACCACTCATACTGCATAAGAAGCAGAGGATGACACTTACTATTTCAAATAGTCAGACAATCATATGTCTTAAGACAGGAGGCATCATAATTTTACATATGTGGTAGCAATTTGCATGAGAACCTCCTCTTGCTCATTAAATTACTAGGAGAGGTCATTGCTGTGGTCATTTTTGCAGATGAAGTAATTAAGAAAAAACAGGCAGTACAAATTATATTAATCATAAAAACATCCAATCTCCAAATGGTTGCCATTGCCTTTGAGATAATGATAACAGCTATGGTTGGTTAGCTTTTGATTTACATTATGTTTGTCCAATTATTTTACAAATAATAACCAGGTTTTGTTTCTTGATTTACCTATTGAATTTATTCATAAAAAAGATGGGCTTTAAACTATTTATGAGCTTTTTGAAATGTCAAGCTTATATTTCAATAGCAATCTATCTACCCATCCATCTGAATGTGGTTTTAAAAATTTGAAACAACTACAACATATATGATAAAGAATAGAATAACAGTGAAACAGTGAGCAGTTCAGAACTTACTTTTATTGCCTAATCATTGATGAATATATCAAACAAATGCTTACTCTGAGCTTGTCAAATGGTTAGGCCTATTTGGGATCAGAATAACAATTTCTCCTGCATTTGGCTATGTAACCCATATATTTAAATCTTTTTTGATATATCTTTTTAAAGCTAAGTATAATACATTCAAAAGAATGTTTTCATCTCCTATGTACATTGATGAAATATTCTTTCTTATGTTGTATTTAAAAAATATGATAAACAAATGCTCAAATACTATCAAGACCAAAATATGTAAACTGTCAATAATGAAATAAATACCAACACAGGAAAAAATAGTCAATGGTGCAAAGCACAGGTTGCAGAGATTGCTATCATTTCATCTGGAACATGCATATAATGACATGGGTAAACTGAAGTGCTGGGCAAAAGAATAAAAGAGAGTTGTTCTGAACTTCTCCTTTCTCAGAATATCCATATTTTAATGTGCTGAAACAAAATGTAGAGGCTTATGCAGAATGATCTATGGTGTTACAGATAGAGGTGAATTCACAGTCTAGATTGAAGAGCAAAATTTTAAAACTTTCCTATTTGTGTGTAGTTTCAGCAGTCAGAGAAGGCAGAGCGAGGAGTCGAAAGGATAAATCTTTCTCAAGTTCCTTGTAGAAGCCAAAGCCCATAGGAAGTGATTGCAACGTCTGCTGTTGATTGCTCTGCCAAGGTGTGTAAAAACCACTTTCCACCAAAATAAATAGAAAACAAAACTGTTTAAGTTACTCTTCATTTCAGATGAACATGCCCATCAGTCAAGATGCATGAGGGCTGTGTCTACAGATCTGTGAAAATGTTTACTCTTTATTCCGAATTGTCAATGTCTGGTCCAAAAATCAGAAACTGCAATAAGCTCTGAAAGCCTTCCATTTGCTACACTTAATCTGTTACCTTGGTCATTAAATTTGTCTTGTTGTGGTCTTTTCAAGGAAAGGAAAAAAGACCTACATCCTGGATTTCTAAATCCTTGTCTGGTCATATTTGGGGAAAAATGAAACACATACTAATGGGGTTTCTATTTTCATTTCAGCTTACCATCAAGGTATCCATTTGAACAGCTATCGCCCATTCTTAGACTCAAACAAAACAGGCCTAAGAAGATGCCAAAGTGGCAGTATATTCAGAAAACTTGGTCAACTCACATTACATCTTCACATCTATAAACCACAAACTCGGCATAGCCCTGAAGCACTTCAGGGCAATTCAACTACATCCATTACAGCTTATTTCACATGTTCGGATGAAACAAATATCTGTCCTTGGGTAAGCTGCAGGACAAAGCAGATTTCCTCAAGATGATCAGCAGATGTTTAGCAAATTTAAAATCTTGGGTCTTTTTATCTAATAAAATACATTGAATACAGCACAGTAAATTACCTCATTGCTGTTGCTTGTTATCATCTTTTAAGTGCTCACCTACCACAAAGTCTAAATAATGGAAAATGCTGAGAATTAAGGTTTCCAGCCAAAATCCTTAATGAATCTGACATTAGTAAGTTGCTGAAATGTCCTTCCAGCTTTACCACTGCTTTCTTGTCATATGAGTTTTCACATCCTGAGAAAGCTTAAAAACTTGGATTGTTATTCTTGAAACCAAGACACATTTAGAAAGTCAGGATATTATGAGATACTGAAGATCATTTTGTTCAAGTGGTTGTGATGGACTGTCTCTGACCTAGGCAAGTTAGGGTGGGAGAGCTGATACATGTACGTTTTATCTACCAGATGTCAGTACCCACGAAGTTCATGGATTTCTCTGCTGGATGTTGCCCATAAAGTCCTGTCTCACTTCCCTGGATCACATCATTAAGACATTTATCCCAAATGATAAGATCTAAACTGTCACAGGATTTTATCTTTTTAAAGAGTGAAATTCCAAATTAAAAATGCTAGAGAGACTAAGAAGTGTTCAGGCAGAGAGGAACAGCACAGAAATTAATTAGTTATGCCACCAAATGATGCATAATATCAGCACCTTTGGAGTGGGTTTTGAATTGTGCATACACTTCTCTAAAAGGTCTTTGATATAGTGAGGAATAAGCCTTTTTCTCCTGAAAGTAGTGTGAACAGGATGGCTGATCTTCCCTTTTCAGAAAACCACCAGCTCTGGAAAAGACTCACTTAACACCTAGAGGTGTTCGATGTTTTCACTTTATCAGAAGTTTGGTATAACAGTTCACACAGCTTTTGTAGAAGGGCTGTAGAGGCTTCAAACAGAAGACTGGAATAATTCATCAAGACTTTCTGTAAGATCTTGAGAGGATTTTCAGAATGAGGAAAACATAGCAGTCAAAGGCAGCTTTCTTGGCCAAGCACTTTTGGAAATCATACTGCTGAGGAATTCAGTGAGTTATTAATATGACTTTAAATGTATCATCCAAAACCAGCCTTAACTCATCAGCAATGCTTTTTCCTTCTCTTCCCCTCTTAAATAGCAATATTTATAAAGATGAGACTGCAGATATTGTTCTGTTGCACCAGTGACACTGTGACTCCTCTCCTTCATGTGAATTACAATAAGGATTTTTTTCATTATCCTTGTGTGAATTCTCAAAACCTCTTGAAAGGCAAGGCCTCTAGAAATGATACTTCCTCCTCTTTGACATAAGAAGGGGGATCAATACATTTGTTTAAAATTCTACTGCAAAACTCACCTCTGACACCCAACTAATTATAATCTGTTTTCAATGCACAATGCTTCATGTGTGACAAGTGACTGACAAGCACAATCTTCAAAAATCCTTGAAGTCTAAAGCTGTAATAAAATGGGATGATTTTCAAAAGAAATCAGTCTCTTATTGACAGCTCCCAAATGCAGCAAAGTAATAATCAGCATGTTGTTAAAGCATTCACTCATTTGCTTCTCTAACTTTCAAATTATTTTTATGTTATATTTTTAACAGCAATTTAAAAAAAAAAAAAAAAGGAACAGTGGAATATGTGATTTACTACTTGCTATAGTAAATTCCTACTTGCTATAAAAATAGTTCAGAGCTTTAGTTCTAAAAAATACCATTAAATAATTGTCACTTGGGCACAGACATTTCTCAAATCTAGGAGGTTTATCTATTTGTGAAACTGCCTTTCTTTCCAATTTGAGTTTGTTCATGCTCCCTCTGCAATGTTGAAGCTGATTCAGTGATACTACTTCTGAGTTTGAACAAGAGGATATTGAATGGAAAGATGTATTGAGAAAGGAATTAAAAGAGATGAAAAGCTCTGCAGTTACTGGATATTAGTGATCATCACAATAAATATTGTTGTTGCCCTGCTCTAAGCTTTTTTTAAATGTTCTTTTTGCCAGTAAGAGCAGTGTTTTATAGGGCCCCAAAGTGTAGTAGGAGCTTTGCACAGATACTTAGAGGTTTTAGAGCTAGGGACTGTAGACATTTATTTGATTTCAAGTAATAACACACAGAGGAGTGATGGTCAAGATGAATCTGGGGGAACTGAAGAAGGCTGAGGAGGGTGGAGGTGGGGAAGCCAGCAGAACTAGAGACAAGAGTTTTCCATAGGTAAAGACAGAGCAGGCAGATCTGCTTTACAGTTTATTTCCTTTGTGTGGATTGCTTGTGAATTTGTATTTGTGTTTCTTCTGGCCAGACTTTTAAAATTTTATTTTCACTTCCAATGGCACCTCCTGTTTTCACAGATACAGCTCCTCTAAAACTGTGCTTTTCATTCTGATTTTCAGATGACATCAAAATAAAAGAAAGCTTGAAAGTTCCTGCATATTGCTTATTACAGTCTACCTGTCCTTATGTAAGGGTATAATTTAAGAAGTGCCAGTTTGTTACCTGATCTTCCTGTGAATCAGAGAGCTCAGATAGCTGTAATTATCTAAGTACTTTACAACCCCTTATTAATTTCCAGGATGAAGTCAGTTTGTTAATAGGAAGTTTAGTCTCTCAAAAGGTTGAAGCAATCAGTGAAAAAAAAATCTCTCTACCAATCTCATCTGACAGGTCATTTGTCACTGAAGAATGCCTCTACAGATGGAAACAAAGCTCAGAAGAGTCTTTATATTTTCTTCTCTTTTGGATAACAACAATAAGTTGAGAAAGATTCTCCATGAAAGAATCTAATTTTAAGTGCTGGTTTCTACAATGAGATATAATAACATCTTTCAGTCTCCTAGCTAAATGATTTTGTAGGCTAAATCTCCAGCCTAATATGATATTTTTTCAAATGATTTAAGAACCTGTCTGCATTTCTAGGTATACAATTGGCAGCTAATTTCTTGTAACTTTTCCCTGATCATATTTTAATGCTTTCTTTTAAAATCTCTTCCCTCTGCTGCCAAACATATCTGTCATTTTAAAAGTTCCAGTCCTTATGACACCATTACTGACATGAGTGACCTGAAAAACAGTCTTCGGACTCCAGCATGATACTGGATCTCTCACACTTGTAAATGTTGTGAGTAGCACCTGAGATTCCAGTTGGACCCCATAACAGGTTTTGACTGTTTATGAAGACATTAGGTGCCTACATTGGAAATTTAATTTTTAATTTTTCTTGAATTTTGGGTAATCAGCCATAAAATGACAATATTTCATTTCCAGGCAATTTTCTAAATTGGTGACCAGGAATATACATAATGTTTCTTTCTTTGGGACTCAAGAGTGTTTCTATGTCCTGTCCTTCCACTGAGTGGTCAAAATCCAGTAATTTAATTTCTTTCAGCTTGGTTTCACTAAAAAAAAAAAAAAAAAAAAAACCAAACAAAAAACCAAAACATCAACAAAAAAACAAACAGTTGAAAAAAACAATGTTTAGAACACTTATTAAGTGATTTAAGCAGTGCTCAACAAAACCTACCATCTAACATAAGATGATCCCATATTTTTATTATAAATACAGGGCATAGCAATCTGTATTTTGTACAGTATTACTCAGCATCATCAACAATAATTTCTCTAATTTCAGCCAGGCATGTTGAATTCACATTGCTCTTCAAATAAAGGCATGTTTGCTATTTTGTCCTGAAATTCTACTGAAAAAAAAAAACCCCAAACTTCTTAATGATTCAAATGCCACTGAATTTGTTGTAAGAGGTACTTTTTCGGGTATCTTTTTCAGGTATCATCCTCTTTAGATGCCTATGCCAGATCACATTTTTGCCAATGGAATCAAACTTTCTGCTCAAAGTGAGGAGCAGATTTATCAAAGGAATCTGTGTGTGTGCTCACTACAAAAGCCGATTAAAAAAGACTACGTGAGGTCAATCCACAGGAGCATCAGTACCTGAACTCTCTCCTTCTCACTGGTCACAGAGGAAAAACTGTAAAATGAGAGCCAACATAGTACTTCTAGAGTAAAATTCTAGTTTCCATCAATCTCTGTCTCAGCACTCTCTGAGATGGGAGTTGTAGCCACATTCAATCAATTTAATACCTCTGTGGTTTTCCACCATTCACTTACCAAACTGATGATTAGCTTACTTATATTCTGAAATCCTAAGCACACTGCAGCAGTGAGTTTCACATGGTAACCATATACTTTCTGAAAAAGAACTTCAATCATTCTTTCTTCTCTCCTTCCGGAATTTTTAGATTTCTGTCATAATCTTCCCCAACTGCCTCTTCTTCAGGATAAGAAGTCTTTGTTTAGTTGCACTTTATATGGAAATTTTCCCAAAAGTCTAATAATTCTGGTTGTTCTCCTTTGTACCTTTTCATTTCTAATGTATCCTTTTGACATTAAACAATCAGATCTGCATGCAGAATTTAAGATGCAGATGTAACTGGAATGTATACGGTAGTATAATTTTTTTGCTCCCTGGTCTTTTCCTCTTAATTCTTACGATTTCAGTTGTGTTTGATTACTATAAAGAAATGAGTAGATATTTTCAGAGGTCTCTAGATCCAGTTTGCTTTTTTGTTTGGGTTTTTTTTTTTTTCTTCGAGTGATATTATCCAGCTTAGAAGCAATTGTTACATTTTTATGGCTGGAATTGCTTATTTGAAAGGGAAGCTAATAAATAAAAGATGATGAATGCAATGGAAGCACCTACAAACCTCACAGTATCTTCAACACATTACCTTAGATGCTTTCACCTTATTTTCCATGTGTTCTATTCCACATGCATAACTAGGTATTATATCACTAACTACGTGAAAACACAATTGTACGCTACCTAGCCACTTCAGCAAGTATGGACTCACACACGTTTCCCGATATTACAACTTATATTGATCAAAAATAGGATTGATGAACAACATGGATGACACAAGTGTGTGTTGCTTGCCTGTTGCTGGAAGTGTGAGAAAAGAAAACAGTGAGAAATTTGTAAAACACACATTTCCTTGACACAGGGTGCCCAGAGCAAGCAGAGAACGGGATGGAGGTCCAGTGATTTGTGTTTGTTGTGGCGCCAAGAAGGAATGCAAAGCGAGGTGGAGGCCGCGCGGTCCCATTCTTTCACTTATCTCAAGGACAGATTTATCTCCTGCTCTACTCCCTTCTCTCAAGGGACGGTTTTTGCAGTAGCCTGCTGACCTTGTCTTTCATCCTCCCTCTTTTCCCACAGAAACCAGTGCACCCCTCGCACCAAGGAATGTACTGTGTTGTTACTCAGAAGATAATGCTTGACTACAGTCCCACCCACTCACACATACATACATAGGCAAATACTACCCCGAGTTTGTATCTAACTCGGGGGAACGATAATCCGACACCAAATTGGAGGGACAGATCGGCGGGTTTGTCGTGTGTCCCGCCCCTGCCCCCAAGAAGGAACGCCTTTTGGTAAGATTTGAGCCCTTGGCTACGCCAAGTGATTACCCGGGAGTTAAGTGTGTGTGTGATTGCAATCCTTTTTCTTTTGTGTGCAGTGCTATATAGCCAACCTGCAGTCTGTGCATTTATCGTAGGCAGTCTCAAAGAATCTGTAGATGTGGCATAAGAATAAACTGTACTATTTGTGAATCTGACTGCTTCTCTTGAGTGCAACCGGACCTACAGCATACGGGCTGTTTGTGCATCTTGTGTCAGGCCTATAGTTACGGACCTAATTGGCATACCTATTAAGAGATAAGTCCAGCTGCCCCTAGCCCTGCTAATCTCTGAGGACTGGCTAGAACACATGGGGATTCATCTATTACCAAATTCATTCATCGCCATAAATGCAACACCTGTCATATATGATATTCGAGGTAATGTCTCAAATGTTCTGGAAAACAAGTTCAGAAATCCAAACCTTTCCTTTTAAAAATGTCTAATATTAAAAAAAATCTCCTTAAACAATCTCCTTATATTAAAGAATTAAAAGGTAACTTCCCTCTTAAAACAAAAATAGGGTGTAATGTCAAAAATATATTTCATGCAGAAAAATGTAGGTTTCAAAACATATGTGCAATACCTTTTATAAGCACTTATTTCCCCCTCAATAGACAATTCTGTCGTGTGTCATAATGCAAGTTAATAGAAAAGACATGTGTAGTTCTCTCTTTCAAAGGAGCTGTTTTTCATTCCCGGGGTTATGTCACTAGATGTTGCTAAGTCATCCTATTGGCACTATGGGCCTCTGAACTTCCATCTTCCACTAACGGTGCTTTCTTTTCACAGACCTTGTAGCAACCTTCTCAGTTTGCAGGACTGGGAAAACACTCATCTATGGGAGATCAAATGGTGCCGTCTTGGAGAGAGAATATTGATTCAGGAAGGTTTGCAACTGACTGGTGAGGTCAACTGTGAAACTGGGGGAGACTATATTGCTTTAACTTTGCTATAGCTAAAATTAAAGAATAAGAAAGAAACGGGAAACTAGTATAGATAAAACCCCCATGTTTTCTTAGTACTTTGCTGCGATGTTTCAGCAAGCAGACAGCACTGAGAGGAAAGCAAACACAATGAAAATTAAACAACACGATTGAGTAACAACTCTGGTACCCACCCAGAATCTCTAGTTGGAGCAGCAGTCCATAATTAACTTTTTCCTTGAATAGTGAATAGCAATTTTGAACATCTGAGTACATCTTCAAACTAAGTTTCTACTTCTTACATGCAAAACTCTTCACAAATATTAATAAAGGCCTCATTGACACTCCCAAAATTTGCTACCTGTTTATATTATTCAATGAAACATTTTAGGCAGGTGTTGGAATTTAATTTACAAGACAAGTAAATTTAGGATTTGGGAATATATATTGCATATGTCTGAGGACATGCTTTAGAGATATGGTGAACTAAAGCATCTGAGATAGTCTTACAGCTCAGTGGAAAGAATGGATTCTTGACTTGTGTAAATTCCCCTGTTGTCTTTAAAGTTAATGATAAGAACAGTAACAATTTATACAATTTGAAAATCTGATCTCATTGAATTAAATGTATTTGTCATACCTCTCAGAAAGAAAGTCTGGGATGAGATGCAGTCAGCAAAGTTTTTTGTAATTGCAACTTTTCCCAGGAGAGAGGGTTTAAAAGAAGTTGTAATCTGGTGTTCAAATAGCAAGTTTACAATGAGCACTTAGCTTAATCTCAACTATTTACCTGTGTGTATCCAGTCATTTACACACATTTTACAGCACTCTAGAGCCTCATTGCTTATCTCATTGATTTACCACTAATCTACATTCTCCTTTACCACATATGTGAATTGAGACTACATTTCTCAAGAAATTCTAGCAGCAAAGTATTTAACGAAACTGGTTAATACTAAATCCTGAATGATACTTGCTATAGAACACTTCTGGATTATATGAATTAATATTAAATATCAAATTGAAAAACCAGAATGTGGCTCTTGTTTTAAAGCTGATTAAATTAGCACAGTGCAGGATTGCTTTTTGCCTAGCATTCACACATCAGTCTTCGATTAAACACCAGCCAAAACAATTCTTCTACTGCACTTTCTCTCTAGGGTAGTGATTTGTCTTAACTAATAATTTGGGGTGAATAGCCCTCATAAGGAACCCCTCATTAAAATACACTGCACCTTACCCTGGTACATCTTTTGCACTCGAACACAGGAAATTAAGCAAGGATCAAAGCTGAACTTTGGGTTACTTCTGAAATAAAGGCAGTATCTGAGCTCTCTTAAAATTTCCTCTGTGAAGACAGGTGTGATAAGTTACAGAATTCTAATTCAAGGAAAACATTGACATTAGCTCTTATAAATCCTTAGGCATGTCTTATGGATTGTAGTGTGCAAGATAGATGATGGTGTATATGACAATGTAATACATTCCTTTAAAAACAAGGGTTTGTATATAATAAATACAGCTACATTTGAAAGGATTAATAACACCAATTTACTTGTTGGCTGCGGAAAACAAGTAGTGTATGGAATGTTTTTACAAACTGCTTTGCACTCAGCAGCTTAATCAGCCCAAATTAGTGAATACTCTGTAAACTAATCAAATGATTTATGTCTGTATAGTAGCAAGGTAATTCACACCATTTAAGGGCTATTAGCACAGCATAAAATTCCGCATAATGTTACCGACAAAGTTATATTATTCCACATCTTGCGTATGCTATTTTTAATACCTCTCACTCCCTACCGATTTGTAATTTCTAAAAAATACATTCTCTGTCTTTTTTAGTTCTTAATCTTGGGGATGATTTATCAATGACTGGAAACGTACAGCAAAAAAACAAAGCAGTGATTCCTCATGTGATTTCATCCCTTGGTCTACCTGAAATTATCATCTAAGTAGTAGCTTTATTAGTGCTCCACATGGTACAAACTTTTCCCCCAGTACTTTCACCTAAATCTATACAGAACAACTAGTGTAAAAATTTTGGAGGTTCTGTGACGAATTTGTGCTGCTGCCCTAGAAATGGAAAAGTGTCTTTTCTTCTATAAAGAGCCTTTAAATTCAATGCTTGCACTGGGACTGCCTATTTCTGCATGTTATAAATAAATATGGAACAGCTAAATAGAGAGTTCTACAGAATGGAGATAAGACATTGTTTCTTCAAGCACACATTGATATTCAGAGGTTTTTCCCATCATTAGATTCTCTTGTTCACAAGCGTTATTTTATTTATGTCTGGTCCATGAGTCTAAGGATCTACAGTCAGACATATTTTTAATGCAGTTGCCAGTAACCCCAAGACACCATGACTGGTGTGCTTTAGTCTGGGTCTGGGTTTGCTCTGCTACTGGGGAATGGAGAAATGACTCATTCTGGATCCAGATCAGTTTTCTGCAGCTCCCATGTACTGCTCACTATCACAATCTCTGACGGTGACTCAAACATTTTTGGTTTCTGAAATACTTGCACTAAAAATGACCATTTAAAATATATAGCTGTAGCTTAGTCCAGTGTGTTTTCTTGCTTTTTCACTCCTTGCTGGAAAATCTGGTAAACATGCTGAGAATGCTTAGCAAAGAGCTGGCATGTGTTGTCTTCCATTCCTCAAGATTTTTATAACCCTATTCATTGTTTCCAATCAAAGTGCCTGAGGAGCATCAGTTCCCACAGATCACGCAATACTTGCTTTCCCATGACCATATGAAGAATTAATACATGTTATTGAGATTTAATTTTTTTATCTCTTTGAAGCCAATGGGAGTCTCACTTCACTGGGACCATACTTTCTGTCCCCCAAAGTCAAATCAAGCGATTATGTGTGGGCCTGAGGAAGCTCTAGCAGCTTCTAATGAGCGTGGCCAGCTGCCCTTGAGTCAGGGTGTCTGGAGCCTTTGTTGCAGGAACCCCCTGGTTAGGGAGGGTCAAGCACCTTTTAGCCAGTGCTCAGCAGAAGCATACGCAAGAGCCAGGCCTAGAGCACAGCTCATGAAGACAGCCAACAGATGCAGCAGTTTGTGCAGAAAAGCATAAAGAAGGAGGCCTCAGCTGAATTTGTACCGGTGTAAACTCTGTCAGGTGCGGTGGTTACATGCCACAGGGCAGTTTCCCCAGCAAGTGTTGGAGCAGCTGTTCCTGTCAGGGCAGACACTTTGATGCAGGCAGAGCTTCAGATGGCTTAAGCATCCTTCCAAGTCCCAGGCTTTAGAGAGTGCCTGGGGCCACTCTCTGACACCATAAAGGATGCCTTCTATCCTGCAGGAGGTATACCATCTTGGAGGAGCCGTGCCTCCAAGTAGAGGAGCTATGGGAAGAAGTGAGCAGTCTGCACAGCATCAGAGAAGATGAAAAGGAGATAGACAAGGATCTTCTCTGAGTTGCAACAGCTTGAAAAGCCCTGGAGCCCAGCCACTATTGAAGTGCAGGCAGTGTCCATCTCTAGTATAAGTGCAACCTCTGGAGAAGGTGAAAGATGGAAGTTGGTGACTTCAGGCACAAAAAGGAAGGTCCTGCCCTAACATGGGCTTACAACTCCAAAAGAAGTTCACTGCCCTCAGAGTTGAAGAGGATCCAGATGTGCCTTCAAGCAAATGAACTACCTGACACTAAACCTGACAATATGACCACCATGAAAAAGCAGCAAGTGATTGTAATTGGTGTCTCCCTGCTGCAGGGGACAGAGGCACCAACCTGCCAGCCTGACCTATCATCTACAGGTCTGCTGCCCGCTGGGGCCCAGACCCAGGGTGTTCTGGAGGGACTGCCGAAACTTGTCTGTCCCCCTGTTTTTTTCTATGTGTGTACCATTGATACTGCCAGAGGCAACCTGGACAGTATGAAAAATGACTTCAGAGCTCAGGGAGAGGGCAAGTAGTCAAGGGCATGGGGGCCCAGGCAGTGTTATCCTCAATCCTACCGGTGAGGGGAAAGGGTGTGAAGAAGATGGCATTGATAATGCAGGTCAATAATTGGCTGTGGAGCTGGTGCTAGTGACAGAGTTTTGGGTTCTGTGATGACTGGACCCTTTTTGCAGAGCAGCACCTGCTTGGAAGAGAAGGGCTCCACCTCATTAAAGAGGGCAGAGGCATCTTTGCCACTAGGATGTCTGAGCTGGTAAGGAGGGCTTAAAACTATGAAGGAAGAGAGTTACTAGCAGTCCTGGGAAGGAATGATGGACAGGCTTTACAAGCAGCCAGCATGGAGTGATGTGACAAGAATGGATCACGAAATCAATAAAATGAGGCTTAAGCAGGGTCACCCCCACCATTTGCATGGAAGTAAGAAAACGCCTACAAGGCACCATTATGGAGAAATCTCCAAAACCTTTCTGGGAAATCAGTATGCTGTGGCGCCTCTCTGAAGTACCTGTACACCAAAGGATGCAGCAAGGGGAATAAACATGATGAGTTTGAGATCTGTGGGCAGTTGCAGGGCTATGACCTTGTTGGGGTCACAGAGACATGGTGGAATGGCTCCCATGAGTGAAGTGTTGCAATGGAGGGATACAGGCTCTTTAGGAAAGACAAAATAGGAAGATGAGAAATGGGAGTCGGCCTTCGTGTGAGAGATCAGCTGAAGTGCAAAGAACTCTGCCTGGAGGTGGACAGGGAGTCAACAGAGAGCCTATGGATGAAGATTAAAGAGAAGACAGGTAGACAGGTAAGGCTGACATTGTAGTGGGTGTCTGCTATAGGACCCCTGATGGGGAAGAAAAAGCAGATGAGGCCCTATACAAACAGAGCAGCCTCACATACACAGCACCTGGTCCTTGTGAGGAACTTCGACTACCTGGATGTCTACTTGAAAGTAAAAACAGCACAACATAAGAAATCCAGGAGGATTGCCCATGGAGGGCATCAATGACAACTTCCTGGTCCAAATGATAGGGAAACCAACAAGGAGAGGTGCACTGCTGGATCTCATACCCAACAAGGAGAGGCTCGTTGGGCATGTGAAGGTTGAAGGCAATCTTGGCGGCAGTGACCATGAGATGGTGGAGTTCAGAACCCAGAGAGGAGGGAGTGAGCAGGGCAAAAAGCAAGATCACAGCCCAGGACAGCAGGAGAGCAGATTTTTTCCCTCTCAAAGATGTGCTTGGAGGAGTGCCATGGGATGAAACCCTGAAGGGAAGAGGGGCCCAGGAAAGCTGGTTAATACTCAAGGATCATCTCCTCTAAGCTCAAGAGCAGTTCATCCCAAGGAACAGGTAGTCAGGCAAAAACGTCAGGATGCCTGTGTGCACGAACAAAAAGCTCCTGGCCAAACTCAGTCACAAAAAGGAAGCATGCAGAAGGTGGAAGTCGGGGCAGGTAAGATGGGAGAAATACACCGACAGTGGCTGAGCATGCAGGGATGAGGTTAGGAAAGCCAAAGCCCAGCTGGAATTGGATCTGGCGAGGGATGTAAAAGGCAACAAGAAAAGCTTCTGTAAATACACAGGTGACAAAAGGAGGGCTAGGGAATGTATGGGCCCACTGCTGAACAGGGCAGAGGATCTGGTGATACAGGACATGGAAAAGGCTGAGGTACTGAATGCAAGATCGGCCTTCCTGAATCCCAAGTCTCAGAGTGCAGGGGGAAAGCCTGGAGCAAGAAAGACTTACCCTTGGGGGAAGAGAATCAGATCAGGGAATGCTTGAGCAAACGGGGCAGACGCAAGTGCATGGGCCTTGACGGCATGAACTCACAAGTGCTGAGGAAGCTGCCTGATGTCATCGCAGGGCCTCTCTTGATAATCTTTGAACAACTGCGGTGATGAAAGAAGTGCCCGAGGACTGGAGGAAAGCAAATGCCTCTCCTCTCTTCAAGAACAGCAAGAAGGAGGATCCAGGAAACTACAGGTCAGTCAACCTCACCTCGATCCATGGAGAAGTGACGGAGCAGCTAATCCCGGGAACCACTTCCAGGTACATGAAGGAAGAGAAGGTGATCAGGAGTAGTCAGCATGGATTCACCAAGGGGAAGTATTGCTTGACCAACCTGAGAACCTTCTGTGATGAAATGACTGGCTTGGGGTAGAGGAGGGAGGAGCAGCGGATGTTGTCTCTGCTGACTTCACTAAGGTTTCTGAAACTGTCTTCCCACAGAGAGACAACATCCCTGTGGAGAGGCTGATGAAGTACGGGCTGGATGAGCAGGCAGTGGAGGAGATGGAAAACTGGTTGAATGGCCAGGCCCAGAGGCTGGTGACCACCAGCGCAGTCTAGTTGGAGGTCAGTAATGAGCACTGTACCCCAGGGGTCCAATCCTGTTCGACACCTTCATTAATGATCTGGATGATGGAGCAGAGTGTACCTGCAGCAAGTTTGCTGACAATACAAAACTGGGAGGAGGGGGTGGAACACCAGAAGGTCATGTTGCCATCGAGTTGGGCCTTGACAGGCTGGAGAGACGGGCCGACAGGAACCTCATGAAGTTTAACAAGGAGAAGTGCAAAGTCCTGCTTCTGGAAAGGAACAACGCTGGGCACCAGTGTGTGCTGGGGGCCGACAGACTGCAAATCAGCTTTGCAGAAAAGGCCTGGGGTTTCTGGTGAATACCAAGTAGAACATAGGCCAGCATTGTGCTCTGGTGGCAGAGAAAGCTAACGGTGTCCTGGGCTGCATGAGGAGGAGTTGCCAGCAGTTCGAGGGAGGTGATCCTTCCCATTTATTCAGCACTAGTAAGACTCCTTGGGGAGCACTGTGCACGGTTCTGGGCTCCCCAGTACGAGAGAGATGGAGCTACTAGAGACAGTCCAGCAAAGGGCCACTAAGATGATGAAGGGTTTGGAATATCTCTCTTAAGAGGAAAGGCTGAGAGAACTGGGACTGTTCAGCCTGTAGAAGAGAAGGCTGAGGGGGAATGCCAAAAAGATGGAGACAGGCTCTTTTCAGTGGTGCCCCATGACAGGACAGGAGGCAACGGGCATAAACTGAAACACAGGAGGTTCTGCATGACCATCAGGAAATCCTTTTTTACTGGGAGGGTGACTGAGCACTGGCACAGGTTGCCTGGAGAGATGATGGAGTCTCCATCCTTGAAGATCTTCAAAAGCCATCTGGACATGGTCCTGGGCAATCAACTCTAGGTCCATCTGGTCCAAGGCCCCTCCTCAGCTCAAGCAGGTTGGACCAGATGAGCTACAAAGGTCTCTTCTAACCTTAGTCCTCCTGTGATTATACACATATGTGAGCTTAGGAAATGGGGTACTGTGGATGCTAAGACAAAGAAGATAGCTAGGAATATATTAGATTCTGCTGAAATTACATGTTTTTCGTGCAGGTCAAGGGCTCCCTAGGGGGGTGGGCAGATGTCTATTGATAGTTTTTCCAAGTAGCATTTCCATGTATTGCTGATCTCCAGGGCAATTGTGTTCCTTCATAGTAGCACTCTACAGGGGTTTTGCTGGCCATCCCCATGCTCAAGGGTAGATATCTGGCAATATGGGCTGATCACAAAGTGGGTGTGCAGGAAGGAGCTCCAAAGGTCTTTGTAAGGTAAAGGACATCCAGATGATCAGGCCCAGTCAGCATGGGTTTATGCAAGGCAGGTCCTGCTTGACAAAACTGATCTCCTTCTACGACAGGGCAACCTGCTTATTGGATGAGGGAAAGGCTGTGGACGTTGTCGACTTTGACTTCAGTAAGGCCTTTGACACCATTTCCCACACCATTCTCCCGGTGAAACTGGCTGCTCGTGGCTTGGATGGGCACATGCTTCGCTGGGTAAAAAACTGTCTGGATGGCTGGGCCCAAAGAGTTGTGGTGAACGGAGTTAAATCCAGCTGGTGGCCGGTCACAAGTGGTGTCCCCCAAGGCTTGGTTTTGGGGCCATTCCTGTTTAACATCTTTATTGATGTTCTAGACGAGGGGATCGAGTGCACCCTCATCAATTTGCAGACGACACCAAGTTGGGTGGGAGTGTTGATCTGCTCGAGGGTAGGGAGGCTCTGCAGAGAGACCTGGACAGGCTGGAGCGATGGGCTGAGGCCAACTGGTGGAGCTTCAATAAGGCCAAATGCCAGGTGCTGCACTTCGGCCACAACAACCCCCAGCAGCGCTACAAGCTTGGGGAGGAGTGGCTGGAGAGCTGCCAGTCAGAGAGGGACCTGGGGGTGTTGATTGACAGCCGGCTGAACATGAGCCAGCAGTGTGCCCAGGTGGCCAAGAAGGCCAGTGGTATCCTGGCTTGCATCAGAAATAGCGTGGCCAGCAGGGACAGGGAAGTGATTTTACCCCTGTGCTCGGCACTGGTGAGGCCGCACCTCGATTCCTGTGTTCAGTTTTGGGCCCCTCACTACAAAAAGGACATTGAATTACTCGAGCGTGTCCAGAGAAGGGCAACAAAGCTGGTGAACGGTCTGAAGGACAGGTCTCATGAGGAGCAGCTAAGTGAACTGGGGTTGTTTAGTGTGGAGAAGAGGATGCTGAGGGGAGACCTCATCGCCCTCTACAACTACCTGACAGGAGGTTGCAGAGAGCTGGGGATGAGTCTCTTTAACCAAGTGACAAGCAATAGGACAATAGGGAATGGCCTCAAGTTGCGCCAGGGAAGGTTTAGACTGGATATTAGGAAGCATTTCTTTGCAGAACTTGTTGTTAGGCGTTGGAATGGGCTGCCCAGGGCAGTGGTGGAGTCCCTATCCCTGAAAGTAAGAGTAGGGTTGACATAATGCTTAGGGATATGGTGTAGTTGGGAACTCTCAGTGTTGGGTTAACGGTTGGACTGGATGATCTTCAAGGTCTTTTCCAACCGAGACGATTCTGTGATTCTGTGATTCTGTGAAGTGTAAGTTTCTCTGCACATCAGTCTTAGGGCTGACAATTCCAAAGCCTATGAAGTACAGACCATCTCCAAACAGGCAGAAGCCCCATGGCACCAAAATACTCTATGGAGTTTCTGGTGTTTAATCTAATGTAATCCTTTTACAATAATAAAAAGACTAATGTAATAGCAAGTAGAAGGGTTTTTTTCTGATTCAAGTTTCCAAGGAGATGTGTATGCATTGAGTTTCACATGTATTTTATATGAGTCAGTAATGAATTTTTAAAGTTTGATATTAAATTCTTTCAAGACTTCTTTTCTTTGCCTACCTATAGCTTATACTCTTTTGACAGATAAGTAAAATCATTCTATAAAATGGTTAAGCACTTGCTGTTAGGATAAGTGGTACCTCTCTAGGAAATGAATCTTTACAGTTTATATAAGGAGTGTGTTTTCCCCACTTTTTCCATTGTCCTTTTCATGCTCTTCATCACCACTATTTGTTTCCTTCCATATCCTGATTTTAATCCTCCCTTTCATATCTGCTCACTTTCCAGTGTCTCTCTTCTCATTCTCAAAGCAGTATCATTATTTACTCTCCTATGCCTATATCAATATTTCCATTCCTTTTGCAAGCTTTTTCTCTGTTGTTGTTTTGCTGTCTTCCCTTGCTTTTCTTGCTTTTCTTTTTATAACTTGCTTTTTTATAACTTGCTTTTCTATTTCTCATTCTCTTAGTATCCCTGTACTCTTTCCACAGCACTAAAGGCCCTTTTCTGGGACCTTTCTTTTTTCAGGACAGACTATATAGTCATGGACAGATATGAATATGTTTGGAGGCTATGTCCCCGCTTCCTCAGGAGACAAGCTATAAATTCTTATAAGCTCAATTTCTTCATCGCCTAGCTGTTTTTTCCCTCCTGTCAGTGTCATTATCAACATTATCAACATTATGATAAAATCCAGCAACAACACTTGTTCAGAGATTCAGCTGAATCCCCTGCAGTTTTTGAGTCCTATGCCCTGACAGAGAAAAACAAATTTGAAATCAAATAACATTTCTATTGCAGTGCCCTTCAAAAAAAGAGGCCAAACTGAAATTCATGAGCTGCAAGATGTCAATAGTGGGTAAAAGGAGTAAAATGAAACCACATAGTTAAAAACTGGAATTTCTGGGATTGTATACAGAAATATACCTCCTGAATTCCAGGTTACAATTGTTCACCTTACCCATCTATCCGTGTCACTTGATGAATCACCACGTCAGTGTTGCTTATTAAAATCAGACTGTCACCTCTCTGGGATCTTTAGCAGTGGCAGCTAAAAATGATGCAGCAGATACAGTTAATGAAGTGACTTTTCAAGGCAATTACTATTAGTAGAATAACAAGCAAGCCCACGGCTAGAGTTTGGAAGAACTTTGCAGAGGCTAATGCAAATGCAAAGTGAGAGAGTTCTATACTGCATAACTGAATAAATGAGATACAGCAGGGAGGTTAATATTGGAATGTTGATTTCCTTTTTAAAATTGTCTCTCCAAAATGAATTGCTCCTGATACTGTACAAATGGCTCAAACATCTGCTATGTATTCATTCAATGCATTAATTTAATAAATATTCTGTAGGAGAGGAGAGAATCACTTTACTCTTTGATGTATTGTTGAGCCCTCTATGATAGTGATTGCAATTTGAAACATCCAAAGTGTGCTCTACTGCTCCTTCTGAACTTGACAAAAAATTATTTTTATAAATTAAAGGCATATAGGTTTTAGTAAGATAATTGTACCTAATATATATAACAAAGCCTTCAGTTTCATTTTCACTACACTTTCTTTCTCACCTAGCCAGAACTCCTTCAGATGTTGCTGTATTTTTCTATCACATACAGCTTTTTGTTTTCAGTAAGTTTCCTAGGAACTGTTTCTAAGTACTGCAAAAACTGAAACATGACAATCCAGCTTTATTTTAAAATACAACCAATAGTCACAGTGCAAAGTCTGGCAGGGAGTTTAAGATTATTGCCACAATAAATTGACATGTAGTTATTGTCCTATCAGAGTGACAAATTATATATGTCAGATAAACAAGAGATTTATCTCTTCATGTCTCTTTAGTACTAGTGCCTAGCTGTTATGATGATTGGTACCATGGGATTCTGAGCAAGAACATTTTTCTAGCTATCTCCCAGTCATGTAGTTCCATTTGTATTCTTCTCAAGCTAAGGACAGTGTGTCATCCAGGGTCCTATGGTGGGCTGGTAAGTTTGTACTGGAATTTGATGGGCCTGAGCGTACCAACACTTGTCCCTAACAAGATCCCATTTTAAAAAGAATATTCCAGCCTCTAACTGGGTAGTACCAGAGTAGGTAGGGTTTGCTGTAATAAAGCTCCATGCTCATATGGGAGCTGTAATAACTGACTAGTTTCTCCTTTTCTTTGTTAAAGAGTAATATAATACTCTGGATGATTGAAATTTGTGCTTCTCCCTTTATCCTGCCCTGGCAACATTCAGGATTTTTGCAGGAGAGGAGAACACCCAAGAACAGAACCTGCAAATCTAGAACAAGAGTAGGCAGTGGCTTGTGGTAAATTAGGCCAGAATAAAGGTCACCTATTTCGTGTCTATGAATAAGGTGGATGAAAGCTGTATGGGGAAATTAGAGGCAGGTTTCCTGTTTATCTGTGTTTTTCTGAAGCATACCACTAGATATAGCAGGAATGAGCTTGAGAAAAAAGAGCATTTTTTCAGGCCCCAAACATTTCTCTTTGGTTTTGGATACAATCTGATCCCTGAATCCTTGGTAATAAGATGACAAGGTGTTTCTAGACTGTCAAGAAAGAGCTATTTGCCTCTTTTCTGGTCTCTCTCTTCCAGGAGTTTGTTGGAAAGCTTTGCCTTTGTATGGACAGGCCTGTGGCAACTCTTAGCCCCCAACACAGTGTGTGGGGTGGAAAGCTCTGTGTCTCCAACCTGTGCTTCCTTCCATGCCTAGACGGACTGCTTTTATCTTCCCTCCATGAATGCTGTAAATGGAATGATCTATTCTTGGGGCTGGAAAGGAAGTTTTCTTTTTATAGCCAGCTGTGCTGTGTGGGAAGAGTTTACCAGCCACATCCACAGGCAGACAGGAGGTAGGGAGATGATATTCTGGTTGTGGTGATGATTTCATGATTGGTACTGCAAGTAAACAACTCTCTGTATGGGCCTTGTCCATGCAGGGAGGGTAAGTTTCCCAAGGGTGAGCTCAGAGCCCGCTTTGATGAGGCTTGGGGATATAAAAACCTTTGCCTCGTAGAAATAACTAAAGAAAAATTATGACTGCATTGACTAAGATGTAGTCAGTCATACCCAAGTGAGTTAAATTCATAAACATCTCACCTAATTAAAGCATAGTCCTTAGCTTCTTTCACATGACTGAAACACTATTATTTTCTTGCTGATTACCTGAGAAACTGTCGCAAGGACAGTGGAGAAAAAGCCAAATGACATGACATGATAAGTCATCGTAGAATAACACCCTTGCACTGGTTTCATATGGTGGGAAGCACATGCTGACAGGGCGAGCACTGAGGCATTAACCAACAGAGAACTGAAATTACTCACATGCTCATACAAGTGACAGATAATAAAAGACCCTAAGCAGTGCTGAATTTAGAATTTCATAATGTCTACAATTTATAGCAGAATTTCAATCACTTCTGCACATTAGGCTTTATTTTTCAAGCCGGCAGGACTCATTACACCTTTGACCTTTCACAAGGGAAAAACAACTAAAAAGGTTCTTCTTCAGACTAGGACTCAAAAACCAAAGCCTGTGGACCCAGGTCAATACCCATTGAAGACAATTTTCCCACTTAAAAGCAAATTTTGTTCTCGTTTCACTCGCACAAGAGGACAACATTGGCATCAAGATTTGGGCCTAATTATCTCCGAATAAAGCCTTTTAGCATGGGCATAATTTCCCCTCAATGTTGGAATTCTTTTGCTACAGTTTTGTCCAGATTGATCTATGCATTTTAACGTAGAAAATAAATGTATGTAACTAAACTTGAGAGCAAAACCAAACGTGATACAGAAAACCTCTGGTGATAAATAAAGCAGGGTGGGTCTGGCTGAGCCAGGGCTTTGAGGGAACATTTCAATGAAAGTCTATTTTGACTCATCACTGTCAGCACATCAAGCTGTGTAAAGAGATCTCTGCAGATCAGATGTATTAGGAGCCAAAACTAAATGAACAAACTTCTTCAGTAAAGCAACCTTCATTTTATGGTTAAAGCAAAATAAAAGGATCTGAAAACAATTCTGTCTTCTGTATCCAGGTCTCAGGCCAGACCCCAAATGCTACGGTCCCCCAGGAAAAAAGCCCTTTTTTTTCTCCTCATTACCTGTGATTTTGGAATTCAGAAATGCACACATTACATAAATATATGGTTTTTTTCTCCTCAGCTGACCTGCTGCACTCACAGTAAAGTGTCTGTTCAATACACAGGTCAACCTTGTAACCCCCACAACTTTTTAAATGTTGATTTTGCAGTATGAAAGGAATAAAAAAAACCAATTTGCAAATTCAGTTTTGAAATACGAGGACTGTTGCTGAGTACAGCTATTGGTTTTGACCCAGTTTCAGTCTGATTAAAAGTTTCCATGTAGACATGATCTAATTGCTGTTCTCTGGTACCTCAGGGTAACACTGTAGGCAGCCAAGAAGGAGCAGCTGTGCTTCATTTCTCAGTCAGAGGATGACAAAGAGGAGCTAGGAAAGTCTCCTATGGAAAAACAATAGTCCTTTATGTAAAGAAGTAGGAGTTTCTCATTTTCATTTTAGTTGCACAGATCTAAGTGACACCTTGCAAGGAAATCTGTGGCCCATAAAGGAGTTTATGCCTGCTTTCTATACATGTACTCACTGAAATGAGTTTGAGGTAGGGTTTGACAGCCAATGTAAATAACTGCCTAATGCCTTTTCTTGCATTCACATGTGTTTTCTCCTGAAGTGGGTCAAAGCAGACCTGAGTATTAGGGAGGGTTGACCTAGTGAGGGTCTCTTAAACGCTCAGGATTTTCTTCATAGTATGGCCATAACTGAGAGTCTCCTAGAAGAAGTAGATCTTTGGCAAACTATTTGTACCATGGAAAAGACTTAAAAGCATCAATGGTAAAAGTTTTTCTCCTCATTGATATGCACAGTAGGTCTCTGGGTATAGGAATAGGCCTTTGGATAGCTTGGCTGCATACTCCTTCCCCCACTTTCTAGACAGAATTCAATCAATTTATGCTATTTAAATAGTGCAGATCTGAAATATGAATACCACATTATTGAAAAGAGAAGAAAATTGTCATAAGTAATCTTGTTTTCAGAATGCATTTAGTTTAATTTTTAAACCCTGGATCTGCTTTCAGGAAAATAGATATTCTCTCAAATGATGTTGTACCCACAGGAAAATTCATTGATTGATGACATTTTGTATGTGTTTCTATCTTCCCAGGCCTCATGTTGAAGAGATTTGCTTGTTTCACAAACGTAACATTTCAGACTGATTGGATGGCCAAAGTGAGCACATGTTGTTACACTTTCAGGTTTGACATTGATTGATTGAAGCAGTCAGGAAGAAACCATCAGACGCAGCAGGTATCACCAAAGTATCCATGGCTGCCAGGAACCAAACTGCTCAGAAGTCAGATGATTTGGGGGATGGGGTCAGGGAGGCAGGAAGGTGGAGGGTGTTTGTAAGTGAGGGCAAATTATATGGCAAAGATCTTCTAGCCATGCTTTCCTATCTCAGAGAATCTGGTACACCACCTTTTATCAGGATGCAAGAAACAGCGTTGTGTTCTTTGTTAACATAGCAGCTACTCAGAAGAACATATTCAACAGAAGGCTATAGAGTAACAATAGTAATAGTAATAATAATAGAAATAGTATACTATTTTGCCAGGGCCCCGGATTGTCTGTATTTCCATGGATGGAAAAATATTACCTACAGGGTTCCCATTTGTCCTCCAAAAAGCCTACATAATTATCTTTTTCATGGGTTAGAAAAATGTCTACACAGTTCTGCTGTTGTATCATCTCTGTAATCACTCAAAATGTACCATTTTGTAATGTGAGGCTTTGGATGCAGTTAACATAAACAAAAATTTGGGGATTTTTCCTGCATCTTGTAGCTGCTACTGAAATTTACAGGACTCTCAGAGGCACAGTAGGGTGCATCCCTCTATGGTCTACTCAGGTCATGTGAAAAAACAGTCATATATTTGGATATATGGAAAAGACCACTACATCCTGAGATGCATTTCTCTTAATGCTATTTACCATAGCATGAAGAATGTTTCTCATTAACTTGTGCACCCACCACATGGTGGCAGACAAACTAATGCATTGGGAATAGACTGAGGATAGGGTACAGAAAAGCTGGTGCCTGTCAGGACGTAAGCACACCATTCCAGTATTCACTGGCTGCATCTCAGTGAAGTATAACAACTGTATCATCTTTGCCAACTGCTGGCCAGACATTTGAGTAGACTCACTGGGTAACCAGTGTCTGGAATAAGTAGGTCAGAGACTTGTCTAGGTGTAACTTGGACAGAATTTTTCCAATGAACACACAACAAATTTGATCTGATGTAGGGAATAATTCCTGCCTGTAGTTCATGTGCCAGAGGATTCTCCCTACAACTATACCAGGAATAACACTACTGCAACTGCTGTTCTTCAGTGATGTGAAGAACTCTTACAAATGGCTTGTGAGATCTAAACCTGTTGAGATAGTGCTGTCCCATTCTCACCTTCTGAATTGCCTCAGAAATCCAGCGAATTTGACACAGTTTGTTGCACAAATGCCCTTGTACAAGTTTGATCCCAAGAAATATTTCTGTAACTCTTCACAACTTGTTGAGTATTTGATCATAGACTCTTACAGGCTTATCAGCTGTACATGGTATCACTTATCATTACACACAACACGCTAATCTTTAATTTCTCAGTGCATTAAGGAAATAAAATCTTAAACAGCCAAAAAACCAAAAGAGTGTGACATTTAATGAGGTCATAATCTAAATCCCTACTTACAACAGGTAGACTTATGGTACTATAGACTTGGAGAGTTTGAGTCCTCAGAAAGGTAGCTCGTATCCCAAGGAGAATCCACACATACATAATCAAAAAGAGAGAGTTGTACATAAAGCTTCCCCTGCATGCTTTCCCAGGTTTGCTTAAGAACATTTTACTAGCTGCCTTTGTGCTCCTTTCTTCCAGGCACTGCATCACCTAATTAAATCCAGATAGAACATAGCTTCATTCTTTATCTTTTTTACAGAACAGACCCAATCACCCTATAATGAGAGGAATTATTTTCCAGTATTTTCTTCAAAGCTTCTTTTTATTCCACAGTGCTCACAGCAAAAGAGTTGCATAGTTAACAAGATGGATCTTAGCTCATCTACAACAGCATAGCTCTGCTGATACGTAATTTAGAAGAGCAGGCACAGGTGTAAATGATCTGTCTATATTCCAGTAAGGAGTCAGTAAGACAGATTAAGCCTGGCTCTAAGTTAAACTCTAAGTACACCTGGGTAAGGCTTGTTTTTACAGATCATGCTACTAACACTGACTCCTTATGTTTATGTCTTTGGCAGATAAACATCAGGCCAGCACCACAGAGTTGCCTGGCATGATGCTGGGGTGATGGGTTTCATTTAGGATCTTCTGGCAGTTACAGAACAGCTACATTCAGAAGGAGCTGCTACCTTAAGCATAGCATCAACACAAGCCTTGTAACTATATCTAAGTCATCTGTTTGCAATGAATGGTAAACTTTAGGATGGAGTTAGGGTTCAGATCAACAGAAGATATTGGCTTTAGATTAAATGGGTTGTAGAAGGCCCTCTGGACAGGATAAGCTGTACCCTCTATAATGATAGAGCTAATGACTGAAGGGTCTTGTGGTAGGAGAGTAAATCAATAAATGCTAGTAAGCTAAAATAAGCTGTGCTTTGGAAAGGACAGCAAAACTATGTTTGAAACGTTCCAGCATTGCTACATGTAAGTGTATATCTAACCAAGCAGGGGCTGCTGGTAAGTGCTGACATTAGTTTTATGTTCTGCTTAGTAGAGGCAAATAATCTAGAATCCAGAATTTGCTTTGGTACTGCCAAGTTGACTTTTGTGATAATACTGGCTATTTAGTTGCCTCTAAAGCTAGGCTGGCAGACTTTTCTCATTTTGAAAGAACTGGACTGTTAATCAACTACAGTGGAAGCTTGGTCTCCAAGAGGTTCCCAGTGTGGCACAAAAGTGTTATGAGGTAGTCTACGCTGCTTGTGTCTGGAAGGGTAATGCAGCTCACCCAAGTGCTCTGGCAGAACTGGAAACCTACAAGTAGATCTGTAGCATGACAGGCCAAGTAAATTTCTCATTTAGGCTTGGGATTTAATCTTGCATGTGGAAAACCAGAAGTATCTTACCAGAATTTTCACCTCAGAGTTTTCCTTGTGTTCTCCTGTGTTTCCTTGTGTTGATGCATGTGTCTCCAAGTAGTTTAGTTGTTCTTTTAGTATGTTTTACCAAACATACCCTAGGAATTAGGTCACTCTATGTTAAAGAAAATTTCTTCCCCTCCATTCCAGCAGGTGACTACTGCAGTATTAAAATTCTAATCTTCATTGTAAAGCAACGATCAAACAAAGCAAAGGCACAGCTGTGCCTCACCCTTTATTCAAAAGTTACAGAGCCTGTATGAAGAACACCGTCTTTGCTTTTTCCTTTTCCAAGACTAAAAAAAAAAATGCTTTGAGTTGCTGGTTTAGTTTTGTTTATAGTTACTTGAGCCTGCCAATCTGCTGTTTCTGTATAGTGTCTTGTGTTAAGGTGAAAAGTGTGTTAGACTATAAAATGCCCCCCTGTGGAATCTTTATGACTCTTCAAAGTAACAGTGCAATGTATTTTTTAAATTACCTTGAGGCACTTGGAATCAAAACAGTGGTATGTCTTTCTCTGCTTTCCTGAGTACATAAATTTTCATCTTAGAGTGCTGTCTTTTATGGTACTTTCTGAAATAGCTAAACAAGTGAAAATTGTTTCTAATTCATCAGTTCTGGTAGCTTGGTAGCCTAGTGAAATAAATTTAGATTTTTAAGTCAGCTGGAATGTCACACCAGTTTCAGAAATATAAACTGCTCAGCACGCAGATGAGTGTACCATGGATTGATGCAGAGCCCCGTGGGATCTCATCACAATGCAGTGCATTTTGTGCATTTCTTTTCTAGCCAGGTGTATGATTTCTTCAGCCTGATGGCACTAAATCCGTGGGTATGCACATGAGGAGACTCAGGTGCGTCATTCATTCTAGTGAATATACAAACAAGCAGAGCTAACTGTGTATACAAGAGAGCAGCCACCTGTGATATGTTTCTTGCTGCCAACTTGTAAAAATGAAAGAACTTGCTCTCCCTAGTGGCCCTAGGGAAAGGAGTGTTAGAAACCTATTGTTGCTCCCTTGTCACCCACAAAATGAGAGTCTGCTTGACTTTCTTTTTTTAACTTTCCCTTTTTTTTAGAAGGTGGAGAAGATGCTTACTTGCCTTGATCACTGAAAGAGCTCTTGTAAACAGTGGTGTGGTAAGATACTTAATGCACACTGCTAGATGATGACCCTGCAATCAAAGCATTCCTTTATGTTAAATGAGCAATCTGGTCTTTTTGTTTCCAGTGTTTTTTTCTGATCTGACTTCATTGCTATCTGATCAACAGGGGGCAAAACAACTAGCTTATGAAATGTAATAGCAAATCCTAAAGGGAACTGTTAAAATCCTTGTTAGAGTACGTGTTCACTCAGACTCTTTTCAGGACAAAAGGAATGCTTGAACAGGTAACAAAGCTAAGGATATCTCACTCTGAACATTTTTTAAGATGTGAAATGCTCAGTTATTATTAAGAGTAGAATGGACTATCTAAACTTTCTTTTTTGCACCTATAAAAATCTTCATCAGTTGAGTGGAGAGAAGCTTTCTTATTCTGTGTTAGTGGTTCACAGAATATAAGTGGTATATATGGCTACCGTGAATTTGGTAGTTTAGAACTACTTTGGAAATTATCACCAGCTTTACTGAGCTTTATGTTTATATAATAAATAAACTCTGCTCATATAAAACTTTAAAATAAATACACATGCTATGTTAATGACAATACAGTAAGAAGTGACTCCTTGAATTGGTTGTTCTCTATTCTACTTTACCTAAGTATGTGGTTCTGATGGCTGGGAAGTAATAGCTTTGGATTCACCACAGACATGGCAATAAAGCTCTTTTCTATCTTATTCTCTTTTCACAGGGCTTGCTGTGTGGTGTAGGTGCATTGAAAGCTCCAGAAAGAAAACATTTTTTTCCAGTATGTGAATCTGTATACTACCTGATAATATCTTACTGCAAAATGGAGGTTTGAGAGTTGAAATCTATTACAGGGTAGCTCCATGGTCTCTATAAGACAGCATGTTTCTCTCCTGGAAACAGGGAGGGGGGAAGAAGAGCAGCAAAAAGGAGATTACTGTTTCACCTTCCGAAAAATTCTGGTGAACTATAATTGACTTTTTCTTACAGAAGCTTGTGGCTCTTTGAGAGTCATCTGTTCTTCCAGAGAGAAAGTACATTTGCTTGTCAGAGAATAAGAAGTTTAAATACAGAGTGATAAAGTTTTATAGCTTGTTTAGCACTTCAGAATCCAAATATTGCCTTTTCTATTCCTGAGAATGGCTGTCATATGCCACAATAATTTTTTTTCTAGCAAGTCTGATTTGGAGGATTAAAAAGGGGACATTTTACTATAGTTTCTACTGTAGCATTTTGCCACTTCAGTGTTTCTAAAATAGCTCACATAATTTATTTTACAGTTGGGTTAACATTGACTAGGAATATAAAACAATAACATCAGATTCCTGCCAGAATAAAAAAAAAAGATATTAGTAAAAGTAAATGCTGGAATGTAGTACATGTAAAAGGGTTGCTGTAGTAAATTCAATTACTACCTATTATAGGGAAAAAAGGTGCAGTGGGGTTTGGGGGTTTTTTGTTTGTTTTTTTTTTAAATGAATGTTGAATCTCTGCAGCCTTTATAAGATTTGATAAACTTCTAGTTCATTGTTGAAAATAACAGCAGCTGAATATCAGGGTAATACAAACTAGTACAGTAAGTTTGGCATAATTCACCTGTCAGAATTTGAACACTTCAGGCAGAGTGATAGATGGGTTTCTCTTCAAGGAATAAAATATGTTGTCAAGGCTAGAACTCTGCTTAAGGTAATAGAATTGCCTAAAATTTGGCATGGTTGCCCTCCTTGTGTTTTAGTGGCTTAAGTGTTCTTACCTTACAAATAAAATGATAAGAAAATCCTTCTATTGTATAAAGGTTTAAAAAAAAAAAAAAAAGAAAAAAAGGAAGTATGTTTGAGCTCTATTTTGTAGCAGTGACCACTTTCTTTATACAAACTTAAGACAAATTTTATTGTATTTAATAAACTGTAAGACTGATGGACTCTCTAAGTTAGGTAAGAGAAAATGGATATGTAAATGGCCAAATTTAATGCTCTTTCTCAAAATAGATGAGAGACTTGATGTGAATGCTTTATGTCTTTAACTACAGGAGAACCGTAATAAGACTGTTAGCATTATCAGAGCTGGGCATATCCAAATAGTAACGCAATAGCTGAAGTGAAAGCAGAACACCATGTCATACTACCAAATCTCCCAACCAGTGTAGAAAGTTTTAATGGGGAGCTGCTCTTACAAAGCTTTTGTGTTGTGAATACCATAAAATTATCATTTTTTTTTTTAAAAAAAGAAAAAAAGCAAAAAAGCTGTGAAGTTCAGTGTTGACCTCAGAGTGTATTAACTCAGACTAAATACTGTGCATGTTTTGTGATGCTGATATTGTTTCTTTCTTGAAATGTCATACTGTTCAGAAGAAAAGAACAAAGTCGTATATTTGATAGTTTCTGTCAGTTTTGCCTAAAAATATTCTAGAAAAATCAGGTTCTGGATATTCAGTTTCACTGACCTAAATTTTGAGGCCTAAATTTGAGCTACTTTCCATCAAAATACACCATCAAGTTTAATGGACTACATTATCTTTGTATTGTTCAACTAATTCTTCTCAGAAAAATACTGTTTTCTTAGTAGTAGACCCTCTAGTTTTATCTGATAATGAGATATTTTTTTTCTTATAGTTTGAATGATTAATCATCTTGAAAGTGGCATCTGAAAGATTTTGTTTACCTTTTTCCAGTTCTTAAAAACAAAAGAAATTATTGCACTCTTTCATTTCAGAAACAAAGTACAAGTGAGACTTTAATCAGGAAGTCCAACTGTTGGAATTGAAAACATTCTTCTCATAAATGCATATTTTACAGATTTATTAGACATTTTAAGGAAGAAGATGTATGTTTTTGCAAGGTAATTTGGTTGCTCACCTAGTTCTCAGTTTTCTCAAATTTTGCTTGTTTTCATTTCCATCACAAAAATGTTTGGGAGGAAATAACATTGTCAACATAATACTTCAGAAAATAATGTGATCTTCTATTTAAACTTATCCATATAAAGTCTAGGGAATATGGAGAGAAAAACCTGTTTATTAAAATAGGATTGATCTAAGATGGATTTATGGATCATCAATTTTCCTTAACGCTGTTTTGTTATATTGGCCTTCTGTTGCTGACATGCCAATTCTGAAGTCAGTCACATGGATAATGTCATATAATTAAATGAGCCCGATGTTTCTAAAGTTACAACACTATCTTAATAGTCATAGCTCTTTGTGAGATCAGAGTTTAAGTAACAGCAATTACTAGATGATGATGATATGTGGATATACTATATCAGACTGCAGGATTTTATTACAAGCTGGTAAAAATGTTTATTACAACCAAATGTGCTTGGGTACGGAAAAGACTTGTGAGGGCTATATCTGTCCTTTTTCATATGGTGACTCAAAATGCAGGAAGTCAGTCAAATTCAACAGGGGACAAAGTTGTTATACAGCCAATGGAAATTTGTATTCTCTAGTCACAGGAAGGAATATAAGGAGAATGGTATTACCACTCAGCCTGTTATGCATACAACTGTAATGCATAAAAAACCCATGTATTAAGCAGTCCAGTGATTTTGTCCTACATTTAACTCTTGTCATGTTGGTTTACCTGCTTGTTCATGTGTCAATGACTGCACGAAATTAGCAAAGTACAGTTCAGCTATGATGCAACTGAAATTAAGCCAGTTCTGGTCATGGGTCACTGCAATTTGCAGCTCTTAATTTGCATCTGTACTGTTTCTTATTGATGTAATCTTTGACACTTAACTCTACTTTCACCAGGCTATCGTGATTAACCTTAAAGTCTGTTACTCATTAGACCTTAGAGTACAGCTAGAAAAAGTCTTAAAGAGAAATAAAGTGGTTCATTTACCACATTGTTAATACTGTTAAATTAGAGGCTTTTTTAGATTAACTCAATCCAATGTATAAAATTTGGAAAAATAACATGCAAATGCTTCAAAATACACGTTATACTGGCATCTTCAGCAGAGGAGACCTGGACAGCAGTTAATTCTGTACTATATGACTTGTAAGAAACACTGCATGTCTTGAAAAAGTATGGTAAATTCTTATTACATTATATTGTAGCTTTGATTTTGCTCAGAAAACTTTTTCTTCTGAATTTGTGTATTGTGATGGTTTAGTCCCTGCCGGGGTGTGAGACCACGTAGCCACTGCCCCTCCCCCACAAAGGGAGTGAAATACAAAGCCCCGGGGCTGAGATAAAGAGAGGTTTAATACAACAGTGCAACAGCAACACAACAAACAACAACAATAACAGTAACAGTAATAACAATGAACAGAGCAAGATACGTACTGATACAGCAGTGAGAGCAGAGAGAGATCGCATAACACATGCGCTCATCAACTTTCCCGCGGTCCCGCACATGGGCGCCAGGAGGTGACATCAGCATGGTATTGAATAACCCGGCTAGAGCTTCCCCCCCACTGCTGGGGAAATTTAACCCTATCCTAGCTAAACCAGGACATAATCCACCCCTTTATTCTATACCATCTGTGTCACATCCAGCTGCCATTTAGCAATTAGCAATAACAAAGAAAAATTAACAAAAGCACAGTATAATTCACGGTGTGTTTTCACCCACAATCAAGTCCCCTTGTGGTACGCATCGGACTTCTCCATCCTTCTGCATCACCCACCAGGTGCACCCAGATCCTTGAGCAAAAGCAATCCCGTGGATGGGTTTGCCTTTGCCTGGCACAGGACTAACCCAGACCATTTTTCCCAGCAGATCCCCCATGTGCACCACAGGGACTTTATCCCCGTCTACAACACGTGGGAGTTTTGACTGAGCTGGGCCAGCTCGATTGGCAGATCCTCTTGTGTTGACTAACCAAGTGGCCTTTGTCAGATGTGTGTCCCAGTGTTTGAAGGTTCCACCCCCCATTGCTCTCAATGTAGTTTTTAACAGTCCATTGTAGCGCTTGATCTTCCCAGAGGCTGGTGCGTGGTAGGGGATGTGGTAGATCCACTCGATGCCGTGTTCTTCTGCCCAGGCATCTATGAGGTTATTTTGAAAGTGAGTCCCATTGTCCGACTCAATCCTCTCTGGGGTGCCGTGTCGCCACAGGTCTCGGTCTTCAAGGCCCAGGATGGTATTTCGGGTGGTGGCGTGGGACACTGGATAAGTTTTGAGCCACCCAGTGGTTGCTTCCACCATTGTGAGCATGTGGCACTTGCCTTGGCGGGTCTGTGGCAGTGTGATGTAGTTGATCTGCCAGGACTCTCCGTATTTATATTTCATCCATCGATCTTCATTCCACTGGGGCTTCACCCGTTTGGCTTGTTTGATTGCAGCACACATCTCACATCCGTGGATGATCTCTGCGATGGTGTCAATGGTGAGGTCCACCCCTCGATCTCGAGCCCACCTGTATGTTGCATCTCTGTCTTGGTGGCCCGAGGTCTTATGGGCCCACCTGGCTATGAACAGTTCACCTTTACGCTGCCAGTCCAAGTCCACCTGAGCCACCTTAGCAGCCTGGTCCGCCTGCTGGTTGTGTTGATGTTCATCAGTGGCCCGACTCTTGGGTATATGGGCGTCCACATGGAGCACCTTCACAACGAAGTTCTCCACCCAGGCTGCAATATCCTGCCATACTTCAGCGGCCCAGACGGATCTGCCCTTGCGTTGCCAGTTGTTCTGTTTCCATTGCTGCAACCACATCCACAGGGCACTTGCCACCACCCACGAGTCAGTGTAGAGATAGAGCCTTGGCCACTTTTCTCGCTCAGCAATCTCCAAAGCCAATTGGGTGGCTTTCACCTCTGCTAACTGGCTCGATTCACCTTGTCCCTCAACAGCTTCAGTGGTTAGTCGTGTGGGATACCACACCGCAGCCTTCCATTGTCGATGTTTTCCCACAATGCGACAAGACCCATCAGTGAACAGGGCATATCGCTTCTCCTCCTCTGGCAGCTCGTTATATGGTGGGGCCTCCTCAGCACGTTTCACCTCTTGTTTTGGTGACATCCCAGCATCTTTGCTCTCTGGCCAGTTTATGATCATTTCCACTAATCCTAGGGGGTCGAGGTTCCCTATTCAAGCCCGTTGTGTTATCAACGCAACCCATTTACTCCATGTGGCATCTGTTGCATGATGTGTGGAGGGAGCCTTTCCTTTGAACATCCATCCCAGCACCAGCAGTCAGGGTGCCAGGAGGAGCTGTGTCTCAGTGCCGACCACTTCTGAGGCAGCTCGAACTTTGTACTTTGCCAGTATCTCCTTCTCAGTCAGGGTATAGTTAGCTTCAGAGCCTTTGTATCCCCAGCTCCAAAAACCTAGAGGTCGGGATTCCCCAGGTGCTCTCTGCCAAAGGCTCCAGGAATGGCCATTCTCCCCGGCTGCTGTGTAGAGCATGTTCTTAATATCCTGCCCTGTCCGGACTGGCCCGAGGGCCACTGCCTGGGTAATCTCCTGCTTAATATGTTCAAAGGCTTGTTGTTGCTCTGGGCCCCATTTAAAATCGTTCTTCTTGTGGGTTACGTGGTAGAGAGGGCTCACAATCAGGCTGTAGTTTGGGATGTGCATCCTCCAGAACCCCACCGTGCCCAGGAAAGACTGAGTCTCCTTTTTGGTGGTTGGGGGGGTCATGGCTGTTACCTTGTTTATCACCTCCATTGGGATGTGGTGACGCCCATCTTGCCATTTTATTCCTAGGAACTGAATCTCCCTTCCTGGCCCCTTAACTTTCTGTCGCTTGATGACAAAACCAGCCTTCAGGAGGATTTCAATTATCTTCTTTCCCTTTTCAAAGACTTCCTCAGCTGTGTCCCCCCATACAATGATATCGTCAATGAACTGCAGGTGTTCTGGAGCCCCACCTTTCTCCAGTGCAGTATGGACCAGTCTATGGCAAATGGTGGAGCTGTGTTTCCACCCCTGGGGCAATCGATTCCAGGTGTACTGGATACCCCTCCAAGTGAACGCAAACTGTGGCCTGCACTCTGGTGCTATTGGAATGGAGAAAAACGCGTTAGCAATGTCAATCGTGGCGTACCACTTGGCTGCCTTCGACTCCAGCTCATACTGGAGCTCTAGCATATCCGGCACTGCAGCACTCATCGCTGGCGTAACTTCATTCAGGCCACGGTAGTCCACGGTCAGTCTCCATTCGCCATTGGTTTTGTCACTGGCCATATAGGGCTGTTGAAAGGTGAGTGAGTCTTGCTGATCACCTTCTGGCTTTCTAGTCGACGGATCAGCTGATGGATGGGGACCAGGGAATCTCGGTTAGTACGGTACTGTCGCCGGTGCACCGTCTTGGTGGCAATTGGCACTCGCTGCTCTTCAACCTTAAGCGACCCCACCACCGAGGGGTCCTCTGAGAGGCCGGGTAAGGTGGACAATTGCTCAACCTCCTCCAGGGCAGCTATACCAAAGGCCCACCGGTACCCTTTTGGGTCTTTAAAGTACCCTCTCCTGAGGTAATCTATACCTAGGATGCACGGGGCATCTGGGCCAGTCACAATGGGGTGCTTATGCCAGTCCTTCCCAGTTAAGCTTACTTCAGCTTCTAATAGGGTCAGCTGTTGGGACCCCCCTGTCACTCCGGAGATACAGATGGATTCAACCCCACTGTGGCTCGACAGCATCAGGGTGCACTGTGCGCCAGCGTCTACCAAGGCCTTATATTCTTGTGGTTCTGATGTGCCAGGCCATTGGATCCACACCTTCCAGTAAATCCGATTATCCCTTTCCTTCACCTGGCTGGAGGCAGGGCCCCTCTAATCCTGCTCGCCATCACTCACTTGATCTAAGAGTGACTCCTGCAAGAATGACTTCCTGGTCCCCTCAAGAGGGTCAAGCATACTGTTGGCCATTCTATTCTGTCTGGGGGATTTCCGACTAGACACTGGAGCTGCATCTCTCTTGGAAGACTCCCCTTTCATGGTGGTCTTCCCTTTCAGTTGCTGTACTCGTGCAGCTAGGGCGGAAGTGGGCTGTCCATGCCACCTCCTCCTGTTTTCCCCATGGTCGCAGAGGAAGAACCACAGGGTGCCCCATGGTGTGTACCTTCCATTGTCCTTCTCTTGGGTGGGGAAGAGCCTGCTTCTAATGGCTGAGACATCAGCCCATGCAGGAGGAATGTAGGACATGTCCTCTTCCACTTTCTGGAGCCTCTGAGACAGTTCCTCTACAGCTGAAACCAAAGCATGTTGGGAGGAAGGGAGATTTCCCTCATATTGCCGGAGCTGGCCAATCACTTTGTCCACTGTTTGAGTCTGGGTGTCTCGCCACCAGGACGCTATTGCTAATGCTTTGGAATGTGCTTCTGGTGCACTTTGCAGGAACTTCCACCACATCGACTGTGTGCAAGGGGCCTGATCTGGATCCATTGATGACCGCTCATCATTCAGATCACCATAGACCATGTCAAACACAGCCAATTCCCTGAGCTTCTGAATGCCTTTCTCCATGTCAGTCCACTTGCCTAACCGACATAGAGCATCATCCTTGTAGGGGTACCTCTTCCTTACACTGAGCAGGAGTCGCCTCCAAAAGCTGAGGGTTTGAGTCTGTTTCCCTATGGCCTTGTCAATACCAGCCTGCTTGGCTAAAGGTCCCAGCTGCTTGGCCTCTCTCCCCTCCAATTCAAAACCAGCAGCTCCACTATCCCAGCATCAGAGCAGCCCGGTGCAAATTCGCTCGCCTGGAAGGCGGCTGAAATCCTTCCGCATATCTTGCAACTCACTCAGGGATAAATATCGGATGGTTACCTCCGGCTCTTCTTCCTGCTCTCATGATGGACCTGGTTCATCATCGCCCTGTACACTGCGAGGGGATTTTTTGGTATATTTGGTTTTCCGTATTGGGGCAACTGGTACTGGCACTGCTTGTCCCTCTGGCCCAGCTGCTGTGCTGGTGGAGGCGACTGGTACTGGCACTGCCTGTCCCTCTGGCCCAGCTGCTGTACCAGTAGGTTCACTTTCAGATCCTGCAGCCCTTTTTCCCCCTTGAGGGCAGTGAACAGTGTTAAAGATGACACGGTAAGCATGGGCAAGCCCCCAGCACATCACAAGGAGTTGTGTCTCCCGGGGTTTGTCAGATTGGCAACACAACTTTTCCAAATACTTCACCAGTTTATCAGGACTCTGCATTTGTTCAGGAGTGAAATCCCAAAGCACTGGGGGTGACCACTGACTCAGGCACTTGCCCATCTCTTCCCACACACCTTGCCATTTATAACTATCTGCCCTCAGGGCAGGTTTCCAGGTGGTGTTATTGTTGGAGAAGTACCGCATGGCCCAAAACAAGATCTGGCAGACATTCAGAAAGCATTGTGCCATGAACACAGTGGCCAGGATGCTCCAGGGATAGCTGAAACTCTCAAAAACCGAGAGGATCTCTTCCCCTGGCTCACCCACAGAGAGGGTGAGACCCCTAACAAAAGCCCAGGCAGCAAACAGGTACCGGTTCACCCCCACAAGCAGCGATACAAGCATATTATAAGCAGTCTGCAGCCAGTACAGCAAAACAAGACCCTTGACACACTTTCCACTGACAACAAACATCAGCACTGAGAACACACAATGGATATAAGGATTGATCCAGCCCCACCACGCAAGCAAATTGGCCAGCATTTCAAACACTTCTTATCAAACAATACAAATAAAACCAGAAAAATTGCACCTAACAGATTGCTCTAACACACCTTTTCCTTTTGTCCTTATTTCAGCCCTCTCGTGCCCCACATTGCGTGCCAAAAGTTGTGGTGGTTTAGTCCCTGCCGGGGTGTGAGACCACGCGGCCACTGCCCCTCCCCCACAAAGGGAGTGAAATACAAAGCCCCGGGGCTGAGATAAGGAGAGGTTTAATACAACAGAGCAACAGCAACACAGCAAACAATAACAATAACAATAACAATAACGATAACAGTAATAACAATGAACAGAGCAAGGTATGTACCAATACAGCAGTGAGAGCAGAGAGATGGCATAACACACGCATTCACCGACTCTCCCGCGCTCCCGCTCTTGGGCGCCAGGACGTGACATCAGCATGGTATTGAATAACCCGGCTAGAGCTTCCCCCCACTGCTGGGGAAACTTAACCCTATCCTAGCTAAACCAGGACATGTATACAGGAGGAAATGTATCCATAGCATAGCAAATACTATCATTTAGTCAGTTTGTAGAGCAGATTGTGGGGGGCTGGCTGTGCAGATAGCACAAGCAGATTTCCCCTGCACCTGGCTACTTTGTTTCAACATTGCAGAGCTGAGTTACTTGATAATAACAACTTAACCTGCCTCTTCAGTGATTTATTTTATCACAGCTTTTCTAAAATCCAAAAAGACAGAATATAAAAGGAGAAATAAATGGAGAGGCACCGAGTGTGGAAAATACCTTGATATATAAGGTAGCATTAGTGAGAAGGAACCAGGAGATCCTTTCAAATTGAAAAGAATTAAAAGGACTAAAGGAAAGAGAGAATATAGAAGAAAGGGGAAGATGGGAAAAATAAGCATCTTGTTTTGTAGCAGTTCTTTAACAGCTGTATTCATGTTTAACTTGCATGGACAGTTGGCTGGATATATCTGGAGCCAACAGGTCATGCTGTTTCTTGAAGTGGATTTTCACATACTAGCCTAGTACAGTCATGTTGCCAGAGTTCCTCATGGAGGAGGGTTTTAAACAGTGGTTTTCTAGAGAAGTTTGGGTTGTATAAAGTCTTGTTATGCAGTAGGTTTTTGAAGGTGCTGCGTTTTGGGACTTTCCTGATTGGCAGCTGCGCATCTGTATGGTTGTTGTGACAGTAAGCCATCTCATGATGAACTAGCAGTGGCGCAGAGCTGACTGAGCAGAAGTGACAAAGGTACTTGGGCAGAGCTGGTGGCAAAGTAATCGGATGGTGCATGACTGCACATGAGGGCCAAACATCATGGAACAGAGTTGTCTGGCAGCAGACAGGTTTTTGCCCCAGTTTAACAACCAGTGGTGCTTTCAACTGGATGGTTTTTATCGTAATGAAGTGTGCATTCCCCTGTGGCTCAGGCAGATTTGTTATTTAGAAATGCAGTGGCATCAGTACTAGCTTTCCACAAGTACAACTCAAGTTGGTGACTGAGTTTTCTTGTGCCACAGCAGAAAATGTGGCATTTTCAGAACTTTTAGGAACACTGGAGATCTGTGATATCATAACAGAAAAGGTCAGAAATCTCTGATTATCTTAGTAACTAGGAAACACTTTTCAATCTTGTTTAATGTTTTTGTGAAACAAAGTTAAGCTTTGAGAGCAGAATACCACTGTTTCAAAAGAAAAAAATGGATATATATTGGAAATTAACAGAGAGATTGCCAAACTCTTTAAAAATCGTTTGTTTAAAGACCAAATGGAAGTGACTTACAATGAATCACTTTGAAGGCATTTCACATTTGCAGTGGACAGGGAATTGGGAAAGGCATTGTGTTTTGTAGAAACAGCTTCAGATTAATACAGTCTAACACATTATTGAGATTATATTAAGCCATATTTTCAATATTTTATCTATACTGATGATCTTATCACAGATGGTAAAGAGGGAAACAGATCACGCAGGAGGGAAAGAGTATATAGTGATTATTCTGTATCATTAAATAACTATACCAAGAAATTACTATAGCTAGCTACAAGACCAGATTTATAAAATCCAGTTCTGCATCTATTTTTTCAATCCCTTAGGAGTTTAGCTTGTAATAGCATGTGAAAAAGGTCTGATTTATACTGGTGTTTCATAGAAATATGTAAGGTTAATTCCTGATGTGTTGTTCCATTACATTAATGTAAAAATATTCTTACTTTTGCAAAATTTTCATGGTTCTTATTTCTTGTGATTTTTAACTAGTCGTACCATAAGAGTGTGTCTCATGCTCACTTCTAAGGAGTAGATCTTACAAACACTCATTTCATATGAGTGCTCAAGTAGTTACTGCACTTCCTCCCAGGAATAGTCCAGTTAAGTCAAAGTGCACCTTGGATCAAATCCAAAATCTATTAAATCAATTGAAATGTTTCCATTTACTTCAATGGAAGCTGGATCCAAGCCATCATGTCTGCAGCTCTCCAAAAGTACCATCACTTATCTCAAATACACCTACTTAAATTCAATTAGAGTAGAATAAAAATCTCTCAATATTTTACAAGACATTATACTGTTTCTTCTTATAGGAGTAAGAAAATATGATGACACTTTGTACTTTAGAAAATACTTGAATGTTATGTTATAAGGTCCAATATAAAAAAAAATACTGTAACAATCATGATGACAGAGGCAGATAGATCAAGAACTGATTGAAATTTATCAGAATTGCTATCACTTGTGTCTTACTTACTTGCCTAATTGGTTCATAGGCCTGTCATTTACATATATATTGAAATGTGGATACATTATCTTAAAAGTTTCAAAGGAATTCACCTGAATTGATTCTAAGAAAGTCTATTACTTCTGCAGTCTTGAATTCAACATAATAGGTATGACCTGAGTTGAGATATTCCTAAATTTAGTTCTTGTACATGCCTATGAAATAGTTTCACATCTTTTCCTAAGGACTTCTGGTATACCAAGCTATCACATGTGAATGGAAAAGTGTGGTTGAAATCATAGTTATTGGGTTGACATAGCACTTAGGGATATGGTGTAGTTGGGAACAGTCAGAGTTGTGTTAATGGTTGGACTAGGTGATCTTCAAGGCTTTTCCAACCTAGATGATTCTGTGATTCTGATCTGTAGGTGCACAGTTCTTCAGAGCTTTCACAGTAAGACCAATGGCAGTACCTTTAAAGTTCATTCTTAGTAATCCATGACCTACTAAATGAGATCTCTGTGTGTTATTGAAAAGATGTGTTAAAAAAACTTAATTGCCCATTATGCATTGCTAGACCACTTACTGACTTTTGTGTCAGTTAAGTCAGAAATACAGAACTCAGGCATTCCTTTGAAATAATTCCTCTGAAAAAACAAGTAAACCAACTTTGATTCTTTTCTATCCCTAAATAATTTAGGCTAAAGCCTACGCTGTGTGACTGCTTTTCTTCCATTACAGCCTGAAAGGACTTAAACTGTTTTTCTGGATTGATTTACTTCTGGAAATTAACTGTCAGTGAAGAGTTACTCCATTATGGGTAATAAGTGACATCTGAAGGAACCACCTCCATGAGGTACAATATATAATTAGCTGCAATAAAATTAATAGGGCCATGGAACTAAATTTTTCAGTCTTTTTTCTAGAACACATAGCTGTGCCTTTCAGGACAGATGAATAATTTTTCTGACATGCACTTGATTTTAACAGCTTCATTTAATCTATTTATTTCAGAGATGAGTGGGATTAGTTTGACAAAGTGCAGGTATGGTGCTGTCAGCAGTGTCACAAAATCATTCTAATTGTAAGGATTCACTCTGTGAGCTCCACAAATTGTTCAGCAAAACATTTACCAGTGAAGTGGTATAGTTCAAAAGGAATGGAAGGAAAAAGATTTTGCCAGCTGTTTCAAACTAGCACTGTGCAGTTCTTGATTAGGAGTACATGTCTCCAAATGCAGTATTGGTGACAACTGGTAAGCACATAGTTAATTTTAATACTAATCTGGAAGTTACATTGTGCTTACTGAGTATCACATACTTCCAGTAAATAATTATGCTATGAGGTTCAGCCTCTCTTTCTGTTTACAAAGTACCCAGGGATTGTTTATAATGTTTAGAATGTCTATTGTTATTTAGAACTATTTACTGAAAAACCTCTATAGATGGATCTTGTTTTGCAAACCACTCATTAAAAGTTTCTTCTAGGTATTTTTCATCCCAAATTCAAGTTGTTGGTTTGACTTGGTCAGATGTGTAGCTTACAAAGAAATAGTGAAGCAATGATTAAAACCAGGTTATTTTAAAAGAGGTTCTAGATTTCTTGGGTAGCCCAATTTAATTTGAACAATGTGTCATATAGCATAACTGAGAATGTACACCTAGAAAACAGAAATGGAAGTCACTTTTCCAGACAGACTTCTTTAGGAAAAGAAAATTGATTTAATAGCTTGTACTATGACCTTGTTTTGAAAGTTAAAGGAGCTCAAAAAGCTACATATAAATAGGAGAATGATAAACTAAAGAAGTGAGGCTCATTTCTGGACTGTGTCCAGTTCTGATACACCTGCTGCCCACAAAGTCTAGAACTTATCTTTAACATGACATTGAAATTTTATGAAGTTTCTCCTGAATGATTTTCTTGAAACATAATTCTTAATTTAGTTATATTTAGTCAATGCCCCGAGCAAAATGCACACCACTAATATGTGGAAAACATTCCTGTTAACATATAATGTCTCTATACTCAAACTTCTAAAAGAAAATTTTGCAACTATAACAAAGGTGGCACTTCCTCTTTATAAAGTTTGACAATGAAATAATGCTCAGAATGTTAGTCTTATGGAATACATCAGCCAGAATGCTTACCGTATGACAAATTCTGAACACGTAAAACAGCCTTTACCTATTTAACTGCAGCTTGTCTGTCTGGACATCTGTAATATGTCCATTTCTACTTGATGTAATAATGAGAAAGTATGAAAAGAGAAAGACTGAAGTAGTTTGTAGTAAGAGTATCCACGACCTGCAATATCCTTACAAAACTGCTCATGCAGCCCAGGACACCGTTAGCTTTCTCTGCCACCAGAGCACAATGCTGGCCTATGTTCTACTTGGTATTCACCAGAAACCCCAGGCCTTTTCTGCAAAGCTGATTTGCAGTCTGTCGGCCCCCAGCACACACTGGTGCCCAGCGTTGTTCCTTTCCAGAAGCAGGACTTTGCACTTCTCCTTGTTAAACTTCATGAGGTTCCTGTCGGCCCGTCTCTCCAGCCTGTCAAGGCCCAACTCGATGGCAACATGACCTTCTGGTGTTCCACCCCCTCCTCCCAGTTTTGTATTGTCAGCAAACTTGCTGCAGGTACACTCTGCTCCATCATCCAGATCATTAATGAAGGTGTCGAACAGGATTGGACCCCTGGGGTACAGTGCTCATTACTGACCTCCAACTAGACTGCGCTGGTGGTCACCAGCCTCTGGGACTGGCCATTCAACCAGTTTTCCATCTCCTCCACTGCCTGCTCATCCAGCCCGTACTTCATCAGCCTCTCCACAGGGATGTTGTCTCTCTGTGGGAAGACAGTTTCAGAAACCTTAGTGAAGTCAGCAGAGACAACATCCGCTGCTCCTCCCTCCTCTACCCCAAGCCAGTCATTTCATCACAGAAGGTTCTCAGGTTGGTCAAGCAATACTTCCCCTTGGTGAATCCATGCTGACTACTCCTGATCACCTTCTCTTCCTTCATGTACCTGGAAGAGGTTCCCGGGATTAGCTGCTCCGTCACTTCTCCATGGATCGAGGTGAGGTTGACTGACCTGTAGTTTCCTGGATCCTCCTTCTTGCTGTTCTTGAAGAGAGGAGAGGCATTTGCTTTCCTCCAGTCCTCGGGCACTTCTTTCATCACCGCAGTTGTTCAAAGATTATCAAGAGAGGCCCTGCGATGACATCAGGCAGCTTCCTCAGCACTTGTGAGTTCATGCCGTCAAGGCCCATGCACTTGCGTCTGCCCCGTTTGCTCAAGCATTCCCTGATCTGATTCTCTTCCCCCAAGGGTAAGTCTTTCTTGCTCCAGGCTTTCCCCCTGCACTCTGAGACTTGGGATTCAGGAAGGCCGATCTTGCATTCAGTACCTCAGCCTTTTCCATGTCCTGTATCACCAGATCCTCTGCCCTGTTCAGCAGTGGGCCCATACATTCCCTAGCCCTCCTTTTGTCACCTGTGTATTTACAGAAGCTTTTCTTGTTGCCTTTTACATCCCTCGCCAGATCCAATTCCAGCTGGGCTTTGGCTTTCCTAACCTCATCCCTGCATGCTCAGCCACTGTCGGTGTATTTCTCCCATCTTACCTGCCCCGACTTCCACCTTCTGCATGCTTCCTTTTTGTGACTGAGTTTGGCCAGGAGCTTTTTGTTCGTGCACACAGGCATCCTGACGTTTTTGCCTGACTACCTGTTCCTTGGGATGAACTGCTCTTGAGCTTAGAGGAGATGATCCTTGAGTATTAACCAGCTTTCCTGGGCCCCTCTTCCCTTCAGGGTTTCATCCCATGGCACTCCTCCAAGCACATCTTTGAGAGGGAAAAAATCTGCTCTCCTGCTGTCCTGGGCTGTGATCTTGCTTTTTGCCCTGCTCACTCCCTCCTCTCTGGGTTCTGAACTCCACCATCTCATGGTCACTGCCGCCAAGATTGCCTTCAACCTTCACATGCCCAACGAGCCTCTCCTTGTTGGGTATGAGATCCAGCAGTGCACCTCTCCTTGTTGGTTTCCCTATCATTTGGACCAGGAAGTTGTCATTGATGCCCTCCATGGGCAATCCTCCTGGATTTCTTATGTTGTGCTGTTTTTACTTTCAAGTAGACATCCAGGTAGTCGAAGTTCCTCACAAGGACCAGGTGCTGTGTATGTGAGGCTGCTCTGTTTGTATAGGGCCTCATCTGCTTTTTCTTCCCCATCAGGGGTCCTATAGCAGACACCCACTACAATGTCAGCCTTACCTGTCTACCTGTCTTCTCTTTAATCTTCATCCATAGGCTCTCTGTTGACTCCCTGTCCACCTCCAGGCAGAGTTCTTTGCACTTCAGCTGATCTCTCACACGAAGGCCGACTCCCATTTCTCATCTTCCTATTTTGTCTTTCCTAAAGAGCCTGTATCCCTCCATTGCAACACTTCACTCATGGGAGCCATTCCACCATGTCTCTGTGACCCCAACAAGGTCATAGCCCTGCAACTGCCCACAGATCTCAAACTCATCATGTTTATTCCCCTTGCTGCATCCTTTGGTGTACAGGTACTTCAGAGAGGCGCCACAGCATACTGATTTCCCAGAAAGGTTTTGGAGGTTTCTCCATAATGGTGCCTTGTAGGCGTTTTCTTACTTCCATGCAAATGGTGGGGGTGACCCTGCTTAAGCCTCATTTTATTGATTTCGTGATCCATTCTTGTCACATCACTCCATGCTGGTTGCTTGTAAAGCCTGTCCATCATTCCTTCCCAGGACTGCTAGTAACTCTCTTCCTTCATAGTTTTAAGCCCTCCTTACCAGCTCAGACATCCTAGTGGCAAAGATGCCTCTGCCCTCTTTAATGAGGTGGAGCCCTTCTCTTCCAAGCAGGTGCTGCTCTGCAAAAAGGGTCCAGTCATCACAGAACCCAAAACTCTGTCACTAGCACCAGCTCCACAGCCAATTATTGACCTGCATTATCAATGCCATCTTCTTCACACCCTTTCCCCTCACCGGTAGGATTGAGCATAACACTGCCTGGGCCCCCATGCCCTTGACTACTTGCCCTCTCCCTGAGCTCTGAAGTCATTTTTCATACTGTCCAGGTTGCCTCTGGCAGTATCAATGGTACACACATAGAAAAAAACAGGGGGACAGACAAGTTTCGGCAGTCCCTCCAGAACACCCTGGGTCTGGGCCCCAGCGGGCAGCAGACCTGTAGATGATAGGTCAGGCTGGCAGGTTGGTGCCTCTGTCCCCTGCAGCAGGGAGACACCAATTACAATCACTTGCTGCTTTTTCATGGTGGTCATATTGTCAGGTTTAGTGTCAGGTAGTTCATTTGCTTGAAGGCACATCTGGATCCTCTTCAACTCTGAGGGCAGTGAACTTCTTTTGGAGTTGTAAGCCCATGTTAGGGCAGGACCTTCCTTTTTGTGCCTGAAGTCACCAACTTCCATCTTTCACCTTCTCCAGAGGTTGCACTTATACTAGAGATGGACACTGCCTGCACTTCAATAGTGGCTGGGCTCCAGGGCTTTTCAAGCTGTTGCAACTCAGAGAAGATCCTTGTCTATCTCCTTTTCATCTTCTCTGATGCTGTGCAGACTGCTCACTTCTTCCCATAGCTCCTCTACTTGGAGGCACGGCTCCTCCAAGATGGTATACCTCCTGCAGGATAGAAGGCATCCTTTATGGTGTCAGAGAGTGGCCCCAGGCACTCTCTAAAGCCTGGGACTTGGAAGGATGCTTAAGCCATCTGAAGCTCTGCCTGCATCAAAGTGTCTGCCCTGACAGGAACAGCTGCTCCAACACTTGCTGGGGAAACTGCCCTGTGGCATGTAACCACCGCACCTGACAGAGTTTACACCGGTACAAATTCAGCTGAGGCCTCCTTCTTTATGCTTTTCTGCACAAACTGCTGCATCTGTTGGCTGTCTTCATGAGCTGTGCTCTAGGCCTGGCTCTTGCGTATGCTTCTGCTGAGCACTGGCTAAAAGGTGCTTGACCCTCCCTAACCAGGGGGTTCCTGCAACAAAGGCTCCAGACACCCTGACTCAAGGGCAGCTGGCCACGCTCATTAGAAGCTGCTAGAGCTTCCTCAGGCCCACACATAATCGCTTGATTTGACTTTGGGGGACAGAAAGTATGGTCCCAGTGAAGTGAGACTCCCATTGGCTTCAAAGAGATAAAAAATTTAAATCTCAATAACATGTATTAATTCTTCATATGGTCATGGGAAAGCAAGTATTGCGTGATCTGTGGGAACTGATGCTCCTCAGGCACTTTGATTGGAAACAATGAATAGGGTTATAAAAATCTTGAGGAATGGAAGACAACACATGCCAGCTCTTTGCTAAGCATTCTCAGCATGTTTACCAGATTTTCCAGCAAGGAGTGAAAAAGCAAGAAAACACACTGGACTAAGCTACAGCTATATATTTTAAATGGTCATTTTTAGTGCAAGTATTTCAGAAACCAAAAATGTTTGAGTCACCGTCAGAGATTGTGATAGTGAGCAGTACATGGGAGCTGCAGAAAACTGATCTGGATCCAGAATGAGTCATTTCTTCATTCCCCAGTAGCAGAGCAAACCCAGACCCAGACTAAAGCACACCAGTCATGGTGTCTTGGGGTTACTGGCAACTGCATTAAAAATATGTCTGACTGTAGATCCTTAGACTCATGGACCAGACATAAATAAAATAACGCTTGTGAACAAGAGAATCTAATGATGGGAAAAACCTCTGAATATCAATGTGTGCTTGAAGAAACAATGTCTTATCTCCATTCTGTAGAACTCTCTATTTAGCTGTTCCATATTTATTTATAACATGCAGAAATAGGCAGTCCCAGTGCAAGCATTGAATTTAAAGGCTCTTTATAGAAGAAAAGACACTTTTCCATTTCTAGGGCAGCAGCACAAATTCGTCACAGAACCTCCAAAATTTTTACACTAGTTGTTCTGTATAGATTTAGGTGAAAGTACTGGGGGAAAAGTTTGTACCATGTGGAGCACTAATAAAGCTACTACTTAGATGATAATTTCAGGTAGACCAAGGGATGAAATCACATGAGGAATCACTGCTTTGTTTTTTTGCTGTACGTTTCCAGTCATTGATAAATCATCCCCAAGATTAAGAACTAAAAAAGACAGAGAATGTATTTTTTAGAAATTACAAATCGGTAGGGAGTGAGAGGTATTAAAAATAGCATACGCAAGATGTGGAATAATATAACTTTGTCGGTAACATTATGCGGAATTTTATGCTGTGCTAATAGCCCTTAAATGGTGTGAATTACCTTGCTACTATACAGACATAAATCATTTGATTAGTTTACAGAGTATTCACTAATTTGGGCTGATTAAGCTGCTGAGTGCAAAGCAGTTTGTAAAAACATTCCATACACTACTTGTTTTCCGCAGCCAACAAGTAAATTGGTGTTATTAATCCTTTCAAATGTAGCTGTATTTATTATATACAAACCCTTGTTTTTAAAGGAATGTATTACATTGTCATATACACCATCATCTATCTTGCACACTACAATCCATAAGACATGCCTAAGGATTTATAAGAGCTAATGTCAATGTTTTCCTTGAATTAGAATTCTGTAACTTATCACACCTGTCTTCACAGAGGAAATTTTAAGAGAGCTCAGATACTGCCTTTATTTCAGAAGTAACCCAAAGTTCAGCTTTGATCCTTGCTTAATTTCCTGTGTTCGAGTGCAAAAGATGTACCAGGGTAAGGTGCAGTGTATTTTAATGAGGGGTTCCTTATGAGGGCTATTCACCCCAAATTATTAGTTAAGACAAATCACTACCCTAGAGAGAAAGTGCAGTAGAAGAATTGTTTTGGCTGGTGTTTAATCGAAGACTGATGTGTGAATGCTAGGCAAAAAGCAATCCTGCACTGTGCTAATTTAATCAGCTTTAAAACAAGAGCCACATTCTGGTTTTTCAATTTGATATTTAATATTAATTCATATAATCCAGAAGTGTTCTATAGCAAGTATCATTCAGGATTTAGTATTAACCAGTTTCGTTAAATACTTTGCTGCTAGAATTTCTTGAGAAATGTAGTCTCAATTCACATATGTGGTAAAGGAGAATGTAGATTAGTGGTAAATCAATGAGATAAGCAATGAGGCTCTAGAGTGCTGTAAAATGTGTGTAAATGACTGGATACACACAGGTAAATAGTTGAGATTAAGCTAAGTGCTCATTGTAAACTTGCTATTTGAACACCAGATTACAACTTCTTTTAAACCCTCTCTCCTGGGAAAAGTTGCAATTACAAAAAACTTTGCTGACTGCATCTCATCCCAGACTTTCTTTCTGAGAGGTATGACAAATACATTTAATTCAATGAGATCAGATTTTCAAATTGTATAAATTGTTACTGTTCTTATCATTAACTTTAAAGACAACAGGGGAATTTACACAAGTCAAGAATCCATTCTTTCCACTGAGCTGTAAGACTATCTCAGATGCTTTAGTTCACCATATCTCTAAAGCATGTCCTCAGACATATGCAATATATATTCCCAAATCCTAAATTTACTTGTCTTGTAAATTAAATTCCAACACCTGCCTAAAATGTTTCATTGAATAATATAAACAGGTAGCAAATTTTGGGAGTGTCAATGAGGCCTTTATTAATATTTGTGAAGAGTTTTGCATGTAAGAAGTAGAAACTTAGTTTGAAGATGTACTCAGATGTTCAAAATTGCTATTCACTATTCAAGGAAAAAGTTAATTATGGACTGCTGCTCCAACTAGAGATTCTGGGTGGGTACCAGAGTTGTTACTCAATCGTGTTGTTTAATTTTCATTGTGTTTGCTTTCCTCTCAGTGCTGTCTGCTTGCTGAAACATCGCAGCAAAGTACTAAGAAAACATGGGGGTTTTATCTATACTAGTTTCCCGTTTCTTTCTTATTCTTTAATTTTAGCTATAGCAAAGTTAAAGCAATATAGTCTCCCCCAGTTTCACAGTTGACCTCACCAGTCAGTTGCAAACCTTCCTGAATCAATATTCTCTCTCCAAGACGGCACCATTTGATCTCCCATAGATGAGTGTTTTCCCAGTCCTGCAAACTGAGAAGGTTGCTACAAGGTCTGTGAAAAGAAAGCACCGTTAAGTGGAAGATGGAAGTTCACAGGCCCATAGTGCCAGTAGGATGACTTAGCAACATCTAGTGACATAACCCCGGGAATGAAAAACAGCTCCTTTGAAAGAGAGAACTACACATGTCTTTTCTATTAACTTGCATTATGACACACGACAGAATTGTCTATTGAGGGGGAAATAAGTGCTTATAAAAGGTATTGCACATATGTTTTGAAACCTACATTTTTCTGCATGAAATATATTTTTGACATTACACCCTATTTTTGTTTTAAGAGGGAAGTTACCTTTTAATTCTTTAATATAAGGAGATTGTTTAAGGAGATTTTTTTTAATATTAGACATTTTTAAAAGGACAGGTTTGGATTTCTGAACTTGTTTTCCAGAACATTTGAGACATTACCTCGAATATCATATATGACAGGTGTTGCATTTATGGTGATGAATGAATTTGGTAATAGATGAATCCCCATGTGTTCTAGCCAGTCCTCAGAGATTAGCAGTGCTAGGGGCAGCTGGACTTATCTCTTAATAGGTATGCCAATTAGGTCCGTAACTATAGGCCTGACACAAGATGCACAAACAGCCCGTATGCTGTAGGTCCGGTTGCACTCAAGAGAAGCAGTCAGATTCACAAATAGTACAGTTTATTCTTATGCCACATCTACAGATTCTTTGTGACTGCCTACGATAAATGCACAGACTGCAGGTTGGCTATATAGCACTGCACACAAAAGAAAAAGGATTGCAATCACACACACACTTAACTCCCGGGTAATCACTTGGCGTAGCCAAGGGCTCAAATCTTACCAAAAGGCGTTCCTTCTTGGGGGCGGGGACGGGACACACGACAAACCCGCCGATCTGTCCCTCCAATTTGGTGTCGGATTATCGTTCCCCCGAGTTAGATACAAACTCGGGGTAGTATTTGCCTATGTATGTATGTGTGAGTGGGTGGGACTGTAGTCAAGCATTATCTTCTGAGTAACAACACAGTACATTCCTTGGTGCGAGGGGTGCACTGGTTTCTGTGGGAAAAGAGGGAGGATGAAAGACAAGGTCAGCAGGCTACTGCAAAAACCGTCCCTTGAGAGAAGGGAGTAGAGCAGGAGATAAATCTGTCCTTGAGATAAGTGAAAGAATGGGACCGCGCGGCCTCCACCTCGCTTTGCATTCCTCCTTGGCGCCACAACAAACACAAATCACTGGACCTCCATCCCGTTCTCTGCTTGCTCTGGGCACCCTGTGTCAAGGAAATGTGTGTTTTACAAATTTCTCACTGTTTTGCTTTTCTCACACTTCCAGCAACAGGCAAGCAACACACACTTGTGTCATCCATGTTGTTCATCAATCCTATTTTTGATCAATATAAGTTGTAATATCGGGAAATGTGTGTGAGTCCATACTTGCTGAAGTGGCTAGGTAGCGTACAATTGTGTTTTCACGTAGTTAGTGATATAATACCTAGTTATGCATGTGGAATAGAACACATGGAAAATAAGGTGAAAGCATCTAAGGTAATGTGTTGAAGATACTGTGAGGTTTGTAGGTGCTTCCATTGCATTCATCATCTTTTATTTATTAGCTTCCCTTTCAAATAAGCAATTCCAGCCATAAAAATGTAACAATTGCTTCTAAGCTGGATAATATCACTCGAAGAAAAAAAAAAAAACCCAAACAAAAAAGCAAACTGGATCTAGAGACCTCTGAAAATATCTACTCATTTCTTTATAGTAATCAAACACAACTGAAATCGTAAGAATTAAGAGGAAAAGACCAGGGAGCAAAAAAATTATACTACCGTATACATTCCAGTTACATCTGCATCTTAAATTCTGCATGCAGATCTGATTGTTTAATGTCAAAAGGATACATTAGAAATGAAAAGGTACAAAGGAGAACAACCAGAATTATTAGACTTTTGGGAAAATTTCCATATAAAGTGCAACTAAACAAAGACTTCTTATCCTGAAGAAGAGGCAGTTGGGGAAGATTATGACAGAAATCTAAAAATTCCGGAAGGAGAGAAGAAAGAATGATTGAAGTTCTTTTTCAGAAAGTATATGGTTACCATGTGAAACTCACTGCTGCAGTGTGCTTAGGATTTCAGAATATAAGTAAGCTAATCATCAGTTTGGTAAGTGAATGGTGGAAAACCACAGAGGTATTAAATTGATTGAATGTGGCTACAACTTCCTTTGTGTGACTGAGTTTTGCCAGGAGCGTTTTGTTCATCCAGACAGGCATACTGACATTTTTGCCTGACTACCTCTTCATTGGGATGAATTGCTCTTGACCTTAGAGGAGATGATTCTATAATTCTACAAAGAATAATTCTAAAAAGACCAATTCTAAAATGAACCCCAGAGGAGTCATTGTAGTTGGTGTCTCCATTCTGAGGGGTGTCGAAGGCCCAATATGCAGACCAGACCCACTTCATAGGGAACTCTGCTGCCTCCCTGGGGCCTGGGTGAAGGCCCTCACGGGAAAACTCCCTGCTCTAGTGAGACCCAAGGACTACTACCTTCTCTTCATTTTCCAGGTAGGTAGCAACAATATTACCAGGAGAAGTCCTAAATCAATGAAGAGGGATTTCAGGGCCTTGGGGAAACTGGTTAAGGGGTCGGGGGCACAAATTGTCTTCTCTATCCCTGCAGTTGCGGGGATGGATGAAGAGGATTACAGTAGGACTCCACAGATGAACTTGTGGCTCCAAGACTGGTGTTACCGTCAGGGCTTCGGATTTTTCAATTACGGGATAGTATACAGGACACCAGAGTTTTTGGCAACACATGGGACGCACCTTTCCCAGAGGGGGAAAAGGATCTTGGGGCAGGAGTTAGCTGGGCTCATTGAGAGAGCTTTAAACCAGATTTGAAGGGGGAAGGGGACAAAAATGGAACTCCCAGACATAAACCCCAGGGTAGATTATCAGAGTTTGTGGGCTGTTGTGCCAGCAATGACCTACATTCTGCTATCCCAGTGGAGGCAAGAGATGGAGACATGCAGCACAACAAAGATGCAAGGGATATTGATGGATCACTAACTGTGGTAACACCTGTGAAAACTCAGGCTGGACTTAGGACCTCTAAATGTGATAAGGTCCTGGGGACATCAACCCATCTGAAGCGCATGTATACCAATGCACACAGCACAGGTAACAAACAGGAGGAGCTATCAGGATGAAACAGGAAACCTATGATGTAGCAGCTATTACAGAAACATGGTGGGATGTCTCCCATGACTGGAGTGCACCAATTGATGGCTACAAACTCTTTAGGAAGGATAGACAAGGAAGGAGAGGTGGTGGGGTGGTGCTGTATGTTAGGGACTGTTATGATTGCTTTAAGCACAAGTGTAGTGAAGACAGGATGGAGTGTCTTTGTGTTAGAACCAGGGGGAAGGCCAACAGGGCAGATGTTGTAGTAGGAGTCTACTATAGGCCACCCACCCAGGACAGAGAGGTGGATGAAATATTCTATAGGCATTTAGGAGAAATCTCATGATCGCTTGCCCTTGTTCTTGTGGGAGACTTTAACTTCCCAGACATCTGCTGGAAATACAACACAGCAGAGCGGGACCAGTCCTGGAGATTCCTGCAATGTGTGGAAGATAACTTCCTGACACAGCTGGTGAGTGAACTGACCAGAGAAGGTGCCCTGCTGGACCTTCTCTTTGTGAACAGAGAAGGACTGGTGGATGATGTGGCAGTTGGAGGCCGACTAGGGCACAGTGATCATGAAATAATAGAGTTCTCTATTCTTAGAGAGGTCAGGAGAGGGGACAGCAGAACTGACATCCTGGACTTCCAAAGGGCTGACTTTGACTTGTTTAGGCACCTGCTTGACAGGATCCATTGGGAGACGATCCTGAAAGGTATAGGGGTCCAGGAAGGCTGGGCACTCTTCAAGAAGGAAGTCTTTATGGCACAGGAGCAGGCTGTCCCCAGGTGCTGTAAGAGAAGTCAGCGGCAGAGAAGAACACCCTGGCTGAACAGGGAGCTTTGTCTGCAACTCAGGGAGAAAAGGAGAGTTTACAGGTTTTGGAAGAAGGGGCTAGCCACTCACAGTTGATTACAAAGAGGCTGTGAGGCTATGCAGGGTGGAAATCAGGAGATCTAAAGCCCAGCTAGAAATTAAAATGGCTTCAGCAATCAAAGACAAGAAGAAATCTTTCTATAAGTATGTGAGCAGCAAAAGAAAGACCAGGGAGAGCCTCCATCCCCTGCTAGATGCAGGAGAAAACATGGTAACAAGTGATGAAGAAAAGGCTGAGGTGCTTAATGCCTTCTTTGCCTCAGTCTTTAATAACAAGACTAGTTGTATTGAGGGAATCCAGCCTCCTCAGCCAGAAGACACAGACTGGGAGAACGACCTCTACGCATTCCAGGAGGAGATAGTCAGCGACCTACTGCATCACATAGACACACACAAGTCTATGGGACCGGATGGGATACACCCAAGGGTGCTGAAGAAACTGGCTGGGATGCTCGCCAAGCCCCTTTCCATCATTCACCAGCAGTCCTGGCTGACTGAGGAGGTCCTGACAGATTGGAAATTGGCCAATGTGACACCCATACATAAGAAGGGTCGGAAGGATGATCCGGGAAATTACAGGCCTGTCAGCTTGACTTTGGGGCCCAGGAAGCTGATGGAGCAGCACATCCTGAGTACCATCTCACAACACATGCGGGACAACCAGGGGATCAGGCCCAGTCAGCATGGGTTTATGAAAGGCAGGTCCTGCTTGGCAAAACTGATCTCCTTCTACGACAAGGCAACCTGCTTATTGGATGAGGGAAAGGCTGTGGACGTTGTTGACCTTGACTTCAGTAAGGCCTTTGACACCATTTCCCACACCATTCTCCTGCTGAAACTGGCTGCTCGTGGCTTGGATGGGCACATGCTTCACTCAATAAAAAACTGTCTGGATGGCCGGGCCCAAAGAGTTGTGGTGAATGGAGTTAAATCCAGCTGCTGGCCGGTCACGAGTTATATCCCCCAGTGCTCGGTTTTGGTGCCATTCTTGTTTAACATCTTTATTGATGATCTAGACGAGGGGATCGAGTGCACCCTCAGTAAGTTTGCAGATGACACCAAGTTGGGTGGGAGTGTTGATCTGCTCGAGGGTAGGGAGGCTCTGCAGAGAGACCTGGACAGGCTGGAGCGATGGGCTCAGGCCAACTGGAGGAGCTTCAATAAGGCCAAATGCTGGGTGCTGCACTTTGGCCACAACAACCCCCAGCAGCGCTGCAGGCTTGGGGAGGAGTGGCTGGAGAGCTGCCAGTCAGAGAGGGATCTGGGGGTGTTTACTGACAGCCGGCTGAACATGAGCCAGCAGTGTGCCCAGGTGGCCAAGAAGGCCAATGGTATCCTGGCTTGCATCAGAAATAGTGTGGCCAGCAGGGACAGGGAAGTGATCTTCCCCCTGTACTCGGCACTGGTGAGGCCGCACCTCGATTCCTGTGTTCAGTTTTGGGCCCCTCACTACAAAAAGGACATTGAATTGCTCGAGCGTGTCCAGAGAAGGGCAACGAAGCTGGTGAAGGGTCTGGAGGACAGATCTTATAAGGAGCGGCTGAGGGAACTGGGGTTGTTTAGTCTGGAGAAGAGGAGACTGAGGGGAGACCTCATCGCCCTCTACAACTACCTGACAGGAGGTTGCAGAGAGCTGGGGATGAGTCTCTTTGACCAAGTAACAAGCAATAGGACAAGAGGGAATGGCCTCAAGTTGCACCAGGGAGGGTTTAGACTGGATATTAGGAAGTATTTCTTTACAGAACGTGTTGTTAGGCATTGGAATGGGCTGCCCAGGTAAGTGGTGGAGTCCCCATCCCTGGAGGTCTTTGAGTCACGTTGACATAGCACTTAGGGATATGATGTTGTTGAGAATGGTCAGTGTTGGGTTAATGGTTGGACTAGATGATCTTCAAGGTCTTTTCCAACCTAGATGATTCTGTGATTCTGAGTATTAACCAGTTTTCCTGGGCCCCTCTTCCCTCCACGGTTTCATCTCATGGCACTCTTCCAAGCACATCTTTGAGAAGGATAAAATCTGCTCTCCTGCAGTCCAGTGGTGTGATCTTGCTTTTTGCCCTGTTCACTCCCTCCTCTCTGTGTCCTGAACTCCACCGTCTCATGGTCACTGTAGCCAAGGCTTCCTTCCTCCTTCCTACTTCCAGTGACACCCTTCTTGGTTTTGAGTATGAGGTTCCTTGTAGGTTTCTCTATCATTTGGATCAGGAAATCATCACTGATGCCCTCCATGATCAACCCTCCTGTTGCTTATGTCCTGCTTGTTTTTAATCTCTAGTAGACGTCAGGGTAGTTGAAGTCCCCCAGGGCCTGTGGACATGACACTGCTCCTATCTTTTTGTTGGATGCCTCATCCACTTGTTCTTCACAGTAATTTGTTTTTCAGTCCAATACTGTAAATGAAAAAGGCTTCTAACATGAAAAGCCATTGTAAGATATCTTAAAATTTTACCAGACCAGATAACTTGAAGTTTATCAGACTTTACTCTGTCAGATGTCTGGCAGGGTCTGGCTTTTATCTTGTCTATTGAACTGATGAGATTAAGTGCTACAACTTCTGCTTTTAGAGATCCTTATATTCAGAGATTGGCAGCATTGTGAATCAAAAATTATCTTCCAAGAGCCATACCATCTCAGTGGTAATATTTGTCCCTGGATGCTGATAGGGTATTTGTTTGTATGAATTAGAATTAAATATAACTTCCCTTGTAAAGAAGAGAGTCTGTTACATTTCCTAGTGCTGCATGGCTGCAGGTCTTTTGTAGGTTCTGAATTTATCAACCATTCAACTTCTGATTGACTTACTTTGAAGTTGAAATGCCTAAAGGGACTTGTTCTACCCTTGTATAATAGGAATTTTGCTGCTGGGTTTATGTCTAGTTTGTCAGAATCAATGCTGTATGGTTCATAACGCAACGTGATGATCAGTCTGACTTAAAGAGTAAACACTGTGAACCAATTTCATCCTTATCTTTGTATTGCAATAGTCCCAATCTTGGCATTTATTTCACAACATAGAAGGTTTTGTGACCAAGCATTTCGTGGATCCTGAAAAGCTATTCAGGTGACATAGAAGTGACCTACCAAAGGTAACTTTAATACCAGTTCAGTGTATTACCTAGATATGCGTCATTTGGTAATTTATTACTCCTTTTTGGAACTGATCCCAAATTTGAGCTAAAGTTAATGAAAGTGGTTTACATACAAATGTTCTAAATACTGTGCAAGGCCCCAGGGTTAAAGTTTCAAAATGCTCCATCAATTTTCTTGTTCCAGATTTCTGTTGCAGCTTTGTGTCTTTTTTTTTCCAGGTGCCTGTAATTACATCTATTTAGATGTTTAAATAACGATCTGCTGACAGTTGTGGTTACAGAGCTAATTTGTCTCTGTCCCTCTCTTGTCCTTTCAATGACAGGGAGAGCTCTGATTTCTTTCTACATATAATTTCTTGAATTCTTCCACTCTAAGCAGTCCTTTAGGTACCCTATGAAAGAATTTCTATTCAAGCATGCTGACTTGATTTTTATATCTGTCTGGAACTGCAGTCATCCTCCTCAAATGAAATCTTATGAAATTTCAACAATAATAGCAAAATATAAAATGTTTTTAACACAGAAAAAGGTCAGATTTCTTGTGCCAAATCCAAGTAATGAAATATTTCAGGAGGTGCAAGTGTCAAGCAAAGTGTTGAACAAGTGCATACAGTAATCAGCCGTGTTCTTGAACTTTTCACGCACATGCTGGTCAGTTCATTGTGGATTTATCACATTCAGTGTACATATCTGTGTACTATTTGTCTGAGTGGACTGGCAGTTCCAGGGGTCAGAACAACCAAAGTTGCAGTTCCAACTTTCTAACATCTACAAATCCCAGCAAAACTTGAACAGAAAACAAAAAAAGTTTGTATTGCTATCTTTACAGCTTCCTATTCAGTGAGATATTGGAAGCAAGTAGTAAAAAATTCTGGGAAGAAGAATCTATACAATATTAAGAAAAAGCCATACTTAAGAGTCTTATTTTGGACAGAGTCCTATGGTACTAAGTAATGCACAAAACTGCACATAAAAAGACAACACCCCAAAGAGCTTAAGCTCTCAATGTGTTCTCTCCTTGCTCTCCCTTGTCTGGTCATACAGAGTATCACATATTGGCTCAACTTCATTCATGTAGGAACAGCTGAGATCTTTAGTTACATTTACAATTAATACTTATAAGGATAAAGCTGGTGAGACAAAGAGCAGCTCCATTAATGAATGCAGTAGTCTTTAAAAACATTGATAGTTCATGGCAATGTCTTTATGAAATTGCGTTCAGTATAAACCTGTCTGTAGATAGAAACTGATGTCATGATAAGTATTTTCTTGTTAGTGACTTTGTAACTAAGGAGTGAGCTGGTAGTGCATCTGTGATCCCTGCTTCATAATATCTAAGTATAACTTAGCCAAACTCTCAGATAGACCATGAAAGCCAAGACACTGGCCACCTTTTACAGAGGAATTATTCAGTATCTAGCCCTTTACAATGTGGAATGAAATTTAGCACCACAACTCTACCATACGGTAAAGTTACAGTTGTGGCCTACAGAGAATGATTTACTGAGAGGTATTGAAGAGCTTTTCCCTTTTATAACTAAGATCCTTTGAGACAATTGTTCTTGCATAGCCTGATATGTAATACAGTTATTGTAGAGTTATATGTAGAGTTGCATTGCAAATATCTTCACTTGACATTTCTCCAATAAACAGGTCACCTGTTTGCAGAAAGTTTTGGTGGCCGCCCGAGGCACATTTTATTAATTATGAGACATTAATCATGGAAATGTACAAGCAGCAGCAGCTGACTCCCAGCCCATATCATTGAATTTAGCGAGAAGTATCCCAGTCCTTAAATGTCAAGAATAATTTCAAGTGATCCTTAAAGGTATTAGTTTCTTTAAAATAACTGCTTGCCTTTTTTTCTTTCCCTTATGAAAATAAAGCCCTACATTTTAAAATGGAGTTTGACCACTCTCCATACCTTCTCACTCCAGATTAATGACTGGCAGTGTGGTCTGTCAAATGAGTAGTCCTATCATGACAGGCATCAGTCAGAACGTGTGGAGTAGACAGAGATGGTGACCTGATCTTCCTAGAGTTGATATTCTTTGCAAAAGCAGAACGTGTTGCACACCTGGGGAGATATCTAAATTTGGCCCTACCTCTGCAGCTTTGCAATTACTTTGTTATGGTGGGAAAGCTGCATCAGAAATATTAAGTGGTGTGAGTGGAAGAAGAGCTCAGCAAAAAAATGCCCTTGCTTTCAGTACAGACTACTGCAAGAGCTGTATTTCTGGATTATGTTCATTCCAGTGCACGATATATCCTCCCTAAATGTGTGTTCACGTCTTTATTAGAGTTTTCCAATAAATACTTCAGCAAGAAGATTACTCTCCTAATCTCTTTTTAAGATGTAAAACATTAGACTGATCATAACTGTCTGTTCTGGAATTTTAGCCCTACTTCTACCGAAGTCCTTTTTCTTCCATGGTGCTTCCATGAGTCTGGGATCTGCCAGTCGACATCATTGTGGAACAGAAAAAGAAAGTTCTGAACTGAAGGACTGCTCAAATGGCAATGCTCTGTTTGCTAAGTACTTAAAAGATGAGGCTTGAAGTTTTAAGATCAAACTGTGTGTTTGTTTTTTCATGAAAGACTGCTTCAAAATAGCAGCTTTCTCAAGTTATCTTAAGGACCATGAACTGAGTGATGTGGCTGAGGGATAAGGATATATGAAACTCAGTGAAACTCAGTGGGCGCATTAGTTCTATTTCCTTAGGCTCTCTTTCTCTCTTTAGGAACTTGGAGTACAATATGGCTATGTAAAGCTCTATTTGGGAGCTTGAATAACAATTAAGAGGAAAATATATGTGGACATGGGACTTTTTTCTGCATAGTTGTGGTTTATAATATTTAGAGACTATACTTCTAGCTTTTTATTGTTCAAGACGGTAAGTACCTGCACAATGGAAACAAAACATAATTATCTCCTGTGACAAGAATAAGTGGTTAGCTTCTTAACAAACAAGTTAATATATTATAAAATCATGATGGTTGGTGATTACAGAACATGTTAATAATGCACATTGGGCTCTATAATTTCATATACTGTACCTCAATGAGTCTTTCAGCAGGTGCAGGTAGGAAGAGCAGACCAAAGCCAGACTAGAACTATCTACTTTGTTTACTGTTTGGACTGGAATGCATTCACCAAACCATGCATCATCATCTTCTCCCTGTTACTGACCTCATTGTAAAAACTAATCCTTTTAGCTGCTGCATCTAAAATCATTATTACATAATTTTGGCCAAGACTTAAAAAGGGACTATATGAATGTGGTGTTTGCTAGGCTAGAATAAGGTTTCCAAAACTAGGTGAATTCATCCAGAAAGATTTTTGAATAAGGACTTTATTCATGGAAAAAAATAACACTTGTCCTGATTGGCTTGGATGAATTGTACAGTTTGTCTGTGTGTAGTGTAGAAGAGGGATTCTGCAGTATGTGCTGTTTAAAAAAAGCTCTTTGTGCTGTCAGGGAGTGGAGGCACACTCCAAATTGCTGTGCCACAGACACCCATCTCCATGCTGATTCTCTGCTCTTTCTACTCTTGACTCACCATCTTCTCAATTGCCCCTCTGTGGAGACTGAAAAGCCCCAGTTCAATGCTTTTCCATGTTTTATGACAGCTTCTTCTCTCTTCTAAGTTCCAGTCCACAATAAAACCATTCAAAACACTGTCTTCAATAAATGTAGCAGGTACATTTGGTCACAAGATTCAGTGAAAAAACCCAAAGATATTTCATTTTCTCCTGAGAATTTTGCTGATTGTGCTGACTGTATCTCAACCCTTAGTAAATTATAGGATTTACAAACAAAATGTCTAACTCTTGTTGGACATCTCAATGGAAGGTAAATGGGGTCAATGTCTAATTGTTCATATGTGGTGCAAAGATAAACAATAAGCATGATGGATACAAGTACCATACCTATCGAAAATGTTAATATGAGTCCAGAAATGTGACAAACATTATTTCAAAACAGAGGGAAAGACCCAGGCATTGTAAGGCCAAGGACTGTAAAGTTTGAGTCCTGTTATTTAAATATCTCATATTGGTGCCTCAGAACTATCTGCCTAAAAGTGAATGGAGCTATATGTATTTTTTTCCACATACAACTATATGTGGAAAAAATCTTGAAATTTATTGCAAAGGTAGAAGAAGGTGGAGATCTACCTTCAAAGGTGGATTAGAGAGCAGTTTCCCTTCTGGTTTGATTATCATATCCACAGTAAAGGTTCTTGGACATCTTGAAGCAGCTAGTACCAAATCATGCTAGAGAAAGAGACAGAGGGAAACAGACCACTTCTATAGCTGACACCACTCTAACCTGCTACAAGTGGTATTTTCTTGTACTAGCTTTTAAGAATGGGAGTGTATCAATAGGTTAACTTCACAGGAAAAAACACACACAAGCTTGGAGATCACTGTCATGCTTCTGGGCTCCTCAGGATCTTCAGCTAGGTAGAAGTTCCCCCTTAGGCTGCTGCATCAAAACAAAATATCCTTAGAAGCAATCCTGCCCCAGAGAAAGGATGTTGCTGCAGGCTGCTAGTGACAGCACTTGCATTATGCAGATTAAGACAACTTGGTGATGGATTTATCCGATGTACTTGGCTTTTCCTCTGTTGGCAGAATCTCTGTGAGCAGACAAAAAAAAAGTCCAGCTTGCTTTGGTATTCACAATTATTATTTCAAAGGCTTGAGGGCCATGAACTCTTCCTCTCACCTTCAGCTGTCAGGTAAGTTTCTGTGAACTCACTGTGAGATGGGTCTGTCTTTATCTCTCAGACTACCAAGCTTATAACAATGACAAGTATGTATAAAACTTTGTGGAACCTGAAAACCACAAATCTAAAGCTTCTTTTCATGGGTGATCAATTGTAATATTTCACCTCCATATTCAAATCTTTTTTGTTACTGTTGGTTTTGGACTCTTTTTAGCTATTATGGTAGCTAATGGGTAACTGTAAAAGTCTCAGGCTCTGGAAGTGCTAATTTTCCTGTTAAACTGCTTAGTTGAGCATTCCTCTAAAAATTTAAGAGATATGGGGGAAATAAAAATGGTTTTAGATTGCATATTTCACAAGAACACATCAGAGGATTTTTTTTCTGTATTCCATGTAGAAAAACATTTTTTGCTTTACCTGTTTAACCGTGTTAGCAGCATATGCAGCTTGTGGAACAACATGATTCTTTGGAAGAACATCATGTATTTTAGAGTCAGTAAGTAGCTACCAAACCATCATCTAATTAGATTAAAACTGCAGCCTTCTGGAAAGAATATTAACTATCACCACCTCTGTATGAAGAATGCCTGGGTATATGTCTGCTGAAGATAAAATTTGATAGCAATATCTGAGACAGTTTGGTTTTTAGGGTATATTTTCCAAAATGCAGTTTTATGGTTAAGGTTTTACTTTTCACTTTTCTAAATATGATTGTGTTGCTGCTCATAAAGTAAAGATGATGGTGTGGTGGGGAAAAAGAAGAATGTTGCTTTTTTATTTAAGGTATGTGGAATAATTCACATACAGACTCGTATGCTGTAATTGTAAAGCTGAAATAATATTTTTCATCTTGACTCCAATCCATTCACGTTCTCTCTCACGCGAAAAACCAAATCTTTTAAAAGCAAGTATTTGTTGAAATATATAGCACAAGGTCACATGCAGATTTATCATGCAAAATGACACTTTAAAAGCTGGAATAAGCTTGAGATGATCTCAGTGAGCAAGTTGGTCAGGAGAAGGTGATACATATTTATAGTAAGAAAAAACAATGATCAAACCACAATAATTATATTGAAAAAAAAAAAATTGCTGAGGTTTTTTGGACATTTGCCCATAAGTAAGTTAGAGAGGTAATAATATGTATGTTGGCATAGTATAAGGAAAAGAATAAACTGCATACCTAACTGATTTTTGTAAAGCTGGTTATTCAAATAAATTAAAATAACCCATTTAATTTAATGAATTATGTTTTATTTTTAAATTGTCTTCTGTCTTCCAAAAACTCATATCCATTGACACCCCAAGATCCTGCTATTAAAAAAAGCCAGCTATTTTTCTTGTTAGTAGTAACTTTTCCCCCTTTAAACCTTAAGAGCAAGTATAAGGCAATATATTAAAAAAATACATTTAAAAAACGGTGTTTCAAGCATTCCTTACACATTGGACTTTTTCGGAAGCATTTGCTGCCAGCATGTAATCATAACTCATGTAAGTGGAGGCAATAGAGCACTTTACCTTTGTCATTTTTTAAGAAAAGATAACACTGCTTCTTAGAAACTGGAGTCTTGGGGTCTTTTTTTCCATTACTGAAGTGGAAAAGTCAACATTTTTAACAAGTTCTTCCATCTGTTGGAGGGACTTAGACTCAGGACAGGATTCACGCTGCTAAATGTTAGTTTAGACTAACTAAGCTAAGTTCAGGATGGATCACTATCTAACTTCTGCCATCAGTCAATGCAGAGGGCATTTCATTCTATTCTAAGACAAGTGTTTTAGATTCTATGAATTTTTCATTTAGCTTCAGCAATTTCTCTAGCTTGGTGCAATTCTATAATTTCCCTTAAAGGAGCTAATAGCTTCTTAAGGCAATTTGAGTTCACAGACTGATTAAAGGACATGTTCCTCCTGCTACATTCTTCAGTAGTTGCTAATAAGCAAAGCTCCAGCTTAAACTTAACTACAAATGTTTTTAATAGTAAATAAGTTAGTTAATATCTATTTACTAATGCTGCTGTTTATTTACTAGCTATTAAGGACTAGATGACAGCTTTTCATGAGAGAGACATGTTGTCTGTGTATATTTCAGCACAACTTTGTGTTGCAATGACTTGTTTAAACTTCTGTTAGGTTACGTGATTATAGGCTTACCTCCAGTCAGACAGAGGAGCCCAGCATGCCACTGGCAGGTGGGGGGACCCAACAGCCTCATGAGAGACCTGACCCCCTGTCTAAGGTGTCAGCCTCACTGCCCAGGGGGGTGATCAGAAAGTCACTGCATCATTTCTCCATCTAAGAGGTGTGCTACCTGCTGCGGGGTACAGAATTCTACTATGGGATGCAGGGAACAGCACTTTGAGATTATGGAAAACTTATTAGGGGATTCTTAGGGAGGACCATAGGCAGGAAACGGAAGACTCAGGGTGGTTTGGGGAGGAACAAGTGTAGAAAAATTGAGGGATAAGGGCCTAAGTGTTGGTTGCATGGTTAGTATGCATGTCTGGCCATGCCCTGTGCCTAATCTGCCTATCTTCTCATTAAAATCCATTTCTGAATATTTTTCTGGGTAAGGGAAAATAGTCTCTTTCCTGTATGTAGAGGTGTAAATGTCAGCCACTGGAATTGTCTGTGGATCAGAGGCCTGTGTGCATGGGGTGCCAGCAACTGGGGAGGCTGGATCATGTGCATACTGTGGGGTTATTGCTACTACATCAGTATATTAACACCAGCATAAGCCAAGCCAGACTTGACAGTGAGTAGGGCAAATGGCTTGAGAAGCCAAGTAGACAGCACAAGTTTTTGAGTTGGCTACTGGAGGAACCATGGTGTCCAAGCCAGCTACTGGGGACACTCTAGGGTCTGGGGGTTGGCTGAGAAACACGTTTGCATGTGTGTTTCATCATGCATGAGGCAATTGGAGATTGGGGAATCTGTGAGCCATCTACAGGGTATACTAGGTGTCTGAGGCCAATTACTGGAGGGGTCGTCAGCATGTGTGTCTGTGTATGCATTTCCATGTGTGTGCAAGAGGGTTCTGTGCCAGCAGTGGAAATGGGGCTGCAGCCTTGGGGGTTCATGTGTCCAGATGCCAGCAGCTGAGGAGACCAGGGATCCAGGGACAGCCACTGACTAGACTGAGAGTCTTGGGCCAGGTATTGGAGGGATCCATACTGTGTGTCTATCTGTATACATGTTTTCCACTAATGGACCTTCATCCTGACCCTGACCAGGGGAACAGGATAAGGATGTTGGTGCTGGTTTTGTTTGAGCACTGTGTGTGTCTGTGTGCATTGATCTTTTGGCTGGCTGTATATATAGATATAATGTGTTGTACATGTATGCTTGGAGGTGTGAGCCTACTGCAAATAAATGCTCAGCCTCACACATGGTCAGACCAGGGGGCATGGAGCTGCAGCAACCTCACCTCTATCAGACTACCTAATTCAGCAACCCCTAACAACTTCTACCTCCCAGCAGCTGGCAGAACACAGATACTTTTATACTGAGTATAGCGGCATATCCTCAGGTAGAGTTATCTGGATCATGTTAGCCTGCAGGTCCATCTTTAGGTAGTAACAATCAGATAAACAGCTCTTGAAATACCTATGATGCAGCTTATTTTATTTATCTGTACAGATAGGATATTTTTTTCCCACTCATTCTTTTTATTCTCCCTTTCTCTAATAGCCTCAGTTTGCTTATTCCATTAACAGTGAACCGAAAAAACAACAAATAACAAACAAGATAGTTAACTTCATCAATGATATACATACTTTAAAAAGAAGATATTTTCAAGATAGAACTACAGAATTCACTCTGGAAATTAAAAACTCCCAAACAAATCAAACCTCTTGAAAAGAGTTGTTTTTCCTTGGAGTTGTTTCATTCCAGATATTAGGGTAATAAGTAGCTTTGGCTCCTCAGGCAAGGCCTCATCTCCTCTTCTCATGGCTCTTTGTTATAATATTATACAGTTCAGCATATGATGGGTCTGTCTGCAGAAGAAAAGCATATAAAGGGAGGCTTTTCCTTTGTTTTTTAAAAAAATCTACACTATCAATCTGCATAGGAAATATGGATACAAAGATACAATAATAAACACTTATTCTATACCTGCTTGGAAAATTGCAGGGTAGTGATGCTTTTCCATTAGAGCTATTCATATGAGCAATGAACTTAATCGTAAAACCAAAAAAGCTGATTTAGGCATGGAAATAAAAAGATGCACTCTTCTACTTGGAAGAAAGATAGGCTGGGATTTGCATAGTTCATACCAAAACAAGGTACTGTCTATAGAATATCTCTCTCTTCCTAGAAAGCAGGATTGAATATGCGTTGTAAAGTCAAATGAGAATGTTTTATTGAAAATATCTGATTTGCATGTTTTAATATTGATGAGTCTATTTTTGGTTTTGTAGCATAAATCCCTATGTGTCAGAATATATAATCTGAACAGCTAAATCATGGGGAACACCAACAATGTGCATACATCTCAGTACCCTGGGTATGTAAACTGTCTTTAGTAAGTCAGCACCTATGCAGACACAGAGATTTGTGGAACATAAATACTTGTAAATCATACAAAAATAAGTATAAGCATATGAAGAAGGCATAAGGGTAAACTGGCTGGAAATGACTAGCAGAAAGTTTTCCTGGCATCAAGGAACTTCTCCTGGTGATAAGATACAGGTTCTGGGTCCTGAACTGCCATACATTGACATGTCAGACCTGGAAAAGGAATAAAATAGAGAAGAGAAGACCATTCTAACAGCCATTTCCTTGCTTTTTTCCCCCCCTTGCTCATATCAAGAGCTCTTATGCAAAATAGCATGGTGATTATCACCCCCAACAGTAATCATCTACTAGGAAGTTCTCAAAGTACACTGTGACTTCTTGGTCATAGGCCTTTTCAGTTTTGTTTAGTATTTCATACATTTTTAAGGTGAATGAGTCTGTGAAGTCAGCAAATTTGAATGAACTAATTATAGTGTCCTCCTCAGACACTTCTGTCTATTGACACTATGAAACCTCTCTCCCTATCTCAAGGAGTAGTCCAATGATTACTAAGGCAGCTCTTGCATCCTTTAGGTCTCTCATTTGACATTTAGATCATGAGTGCCAGGAGCAGCTCACCTTAAGGAAAAATATGGTTGTGTTCTGTGTAAGCTTTCTTTGCCTGTTGCATGTCAACTTTTTTAACTCTGGAAAACATAATCTAGTGTTTATACAAAAAAAGTCTAAACATAAAATGGCTTTCTTGTATATCACTAGGAATCTTAGATTAGACTGCAATGAAAAGTCATACAAGCATTTAATTACCAATTGTTTGCTGTAAATACCTTTATCTAGATTTAATAGGATTCCAGGATTGGAATATCACACAGTTTTCACTATAAATATATTGGCTCATTGCCATTTGTTTTCCAGTGTGTGGGCCCCTGCCAGTGAAGTTTCAGAGTTGTCATTGACCACAAGTGTATGTTTAATACCTATAGCATTATGCATCTGTAGGGAGGAAATAGCCATTTCATATTGGCAACATTATTTTTTTCTAATTGGGTTGGTTATGTACAGTGTTCACTGGATCTAAATATATCTTTCACTGAGCAAAGTGCTAAAGGTTTCCTTCTCAAGGTTTGAGACAAGTGAACAAAATTATTAAAGGGAGCCCTTGATGTCTATGGGAACATAAACACTTCATTGTTAAGAAATTCTTAATTAAGAAGATTTTTCAAAGAAATACTAAAATATGAATAATAATCACATTGCAATCAACTAGGAAAGAAATTGGGAATTATAGAAGTGTTAGGGAAGATGTAGAAGGCTTGAGGCAATGAAGAAACACTTCCAGGGTCTCACCTTAAGTTATCTCTTTTTTAAAATATGGTTTAATCAAGGCCATTGGACTTGACTATACTGAATAATTCCCATAATTATAATAATTACTGAATTATTATACTGAATTGCCAGTAGTGGCTATAAGTTCAAAATGTTTCTGTGAAGGTAGCACCCAAGCCACCATTACAATTGACACCCCTGGTATTATTGTCAACAATCCTGTCATGAAAATAGTGTCAGGGAGCATTGAGGGGGTGAGACAGAAGCTGCCCCACACAGGTCATGCCCACCTCCATGGATCTGAACAGGGAGCAGAGCTGGACCCTGCAGCACCCATGGCATGTCAAGGTCGTGGGGGTACAGAGGTTGAGGCTGAGATGTGGGTCTGAGGAGTCCACCAAAAGATGGGGCTGAAGATCAGCACCCCATGTCCATCCAGACCTGAGACCTGGGTGTCTCAGTCTGAGTTTATAAATGGGACCCCTGCAGTGGGTGGGTGCACCAAGTTGGGCTGGTAAGGGCCATTAAGGTCTGACACTAGGTGTGGAATGTGAAATAGGTTTTTAACTGTTGGGATCCCTTCAAGAGTGGATTTTAACATCAGTGGGACAACACTTACTACTGCACACTTGCTATACTTATTCCACGAACAAACACCTAGATGGGTTTACTGCTTCAGACCTTTTATTTTTTATGTGCATTTAATAATCTGACAGGGCACAAAATTTCCAGTGGGAGACGCAAAAAACACCTGAGTTTGGTTCTGTGGAAAACGGAGCAGTTGCAAGTGTAGGACAGTGCGCTGAGGAATTTCTAAATGAGCTACAGACAACACAGTGCAGATCAGCCTAGGAAAGGGAAAATATGGATAGAGGAGGTTGGCACATTCTGCATCCTCTTACTCCTGCTTGGTCTGCTCTTCTTTCCCTTCAGAAATAATACAGTCCTTATGCCAACCCTCACAATATGGTAAGTCCATTACATAGCCCTGAATGGAGTTTGCTCTGAAGAAAGAAAGGAAGCTTCAGCAGCCTATGCAGCTAAAATGCATACTCTAGCACATGTAGAATGATGGTTTCCGCTTTGTTTCCCTGAACATGCACCTGAGTCAATGAGTCTAAAAGCAAAGCAAGAGGGCAATATCAGATTTAGTGCTTCAAGTACTAAAAGAGATGATCCATGATCATGAGATTTTTTTTGGCAATATGCCACTTCTTACTATTCTTCTACAATATAATTTTTTCTTCCTCACCTGTTCTGCTGATTGAGGATGCCAATTAAACTCAGATACTGGAGTAAAAAGAGCAGGCTGATTTTACTGTTAATAATCAAAGGATATAACTAGGAAAAATAAAGTAGGAAAAATACAGAATAGTACACTTACTTATTACTACATACAGTTAAGCAAGGCAATGCACCTGATCATTACTACACGATGGGGACAATAGTGATTAAGAAAGATACATTACCACTTGCATACATTACCAACATACAAATCCACAGATGCTGGGGAGCCCCAGTTACAGCAAGGATTTGGAGCACCTTTCCCTGCAAGTAGGAAGTCCTACGCGATGCATCTATTTGCAGGTGAGGCATCCAAAGTCGCGGCAAAAGGGTCCAGCCTTATATCAAAAATCAGCAAGTCAAAATGACTTGCACCTTTTTTTTTTTTTTGAGCGGAAGCATCTGGTTTCATCCTCCTGTTGGATTCTACCCAAAGCCTGGCCAGGGCCTGGGTGGGAGAACCAAGGGGGTTTCTAACAAGGCCAAACACTTGGGTTCTCAGCCTTGAACACTGCTAAACAAGGGAAGTTGGATACACATTCTTACAACATTTCATCCTCACTACTGATTACATTTTGTCTAAGATACATCTTTCACTAGTGAGCATACATGTTTTGTTAATGATCAGATACTAATTAATGAATGCTAGTAGTAATACAGATTTTACTAATTAGCAGATACTAGATAGGTTCATCTAGAGGTCAACTTTGTTTAAGGACCTAGCACTACATTGCCATACTTCACAAGTATCTTGCAGTTCTAAATCCAGAATGCACGATCCTATAGTAGATTATTCTGTGGGAATGATTTGAAAGGGATTTTGTCCAGAAGAAAAGGGCAACAGAAGATCTTATTAAATCATTGTGTTTGTGTTCTGAAAGGTCAAGAATTTACCAACATGGAATAAGGCATCAGTTTCATAGAATCATAGAATTATAGAATCATTTATGTTGGAAAAGACCTTTAAGATCATTGAGTTCAACCGTAAACCTAACAGTGCCAAGTCCATCACTAAACCATGGCCCTAAGTGCCACATCTACATGTCTTTTAAATACATCCAGGGGTGGTGACACAACCACTTCCCTGGGCAGCCTGTTTCAGTGCTTGACAACCCTTTCAGTGAAGAAATTTTTTCCTAATATCCAATCTGAAATCAATCAATTTAAATCAATCCCTCTTTTCCTAATCATAATTTTGAAACAGTGTTTCAAACATGATGATGAAACAGTATACTATTTAATAGACAAGGCATCAGGGTGAAGAAGTAAGCATGTTTTGCAGCTACTTTCATGAGAGTCCTTCAGATGCTATATGGCTTTACCAAGGGTAATCTGCTAATACTGAATACAGAAATACAGCATATGCTAACAGATGAAATGCTGCTGAAGAGACACGGAAAGCTCACAGGTCAGAATCATCTCTTTTTCTTTTATGACAACAGGAAATATATTAATGATTAAATTCTCCTGCTGAAAACCCTGAATGCTATGGTATCCTAGATCCTGTCCTTGTTCCTTTGTCCATGGCATAGCTTGTGAAGTGCCGTAGAAAACAGCATTGAGAGAAATCTGTTATCACAATAAATCCTGGCTTCAGCTGTCTCCATTTATTCAGGCACAGACAAGTTTCTGTCAGGGTAATCAAGGGCTCTGACAGGGAAACATGCAAAGACAGAGAATAATCTTACTCTAAGAACATGAAGATAGAGCAGATTTATGAGAACCATGGGTCAGATGCTTCACCAGATCAGATGAGTCTTGTGTCATTGCGTTAAAGCAAAGCCAGGAAACCCACCAATGTGTTGCTGGTTAATAATAAACTATTCCTGTTCTCAGAACACTCTGGCTGAAGCCAGGTATCAAAACATAAATAGCATATACATTGCATTAAACCTATCTGAGTTTTGTACAGTATGTTCTGGCTGTACCCAAGTGTTGCTGTTCAGCATGTGCTTTTTGCACACTGGCATAGCGTTCAAGATAGAAAGGAAACCCTTCTTTCACTTCCTTCTATTCTCCTCCTCCTTCCCTCCAACATTTCTATAAAGTTTGATGGTGACATGGACAGTGGTATTGAGTGCCCCCTAGGCAAGTTTGCCAGCAACATCAAGCTCTGTGGTGCAATCAACAATGCTGGAGGGAAGGGATGCCATCCAGAGGGACCTTGACAGGCTGGAGAGGTGGGCCTGTGCAGACCTCATGAAGTTCAACAAGGCCAAGTGCAAGGTCCTGCACATGGGTCGAGGCTATGCCAAGCACAAATACAGGCCGGGCAGTGCGTGAATTTAGAGCAGCCCTGCGGAGAAGGACTTGAGGGTATTAGTGGATGAAAAACTGAATGTGAGCCAGCAATGTGCACTTGCAGCCCAGAAAGCCAACTCTATCCTGGGCTGCATCCAGAGAAGTGTGGCCAGCAGGTTGAGGTAGGTGATTTTCCCCCTCTACTCTGCTTTCATGAGACCCCCACCTGGAGTACTGTGTCCAGCTCTGGGCCCCCAACATAAGAAGGACATAGACCCATTGGAGTGGGTCCAGAGTAGGGTAACAAAGATGATCAGGGTCCTGGAGCACTCCCTTATGAGGACAGGCTGAGAAAGTTAGGGTTGTTCATCCTGGAGAAGAGCAGGCTCTGGGGAGACCTTATAGCAGCCTTCCAGTACTTAAAGGGGGCCTACAGGAAAGATGGGGAGAGACTCTTTATCAGGGAGGGTAGTGATAGGATGAGGGGTAATGGTTTTAAAATGAAAGGGGGTAGATTCAGGTATAAGGAAGAAAGTCTTTACTGTGAGGGTGGTGAGACACTGAAACATGTTGCCCAGAGAAGTTGTGGCTGCCCCTTCCTGGAAGTGTTCAAGGCCAGGTTGAACGGGGCTTTGAGCAACCTGGTCTAGTGGAAGGTGTCCCTGCCTGTGTCAGGAGGTGTGGAACTAGATGATCTTTAAGGTCCTGTCCAACCCAAACCATTCTATCATCTATGATCTATGAATCTGGCTCAGACTGAATGCTTTTAAAAATTACAGCTCGTCATCTCTCACCTCCCAGTCAAATGTAACAAACAGCTAATAATCATCAGCAGTATATAATAAATTTCAGACTTATAGCCAGCAACCAAGGTTGAAGTGCTATTTATTAAGTGCTCTGTAGATCTCAGCACATTGTTTAGCTCTGTTTAATCTGCTGCTTTTAGCTGTTGCATGTCCTCGGACTTTGCTATTACAACCTGACATAATCATTGCCCCTGTGAGGATTTCTTGAACAAGCATCTCAACAGATTAATTCTCTGCCTGCTGGGATCTGCAGACATCGCTTAGCTGTTATAGGTGCCTGTTTATGACTGGCTACCGCCTGTCTCTGCTGCTAGTGGCAGCTATATCCCATCAGAGATAAACACAACCTTGTTTTCACAAAATGTTGGTAATTACTGGAACTTAATATTCTGAGTATATTGTTTTGCCTTCTTTGGCAAAACAGCAGGTTCCTAGTTACCCTGATGTTAATTTCTGATACAGACTCTATTAAGTCAGCAGTGACAAGCTATGTTTTGTCAGTGCTGTTCTATTTTTTAACATAACTAAATAGGCATCAAGAGCCTGACTGCGTCATTTTTTGTAGGACATATTTTATTATTTTTCTACTGTTTTCCATTAAGACATTTTGCACGTGAATAATGGGAAGCGGTATTTCACCTGTATTTTGTTGAAATGTGGGTGTCTCTCAGATATTTTGGTAACAGGTACTTCATCTAAAAATGAAACACTTGATATGCATAATCTCCTATTTACTTGCATAAATAAAAAAGCAACCAAAAATAAATCAAACTCATATTATTAAATTAAGCAATAAGGTTAAGGAAAAAAAGTGAAGCTGATCTGTACTGGTTAAGTATACATGCTGCTTTTTCATTATAGATATTAGTCACAGCAGGAAAGTCGTACTTACAGATACTGTTGTAAGACAAATGAGGTGGGATTTATTTCAACAACTGAAGCTGTAAAACGAAGTTGTTAATAATTGAGCAATTGTTTCAAAATCTATTTTACAGCTACTTATCTATCTATCATCTATCTATCTATTTATGTTTTACTGACTTCTTAAAAACTTCAGCTGTGCTTATTCAGATGATAGAGGACTCTCTAGTCAAGGATGGAAATCTTTTGGGAGGGTGTCAAGGAAAGAGACAAAGGTGGAGATCAGACCACAATTATATGCATTCTTGGATAACTGTCTTCCTTTATGCACAACAGCAAAAGCAAAGGCTTATGATCTGTAGTACTGATAGCAGAGTGGTGCTTCAGTGCTTTCTATACTGCACTTTAGGCATGACTTCATTCACTTTAAATTTTTGAAATGCACTTTACACAATTCTGCTTCTTTGGCCTTTTCTCAGGGACAATGACAAGGGAAAGTGTTTGGGTTAGGATAGCAATGGTGACCAAATTTGTATTTGGGGTATAATAAAAAACTTAGTTTTAACCTGACATTCTCTTATGGGAAGAAGGAAATACTTAAAACTACTATAAATCAGGTGTTAGATTATCAGTTTAACAAATAAATGAGCAATGTTTCTCTAACCACCACTTTATTTTTAAGTCATATTCATTATAACCTATTGCTGCTGTCAATGGAGTATAAGGAGTATAAATGGATCATTTCTGTGACTTTTGGTCTGAGCAGTGGGTAATAACCATATTTTTGGGGCTCCTTTTACTTGTCTATTTAGTAAGTGTTTATATAGTGCCATATTCTATATGCAAAACATTAAAAGGTTCACTTCTAGTTTACTCAGTTGTTGGAATGTCTTTAAGTTGTTTTTAGATAAGCAAGCTCATGCAATGGATTAATGAGTGTGTCATTCCACAGACAATCCTGCTGGAAAAGGAAATTACAGCTCAGAAATGCACCAGTTTCTATAGTGAGGAGCATAGTGTCTTGATGAGTGTGTTTAAAATTATTTGTTGTTTCAGAGACATTCTCACTTCTAACTGCAACACCTATTTTAGGCAGAAAGAAGCCCCCTGAAACAGTGAAAAACTTCAGCAAAGAGTTTGCCAGCTGCAGCATGCAATCCCCACAAAAGCAGCTGAATAAACAAACAGATACTTGAATTTGACTGGAGATGGAATTCTCTCACATGAAAAATGACTACTCAAGTTAATAGAATGTTGTAACATCCAGCCCATGTTGTGTGCCAGCTGAGGACTTTTTGTGGCAAGATGTAGCAGTTCAGTGTTGAATGCACAGTCATCACACCTTGTCTGGAAGGCTCCACAGAAGTTTGAACAGGCTTTATGTAGGCAGGTAGGTACTGTAATTCAATTTTACAGCTGAGGAAACAGGCTTTGGAAATTAACGGCTCTGCAGTTCGCTGAGTGCCTCCTAATTTATCCTGGGTACATACAGAAGGGAGAGAAAGTGGCTCACACTTAACCACACACAGTAATAGTAAGAAATTTGCATTGGAGGTGACAATAGGAATCTTCTCCATCTTTAACTATGAACTCACCCTTAAAAGACCTTCTGTTATTCTATATGATTTGAGAGGCACTTAATTTCCATTATTTTAAAAGTTTGGTGATAGATGTGCATTTTGCTCTTAAACTTGTCATTTAGCTCCAATCTGCACTGCGTGATCCCTCCTCCTCCCTGCCTACTGCCTTAAAAACAAACTTGAGAAGTGCTCTAATCCTGTCAGTGTAGTCTGCTACTATGAGTTGAAAATTAAAGCTTGCACAGTCAAAGTCTTGGCAGCTCCAATGATTTTGCCTTTTCAGAATGTTTTTTATTCTCCTTTTCATGCACTGACACAGACGTGCTTTTCAGATCCTCTTCAACTACAGCTGTGTGCACTTCTATTGATAAACTTACTAAATAAACTCAAGCAAAATTGACTATCAAAGGGAAAGAGATAAGTTTTCCTATGGAAAACAAAAAATGAAAGAAAATATGAGAAAATCAAGTATTTTTAAAAATAGGCCAATGCAAATATTTTCTCAAGTAGACAAAAGCACTCTGTAGGGAAAGCACTCATGATTATTACTTGCAGTTACTGAATAGCTTTAATCTATCAGATATTTATATGCATCCAGGGTATGTGGGAATTAAGTATGTTTGAATGCCATTCTATTATTATATATAAGATATATATAAAATAGAAAAGAGAGATATATATAAGATATATATTATTATCTTACAATTTATGCACAGCTGGTTGTCTCATACAGTACTTGTACTCTGTCATTCTGCAAATGGGTCATCCCAGTTGCCTGCCAGAGTTTACTTGGGCTGATCACTCAGGCCACCCTGCTTGTGCTTGTTTTCTCACTGCACATAGTTTCCCTACTTTAGTCTGTGCAACCTCACTGCTGTTTGCACCTGTGGGAGGATGCTGCTGTATAGCACACCTCACTCTGAAGACTGTCATTGGGAACATGTTTGACATCCTTAAAATGAGAATGCCTCTTTTTGCTGAGTGCCTGACACTATACGCTGCAGACATCTCCTGCCATATTGCCAGAGCACTAGGGAATAAACCAGTTGCAAGAAACAGAGCAGCCTCTGCAGATATACAGGGGGCAGAACAAAGATGACCTCTGGCTAAATACTTTGTCAAAGCTTTCTCCCTGGAGAGTGTTTTTTCCAGACCAGGCAAGAACCGTAGGCTATGGAGAGCAACAAGAAGAGACTGTGGAGATTAGCATCTTAATTCACCTGAATGTGACAGTGGTCAAAAGAGGCAGATTTAGTGAGTTGGATGGCTCTCAATGTACCTTGTCAACTTGTTTGGACACAAATCTGTGGCTGGAAGAAGATTATATTGCAGCAGCACCTTCAATATGTTGAGATAGAAACCTTCCATGATGACTTCTGAGGGCCAGACTCCTGAGAGCTAGCATAAGGACTTCACTGGTTATTTTTTAAACAGTATCTGTTTGGAGCTGCTAATTAAAATAGGTTAGATTAAAATAGGATAGATTATGATGCTATAGAAGGCAAGGTACAGCTGAAGTAGCCAAAGTTGCATGATAAAGTTACTACAGACTTGCAATCCTTTTCACTGTCTTTAACAGCTTGCTATGAGGTCAAATTTAGCCCCCATCAACCCTCTCACCCTCCAGACTTAGACCAGGTAATTGCAGTGATGTTGCATTGAGCTGGTCCACTTACTAGTTGCTGCAAGCTAACTACACCAACCTATGTTCCTTGACCCAGTCTTGTTAAGACAACTTGAAGTAGTTAGTCCTTGCCATCAGGGAGTTCTGCTGATGTTCATTTCAACAATCTGACAAAAGAGGCCATGGTAGAGTGTCTAGACTTCAATGTTTAATTTTGCCTTATGGTGTGATGGATTGAGTACTGCTGTGACAAACCAGCTGGAGAGAAGGAGGGAACCTAGCAGTTGCTGATGCACAGCATTTACGTGAAAGGGATATTCTGAGGCATCATTGTCAGCTAGGCAGTTTGATGGTGGTAGATCATGTGTCAGGGCTGTTGCCAAGGAGGTTGATGGCTTTACTCAGAGGCTGGTGATGTCCAGAGTCAAAAGGAAGGCAGGGAGAGGATGAGTTATGGGTGCCTTTGCATGTATGTGGACCTCAGATTGTATTAATGGGACACAAGTTGCCCTAAGCTAGACATAGTCACTATTTGGTAGGGTGAAAGGGATGGATGTACAGCACTGAACATCTCTCTCACAATGTGATCTGTAGTATTTGCTGTGTCAGACAGTGCTAATGAAAGAGTCCACGATTCCCTCAGGGAATTGATAGATTTTCCTTGTCTTGTCTATTTATCTCTCAGGGCAGGGCAAAAACATTATTTTGATCTGAAGAAGCATATTTCATACCATGCTGTGGTGTTTTTCTGACAGATTTCCCTGCGTTAACACTGTAATGATCTATATCTGTGATAGCAGACTTTCTGAAGACCACTGCTGCCTTCGGTGAATCAAGAGAGAGAGGGGTTGTTCCTCAAGCATCTCTCAACTCTTTAACAAAATATGACTGCTTGTATTACTCTGGAATAATTCCTTCTAGTTAATGCTTCAACAAGAAAAAAGGGAAGAAGTTTATGTAGAGGAGTTACACTGGAATGTTCTTCAAGAATAAGAAGTAAATGGAATTGTTTTATGAACAGGCCACACTCTTTTTTCATCATGCACCTTCAAATAGAACATTAAGAGGCTTTTAAGAGTGTTCACTGTCCTTGCATTAATTCTGTTATTAAAATAATTGAACTTCTGGTAATGGTTTGCTTTGTGCACTTTGTGAGCTTGTGGAAAGCCAGAGAGAAATGTTTTGTTTAACATTACAATTAAAGAAAGGATCCTCACAGTTTATTGCCTCTGAATCATGATACTCTGTTCCTTACACCCTCCACTTAATTTTTCTCAAGTGTTTTCAAGAAGCTATGCAGTTACATTCCTGTCTTAATGGAGTTCTGATGGGATGAATTCAGTTACAGAGAAGATCTGTTCTAGTTGTGACCACTACTTTAAAAAAATTTTTTTTTTGCAAGACTCACCATAACTATAGGCGTCTGGCACATGAAAAAGTTGGTCAAGATACACCTGTATTCCAGATCATAAAAGGCCCTCAAGCTCACTCTAATTCTGATATTAACTCTCTCTCCATGGAAGAACTATTTAGGGATCATCCCCAGTCTATGGCTGCTCTAGAAAATGTTGCTGAAATTGATTTATAAAGGCTTTTTGGTGGTTGCTGCTTCACCTTGTTCCAGTCTCCTAATGCTGATCATGATGTGCTGTCTTTGGTATTTTGATACTAGATTTGGCAGTGGAATCAAAAGGGAAAATTCTTGCTGTTAGAAATTCCAAAATTCTGCCCTTAAAAACTGTGTCTGCATGTGAATACAAGGCACATCAGGACAAGCATACAAGATCTGGTCTGTAACACACGCCAGCTTTCCAGTCAGTTTCTTCCATTCTCACATCTGCTGAGCAGGGTCATACAAAGCAAGGAAAAGTGGATGGGAAACAATACAATTCCTATCACCAGTGGACAAAAGGCCTGCTATGATGCTCAACTAATGAGAAACAAGTTAACAATACACCAGCTTCTTCAATTACCCTTAGTTATCATTATCCACAGTATCATTACAAAAGTCAGAGGAAAGTCAGCTTCCACTACTGACAGGAAGCTGAAGGAGAATAATCTAATGCCAAAAACAGCCCCTTGGAAAAGGAAAAAAAAAAAAAAAAAAGTCCTAGAAGCACTAACAAAGGTCTCCAATAGATAAAACTAAAAGTAATGCTAAATATGTGTTTGAGTAAAGGACTGTGTCTATATTTATTTCTTAGCAATGAAGAAGTTCATGTCAAACTCCAGAAGAAGAAAACTGCTGAAACTTAATTCTGTCATTAAAACTTTGCAGTAGATCTCTTGCTATTCCAAGTTATTTCAGAGTTTTGAGATTTGATCATCAGTCCTCACTTACAAGACTGCTGATTATGAATAGCAAACATTGCATGTCAAATGCTTTAGAATGCATAATTCAAGGTTAATGGTGATGTGCTTTAGTCCTGAACTTAGAGAAAAGTTCAGCCAAACGTATACGTACATTTTTTTGCTAGGGAGACTACCATGTTTCTGTTGTTCAGTCAGGTAACTAATACCCTGGTGTAAGCACCAAAGCTCCAGGAATGTAAGTGGCATCTGGGCTGCTGGTCCATTTCCCCTCAGTATACATTGCAAATCCTTTCAAGCCACTTCCTTCTGTGCATGCTACTTACTGTACCATGGTATTCTTGTAGCGGCAGCAGCAGTAGTGTTGGTCCATCACACACTAAGTGTCCCCTAGCCCACACTTTTTCTTGACTCTGGCAAGGACAACTATTACTAACTCATGTTTGAACACTTGGAGCTAGTTTCTTAGTTGCTTTCATCTTTGCAGCACTTTGTCTGTGGCAAGAAATAATATCTGAAAATGGCTGTCCATCACCTAAAGGTGCTATTGATGAACAAAGATTTAGTATAGCTCATCTGAGGCCATGGTTTACATTTGTAGGGATGGAGGTGAGGGTTATGCACTGTAGCTCTTCTTCTCTGGCTAACTCCACAGCAGCAACTCAGAAACCATTCTAATCTGTTCTGGTGACCAGGAAAAATTAGCTATGTCCTGAAAGCAATGACCTTTAATGCAGTTTTCTGTTATGCCCCTTCTCTGCTACATTAGACTGCATCTCAATACAGCACAGCATCCGAGCTACAGTCAGTAAGTGCCAAATGTTCCTGTTTTCCCCTCTATGTCATTTTTTCAAATGCCACTGACATCCTTAAAACCCTCATTAAGGTGTTTTAAACTGTTAAATCTTATTTTATGCCAGCAGGCCCCAGTCTAAGTGTTAATGTCATGCAACAGCTGATGAGCTGCTAAGAGCTGTATCTGATGTTTGAAATCCCAGTGGTGCTGCATCCGAGTTTACCACCCAAGCTTGATGCAGTTCAAACAAAAAAGATACATCTCCACAAGGATGGTAAGTGCTGTAGTTCACTTGATCAAAATCTTAACTCTTCAAGTATATTCAAAAATTTGTGTGTACTATGGACCTAGTACACATTCAAAACAGCTACAAAAATTACAGTCATGAAGTTTATTTTATAATGATGATTAGCTATAGTTACATGTCTATACAGTCAGGGAGATGTCTGATTTGTGGAATATATGCCCTGAGCTAGGTCACTTTCCCAAATTCTTGTGTTTTAAAGACAGGGCAGGACTTTCCAGCTCTTTACCTAGCTGATATAACTGAACAAGGAAGGAACAGCTGTGATCTGGCACATACTTAGTTAAATCAATTACAAATTCTGCAATTCAACAAGTAAGTTTTTCTACAATGTACATCACTAAAACCTAGAAAAATATGGGGTCATGTGTAATGGTACATTAATTAATACTGTGTTGAAAATTAATTCTAATGATTCTGATTGGGAACACCAAAGGAATATATTTTAATCTTTGCTTTTACAAAGAATAAGATAGTTGATGATATGACATATAGAAGATGGTCAGTGGTGTTATATTGAAATATATCAGAGAAAATTGTAGTAAGATAAAAGTCACCACAAGTGAAAAATGAACCTGCAGCTGACTTCTTCTGAGACAACCAAAATAGTATGTTTAAAGTCCACTCATGACTCCTCTCCTGTCCCTGCCTGGTGCCTTGTTCAGCTGGAGGATGGGGGTGGATGATGGTGGTGTGTGTGTTTGGAGGGATGTAGGTTTTGGAGGGGTTTCTTTATCTAAGGAGTAACTTAGAAAAATAGTAACAGCATATTACCCACTCTACCACCTTCACCCCCAGTAAATTAAACTTCTCTGAGATATATATGTTGCCAAATTGTCCAACTGATTCTTATTTTCAGGACTGTGGAGTGTCTCAAATATATAGTTGGTGGAAATATATAATTGATGGAAAATATATAGTTGGTGGAAGTGACCAACTGGAAAGTGGTTGTAGGCTGCCTGGTAAGTAGAGATCTCAGAAATGTTGCTTGCCAGTCTGGTGATTTAAAAACTTGTTAGGGATGCCCACCCAGGGTCAACGCTGTTTGGTACTGAGATAAATTCTCAGTACCATCTCAGTCCTGGGTGTAAAAAGTGCCCAAAGTTGTTCAGGGTGAACCCCATACATCATGCAGCTTTTGCAGCTATTCACCAGGAAATGCTGGGGACATAAGAAGACCTGAAATCCCACTCCTGTAAAATCTGAATGTATTACATTGGCATATATGACTCTTTCTAAAGGGCAACTGCAGTCTTTCTTTAGGACAGGCATATGGAGTATCTAAGTCAGCGTAATGTCTTTGTATTTGCTAGGCTTAAAAGGATGTTTCAACCACCTGCTGTGCAAGATTGCCTGTCCTTGTGAGTATTTTAAAGTAAAATAGTAACTCTACTTTGGAAAGGAAATTTCTGTGGCAATTCAACGTGTGGTCTGTGTTACCTGTTCACTATGATGAGTTTGGTGCCTGAGATCTGTTTTCCTGTGGAGGGCAGCCTGAGTTCCTCACACCCTTAGGCAGCTCAAGTCTTACCTAACATATGTCATAAATTCAGCTCAAAGGAAAGCCAATCCCTTCCCCTGACCACCTCAACCTTTATAACTGGTTATGCCAGTGTGAAATACTGTGGTATGTTCACCTAGTTCTTGCACTGTTCCTTAGGGATCTTCTTGAAAAGCAAATACAGGCTAGACGGACTGTATCTGACCTGGTCAAACCACCTTGTCAAGAAATCAGAAAGATTACTGGGATCCTTGCCAGTCTGAGAGTACTTGAACAGACAGATCTTATTTCCTAACAATATGTCTTAATCCTCCAGGACTATTAGGAAATACAAAAGCAGGAAGTGTAATTGGAGTGGGGGAAAAAGTAAGCAAGAGACAATTTGGCTCTGCTCCCAATGACAAGAAGTCTATCTTGTGGAGAAAGGTGGGTCAGGGAGTTCCAGATTACCTTTCTTCCAGAGTTATTGCATATAACAAGAGCTTCATTAGGAGCAGACACCAGAATTTGAGGCTCTCTGTGCTCACTGGCAGTGGGCTAGGATGATCATGACAGTTCTTTTGGGGGGAATATGAATTTTACATTCCTTTTGCACTCCTTTTGCGCAGTGGTTCAAGCTTACAACAGGATGAAGGGTAATTCTGGCATGGCATGCCCAATGACTAAAGCATGTCCTGTGAAGTTAGAGGGCTGAGTTCAAACCACAGTCCAAAGTCCACGGACTACATATCGCATATCCTAGGCAAGTACTATAAATACTGTACTATTATGCAAAAAGTTGGCTACTGCTGCTTCATTCCCACCTCTATTAAATGTGTTGGGTGGGGTTTTTTCTGTGCAGGATCAGGGCTCTGTACAGCATTCTCTTCATAATGTTTGTAAGCCCATTATTCTTCATCAAAATCAAAATTAAAGTCATCAGTCAGTTAATAGAATTTCTAATGTCTTTTTTTCTCCCTGGATGACTGAATTAATATCCCACATCCTCAATACTTCCATTACATAATGATGTTTCACATGCAGAGAGGGAAAACTATTCAGCATACAAACGTTCTGATGACAAGTGCTCCAGCTGTAACACATCTCTATAGATACAAGAGCAAGTTTGCTTGCTTGTTTACCTTTTGTAGCATCATATGAAAATTAAAGTATTTCATGCCCCATCTCCCTCCCTCCCACTCAGAATTTTCCTGTACACATTTGATCCTCCTCTATTTCTTGACTGCCATACATGAAATCTATGTTAACTCTGATTCACTTCCTGGGTATTTCCATATGCAGGTGTTTTAGCAAGTGAAATGTGCCCCAGTATTTCTCAAAGTCAGCTGGAACCAAGGGAACAACAAAGTATCACAGATATAGCCACCTTCATTTAGCAGGAATATTAATGTATAGATATACCAAAGAAAAAGCGAGGTTAAAAGCAATATGAATTTCAAAAGGGTAGTTATTTTTTTTATCAAATCTGCAATTTCATCAGCCATTAGTCTTTCCTCTCTCAAAAGAACTATCCTTTTGCTTCATGGCAATGTGTAACAGAACAAATTTGAAATTTTACGTGTATCATGTTGTACATTTATCAAGAACTAGTCTACTTACAGAACCAGTCAGAGAATCTCTCTGAAGCTACAGTTTCTTTTTGACTTTTTCCTCCCACAGCAGCAACCTGATGACTTCTTAACATTGATTTAGAAATATCAAGTCAGACATCCAAATTCTGGTAAAAAGCAAAATCAACCTCCCCCCCAAAAAAAACCTCATTGATATTTGCTAGGATTAAATTCACCTAATTTTTCTCCTCTGTGAGTGGTACATACATATATTCATATGATTTTGGCTATATAAATAAGAATCTTACACCAGGATTCTAGGTATAAAAGATATTCAGAGGAATGTGGAGACTGCAGTTAGCTTTTAATTCAGAATTAGTCCCGTGTCCCTCAAGTTAAAGCAAGCTAAATAAGTCCATAACATGCTCAGAAGATAAACTAGTCTCCATCTGTAAGTAGTCTAAATTTAATGTGTGGTTTCTTCAGTTTTTCAGGCATAATAACAATATCTTTTTAGGGCATGCATCTTAAAAATTTTATCCTGTCTTACAAACAAAGCATTGTTGTTCCCACTGTACTGTTTCAGACAACATTGCTATAAAGCAGAATAAGGTAATTCAATAAATTACTGGAAAGTATTTTTCCATGTACACTAAATCAACAAAGATTGCTCAGCAGTTAAAAAAAAAAAAAAAAAAAAAAAACAAAACAGATTAAGTACTTTGATCTACCATATGTCTGGAGAAAACCTAAACTGTTTCAGTGCGGTTATTACTCTTGTTCAGTGAGTGTTGATGCTCTGCTTCGCAGTATAGAAAAAGTGGAATATGTGAACACTGGCTCAAAGATCTTGTAATTTTTCAAATTACAGCAAAATTAGACTTCCAAATTAGGCAGACCTTTATAAGGAGAAATAGGGTATCTGAGATATTCTACCTATGAATTTTCTTATGCAAGCCAAGGGATGGTCTTTGCCCCTCACAAAGCAGAGGCACAAATCTCCATTGCTCTGTTGAGTTCATTTTTATACAGATTACTACCTGCACTTTGATATCCCTATACCCAGATGTGGGTCTGGGGAAGATTTGGGGTTAATTAGCAAGGAGAGGCCACTGGAGTCCTGGTTCACTTATGTGTTAATTTCCTTGAGTTAATAAAAAGCAAACTGCTTTTCTTGGTCTCCTCACTACCATCTGGTCTGCATCTTTTTCCAAGAGGCACCTTCACAGCAAGTGATGTAATAGGTGACCCACAGCTCCCAGTGTAACATACATACATTCTGAAGACCAGAATATAATGTTGACTACAGGAATTAGAAGTGAAACAGATCCATTATTTCACTCTTGTGTTCCAACTGTCATTTCAAATTAAAACGCATGTTTAGATTTTGTGCTTCAATCAAATTCTTAAATAGGTCACTTTACAGATTTTCTTGGAACTGTGTTTGGAACTGCCAAGCTGCGCAATGCAGAAAATATTGCTTGATATTCCACCATTCTTTTTCTTTAAGCTTTTCTTCTGGTTCCTGGTAATGACACGAATAAGAAGCACAAATGATAGTGATCTGAGAGTTTACTTATTTTAAAAGTTTGGGACATGGAGTGGTCAATTTTTCAATCTAGAAATGACCACTAGACCTTCTAATATTAACTTCTTTCCTAGGCTATTAAATCATATTAGCAAGCTTTGTAAGATGTTTCTCTAAGTTGTATCACAAAAAAAGAAGCATCCAACTGAGTTAAAATCACCACAGTGGGAATCCATTGCTCCACTTGGATGGAAAAGGGAGTGACTTAACTTTCATTAATAGCATTTGAGATGCTCACAACTTCTGAAAGAGAGATAAAAGACAGTAGGAACGGTTTTAAATAGCTTTGTAATCTACTTTGTAACTTACTGTCACCAAGAGAAAGTTATCAATATATCATTTTGCAGATGAAAATTTTCTCATATAGAAGCCACATAGGGAAGGATAGGAACAAATACCAGTGTGCTGACTGTGACTGCAGTACACCTGCTCCGTGACTGAGACACTGTACTGTATCTTCTCAGCTGCCAAGCTACAACTGGGGATGGTTATTAGTATAAAAATTGAATTATTCCCAGCACTTTCAGATGTTATGCAGAAATCCTGCTCTGCTGCTTGCAAGGGGAAAGGGGGGAGGGAGGAGGTTTGCTCAGGTCTTCTCAGCCCTGTAGCGCTTCTGTGCAATATTAAGCCTGTGCTACTTTTGTGAAGAAAATACAAATTTCTATATTCTCCATGTGAATCTCTAATTAATCCAAGTGTATCAGTACCAGTTGTCATAATAACATTTGCAAACATCCGTAAAACCAGTAAAGGTGGTTTTCTGTATCAAAATTACAAGCCAAATTTGTACTTGTTTATACAAGGAGTTATAAATGGTAAGAGTTTGACATGGGATTTTGTGAAGTGTCATTTCAAATAATCTCATCTGTTCCAGACCAAAGTTGTTAAATTCAATCAAAATTAAACTGTAAGCCAAGTACATGTTTGCTTCACTCTATTTTTGACTCATGCAATCAGGCTTTTTAAATAACCAGATAACATTGGTTAAAAAAGATAACATTAGTTAGAAAGATATTTAACACTTATTAAAGTAAAAATCATTGCAACGTCAAAATAGTTCTTCGGGTTTCAATCAGTACCTGTCATTTAGATGTTTAGCTACTTCTGGGTTTGAAACCATTACAGATGATCAATAAATTCCAACAAATGTTCAGCAAAACTGCAGGATGATGTTTCATTATAGTCTGGAAGCCACAGAAACACTAATGCAGACAGCTTGTGAAATTGCTTTTCTCCAAAATGAAGTGATTATAAAAATATCTTACAGATTGACCAAGAAATATTTGGTGGATTTCCTTTCTTCATTCATGACTAAATAATTGAAATTCTGTTAGATTCCTACTTGCAAACAATTTTATTAGCATGGCACTGATGTTGTGCAATCCTCAGTAGTTGCAACTCTGCTAATTTGCAGCACAAATTTTTTTTTTTTTTAAATCCCTTTGTGTAGGACTTTGTTTAGGTCTTTTGCAACATTGTCACACAATCCAGTGAAGCCTGTTAAAGGTCGTCCAGAAAAGCATATATCACAAGGGAAGCAGATGTCTCTTTATGTCACTTTAAATAGAGACAATTACTGTTTGAGATGAGATAAAAATTCAATTCCCTGCAGTAATTTAGCATAAATTTCTTTAGAGATCCTAATATATTCTTCTAGGTCAATTTGGTTTTTAGCACCAACAGAAGAGAAATGTTTTTTGCAGACAAACACCTGGGTATATTTAAGAAGGCAATGCACCCACTTATCTCTTTAGAGATTATGTTAAAATTGATATTTTAGGATCAATAGAAGAAAATGGAAGAAAAATCCAAAGCATCCTGCCAAGCATGGAAAGCCATGATTCACTCCCTGAGGACTGAAAGTTTTAAATCCAGTGGTCTTTATTATAATAAACTGGCCCTTAACCTCTGAGGTGATGGCAATCATAATTTCTAAATCTTGAAGCCTGGTCATGAGACCTTGCAGGCTCCCCTTAGATGTCCGAGGTGGATTTCAATTCCTAATGCTGAAAGCAATCCTACCCTGATGGGAATGTTACCAGAGGTAGGTTTGGAATTGAAACCACATTGGCCAGGAGGGGTTTTATAACGAAAAAGGATGTGTTTTCTGTGCAGAACAATATAGTTATGCTTTTTAACTTTGTTTGGTAAGGAAGGTGTGAATGTGCAAGTTTTCTGAAAGGTGATTTCAAGGGGAAGAGATGAGGTGGGACCTCAGCAAACTTGATGGCAGAGCTGGAACAGGAAAGAGCAAAGGAGGAGTGGCACCTGCCTGCCCTCAGCTCACCAGCATGAACTCCCACTGGAAAGGCTACATGTGCTTCTTTTGGGCACTGGCTTCCAGTTCAGGAACTCCAGCTTACAGAGAAGAGATATCTCTGCATGTGTAGAAATAAACAAAGCCACCTGTCCCTCTGTCTCACTAAATAACTCTCCCTTGTATGTCCTGTAATTGCTTCCCTTATATAGGTTGCGAGCCAGCAGCTAAATTTATTTTCTTTCAAAGTTTGCACCAGGTCTTTTTCTCCTTTCGAGGCAAAGAAAAGGTTAATCAATGACTAGACAACTTTCAGAAAGAATACTATCTATTCAGAGGCAACAGCTCTGCAAAAGAAAACTCCCCAGACCATAAAACAGTGAAAAGTTTAACCAGTTGCTGATCAGCTTTTAGGAGGCAGACAACTAGCTTTTGCATAGTCCGTGCATCAGCCCAAGCAGAGGTACCTTCACTCAGGGAACATGTTCAGATTGAGTTTTAGTGATCCCTCTCTCCTTCCATCTGGGCTGCTGTTACCAGCTCAGAGGGTTTCAGTGCTTACTCTCAGGTTTGCAGGAATGAGTTAAATATGAGGTGAGACAAAGCCTCAGAAGAGTGGATGTTGTTACTGTTTTCACAATAAAAATTGATACTAAAGTTCTTCCAGGGATCTAGTACCTAAAGACATACTTTTTATTTGTCTCTCTCCCAAAAGCCATATGGAAAAACACTGAGGTAATAGGCCCTGAATGTGTCTTTGGTGTCTTTCAGAGGTCCTGTGGACTTGTTTGGACATTTTGGTCAAATCACTTGCTTCCTTTGTGTCTCATTTCTTGGATCTGTGAAATGGAAATAACTGCACTCACTTTTTCTCTTGAAGCACTGTTTTAGTGTCAAGTATTAGTCTTCTTTGTTAATAGATGGTACTGGTAGTACATTCTCACAAAACAAACCACCTGAAGATTTCCACTTCCTTTCCTCCCTTCTTCCTCACTGTTCAAGTACAAGTGCCCTGGCCATTATGGCAACCACATTGGAAAACACTAAAATTTTTGTGAAAACTCTCCATAAATTAATTCAAATAGCTTGGATGAAAGTTATATAACCTGTTACTCATGCCATTAGTAAATACCATTAGTGTCGGTACTGTTTCTGCAGGCATGATGCAATGTACAAAACCTGTTTCATCAATGTCCCATCCTAACCCTACTATACATATGTTTCTGTAGGTTTTTTGTCTTTATGAGACCAAAATTTCATTGCCTCCCACAGTAAATGGAAGCATTTGCTTCTTGTGCAGTTATGTAAATCACTTGTACTTACTTTTCTCCTGATTAAAAAAATTATTTTCGGAGACATAACATTAATAACGACGATGAAGACATGGCAAAAAAGAATGAAAATATAGTTTGATAGAAGAAAGATACTGAAATTCTAGCAGAAACATAGAACTAGCTATCATAGTTTCTTTACTGCAAGGTGGTGCTCAACAACATTCCCACTATAAAGAATTTAAAGAAAGTTTCTAGGCTTCAGCTACACCCTTATGCACAATAGAAAAAGCTGTCATTGCTCAGGTATTTTGCCTTTCAAATACTAACCATTCTAAAGAAATATGGCAGATATTTTTTATAACAAAGGAATGACAGAAAGAGAAAATTCTACCACAGCAACCAACAATCTAATAAAAGATAAACAAAGCACACCAGTTAAGAGCATGAGATAAAAATAGAGCAGAAACTAAGTCCTTCAGACTGTCATTTCCATTTAGCATATTCCTGCACATTCCATGACTTAGCTTTGCTTTATGTATAGTTAGTAAAAAACCCATGTATCTTGACATGATCTTGATTTCTTTTAAACTTTTTATCTCTTTAAAAATGCTAACTTTTTCAGCATACTGCAAATAGTACTTGCTTTAAGTTACTGTGAGATGGATTTTTCAGTAGGAGATAAGTATTTAGTATTTTCTTGTTTAAAAACCCAATATATTTCTGTGCATTCCTTGCCTTGTGTTGGAATGTATTTTTACTGTAGCTTACATAACAATTATCTGAAAATAATTATATAAATAAGATTTTTTGCTACCTTCTCTTTATGGTCTTCAAGTTGGTTTGTTAGGTCTCAAAAGGATTGTAAACGGGGAGTTAGATAGTGAGGAGGAGGTGTAAAATCGGCTGACAGAACATCTTCCTTTGCTGCATGCAAATCAAAAAAACAAAGACGGTAGTTTCATCATGTGAATCCATTTTGTCCTTATGAATGTACATATGTGCATGAAGAGAATCCGTGGGGTTCATTTGAAATCTGAAAACTCTGAGAACTATCACGGTTGTTTTTAATCTAATAATATTAGAAATTAAACTGTAGGTTTTGGGTTTTTTTCCCCAAAATGACTGATATCAAATCAGCACGTAAGTATTATATATTTGTATGTTTATATCCCATTGATTCTCCCTATCTGTCATGCATTTCATAGATGCTTATTGCCTCAGAACTTCGTCACTTTCATTTTATTAGTGGGTGTGGCTGAATAATTTGAAAAAAAAGTCCTGCTTATTGGAAGGCACAGCAGGATTTTAAGTGTTCTGAGATAGATTCTCAACTGGCAAAGCACCTATGAAAGATAGTTTATGCTAGCTGAGTTGCTTCTTGCCTGCTTTTTGCGTGCAGCTGGAATTGTGTTGGCAGGCCACATAAACATGACTGCTTGAACTACATTATCTAGGAAGCTGCCTGAGAGTGTTTGAGAGGGAGTGCTGCAGTGGTGGTTCATGCTGCATAGGAAAAGTCAGCCAAGAAGCAATGACTAGAAATTAGGACTGTCTTCCAAAGCATAGTATTCAGACTGCATGGATTTCACTGGAAAAAATGCCACTCTCACATTAAACAAGGAAAGCTGCAAGGAGGATTGTTATGTAGAAGGTTTGTCAATTAATACAGCAAGCTTGTGCTACAGGATGCAGCTGACATATGGGTTATACTAGGTATATCTGCTCTGTCTTTTTCAGTGTGACCTTTGATGGGAAGAAGAAGAAATAAACTGTGCTAGTACTGTTCTAACAGCACTGAAAAGATCCCTTCGCTATTCAGAGAACTACATAAGGCATAGATAGGGTCGTGTATTTTTAGCTGAGTTTGTGGTAAATAATAAATACTGATTTGATCCAATCCATGTATTATACAGCAGTACATACAAACAGAGAGATTCTGTTGCATGTGATTTTTTTTGTTATCAAATGTATGTGCATTTTTAAAGCTAGTTGACCTGGAAAACCTGGTAGAGCTGAAAAGAGATTCATCTTTCCCTAATGAGTAAATGTGATTTTCTACCTTTTGAAGAATTAAGTGATACAAATCTCAGGTCAGAGGAAAACAGCTATACCACAGTTCAGTCAGTGTCTCTATTCTCTGAGCTTCAACCTACTTGAAATTCTGGAAGTAGGGATTGTTGTTACTTGTTGGCTTTTTTCCCTTTTTATTACCCGGGCCTCCATTTGATTTTATATGGGCTTTTTTCATTCAGGAGTTGAAACCTGAGGAGAAGAAAAAGTATGAAGCAGAAGACTTCTGTTATAAAGGAAAGTATACTCGAAGTTGTTTTCAGAGTAGAAAATTTATTCCAACAGCCCTAGTGACCTACATGCAGAAAAAAATCACTATGGAAGCTAAAAGGGGGAAATGTGAGATAGGTCTCAATATTTAAACAGAGCTCCTAGGGCACTCAACTTCATGCTGGACTCGCCCCATAACTCATAAATTTCCTTGCTTTTACTATCCTTCAGAAATGCACCTTTTACTATGCTGTGGCCTACAGAAAAAGTTTCTCTGTTCTTCTTGTGCCTGCTCTCTTCAATAAGCTCATCTTAGAAAAGCTTTTGTGCCTCCTGCCAGCACCTGGCTCGAGAGTGAAGGATGAGGGCAGGGTCTGGGAGCAGTGCCTGCTCTGAGTTTTGCCCACTGAGGAATTGCGCAGGGCTGACTAGGCCATCAAAAAGAGCCTACACCATGCTCTTAATTTCTAGGTCCACAAGTGAGTTGAATAGACACAGTGTCCCTTCAAGAGAAATACAGAATCCATTGTGCTGAAGTAAATCACTGTTTTTTCACTGTGGAAAGCAGAAAAACAGCTGCTGAAGGGCTGCAGGGCCTACCTGAAGAAGAAAGAATAAACATAACTCCAAGTTTGAGAATACTTATTAAGTACGTAAATACTCTGATATAAAGAAACATACATAAACCCAAACGAAACATCAAAGCTTAATTATACCATGCCTGAAAGTGAAAGGAGTATCCATTAGGATCCTACTTCATGAGGAGCATCACGAGGCAAGTCCTAGTAGCAATCACTGCAGGGTAGGACAGATTTAGATAAAATATTTAGATAAAACATTGTATCAAACCTAAACCTTGAAAAATTAGCTCACCATCCACAGTCACATTCATCAGTTCAAAAATCTATTTTTGGTCAGCTCTTCTCCAGGTAGTAAAGTTTTGGTTTAATCAGACAACTGTTCATTAATCATTCACAGCGGGGGAACAAAGTAGTAGGGTCTTACTGATCTTTTCCAGAGAATTCTGAATCTCTTCAATGTGTTAGCCTCACACTTAGCATCAGCTGTGACACTGAGATTTTTTCAGTTAAATCTATATGTAGATGGTTATTTGGTACCCAAGATAGTATTAATACTACTGTGTAAATAGCTTTATTTACAGGCTTCTATATCAGATTGATATTCATGTGGAATATTTAGCAGAGAACATTGTGTTTTTAGCTTCTTTCTTTTTCTGGCGGAAGAAAATTCCCATATGTTGCTGGACCTTTTTGCTTTGATCCACAGGAAAGTTTTTTTCTGAAATCAAAAATAAACTGTTTATAACTTTACTAAATATTAAAAACAAAACTTGTGGCTTTTGGTCAAGTAGTTTTTGATTTATTTAAAACCATTAGCTTAATCTCAGTGTTCTAGAACCACAGAAAACCAGAATGTAATACAGTTTTATATTATTGATTAAGACCTCAAAATACCAAAATACACAAGGGAAAATGATTAATTGGCCATGGTCTCCTGAGAGAGAGCCATTTCAACTTTTACACCACAAAGCTGTAGGGGATGTGTGGCTATACACAAAGTATCTTCAGTTAATCTATCTGAGACCATGTGACTACATCAAAAAAAGATCACAAAGAATTAAGTATGTTACCTGTTGGAAGCAGAATGAGAATGTTCTAGGAAATAGGTATTTTTATCCAATGTTTCATCACCTACATATAATGCTTTTCTGAAGGAAGACAACAGCTGCTGTATCTATATAATAAATTCCTAGTAGAGAGACCTTCAAAGGTCAGGGAAAGCTGTACGCTAACCCATTCCCTTCCTCCCTGCTTTCCTATACACAAGTGAGGTCAATAAACTTGACAGAAAACAGTCAGTGAAACAAACAATCAAAAATGAAAAGGACTAGAACCAAGGAATATCAACGCATTTAAACAAGAGAAATGGCTCATTATATGACTAACATAATACTTTAATGAAAAGTGAAAATAAGTCAGGTAGAATAAGAATTTGGAATTTGTCCACAAGGAGCAGTGTTCTTCAGGGATAAATCTATTATAAAGTCATACAAGGAAAAACTCAGAGTATCTATATTTAAATGGTATTCGCTTTTGATGCTGTAATAACATGAATTTATGAGAGAAATATATACTTTCTCAAGAGGTATAGAGAGCTTGTATGACATTGTGTACACTTGCTATTAGCTTTGATAGCATGCCAGACTTAGTGAATAAAAACTTATGTAGTAGATTGTTCATTAGGTGTAAACTTGCACTTAAATCTGGAGCTCGCTCAAGAACTTTCAACTAGTAACTATGTTTCACATTATATTCTGGGTAGTCTCAGTTTCCAACAAAAATAGTTTTCACAACACTCATATAAGGCATATTGTATTTGACATTACCTAATAAGGGTTGATAGAATTAAAAATGCTGAGAAACACTGGGGCTTTTTGCAATTTTTGTTTCTATGCTAACATGCAAGGGGAAAAAAACAATGCATCTTTGGAAATTTTGTGTAATGTATTCTGATCAATAGGACTATTGGACGTAATGTCTCTTAGGTAATAGAAGAGTACTTGGGGCATGCCAGTATCTATGATGTACAAAATGGGATAATCTGGCACAAATATTTGCAGTCTTCTAGACATATTTCTGCTGACATGAAGACAGAGCAATAATGTGATTTGTTTTTTCAAGCTGGACTAGTTTAAATAAAAAGCATTTTAATACGACTAAGTGTAAAGTTACAGGTATAATAAAAAGTAATTCAGAATAGGGAGGGGGAACTCACAAAATAAAAGATTCCCTTGCAATGTTATAGCTAGAAAAGCCAAGGTAGTCCTTTGCTGTATTAATAGCTACAGAAGCTGGAAGGAGCAGAAAGTTTTTTACTTCTTTATATGACACTAAGATGACAATCTTGGAGTTCTGCAGAGATTTTTGATGCTCTTGTTTTTAAAACAAATATACTGAAAAACTGGAAATAATGCAGAAGGGCCATAAAAAATAAGTCAAAAAGTTAAGAAAAAGCCTTATACAGATTTAAAGAGCTTGAACTCTTCAACTCCTCAAAAAATTGATAGATCAGTTAGTTGGTTACAATGTAGAAGCTCTTTCACACAATTCTGCTCTCCAAGTAGGTTATTTAGCTACAACAACAACAATGACAACAATAATTATAGTAATCAATAGTAGTAGTATCCCTAGCAACTGTGTCTAAGCCCTGTGGAAGGACAAACTCTGGGGACACTTGCAGTCCTGGTCTCCTGACTGCACAGACCCTTCCTGCTGCTGGGGAAAGCTCTCACTAACATGCAGACATGGTGAGGCCAGAATGTGTCCAGCCAGGAGTGGGAAGATGTTCTCAGGTGTCACAGTGACTGAAAGCAGCACAAATTCAAAACAGATAGTCATTCACTACTGTGTGGAGCATCCCTGTGGCTGCCTGAATTTGAACTGTGCAATCTGCCTACATATATGTTCTGGGTAATCTGATGGTTGCTTTAGGATTTAACACCATAAATTTGTGCACAGATGTCAATAAAGATATAATTAGGAAACAATCAAATTGCAAAATACAGTGAGAAACATCCGATCAACAGAACCTGAGTTACTGGTACAAACAGATAAAATAGAAATTAAGTCTAATTTCCTAGGGCTAAAATGTGTCTGGTGTGAGAAAATGACCTTTCTTACAGAGAAAGCACACTTTATATGCAGGCAAAGTGAGGATTGCTTTTAATTTTCACATTTAACAGTGTCACAACTTTAATTGTTTATGGCACACTAACAATACATTTCAACGCTTGCAGTAGCCAGCTGCATTTAGATTGTATCTGTACAAATTTGTTGTAATCCGGCAATCCACTGCCATAACTGTTTATAACAGTTTCATACAGTCTTACATTTCAATCATGATGTTAGACATGAATTATTGGGTTACATCTAGACAAAGACATGTGGTTTTTTTCTGTCTAAGCCCAGGTGCCCTTAGCAACAGAGTAGTTGGCATGGGCTATGTGAAAATCACCAGTTAAATACAAGTTACTCATCTAGGGTAGGCTAAGAATAAAACTGCCATACATAACCTTAGTTTCCCACCTGTTTAGAGCCTGGAAAAGCAGTGACAGAAAAATATAACTTCTGACAAGTGTAGGTGAATAGCTTAATCATTAGAAAGCATTTGATATGGTCTGGTGTTTCCTTCTTCCATAATAAACTGCGGAGATTGTCACAAATAAACGCATACTGTTCTGGATTGCTTTAATTTTGTATGTTGAAACAGTTTTTTTAACTCTAAGACAGTGTAGAATTTACAAATGGTTTTAACCTGTAGAAGTACAGTTATTTTGAACATGAAGTGAAACAATTACTTTTATTGTTTAGCAGTATTTTGGTAGTAGCAAAAATGTGTATTCTTGAAACTGTGCTCTTAGTCTTACTTGAACAGTCTTGTGACTAACTTGTTTGAAAAGACAGTCAAACAGAAAAAAGCCATCTATTAAGAGCAGTGATAAACCAAGAAACAGCTACAGATCAACCTGGGGTTTTTATAATACATGAAATGTAGCTAGATATAGAGATAGACATTAATTTTCTTATGATGCTCTGCTAGCACATGGCAAATGAGCCTTATAGTTCCTATGCACATATAATTTTCTTCTTAAATTATTTCAAATCAAGTTCTCCATGTTTCCCATCCCTAGTTCTAGGAATCACAGTGCCACAAATTCAAAAGGCCGAGTATAGCTCAGAAATTGATGCACGTCTTCTGCTGCCATACAATTTACTGCAGCACTTAAGTAAACCTCTTTCTTGCAGTGAAAGAAATGAACTCATTTTTAAAGATTTGTAACCTAAGGCATGGAGATTCAGGAAAGACCTGCTAGTTCCCGCACATTTACACCCACATCTGGACTGACACAAACTGCTGAACTTGTGAAGTCTTGCCATCATTGGCTTGCAGCTTGCCTACACTTTGCCTGTGGGCTGAGTCTTAGGTCACCCTGGTTTATTTAAACATATTGCTCATTTGTTCATTTTTACTATTTAAACAGCCAGAGGGCAGAGCATTACCATTTTTCTGTCTGATGCACAAATGTATGACCATAGGCACCTTCTCCTAGCAGAGAACTGGAAAATGTATTACTCATTGCTCTTTCTTCCTTCCAAGCAGATGTTGATTCTCTATATTTAGAAACCATTTGAAAGAGAGAAATGTACACAAAGGAGCAAGTGTCACAGCAGCTTCCCTAGCAGTGGGGTCCTGGAACAGGAGCAGCCAAAACGATCTCCATGTAAGATGCCACTAACCCCATCTCTGAACCAACTGACCAGCAGCTGCTTATTCAGAAACAGTTGTCAACTTACTTTACAGCTGTCACAGGACACCAGTGTTTAACCCTTCTTGCCTCTGGCCAGTTCTCAGAGGTCTAAATTTTGTTCTATTTGCTGTCATCTCTGACCTATAAACTGGTTTTGTCACAGCTTCATAAAAAGTGCAGAAAGCAGAAGTTTCTGGAAGATCCAGTATCAGGCTACAGCTGTGAAGGTGTATCTTTGCTTTGATGAGACTAGTGTAAAGCAACAGTAATGTACAAATTGGCACAGAAAGAGCTCTTTACAAAAAATTTTATATGCAACAGAATTAGGCAAAGAATTTCTAAGTCTTCTGCCAAACAGACATTCCTGTTCATTCCTGTCAACTATACAGAAATATGACAGGAGAAAGTCCCAATTAGTCTAATGCTAGCTGCAAAGATGGCTGGATGCTTGAGAAACACCACACCCCTTCTGTCGTTGTTAGGCACCTCTCCAAACTCCCACAGGTTTCAAATGCCAAAAAGTCTGCATAGGAACAAACTCCACTAAACTAAACTCAAAAGGTCAACCACGTCACAGCATGAGTCAAAGATAAGCATACCTTTCAGAACTACTGTTCCAAAGTGCTACTCATTAAATGGATAAAGTCACATGTCACTGAGGGGAGGAAGAACCATGCATCCCTTCAGAGGAGAAAAAAAGTAAACACTACCAATAATGTCCAGTGTGTTCATACTGCTCAGCTTACTAAAGCCATTCTCAGATGGGGAACAACTTCATCTAATAGCAATACTCTACCAGATGTAATTCGTCCAATACTCTACTAGAGGAGGCTTTTTTTTTTCTTTTTCCTTTTCCTTTTTTCTCCTTCCTTTTTTTTTTCTGTTTTGCTTTACCTTGCTTTTGCCTTGCTTTTGCAAACAATTCTACCAGAGATAAAGAATCTAATGAAATTCAAGAGAATATATTTTCTGATTTATATGAGTTATCTCCCTCTCACTGCTTTCATTTTGCTAGCACTGTTTTCCCCTCCCTCTCTTTTGGCTGGTATTACCATGCCATGCAAAGGTAAATTCAGCATAAGATTCCTGCTCCAGAAAGCGTCTTCTCTTGGGGACAGGGAACCATCCTGAAATAGGAAATTCAGAAGGAGAAAAACTTAAACACTGTCAGCAGGGACCAGAAATGACAGTGCCAAAATCCATGTATTGGATGACAGGTGAGTAAGGAACTACATAATCAGTTAAGTGAAAAGAATGAAAGAAACGAGCAAGATAAATAGGTTACTTGACTCTTATATTTAGGATGTGACAGAACAGAAATCCTGTCTTAATATCAAAAATTTTTTCCTGTAAAAGATTTACACAGGAAAACAGCCAACACCAGCAGAGGCTTCAAGTAGGTAAATGACAGTAGAAACTTAAGACAGTGGAATCATTTGTCAAGAATTATGGTTGGTGTATTTTTCTTTTGTTTCTGCCATTAACGCTTTAAAAGGAAGACTCTCAACTCTAGAAAAAATGGATCACAGAACAGGTTAAAAAGACTTCTGCATTTGTTCCTGGCTTCTGTTTTCTGCTGTAAGAACTGGGACACAAAAAAGACCTGCTATCATTATATTTTAATTTCTCCAATGTAATTAAAATCTATTTTAAACAAATTCACAGATGCAGAATTCACAGAGACATTTGTCTGTTTTGCTGATCAAGAATGCCAGTTAAACTCAGATACCAGAGTGAGAAGTGTAGGCTTATTTTACTGTTAATAATTAAAGGATATAACCAAGTAATACAGAATATAAGCAATAAGAAAAATACAGAACAGTACACTTAATTATTACTGCATACAGTTAATTATAGAAAATAAGAACAAGCAAGGCAATGCACCTAATCATTACTACACGATGGGGAGAATAGTGATTGAGAAAGATACATCACCACTTGCATACATTACCAACATACAAATCCACAGATGCTGGGGAGCCCCAGTTGCAGTGAGGATTTGGAGCACCTTTTCCTGCAAGTGGGAAGTCCTACATGATGAGTCCACGCATAGGTGAGGAATCCAAAGTCACTGCAAAAGGGCCCAGCCTTATATATCAAAAATCAGCAAGTCAAAATGACTTGCACCTTTTTTTTTTTTTTGAGCGGAAACATCTGGTTTCATCCTCCTGTTGGATTCTACCCAAAGCCTGGCCAGGGCTTGCGGGGGAGAACCAAGGGAGTTTCTAACAAGACCAGACACTTGAGTTCTCAGCCTTGAACACTGCTAAACAGAACCAAGGGATTCTCTTTATCTACTTGGTTCTGTTCCCACAAAGTTTCCAACAAGACCAGACACCTTGTTTCTCAGCCTTGACAAGGCCATACAAGGAAAACTGGATACATTCTCAGGACATTTCATCCTCACTACTGACTATATTTTGTCTAAACTACATTTTTCACTAACGAGCATATGTATTTTGTTAATGATCAGACACTAATAATAAACGTTAACAGTAATACAGATTTTACTAATTAGCAGATACTAATAACGGATAATGTTTGGTTGTGAGGTTCATCTAGAGGTTAACTTTGTTTCAGGGCCTATTATTCAGGCCCTAGCACTACAGTTTCCCTTCAGGATTCAATATTGTGTAAATTCTCCTGCAAAAATGACACATTTATAGCTCCCAACTGTATTTGAAAGATGATTGCACATTCCAATAATTTGATCTAGTTATGAATTTCCTGGAAACAAGCAACATACCATAAGCTTCTTCTAAGAACTCAGTTCAATGATTATATCACCTTTTCCTTATGAAAGAGTCATACAAAATAGTTGTGATCTGTAAAATAAAAATATACTGTTGTACTATATGTTACTGCCCTAGTAATTTGGAAAAATAGGCTTGGGGTTCTTTACTTAAACATTTTCATCATGGCTGAAATACTTCAGACACAAAAAAAACCTGCATATGATTTATTTTTCTATGTACAGCTTGTGAAAGAAATGCTTTATTCAAAAGTTTGTATTTGATAGAAGTTTAGTTCTTCTGGTAAATAAAATTAATGCAGGATATCAGCTTTAATAGAAAACCTCTTTTCTGTCACTGTCCTGTATGTCTTTTGTTTCTATAAATGCTAAATTCATTGCTTCTGTTCAAATCAGATTATAATTTTAATTACATGATAACCAAGATTATATTAAAGAATCTTTTATATGCAACAGATATTCCCTGCAACTGTTCTGACCAAAGTTATCTTTCAGCACAATTTTTTTAGCAATAGGTTTACATAGCTGCTAAAGCACGAGTGTAATGACAGACAAACATACCAGAGACGGTCTCTAAGATGCCATTCGTACCTGGGGAAGGTACAATGACATACTTGCTTCAGGTATGATGTTCTTTTTCAGATAGACAGGCATTATTAATAGTGTTTATTTAACCAATTCCCTATTGTCGACCTGAGTAGAAGTATCATGCTTTTTTCTTTCTCGCACTCATTGTATCTTCAGTTATGTAATTTCCCATTTGATACCTTAGCAGAGTTTCAAAGTCACTGAACTTTCAGTTGCATGAAACAAAAAGAATTAAGCTGTACCACCCTAAACTCCAAATGTTGCACTTTATGCCTGAAGTGTGTTCATTCTGAATTCCTTACAGCCCTGTTTTTTCATGCAAATAAGATTGGATCAGGTCAGGTATGATGTGGAGTAACAAGCAATCAAAATCAACTTGTCAGAACAATATTTGTCTCAACTGACCAGACCTGCAGGAATAAAATGTTCCTGTCAGTTTCAAGACAGAAATTAGACTTATTTATTCTCTTACACTGATACTTTCTCCAAATAGAAGAATTTGTATGACAACCTTTACATTTCAGGGCATATCATAATAGTATTAATGTTACATGGTTTTGCAATGCATTTAGCACACTGAAAAGAACTTCATGATCTTGCAAAAATTAATAAAATAACTGTATCTGCTGTACATTCCTATTCTGTATTTGTATCAGATCTTTCACCTGGATTTATAATCAAATGCTTGTGGTATTTATTCATTGTCTTTCACCCATGACTAACTTTTAGCAATAAGTATTTAACTTACTACTTTTCTTCTGGCTCTGATTCTTTTTGTTTAGAAACTTCTGAGAGCATCTGTCACCTCTGATTTTCATCATTTTCATGATTTTCATGATTTCAAGTCCTTAGGTATCAAACATGTATGATTATATAGTCACCAAAGTTAAGGATGTTGGAAGGATACATTTGCTCAGAAAGTTCTCAAAGACCTTACTAAAGGTAATACCAATGAGGGCTGTCAGTATCTTCAAGCTTACACTAAAGCCACATGAGCTCCTGCACCAACACTGACTGAAGTAAGAAAAACATACCAGTATAGATGTTCATCATGGAACAATACGCAATTTATTTCTAGGCTTTACAGCCTTTGGTTGTTGCTCCTTATAGCTGACAATATCAAGAGGACTGTATAAGGAGTACTTCCAGAGGCTGAAGGACATTGAGGAACAACCAGGGAGGGGAAAAGATTTATTTTAGTTTGTGAACCTTTATTTTGCACAAGGAGTAATGTGGGGAGCTGAGAGAGGGGCCGAAGAGAATTTCTTTTCCTCTCTTTTGACAACTCTTACCCTTTTCCATTTTCATTCTGTCTCCCAAACACTGTTTATATCACATTTGAATTCTGGGTATCAAATAGAAAAAAACAGTTCCTGAGGAGACAAAAAGTTCACAGAAGAGATTCCATCTCTGAGGAATCTCTTGGCTTTCTAGAGGGACTTGTCTGTCAAAGATGGGAAATGGTGTCCGTAGACACCATTTATTTCCTGCCCTGAGTCCCATACAGGTTACAGGCTCTCATTTTTTCAACCTTTCGTAATGTGCCAGGGAAGTATTTATCCCAATAATAAATCACAGAGGCACAGCCAAATAATCACTCAGTTATCATTCTCTGACTCCAACAAAAAAAAGAAATCTGGGGGAGAAGAATATCTGGGGAAGAGGCAGAGGTCTTGTATGAGTAGTCTGAATTGCAAGAAAAGAGTTTAAGACCTACAATACTATCTGGACAAAAACATTAATTGATTCCAGAAAACATAACCACCCTATATCTACTCATAAGACTCTGCCATATCCATATCAATACCATGGGAGCATTTTATTAAAAATATGGTATTAAATATGAACACATACACAAACCACAAATACCTATAACACCAAACTATAACAGAGAACATAGGGGACTCCTATTCTCATCAGGACTATTCACCCTACTTTCTTTCCATTTTGTTTCAACTAACTGTAGAGATAACATTTAACCAAGTTAAAGTTTTATAGCAAAGTTTAAAGTTTAAAGAAGTGTTTTATAAAGAAAAGAAGAAAAGATAATGGCTGCACAGTAAACAGCTGCATTGTACTAGTACAGTTAAGAATGGTGCTTGACTTCCACTCTGATTTTAAGATGCTCTTAGGCCCAGAGAAGAAAAAACAGGCAAAGAAGACCTCTAATTCTGTAGCTTCACTGCTCTGTGGTCTGGCTGAGATTGTCTCAAAGTAACTGTTGATGTAAAATGATAATTCATCCCATCATAATCTGCTTTGCTTTTAAATTGTTCTGGAGTAAGCAACCCCAAGGAGCCTCTCAGTTAAACAGAGGGGTCTGGAGACCTGTGGCCCAGCTCTTGGCTTGCTCATGGGTCCCCTCATCCCAGAGGGCTTTTTGCATATACTTTGTGTCCAGCCAGATGCAATGAGGGTTTACATTACATACTTACCTATATGACTTGGAAAGCACTTGCAGAAATACATCAAATGAAAAAGGCTTCCATATATGTAAGATGGTTATGTATGGACATTGATCAAATAACAGTTACATGACAAGAAGGAACTACAACTCTTAAGTAACATGTATTAGATCCATACCATTATAAAAGCTGATTCCTGTTGGACTGTTTGATTAATCTGTGTTGCTGCGGTAGATAACCAGGAAGGTATTGTCTAGTAGCCCCTTTAGATATATGTCATCATGAAAAATGCCTTTAAGACAAAGGTAAGAGTAACATAGCTAAATGCAGCTAGATGGGCTGAGGAAAGAGAAAGAACAAGTATATATCTTCTTAGGGAGCTGCAGGGGTGGTAGAGAATTGATTCTTAAACCCCAAGGAAAGAAATATTGACATGGATTCAAAATGACGAATTATTCAGAATATTGAAATAAAACTGATGGTTTCATGGCTCCTGTCAGTGCACAGCTACAAAGCAATCAAACTGAAATGAGACAAAAATATCCCACAGAATCACAGAATCATCCAGGTTGGAAAAGACCTTGAAGATCACCTAGTCCAACCGTTAACCCAACACTGACAGTTCCCAACTACAACATATCCCTAAGTGCTATGTCAGCCCGACTCTTAAACACCTCCAGGGATGGGGACTCCACCACTGCCCTGGGCAGCCCATTCCAACGCCTAACAACCCATTCTGTAAAGAAATGCTTCCTAATATCTAGTTTAAACCTTTCCTGGTGCAGCTTGAGGACATTAACTCTTGTCTTATCGCTTATTACTTGGTTAAGGAGACTCATCCCCAGCTCTCTGCAACCTCCTGTCAGGTAATTGTAGAGGGCGATGAGGTCTCCCCTCAGCCTCCTCTTCTCCACACTAAACAACCCCAGTTCCCTCAGCCGCTCCTCGTACGAACCTGTGCTCCAGACCCTTCACCAGCTTCGTTGCCCTTCTCTGGACACACTTGAGCAATTCCATGTCATATTTGTAGTGAGGGGCCCAAAACTGAACTCAGGAATCGAGGTGCGGCCTCACCAGTGACAAGTACAGGGGGAAGATCACTTCCCTGTCCCTGCTGGCCACGCTATTTCTGATACAAACCAGGATGCCACTGGCCTTCATGGCCACCTGGGCACACTGCTGGCTCATGTTCAGCCGGCTGTCAATCAACACCCCCAGGTGTCCCTCTCTGACTGGCAGCTCTCCAGCCACTCCTCCTCAAGCCTGTAGCGCTGCTGGGGGTTGTTGTGGCCAAAGTGCAGCACCCGGCATTTGGCCTTATTGAAGCTCCTACAGTTGGCCTCAGCCCATCGCTCAAGCCTGTCCAGATCTCTCTACAGAGCCTCCCTACCCTCGAGCCGATCAACACTCCCACCCAACTAGGTGTCATCTGCAAACTTACTGAGGGTGCACTCGATCCCCTCATCTAGATCATCAAGAAAGATGTTAAACAGGAGTGGCCCCAAAACCGAGCCCTGGGGGACACCACTCGTGACCGGCCTCCAACTGGATTTAACTCCATTCACCACAGCTCTTTGGGCCCGGCCATCCAGACAGTTTTTTACCCAGCAAAGCGTGTGCCCATCCAAGCCACGAGCAGCCAGTTTCGCCAGGAGAACGCTGTGAGAAATGGTGTCAAAGGCCTTACTGAAGTCAAGGTCAACAACGTCCACAGCCTTTCCCTCATCCAATAAGCATACTTATAGAAACATTTCTTGTTGTCCTTGATTGCTGAAGCCATTTTAATTTCTAGCTGGGCTTTAGACCTCCTGATTTCCACCCTGCATAGCCTCACAGTGTCTTTGTAATCATTGTGAGTGGCTAGCCCCTTCTTCCAAAACCTGTAAACTCTCCTTTTCTCCCTGAGTTGCAGACAAAGCTCCCTGTTTAGCCAGGGTGGTCTTCTCTGTCGCCGGCTTCTCTTACAGCACCTGGGGACAGCCTGCTCCTGAGCCATTAAGACTTTCTTCTTGAAGAGTGCCCAGCCTTCCTGAACCCCTATACCCTTCAGGATCGTCTCCCAATGGATCCTGTCAAGCAGGTGCCTAAATAAGTCAAAGTCAGCCCTTTGGAAGTCCAGATGTCAGTTCTGCTTCCCCCTCTCCTGGCCTCCCTAAGAACAGCGAACTCTAATATTTCGTGATCGCTGTGCCCTAGTCAGCCTCCAACTGCCACATCATCCACCAGTCCTTCTCTGTTCACAAAGAGAAGGTCCAGCAGGGCACCTTCTCTGGTCAGTTCACTCACCAGCTGCATCAAGAAGTTATCTGCCACACATTCCAGGAATCTCCGGGACTGGTCCCGCTCTGCTGTGTTGTATTTCCAGCAGATGTCTGGGAAGTTAAAGTCTCCCACAAGAACAAGGGCAAGTGATCATGAGATTTCTCCTAAGTACTTATAGAATATTTCTCCACCTCTCTGTCCTGGCTGGGTGGCCTATAGTAGACTCCTACTACAACATCTGCCCTGTTGGCCTTCCCCCCGATTCTAACGTAAAGACACTCCACCCTGTCTTCACTACATTTGTGCTCAAAGCAATCATAACAGTCCCTAACATACAGCACCACCCCACCACCTCTCCTTCCTTGTCTATCCCTCCTAAAGAGCTTGCAGCCATTAACAAGCGCACTCCAGTCATGGGAGACATCCCACCATGTTTCTGTAATAGCCACAACATCATAATTTTCCTGTTTCATGATGGCTTCAAGCTATTCCTGTCTGTTACCCATGTTGTGTGCATTGGTGTACATGCACTTGAGACGGGCTGATGTTTTGCCCCCTTCCCCCTTCAAATCTAGTTTAAAGCTCTGTCTATATATTACATACATAATATATATTATGTATTTTATATATGATATATATTATATATATAATATATACTTATTAACTGGATTTTGATTCAGGGGAGAATCTTGTGAGAGAAAAAATCCACAACAGCTCAGAGAATTGAAATGAGACTTTTGTTACAATAATCAGCCAGACTAGGCTCTTTTTTCTTTGCACTTAAAGCAGAGTGGAGTCATATTACTAAAAAGCTGTTTCAGCACTTTTAGCTTTATCAGCAACCCAGAAACATAAAAAATAAAGGGACTGGATCTGATACCAATAAAAGTAGTAGAGTTATTTCACTAAAGAAGGCTTTAAAAAAAGAGAGAGAAAGGAAATACAATCTTGGTACTAGAAAGAACCAAATTTACCACTGCAAAGACAAATTACTTCCTGTGCAACAAAAAAACAGCTGAAGGAATCACAGAATCATTCGGGTTCTAAAAGACCCTTGGGATCATCGAGTCCAACCATCAGCCCTACTCTACAAAGTTCTCCCCTACACCATATCCCCCAACATCTCATCTAAACCACCCTTAAACACATCCAGGGATGGTGACTCCACCACCTCCCTGGGCAACCTATTCTTTCTGGGAAAAATTTTTTCCTAATGTCCAGTTTGAACCTCCCCTGTTGCAGTTTAAAGCCATTTCCTCTTGTTCGGTCACTAATTACCTGTGAGAAGAGACCAGCACCAACCTCTCTACAATGTCCTTTCAGGTAGTTGTAGAGAGTGATGAGGTCTCCCCTCAGCCTTCTCTTCCTCAAGCTAAACAGTCCCAGCTCCTTCAATCACTCCTCATAGGATTTATTCTCCAGCTTCATTGCCCTCCTCTGCACTCGCTCCAGCACCTCGATATCTCTCTCGTATTGAGGTGCCCAAAACTGGACACAATACTCCAGGTGTGGCCTCACCAGTGCAGAGTACAGGGGAACTATCACCTCCCTACTTCTGCTGGTCACACTATTTCTAATAGAAGCCAGGATGCTGTTGGCTTTCTTGGCCACCTGGGCACACTGCTGGTTCATGTTCAGTTGCTTGTCAATTAAAACCCCCAGATCCTTCTCTTCCACACAGCTCTCCAGCCACACCTCCCCAAGCCTGTAGCGATGCGTGGGGTTGTTGTGGCCCAAGTGCAGGACCTGGCACTTGGCCTTGTTGAACCTCATCCCGCTGACGTTGGCCCCACCGATCCAATCTATCCAAGTCTCTCTGTAGAGCCTCCCTATCTTTTCGCAGATCGACACTCCCGCTTAACTTGGTGTCATCTGCAAACTTACTGATGATACACTCTATGTCCTTATCGAGATCATCAATAAAGATGTTAAACAGAAATGGTCCCAACACTGAACCCTGAGGAACACCACTTGTGACCAGCCGTCAGCTGGATTTAGCTCCATTGACCACCACTCTCTGGGACCGTCCATCCAGCCAGTGCTTTACCCAGCAGACTGTTCGCTCATCCAGGCCATGGGCAGCCATTTTTTCTATGAGAATTCTATGGGGAACTGTGTCGAATGTTTTTCAAAAATCCAGGTAGACAATATCCACAGCTTTTCCCTCATCCAATTGTTGGGTCATCTTGTCATAGAAGGAGATCAGGTTTGTCAGGCAGGACCTGCCTTTCATAAACCCATGCTGACTAGGCCTGATCCCCTGGTTGTCCATTATATGACTTTTAATGGCACTCAAGATGATCTGCTCCATGACCTTCCCTGGCACCAAGGTCAGACTGACAGGTCTGTAGATTCCTGGATCTTCCTTTCTGCCTATCTTGTAGATGGGTGCTCCATTTGCCACCCTCATTTCAATGGGACCTCCCCAGTTAGCCATGATTTCAGGTAAATCATGGAAAGCGGCTTGGCGAGTACATCTTCCAACTCTTTCAGCACCCTTGGGTGTAACCCATCCAGTCCCACAGACTTGTGTGCATCCAAGTGGTGTAGCAGGTCTCTGACCACTTCCTCTTTAGTTGTGCTGACCTCATTCTGCTTCCCCTCCCCATCTCCCAGCTCATGAGGCTGGGTGTCCAGGGAATGGCCAGTTCCACTGCTAAAGACTGAGGCAAAGTAGGCGTTGAGCACCTCAGCCTTTTCCTTATCCTTAGTTACCATGTTTCCCTCTGCATCCAATAAAGGAGGGAGATTTTCCCTAATCCTCCTTTTGCTGTTAATGAATATATAGAAACATTTTTTATTATCCCTAAGAGCTCTAGACAAGTTGAGCTCTAGCTGTGCTTTGGCTCTCCTAATGTTCTCCCTGCATAACTTCACTACATCTTTATAGTCTTCATGAGAGACCTGTGCCCTCTTCCAAAGGTCATAGACTCTCCTTTTGTTCTTGAGATCCAGCCTGTGATGGTTTAGTCCCTGCGGGGTCTGAGACCACGCAGCCGCTGCCCCTCCCCCACAAAGGGAGTGAAATACAAAGCCCCGGAGCTGAGATAAGGAGAGGTTTAATACAACAGTGCAACAGCAACACAACAAATAACAACAATAACAATAACAATAACAGTGATAACAATGAACAGAGTAAGATATCTACCAATACAGCAGTGAGAACAGAGCGATGGCATAACACACATATTAACCGTTAACCAACTCTCTCGCGCTGGCGCCAGGATGTGACGTCAGCATGATATATGAATAACCCGGCTAGAGCTCCCCCCCCCACTGCTGGGGAAGCTTAACCCTATCCTGGCTAAACCAGGACACAGCCAAAGGTCCCTGTTTAGCCAGGCTGGTCTCCTTCCCTGCCTTCTTGTTTTTTGGCATGCAGAAACAGCCTGCTTCTGTGCCTTTAAGACTTCTCTCTTGAAGTATGTACAGCTATGGCCATCAATATCGATGATGAATTTGCACATGCCCAAATGTTTAGGCCCATATACTTCTCTTGCAGTCAACAATCTATTCAAGTCAATGAATACTTAAATTGGTTCTCTGTAACTTCACAACTGGAAATTTTGACCTGACCAAAATCTTCAGTGTACTGCTTTTCTGGGGAGAGGGACCACACACATGTGCAGACATACTCATTTGTGTATGCATGCAGGACTGAAGTCAAAGTCATCTAGGACAAGCTTTTCATGTCAGTTTACAAAACACAGTGATAAATTTTTGTGAACAAATTCTATTGGGAAAGCATGGAATAGTTCAAATGACAGTATAAAGGAAACCGCTGTACCTCGGAGGGAAGGATTTTTTTTTTATATATGCTCTGCACTACACTACTAGAAAGCAGGAAAAACTGGCAAGGTGTACAAGTATCATTAGTCAAGACCAAGAGACCTTCTCAGAGGCGTATCATCCCAGTGACTTCATGTGGGCATTTTGAGTCTTTTTAACTAATGTCATTTCAAACCAGTTGTCGTAGTAACTTTGTTACTAACTTCACCACAGCAAGCATTTTATCAGCAAAATACAGCAATCTTTTTTTTTTTTTTTTTCTGGTTAGTGCAAATTGCAATGAAGAATAACCTGGCTAATGATAAAACAACTTTACCACCAGTCACAGAAAATTTCAAATACCTTCAACTATGTGCTGATAATATTTAGGACTCTCTTGCAATGGATGCCTTTCTTAGAAATATAGCATTCAAAGGTTTAAACCAAAGTAATTGAAAAATTCATTCCACCAGTGATAATTTTTTTTTTCTCCTTTTTTCTTTTTATTTTTGATGCATACAGATTATACAGATTAGAGGAGGGAAAAGAAAAGAAAGGAAAGGAAAATACCCCTCAGTTATAAATGTCCTGTATTCACAGATTTGTAATTCTTATTTAAATATGGTGCTATGTGTTTTGAATGCAGCTTCCTACAAAAAATATGAGCATCTGTTTTTACATCATATTGGCAATGGGTTATTAAGCCTCAGAACCATCCCTCCTTTATTGCAGTTGATGCTGTTAGCCATAAAGGCTGTCCAGCAGCTTCTTGAATACATTGTTCTCAGTTTAATAAAAAGAGGATGCTTGTTTTCATTGCAGAAATAAAATACTGCAGCAATGGAATGAGATGAAATGATGGTGTAAGCTTGTGCATAAACTCCCTTGTAACCTTAAAGGTGGTTAAGTCAGGACAGAAAAGAGAAAAAGAGAAAAGTTGGATAAAAGTCAGGACATTTAAATCGCTGTTCTTCATATCTCTATCCACTCTATAAAGTTGACTGTTTGAAGAGCAGGAACAGGGAAATATAGACTGTCTTATCAGTGAGGCTATAGAGGGCAAGCATATCCCACTACTCATTGATAAAACAAAGAAATTACAGGTTTTGGAAAATCAGCAATTTATCTTCCTTTTTTTTTAAAAGCTTAATGAAAATAGGGCAAAATCAGCACGGAACATAATTTGATGTTAGAATTACAATAACAAACTCATAGTTGGAGTCTGAAGTCCATTCTTGTCCTATTGGATTAAGTTCAAAGGAGCAGGAACAGTAGTGCCACAACTATAGGAGAATCAGCTACTTGTGGCAGGAGAGGGAGTGTAAGGCTGGGAAGTCTGGCAAAAATAGTAACAACCTGGCCTAGCTCTTCTTCACTAGTAGCTTCTACACACCAAAAGAAATCACTGTGAAGTTTCCTCATGAAAATTTAAGGAAGGAGAGGTGGGGGAGTTGTCCTCTATGTCAAAAATGGGATTAATTGCACAGAGATATCTTTGAAGAACAGCAATGCACAAGTCAAGAGCTTATGGGAGAAAATTAGAGACCAAGCAAACAAAGGAAACTTTGTGGTTGGTGTCTACTACATGTGACCTTATCAAGAAGAGGAGATTGATGAAGAGTTCCTTCTTCAGTTGCAGGAAACATGCTCACAGGCCCTGAACCTGACAGGGGACTTCAACCACCCGGACATCTGCTCGAAAAGTGGTACAGTGAACTGCAAGCAGTCCAGGAAACTATTGGAGTGTGTTGAGAACTTTCCATTACATGTGATGGAGAGCCCAACCAGAGGAGAGGCACTGCTGTACCTGTTGCTCACTAATGCAGAAGAATTTATCAGAGAAGTCAAGACTGGAGGTAGTCTGGGCTGCAGTGATCATGTCCTGGTGGAATTCTCAATCTTGAGGGGTTCAGGATGCATGAAAAGTAGAGTCAGGACCCTAAACCTCAGAAAGGCAAACTTTTGGCTCTTTAGGGTGTTAGTGTGTGGGATCCCTTGGGAAACTGCCCTCAGAGGCAAGGACTGAATCAGAGCCAGGAGACAGTTAGAGACATTTTTCTTAGGGTGCAGGAGCTGTCAATCCCGATGTGCAAGAAGCCAGGCAGGGAAGGCAGGAGGCCAGCTTCACTAAGTCAGGACCTCTTAGGCAAACTGAAACACAAAACCAAAATGCATAGGCAATGGAGGCAGGGATATACATCCTAGGGAGATTACAGGGATATGGCCCAAGAGTGCAGGGAGGGGATCAGGAAAGGCAAGGCACAGTTGGAGCTGAACTTGGCTAGGGACATGAGAAATAATGATAAGGTTTTCTTCAGATACATAGGACAACAAAAGAAGATGAAAGAAACTGTACCCCATCCATGAACGAAATGGGAGACCTGCCTCCAACTGACATGGATAAAGCTGAGGCATTCAACAACTTTTTTGCCTTGGTCTTCACTGGCAAACGGTTTAGACATGCCACTCAGTTCACAGAATCCAACCAGGGACTAGGAGAATGAAGTACCGCTCACTGTAGGAGAAGATCAAGTTTGAGACCATCTGAAGAACCTGAAGGTGCACAAGTCCATGGGACCCGATAAGATGCAACCAAGGAACCTGAGGGAATTGGCATATGAAGTTGCGAGGCCACTCTCCATCATATTTGAAAAGTCGCAGCAGACTGGTGAAGTTCCCAATTGACTAGGGAAGGGGAAAAAAAAAACATATTTAAAAGGGGGGAAAAAGGAAGACCCATGGAACTACAGGGTGGTAAGTCTCACCTCTGTACCTGGCAAGATCAGGGAGCAGATCACCCTGGAAACTATGCAACAAAGGCACATGGAAAACAAGGAGGTGATTGGTGACAGCCAACATGGCTTCACTAAGGGCAAATCATGCTTGACAAATTTCGTGGCCTTCTACAGCAGGGTTACAGCATTGGTGGATAAGGGAAGAGCAACTGATGCTATCTACCTGGATTTGTGCAAAGCATTTGACACTGTCCCACACAACATCTTTGTCTCTAAATTGGAGAGACATGGATTTGATGGATGGACCACTCAGTGAATACAGAATTGGCTGGATGGTTGCACTCAGAGTTGCAGTTAATCGCTTGATGTCTGGGTGGAGACCAGTGATGAGTGGCGTTCCTCAGGGGCTTGTACTGGGACCGCTATTATTTGACATCTTTGTTGGCAACATGGACAGTGGGATTGAGTACACCCTCAGCAAATTTGCCAATGACACCAAGCTGAGTGGTGCAGCTGACACTCTAGAGGGAAGGGATGTGCCATCCAGAGGGACCCTGACAGGCTTGAGAGGTGGGCCTGTGCAAACATCATGAAGTTCAACAAAGGCCAAGTGCAAGGTCCTGCATCTGGGTCGTGGCAATCCCAAGCACAAATACAGACTGGGCAATGAATGCAGCCCTGTGAAGGACTTGGAGGTACTGGTGGACAAAAAACTAAGTATGATCTGGCAATGTCCACTAGCAGCCCAGAAAGCCAACCATATCCTGAGCTGCATCAAGAGGAGTGTGGCCAGCAGGTCAAGGGAGGTGATTCTCCCTCTCAGCTCTGCTCTCATGAGATCCCACCTAGAGTACTGTGTCCAGCTGTGGGGTCTCCAGCATAAGAGAAGAATGGACCTGCTCAAGCGGGTCAAAACGAGGGCCACGAAGATCATCAAGGGGCTGGAGAACCTCCTTTATGAAGACAGGCTGAGAGAGCTGGGGTTGTTCAGACTGGAGAAGACAAGTTCTTGGGGAGACCTTATATCAGCCTTCTAGTACTTAAAGAGAGCCTACAGGAAAGATGAAGTGGATCTCTTTATCAGGGAGTGTCCAAAGACACTGGAACAGGTTGCCCAGAGAAGTTGTGGTCTCTTTATCAGGGAGTGTCCAAAGACACTGGAACAGGTTGCCCAGAGAAGTTGTGGCTGCCCCCTCCCTGGAAGTGTTCAAGGCCAGGCTGGACAGGGCTTTGATCATCTCATCTAGTGGAAGGTGTCCCTGCCCATGGCAAGGTGGTTGGAACTAGAGGATCTTTAAGGACCTTTAATGTTCTATGATTGTGTGATTCTAACTTCCTGTCAAATCCAGAAACAGACACACAACACAACTTCTACTTCCAAAACCAAGTCATACCTCTAAATAAGCAAGAAGACAGTTGCTTTCACTTTCTCAGAAAGGAGAAAACCCTTAGGTTAAACTACAGTAACAAGACCCAAAAGGAATGGATATTGTAGCAACCTGACGTTCACACTATGTGCCTGGAGGTAATTTCTGAAGAGTAGCTGTAGTTGGGTCCCATGGATTACAGATCTAACTGCCATGGACCTGCTGAGGTCCCATATCTGCAGAGCAATTAGCCTTGAAGTTGCTTTTTGTCTACTATTTTTCTGTGCAGGCAGACTTTAAGGATGAAGGGAAAGCTCCACAGAGCTACGACTACCCACTCCTTGGCACATGTGAGTAATATTCCATGAGTTTTATTAAATCCAAGAAAGAGAAGGAGAAATTTTAAACAGCTTCATTTCCTCAGGATATTTATGGGGGTTTTAAGTGGATTCAGTAGCAAAATTAGTAAACTCATATATTTTTGAATAATCATGTAGACATGCTAATACCCAAGGAAAAAAAGGAAACATGTCAAAGAGATGTTTGGGCCTGAAATATAGAGAGGATTTGACTGTTGGTTTTTGTGTAGAATGCAGTGGTATTACAAATAATTTAGTGGAATTAATTGTTATCACTCAGCACAGTTGTAGATTCAGGGACGTACTCCTAATAACCTCTAGCTCATCTAGATTTCACAAATGTCACTGCATCTTTTAGATTGCCAACAGTATGTCTGATTAGGAGATGACATCACAAGTTTAGCAGGATATTTTAAAAGCATGAATCAATCTCAATTTGTTTTAAAATGAGATCTTTTCCTTATTCTCTCAATCGTGCTTGACAAACCTGATCGCCTTCTACGACAAAGTAACCTGCTCGGTTGATGTGGGGCGAGCGGTGGACGTTGTCTGCCTGCATTTCTCCAAGGCTTTCGATACAGGTCCCCACAGCCTCCTCCCAGAGGAACTCATGCGTTACGGTCTGGACAAGTGGTCTGGGCAGTGCGTGGGGAACTGGCTGACAGGCCGCACCCAGAGGGTGGTGGGAAATAGCTCTTTTTCAAAGTGGCAACCTGTCACAAGTGGGGTCCCCCAGAGATCAATGTTGGGCCCACACTGTTTCGTATCTTCATAAGTGACCTGGATGATGGGATCACGTGTACCTTGATGAAGTCTGTTGATGATACCAAGCTGAGTGGGGAAGTGGACATTTCAGAAAGGAGAGCCACCCTGCAGAAAAACCTGGATAGGCTGGAAAAATGGGCTAGCAAGACCCCTTATGAAGTTCAACAAGGACAAGTGTAAGGATTTGCACCTGAGAAAACATAATCCTAAACTGCAGCACAGACTGGGATCTACCCAGCTGGGGAGCAGCTCTGTCAAAAGGGACTTCGGGGTCCTGGTGGACAACAAGCTCAGTATGAGTTAACAGTGTGCTGTAGCATCAAAGAAAGCCAACAGAATGCTGGGTTGCATCAACAAGGGCGTGACCAGCAGAGATAAAGAAGTCATTATGCCACTTTACTCAGCACCTGTCAGGCCACCCCTGAAATACTGTGTTCAGTTTTGGTCCCCACTATAGAAAAAAGTTGTAGACGGTCTGGAGGGCCACAAAGATGATCAAGGGACTGGGAAGCCTGCCATATGAGGAAAGGCTGAGAGAACTGTGTTTGTTCAGCTTTGAGAAAAGAAGGCTTAGAGGAGACTTTAGCACCATGTTCCATTATTTAAAGGGTGACTGCAAAGAAATGGAAACTTCCTTTTTACAAGGAGTCACATGGAAAAGACAAGGCAATGGGTACAAGTTACTGCTGGGGAGATTCTGGTTGGACACAAGAGGAAAATTTTTTACAATGAGAACAATCAGCCATTGACTAATCTCCCCAAGGAAGAAGTTGTGACTGTCTGATGAAGCCATACATAATGTCTCAAACATCCGATAAAGATCTGGTAAAGGAGACTGTCTCTATGGAAATGCCTGGGTTGTGCAAACAATGACAGGGAGATGCGGTGAGAAGATAGGGTCCCACAGAGGTGAGACTGCAGTTTCTGAGGCTGAACTTCCATATCTTGAGTGACTCTGTAAAGACCCAATAGAGAAGCTGTTTTCATGATGCGTGCACCAAGAAGAAAGGTCAGACAATGTTCATACCTACAGTAAGGGGGAACTAACTCCCCAACAACCCCCAAACCCACCAACCTATTTCCAGAAGACTCAGAAGGGACAAACTATGCATGCACCAAAACCAAGAGAATTCTAGAAGCATAGACTGTGCATGACAGTTAATTAGCCGAATGAGTCTGAATACCCACCTGGAGGAGGGGCAAGGAATTATAAAAGAACATGAATCAAAGCCCTGAATGGCTCACCCTCCAGAATTGGAGATCTAGACTGGCTGGACCAATGCTGGACCCAGGACTGGTGAAATCTTTCTTTTTTCTGTCTCTCCCTCTCTCTCTTTTTCTCTCATGCTCTTTTTCTCTCTCCCCTTCTTTCTCTCACTCCCCTTTTCTCTCCCATTCTCTATCCCTATATCTCTGCATATACAGCAAGGCTTGTTGGTGTATGTTGTAAGACTTATGGCTTGTTGGTGTATGTTATAAGATTTACTGCTTGTGGCATGTGATTAACAGCAGTTGCAAGGTTTACTGACAAAGTTTCATGCCGATACTTTCTGTGAGGAAACAAAAGTTTGAATTTTGTGAATTGATGGATCCTTGGTGTTGTTTCACCTTAATCCTGACCTGGGAATCAGCAAACCTGAGTTGTCATCCTGAGAAACTGGGATGTGACAGTAGTGTATTGCCCAGGGTGCTGAGCCGTCTTGTCTAGATTGTACTGTTGCCAAGAAAAGTTGGACCAGATGATCCTTGAGATCCCTTCCAACCTGGTATTCTATGATTCCATGATTCCATGAAATAAATAACTAAACGAATGAATAACATGCTGGCATTCTTGGAAAAAAAATTAGTACTGCCTAAAAACTAGTTCTACTGTGTTGTTTCTGCTACACTCATAATCCGCAAGAGTCAAAATGTGCCTTCTATTGCCTGGTTACTCACATAATATTACTGTGGTTACCTCTGTGTGATAACAGCTGCAAAGTACTTACTAATTGCTAATAGTGATCCTATGATAAAAACAAGACACAAAGTGCCAAATCTTTTTCCAGTTTTAATTCCATCCTATGTAATCCACATTTTACACAACATACTAACCTTATGAATGTATGAGATCAAACTACTTCATCACAGTGGCAGGAAAGTTCCTGAGAAAAAAAACAGAAACAGCTAAAAAGAAGCAATAGTTTTGGCCTTTACTGAAGGTGAAGATCAAGCTGTTAAATATTTTGGTGAAACTTGATCAAAATTCAAAGAGCTTTTGCATAAATAAATGAACAGAGTGTGTGCAAAGAAACCCCATTACAATGCAGGAAAATACAGTGCATTCTGAAGGAGAATTGTAATTTCCATCCAAGGTCCAGTAAGAACAAAGAAGAACAAACATTTTTGTATGGTCCTTAAATCTGGCATTAAATCCTACCAAAACACAAATGAGAAAAAGTTATTTCTATACACGGTCTTGAATCTATCCCCTATAATTTGTTTGTTCCCTCAAAACCAATGAGGTTTTCTGTTCTTATTTTATCCTATAAACCTTTTCTCCTAGGCAAGTGTCGAGGTTTAGTCCCAGCTGGCAACAAAACACCATGTGGCTGCTCTCTCACTCCTCCCCACCCCTGCCCCAGTGGGATGGGGAGGAGAATCAGAAGGAAAAAAAAAAAAACAAAAACAAAAACAAACAAACTAAAACCTCATGGGTTGAGATAAGGACAGTTTAATAGAACAACACGAGAAGAAAACTATAACAACACTACTAATAAAATGAATATATAAAGTGAGTGATGCACAATGCAATTGCTCACCACCCTGCTCAGCCCCTTTCTGAGCCATCACCCCCCATCACCGGCCAACTACTCTAGTCATATACTCAGCATGAAGTCAGCATGGTGTCGAATATCCCCTTGGCTAGTTCCAGTCACCTGTCCTGACTGTGCCTCCTCCCAGCTTCTTATGAAATTTAACCCTCTCCTAGACGAACCCAGGACAGCAAAGGAGAAAGTATTTTCAGTGAAGATAGTAGAATGTGTTTTTCTCTAGTTATCAGATATTAGGGTCCTTAACTAAACTTTTCTGAAATAGATTTACATATTTTAAAAGTGATATTTCTCCCCTGGCCATTGTCATTTTTTGCTACAATACAGCTCAAAGTGATAATATCCCTCCCTGATGCAACTGTTAATTCCTAAAGTACCCAGTCTCATACAAGATTCACAACAGCTCATAACATAACAGGAAACATAACATGTGTATTTCCCAGATTGCCACATCCAAGAGGGCTCCTAATTATGGCCAGGTGTGCATTCTCAAACACATCACACCCAGCATCCATGTCCTTCAGGAAAGGATTAGAAGCAAAAACCTATCAAAGTCATACCCTCAGGAGTATGCTAATGCAAATAAGAGATACCAGTGACAATAATTTTCAGAAAGTGCAAGGTAGGGGAAATCTATGGGGCAATACCCCTGCTCCAGTTTCAAACCAGTTCCCTCAAAGCCAGCCTCCCTGTTCACAGGGGAGAAGAGAGGTCAGTGTGAGAGATCTGTTCCTGTTGCCTAGCTATTAAAACTGAGGATGCAGTAAAGAACTGGGAGCAGAAGGCAATAAAAAGCAATGTAGCTTGGAGTTAAAGAATATCTTTCAAATATGAGGTAAAATCAGATACTTAGGAGAAGAGATACGTATCAAAAGAAAAAATGTTACACAGATAAACCTGTCTGACATTTATCAAGAACACCTTCCAAAATTAGCCACCACTTTTCAAATCATATTCAACTACCAACAAATGCTGAACACAAAAATCAATAAACCTACAAAGACCCAATCATACCTGTATTGAATGCACACTTGCAAAAATTAGTATAACAGCAGAAACACAAAAGCCACATCTCTTTATCTACCAGATCAGAATCTTTCACTACATCCTATATACAAAGTTGTCAGAAACCTCTTTTTATCTCTGTATGAGTAGGGTCTCCTTGGCAAAAGAGCAATGTTACATGTCACATACATAATATGCTTATTATATTTAAGAACATATAGCGATCTACCATCATTATCACAAAATGCCTATGTATTATGCTTTCTAAGTGTTTCACTTTATTAAAATACACTATTCTTTACTTTGACTGTCTCATAAAGGACCCAAAAACCATTCTTCTCCTTTTCCTATTTCCTGCAAGCCCTACCTGAACTACCATTCACAATCAGAAAAGGAGCACAGAATTAACAGCTTCACTCAACAAAAATATGCAACATTAGTTCTGATATAGCACCGCTCTGAAGATAGGAGGAAAAAAAACGCACTAATTGTCTGCCTTCAGCATCTGGAAGAAGGAAGGAAATTTTGCTGTGACCAATTTTCTTATCAATTGCTTTTGTAATGCCTGGCAAAAACACAGCATCAGAAATATCCTCCAGAGTTTGAGAGACAGTCTCTACTTTTTTGGCTTGATTACTTCTTTGGTGATGATTTTTATATCTTACTTTGACTCAGTGTGAGTTTTATGGCAAAGCAACCCTAACAACCGAGTACAATTACAAGCCCTCAAACTATCCTGCACAGCAGCTCAGGGCATCCAGTCTGCATAAAGGAGAAGAGAGCATTTCAGGATATGGTTTTCTGTGAGCTTCATCTGATCACCATTTTTTACCTTGTCCACTGCTTTGGCCCACACATCCTTGTCTCCTGTCTCATGCCAGCTCTAGGGTTCATGAGGCTCAGTGTCAGGGCTGATCAATTATGTCACTTTTCCTTCTCCCCCAGGAGTTTCTGCCAGTTCAGGTCACTGATCCAGCTTACCATGAAGACATGGCAATGCTAACCATGGCACAAGGGAAGGAGTTGGATTCTATGGAAGGACTAGGAAATGGTGACAGAGGAAAAAAACCCTTTGTGGGCAGTAGATACTGGCACATTCTTAAGTCACATTAACTACAGCTTTTGGTTGCTCCTCTAGATCCCAGACTTGAAGTTCTGGATCCTAGAACATGGAAGTTTATTCCATGTGTGCAGCATACCTGTAACAACAATTCAGGATTCTATATGCTACGTGTAAAGACATCAGGTCTTAACAATTTTGTATGCACACATGCATCCTAGGAGATATTGTCTTAGAGATCTAAAGAGCTTTTGGGTTGAAACCGTAAATATAATTACAACGTAGTCATTGCCAGTCTACTCTAAGTATTAAACATGGGACTGAGGAAAGTAGAAAATTGGTGTAAGATTAGAACTGCTCTGAGACATTAACACCTATTCTCTGTGTTCTTGCATTTATTAGCATTAACTATACTACCTGGGATTACTGCTGTTTCCATTGTAGGTTATTTGCATGCCATAGAAGACTCATGTAATGAGCTGCCCAAACGACAAAGAGCAAGTCAGTTATAACAATTTCTGTATTAAGAGGAGCTGGCTTAGAAAAGAGTTTTTTATTTGAACATCAAATTAGGAAGAATGCTTAAAAAATTTTGTATAAATCGTAAGAAGTGTAATGACACAGGAGGATTAAACACGGTGATGTACAAACCAAATCAGTCTTTACATGTTGCATATGAGAACTAGAATAGGATCCTAAAAACAGCATTACATAAACTGGAAATAGTTTTACAGTCTTTGGTCCTCTGCATACAAACAGAAAAATATCTAGCAAACCCACTATGAATGTTTGTAAAGCTACTTGCAGGTGCCCAAAATATGCAGTTGGAGTTCTGCTGTAGCATCTGCATACTAAATGAAAGGAGTTTAAAAGGTTTACAGCTATGTTGCCAGCAGTGTAGGAGGGCCAGCCTGGCAGCCACTAAGCTCAAGAAAAAAGGGGAATTATGCTCACTTTCTATGCTTTTTTTAGTTACTACTTATAGTGCCTTATTTACTGGGATTTGTCTACCTCTATCAATAAAGAACAAATTCTCATCTTTTACATGATTCTGGGTGTGCTATATTTCAGCTACCTGCCAACAGTTTGAAAGCAAAAACTCTGCTAACACTTTCAGGGTGCTGATTGCTTGAATAGTGATTTGACAACTTGAGAAGTGGGAGCTGAGTACTGGTATGGCTCAAAAATTCTGTAGTCCAAGGTTAACTGTGGGTGGCAGCAACAGACTCAGAAAAGCTTCAGAAAAATGACTGCAATAACCTGGGAATTAAGTTACTTTAAATAGACTAGTGTGAGTTTAAGCCACTCTATTTACATCACATATATATGCAAGGAAGCTCTAGAGAAACACCTGGACAGTGCAGGAAGTGCCAAGGGCAGGTTTAAGACTGCAACAATTTAAACAGAAGAGGAGCTGGGATGTGAGCAGAGTCTTCTGACGAGTTTAACATGTCATGTGAGTAAGGTAATTCTTCATTCAAATAAAGCCAGAAAAACTTCTGGTGACACACACACACACACAAAAAAAACCCAAACCAACCCAAACAATTCTGCAGAATGTAATTTGTCAAAATTAGATTACAACATTCAAAATTTTCACAAAAAAGAAGTTTCTATGCAGCACCTGGACAAGTGTACACGGCAAATTTTGAGGAGAAAAATGCTGATGTCTGATCATGAGTCAAATTGCATAGACATGTCTGTATGAGAGATACTGTGGGGCAAGAACTTCCCAAAACTCCTCTGCAAATAAATACAAATGCAAAGCATTTGTCTACCACTTCTGCTACAATACTAACTTTGGTTACTTCTATTGGACCTCTGATATCCCTTGATCCTTCATTTTGCATCACTTTCATGTAGGCCCCATCTATTCCAGAAGTCTTCCAGTCTCTGATAAGCTTGTAACCTAGAACCAGATACAGAATTACAGAACCACAGAATCATCTAGGTTGGAAAAGACCTTGAAGATCATCCAGTCCAACCGTTAACATAACACTGACAGTTCCCAAGTACACCAGATCCCTCAGCGCTGTCGACCCGACTCTTAAACACCGCCAGGGATGGGGACTCCACCACCTCCCTGGGCAGCCCATTCCAATGCCTAACAACCCATTCTGTAAAGAAATGCTTCCTAATATCCAGTCTAAACCTTTCCTGGTGCAGCTTGAGGCCATTACATCTTGTCCTGTCGCTTGTTACTTGGTTAAAGAGACTCATCCCCAGCTCTCTGCAACCTCCTGTCAGGGAGTTGTAGAGGGCGATGAGGTCTCCCCTCAGCCTCCTCTTCTCCAGACTAAACAACCCCAGTTCCCTCAGCCGCTCCTCATACGACCTGTGCTCCAGACCCTTCACCAGCTTCGTTGCCCTTCTCTGGACACACTCGAGCAATTCAATGTCCTTTTTGTAGTGAGGGGCCCAAAACTGAACACAGAAATCGAGGTGCGGCCTCACCAGTGCCGAGTACAGGGGTAAGATCACTTCCCTGTCCCTGCTGGCCACGCTATTTCTGATACAAGCCAGGATACCATTGGCCTTCTTGGCCACCTGGGCACACTGCTGGCTCATGTTCAATCAACACCCCCAGATCCCTCTGGGGACCTCATGTGCTAGAAAGCCTGTGAACAAAATTAGTTAAATGCATCTAAAAATGCATGTACTTGAAAACAGAGGGTTTGATCTCTTTTTCCACTGCAGGTATTGGGGGGAAAAAAAAAAAAAAAAAAAAAAACCAACTCCTAAACACTTCTTCATTGTAAGACTATCTTTTTATCTCCTTCCATGGAACATGTACATGCAATTGCTTTCACTTTCAGAAATATTCTGACTAGATGATAAATACTTTTAGAAAATGAGTATCAAGTCATTAGTATTTGCAGTAAAAATCTAATCCAAAGAGTTATTGACTTGCACAAACAGCAGCATGGACCTTGAAGTGTTTTCTGAATATAATAACTGATTTTTTTTAATAACTAATGCAAGTGAGAAAGCTTGTTCATTTGACATTTATTTTGTAAAGACAGAGTAATATTTTCCACATAAATTGTTCTTGATAGGGCTTTTTATTTTCTGTCCTCAACAAAATCTATATTCTTTGCAACTGTCCTAGGTATACCAGTGGAACTTACTATTTACTTCTCCTCTTGAAGTTAATCAGAGAGGGAAATTAATTTTATGAACACCTCATATACCTTATAGAACTAGTAAAATACTCCCTGCCACCACATTTTGAGAGAATTTGTCACTTAGACCATTTCATCCACCTGCCTTTCACTGGCAAGCTACACCCATCCTATGCAATTTCTTACATGGGAAACCAATACTAAGAAAACATTCACTGTATTATTTGGCATTTTTAAATGAGCTGAAAATGCAGAAATGTGATAACATTATTTCACAAGACAATTTTCATAAACCTTGAGCAGATGCTCTGAATCACTGGTAGTCCACTAAGCCCTCCTCCTATCATCATTTTCTGCAGCACTGTATTTCTGTACCACAGTTGGAATAGAGATCTTCAACAGGACCAGGAAACATTTCACTGCACACTATGTGTAATGTCCTGAATTACCTTTTTAATAGCTTAAGTTTTGCCTCCAGCAACTCTTTCTTTCTTTTCTTTCCAAACCAAATAGCTCTTCCCCAGCACTCTTCTGGTGACTATCTTCAAAACCTCAGGGAATCATCCACCTTTGCTTGATGCACAATTTGCAATTTCCACTGGAATCACAAGTATGTGCCTGATAGATGCACTCTGGCTTTCTGTCCCTACCAGATGCACTCCTCACATTTGTAGGGATGATTTTGGCACAAGAAAACAAATGGACATTACCTTGTAAGAAGGCAATCCCATCTATATGTATATTTCTCTGCTCGGGAGCTTACCAATTATAGAACATTTATTACTATACTCTTTTAAAAATCATTAGAGACACAAAAGTTCCCTGTGATCTACTTAATTTACTCAGACCAGAATTTATTACGTAAATCTGTATTAACATCTGGCATAAGTATGTCCACCCTCTTGAAAATGCAGCTTTACAACAGCAGGAAAATCTATAATTAGTGCAAAGACTCCTTACATTAATTGAACTGTGCATGTTTCAATAGAGTGGGTTCCCTCTCGTACATGAAGGTTAAAACTTACAAAGGACACGTTTTCTCTCTTGTCATGCTGACATGACTGATAGCAAAGCCCATTTAAATTATTCTGACTGCTTCTGAGAGATTAATTTGTCTACGCCACAGTTTTGTGTCATTTACAGACAGACAGCAAATATTAATATTTTATATTTATTTCCTTTATTGGGATTGTTTTTCAAAATATGGGCTTGAAATTGCATACTTAAAGATGTGCTGTACACGTAACTGAAAGGTCTAGGATGAAAAGGAAATGCAAGTCAGTTAAGAGGGTAAAATACCAATTATCAATCCAGCCTGCCACTTCATGTGCAGTTGTCATGTTCTGTTGCCATTATCACTCTTTTATTATTTGTCTGCACAGTACTGGAGCTACGATGCTGCTGTGCCAACCACTGTGTATGCACACACGTGCACACTTGTGCAAATATGCACACACACAAACATCCACAGCTCTTCTACCTCTGGAGAGCCTGCAGCCTAAGTGATTGCATGCATAGTTATTTAATTATTCTTTTCATCCAGTTCACTAATCACAGTCAATTTAAAAGGCCAGGTGCAAAATCTCAGGGTTTAATGAGAAAACCAGTTAATTTTACAGGGAATCAGTCTGAACATCACAGGAAGACCCCCTGAACCTTCACTGCTGGAACAGGCATGTAGCTATCCACATAGAAAATACAGGAGAAGCCTAGAATAGTCTTCTTCCTTCATTGCTGAACCACCTCTGACTTCAAGGGTCACTGAATATCAATGTAGCAATGAAATAGATCACCATATTGACCCCATTGCACCTCCATCTTATCCAGTCATCTGCCCAGATACGCCTTAACAATAGCTACATCCTCATCTCATCACCAGTAGCACAGATAGCAAGAATCATTGCTTGGTTTTCCATCTAGAATTCTGCTAATTTTGAAGGCAGCATTATTGTGGAAAGCAGAAGCTCACTCCAGCTGCTCAGTGGAAAAGTCTGAAACTTTTGACTCTGTGACAAATTTTCCCAGCCTGAAGGACTTACACTCATTATTGGCTTTTCCCTCTTCTGACTCAGTTTCCACATAAGCTTCTCCTCCTCCATCAATGACAAGAGTCTGGCTTCAGGAGAGTGAAAATAGCAATCATCTGTAACCACCAATCCTGTGGGCTCATCTCTGTCTCTGAGTCACCCTCCCTGGCCAAAGCCTGCTGTCACGGAACTCACGGTCCTGTGGTACTGTAGTAATTCTTTCACTGCTGAACTACAATTTGAATCTGCAGTTTCCTTCACTACTGGGGAACGTTATTCACTCTCACCTCCATGTCCTGGGCATTCAGACCCCAAGTATCATGACTCTGGAGTCTTTCTTACTTTTTACTTGACTCTTCTGCCATACCAAAGAGATGTCTTCAAACCAGAAAAGATAACGTTGTAATCATGCGCAGAACAGAAGCTCTGGCTGAAGTTATGAGGCACAAGGCATACTGATAATAAGCAACAAATATATACATATTATTAAAAGGAATCTCAATCACATCTTTGGAAATCACAGAGGTTATCTTTATTTATTTTTTTTCTCCTAAATATCTTGATAGATTCCATAGTAAATCTAGTAGACAGCTATGTAAAAAAAAAAAAAAAAAAAAAAATCCAAGTTTTGCAAGAAGCAATTGTTATTAACCTGTTCTAAAGTAGTTGTTACATAGCAAACCACTATGTGAACCAGTCCATGCATCCCACAGACTTCTAAATTTCAGATCCAAGCAATGATAAACCTGCCAAGTCTAAAACAGTCCTTGAAAGGTTTCACGTGAAAATAAAAGCAAGATCTGCTAAATTTTAACAGGAATGTTAATTTCTGCAAACAATTTACAAATGGGCAAATTACAGCCCTCTGTCATGACAACATATTCTACTCCACGACCATGGTATCAAGCTGCAGCAGAAGGCACATGAGTTATGGCACTGCTTGACCTGGTCTGGGCATACAGACCACTCGGAGGGCCCCAAAATTCCCACTATTCTCACTGTCCTTGTTTTTCTCTTTCTTGATTCCCTGATTTCTTTAACATAATTACATATCTGTTTTTCCTTAAAACTGGTGGTGGTATTGTTAACTTGTAGGTGGCAGTTTTCACATCTCAGGAATTTCTATTTTCATGGTATTAATGGGAATAATTTTTCAGACTATTTAGACTATGCTTAGGCTTGAAATTCAAGCTGGGAAACCACTGAGTTTCAGGTGTGGAGTTAATGATGTTAATATGCAGATGAATATTTTGGTGACAAGTTCTAAAAGAGGATTAAGAATGTTTCAAGAGAACAAATATCAGAATACTACTATCCCAGTAAATAGTCAGTTTTATGAGATTAGCTGTTCTCAGGAAATTTTTGCCATTGCAAGAAAGCAACAGTTCCTGTTATTCATACTGGCATCAGTAAAGGAGGGGCAGGAGATGGCCAGAAAATTCTTCAGTAATGCAAAAAAATCTAAGCTACATATGCAATGACCCCATCAAAATCCAGAGACTCTTGTCACTAAAGTTATAATTTCAGTTTGTCATTTATAACATATCTCCTTCCTCTACTCAGCTGAAATATTTTGATAAAATGAAGGACTCTTCCCTAAATTACATAATTTCGTTCAGAATTCTTCCAATGGTTAACATAACTTAATAAAGACTAGCCATCTTTCTCAAAGCCCAGTAAAAGTACTGACAGTTTAGGCTTTATGTTTCTATTGCTCTTCTAAAAACATAAGAACAAAGTCTCAAAAAGAGAGCAATAACACCTATAATAAAGGATTTTACTTTACTACTAGGAAAGTGGTAATATTTTTTACTACTACTAGGAAAGTGGTAATTAAGAATCTCCTTAAACTTCAAATTAAAAAATAAAAAGTTGAAAAATTAAAGTCAGATCTATGAAAAAACAAGCAAACAAGCAAAACAAACAAAACCACAAAGAAATAAAACTCAGCAATTATATGTTATCTACCAGGATTTTTTTTTTTTTTTTTTCAGATAATATGGAGCAGGAAGTGCTAGGAGCCTTCAAAACTCAGGGATTATCACACACTATTTGATTTTACAATGAGGCACCACACACATAAAGCTTGTCAACTCTGATTTCTTTGATCACTTGCAGTAGGCATCCACTTTTCAGATATCAACAGACTAATGACACTTTTGACCCACTTATGAATTAACTGAAAAAAACTTCAACAAATAATTTCTGTCTGAGACTCCATGACTCCTCATTTGACAAATACTGCCATTCTCATCACTAGCGTTACTTACGAATATAATGTCTCAAATTTCTGGCTTATTTTTATGGCTTTTATTTTTATGATGATCAGTTATAAAGTAAAAGCTCTTGAGTGGTTCCTGTGCTAAGGAATAGAGTGTTTATACATTGATAAGAAGAACAGGGTAGAATGAAAAAAATGGAAATTAGACATTTGGGATTACTGCTTCTCAAGAGAGGACTAGAAATGAGGCTTAAAAAGGGCTTCCATCATCTACATGGTTCAGCTCTAACCTTTCTGAAAAGGTTGCCCAAGTATCAAAATGTTTAATTCATATGCTTGAATTCTGCTTTACATCACTTTATTTTTATATTTGGCTCAAAGGAGTGAAGATGTCAAGTTATCTGAAAAATAATATTTGGAGAAATTAAGTAGGGTCAGCATTGTTTTGGAAAGTTGTGCTGGGTTTGTGTGGTAGGGTTTTTGGTAGCAAGAGCAGGGGGCTATAGCAGTGGCCCCCTGTGAGAAGCTTGTCAAAAGCTCCCCAGCTCCAAGATGGACCCACTCTGGCCAAGGCCAAGCCAATTAGCAAAGGTGGCTGTGCCTCTGTGATAACGTATTTAAGGGGAACCTGGGAGGGGGCAGGGATTTTGTGAGGAGCAGTTACCAGAAGGACACCTATGTGAGAACCAAGGTCAGTGGAAGGAAGGCAAAGAAAGAGGGGGAGTTGTGCTGGAGCAGAGAACCCCCCTGTATCCCATGGTGAAAGAGCAGCGCTGCCCTCCCTGTCACCCATGGAGGTCACTGGAGGAGCAGAGATTCACCTGTGATCTGTGGAGCACTCCTGGGACTCTGTTGTAGTTTGGCACTGGGAGGACTGCAACATGTGGAGGTGATCCATAACGGAGCATCTCGAGAACACATCCCATGGGCAGGACTCATGACTAGAAGGTTTGTGCATGACTGGTGCTCACTTGCCCTCTGGGCTCAAACCACAACAAAAGTTTAAAGCAGCTGAGCAATTACAAAGGCTTTTGACTAATGAATTCCTTCCCAATACTTTGAAGGACAGGGTTGCCTCTGAGTCACCATCTGTTTTTAAATTGTTAACAAGTGACTTATATGGTGTAAGCTGTCAGTTCCATATTACTTTAGATGTATATTGGATGTTACTGTGCTTTTCATTTCATTCAGACCATGTTCTGAAAATACCCATCACATTTTCCTACAATTAAAATTATTACATTTGTCTAATAGAATATCTCATTATTAACTGGCAAGTATTTCTGGTGGACAATAATAAACTGGAATTTAATCATACTATTTTTAAATAATGTAAACATCACTGAAGGAAGTATTCTAAACTTAAAGGTTAAAACGTACTGTTCATTTCCCGTATAATAAGCATTTAATAAAGATAATGGTTTGCATTGTATTTAATATTCCATTAGAAAAACATTTCAAATAGAAGTGTTTCTGTAATAATGGTTGTTATAATTGTTAAAAGAATGCTTTGCTGCAAATCTAGCAAATATTGGGCTTATGAGAAGTCATTAACTCATAATTCATCCTGAAAAAGGAGGAATGGGGTGTGGAGGGAGGGAAGGAGGCAGAAGTGAACTGCAGCTGGAGGCAGAGTAACAAAGCAAACTTTTCTAAACATCTTAAAAATTATGGGTAATTTCTCCTTAATTAGCCATGATGTAGCCAGTAGCTATATATAACTCAAGATAAACTGTAGAATTAATCAGTTTTCCGGATGAGAAACTGCTCTATTACTTGTGAAGTGGTACATTTTAGAGTATGTAGCAACTGAAACTCTGGAGCAGATGTAGAAATCCCATGGGATGATCATAGAAAAGGAAGAGAAAGAATTGTGAGAGATCTGGAGAATATCAACAAAGGAGGACAAAGCAATGAAAGACTGCTGTCAATTCTGTTAGCAGAATTAGCAGGACAACACTCCCAGCAGTAAAAACAAAGGAAATCCAACCAGAAGAAAGACAGAGAAGGGAGATCTGAAGGGAGGAGTGCAGAAAGTGGGACCTCATTCTGTCAAGAAGGTCTCATTAGTGACCTTAATGAGAACTGTTACAGCTGAATGGGAAAAGCAGAAATCAGTCTAAGACAGTTCAGCAGAAAGGTCAGATAAGAGCCATCGTGTTTAAAATGACTAATTTATCCAGATACTTGTAGGTTAACCATGAAGATTCAGTGAATAGAGATTGCAACGTGCAACTCCATTTGGCACACCAGACTAGTTCAGTTTTACATCTTACCTGTGAAATGCCATTTGCTTGTGTTAAGGTAATAATCTTCTTAAGAAACTAGTCTAGACAATACTCTTTGGAAGCTAACCTAAACACCTTACTGAATGATTATCCAATTTTGGTTTTAATTTTACTTCACAGATCTAACATCTGACAACACCTGATATAACTTTTTTCTGGAAACTTACCGGAATTCCTTTCTTGTTTAATAAAAATTGCAACATAATTCTTATCAAGCAGAAAAAGCATTCGGACTGGCATTTCTTGAGCTCTTATCTTCAATACTGGAACTTGGCTCTATACACACAGAGCAGAGGGCCTCATTATAGTTTTAGGATTTCCAGCCTTCACTAGAGTCTAAACAAAATACTGAGTATCATGATTTGTGCTGTCAGTCTGGACTTCTGGGGTAGTAGTGACTTCATATGTCAAAATATACATGTGAGTCGTGAACCAATGGGCACTGTCTGAAAATCATATGAAGGACATGCAAAACCTAAGTTGAAACACAGGCAAAGTTGTAACTTTCTTATAGGAAAAATATTTACATTTTATAGACTTAGCTGAGGTGACAATATATCTATTGAATGACCACAAAATACCTTTTGGAAATTTCCATCACTGATCCAGGAAACCTTACTAATCGTTACTCACCTGTGAATTAAATCAAGTGAACACTAATTCAGTTGATCAAGAAAGCCACTTCCCACACCTGTGCCAAACTGCTCAGTTTCTGTGACTGAACCTGAACACAGTCTCAAACACAGTGAAACTTTATTGAAATACTTCAGGACATCAACTGAAATCCCATCATCTTATGCTTTCACATAGCAAAAAATGTAATTAACATAAACCAGAGTGAAGTTCAAAATGGTTATAACACATCATAATTACAGAAATTTCAGTTTTACTTACAGAATATTTGAAAACAATGATAGAAAAGAATATGATTTGGCTATTATGCCCATTTTATTACTGATATGGAACTTTTCCTTGTAACAATTTTTAGAAACTTATTGAGGATATTTGTGTACAGAAATGCAAAACAGATGGAGTTTTCATCACTTCCTGTAAAATATTTTTCTCTGGATTTTTCTTGCTGTTCAGATTATTTTTTTCTTTAGTTACACATGTTTTAGTAAATATTTGTAAGGCTTGTTTTGTCCCCCCGTCTTGCTTCTTCGCTCAGTTATATCCAGAAATTACCTTTTATCCAAAACCAGACTCTTAAGTACTATTCCATATTTGCTTTTAGGAGTGGGGATAGGCAAAAAAGAGCAAGAAATGGTTGAGGGAGAAGGTGATCTCTTCAATTCTCTTAAACGCTGTGCCTTCCTAATGCTTTAGAAAAGCGCTTGGCATGCCAAGGGAAACCTGGTCTCCAGAGCAGCTAGATGGCTGTATTCAAAGGAATGGAAAACAGCACATCAGAAAGTTACCACATGTCCAAGTAGATGTGTGCTGAGTTTAGTACAGTCTTTGCTGACTTACTCCCTTCAACTGTAGCAAGTCTTTTGACTAGCATTAGCAACGTAACTACCATAATTCTGTGTACATTCGCACGCTGTGGGATTTACTCTATCAGTGTGAAATAGGGCCTTCTTTGCACTCAGGCTGAGTTGTACAGCTTGCGTTGTGCCTTGAAGGTACCACATACAACTCTGGAGCTGTAGCTTGATCAGAGGGAAGACAATGGTAACGAAACGTACATCTTTTCAGTACCCAGAATGGTACTGAATGGCACTTGGGGATGTAAACAGGAATCTTCCTGTCTCTGTTTAAGGGTTGGATAACCCAACTTTTTTTAAGGGCTTAGTTTTTTTCATAGATGCGAAAAGTATCAAGACCTCAAGTTAGTTTCTAAAACAGTATTCTCATTTCTGAGCCAGTACAATGAATTTTTACAGATATGCAAAGATATATTTATTTATATTTATATATTTATTTACAGATATCTTTATCAGATATCCTGATGCAAAACACCTAGCCATCATATAGAGATTTGAATGCAGAAAATGGAGAAGCACTTAAAACCATGGTATCAAATAAGCAAAGTCTTCTGTTTGCAGCTGGAACATCACACAGACTAATAGGGTTTGTTTCCCCGTTTAAATAGAACAAAACCACAACTCTGGTAATAATGGATGTTGGAAAGCCTGCATATCACTCACTGAAGGCAACCTGGTTGCTATGGCTATTTTTCACAAGTTCCCTGAATTAAAGACTCAGTATCAAGTGTCACTAGTATCAAATTTTTGTTTCATTAATCTTTTGGAATAAAGACACAACTATGGCTATAAGAACCTGTTTGTCTATCAGGATGCTCCCTTAAGCAGAATGGTTGTGAGTTTTCAGAAAGAAAAGTATCCTTCAATACCTGTCTATTACCTGGGACAGTCTTCAGTACTGATGTTGAGAGAAGAACACCTCAGAGGTTTGTGATGGGTAAGATTCTGCATGGCAAGTGAAAACAGTTTAGATCAGCCCTTCACTGTAACTCTGCCTGCGATCTGCTGCATTTCCTATTGCTTCTGTTTCTAATACTAAGGACAGGATCAATTTTGCCCGCACACATCACTGCTAGGGTGTTCCTGGTGAGAAGTCACAGAACTGCCATGACGCACTCTGACTTTCTTAGTCTTAAGCCAAAATGAAGAGATGCAGGATTTATAACTTGTGTTAGATGCTTCAGGTAAAATGAAAATTTGTTTGAGATTCTTTCATTTGGGTTTCTTTCCACACCAGCAAAACAGGCTTCTGCAACAACAGCATATTTCCATGCCTCTGGTGATATAACAGTGTTCCAAGGAAGGATTAGAGAGAGTTGTTAAATATCATTAAGCAATAAGAGAAGAGGACAATTTAATCTTTTTTTCTACTCCAATAAACTTCCTTTTCTCTGTAGATTAACTTCAGTCAAAAGCTTTAATATATTGCCAGACTGGATGCTACATGAAGCACTCAGTGCTCACATTGGCTTCTTTACTCTTCCCTGTCCCTCCACATCCATGATTTTGTTATGAGTTAGGGGCACTCATTCATTCATACCATTGGACTTTCTACAGCTAGTGAGATGCAACACTGTAGGATTTAAATTGTGCTATAGAAGTGCGTTAAGGAAAGCTCCAACTTTTTTCTTTGTAGCAAAGGCAGTTTATAAAGGTACGGATTTGTTCATGACATAGCCGTATAATAAAAATTTAAGAACACATAAAATTTAAAAAAAAGTCTTCTGCAAACTTAAGTTTTTCTTCAAATATCTTATCCAAAAACCAGATATATTCAAAGCTAGCCATTAGGTTTCAAATCAGATACACCCTAATTGCATTAGTTTACAGTATTGAAATCTTAGCGTATGACACAAAATGCTTCTATTCTTTGAACAATGTGCTTTGCACCCCTCTAACCTCTCTTCTCCAGAGTGCTTTTGTGCACAATACCTCACAGATGCTTTCAAAGGCATAGAAAACTATGCCTTTGAATGCTATGTCTATTCATCCTGGACAAGAATACCACTATGCGTAAAACCCAGTTTATTTACTTAACAAAAAGAGAGGTACTACTGTAATTTTCATTTAAAGTCTTGGCATTATTTAGTTCCAGTTTATATATTCTAGACTTAATATAACAGTACCAAAAAACTTGCAGTTAACATTTGTGTTTAGGCAGAACATATTTCATAGGTGGTAGGCTTATGCTTTTATTCTTTTAGGCTCAAGTTGAAAAATAGATAAAAGATATTAAGTAAGAAGCCTGTGTGATTAACTTGTAATTTTACTTGGATTCAGAGCTCTAAAAGGTTGTTATTAGCTTGATTCTATCAAGGTGAAGTGAATTCTTCTCTCTGATGTAGATCATTTCCCTCTGAGTGATGGAGAAATGTTTCTATAAGTATGTCAACAGCAAAAGAAAGACCAGAGAGAGCCTCCATCCCCTGCTAGATGCAGGAGAAAACATGGTAACAAGTGATGAGGAAAAGGCTGAGTTGCTTAATGCCTTCTTTGCTTCAGTCTTTAATAACAAGACTAGTTGTACTGAGGGAATCCAGCCTCCTCAGCCAGAAGACACAGACTGGGAGAACGACCCCCTGGCATTCCAGAAAGAGATAGTCAGTGACCTACTGCATCACATAGACATACACAAGTTTAAGGGACCGGAGGGGATACACCCGAGGGTGCTGAAGGAACTGGCTGGGGTGCTCGCCAAGCCGCTTTCCATCATTTACCAGCAGTCCTGGCTGACCAGGGAGGTCCCAACAGATGGGAAATTGGCCAGTGTGACGTCCATATATAAGAAGGGTTGGAAGGATGATCCGGGAAATTACAGGTCTGTCAGCTTGACTTCAGTGCCCAGGAAGCTGATGGAGCAGCTCATCCTGAGTACCATCACACAACACATGTAGGACAACCAGATGATCAGGCCCAGTCAGCATGGGTTTATGAAACACAGGTCCTGCTTGACAAACCTGATCTCCTTCTACAACAGGGCGACCTGCTTATTGGATGAGGGAAAGGCTGTGGATGTTGTCTACCTTGACTTCAGTAAGGCCTTTGACACCGTTTCCCACAGCATTCATAGCACTTAGGGATATGGTGTAGTTGAGAACAGTCAGTGTGAGGTTAATAGTCGGACTAGATGATCTTCAAGGTCTTTTCCAACCGGGATGATTCTGCGATTCTGTGAAAATCTTTTTTTAGAAGGACAGCAACAGTAAAAAATACCAAGTGGAAATCTAACCTTTTGGTTACCTTTATTAAAAGCTTAGAAAGAGGCAAACTGCCAGTAAACAGACCTTTGGATCTCTGTTCCATGGGCCTTGTCCCAGACAATAACAGAATACTAACTAACTATATAATACAATTTCCTTCAAACAGAAGATCAAGCAGAAGCATCACTTCTGAAGCAATTTTGTATCTCTCAGCTTTATCATAAATGTCCAGTGACAACTCTTTTCTGACAGGCTTCTTGCTACAGATTGAAAGCACTGTATATATTCAACACCCTTGCCATATCAACATGTTCTGACCTGAAGAAAGTTTCATTCTTGAAGATGAGAGTTTTTATTTGTATATTATATCCTTCCAACCACATCAAATCTAATTTATTATTCATTTGATTTATACAAATGTAACCTTAAAAGTGTTTCATGTACACAAATCAATTCAATATAATCAAGTAAGCATTCAAGATTTGTTGAGTCCTAGGTTCTTCAAATGTTCTCTTGCACAATGACTTTCTGTACCAGACTTCCTTGGCTTCTCTCACTCTTGTTGCTGTTGCATTCACTTTTCTACCAAGATAATTAAGACATTATTGTATTTGTATATTTCAGCACATCGTCTTTGACAATGAGGTGAAATATTTCTGAACAAAATCTCTGTATCTCTCTCTGTATCTCTGAACAAAATCTCTCTCACAAAATTCCATTCAATTAAATCTTTGAAAGCATGAATACATTGAAGAAATTTAAAACTAAACCAGATCTCCTTTCCTCTACTTTTTTTTTTGCAATACTGGGTTATTTTTCATCAAGAAATATCAGATTTGTCACTGTAATTTCTGCAACGAAAGAGACAAATAAATAGGTTCTCTCATTTGTTTCTTCCAATAAACTTGAGTTGTTATTACCTACTCTGTATACTGGCCACAAAAGGAAGCTATCAGAATACCATTCACAACCATATCCACTGCTGGGCCAGCCCCCTATCATACTAAGCACTATAAAACCACAAAATCTCACATAAAAAAGCTGACCTGTTTCTGATAATCTGTCCACGTGAAAGCCAAGTAAGTGATGGGTTTTCTCTGTCGAAACCACGCGAGCCATTTCAGCCATACAAGATCTTTCTGCTCCCAGAAATGACAGCTACTACAGGCTGCACACTGCAGTTTTACTCCATAAACCTTCCTACACCTTGACCATGTTTTTGTCTCAGTCTTCTCAGATACAGTAGGAATGCAAATTATTCTATGTTTTCCCAGAGTTGGGATCCTATGGCCTCTCACCCTTATTTCCTCTTCTTCTTCCAGACATACACTAGTGTGCTCTGCAGGCCAAGGATGAAACTGAGAGACCTCCCTACAGGTCTTTACCTCACACATAAGTGCTAAATCAAAAATGTAGCTATGGTCTTCCACTGAACAGCTAGTAAGGAGGTATACCTTTAATGCATAAAACAGTGTGCGTCTAAACACAGCTGAGAGAAGGGACTATCCAAAATGTTTATCACACACCATCAGAAGATTGTTAATAGCCCAGCATCCTGTAGTCACTTCAGCAGTGGATCTGGTTTACTTAAAATGTCATGGATTTAGATGAATAATATTTTGATTTATTTCCATCACAAGAACTTTCACAGGCCAAAAGCAAATGCAACCCCCCACATGCACCCTTTCATTATGATTTTTATCATTTGACCTACTAGTTCATTTTCTCACAAAAATCTATTTTCAGTTCCTTAGGTCTGATTCATGAGCCCAGGAGAATTGTTCTCATATACCATTTTCAATTTATTATTATCTCTACCACTTCTCAGCAGGTTTTCCAAGGAGAGGATGGTGATAAGCCTTTGTCTGTCAAACTAATTACACACACAACACAAGTATAAGTATAAGAAAATGGATGACAGGTCAAGACAACCCTCCACAGTCCTTGAATTTCACAGAGACTCACACATAACACCTTGTGTTTACTATTCCTTCCAGACTGTGCAGTACTGCTACATTAGGACCTGAAATCTCAGCCTTTGAAAGTGGAACAGAAATCCCAGTCTTTCTAAAATGCATCTATCCCCTTTCAGCTCTGGATCTACCAGTTCACATTCATCCCAATAGAGATCAGTGCAATAGTTTGTCATTTTTCTCACCAAAAAGTTTGTATCCTGAAAATCCTGTATAGAATATTCAACACCCCACTGCTGACTATCAAATCACATACAACAGAAACAAAGCCCAAATATTTTTGAATGAAGTGTAGAAAATTAATTGAAAAAATCATGATCTGCTTCTAGACACTCGCTGAGCTGAAGATGAAACTAAATTATGACAGAAATAGTTCAGAAAGAATTATTTATGACATTTACTAGAGAAATTGTTTTCTGAGCACAAGTGCTAAGAAATAGGAATACGCAAGCAATGATTCACAGATTATTTACAAATTTATCATCCAGTGATCATCTGTGCAAACACCAAGTTCAGTGGAAAGAGGAGAAGCAGGGGGAGGTGCACCAGTGCAGAGTCCCCCTGCAGCCCATGGTGAGACGGCAGGGCCGCCCCCTCCACCACCCATGTAGGTCAACAGTGGAGCAGATGCCAACCTGCAGCCTGAGGAGGACTCAACATTGGAGCCGGTGTCTGCACCTGAAGAAGGTGGGAATCTGTGGGAAGAAGTCCTTGCTGTTGTAGTTTGGTGCTGGGAGGATTGCAACATACAGGGGTGACCCAAGCTGGAGCAGCTAGGGAAACGCTGTGGCCTGTGGGAGGGAGTCTTGTTGGAAAAAGTTCATGGAGGACTGTCTCCCATGAGAGAGCAACTATGCTGGAACAGGGGACAAATGTCAGGGGTTACCCCCCGGCCAAGAAGAAAGAAGTGGCAAGACTGACCACACCTTCATTCCTTGCCCCCTGCACCCCTGGGGAGGAGGAAGAGGAGATATTGGAAGCAAAGCTGAGCTCGGGAAGAAAGAAGTGGTGAGGGGAAGGTGTTTTTCAGATGTGGTAATGCTTCTAACTGTCCTACTCTGTCTGTTCAGTGTTGTTGTTGTTCCTGTCTGAATTAAATTTATGTTCTTTTTTCCTTCCCCTAACAAGTCTGCCTTTTGCCCACGACCATAATGCATGAGTAATCCCTCCCTGTCTTTATCTTAATTCTGGAGCCTTTTGTTTTACTTTCTCCTTCCCAGCTTTCCTTGTTTTGGCGAGGATAGAGTTAACTTTCCTAGGGCTGAGAGGGAGAACAGCTATAGGGCTGGGCCCAGATTGGTCATTCCATATCATGTGATGTCATGTTCAGTACATAGGCAGATGCATGGTCTATAATTAAAGGATACCTGACTCACTAACAGGAATGGATAAAATTTGTCTAGAGTTGAAACGTCTTTGCAAAGTTATGCTGATTTGAGATGAACATATTGATGTGGTGAAAATATTTTTTAATATAATGATGTATGGAGAACAGACTCTTTCTCCAGAGTCCTTCACTGAACATCCAGACTAATCTGAGATTTAGTCACAGGTCTTAAATTTAAGGCTATCCATTTTACTCGTCACCCTGGGTTATCCATACTTTGCATACTGATATTTGACTAGTTTATTAACCTGCTTCTTTTCTTTCTGAAGGAGCAAATAGCAGGGACTGGACATCTAGATTTTCCTCTGTGCCTCCTAAACATGTATCCCTTTGTTCCCACCCATTTTGCAGCTAGATCCAGTGCTGTGTAGTTAATGGTTCAGATTAATTTAAATTACCCCCCTCTTCTGAAAGGATAAAGAGGAAGCTGAAAGAATTTGCAGGACACAGACCCAAATAAACTGCAACAACTATTCTGTTTCTGTATCTGGGCTAAACTATGGTTCAATCTGGTCACAGAATTAGAGTTTAATCTACTGCTACAACACTTCATGTAACTTCTAATTTTTGTTCATGTTGAAACTCAGACTTCTGAATTTTAGTATTTGTCATTCAGAAACTCTTAGTTTCCCTATATTATATGGTGTTCTATTAGAGTACACATCTTAAAATATAATAAAGATCTCATTATATATGAAAAATTACCTCATGTATAGTACCTGTCTAGTCAGTGACACTGCTCCGGCTAAGGTATGATTCAGCACAAGTAATAGGATGAGAAGTCTGCCTCAAGGCTTTCAGTTCATTCAGGATACCAGATGTCCTGGTTTCGGCCAGGATAGAGTTAACTATTCTTGGGCTGAGAGGGAGCACAGCTAGAGGGCTGGGCCCGGATTGGTCATTGGAGTATTCCATATCATGAGATGTCATGCTCAGTACATAGGCTGATGCGTGTTCACTCATGCCCCGTTTCGGTTTCGGTTTCCCGGTTGGGTGGTGGGATTTCTGGTGTGGTCGGGATCGCTGCTGGGGGTGGGTTGCGTACCGGTTGCTGGCCGGTGAGCCACTGCTGCATTTTACCCATTTGGACTTACCATTGTTACTGTTGCTTTGTTACTATTACTAAATTTTTTTAATTCAACCTACAAATTTCTTTTTTTTCTCCCTCCCCTATTTCACTGGGGGGGGGGAAGTAAATGATTGGCCACGTGGTGAATGGCTACTGGGCGAGTTCAAACCACGAAAGTCTTGTGGCACCCAACGGGGGCCTGAGGTTTGAGGTAACGACAGAAAGGGTCATAATGTTGATTGCTTGGTTCCTTAAGATTTTATCGCCTCATTTGCAATATGTATTTCCCATGCTCTTGCTCACCATCCATGAGAGTTGGGTTAAGATTTTGGTTTTGCTGTACTGTGTAATGCTGATCTATGACAGGGTGCAGTCATTGGCCCTGGGGCTATTTACAACTGTGTTTGAGAAATTCAGGAATTTCAAATACCCTTGGAATGTCGACATTAACATGGAGCTAGTGTGTTCCTGCATGTGGTTCAGGTTTTGTTCAGGGTTAAGCAACTACTTAAGAGTATCACCTGGAAATCTGCCCCAAGATTGGGGAATTATGAGTGGCTGGGGGTGTGGAGTAGCATGGGAAAGTACCTAGAACAGTGGGTACTTCCAGTGTATTGGAACTTCAGTCCTGAACAGGTGCAGATTCCTGAAGAATTAGTAAAATATTTGGAAAAAGTATGTTGTCAGCTGGGTAATTCCAGAGAGGCAGAGCTCACTGCAACATGCTGGGGCCTAGCCCACACTTACCGATTGTTATTAAACACTGTTCAGCAACCTCAAGAGGAAAAGAAGGGCTCTGCACCTGGTAACCAAGTAACAGAAACTGCAGCCACTGCAAGCCCGAGGACAGGCGCTGCAACTGAACCAGAGAACCAACCCATGACAGTGTCAGTTGCTCCCATACATAAGAAGAAATACACAAGTAAATCCCCTCGCAGTGTGCAGGGTGACGATGAACCAGACCCATCATGAAAACAGGAGGAGGAGGCAGAGCCAGTGATAGTCACCTAATCCTTTTCCCTGAGTGAGTTGCAAGACATGCAAAAAGATTTCAGCTGTCATCCAGGTGAGCAACTCGTTACCTGGCTGCTCCGGTGCTGGGATAGCGGGGCCAGTAGTGTGGATTTAGAGGACAGTGAGGCCAGGCACCTGGGATCCTTGTCTAGGGAAGGGGGTATTGACAAAGCCATTGGAAAGGAGACACAAAATCTCAGTCTCTGGAAGCGACTCCTGTCAAGTGTGAGGAAGAGGTATCCCTTCAAGGACGACTTGACATGTTGACCAAGTAAGTGGACCAGTATAGAAAGAAGCATTCAATACTTGAGGGAGCTTGTTGTGCAGGAGGCAGTTTACTATGACCCAGATAATGCACAGCTACCCACAGATCCAGATGAGGTCCAATGCACCCAGCCCATGTGGAGGAAGTTTGTACAGAGCACACCATCACCGTATTCCAATGCATTAGCAGTAATCAACTGGAGAGACAAAGAGGGACCAACAGTGGATGAACTGGCTCATCGACTACTACAATATGAAGAAAGTCTCTCTTCCTCACTCATCGCGGCTGTGGAGAATTTATCTCAAGAATTCCAGCAATTTAAAGAGAACATGTCTACTCCCCACCTGCACGGACTAGAATCTCGGCTATTAGGAGCAGTCGTTTCTCTACTTGAGAGAAGCTGCACACACCACGGGGGAAGCTGTGGCATTGCCTGCGTAACTATAGAGAAGACATAAAGAAACGGGATGGAAAACCTACCTACCTCCTAGAAAAGTGTGTATGTGAGCTGGAAGGAAGAACAAGTACAAAATGGGGTTCTTTTAGGAGAAATGCTACTCTGGTTTCCAGTAATCAAGTGCCCAAACAGAGCAGAAAGGTTGACTTTGTTCACGATCCTATGAGAAGAACTTCTGATTTGTATTCACAAGAAGTGAGTGATCAAGATGAGACTGAAGCCCATGCACACCACACTAACCCATTTTTCGTTAGTGGGTATTATGACCAACATTAGAGGGGCTCTGCCTCCAGCCAGGCGGAGGACAGAGACAACCGAGTTTACTGGACTGTGTGGATTCGATGGTGTGGCACATCTGACCCCCAGCAGTATAAGGCTCTAGTGGACACTGGTGCTCAATGCACCCTAATGCCATCAAATTTTAAAGGAGCAGAATCCATTTGTATTTCAGGAGTGACAGGGGGGTCTCAACAGTTGACTCTATTGGAGGTCGAGGTGAGCCTAAGTGGAAGAGTGGGAAAAACACCCCATTGTGACTGGTCCAGAAGCTCCATGTATTCTTGGTATAGATTATCTCAGGAGAGGGTATTTTAAGGAGCCAAGAGGGTATCGGTGGGCTTTTGGTATAGCTGCCTTGGAAACAGAAGGAATTAAACATCTGTCTGTGTTACCTGGTCTATCAGAGGATCCTTCTGTTGTGGGATTGCTGAGGGTTGAAGAACAACGGGTGCCAATTGCCACTACAACAGTGCACCGACAGCAATATCGCACCAATCGATACTATAATCCCTATCCATAAACTGATTCGTCAACTAGAGAGCCAAGGAGTCATCAGCAAGACGCGCTCCCCTTTTAACAGCCCCATATGGCCAGTGCGAAAGTCTAATGGAGAGTGGAGATTGACAGTAGACTGTCATGGCCTGAATGAAGTCACGCCACCGCTGAGTGCTGCCGTGCCAGACACGACATTGAGTCAGTTCGCAGAGGTGAAAGCCATCCAGCTGGCCTTGGATATCACTGAGTGAGAAAGGTGGCCAGTGCTCTACCTCTGTACTGACTCATGGATGGTGGCAAATGCGCTGTGGGGGTGGTTACAGCAGTGGAAACGGAGCAACTGGCAGCGCAGAGGCAAACCCATCTGGGCTGCTGAATTATGGCAAGATATTGCTGCTCGGGGAGAGAATGTGGTTGTGAAAGTACGCCATGTAGATGCTCACATACCGAAGAGCCAGGCCACTGAAGAACATCAGAACAACCAACAGGTGGATCAAGCTGCTAAGGTTAAGGTGGCTCAAGTAGATCTGGGCTGGCAACATAAGGGTGAACAATCTATGGCTCGCTGGGCCCATGACTCCTCAGGCCATCAGGGAAGAGATGCAACATACAGATGGGCTCGTGACCGAGGGGTGGACTTAACCATGGACGTTATTGCACAGGTAATCCATGAATGTGAGACATGTGCTACGATCAAGCAAGCCAAACGGTTAAAGCCCATTTGGTATGGAGGACGATGGTCAAAATATAATATGGAGAGGCCTGGCAGATTGATTATATCACACTCCCACAAACTTGGCATGGCAAACACTATGTGCTTACAATGGTGGAAGCAGCCACCAAGTGGTTGGAAACTTACACTGTGCCCCATGCCACTGCCCAGAACACCATTCTAGGCCTTGAGAGGAAAGTCTCATGGCGGCATGGCACACCAGAAAGAATTGAGTCAGATAACAGGACACATTTCCAAAACAACCTCATAGGCACTTGGACCAAAGAACATGGCATTGAGTGGCTATATCACATTCCCTACCATGCACCAGCCTCTGGGAAAATTGAGCGATACAAGGGGTTGCTAAAAACTACACTGAGAGCAATGGGTGGTGGAACTTTCAAACACTGGGACGTGCATTTAGCAAAAGCCACCTGGTTAGTCAATACCAGAGGATCTGCCAAGCAAGCTGGCCCTGCTCAATCAAACCTCCTACATATTGTGGATGGGGAGAAAACCCCTGTAGTGTTCATTAAAAATATGCTGGGGAAGACAGTCTGGGTTACTCCTGCATTGGGTAAAGGTAAACCCATGCATGGGATTACTTTTGCCCAAGGACCTGGTGCACTTGATGGGTAATGCAGAAGGACGGTGAAGTCTGATGTGTGCCTCAAGGACATTTGATTTTAGGGTAAATTAGCCAATGAATCGAACTCTTAAATAACTCTGTTATTGCTATTGGTGCCCCGCAACATCCTCCTGCCACATCCAAAGCCTCCTGCTCCACCGACTGAGCCAACTCCACCTCATTCCTCCAGCCTTAAAGACTGTCATGACAGATGGAACCCAAAGTTATGGACTAAATGAACTCAGTAGACATTTTAGAAGCATGGCCCATAGACTGAGGGAATGATATCTGTGAGAGCTGGGAAAAGGTGTGGTGATTCCTTAGAATGTATTTGGAACCTGAGCATGACATCAATGGTGTGGAATAAGGGGTGGAGGCTGTCCTGGTTTGGCCAGGATAGAATATCTTTCCCTGGGCTGAGGGGAAGCACAGCTGGAGGGCTGGGTCCCTATCGGTCATTGGAGCATTCCATGTCATGTGACATCAAGCTCAGCATATAGGCAGATGTGTGCTCACTCACAGCTCGTTTCAGTTTTGGTTTTCCTGTCGGTGCAGCTGGATTTCTGGTGCGTTCAGTATCACTGCTGGGAGTGGGCTGTGTACCGGTCGCCAGTCGGTGAGCCACTGCTGCCTTTTACCTGTTTGGACTTACTATTATTACTGTTGTTTTGTTACTTTTACTAAAGTTTTTTTATTCAACCTACGGATTTCTTTTTTTTTTCTCCCTCCTCTATTTCACTGGGGACGGGGGAGGCAGGGGTAAGTAAACAAATGGACACGTGGTGATTGGCTACCAGCTGAGTTCAAACCATGACACCAGTGCTGGGGGGGGGAAGGAGGGAGTGAGCAGCTGCATGGTGCTCGGTTGCCCTCTGAGCTCAAACCACCCTGAGCCTTTTTCTTTACTTTCTCTTTCCCAGTGCTAAGGGGGAAGGGGTAGTGAGCAGGTGTGTGGTGCTCAGTTGCCCTCTGAGCTTAAACCACGACAGTTGAAAGGGACGTCTGGAGGTCATCTGCCTCAAACACTTCATTCAGACCAGGTCCAGTTAGGTGGGCTGTGAGCAGTCAGATTTTGGATATCTCCAAAAATGGAGAATCCCTGGACTCCTATTCCAGAGTTTGATCACCCTCATAAGGAAAAGCTTCCCAGTGTTTAATCAGAATTTCTCTTGTTGCAGTTTGGGGCTGTTGCTTCTCATCTTATCACCACACACCTTTGAGGAGAGTCTCATTCCATCTTCTCTGTATTCTCCCATTACAGAGCTGAAGATTGCAATGAGATTTTCCCATTACACTTCTCTTCTCCAGCCTGAACAAACCCAGCTCTCTTTGTCTCTCCTCACATGATAGGTGCCTTAGTCCCTTAATCATCTAGTTGGGCCATTGTGGGACTTACTCCAGTTCGTCAATGTCTTGTACCATGGAGTTCAAACTAGGACACAATGCTCCAAATGTGATCTCACATTTCGGGTGTGCAGATGGTGCTCATGGGTATGTCCCTCCTATTTTGCAGTAGGGCAGATAGAGCTTAGTAATATAAGAATTTCCAAGTTACGAAGTTCACATGATCTGTATTCTCATAAGTATTTGCTGTAAATTGTCAACCATTGTCAAACAGGTGCTCATATTGCAAGATCGAATTTGATTCACAAAGGTTCCTCTCAGTGTTTGTTATGTGCCTAAGTAAGGTCTTACTTTCATGTGCTCAGTATCATCTTTCTTTCTGAAAAAAAAAAAGTTTTTTACCAGAGCTGTTTTGCTTGTAATGTCAGTACAAAACATCATTAAAAACTGCCATCTTTTGGGACATTTTGAGTAGATTCCTCTGTAAGAAGTTTGTGCTTTTTGTAATCCACTGTTTTGCTGAGGAGAGTGTTACAGATAGGAAAATTAAATTCAGTACCAATCATACATACCACATCATACTGATACTATTAAATTATAACAGAAATTGTGTACCTTTCCCAAAGTATCTGGAACAAAAGAGAAATGTTAAATAGGAAAGCAGAGAAATGTAATGAGTTGTTTTCTTTTTGATGCTCTGCTTCTGTGTTGAGTACAGAACTGGGAAAAAAAAAAAGGTTTTTGAGGACCATCTTTTAGTTCCTTGGTTCTGGGTATCTCTAACACATGAGCTTTTATAGCCCTGCATATGCCCATAAGTTGGTGCAACACTTTTATAATAAAAGGATTTCTAAACTCATTCTTTTTCTTTTTGCATAGGTGTAGATAGAGTGGGACCTCTAAAGAAAGGGATGGCTGACAAGCCTATCATCCTAGGAGAGAAGGGGAGAGGGAGGAAGGGGGGAGAGAGAGACATTTTTTTTTCTTTTTTTTTTTTCCCCAGAGTACTCTGAGTAGTCAGCTTCATCCCAGCCTCCCAGGGGTTTGCTGCAGACTCAGTTCGGGAATATCTCTGCTTCATGGACTTCAATGCACCAGGCCTTTTAATCCTCCCAAACCAAGGACAAACATCTTGATGCAGAGGTTAATCCTTTAAATCCTCAGGTTGTATCCATATGAGTGGTGTAGTGTACAACACTGGTTCTTTTCAGGCACAAAACTTCTCTGTCCTTCCATGTGAAGCTCTATGATAGGCACTAATGCATGCCTATCAGTGCTCAGGAAATGGCTTTTTTCGTTCTGGACCAAGTAAAGCATCTGTGTACCTTGTAAAATTATTTTACACTTTTGAATTTTCCTCATTTATTGGAACACACACATTTTAGAGATATGAAAGGCAATAGTTACATAGATTGGTATCTATAATTTTAGGGAAAAAAAATTTTTAGAACTATATATTATGCAACAAAAACTGAAAAAAAAGGGAACACAACATTTGTAATACATGGAATTTAACAGGAAGTTCTTATTTTTTTAATTCTGTGGTCACTTCTCAAAAAAAATCTGGTGCAGCAGTAACACTAGGGAGAGGTTTTATAAACAGGGAAAGTAAAGCTATAGGTATTGCACACCATGAGGCCAAATTTAAAAGTACTTAAGTATATTTAACCACCTACGGATACACATAAGTCTCTGACTTTCTGATAGTGTCTGCATGGGTAGCTTTGGGAATAAATGGTAATTATATGACTTAGTATTTTAGAAAGTTCTCTAGGCATTGAACTACATGGTTCGGCAACAAAGAATTTTTGCAAAACTTTTTTCTTTTTAATCCATTAATTAATGTTAGCTAGAAAATCAACCCCAATGACAATGACCTCAAACAGTGATACAGTTCAGCTAGATCAGATCAATTACATTTCAGTGAAGCCATGATAGCATTTTCAAAAGACCCATAGTTCTACTTTTGAAGTAGTTTGTGGACTTGGAAGTTCAAATCCCACTAAAATGTAACACAACTCCTATTCATTTCAGGAGCCTTTGAAAGTTTGCTTAATAAGCTTCCAAATCTTCAGAGATACCTAAGTGCCAAAGTCTCACAGGTTTCAGTGGGAGATTGCTAGGCACTCAAATGCTTTTAAGCAGTGTGGTACATATTTCTTTGATGAAACTGAAGTTGAGACAGCTTTGAAACTGTACATACGTCTCAACAAGAAAGTTCCCCAAAGCAGTCTGAAAAGAAATAGTAGGAGAAACAAAACATTCTTCTGAAAACAAGTAACTTAGCACTGGCTGCCACATAGAGAAAGATATTTGTTTGATTGTCTTGATGTAATAGAGTCTTCCATCCTTGCTGAGCTGTGTCAGGATAATTGCACTTACAGCTCTGCATTGAATTTAGTCCCACCTTCCACAAACAACAGGACAAAGGAAAATATTTTATATTATTTACATTAGAGACTGAAATCACTAAAAATCCCTTAGTTGAGGAAAGAGGTGGAGTTTTTAAACATGTACTGGTTCTGCCTGGGGTGAAGTTGGTTAATTTTCTTCATATCACCTCATATGGTTCTGTGTCTTGCATTTGTGACCAGTGTAGATAACCTATGTTTTAGATATTGCTGAACAGTGCCTGTGGAGGGCCAAGTCCTTTTTTTCTCACTCTTCCTCAGCCAAGCAAGTATGCTGAGGGTGGCGTAGGGGTACAGAGAGGGCCGTCCTGGACAACACACTCAGAGATAGCCAATGTTCAAGATACCCTTGGGCTTAATTAAGGTGACATAGCATCAAACAATCAATTGAAAAGTTTAATTACTTGAAGAAGTTATTTTAGCAGCAGCTAATTAAACCTTGTTAAAGCTCTGTAAAGAGTTTTTAACAGTAGATATTAAACCCTATTATTCTATGAAGGGATAAATGGCCCATAACATCTGAGAAAAAGAGGAAGGAAGGAAGGAAGGAAGGAAGGAAGGAAGGAAGGAAGGAAGGAAGGAAGGAAGGAAGGAAGGAAGGAAGGAAGGAAGGAAGGAAGGAAGGAAGGAAGGAAGGAAGGAAGGAAGGAAGGAAGGAAGGAAGGAAGGAAGGAAGGAAGGAAGGAAGGAAGGAAGGAAAGAAAGAAAGAAAGAAAGAAAGAAAGAAAGAAAGAAAGAGAAAGAAAGAAAGAAAGAAAGAAAGAAAGAAAGAAAGAAAGAAAGAAAAGAAAGAAAGAAAGAAAGAAAGAAAGAAAGAAAGAAAGAAAGAAGAAAGAAAGAAAGGAAGAAAGAGAGGAAGGAAGGAGAAGAAAGAAAGGAAGGAAGAAAGGAAGAAAGGAAGGAAGAAAGGAAGGAAGAAAGGAAGGAAGAAAGGAAGAAAGAAAGGAAGGAAGGAAGAAAGAAAGGAAGGAAGGAAGGAAGGAAGGAAGGAAGGAAGGAAGAAAGAAAGAAAGAAAGGAATAAAGAAAGGAAGAAAGAAAGGAAGAAAGAAGAAGGAAGGAAGGAAGGAAGGAAGGAAGGAAGGAAGAAGAAGAAGAAAGAAAGAAAGAAAGAAAGAAAGAAAGAAAGAAAGAAAGAAAGAAAGAAAGAAGAAAGAAAGGAAGAAAGAAAGGAAGAAAGAAAGGAGGAAAGAAAGAAAGAAAGGAGGAAAGAAAGAAAGGAGGAAAGAAAGAAAGGAGGAAAGAAAGAAAGAAGAGGAAAGAAAGAAAGAAAGAAAGAAAGAAAGAAAGAAAGAAAGAAAGAAAGAAAGAAAGAAAGAAAGAAAGAAAGAAAGAAAGAAAGAAAGAAAGAAAGAAAGAAAGAAAGAAAGAAAGAAAGAAAGAAAGAAAGAAAGAAAGAAAGAAAGAAAGAAAGAAAGAAAGAAAGAAAGAAAGAAAGAAAGAAAGAAAGAAAGAAAGAAAGAAAGAAAGAAAGAAAGAAAGAAAAGGTAGAAGTAGAGAAAATGTCCGGATCACCACACCGGGTTCCAGCAACATCTCTGGGGAAGTTCCTGATCCATCAGCTATGGTGATGGGTGCACACTGTGATACGGTTCGCTGTTCCTTAAAAACTCTTGCTCATTTACATGTGAGGTGAGATAAAGGGTGCACTTTTCTGAGTTCACTTATATGCAAGGCAGGAGGGGGTGGTGTTTGGGTGCTAGTCTCTGCCTCTAGTCTCACTTCATATGTTAATTACTTTCCATGCAAAGTCTGTGTCCCAGAACCTTCCAGAAAGGATGGGTGCGGAGTGGGGGGTGGGGGAAGGTTGCCAGTGTCTTCCCCCTCCCCTCAACTATTACAACTGCAGGTGCAATGATGTCTAAAAACGTATTACTTTTGAGATAGTTGCCCAAGGAATCTGGCCCCAGAAAAGCGCTATCCTGTCTCCGCAAGATCCTCTTTTCTAACCACATCCTATCTCATTAGTATAGTAATGTCCTTTTCCTCTTCTGCTGAGTGTTTGAGATCTTAGCTCTTTTAACTTCACAGCCTCTTACAGGTAGGCAAGAGTCTGCGAGGTTACACTGCCAGGAGAGCTGACTCGTACTGACCAAAGGGATATCCCATACATTATATATAACATCACGTTCATCAATAAAACTGGGGGGCAGTTTTCCGGTGTCGCCACTGCTCAGGGACTGGCTGTGCATCAGTCAGCTGATGGTGAGTGATTGCTCTGGCATCACTTATTTTTTGTTTCCCTGTGAAGTGAGTGAGCAGTTGTGTGGGGCTGAACTGCCTACTGGGGTTAATCCACAACAAAGCAGCTCACACTTTTAGCTTCAGAAACTTAACCTTAAAACCAGTATTTCAGCACAGCTGCCACAACTCATGTCATGACTCATTGTAACTTGCACTACAAAATCACATCACAGAATCAGCTGACAAGCCATGTGTGGGCACCGGTTTTCACTTTCAAATAGTTTGAGAGCTAGGGAATCTCACTAATTTAATTGCTATCTTTCTTTTCACAAAAACCTCATCTGTACTGTTCCAGAGAGCAAGGGAGAGACTTTGTCATTCTCGAACAATTCAGTTCAGGAGTATTTAATTGGAAATTATTCCCTATCATTTTCAAAACAATAAGAAATAAATGAAAGGGACAAAATAAATGCTCTAGTAAAGAGTGTTGTTTCATTTTGTTTTTAAAGGATAGGCCCTTTCTTTGTGGCAATGCCCCTGTTTTCTCCTACTATTTAACAACACCCTCTGTTCTGTAAAGTTCTTGTTGCTGGAGTTTCAAACAGATGCAAGTGACTTTGGGACAGCCCACAGGGCTACTAACCAGAAAAAACAAGGTCACATTACTAAAAAACAGCATATGAAGTGCCTTAACATGCAAAACGATGCTATCTGAGCAACTGTAGAAATATCTCTCAAGACACTATTTGCAGAACCAACCACATATTTATCAGGTGTATGGGGGGGTGTTTATATCTTTTATATTTCTTTTTTTTTTTTTTAAATCTGTCACTACATTAAAGAAGTTTAGGGGCAGAATTCAGGATTTGCCTCTTAGATCCTTTTAGATCCCTGCACAGTTGGTCTTCGATCCCATATTCGTCACTTACATCTGTGTACACAGAGAGGTGAGAGGGAGCAAAGTACAGGAGCTGGACAGTACTGCAGAGATCTGAGAGCAAGATGGTGCTCCAAAAGGAGAAGATGGGGGAGACATCAGTGCAGCTGCATATTATTGCGTCATTTTGTTGAACTCATCTAGTCTACTCACTAGAGAACCTGGCTCTTTCCAGCTATGTAGTTATAGCTTTGAAGTGCTTTTTGGTTCCTGTATTTTTTCATTTTCCATTTCAAAGTGGAATAGAAAACATCAAAAGGACTGAAAAAACCCTCCTGTGATAATTTCTGTGTGATTGGAAGAATTTCTCAAATTTCACAGCAGATAATGCTCACATGAGATGTAAGCTTGATTTTAGAAAGTCATGCATTCCCAATAGCTCTTTTTAGGGAAGAACTTGAATTTTCGTTTAAGGCATTTTTGGCTCAGGACTAGTAGCACATTTATTCCCACAAGTCTCGTCTTTTCTGGAGGTGAGTGATTAAACAGAACTAGTCAAGGTAGGTAAGACCTATCACCTAAAACCTAAGCAACAGTCTCTATCAACCTCTTTGCTTTGATGACTCTTTGATGGCTTTTAGGGAGGAGTGTAATTATCCATAACAGAAAAATCCAATAAATCCATCCATCTAGTCCTTCAGGAGGGAGAACTTTAGCGGATAGTTGCTAAGAGGGAGAAAGAAGTCCTGAAGCACCTTTTTTTCACCAAACTGTGATGCTCAACAAATGGGTTAGCCTCAGGAGCTACCTTATTACTTTCTAATTATGTTAGTAACAACATAAGGTTCAACAAACCTGTACCATTTCCTTACCTGAAGTGATTTTCTATGATAAAGCTGCAAAATCTTTCTCCTTACTAGATGATCATTAAATAAGTAAGTGTTAAAACACCTGCAAGCCTTCACTCCACAGCAGAAATACATGGAAACTGTATGAGCACTTTTCAAAGCAGGTAAGTTCACTGTTTATACTAAAGAATGTAAGAGTATTATGTGGTTCCTGCAAAACAGTCCCTCTCTAAAGCACAAAGCTTACTGTGTGCCACTACTGGATATACCAACTATTTAAGCAAATGCTGTCAGGTTTTTATACACTACCAATGACTTAAAATTTCAGTGCAAAACTGGTTATTAGAGTTATTCATTCTTTCCCCAGAACTCATTAGTTTACATGGAAGACATTTCAGTTCATAAAACTCACTGTTTTTTCCATATTCTTTACTGTTCTTTGCAGTACAGTTCTATTAAAGTGCAACAATAAAAGTACTCCTTATTCCTCCTGAAGCTCCTTTATTCCTTCTGCAGTGACCTTGAAGAACTACTACCAAGTTTCACTGTTTTATATTACACAATTTTTTTTAAACCTGACCAGCAAAATAGAATGAATACCTGATTCTTATGTCAATATTTTTAAAAATGTCCTAGCGCTGAGTAAGTTAGGGTTACAACAGTTTGGGTTAGGGTTAGGGTTAGGATTACGGTGAGGGGTTAGGGTTAGGGTTATGGTTAGGGTTAGGGTTAGGGTTAGGGTTAGGGTTAGGGTTAGGGTTAGGGGTTAGGGTTAGGGTTAGGGTGAGGGTTAGGGTTAGGGTTTAGGGTTAGGGTTAGGTTAGGGTTATGGTTAGGTTTAGGGTTAGGGTTAGGGTTAGGGTTTAGGATTAGTGTTAGGGTTAGGGTTAGGGTTAGGGTTAGGGTTAGGGTTAGGGTTAGGAATTAGGGGTAGGGTTAGGGTTTAGGGTTAGGGTTAGGGTTAGGGTTACAGTTAGGAGTTAGGGTTAGGGTTAGAGTTATGGTTAGGGGTTAATGTTAGGGTTTAGGCTTAGGGTTAAGCCTAGGATTAGGGTTAGTGTTAGGGTTAGGGTTTAGGGTTAGGGTTAGGGTTAGGGTTAGGGTTAGGGTTAGGGTTAGGGTTAGGGTTAGAGTTATGGTTAGGGGTTAATGTTAGGGTTTAGGCTTAGGGTTAAGCCTAGGATTAGGGTTAGTGTTAGGGTTAGGGTTTAGGGTTAGGGTTAGGGTTAGGGTTAGGGTTAGGGTTAGGGTTAGGGTTAGGGTTAGGGTTAGGGTTAGGGTTTAGGGTTAGGGTCAGGGTTAGAGTTAGTGTTAGGGTTTAGGGTTAGGGTCAGGGTTAGAGTTAGTGTTAGGTGTTAGGGTTAGGGTTAGGATTAGGGTTAGGGTTAGGGTTCGGGTTTAGGTTTAGGGTTAAGGTTAGGGTTAGGGTTAGGGTTAGGGTTAGGGTTAGGGTTAGGTTAGGTTTAGGGTTAGAGTTAGGTTAGGGTTAGGTTAGGGTTAGGGTTGGGGTCGTTAGTGTTAGGGTTAGGGTTAGCATTACAGTTAGGGTTAGAGTTAGTGTACAGTGTTGGTGTTAGGGTTAGGGTTAGTTTAGTGTTAGGGTTAGGGTTAGGTTAGGGTTAGGGTTAGGATTAGGGCTAGGTTCGTTAGGGTTAGGTTTAGGGTTAGGGTTAGTGTTAGGGGTTAGGGTTAGGGTTAGGGTTAGGGTTAGGGTTTAGGGTTAAGGTTAGGTTTAGCATTAGGGTTAGGGTTGCATTTAGTGTATGGTTTAGGGTTAGGTTGGGTTCAGGGTTAGGGTTAGGTTAGCGTTAGAATTAGGGTTCGGGTTTAGGTTTAGGGTTAAGGTTAGGGTTAGGGTTAGGGTTAGGGTTAGGGTTAGGGTTAGGGTTAGGGTTAGGTTAGGTATAGGGTTGGAGTTAGGTTAGGGTTAGGGTTGGGGACGTTAGTGTTAGCGTTAGGGTTAGCGTTACAGTTAGGGTTAGAGTTAGTGTACGGTGTTAGTGTTAGGGTTAGGGTTAGGGTTAGTTTAGTGTTAGGGTTAGGGTTAGGGTTAGGTTAGGGTTAGGGTTAGTGTTTAGGGTTAGGGTTAGGGTTAGGTTTAGCATAAGGGTTAGGGTTGGGTTTAGTGTACGGTTTAGTGTTAGGTTGGGTTCAGGTTTAGGGTTAGGTTAGCGTTAGGGTTACGGTTAGAGTTAGGGTCCTTAGGGTTAGGGTTAGGGTTACGGGTTAGGGTTATGATTAGGGTTAGGTTTAGGGTTAGGGTTAGAGTTAGTGTTAGGGGTTAGGATTAGGGTTAGTGTTAGGGTTTAGGGTTGGGGTTAGTGTTAGATTAGGGTTAGGTTTAGGGTTAGGGATTAGGTTAGGGTTAGGTTAGTGTTAGGGTTAGAGTTAGGGTCCTTAGGGTTAGGGTTACGGGTTAAGCTTATGGTTAGGGTTAGGTTTAGGGTTAGAGTTAGTGTTAGGGGTTAGGGATAGGGTTAGGGTTTAGGGTTAGAGTTAGTGTTAGATTAGGGTTAGGGTTAGGTTTAGGGATTAGGTTTAGGGTTAGGTTTATTTAGGGTTAGTCTTAGGGTTAGGGTTAGTGTGAGGGATTAAGGTTAGGGGTAGGGTAAAGAGTAGGGTCATTAGGTTTAGGTTTCGGGTTAGGTTTCGGGTTAGGGTTAGGGTTAGGGTTAGGGTTAGATTAGGGTTAGGGTTAGGGTTAGGTTAGGGTTAGGTTTAGGGTTGGTTAGGGTAGGGTTAGGGTTAGGTTACAGTTAGGGTTAGGGTTAGGTTTTAGGGTTAGGGTTAGCATTAGGTTTAGGGTTAGGGTTAGGTTTAGGTTTAGGGTTAGGTTAGGTTTAGGCTTAGGGTTAGGGTTAGGATTAGGGTTAGGGTTAGGCTTAGGGTTAGGGTTTAGGCTTAGGGTTAGGGTTAGGTTTAGGGTTAGAGTTAGGGTTAAGGTTGGGGTTAGGGTTAGGTTTAGGGTTAGGTTTAGGGTTAGGGTAAGTTACAACAACCCTGAGCACCACTACAGGCTTGGGGAAGAGTGGCTGGAGAGCTGCCAGTCAGAGAGGGACCTGGGGGTGTTGATTGACAGCCGGCTGAACATGAGCCAGCAGTGTGCCCAGGTGGCCATGAAGGCCAATGGCATCCTGGCTTGCATCAGAAATAGCGTGGCCAGCAGGGACAGGGAAGTGATCTTCCCCCTGTACTCGGCACTGGTGAGGCCGCACCTCGATTCCTGGGTTCAGTTTTGGGCCCCTCACTACAAAAAGGACATGGAATTGCTCGAGCGTGTCCAGAGAAGGGCAACGAAGCTGGTGAAGGGTCTGGAGCACAGGTCATACGAGGAGCAGCTGAGGGAACTGGGGTTGTTTAGTCTGGAGAAGAGGAGGCTGAGGGGAGACCTCATTCCCCTCTACAACTCCCTGACAGGAGGTCGCAGAGAGCTGGGGATGAGCCTCTTTAACCAAGTAACAAGTGATAGGACAAGAGGAAATGGCCTCAAGTTGCACCAGGGAAGGTTTAGACTGGATATTAGGAAGCATTCCTTTACAGAACGGGTTGTTGGGCGTTGGAATGGGCTGCCCAGGGAGGTGGTGGAGTCCCCATCCCTGGAGGTGTTTAAGAGTTGGGTTGACATAGCGCTGAGGGATATGGTGTAGTTGGGAACTGTCAGTGTGGGGTTAATGGTTGGACTGGATGATCTTCAAGGTCCTTTCCAACCTAGATGATTCTGTTCTGTTCTGTTCTGTTCTGTTCTGTTCTAATTGGTAAAGTGTTCTTAAAAAAGACTACTTACATTGTATTATCTCTTTCACAGGAATACTGTAGTTTAGCCTAATTATAAGGATAGGGCTGAAGCCTGACTGCATCAAGTGTTTCTCAGATTTGACAACCAGGCTTGGAGGTTGTCTGAATTGCCAAGAGTCATGTCTACATACCTTCTATAAAGTGTATAGTCATATATACATACTGGAGATAAGGATCATCTTCAGGTGGATCCAGTATGGATGCAAGATGAATTGAGAAAGGAAATGAACTTAAAAGAACTTAAAAGGAATATTTTTAGGGTATTACTTTAAAGTGTGTGAAGTTAAGTGCAGTGTTTGGCTTGTGGAACTGAAAATAAGTTCTTATACTCTTGTCCAAATTTATCTGGAAGTTAGATAACTTCAGCACTTCGTTCACACAGGTCCTCAATGTGTATAAAATTACAATATATGTATGAAAACTATGCTTGGAAAAATAGGCCAAGGTTGAAGTTTTAGTACACATTCCTGGACTTTTTAGTAATCTAGTAAATAAAAAGTCAATAAATATTTCATCTGCTGTTTGTCAGATATACTGCACAAACAAATATAGCACTCCTGCTCACTTTTTGAAACTGAAAACTGAATTTAATTTCTAATAGAAGGGAAAATGTGCACAACTTTAGGGAAAATGAGATGCTACTGCCTGATCCTAACATATTTAAATACCACATGTATTGCAATGAAGGAAATTTACTAAAAATCTACACAGAGTAGTGAGCTGAGATGCATTGCTGAACCAAAGTACTTTGCAGGAGTGGCAAAATTCAAGGCAAGCATTGCATTAAAATCTTTTCTTTCTGCTCATATGGCTCATATAGCTCAGCGGGACATCTTCCACTGCAGAGCCCTGTTGATGTCCTGGACATGAGAAGACAGAGGGACACATGATTCCTGTTATCATAAAAAAGGTGTTGCTCCAAGTAAAAGTTGCTCAGAGCTATCTCTGTACCCCGTTCATCCTGTGCCTGCCAGCAGCCCAGCTGGTCCACGACAGCAACAATGCCAGCCTGCAGTTTGCTTTGCTGGGCACTCCTGCAGCAGCACACAGGGGTCAAGGTGCCTGGGGGTTGCCCCCTCCCATTTCAATACCTGGCACTGCCTCAGCCCAAGGGATCGTTGACTGCGGACAGCCTTCTTCTCATGAAATAAATATGTCTAGCATTGTCAAGGCAATGGCTACTTTCAGAAATGGATCAAGGAATCTGAAATTTTGAGTTTGGAATCACCGGGACTCACAGTCACAACAAAACCATTGACAACCCCAGCTCTTGCATGTTGCTATCCCTCACTCTCTTGCACACATGCTTATCAGCAAAAGGAGGAGACAAACTGTCTCCGTAAACAGGAGTTTTGTCATATCAGTAAGCCAGGTTTCAAACACAGAAGTGGAAAATTAGAACAACCTAGGAATAAAAAAATCACTAAAACCTTACATTTTGCCACAAGCACATTTTCTATTTCTGTTATGAATATACTGCAGTCAAGCCAGCCTGCGTCCTCAGCCTTTGTGCCATGAAGACCTAGTCCCCAGGCTGTAGACTTGCTGATGTCCCTTGCAGCTAACTGCCCAACCCCAAACCCATAACTCCTGAAGGAAAGCAGATCTCACAGAGCACTCAACTTGTCTGTGCTTCAGCAAAGACCTTTCTGCAAACCCAGGTATATAAACTGTGCAATGAATCGGAGCTCACCCATCCCTAATTTGGACAACTAATTCAAACTTTTTTGTTATAACACCTTTTTGCATGTTAGTGGTCTTGGACTCTTTTCTAAATGTGAATGTACAATACAACTGGCATCAGAGTTACTGTTTATGTTGTTTAAAGACTTCATTTATTTCCAAGCCAAAACAAAGTCCCTGGAATTTAATTTTCTGAAGAAAGGAGTGCAGTTGCTTTTCTAAGGCAGGTTACCATAAACCCCATAAACTCTCTGATTCATTGTCTAAGGCTGAATGCTTCAAGTTTCAAACTCACTTGCTAATTTAAAAAAAAAAAAATTAACAAAACCCTTTTCAACCAGCTCCCTTAACTGAGTCATCACCAGTGAACACAGTCCTGTCCCACTGACCCTGCTAGAGTTTTACCACCTGTTTCACCACAACCAGAGTAAGTAAATGATTTCTTCAGGAGCAGTGGGACCAAGAAGTAGACCAGGAATACAATATCCTTAATTCCCAGTCCCATTCCCAACTGCCAGACTTCAACTATTCCTGAATGAAATGTGTGCATAAAGCAGAAACAATCTGATCTATTTGACTGTTAATGATATCAACAGACAGATTATAAAAGAAGGAATTTTAACAGTTAAGCTTAATTTACCAAGACAGTTGTTTCTTTACTGAGTGCACCATATTATTTCTTAGTTATGTTTTGCCTAATACGAAGCAGTAATTTTTCTTAAGTTTTTTTCTGTCTTTTAAAAGCAGCAGAAAAAAGTATCTGCAGCAAGCCTGACAGATACTCCCACCAGGAACAGTCCCAATAGGACTGTTGCTTTTCTGTTCTGTTTTTAATCATATATAAAATGTTTTAAGGTGATAACTAAAGCCAAAACACACGAGCATTGCTCACACAAAGGTTCTTATTCCAGCATTCATTCATCTCATTGAGCTAGCATTGTAGTTTATAATCCTAACTACTATATGTGCAGCTATATAGAGTGGGAAGAAGAAAAAGCAAGAGGTTTATCTCTTAATTCAAAATAACCTGAAAATTATTTTACCACTAGGGGATTATATGTATATTGTTTTTTTAGCTCTGAGGTACTATTTTTCAAAGGGTGAGGGGAAGAGAAGTCAGTGAGAGCTAACACTGCATTTTACTTAACTTCCTAGCTCTACATATCATTTTGTGGCACATATTTTATTGTGTTAAGCTTCTCAGGCTCCATTTCATCACTGAACACCTGAACATTCAAAAAGTTGAGAAAAGTACATAGAAATCTGAAGATATGAATCAACATCAAATATGAGATAGAAGGCCACATTACACAAATCACTGTAATAAATGGCATTCTCTACTGAATGTGTTGCAGCAGTTGTGATCTACAGGGGACTGTACATCACTTGTTCCCACAGTCTTAAAGCAGGAAGCAGGTGAGCTAGGAGAGCTCCAAAACTGCTCCTAGTTGAGGCTGTTCACAGACACAGCTGCAAAACCCGTTTTGGCAATAAGATGCTTAGAGACAAAATGGAAGCTTTCTTTTCCAGTTTGTGTAAATAAGCCAAACCCCAAAGCACTACATTGTACTCAAAAATACTAATATAGTGAGGCAAGTAAGATTGCCTGTGTAAGAGGTTTCTGCATCACCCCACTGCATGAAATGTCTGTCTTTCCAGCTAGATAAGCGTTTCCTCTTTTTTTATTTCCTGGAAGTTACAACATCCCTTTCTCACATATACATTTCACACATACCCACATATACACTCTTATCATACAGCACTGCTTTAACCTTGCCTCAGTTAGTTGACAGAACACCTAACCTCACAATGCTGGTACTCACTAGGGAAAAAGAAACAAAATGGTAGATCAGCCCACTGCAATGTAGTTTCACTCTGTGTGATGCCTGGGTGGGAATCCAAACTAATTTTTGTACTGTGGAGAATTCCCAGAGAAACTCATTTCATCTGCTGTGAATTACAGCTACTTTTGACTGGATTGATTCCCAAGCACCCCATACACATACTATAGCGTGGAAAAAATTAAACCTTTATATTTTCCTAGCCCATTGGTCAATCTAAACAGAAATTTTCATGTCATTAAGAGCCAGATTCAACTCAGATATGCTACATGCATCTGAGAATAACTCCTCACTGAGCATCTAGAAAAGTCCAGTGTAAAATTCTACTTCTGCAAAAGTGAATTTGGCTGACTCAGCTCCAATTTCACAATGCTGTGATAGCTTCTGCCTTTCTACAGCCAGATACACACTAAGGAAGAAGCAGAGTTTGGGGGACACTGGAAGAACTTCTATCTTTATCTGGAATTTTGCATAGTTGAGGTTGTATATTGTAGTCCTAATTCAGTTATAATTCATACAGTAGATCCTCTTAATACTGCCTTTTGTACTGGGCCTCATGAAAGGAAAGTGGGTTTTTCATCTTTCCCATAGTAGATGAAGGGTACAAGATGGTAAATCATGATGTGAGGTTTGCATGATCATGGTTGGTGCATGCATTCATCCCATCAACAGTTTTGGTTCCTAATAAACAGGAACCCAAACAGGATTTAAGGAATACTTCTGGGAAATGTCTGCAACAAAGATAACCTTCTTTATCTCCAGTGCCATTCTGCTACCCAGGTAGGTCCTGTCTGCACTTGCAGATGCACAGACAGCCTTTGTAGAGATCTGCCCAGGGTAAGAGGATCATGACCTGCAGTGTGCAAGTTTTAATATGAAAACTGGTTATAAAGTTTCAGATTAATTTCGGGTTCAAGACAGATTTACTGCAGTGGAAAACAAAGATACTCATGCCCTTTAAGTTCTACTTTCACAGAACAAAACACTGTATATAGAGGAGAGACTCTTGGAGAGAAGATAAGAAAATAAACAGCATACACCTATGGATATTCACATTATCTAATGTGGTATTAGAAGATCAGATAGTACCACAACAAATAGTAGGTCAGTATGCATATATATCAGTCCACCAAGTCAACACAGTACCACAGCACCAAAATACTCTGCCTTTTAGCTCAAAATAAAGGACTGTCACATCCCGCTCAGACAAGGGGGACAAGTGACTCAGATTCGCAAATCCCCAATGGAGCGGACAACAAGTCTCCAAGTCTAAACATTTATTAACTACTCACAATGTACTAATTGAACACACAATAGTTGGCTAAGTATATAGCAAGTTGTGGCAAGCAATACAATATGCCTTGCATTTCTTAATAGGAAAGGGAAAAGAGGGAGATAGAGGGAATGGGGAAATACAGATCACCGGTCTGGGTTTCTGCACTGATCCTGCCGACGAGGGTTCCGGGAGGCACAGGAGACATCCGTCTTTTTCGCTGGCATCCGTCTTCTTCGCTTCACTGCACTCTTTCTCTAACCTGGGCCCCTGGCCCGCCCCCCCCTGCTTCTTGATTTATACCCACTTTCTTTGGGCCCATCCCCTAGGTCGACCCACATACCTACGTATCCCATGTACAGGGAGGGGTAATGTGTTTCATGGGATGATGTAATTAGCATGATCATGTTAGCCCTCGTTAGCATATTGAGGGGTGTTAACTTTAATATGCATTTCGTGGATAATGAAGCAAAGGTCATTCACTGGACAGATGGCCCTTGAAGTTTTGGTCAGGTGCACCAGAGCAGAGCCATCCTGTCTTCACAGAGCTCCCTCCTCCAGTCCCATCTTGTGCTATTCGGGCAGCCTTATCAGCTTCGACCTCCACAGAATGCACCCTGTGACTCATAGTTTTGTCTTGCGAGTGTTTGAGGCATTTCTTTGATCAGCCTCAACTTTTGTTTTCTCAGGCTGTTTTTCTTAGTTTTTCGCAGGCCTGGTTTCTCGTCTCTCACAAGGACTGAAGGGGATTTGTATCACAACTTCTCTCAGTTCAGCCTAGAAAGTACTGCTTAGCCAAGACCTCTGGAAAAAGGAAGACAGTGTTGGCCAGTCTTTTCTGGTCTGCACATTTCCTCCCTCCCAGCAATTACAGGATGCTGTGCTGCAGGGACAAGGAAGAAGATAGTTTGTGCTTAAAAGGCCTTAAAAGGTGACAGAAAGCTTTGCTGTGTGTGCACCCACCGCCAAAGAACTGCAGACTGAGGACCAACGGGACGCTGCTGGATCCATGATGCCGACTATTCTTGCAACTTTATTCTGGATGCTTGCTTGATTTCTGTCTTTTCCTTCCATTCTGTCTTATTGCTACCACTCTTCACTTTTAATAATAAAAACTGGTTTGGGCGTATGACATTTGACCTTGTTTGTGTCTTAATCTCACTCTTGGGATCATATTGAAACCTCCCCCAACATTGGATTGGGACACAGTGTCAGGAACAACAGCCCTGATTGGAAATCTTTCAAGGACTTTCCCAAAACTACTGATTTGCCCAAACCAGGGCTTCTCTTATAAAAGCATTCATAGAGCTAGAAATATGTGGCTGTCCAACTTGCGAACCTATCCAGTCTGCATAAAACATCCCCAGACAGCCTCACCATTACAGTAGTATCATGGAGCATGCATTTGAGCTCTCATATAAATCATTATTTGAACACAGTGAAACATTTCTGCTGGGAAACTATTTGTTTGCAGAGGAAATACCCAAGATTTCCTTGCTTCAGTGTATTAACCTACTGCCAGGTGTCTCGCATCTGGCTAGAACAGCTCACTGACAGATAAAAAGTTAATGGGCTCTTTCAGTTTGATCTCAGGCCACAGGCTTACAATTAAGGGCTAATGCAGGCATCTACTCACTACGGTCTAGCTTTCCTTTCTGCAGATAAACTAAGACCGTGAATGCCTTTCATGATGGTTCATGCTGGTTGGGGAAAAAAAAAAAAATACAACCCAAAAAACAACAAAACAGGAATCCTCAATAAAAATGAAAACAAGCTTGTCAACAATCATCAGCTAAGACTTTGTCACCATCAGTCTTGGTCAGATTTGAATTAGACAAAAACTCTGAAATGCAGTCATTAATCCTCAGATTACATTAACCGCCTCAAAGCACATTTAAAACATAAATCAAACTCCTGACTGAGGGAAATTTCACTTTTCTAAAATCAGCAAGTAAATGTCACAAATTACAGCTATGACTAATTTAGATTTTATTTGGTGAAATCTGGAACTAAAATGCTTATTAATACCTGTAAGACTCCTTTATCACATACTCGTTCTGTTGAGAAATGTATTTCTAAGTTTCAAAATAAGTCAACTCAGGAGATATTAATAATTGTGTGCATTGGAAAGAAGAGCAGTTGAACCGACTACCAATACTCATAATCATGTATTTTGGAAAATTTATGGTATTATTTTATTTTTTCTAATTTATAGGTCATGCCAATTAAAATTTAAGAAGCAACTAAAGTTGGATATATTTCAATTCATTAAGGAACTTCACATCATTACATTTCTGTTGGGTCTAAAATCTTCCAAACTGCCATACTACGTTAAAGTAATTTGCAATAGAAAGCATTAAATAAGTAGATAAATTCAATTAAATAATTGTGTCTACTACATGCCAAAATACAGTAATTTATGCATAATGTTCTGTTTTCTTCCCTCTATCTCTGAATATCCTGTGTGTTGTTCTCCTGAGATAAGTAAAATATTGTTTGCATCTGGTTTATTGCCGTAAGAGACCGTGAGAATTCAGTTTATTAAAACAAGCATGAATAAAAATAGAACAGTTTACTGGAAACCCTCTCCGCAAAAGTGTGAGTCTGTAGCTAATACCGTTTTCAGCACCCAGGCAGCCACATGTGCACAGATGAACGCAAACACTGGAAAAACAGAATGGGATTGGAGACAATACCTTAATCTCTTTCTATAGTGATAAACTATACTGGGAAAAAAAGGTGGCTTATTGGCAAATACTGCCAGCCTTTCAAGAAATTTGTTTGAAGCACTGAACACAAAGTCCTCTTGATTTCAGGTCAGATAATGGGTTATGGAAATACTATCTCAGTGGCTCCTCAGATGCTGAATTTCCTACTTCAGCAGAGGGCTAATGCTTTCCAGTGACTTTGTTAACAACTGTCTAGGTGTGCCCACATTCTCAGGCTGATCCAATTTAGTTGAGGGCATTTAAAAGGAAAATCCTAGGAACCAGGAGGAAGCTGTGACAACCCGTAGTCCCAACTAGAAATTGCTTCTTGGAAAGTTCTGCATGCTACTGCTTACCCCAGCATCCTGCATTTGGGCTGTTAGTAGCCAAGCCCAGGGTCCATTCTGCAAGCGTCCTAGCTAGTATTAATAGCTTTCCAATTGTATCATTCCTTTCTCATTTAATTAGGCAATTTTAAATCCTGATGGTTTGCCAGACTGGATTAAAAGCTAATACAAGAAAACAGAGCTTAGCCACCAGAAACAACTTTAAGAGCTTTCTATTCAATATGCTTGGCTTCTTTTTTGCTGAGGTCCATAGGAGAAGATTAGAAATTTATTTTGGATGTATTTAGACCAGGAATACTGGCAATACTAATTTTAACTTTTAAGAAGTACAGAATATTCCATTTCAAGTATTCAAATATGAACTAGTATTTGGTTGCTAAATACAAATACCAAAAAAGAATGCTGTGTAGCTGGCCGATGATTTTGGCTTTGTTGGTTTTTCATTGTTTGGTTATTTTATAACCAAACTTGGTTTCCTGTTCCAGCCCTGGTGTGAGCTGCAACAGTACTAAGGACCGAACAACACTGAGAAGCAAGGCATAGCTGAGAACTGGAACTTTGCTACCTGTATTAGGGATTTAACCTCAGCAACTGCTGCTGAAAGACAGTACGTCTCTGCTAAGGGAGGTCAGTTCTAGACAACAGTATGTAGAAGACAAAAGTGAAGCTACTCCAGTCTGCAAAGAAAGTTTGCTGTATCAAGATGGGGGCAAAATTCTTAGAATTTTTCTTTTTGTGTGGGCTAGCTCTGAGAAAAGTTGATGTCTCCTGTGAAGAGTATTTATTTATATAACACTACAGGGTTGTACGTTTACCATTCTTTTTCATATATCCTGTACTGCCTTAGATATTATTATCTAAGGGACAGGCAGTGTAAAAATAACCAGGAAAATGAAGCATCATCCCAGCTGGGTTGATGCAAAAGATGCAGCATCTTTTAAAACAATTCAATCTGCCACAAAAAAAACCAGTTGAATTCTTCTGCCCTTGCTTAAATGGGATTTTTGGAAGAAAGTAACCCATTCATGTGAATAATAAGATAAAGTAGGAAGCTGAAGTAGTTTGGGCTTTTCTCAACCTCTACATTTGCATATGAGTGTGCCTTTTCTGTTTCTTTATAGCTGCATCTGTAGTCTGACAGGTAAATACTGCAATCTTTAGACTGATTACTTGACCTGGGAGATATGGACAGGGCAGGATCACAAATCCCTCCTTGCCAACACAGCAAGGTTTTTTCAGAAAGAATCAAAGCACACAAGGAGGCATATGTTATAGACATGGGAAAAGGAAAATGAGAGCACAGATTTTCACAAAAGGAAAGCAGAATTCAGCCTCATCTAGCTGGACTTGCTTTGAGCAGGAGCTAGGGCCAAATGAGGTGCAGTAGTCCTTTCCAAATTAAACTGTCCTGTGGTTCTGTGGCTAGCAGACCAAGTTGACAAATACTGTTAGGAAGATGATTGAAATTAAACAAACTAACAAGGAGTGTCTTGCTTGTGTGAACAAGAGTAAAGAGAAGAGGTACTTAAGCAAATCTATATGCATGTTAGTTCTGACCTAAAACTTCTACTCCATTCCAAAAATACCGCTACAAAGGTATGTGGCACATAGTTGTGATAATATCTCCTGCGCAGTTGTCATATTCTTCTCTATCTTATGGAGGTGGCTGTGTGGAGTTACTCTGATACTGCAATATCAATGATTTTTCTTTTTTTTTTTTTTTTTTTTTTAATTTGGAGGTCTGTGGCTTTCTAGAGAGGACAACATGCTGTCCCTGTTCACAGAGGCCCCTAGAAGGCACTGTGAAATACAATTATCTTGTCCAAATGCCCTGTAGCATGAAACACTTGGGAGAATCAAGCTGACACAGTCATAGACTGAGCCAGTGTCAAAACACAGCTCTACAAAATTTCAGATAAAGTTTTTAAAAATTTCAATGCATCTTAAATTGCTACTTAAGTACATTCAATATTGAAGGTATTGCAAAGCACATGTTAACCCTGCAGACATTTTAATAAGCTTCTAAACATATCTGAAAAGATGTGGGAGACACAGCAGTGTTACTTTTTTTAAAAAAAAAAAAAGAAAAAAGAAAATAAAAAACAAATACCAAACTACTTGATTTTTTACTAACCATACTAACTTGATTTTTTATGCTTTGTGGCCAGAAAGACAAGGAATATTTCCATATTAAGGTGTGTTTCAAAAGGCATGCTCATAGAAATACAGTATTGGGGTGTCTTGTTACTGTTTAAGAGCAGAACTCTGAGAGAGATGAACTTCATGGTCCAACTGCTCCTCCCAGAAGGCTTTTCTAGAGCTCCACTCCTGCAATGGCTAAAAACCTCAGTTCCGCACAGAAGAAGGAAAATCCTTCCAAAACATTTTCACAAGCAGTTACTGCACTGCAGAATAACCCTTTAACTGGGAAGTCTCTTGGGATGTGATGTATTTGTGTTCAAAACTCACATCTACTCGATCTAGAGCAGGGTTATCAACTCATGTCTCTGGCTCAGTGGCTTGAGCATGAGGGAGTCAGACAACATATCTCTTGTTCAATTTCATACAAAATGGAGAAGAAGCCAAAGGGATGCGACAGTAACATGGAGTATTCAGGATCCTGACTCAAAAGAGGTGGTGCAGAAATTCAACCTGAGTCTGCATTGTCCGAGATGTGCGGATCCTTCTCAGCCCAGTGGTCAGTGGACGACATCCTGGAGCAAACTTCACCTCAGATGGAAAGGAAAAAGAAAGCACTTTGAAGACTTTGCATTGAAAAAAACTTTCTCTAACTACCTTTAAGGAGGACAGGAGCTTCCAAAGGCCTTTCATCTCTTCTCTGACTAATTTTTGACCTTGAATAAAGTATTGCAACCTTTCTGTCTCTTTTCCTCCAGCTATAAAATGATATCAGTAATCCCTCCTGGCTTCTGATGCTGTGGTGAGAATTAGCTTCACCCATTCCAGCATATAGAGTTACCCAGGGTAACCAAGACAAGCCTCAGTATTTCTTTTTATAGCAGCAGAGTTGAGCATAGCCACAGCAGAAGAGGATAAGCTGCATTCATGTTACAGGCAGGAAGGTGAGAGGAGGAAGGGAACAGAGAAAGCATTTTGTATATCTCACTGTAAGCCCTGGTTGGAAGAAGCTTCTGCTGATGTTATTGATTTGTTATTAATTTGAGCTGATTTTAATGATTTTTGCTGATTTGGATTTAAATAAAGAATGAATTAGAATAACCATACAACCAGTTATGCTGCTACAAAGTCCTTTGTTAATTCCCAGGCTAAGGCCGCGTAGGCTGGTAATAATCATTAACTTGATTTCTATTCAAAGAATAAGACTCATGATGAGGTACCATTGTTAGACTGTTCAGCAGGGACGATTTATTGCCCTGTAGACGAGGTGTTCTAAAAGTTACATTGTGAAAGGACCTTGAAGCATGTTAAAATTGCAATGTGAGCCAAAGTCCTTGAGTCAAGGGCATTGGAGGGTCTTTCTTTTAGGTCAGTAGTCTGTGGTGGTTGCAAAAGCCGCCCCCGGACTCATTTCAGCACCCAAGTGCGCATGACCGGAAAGAGGGGGGAATAAGAAAATTAGTTATGGGAATTATCATGTTTATGTATGAGAAATTGATTAATATGTATTACTGTATCCTATATAATCAGCATGCTACATGAGTCAGGTGTGTGTCGTTGGTGAGATGACTCCCCTGTGCACCCGGCCGTTAATAAAGGAGTGTCTGCTTATCTACATCACATTGGTGTCAATAAATTCTTTTATCCCATTTTGGTGACCCTGATACACATCATATATGGAGATTTTTTCCCTGACTGGTGCTGCCTGCTAAGGAGGATCAGTTTGGAGAAGTGGCAAGCCTTCCTTCCCTGAGGATCAGTTTGGAGAAGTGGCAAGCCTTCCTTCCCTCTGGCCAAATGGACTCTCTTCCACTGAAGCACCAGTGCTCAGCACTGGCCACCATAGTCACTTTTCTGCCTTGTGACAGGTACAGTGTCAATGATATAAACAACTGATCACTAAGATATGCTATATTAAAGACTGCATAAGCAGATGCATGCTTTAAACAACTGTATGTTCTTAACAAAATATCTAAGAAATTTCTAGAGCTTAGCATAGTTGATTGGCTTAACCACATTTAAAGTACTGCTTTGCTTGATTATTCTTTGATGTTTGTCCTCCGTGGTAGACTTGAGATACCCTTCAAATGGAAAAAAAGACAAAAAATATTTTTGTATGAAGTACCAGTAGGAAGTGCACCTCTAGGAATTCCCAGAAACCATGCAGAAGGATCTTTCAGATAATCAGACCACAGTTAACAAGTTCCTAGTGAAAACCATCACGGCTTTCTACCTCTCCCTCCCCCTCGTACACAGCAGATAAGAGTGATCTTGCTGGAGAGGAGACTTATTTAATATTTCATAGAATAAATAACATCTTTTTCAGCAGGCTGTCACCTCAGAAGATAAGGGAGTTAACTCTGATCTACTTCATACCAGTCTTTTTATATTCTTCCCCACAGCAATAATGCTACCAGTTACACCTTTTCATCATACCTCCTTGTCCCCTTCATACTGCCTCTTTAGTGATGAATATTTCATGAATTTTTCTGGGGCCAGAGGGGAATGGACTTCAAAAGCAGATAGCAAGCTAAGGCACAGAAAGTTTATGTTATCAACTCCATTTCACACAGGATGTGACTAATGATAACTCATTCTTTTTAACTGTATGTATGTGTTGTCTTTCTCAACACTTGCCGCACATTGCTTTCTTAATTGGTTACCACCACCTGCACACACACACATACATATATATATACACATATGTCTCACTTTACAAGGGAGAGACAGTTTTCTTCGCTTGTTTGAATCATGTCCAGCGTATTTGTGTTTTACCATAATCTGGGGGGCAAAAATAGTGGCAAGGAACAGATGTCTTTGGATCTTCAGTAGTACTCCAAGACACTCATCACCATTCTCCTGTATATCACTTGCACATCACTGTTTCTGATTACAAACATACATCACTCTTTCTGATTACAAATGTACAGATCCCATTCCACAAAACAGCAGGACCTTTCTATCTATTCTGAAGAGAAATTTAAAGCTAAATTCCTCTTCCAAACAATGTCTTTCCAGAAGGGCATTGCACCCCAATATTGATATGCCTCAAAGTGATCAAATTGCTGAAGCAAGTAGCGTGATGCCTACTGGGCCTCGTGGAAGACTCTCCATCACCTACAGCATTTTACTCAAAACTGAAAAGCCAACACATAGAAGTGACATGCAATATTCTGCAAGGCAGGCCTTTCTCAGCACAGAGATTTTGATTTAACTTCCCCAAGTCAAATGTTCATTTGTTAGTCTGTCCACATATGAAGGATCAATACTGTATTTTTCCAGGCTGACCTAGTTATTGAATTACAAAACCTAAGCTGATTCCCTGATTTCAGGAGTCTGAAGGAATTCGGAGTCTCTCAACTTCTGCTTCAGTATCTTCCACAACTGAATGAACTACTAGGTTTATATAATCAACTGCAGCTAAGAAATGCAGCTCACTCAAAAGTTCCAGCTTTCTCAACTGAGTCCACTGTTTTGTTGCCAAAGCAGCAAAGCTTAAAAGTTTGAAAAACAATAGAGTTTGGAAAAAAGTGATTAGTAAAAATACTTTTATCCTACTATTTATTTTACTAGATGGTGTACTGGGTATTCACAATCAATCTGTAGTTAGTAGGTAAAGTACAGCCATGAATGTCCTAATCACGCTGCTGAAGAAAGAATGGTGCATGGTAAATTTCATGCATTGAAGTCTAGGTCCTGAATCTCGAGGCCAACGTCAATGGGATGAGCTTCAACAAGGCCAAGTGCCAGGTCCTGCACTTGGGCCACAACAACCCCATGCATCGCTACAGGCTTGGGGAGGTGTGGCTGGAGAGCTGTGTGGAAGAGAAGGATCTGGGGGTTCTAATTGACAAGCAGCTGAACATGAGCCAGCAGTGTGCCCAGGTGGCCAAGAAAGCCAACGGCATCCTGGCTTGTATTAGAAATAGTGTAACCAGCAGAAGTAGGGAGGTGATAGTCCCCCTGTACTCTGCACTGGTGAGGCCACACCTTGAGTATTGTGTCCAGTTTTGGGCACCTCAATACGAGATATCGAGGTGCTGGAGCGAGTGCAGAGGAGGGCAACGAAGATGGTGAAGGGCCTGGAGAACAAATCCTATGAGGAGAGATTGAGGGAGCTGGGACTGTTCAGTTTGAGGAAGAGAAGTCTGAGGGGAGACCTCATCACTCTCTACAACTACCTGAAAGGATATTGTAGAGAGGTTGGTGCTGGTCTCTTCTCACAGGTAATTAGTGACAGAACAAGAGGAAATGGCTTTAAACTGCAACAGGGGAGGTTCAGACTGGACATTAGGAAAGAATTGTTCCCAGAAAGAGTGGTCAGACAGTGGAATAAGCTGCGCAGGGAGGTGGTGGAGTCACCAGCCCTGGATGTGTTTAAGGGTCGCTTAGATGAGATGTTGGGGATTATGGTATAGGGGAGAACTTTGTAGAGTAGGGCTGATGGTTGGACTTGATGATCCCAAGGGTCTTTTCCAACCTGAATGATTCTGTAATTCTGTGGTTCTGTGAAGTGCACCCAGGTCCTTGGGCAAAAGTAATCCCACACACGGGTTTACCTTTACCCCATGCAGGAATAACCCAGACTGTCTTCCCCAGCATATTTCTAATGAGCACTACAGGGGCTTCATCCCCATCCACAATATGAAGGAGGTTTGATTGAGCAGGGCCAGCTTGCTTGGCAGATCCTCTGGTATTGACTAACCAGGTGGCTTTTGCTAAATGCACGTCCCAGTGTTGGAAAGTTTCACCACCCATTGCTCTCAGTGTAGTTTTTAGCAACCCCTTGTATCGCTCAATTTTCCCAGAGGCTGGTGCATGGTAGGGAATGTGATATAGCCACTCAATACCATGTTCTTTGGTCCAAGTGTCTATGAGAATTTTTCAGAAATGTGTTCTGTTATCTGACTCAATTCTTTCTGGTGTGCCATGCCACCATAAGACTTTCTTCTCAAGCCCTAAAATAGTGTTCTGGGCAGTGGCATGGGGCACAATGTAAGTTTCCAACCACTTGGTGGCTGCTTCCATCATTGTAAGCACATAGTGTTTGCCATGCCGAGTTTGTGGGAGTGTGATATAATCAATCTGCCAGGCCTCTCCATATTTATATTTTGACTATCGTCCTCCATACCAAATGGGCTTTAAGCATTTGGCTTGCTTGATCATAGCACATGTCTCACATTCATGGATTACCTGTGCAATAACGTCCATGGTTAAGTCCACCCCTCAGTCACGAGCCCATCTGTATGTTGCATCTCTTCCCTGATGGCCTGAGGAGTCATGGGCCCAGCGAGCCATAAATTGTTCACCCTTATGTTGCCAGCCCAGATCTACTTGAGCCACCTTAATCTTAGCTGCTTGATCCACCTGTTGGTTGTTCTGATGTTCTTCAGTGGCCTGGCTCTTCGGTATGTGAGCATCTACATGGCGTACTTTCACAACCACATTCTCTCCCCGAGCAGCAATATCTTGCCATAATTCAGCAGCCCAGACGGGTTTGCCTCTGCGCTGCCAGTTGCTCCATTTCCACTGCTGTAACCGTCCCCACAGCGCATTTGCCACCATCCGTGAGTCAGCACAGAGGTAGAGCACTGGCCACCTTTCTCACTCAGTGATATCCAAGGCCAGCTGGATGGCTTTCACCTCTGCGAACTGACTCGATTCACCTTCTCCTTCAGCAGCTTCAGCAACCCGTCGTGTGGGGCTACACACAGCTGCTTTCCACCTTCGATGTTTCCCCACAATGCGACAGGACCCGTTGGCAAACAGGGCATATCGCTTCTCATTATCCAGTAGCTTAGTAAGGCCTCTTCAGCACACATTCCCTCTTCCTCTGGTTCCAAAATCTTTGCCTTCTGGCCAATTTGTAATCACTTCCAATATTCCAGGATGGCTGGGGCTCTCTATTCGAGCCCGTTGTGTGATTAATGTGACCCATTTACTCCACGTGGCATCGGCTGCATGGTGTGTAGAGGGGACACTCCCTTTGAACATCCAGCCCAGCACTGGCAGTCAGGGTGCCAGGAGAAGCTGTGCTTCAGTCCCGATCACCTCTGAAGCAGCTCAGACCCCTTCGTATGCTGCCAGTATCTCCTTTTCAGTTGGAGTATAGCGGTCCTCAGATCCTCTGTATCCCCAACTCCAAAACCCCGGGGATCGACCCCGAGTCTCCCCTGGTGCTCTCTGCCAGAGACTCCAGGTAGGACCATTCTTCCTGACTGCAGTGTAGAACACATTTTTAACTTCTTGTCCTGTCCAAACTGGCCCAAGGGCTACTGCATGAACTATTTCCTGTTTAATTTGTCAAAAGCCTGTTGCTGCTCCGGGCCCCATACAAAATCATTCCTTTTCTGGGTCACTTGATAGAGAGGGCTGACAATCTGGCTGTAATTTGGAATGTGCAGTCTCCAGAAACCCACAACACCTAAGAAGGCTTGTGTTTCTTTTCTGTTAGTTGGTAGGGACATAGCTGTTATTTTATTAATCACCTCCATTGGAATCTGACGACATCCATCTTGACATTTTACTCCTGAAAACTGGATATCTTGTGCAGGTCCCTTGACCTTACCACGCTTTATGGTGAAACCGCTGTCAGAAGGATTTGGATTATTTTCTCCCCTTTCTCAAAAACTTCTTCTGCTGTATTACCCCATATAAAGATATCATTAATGTACTGTAAATATTCTGGGGCTTCACCCTGTTCCAGTGCAGCCTGGATCAGTCCATGGCAAATGGTGGGGCTGAGTTTCCACCCCTGGGGCAGTCAATTCCAGGTGTATTGGACACCCTTCCAGGTAGAAGCAAACTCTGGCCTGTATTCTGCTGCCAGAGGGATGGAGAAAAATGCGTTAGCAACATCAATCATGGCGTACCACTTGGCTGCCTTTGACTCTAGTTCATACTGAAGTTCTAACATGTCTGGCACGGCAGCACTCAGCGGTGGCGTGACTTCATTCAGGCCATGACAGTCTACTGTCAATCTCCACTCTCCATTAGACTTTCGCACTGGCCATATGGGGCTGTTAAAAGGGGGAGTGCGTCTTACTGATGACTCCTTGGCTCTCTAGCTGACGAATCAGTTTATGGATAGGGATTACAGAGTCTCGATTGGTGCGATATTGCCATCGGTGCACTGTTGTAGTGGCAATTGGCACCCGTTGTTCTTCAACCCTCAGCAATCCCACAACAGAAGGATCCTCTGGTAGACCAGGTAACACAGACAGATGTTTAATTCCTTCTGTTTCCAAGGCAGCTATACCAAAAGCCCACCGATACCCTCTCAGCTCCTTAAAATACCCTCTCCTGAGATAATCTATACCAAGAATACATGGAGCTTCTGGGCCAGTCACAATGGGGTGTTTCTCCCATTCTTATCCACTTAGGCTCACCTCGGCCTCCAATACAGTTGAGACCCCCCTGTCACTCCTGAAATACAAATGGGTTCTGCCCCTTTAAAATTTGATGGCATTAGGGTGCATTGAGCACCAGTGTCCACTAGAGCCTTATACTGCTGGGGGTCAGATGTGCCACACCATCGAATCCACACAGTCCAGTAAACTCGATTGCCCCTGTCCTCTGCCTGGCTGGAGGCAGAGCCCCTCTAATGTTGGTCATAATACCCACTAATGACAAATGGGTTAGTGTGGTGTGCAAGTGGTTCAGCCTCATCTTGATCACTCACTTCTTGTGAATACAAATCAGAAGTTCTTCTCATAGGATCATGAGCAAAGTTGACCTTTCTGCTCTGTTTGGGCACTTGATTACTGGAAACTAGAGCAGCATTTCTCCTAAAAGAACTCCATTTTGTACTTACCCTTCCTTCCAGCTCACATACACACTTTTCTAGGAGGTAGGTAGGTTTTCCATCCCGTTTCTTCATGTCTTCTCCATAGTCACACAGGCAATGCCACAGCTTCCCCCGTGGTGTGTGCAGCTTCTCTCAAGTAGAGAAACGACTGCTCCTAATAGCTGAGATTCTAGTCTGTGCAGGTGGGGAGTAGACATGTCCTCTTTAAATTGCTGGAAATCTTGAGATCATTTCTCCACAGCCACAATGAGGGAGGAAGAGAGACTTTTTTCATATTGTTGTAATCGGCGAGCCAGTTCATTCACTGTTGGTCCCTCTTCATCTCTCCAGTCCATTACTGCTAATGCGTTGGCATATGATGATGGTGTGCTCCATACAAACTTCCTCCACATGGCCTGGGTGCATTGGACCTCATCTGGATCTGTGGGTAGCTGCGCATTATCTGGGTCATAGTAAACCATCTCCCACATGGCTTGCTCCCTCAAGTATTGAATACCTCTTTCCATAGTGGTCCACTTACTTGGCCAACATGCAAAGTCTTCCTTGAAGGGATACCTCTCCCACACACTTGACAGGAGTCGCTTCCAGAGACTGAGATTTTGTGTCTCCTTTCCAATGGCTTTGTTGATGCACCCTTCCCTAGACAGGGATCCCAGCTGCCTCACCTCCCTGCCCTCTAAGTCCACACTACTGGCCCCGCTATCCCAGCACCGGAGCAGCCAGGTAACGAGTTGCTCACCTGGATTGCAGATGAAATCTTTTCTCATGTCTCACAGTTCACTCAGGGATAAGGATCGGGTGACTATCACTGGCTCTGCCTCCTCCTCCTGTTTTCATGATGGGTCTGGTTCATCGTCACCCTGCACACTGCGAGGGGATTTACTTGTGTATTTCTTCTTATGTATGGGAGCAACTGACACTGTCATGGGTTGGTTCTCTGGTTCAGTTGCAGCGGCTGTCCTCGGGCTTGCAGTGGCTGCAGTTTCTGTTACTTGGTTACCAGGTGCAGAGCCCTTCTTTTCCTCTTGAGGTTGCTGAACAGTGTTTAATAACAATCAGTAAGTGTGGGCTAGGCCCCAGCATGTTGCAGTGAGCTCTGCCTCTCTGGAATTACCCGGGTGACAACATACTTTTTCCAAATATTTTACTAATTCTTCAGGATTTTGCACCTGTTCAGGACTGAAGTTCCAATACACTGGAAGTACCCACTGTTCTAGGTACTTTCCCATGCTACTCCACACCCCCAGCCACTCATAATTCCCCAATCTTGGGGCAGATTTCCAGGTGATACTCTTAAGTAGTTGCTTAACCCTGAACAAAACCTGAACCACATGCAGGAACACAAGAGCTCCTAGCAGTAAGACGACCATGTTAATGTCGACATTCCAAGGGTATTTGAAATTCCTGAATTTCTCAAACACAATTGTAAATAGCCCCAGGGCCAATGACTGCACCCTGTCATAGATCAGCATTACACAGTACAGCAAAACCAAAATCTTAACCCAACTCTCATGGATGGTGAGCAACAGCATGGGAAATACATATTGCAAATGAGGCGATAAAATCTTAAGGAACCAAGCAATCAACATTATGACCCTTTCTGTCGTTACCTCAAACCTCAGGCCCCCGTTGGGTGCCACAAGGCTTTCGTGGTTCGAACTCGCCCAGTAGCCATTCACCATGTGGCCAATCATTTACCTCCCCCCTCCCCCCCCCAGTGAAATAGGGGAGGGAGAAAAAAAAGAAATTTGTAGGTTGAATTAAAAAAATTTAGTAATAGTAACAAAGCAACAGTAACAATGGTAAGTCCAAATGGGTAAAATGCAGCAGTGGCTCACCGGCCAGCAACCGGTACACAACCCACCCACAGCAGCGATCCCGACCACACCAGAAATCCCACCACCCAACCGGGAAACCGAAACCGAAACGGGGCATGAGTGAACATGCATCCGTCTATGTACTGAGCATGACATCTCATGATATGGAATACTCCAATGACCAATCCGGGCCCAGCCCTCTAGTTGTGCTCCCTCTCAGCCCAAGAATAGTTAACTCTATCCTGGCCAAAACCAGGACATCTGGTATCCTGAATGAACTGAAAGCCTTGAGGCAGACTTCTCATCCTATTACTTGTGCTGAATCATACCTTAGCCGGAGCAGTGTCACTGACTAGACAGGTACTATACATGAGGTAATTTTTCATATATAATGAGATCTTTATTATATTTTAAGATGTGCACTCTAATAGAACACCATATAATATAGGGAAACTAAGAGTTTCTGAATGACAAATACTAAAATTCAGAAGTCTGAGTTTCAACATGAACAAAAATTAGAAGTTACATAAAGTGTTGTAGCAGTAGATTAAACTCTAATTCTGTGACCAGATTGAACCATAGTTTAGCCCAGATACAGAAACAGAATAGTTGTTGCAGTTTATTTGGGTCTGTGTCCTGCAAATTCTTTCAGCTTCCTCTTTATCCTTTCAGAAGAGGGGGGTAATTTAAATTAATCTGAACCATTAACTACACAGCACTGGATCTAGCTGCAAAATGGGTGGGAACAAAGGGATACATGTTTAGGAGGCACAGAGGAAAATCTAGATGTCCAGTCCCTGCTATTTGCTCCTTCAGAAAGAAAAGAAGCAGGTTAATAAACTAGTCAAATATCAGTATGCAAAGTATGGATAACCCAGGGTGACGAGTAAAATGGATAGCCTTAAACTTAAGACCTGTGACTAAATCTCAGATTAGTCTGGATGTTCAGTGAAGGACTCTGGAGAAAGAGTCTGTTCTCCATACATCATTATATTAAAAAATATTTTCACCACATCAATATGTTCATCTCAAATCAGCATAACTTTGCAAAGATGTTTCAACTCTAGACAAATTTTATCCATTCCTGTTAGTGAGTCAGGTATCCTTTAATTATTGACCTTATTCTGCTAGTAAAGTCCTAGCACTCTGATGACTCAGCTAAAATTTTGCATGTTTCTGAAGAGCATGCTTCTGTCAGTACTCTCCCAGTTAGATATTCATATGGGTGCTGGGCACAGCATGTGGTTCAGGTATCCCACTGCATGGTCATCCTTGCCAACACAGGGACAGAAACAGAGAGGACTGGAGCTAGCCCTTCTGCAGTCAGAAAAAAGTGTTGCAGGGAATCACTTTTGACATCCTGTCTTCACTTGCAAATTCAAGCTGTGGTCTAGTAAAATTTATGCAGTTAGCTATTCTTCATACTAAAGAGTCTTCCTCAACCATAATAAATTGCCTAGTGGAAGCCCTGGGCCTTCATAATTGTCTACTGCACTAAACCTCTCCAGTGACAGATAATTTTTGACTTCCAGTTCCAGACAGAAACACGTTTCAAACACATGGGACAGAATGCTGAAAAAGAAAAATGGCTCATGCTAAAATACCACTGAAGAAAAAGGTAAGCCTGTGAATTTATTCCTACAGGCGATGTTTTTCTCTGTAAAAAGTGCATTTATTTATTTTTAGGATAAATTACGAGGTATGCCAAGACGCCTTATAGAATACCACAGTCTAGTGATTTCAGACCTACACCACAGATGAGGTCTGTTAGTCATTTAGAATGATTAAGTGCTAAGAAATCACAAAGCTGCTTCAGTGAATAAATAGTTCAAGAGCTGTGGTTATTGCTCCATCAACAGTTTTCCAACTGATCCGCTGTTCTTGTGCTGAGCAGTCTTCTCTCAAGGCCAATACCTTCTGTTTCAGTTTGGTGAATACTGAAGCTTTTCTTTCATTGGCAGCTTGGTCCTGCTCCATCATAGTAACATGCCACATAGCCCTCAGTGGGTATTTGCATAATTTTTTCCCCCTGTAATGTTCTGATTGTGTGTAAGAAATTTTTCCATTCAACCACAGCTATATGGCAGACATCAAATCTGCATGGCAGGCAACAAATCCATGTTTCCTAGGATATACAAAATAAACCTACACTCAAAACAAAAATTGTCCACTGTGAAAAGAAAAAATGGTGGTTGTTAGACTTGTACCGTCACTTCCAAGACTCCCTGCACTAAAGCAAAAAACAGTTTACACCATTTTTGAAACACTTACATCCTGTCTAAACATATAAACAGATGTGAACAGCTAAGATATAGATAAACTAGAAATAAATAACTGGCTTAAGTAAAGGATGTTACAAAGCTAAAGAAAGAGAAACACTCATGCAAAAGCAAGTTCTTGCAGAAGAATTGTGCACAATAATTCACAGAAAGTGTTCTGCAACTTCAGAGTCTTTAATATTATAACTTGTCTCCCATTCATAAGTCATAGATAGTTTATATTAAGGCCACCAAAGACCCGTTAACAGGTCTAAAACTTCCAAGCTGAATTATTAGTGTTAATTTCAATGACTTCCTTTCACATGTGACATTTGTGACACAAAGAAAAGAGTTAAATTTTGAAGGCTGGGTATATAATTTGACAGGAATAACAGGATATAAAGAAAGCATCTTTTTGTCAGAATGGCATCTAACTGAGCAAGAGGTTATAGAACAGTAATTTATTGCTTAATTGTTTTGAAAGAACAAGCACTAGAAAGCATGACCTTTCATTGAAACTTTGCTGCAATGATACATCAATTATAGCTGAATTTCAGTGGGTCTCCTGTGGGAAGACATGACATTTGCATTAATACCAGACAAGTTGACTGTAGTCATAGCTTTTATAACAAATGCCTAATGTTAAATTAAAGCATCATTTGGCTCTTAGTCTGATATGTCCAGAAATCTTAATAATATTTTTCTCTGATAAGTATTTATTGCATTTAAAAATCAGTATTTCTCACAGTCCGAGTAGCTGGCAGTATGTAATTAAAGAAACATACTGCAAAAGACAAACTGGGAAACTTAGGCAGACTGGTAGACTGTTCTCTTAGCTGTCGGTTATTTTTCTTTTAAGTTTTCACAACAGTAAACACCAGCTCTTGCAAAGTTCAGTGCTTTAGTCCAGCAAAGTCAAGGAACGATCTAGGACTCTTGGCTAAAAAAGATCCTGATGGACATCACACTGCACAAATTCATCCTGAAGGTAATAGCACTGAGGAGTAAAACGTGACAATGTGAGGTGCAAAGAGATGATGTGATACAGAAGATGTGTCCATTCATGCAGTTGACTCGTCTGTTTTTTGTTGGTTTTATCCTCCAAACTTTACCCTGCTCTTTCTGCTCTAAACCAGCCATATGAGACTCACCAGATGAAGAGGCTGCTCTATAAAGGAGCTGCAAAAACAAGGCATCTGCACACAACACAGAGCATCCTTTAGGAAAACCTTTTCAAAATAAGAAAACAAGTCTGGGAAAATCTTGTCATGAATATAGGGATATTTTGATTGCTCACTGTTTTTGAAGCTTGGGAGGGGTCCTGAGACTATCATGCAACTATCCAGGGTCCTGTCCTACTCATTCCACATGTTCTCTGCAAACACAAGGCCTGATGTTTTCTTCCTAATGTAGCAATAAGAATAATCTCTCCCTCTAAAGAAAATCCATCCAGATGGAAGAAGATGAGATATTAGGGTGTACCAAAAAAGCATGGAGCAGCCAGGACCCACCCCTCAATATGATATTGATGTTTTGGTCTGGCTGCTCCGAAATGTCACCCATGATGGGGTAGGAAGACTCCACAAGAGCTATGATCAGCAAAGACTGCAGCTCCAAGTCAGCACATCCCTTCATGGCATTCAGTCAGGGGCTTGCTTCACAAGCAGATATTCAGAAGGATAAATTTGGACAGGCTGCTCAAGAGAGTTAGCTAAATCCCTTTATCTCCACCTCTTAAGAAAGAAAAAGCCATTAGAGTAACCAGGGCATCTTCTGAACTCCTGAGCCAATTACACACTTGCAGTTTACATTTCCTGCACCTTACAAATCTCTTCAGACATGTGTTCCACCCGTATATTTTATCTTGAAAAGTTCTCAGATTCTTTCCTTACAGCACGGCATTTTTTATTTTAGCCACCAGTGCCACACTGCAAAGCCTTGTCAAAGTGGACACCTCCAGAGAGAGCAGACTCTCCCCACTGAAACACTGTCAAGGGTTTTAATACTCATTTTGAAAACTTCCTTTTGAATCATACACAGTATTTCTGTTTGTTTGGTAAAGACTTGTTTTTCTTCTCCAAGACATAACAAGTAATTACTGACATTTTCTTTTAAGCTTGATTTAAAAGACAGGATGAGTAGCCCATCTAAACAGTCATCATAGCATCATAGAATGGTTTGGGTTGGAAGGGACCTTAAAGATCATCTAGTTCCAGCAGGCAGGGACACCTTCCACTAGATCAGGTTGCTCAAAGCCGTGTCCAACCTGGCCTTGAACACTTCCAGGGAGGAGTCATTGACAACTTTCTGGACAAACACTTCCCGTGTCTCAACACCCTCACAGTAAAGAATTTCTTCCTTACATCTAATCTAAATCTACCCTCTTTCAGTTTAAAACCATTACCCCTCATCCTATCACTACACTCCCTGATAAAAAGTCCCTCCCCACCTTTCCCGTAGGCCCCCTTTAAGTACTGGAAGGCCAATATAAGGTATCCCTGGAGCCTTCTCTTCTCCAGGTGGAACAACCCCAATTCTCTCAGCCTGTCCTCATAAGGGAGGTGCTCTAACCGCCTGATCATCCCTGTGGCCCTCCTCTGGATCTGCTTGAGCAGGTCCATATCCTTCTTATGCTGGGGGCCACAGAGCTAGATGCAGTACTCCAGCTGGGGTCTCATGAGAGCAGAGTAGAGGGGGAGAATTACCTCCGTCTGGCCACACTTCTCTGGATGCAGCCCAGGATACAGTTGGCTTTCTGGGCTGCAAGTGCACATTGCTGGCTCATGTTCAGTTTTCCATCCACTACTACTCCCAAGTCCTTCTTCGCAGGGCTGCTCTCAATCCGCTCATTGCCCAGCCTGCATTTGTGGATGGGATTGCCTCATCTTCAAGTGTTAATGCATTACATGTCTTGACACACTAATAAAGAAGTGTTCAGGCTGAGATACCTCCCTATCATAACCTGAAGGAGAACTGCAGAGGATAACGCAGTGTCTGTGTGAGCAGCTAAGCCTTTTTCAAGGCTCCTTTGTACTGTAGAGCAGCTGTGGCACAAGAGGAAGTTGGCAGAGGTGGCTAAGACACAGTAACAAGGCTCCACAGTAATGAAGCTGTGCTGCTCCTGCTTCAGCAGTCAGCCCACATGCTTCCAGACAGCTGACTTCTCTCTCTTCTGCAAAATATTTACATATTCTGTATTTCTGTAAGCAGAGAACCAACTCTGAAATTTCAATTTAAGGCTCTAACTTAGAAGTGACAAAACCTGATTTCTACTCCAACTGGGAATTGACCAACATTTTTCTAAATCTGGTACTTGTATGCAAATGGCCCACAAGTATAAGGGCAGATTATTTCTAACTCTTGCCAGAATGAAAGAAACTAGCCCTGATCCATGCCTGTTCCCCTACATGTTCTCCTTTTCCTCTACATAAAGGCCTACAAAAAAGCAAAAAGGCATTTTTCAGTTGATATATTACTTTAACACCAGAGACCTGCCTTCCTTATATTTCCAGAGAAAAGAAATTTAGCTCCATAGGTTTTTGCACAAATCCCTTCTGTGACTGAGAGATCTCCACCAGTCATTGACATGCCAGTAGATTTTAGCTGTTATTAACACTGACATCAACCATTTTCTGGGTGTAATCAACATAATGCATCGACGATATACAGTTGGTGTCAAGACTGTATAATCCATGAGGGTCCAATCCATTCATACTTTAACCAGGAAGTCTGTCACACAAGTACTTTCCTATCATTTCTATCCAGCCTTAAATAATCCCTAGCTATTTCTGTCACCACTTCCCACTCATTGATATTCCCTTGTTCTTTGTCTCCTACTTCTTTCATTTTCCTTAATGCTTTCTTCAAAGTGGCTGCTGTAAACCCAAGCAGAGCTGTCTCCACTGCCATGAGAAGCCCTTCTTATAGGTAGTGCAAAAGCTCAGGGAACTATGTAAATTTATTATTTCCATTTCTGTATTATGATTGTAGCATAACTGTAACCTTCAGTGTCAATTAGAATGGCTTTTAGTAGAAAATTTTGGAGTGTATCATCAAAAAAAACTGACTTAAGGTTCATTTCAGCTTCCTAAATATAGGAGTCCAGCTTCCTTGAGATGGCCTGTGAGAGACTGAAATGTCAAATGATTGTCTCAAAGCTTGATTGTGTGTGTGCTTTGAGTCACGGGGTGGTGTCAGTAATGCCTTGAACATTTACAGAATCACAGAATCATCTCAGTTGGAAAAGACCTTGAAGATCACCTACCAACCATTATCCTAACCCTGACAGTTCCCAACTACACCATACCCTTAAGCACTATGTTGACCCAACTCTTAAACACTGCCAGGGACGGGCACTCCACCACTTGCCTGGGCAGCCCATTCCAACGCCTAACAACCCGTTCTGTAAAGAAATACTTCCTAATATCTAGTTTTAACCTTCCCTGGCGCAACTTGAGGCCATTCCCTCTTGTCCTATCGCTTGTTACTTGGTTAAAGAGACTCATCCTCAGCTCTCTGCAACCTCCTTTCAGGTAGTTGTAGAGGGCGATGAGGTCTCCCCTCAGCCTCCTTTTCTCCAGACTAAACAACCCCAGTTCCCTCAGCTGCTCCTCATACGAACTGTGCTCCAGACCCTTCACTAGCTTCGTTGCCCTTCTCTGGACACGCTCGAGTCATTTAATGTCGTTTTTCTAGTGAGGGGCCCAAAACTGAACCCAGGAATCGAGGTGCGGCCTCACCAGTGCCGAGTACAGGGGCAAGATCACTTCCCTGTCCCTGCTGGCCACACTATTTCTGATGCAAGTCAGGATGCCATTGGCCTTCTTGGCCACCTGGGCACACTGCTGGCTCATGTTCAGCTGGCTGTCAATCAACACCCCCAGGTCCCTCTCTGACTGGCAGCTCTCCAGCCACTCCTCCCCAAGCCTGTAGCACTGCTGGGGGTTGTTGTGGCCAAAGTGCAGCACCTGGCATTTGGCCTTATTGAAAGTCCTCCAGCTGGCCTGAGCCCATCGCTCCAGCCTGTCCAGATCTCTCTGCAGAGCCTCCCTACCCTCGAGCAGATCAACACTCCCACCCAACTTGGTGTCATCTGCAAACTTACTGAGGGTGCACTCGATCCCCTCATCTAGATCATCAAGAAAGATGTTAAACAAGAGTGGCCCCAAAACCAAGCCCTGGGGGACACCACTCATGACTGGCTGCCAACTGGATTTAACTCCATTCACCACAACTCTTTGGGCCCGGCCATCCAGACAGTTTTTTACCCAGCAAAGCGTGTGCCCATCCAAGCCATGAGCAGCCAGTTTCGTCATGAGAATGCTGTGGGAAACAGTGTAAAAGTCCTTACTGAAGTCAAGGTAGACAACATCCACAGCCTTTCCCTCATCCAATAAGCAGGTCGCCCTGTCATAGAAGGAGATCAGGTTTGTCAAGCAGGACGTGCCTTTCATAAACCCATGCTGACTGGGCCTGATCATCTGGTTGTCCCGCACGTGTTGTATGATGGTGCTCAGGATGAGCTGCTCCATCAGCTTCCCGGGCACCAAAGTCAAGCTGACAGGCCTGTAATTTCCCGGATCATCCTTCCAACCCTTCTTATATATGGGTGTCACACTGGCCAATTTCCAATCTGTTGGGACCTACCCGGTCAGCCAGGACTGCTGGTAAATGATGGAAAGTGGCTTGGCGAGCACCCCAGCCAGCTCCTTCAGCACCCTTGGGTGTATCCCCTCCAGTCCCATAGACCTGTGTGTGTCTCTGTGATGCAGTAGGTCACTGACTATCTCCTCCTGGATTGTGGGGGGGTCGTTCTCCCAGTCTGTGTCTTCTGGCTGAGGAGGCTGGATTCCCTCAGTACAACTAGTCTTGTTATTAAAGACTGAGGCAAAGAAGGCATTAAGGACCTCAGCCTTCTCCTCATCACTTGTTACCATGTTTCCTCCTGCATCTAGCAGGGGATGGAGGCTCTCTCTGGTCTTTCTTTTGCTGCTCACATACTTATAGAAACATTTCTTGTTGTCCTTGACTGCTGAAGCCAGATTAATTTCTAGCTGGGCTTTAGACCTCCTGATTTCCACCCTGCATAGCCTCACAGCATCTTTGTAATCATTGTGAGTGGCTAGCCCCTTCTTCCAAAACCTGTAAACTCTCCTTTTCTCCCTGAGTTGCAGCCAAAGCTCCCTGTTTAGCCAGGGTGGTCTTCTCTGTCGCCGGCTTCTCTTACAGGACCTGGGGACTGCCTGCTCCTGAGCCATTAAGACTTTCTTCTTAAAGAGTGCCCAGCCTTCCTGGACCCCTATACCCTTCAGGGTCATCTCCCAATGGATCCTGTCAAGCAGGTGACTAAATAAGACAAAGTCAGCCCTTCGGAATTCTAGGATGGCAGCTCTTCTGCCCCCTCTCCTGGCCTCTCTAAGAACAGAGAACTCTATTATTTCGTGATCGCTGTGCCCTAGTCATCCTCCAACTGCCACATCATCCACCAGTCCTTCTCTGTTCACAAAGAGGAGATCCAGCAGGGCACTTTCTCTGGTCAGTTCACTCACCAGCTGCATCAAGAAGTTATCTGCCACACATTCCAGGAATCTCCAGGACTGCTGTGTTGTATTTCCAGCAGATGTCTGGGAAGTTAAAGTCTCCTACAAGAACAAGGACAAGTGATCATGAGATTTCTCCTAAGTACCTATAGAATATTTCATCCACTTCTCTGTCCTGGCTGGGTGGCCTATAGTAGACTCCTACTACAACATCTTCCCTGTTGGCCTTCCCCCTGGTTCTAACGCCAAGACACTCCACCCTGTCTTCACTACACTTGTACTCAAAGCAATTATAACAGCCCCTAACATACAGCGCCACCCCACCACCTCTCCTTCCTTGTCTGTCCCTCCTAAAGAGCTTGTAGCCATCTACTGGCACATTCCACTCATGGGAGACATCCCACCATGTTTCTGTAATAGCCACAACATCATAATTTTCCTGTTTCATGATGGCTTCAAGCTCCTCCTGTTTGTTACCCATGCTGTGTGCATTGGTATACATGTACTGCATATGGGCTGATGTTTTCCCCCCTTCCCCCTTCAAATCTAGTTTAAAGCTCTCTCAATGAGCCCAGTTAACTCCTGCCCCAAGATCCTTTTATCTCTCTGGGACAGGTGTATCCCGTCTGATGCCAAAAGCTCTGGCGTCCTGTATACTAACCCCTGATTGAAAAATCCAAAGTCCTGATGGTAACACCAGTCTTGGAGCCACAAGTTCATCAAGGACCAGCTCTGGCCTTTGTAATTAATCTAAGGAATGTCACCCAAGGAAGCAGGAGATCATCAAAGGATGCACGCTCCCACTCCCTTGAAGTTCTATTGGCAAACTCCTTAGATATAACTCAAAAAGGGGGAAATGTGAACTGAGTGAAACCAGGTGTTCCTCATCAAGCAGAAGTACCACTGATCACTGGTCATCGTGTAAACCTGATACTTTGTGGTTCTATTGTGTATACCAGACACTATGCATGCATTGCTAATGACTTCACGACTTCACCATTGAACTGGTAAGAGGTGAGCATTTCTGCCCCAGAAGCCGGATGATTGCTCAAGAAGCATCAAGTCAGCAAAAACCTCTGGGAACAGAGGAAAAACTAAAGGTGGACAGATATGCTAATCAGCTGATAAAAAGGCGACAGAAAACTTTGCTGTGTGTGCACCCACCACCGAAGAACTGCAGACTGAGGACCAAAGGGACGCTGCTGGATCCATGGTGGCGACTATTCTTGCAACTATTCCGGATACTTGCTTGATTTCTGTTTTTTCCTTCCATTCTGTCCTATTGTTACCACTCTTCACTTTTAATAATAAAAGCTGGTTTTGGTGTATGGCATTTGACCTCGTTTGTGTCTTAATCTTGCTCTTGGGATCATATCGAAACCTCCCCCGATATTGGATTGGGACATGGGCCCAACATGTCCAAAGAATATCTTATCAGCTATTAAAAGACATAGATATTGATATATATGTAAGCCATTCTTAGTCATATAATATTAAACTGGAAAAATCCCAGCAGAGGAACAGAAAGGGTGGGAGAGCAGAATCTGGCTAGTCAGAGTCTTTTTAAATTGGGAGAGCAAACTTGCCCCTAAAAGAGACACGGATGCAGCAGAACAACACAGCTGTAGAAGTGGTGGCACAGAACTTCTCTCTTCCAAGTCCAGTCAGTGTTTTGACAATATGAATAATGAGGATTTTGAGCAGTAGTTATCTCCTGGCATGTGTTATTCTGTCTAGATCCATAATTTATTAGAGTTATGTACAAGGAACATATGTACATTTGATCAATTTCCCTTTAGGTTTATATGCCATATGTTCCCCAAATAATTAAATCTTCACAATTGAACTAAGGCATCTATGCATAGCTTGGAAGAGAGATAGAGAGGCTGAAAAGGCTTAGAAGATCTCAGCACTGTCTTTGAGGATGAGGCCATGAAATCCTTCTCTTAGGGAGGATGAACTGTGAGATTGTGTTGTAAAAGGATAAAAGAGTAAAAAATTTAGAAAAAGGCAAAAAGGCAATGTTTCTCATATGATCTGCAGCCCAGAATCTAAGTTTTGTTTTATAACCAGGATCACCATTGCTATAAACAAATCTGTGGTTGCTTAGTTCTAGGGTAGAACTATTGTTAAGATTTATGACCAACAGAATGGTGATCCGAAACCATGCTGTGGAACGTACCTATTTTTGTGTCCTTTAGGTGAACTTAGCTCATTTTAATATGAAAACCACACCTCTATAGCTTAAGTTACTCACCTCTTCATGAAGCCCCTTACCCTTTAAGCATGTGTACATTAATAGGTAGATACTGTGACTTTAAATGAAAGCGAGGAATAAAACTAGACAATAGATGATCATATTATGATAAAATACTAACCAATAGTTATTACTGGAAGTACTGACTGGATTTACACTAAAGATTAGGCTGAGTTACTGTGGTGGTTTGACCTTGACTAAATGCCAGGTACCCACCAAGTCGTTCTACCACTTCCCCCCTCTTCCCCCTTTTTTCTCAACAGGGTAAAGAGGGGAAAGAAAATAAGATAGGAAAAAAACCCAACCCTTGTGGGTAAAACAAAAGCAGTTTTAATATAAGCAAAGTGAAGCAAAGGTCCGCACATGGAAGCAAAAAGAAAACAGATTTATTCTCTACTTCCCATGAACAGGCGATGTCGGGCCTTCTCAGGAAGCAGGGCTCCAATACGGGTAGTGGTTGCCTCGGAGGACCAAGGGTGACCGCACCCCCTTCCTCCTTTCTCCCAGCTTTATACTGAGCAGACGTCATATGGTCTGGAATATCCCTTTGGTCAGTTCGGGTCAGCTGTCCTGGTTGTGTCCCCTCCCAAGATCTTGCCCACCCCGTCCCACTGTGGGGGGGGAAATGTCGGAAAGAGCCTTGGTGCTGTGTAAGCACTACTCAGCAGTAGCCACACCACCAGTGTGCTATCAACACCCTGCCAGCTCCCAACATAAAACACAGCACCTGGCTGCTACAGGGGAAAACCAATTCCAGGTCAGCCAGACCCAGTACAGTTACAAAGAGGATAGACATCATCCCCTGGATACTCAACCAGGACTGCAGCTACCAGTTTACAAACAAGTTTCACTAAAGTGTAATCATCTCCCTTTTAACTGTGTAGAATCAGTCATTATGATTAATGCTCTTATCACATGGAGCACCTTGGCTTTGATGGATATGCCTATCCACGGAATTCTCTAATGTTTATAACCGAGATCAACACACAGGATTTCTTCTTTTTTTTTTTTTTTTTTTGGTTGAGGAGGAAGGGGTGATAAATTCCTAAACACCAAAGCTCCTAGAACTTTTTTTTTTTCCAAATTTATCAAATAGGAAATTTAAAAGTCATGAACAGACTGTTCCTGGCTGACTGGCTTCTTGAAGCTGTAGTGCTCTCATCTCCCCTATGAAATCACACAAGTGTCTGTCGAGGTCCATTTGAATCTCTCAGATTTACAGGACATGTCCTCTGTGATTTAAACTATATTTCATGAGCTTATTAAGAAATATAATAAAAAGCATGACAAACAGGGGCTCAATCCCCTTTTGCCAATACTAGTTTATGCCCCTATGCCATTCAAGTCATAAAATTTCATAACTGTAACTCTTAATATCGTGCACCTATGTGCAAAAGAAAATAATCAGTTACGTAGCTGATGGTGAAAGTGTTCATCCTTCCTTCTCCCTCACTATGCGGGCATCCCCTGTATCATACCAGGAAGCATGTAAAGCCTCAGCAGTTGAACCCTCTTGAAAAGGTTTTTTGGGTGAGCTGATGTTTTATACCCTCCAGCTTGGAGGTTTGATCTATACCATTTCTGTAAGTTAGTGGATTCTGAGGAAACTGCCAGACAAAAGATAAGAGCTGCCAGAGACAGCAATCTGCAGGTGATCATGGCTGCATAATGGCCTTTCAGCTCTTCCTGGCCACCGAGTCCTGCCTAGGTGGTGCTCTCACTTTGAACAACATGGGTCCCAGCATACATCAGGCCTTTCTTTACATGAGTTGGGTTAGCCAAAATCTAAGCAGGAGTTGAGTGAACAGTCACACGTGTCTAACATGGGATTGCTGTTTACTTAGTGCTCAATTTCAGACAAAATACACTTCTTAGCACTCAGCACACCAACATATTTTACACACCTAGTGCACAGTGTTGAAATGCCTTGTAGCAGCTTTATCCTAGCAGCACCACCATATATACCAAGATAGCATGGTCATTATTGACATACAGAAGCATTATAATTTCCCAGACTCACTTTATGACAGACACCCAAAGTAAAGTTAGTTTTGCAGATTGTTACTGACTCATTGCTTGTTTAATCTTTCAATTTCAAATGCTTACCCCGTGACACCCATTTGCTACCTCACATTTAAATCCCCTCATAGGTCTTATATTAATCCCCTTCTGCTCCTCCACCAACCATCACTTCTTCACACATTATGAGTGCTGTGTAGTAGATTTCAAGACTGATACACTTCTGCCATGGCTAGGAGACATCTAGACAAAGCTCAAGCATCTCTGGACATAATATGACTAGACTGAGCCTCGGTCTCTGCGATCACAAACGCTTCTTTCTAGTCATGTCACAAGAAAAATCTTCCTCTTGCTGTTCAAACTGATAATTCTCTTCTAATGTTTTAGTCATTTTATTGTTAATTTTTTATTATTATATGCAGTCGCAGCTTGCTTGTCATGATATGTGGTAGACAATACTATAGAGAATCCCCATCTCAATCAGCATCAAGATCTAAATTTCCTACTAATGCAGTTCAGACCTAACTTTTAATCTGTCCCCATAAGTAACCAAGTTGCAGCCCTGCTAGCTTTAAAGTTAGTTAATCTGCCAAGAGGAGAGTACCCTGCTGATTCAGGTTCTGCAAAAGATACTTTCCAATCTTTGCTTTCTTCCTCCCTAAATAAACCCAGTAAATCCTCAGATATAAGAGCTGTTGGAGAAAGACAAAACTGAGAAGAATCTCCTAAATATTACTATCAAGCTTGAGCTTTGCATCACTTCTGCTGTAGAGTTATGCTATGTGTCCTTAAAAGGACTAAACAGAAACAAAAAGTTGGCTTTTGCCCAATAGTCTGAGCAAGTCCAGCCCTAACATTTCATGTAGTCCTGATGTTGAAGGTTAAACTTTTAGAACAATGTAGCAATATTATGATTAGGTCAAGAAAGATGTTCTTTGAGTAAAGCCAAAGGCATCCCTGATCGGAAGAAAAAGTTGATATCCTTCTTTGAGCAAAGACATCCCAGAGCAATTAGACCTTGGACAGGGTACATTGCCAACTTGGCAAACAAACTCAAGGCCCATGTATCCTTAGCTGAACTACCCTCATTATAATACTAAAAATCATACCTATAGGTCAAGAAGACCCTTGCCCAGGTGAAGACCCTTCTCCTGAGCACACGTAGTAGAGTATGGTGTTAGCAGTATTATAATTATATGTAAATTACTAACCAATCATCGTAGAGAGGATGGACTTGGCAAATTACTAACTCTGCTAGTTTGGTGTATAAATATAACGCGAAAAGTCCTGTTGGTGTGCTTGATTTGTGGGAAACCACTGAGAACCTAGGCTTGGTCAACCCTAAAATAAATAAGCAGTGACTCTCCTAAGTGTTTGATTATTGACCCATTGCACACCAGGCAACCAATTCACTTTCGGACCACAGTTTTCTGGAGACCCAGATGGCACAGCTGTGAAGCCTTGCCCAGATTATCTTGCTGGCTGCCAGTGGAGAGAAGCTTCTCTCTGGACTCCAGCGCACACTGACCTATTGTTCAGGGACTCCATGTGTAATCTCCCCATCCAGAGCAGGTAAGCGACTCAAAGGTGCAACACATGATGAAGAGACATTGCTTGGGGTATGGTAACAATAGGTAAAGGTGTTTTATAAGCTTTGTGCACATTTGGAAAGTGATGAATGGAGTGCACGAAAGCGTGGTTGGTAAAGAATGTTTTTTCTGAGTAACAACATGTGGGCAGGACACGGGGCAGGAAAATCTCCGCAGGTTTCCCCTTGCTCCCCATTAGGATTCATTCTGAAACACTGGAGTAAGTATGGTGGGGATCCTCTAATAAAGGGAAAATCAAAGGAATGTTGTACTCAGTGGTGGCCAAAGTATAAATTGGAGGATGAGGAAAAATAGCCAGAAATGGGGACTTTGAATTATAACACAATTTTGCAACTCCTGTTGTTCTGCAGAAGGCTGGATAAAAGGGATGAAATCCCATATGTGCATTTGTTCTTTACTTTAAGAAATAATCATGAAACAAGGAAGAAATGTAAACTGATGGTATCAGATTCAAATGTATTAATGATGATGGAGGTTAGAAAGAAATCGTCTCGATGTTATGTCCTGACCCGGACTGGGACCCTCGTGAGTCGTAAAAGTTCTGTGATCCCCTTGGGTTAAATTAACTTGAAATGACACCAAACAACCAGTTAAAGTGTTTTACTTGTGGTAGAAATGGCTTAAACTTGGAAAAGGATAATAAGCAGTATGGTCTCTTATAAATCTATAAGAAAGAAAAGAAAAGAGAAGAAAGAAAAATAAAAGAGAGAAAGAGAGTCAAAGAAATCTGGTCACCACCCCTGGATCCAGCATTGTTTCATGTCCAGTAATCTTGGGTGGTGGTTGCACACACAGCAAAGTTTTCTCTCGCCTTTTAAGTTCATCTTATCAGCTGATTAACATACTAGACAAAGAGGGGTAGGTATTCCATGAACTCATTTCCATGAGAGATGGGGGGAACAGGTGAAGCATGAGTTCTGCTCATGCATTCAGGGGGAATGAGGTACATCAACCCTTTTGTCCAATGGAGTCAGTGATCATGATCTCCCCCTACCACCTTTACCTTTTCTCAGTTTTTGTTCCTTCGGCAATCATAGATCCATCCAGTGTCAGTTGTTTATCTCTCTTATCAATCCTTTAGCTCTTCTTCGAGTCTATAGTCATGAAATGAGGTGTAGACCTTAGCCCAAACATATGGTTTTACTCAGTCTATGTCTCCTCCCTTCGAAGCTTATCTAAGGAATTTGGTTATACAACTGCAAGGGAGCAGAGCCATGCACCCTGTGATACACCTTGTGTTTCCCTAGGCAGATAATTCATTCCTTAGACTAATCACAAAGGCCACAATTTGTCCTTGAGGTTTTTTGTGTTGATGAATGTTTGAGGCATTAATTACTTCAGTTTCTTACACATTGCTCTGCTTGTAGAATGTTTAAAATGGAGGATGAAGAAGAGGATGTGTTTCCTTAGGTAAAAATCAGGCTAGTGTTGTTGGGAAGAGAATGAGAGGTTAAAATACAAGGGATGGTTCAGATCATTTTTTGCCAGCACAAGAGCCAGACTGGAATCTAAATACAAGGGCAGGAAGATTGAAGAATAAACAGTATCAACAGTTGATATTATATGGAATAAAACATGGGGTACCCAGACCCAAAAACCTTGCGAAACTATATCAGGTGGTGCAAGGCATAAGTGAGGACCCCTCTGTCTTTTATGAAAGACTGTGTGAAACAGCATGGAAGTGGACAAATTTGGATCCTGAGGACGAGGCTAATAAAATGACTACCACTTTGTTCATAGGGCAGTCAGCACTAGATATAAGAAGAAAGTTACAAAAAGTTACATTTTATTAACTAGATGTGCAAGGGACAGAGACAAATTCAGTTTTTAAGGCTGGCTACATGACTTCATTCAATTTATTATTTTAGTCATGAAGACTGGACCAAACAACAGACACTCTGTGCAGAACGAGCTGGAACTCATGTCTGACCCAAGAGTCAAATGAGCCAGAGGCTCATCACATGTTGAGCTTGGTAATTAATATACTGTTTGCTTGACTGCTGTCTCTTCAGGAACTGTAGGATGGAGGAGTCCTGTCCCAGGACAGGAGTCATGTAAGTCTGCCTGTGAGTCACTGGACACAGAAGTGCTTTAAGGAAGAGAAAAAGAGAACAAACAGGCGGTTTGAATTCTGAATCCTCTCTCAGTACTTACAGGTTACTGGCAGGCCTCTTGGCAAAGCCAGTTTTGAGGACTGTTCAGCCCTTAGAGCCTGGCCAGGGCTATAAGATGCTGTCAGATGGCCCACTCTGACCTGTGAACAAGTCTAAGACAATTTCTAAGCAACTTCATGAGACCTGAGGGTTTTTTTTCAATTTCTCCCATATGTCAGGTAAAAAGTAATTCTTTTTATTTGTACTTAGTTTAGCGTTCTGATTCCAGCAGTAAAAACTTTTGTGATACAAATGTAATTTCTAGAGAAACTTTAAAAAACTTTAATCCATCGAAATCTCCAAACCTTTTATCTTTCCTGTCTGCCAGTCAGCATACTGGAAATATGGTTCAATTCCCATCAAAGCTAGTGGGAAGACTTCATAGCTTGTTTCCACACTATTTAAAAGCAACAATAGTTCTATAATTTCAGGAGAGGATTCCTAGCATTTCATACTTAAGCAACATCTGTACTCTAAGAGAAGAACTGTGAGCCCTTCTTGTCAAAGTTACTACCCATTATAAATTACTGAAAGTGGCCTTGCAAGATGGCTAACCTGCTTGGACTCAAATTTTACAGGTTACTTTGAACAAATGAAGAAATACTGAATTGTGCTTTTCCTTAAGAGATTTTGCTGTTACACATGAGAGAGTCAGAAAATTTGACCAGATGCAAACACATAGCAAAGGAAGCCTTAAACATTGGTTTTGGTGGAACTAGTTCATTTCAACAATACCAAGAAAGTGTAGCAATTAGCTGGTTGTAAAATAGAAGGAGGTGAAATCCCTTTAACATAGGGAAATGTAATTACGTAAAGACAGACTTTTTGCAGGCTAATTTAGTTTCCCTCAGATAACAGTGTTAGCCACAAAAATCTTGACAAAGTTTAATAGGGAAGATAAAAATGCAGTTACATACAACTGCACTTCAGAAACCACTGACAACGCTTACATGAAGGGCAAAACTGTTGTGTGTGTATGCCAGGCTCTTTCTAAAAAGAAATAAATTAATTGAGAAACCTTGTGCAGTGAGCTTTAAAAACTGAGTTTGCCCAAGTTCATCACATAACCAGGTAATATCACTGTTTGTTACAACCTGAGATATAATCTTGCAGAATCCTGTTTAGTCAAGGCCTGGGACTAATGAATTCTCACTGCCTCTGTGTGCCCATGCCTTCCTAATCATCCTCTCCACAGGCAGAGGAAAGCTATCCTTTTATGGATAAATCCAGCAAATCCCCTGACGGATGCTTTTTACCACTATTTTAACAGAGTCTCTTTAATATGACAGATGCAACTTGAAGCTTCTTTCATGTTGATGTTTTAGTTTCCCCTTCCACCATCTAATAGGGTCTGATGAAATAAGCTGAGAAGCACAAATTGAATCTTTGAACCTGCAGTGATGAACTGTTTCAAAGCTGCCTCAAAGCACACACCTGGGTTAAGATCTTCTTTTGTAGTTCATTCCTACTTCTGTACATCAATTCCTCCCAGTAATGCAGTGTGTACGTGTAGTATAACTTGCCGAGTCCTGTTAAAACAGATGATACAGTATTGCCCAAAGGATAGTGTGAAAAATCTATGTAGCACACTGCACGTACACTTAGGAATTAAATCAGCAAATGATCAAGCAATATAAATATAAATGCATACCATTGTCTTTTTAATTTATCACAAGGGGTAAAAAAGCTTCATTCATTTGCACAAATATTTGGAAAAATTCTCAGACCAAGGCTCTTCATTGACAGAGAACAGATGCAACAGGCCCACTCCTACATGTAATCAAGCATGAACAGTCCAATTCTAAAAATAGACCTGCATAAATCATTCCTGCCAATTGACAAAAGTTTATTCATGTCCTGGAAATTGATGCAAAAATCCAAATAGTTTTCTTTCAGTGAGAAGTAAAGAAGTGTGAATTTTCATTGTTCCCATGCAAAACAAAATTGGGTGGGAAGCCCCAGCTCGTATCAAAATAGTTGGCTAACTTCAGCAAAGAGGCTGCTGGAGGATTAAATGAGAAATAAGCAATATAAACTATGAGGACATTTCAGATTGTAAATTTTTTTAAGTAGATCTAAAGTCTTTAACAGACCAGTGTTTGCTGTACTCATTTATGACTAGTAAAAACACTGGCCATAGTTTGTGAAAATTAAAAACACTTTCTAAATTAAATAATGAAGTAAAAAATACTCTTCTAAGAAGACAAAAAGAATCAAAACCTAAAAATGTGTTTCTGGGAAGACTGAGAATTTTGTATAGCCTCAAGAACACATCCACAATGAATTTCAAAATAAGGATAGCTGATTCCCAGAACCACAGAAAGTAGGAGATAAACAGCCTCAAGACTGAAATGCTAGTGGTGACAAACTTGGAGATGAACAAGAACCAGTTTCTATAGGGCCTTTAGTGCAGTAACCCAGGCATTTTGTAACCATGTATTCCTGTAATATAATATTGCCATTGCTGGCTACAGGCCTCGTACTTAAGTTGCAAGTCCTCAGGACTGAGGCTTGTCAGTTTTCCTCTGTCTGAACTTTTCTTGACCTGCCTGCAGATTTGTTTCACTTGGTTTAGCGGTGACAGCAACTTTGCTGGTTTAATTTACTTTCTTCATATGGTACAACCGTAATATTATATAAGTAGCAGTAACAAGCCCTTATTCTTTATACAATTATATATTTACAGCTCTAACATAATGATGTAGTGTACAGAAATAGAGACCTGGTACAATAGGCTTCACAAGTGGAGACACAGGATGCAGTGCAGAGGAGCACAGGCATGGAGTGAGAAGAGGTAAGGCAGAGACTTGGCAATGGTACTTATACTCCCATGGGTATAAGAAACTTAACAGTGGTCAGTTAAAGGAGTAATTGGAGCCAGACAAAACTTGATTTAGAGGTAATAAAGAGAACAAAAAATTTTGTAATGGGCACCATAAAAGGGTAAATTCAGACATAACATGGAGTTGTAGACCAATGAAAAAAAAGCAAAGGTGAAAAAGCATGTCAGCAAGCAAAGAAAAATGATCCAAGGTGAAACCTAGAGAAAAAAAAATCACATAAGCATCATATTCCTCCTATTGAAGGACCCCAGATACTGATGACTTACCACAGCATCCCACCACCAGGATTTAAGGTTGGAAATTACCAACCTTAGACCCAGGAGGAACAGAGGAAGGATGTGTGTAACACCAAGAAAATGGGTACAAAATGAAGAATTTGAGCTTAATTCCTTCCCGGCCCCACCCCCCCCACCCCCACCCCACCCCCCCAACAACTACATCTGGACTAACAGTGATTAGACTCTCAATTATATTAACAATAAATTATTGGCTTTATATAAGATTTACCTTATATAAATAATACCTCTTTGCCCATACTCAAGATTTTAACCACAATAGCAAGTCAAGTTTTTTGTTCATTCAGGCATGTCATAAGCACATGCAATAGGAAACTCAGACAAAGGTGATGACTGACTCTATTTTTATATGGAAAGGTACACCATGCCAAAGGCCTCTCTGCCAGAGATAAAACCCTGAAGGCTGTAGTAATGATGTGTGCCACAATGAGATGTTGGAAGGAAAAAACAGCCCTGGAAAAATCAAAGCATACCATTGTGCAGGACAGCAAAGCAGCATGACCTCTTTGCTTACTTTTGCCTCTGACAGTATCAGACATCCTGGCTTTTAGGCAGTGTTGTCTCTAGTAAGAGAAGACTATTGTGAATTTGGCCAGCAGCTAGTGTTGTAAAGGGTAGCCTCACTCAGCAGCATCAGCCTTCACTTGTCCTTCCTGTCTCTCTGGAACAAAAGAAAATCTCCAGTGCTTTTCCACCTCTCTCCCTTCTCACGTAAGAGCCTTCCACCTAAATGTCCCCTTCTCATGGCAGCAACAAAGCTGTCTACACATTATTATGTATCTGACTTTACTCTTCAGGACACTATACTTTTCTGATCTAAAAAGGAATCTACCGTTAGGTTTAGGCCACAAAACTGTATTTATATATTTCCTTAATTCTATTTGCATAGTAAAACAACTTGTAAGTCTGAAACATAGAGATTAACTTTGGAAAAAAATATGTTGCCATAACAACATTTTTCCCAGGCAAATTCAGTTAAATATAGGGGAGAACTGGGGACAACAAAGAACAACTTGCTGGTAATTCCTTTAATTCCAAATAAAAACAACCTATTCCAGGATTATCCTGTCTGCACAGTTCTGAATTTAGAAGCAGTTAATTCACTGCATTGAGTTGCATCAGCTTCCATTTCTATCTTTGATTACATCCGTTATTTAATAACACGTTTATTTGCTAGCCCAAACACAGCACCACAGTCTAATCTGACCTGTTCTTTGGACCTTCCGTACTCTATTTTCTTATGTGGCATATTCTATATTTACTATAGCACAATTCATTAATTAAAGCCTCTGTAGGAAACAGCTTCTAGGCTACACCCTGTACAAACCATTTCACCTTTATTCAAACTGAACAATGATAACATCTAGAGTGAATATGCCCTGCAGATATGCCCTGCTGATAATTTAATGGGTTTATCAAGTAATCATTGTGGACCATACAGAGTGTAGATAATAGATATGGAAATGAATAAAGGAAAAGAAGCAGAAGCTGCATGTTTTATATGTTCCATTTAAATGATGTTAGATAGCTGATAAATAGAAGTTTTATTGTTCAAAGTCCTTAGCAGCTTGCTGTAGCTTTGGAAGTCTAGCAGATTCAAACAAAATGCCCTGCTGCAACAAATGATGGCATGCATGTTCCCTCCAGGTGTAGAGTTGTTAAATTCACATTGTTGTCCCTCAAGTGGGGTTGTTTACCCTGTGTGCAATACACCAATATACACACAGAGCAGAGGTATTTATTTATTCCATGTCTGCGCAGAGTGGTAATTCCACAAAGATAACACACAGCACAAATGGACTTCAGTGTATTTATACAGTTCAGATTATATGAATATGCATTTACTGTAATGACCATTGGTCAGTTTCTCATCACTTTGTCCCTAATTGGTTAACAACATGCCTCGTTTTGATTTAAAGTTACAGTATCTTTTAATTCTTCTGCACAAACTCCAAGCAGGGGTGGGAGGGGCACATCTTCTTGATTTTAAACTGAGCCGGTGGTGGCAGTCTCCGCCCACCCACCGCCCCCCACCTTTACTTTTTCCCTAATTATTGCTGATTTTCTTCTCAGACAATCATCCATCTCATGGTGCCTCCTGGGACGGGATGGTCCCCTCCTGAATCAATCTTTTTAAGGTTAACCAGACATGCATTGTTTATACGAGGTTGCAGTAACACTCCTTTATCTCCAGGTTCCTTCTTTTGATCACAATAGTTCTAAATCTGTGACTTACCCTGTCATTGTTCTATTTACAAGTTTAGAAAGAGCAGAGTAGAAAATTTCCTAGAGGCATCACCACCTTCTTTACAGTATATACACAAGACAAACACTTCCCCTTTTCTCTTTGCTAAATCAGCTACAGTGTATAAACTGCCTACTCTCCAGAGCAATTACCCCTTTCATGACACAATCAGGCCAACAACTTCTTAATTATATCTTATTATTGTGATCTTGCTCCATCTTGAAATTTATTTCTTCGCTTTCCCATATCCTGTTCCTAGTTTTTCTGAACATGGGATTCCTAAAATACCAGGTAAGAACCAGAAGCCATAAAGGACAGACCAAAGAAAACTAACAAGTTTGGAAGAAACTGTGGAATATAATAATGAGCACATTAAAATTCTCATTGCATGCAGTGGAGACCACAGCAACAGCATTATTTGAGAAGGAATGTTCAGTATTTCCTGCTCTGTAGGACCATGCATATCCCCAAACCCTGGGAGCCTTAGCCGTTTCTTTGCTCTCCTCTTCACAAACTCTAATCCTGAACAGAGGCAATGAAACAGTTTCTAGGAGCCTGTTGTAATCCATCACCCCACTATTTCTTCTCTTTCATTTGTATACAGAACAAATTGCTGCCAGAGGCCAATAGATTCCTCCCTAGAAGGACTCTTGTCTAATATCTGCAGAAGCTGGAAGTGTCATTAACCAACAAGATTGCTCTCCTGGGTTTCAGCATATTTAGAGTATAGATAGCATGTAATGTATTTTTTTCCCCAGAAGGTCAGTGCCATGCAGGCATGCACTGGACACGCACTTATGTTGCTTGCTGCTGTCATTTGCATATTTTGACATTAACTTGACAAAATGTTGAGATGTTATTAAAATGTGCACAAAGCCCAAAATTACCTATATGTGTATATAAACATATAAAATACTGAAGTAGTGTACTGATTGCACATCATCTGTGTCTGCTGTGTTTTCAGGATTTACTATCAAAATCTTTAATCAAAATCTCAGCCATATATTCACACTACAGAATTCAAATTAACATTATAGACAAGTCATCTTTTATAAATTTGCCAAACAATAGCAAGTCTACTGCCCTCTCTGAGGTTGTTTAAATGTTTGGTTGTCCTGCTAAAGATTTGTATCTTATTTTAATACTGAAGTTGTCAAATTTCAGCTTCTAGTCACCGAATCTCATTACCTCTTTGTCCTATAAGTTCCCTAAAGGCATCTCTTTTCTGCCTTAGTATGAGTCACCTCTCAGCTTCTTCTGATAATACGAATTAACTGAGCTTCTCAGGCCTGTTTTCCAGTCTCGGAATTATTTTTGTAGCCTTTCTTTAACACTCCAGCACTCCTAGTGTGCTCCATGCACTTCTTGGAATTACAGGAATCATTTAACAAGGTTTTTAGATGCAGCAACATGATGTCACCACACCCTTTTCTGGCCAAGGATTTAGTTTTCTTAGACCTATAGTAGTTCACTGAAAGCTTATATAGTAATTCTCCTCTTTGGTCACCCTAACATTGTGTTTGCATCTCTGCTCTCCAGAGTAATTCTTCACTCTCAGATGTATGCCAAGGACAGATGGTGGAAGGACGGTGGTGAAGATCCCCAAGTACAATGAAGACATTCTGGTGCCAATTCTCCAGGCAAAGAAAGGCAGGACCACAAAGCGAAGGAACCTCTTCCTCCTCCTCAACCCCAAACAAGGTGTACACTATTGCTTTACATTTGTTCTTATCAAATGAAGTTGGTATTTTGTGATTATTTGAACAAGCAATTCAGAATTCTAACAGTAATCTCATCATCTTCCATCTTGTGTCTTCTATAAAGTCTCTACAGTTCAGTTTGCAGAACTGTATACCCACAGGTTAAGATAGGAATGATAATTAGGCCAAAAACTAATGCATGAGACTCCCGCAGTAACATTACTACTCATTGGTATAACCTGATAAGGACTCATGAGTAAGATCACAAATGGCCTTAATTTTAACTATATATACAGGCCTTCATAGTACCAAATTATTGTAAGCAATGATGTATATCTACAGGAAGCTGTATATATCACTACTTTCTCCCCTTAGTTTTCCCCTAAGTCTACATACTTTAGGTGAAGTTGGTTTGTGTGAATATAATGAGAACCCATAAAGAAAAATACTGTCTGAGTTTATATGGCTGTTCTTTATGTTGGAAGAAACACAAGAATTCTGGCAATGTAAAAATATAACCTCAGAATAAAAATCAGTGAAGTGTCTCTGAGGAGGAAAAGGTGGAGGAGGCAAAAGGGGCAGAACAAATGCATCTCCTACACACACTTTCAGTGAACTCCATGGTGAATAAAGGGGGCTGTTGAATTGTTCATGAAAAGGGAGTGCTTGGAAGTACAGTACACAGAGAGCAAAGGCTGTTCCAGTTTCATACACTAGATAAGCTGAAGAAGTATTTGTACATGTAAATGTTTCATAATCAGAGGTAGTGAAGGAGGTTAACTTCATCAGCAATTGATTAACATTCATAGTATGGTAGCAAAGGTGAAGTGTAGGATATAAGAAATAACAAGAGGAGGCACTGTGAGAGCTAAACTTGTCTTTTTAAACTAAGTGATTATTGAGGTAGATCTTAATCTAAGAAAACTTTAAGAGCATAACTACTGGAGCCAATGCAAAATTATTCCATCAGCTACACAAGACAAGCAAAAAAAGAGGACCACAGTGAGAAACATGGGCTGAACAGTGGCTCTTACATAATCATGTTTTCTGGCACAGATTTAATCACCTGACAGCATGAACCCTTAGGGTGCTGTGTTGCAAGGATCCAGCAGCCTTTGCAGAAATAACTATCCAGCTATATGTTATTTGGAATGATCAGAAGAGGATGGATGGTCAGCTGGCCAAAGCCAAGTTTTACACCAAACTAAAACTTGCTGAATGAATACCAAGTTAGTTTGTCTGAATCTATTGGCCATCCAGCAATTTAAGTAAATCTATTCTCCACTATCTGTGATACATATGCTTTTTGCCTCAAATGAACAGTGAATTTGTATAGATGTGCTCCAATTTGTATAGATGTGCTCCCATTACCCCTCTTTATTACAGACTGGTTTCTGAAGTCTGGAGGGTTCAACCTGTCTGAAAATTTGCTAGCCAAACAGCATTTTATATGCAGTTTGTTTCATCTCAAACTCCATGGCATTTCTTGGACAAGCTTCCAGCTTGCCACAGTCCAAACATAGAAACCAACCAAACAAAAAAACAGTAACAAAATCCTAGCACATAGTAGTACAGGAAGTTTGCAGCACAAGAAGCGTATTTGAATCTCAGTGTAGTTATTCTTCATGCCCAGTGAGTTACCATTGTAACTCATTCTACTAAAGCAAACACCCAGTTTGCAACTGACAAAGTTCGAAGAAAATCATTGATTGAAATAGATTGAAAATACTATGGAACTTCTAATTTCCAGGTCTGTGGAACATTTTAAGTCGTTATTTAATATGCCTAGTGAAAAGTGAGTTGAAGATATTTTAATCACTCCTTAGTTATAGAAAGACTACATCAGCAAAACAGCGAGTCTAAAGCAGGGTCTTTGCAACATCAATCCACCACCCCAGATTCTGTCACTGTTTCCTTAGGTACTGCTACCCAAAACCTGTCATACCCAGTCCATACCATACCTCAGGCTGTTATTGTCACCCCTCTCCCACAAACGCACAGGAATTATTGGGTTCTGTGTTTTCATGTTGCTCAGTGAAGAGTAAATTCATATTGTAACTGCTCAGCAGTGGTAATTTGGGACCAAGGAATGACCTGTCATGTAGGGCAAGAAGGGGTTAAACTGGCTGTAAGCAGGGGTGCCATAGACAGAGACACTTCTCAAAAGGGACTGAAGTTTCGCTGAGTGACGAGATTAAGAAAAACCTTCAACATTGTCTTGTAGCTATCCTGGAATGGGAGTGTTCAGGGGCCCAAGCTCAGGGGGCACTGCTGGGCAGCAGAGCTGGGCTGGGGGATGGACCCAGGGCCAGGCTGAGGTGTCCCATGCAGCCACTCTCGGGAAGGGTCCTGCTGAAGCACCTTTGCAGACTCCACATAGAACCGTGTATTGCAGTAGTTCTTTTTTTTTTTTTTTCTATTTAAGCACAAACATGTCTCTAATTCACCTTGAGGGGTACCATAAAAATTCCTCAACACTCAGAAATTGGGAACTGGAGGACTGGAGAAGCTAAAAAGATTTTTGTTCCTGTTACCAACAGAAAAACTTATGCCAAATTTACTTGTAGGACTCACCCTTCCTTCCCTAATCCCCCTCCCCAGCAAAAACAAATATATCTTTCACTAAAGTTAACCTGCTTTTTGTGACGTTCTGTAATATTTACTCACGGCATCATGTATTTTCAGGCAAGTATGAGACATCTCTTAGAGAAAAATCTAAGGAAAGCTCAGTCACTTGATGAGCCTCTGGGATTCTTTGTAGCATGTTTGTCAGGACCTCTTAAACCTTCAGCACTTGTCTACTTTGAACAAAATCCCCATCTAGGACAGCTGTATTCCTTAGCAGCAGAGTATTTCTAGCCCTAGTCATTCTGTGGCATTAGACTTAACTAGCTCCTTTAAGGACTGCTCCTCAGCCATCATACACCACATTTCCTCTGTGAAGCTGACAACTAAAGATGTGCTTTCCCATATATGACCTAATCCTGAGCCTAGATGAATGGCATGTTTTTCAAATGCTCAGTTCATGTGCCCTCCTCTACCTGTCTCCCACAGGTTTGTATTCAACTTTCAAGTTTCCCTTTGCAACTTACTGGGGTTTTGGTTTTAACAATTCTACATGCTATTGAACATAAGCAGTTTCTGACCAACTTTATGTGACATGTAAACTGGTGGCCTACAGGCTCAGCCACACCGCTGTGAAAGAACAGCAGCAATATTTTTCTGGAAAATGCATTTCTCCTCAGCTGAGATCTGCGCTTACTGAAGTCCTAAGCCAAGTTTACCTAGCTAGTTAAACTACTAATAAAAGGGAGTAAGTAAGTAGGACTGCATCAGTGAACATAGCTCACAGCTGACAGATTTCATATTACCATAAGAGAGAAGCTAGCTCCATACATTTCAGTCAGCAAGAATTTATAGAGGTCTTTGCCTTCTGTTCATGAAGAGTTGTGGTCACTGAGCTTGACTCAAGGTGTGTTGAAATTACACATTAAGCTACAAAATACTGTTGATTAGTCTACCAGCTAACCAAAAATCTCCTTTTCTCCTGTTGGATTTTTAACAGTCATTACAAATTTGGCTGATTTGCACCAGTCCCCATATTGAAAAAGTCTTAAAAGACTTTTTGCACTTTATCAGCATGTGGTGTTTTCATGTACTGCTTCAACAAAGACAGTCATTACTGAACAGAAGAGTGCACTACATTTTGTGTTTGTAAATGGTAGTAACAGACAGCAATAAAATTGCAAACAAAACCTTCTTTGACATCTTTTTGACCAATTAAAGCCTAGCAAAATCCAAGTTAAAAGTTGTTCTTCCAAGCAACAAGCATAGTTTCAAGGAATCTGGGGAATAATGCTTTGGCTACACACTTTCAGAAGCCAGCTTCCAAAAGAAGGTCTGACTAAAACATTAGGTATATATTATTTAAAATGTTAAAATCCTAGAAGCTGAAAGCTGTTCTGGAACACAGCTGTTCAAAAATATAAAAATGACAAAGAACTCTGTTGATGGTTAACATGCACACTCAAAACAAAAATCAAACACCACCAATTTCTCAAAAATCTGTATACCAGTTCAATATATCATATAAAGAGTGTAAAATGCATACAGCCTACGAAAGTCGCAGCCATCTTAAATCAAGCTCACTCACTTTCATTTCATTCCTTGGTGTCAATAATTCCATAGCAAGATTTATGTGGCAGAAGTCTTGATTTTTCAAGGACTTCATTATTATTCTTGTGCAAAGAAATGGGAAAGGCTTTTAAAAAATTGTTTTAAAACGCTCCTGAACATGCTCTCTCCATGAGGCTTGATTACAGAATCCAAGTTAGGAGAAAGTCTAGATAAATAGCATTAGCGCAAAAGAGAACTTTGCTCTCGTTGTTTCACCAGCTTCAGCAGACAGTCTAGTCCAGATGGTACAAATACAAATTAAATAATACTAGACAGAATAAAGTGAGCATTGCACAAAATTTACAGGGGAAAAAAAAATCAGGCCATTCTACTGTCGATGTAACCAATGGCATTCAGAAGTCACTACAAAGGATGAAGATAGATAGTGGACCATTAAAGCAGCCTGAAACAGCTACACGATATCTAGTTTATCTTTCTAAGTGTTAATGGTGAACAAAATAGATCGGTATGCACCAGCCTGTGTCTTATTTTATTATTACACTTCTGGGCTACTGTTGTGTGGGAAGAAAAGAAACATGGTGGTTTGGTCCACTAAGAGACAGAGGTTCAAATGAATACCAGTACCATACAATACCAATAACAATACCCATACCATACAATACACTGCAACACAATACAACACATACAATAAATACCATACAAAACATAATGCAATACAATAAACACCATACCATACAGCACCATCCAATACATAACATACAATAACATACATACAGTACAAAACATGATACAAAATACAATACACAATACAATGTCATACAATAACATGCCATGCAATACAATAAATATCATACCATACAATACAAAATATGATACAATACAGACAATACAAGAAATATGATACAATACAGACAATGCAACACAAAATACAAAACAGTACATATCATATATGCAATAACACAAAATGCAGTATGTACACTACAATACAATAAATACCAAAGTATACATTACATTAAAGACAACACATAAAATACAATACAGAAAATAGAAGATAAAATTTAAAATTACATACAAGACCACATACAAGAAGAAATAAAATACAACACAATTAAAAATGCAATAGAAAATAAAGAATAATTTACAGACAATACATACCATAAATACCATACATACACCATAAACTACATACATTACATACAATACAACATACAACACAAAATACAATATAGACAAGACATACATCAGAAGACATAAATAGCAAACCATATAAAATACAATATGTACAACACAGTAAATACAAAACCATACCATACAAGACATTAAAGATAACACATGAAATAAAATGCAATACCTAAAATCCAATGCCTAAAATGCAATACAAACCATATCATACCATATAAACCATACAAAATGCAAACTGTTCAACATACACCATAACATACAAAACACCATAGATACCACACCAAACATGCAATAAATGCAACCCAAAATGTAACACAACACATAAAACACAATACCATACCATACCCTATATCATACCATATGCACAATACAAAATACAATACCATCCCATACATCCCATACCTACAATACAAAACACAATAACATCCCTACAACACAAAACCATACCATTTAAAATACAATACTATACCATACAAAATGCCATATGTAGCATACAAAATGCCATATGTAGCATCAAAATACCATGCTGTACAATAAATACAACACACAATGCATAATACAGTACACAATACAAAAGACAGAACACAGTACACACACCAACCAATACGCACCATACTAAGCAATACAATATGATACGTTCTCCTAATTGCCTAAAGAGTAACTCTTCAGTGCTAACATCCTGTCTGGGTGATTGGTTGTAGACCCCCACTATGACATCTGCTTTGTTTCCCATTCCTCTAAGCCTCCCCCAGTGTCTCTCAGCCACATCATCACTAACTGTAAGGGCTGTACAGTCAAATCTCTCCCTTACATACGTTGCTACACCTCCATCTCGCCTGCCCTGCCTGTTCCTCCTGAACAGCCCAGCACTCCAGCTGTGGGACTCATTCCACTAAGTCTTGCCAGTGATACCATAGCTCTGGGAACTGACCAACACTTCCAGTTCACCCTGGTTGTTTCTCATACTGCCTGCCTTGGTGCACAAGCATTTCAGATGCGCTCCTGAGCCGTTCATGCTCCCAGGAGCAGCATAAATCTTCCCACTAGCATTGTCACCTCAGGCAATGCCACGCCAACCCTTGGCTTACCTTCAGCTCTCCTGTGGGTATCCCCTTTCCCTATTCATTCTAACTTAAAGCCCTCCCAATCAGTCTTGCTAGCCAATGTCCAAAGATGACCATAAGGACAGGTTGATCCCATCGGCTCTCAGTGTAACTTCTGCCTCAAAGGTGCTTCCATTGTTTAAAACCCCAAAGTTTTGGTGGAGGCACCAGTCCTAGAGCCAGGTGTTGGTGGCCTGTTTCTTCCAAAGCCTCTCCCTGTTACTGGAGGAGGATTGAGGTAGATGCTGCCTGTGCCTCTGAACTTTTTAGCTGTCTTCCCAGGACCCTGAAATCACTTTGTATTGACTTTGGACTGCCTGTGGTGACCTCACTAGTACCCACATGAAAGAGCAGGAGTGGGTAATAGTCCAAAGGCTGTACTAAGCTTGTCAGTCATCTGGTGACAACCCTGCTTCAGGCCCCAGGGAGGCTGCAAATTTCCCTGAAAAGAAGCCCCAGTCTGCAGATGGGTGCCTCCAGTGGGAGTCACTGATGACCATAATTCACCGTTGTTTGTTATCAGCACTGGTCTTACTTCAGCTCTTGAGGTGAGGGCTCAGTCTATCTGACGTTGATGAGAGTGCTTGCATAGATTTCTCCCCTTCTATCTCACTATACACTTTATCTACCATACACAGGGCCTCCTCCCAATTGTGTAAAGGTATCTGAGAGGGTGAGGAGGGGTTCCCCTTACAGCTCTGTGGAGTAACCTGATGCCACCCCTCCCTATCCCTCCCTAGTGCCTTCCTCCTGGCACAAAAATGGACCCTGGACCTTCTATATGCTAGTAGAGGCCACGCTGAGCTGGCTTGTGCAAACCAGAGATGGCAGAGCACAACTCTATCATCCCATCTCCCTCTCAGACTCTCCTCAGTCCACGCACATCCTCCTGCTGCTTGGCCACCAAGCAGAGTGCTCTGATCACCCAGGCACACCCCCCAGACTCCCTTGCTGTCGCCCTCCACCTCCAGGAACAGCCCATGCACACTCCACAGCCTGACACCCACCTGCTGGGACAGACACAGTGGCAGCACAGCCACAGCAGGGCTGCCAGGGGCTCTGGGGAACAGGGGACGCATCTTTCTGCTGCGACACCCGTTGGCCTCACCTGCCTCAATTGTTGCCATGGGCTTCAATCTCCCACATGGCCAGACACAGGCTCCACCCGTTGGTGGCCCCACCAGATGTTGGCTTCTCCAATCAGTGGCCCGGGGCCTGCCCCCTCTTCCATCACTGTCACTGTGGCCTGGGCACGTCCTCGTGCATCTCACCCCACTCGCTGCTTCTGCCCGATGAGGTCACCTCGCTCGTTGCCATCGCCGCTGCTTCACTCCTCATTGGTGCTTCGCTCCCCACCACTCCCCCACACCGCTGCTGCTGCTGCACCTTGGCCTGTCTCCAGCGTCCATTGGAAAGTGTTGAGCCTGCTTTCTAAGTTCCCCGTGTAACCCAAAAAATAGTCGTTCTAAGGATGAGATACCCGGTGGCACTTAGAGAGGCCCGATACTTCATTCATACACCTGGCTTCTTAATGTAAATACCAGTGTCATGCAGTAGGGTCTGACTCGCGCTGTGGGGAAAATGGCTGGCTGAATGGGATTCACATGTCCGTTCTAGAACTATCTAGATTAGATACTAACTGCAAGTTTGAATTGGAGTTGAGGCAAATTTAATGTTTTTTCCTTAAAAAAAAAAAAAGACTTGTGCCTCAATAAAACAATACATATCATACCATGTGGTACATATGATACAAAACAATACACAATGCAAACAAGCCAAATGAAGGACATTATCTACCCCTTAATCTACGTCATCTACATCATGCCCAGATCCTACACTTCCCAGTTATTTACCACCACTTTTTCCTCTGTCCTTGATATATATTTGTACACACACACACATACATATATATACACACACACAAAGATATCATTCCCTTAGTCTATGGGCCTTCCCTCTAATGTGTCCATTGGGTTCATTTAGTCCATGACTTTGGGGCTCCATCTGTTTTAGCAGTCTTTCAGGGAAGGAGAGATGGTGTGTGATATTGGGTTGGTGCATGTTACATCCAGAGCTCATGGATGGTGTATTTGGTGTAGCCTATACCCATGGTCTGCGGATTAGAGATGTTGATTTTGAGAAAGTTGCTGGGCACCACTTGCTGAAGCCAGTTCAAGTTCCATCACTGTTGCATTTCACTTGGTTTCATCAAAGTCCATCCTTCATTGATTTGGGTCATTCTTATTGTAATACCGTCTATATAGCACACAGCAACTGCAGTAGTGATGACATAGAGTGGCAAGGTAGGTTTTTTGCAATTAACATTATACAACTTAATTCACTGACTCTTCTCACCCAAAATCAAATCTCCTTGAGGTACACATTGAACTTCTCCATCCTCCTGCATCACCCACCAAGTGCACCCAGGTCCCTGAGCCAGAACAATCCAGCGAATGGGTTTGCCTCTGCCTGAGACAGGACTAACCCAGACTGTCTTCCCTAACATATTCTTCATGTGCACTATGGGGACTTTATGCCCTTCTACAGTACATAGAAGTTTTGATTGGGCAGGGCCACGTCAATTGGTAGATCCTCTACTGTTGACTAACCAGGTAGTTTTTGCTAAATATGTATCCCAATGTTTGAAGGTCCCACTCCCATTGTTATCACTGTAGTTTTTAGCAGTCTGTTGTATCATTCAATTTTCCCAGAGACTGGTGCATGGTAGGGGATGTGATATGCCCACTCAATACCATGCTTTTCGGCCCAGGTGTCTATGAGGTTCAGAATCACAGAATCACAGAATCATATAGGTTGGAAAAGACCTTGAAGCTCATCTAGTCCAACCATGAACCTAGCATTGGCAGTTTCCAACTATACCATATCCCTCAGCGCTATGTCAACCCGACTTAAACACCTCCAGGGATGGGGACTCCACCACCTCCCTGGGCAGCCCATTCCAATGCCTAACAACCCGTTGTGTACAGACATGCTTCCTAATATCCAGTCTGAATCTTCCCTGGGGCAACTTGAGGCCATTCCCTCTTGTCTTATCACTCATTACTTGGTTAAAGAGACTCATCCCCAGCTCTCTGCAACCTCCTTTCAGGTAGTTGTAGAGGGCAATGAGATCTCCCCTCAGCCTCCTCTTCTCCAGACTAAACAACCCCAGTTCCCTCAGCCGCTCCTCATAAGACCTGTGCTCCAGACCCTTCACCAAGTTGCCCTTCTCTGGACACGCTCGAGTAATTCAATGTCCTTTTTGTAGTGAGGGGCCCAAAACTGAACCCAGGAATCGAGGTGCGGCCTCACCAGTGCCGAGTACAGGGGCAAGATCTCTTCCCTGTCCCTGCTGGCCACACTATTTCTGATACAAGGCAGGATGCCATTGGCCTTCTTGGCCACCTGGGCACACTGCTGGCTCATGTTCAGCCGGCTGTCAATCAACACCCCCAGGTCCCTCTCTGACTGGCAGCTCTCCAGCCACTCCTCCCCAAGCCTGTAGCACTGCTGGGGGTTGTTGTGGCCAAAGTGCAGCACCTGGCATTTGGCCTTATTGAAACTCCTACAGTTGGCCTGAGCCCATCGCTCCAGCCTGTCCAGATCTCTCTGCAGAGCCTCCCTACCCTCGAGCAGATCAACACTCCCACCCAACTTGGTGTCATCTGCAAACTTACTGAGGGTGCACTCGATCCCCTCGTCCAGATCATCAAGAAAGATGTTAAACAAGAGTGGCCCCAAAACCAAACCCTGGGGGACACCACTCATGACTGGCTGCCAACTGGATTTAACTCTGTTCACCACAACTCTTTGGGCCCGGCCATCCAGCCAGTTTTTTACCCAGCAAAGCGTGTGCCCATCCAAGCCTCGAGCAGCCAGTTTTGCCAGGAGAATGCTGTGGGAAACGGTGTCAAAAAGGTTGTCTTGGAAATGAGTCCTGTTGTCTGACTCAATTCTTTATGGGGTGCCATATTGCCATAGAAGTTCTCTTTCAAGGCCCAGGATAGTATTCCAGGCAGTGGCATGGGGCACGGATATGTCCCTAGCCATCTGGTGGCTGCTTCCACCATTGTAAGAATGTGGCACTTGCCTTGACGAGTTTGTGGGAGTCAATCTGCCAGGCCTCTCCATATTTATATTTCAGCCATCGTCTTCCGTACCACAGAGCCTTTAACCGCTTGGCTTGCTTGATTGCAGCACCCATTTTGCATTCATGGATAACCTGCGCAATAGTGTCCGCAGTCAAGTCCACCCCTCAATCCTGAGAACATCTATATGTTGCATCTCTTCCTTGATGGCCTAAGGTGTCATGGGCCCACCGAGCTATAAATAATTCACCCTTATGTTGCCTGTCCAGATCCTCCTGAGCCACTTCAATCTTAGCAGCTTGATCCACCTGTTGGTTGTTTTTATATTCTTCAGTGGCATGACTCAGGAACGTGGGCATTGACATGACATACTTTTACAAACAGCTTCTCTAGACAGTCAGCAATATCTTGCCACAATGCTGCAGCCCAGATGGGTTTGCCTCTGCACTTCCAGTTGCTCTGCTTCCATTGCTGCAGCGACACCCACAGGGCGTTTGCCACCATCAATGAGTCAGCGTACAGATAGAGCACTGGCCATTTTTCTTGGTCCGCAATACCTAAAGCCAGCTGGATGGCTTTCACTTCCACAAACTGCCTTGATTCACCTTCTCCTTCAGCGGTTTCTGTGACTTGTCATATAGGACTCCATACAGCAGCCTTCTACCTCTGATGACTTCCTACAGTGTGACAGGACCCATCAGTGAACAAGGCATACTCTCATTTTCTGGCAGTTTATTATACAATGGAGCCTCTTCAGCACACATCACCTTCTCTGGCGATATTCCAAAATCTGCCTTCTAGCCAGTCCATGATTACTTCCACAATTCCTTGGTGGCGGGGATGGGGCTCCTTATTCGAGTCCACTGTGTGATCAGTGCAACCCACTTACTCCACACAGCATCGGTTTCATGGTGCGTAGAGGGGACACTCCCTTTGAACATCCAGTCCAGCATTGGTAGTCTGGGTGCCAAGAGGAGCTGTGCTTCCATACCAACCAATTCCAAAGCAGCGCAAACCCCTTCATGTGCTGCCAGTATCTCCTTTTCAGTTGGAGTGTGGTGGGCCTCTGATTCTATATACCCCGACTCCAAAACCACAGGGGTCAACCTTGGGCATCCCCAGATGTTTTCTGCCAGAGACTCCAGGTAGAGCCGTTTTCCCCGGCTGCTGCATAAAGCACATTTTTAACATCTTGTCCTGCCCAGACTGGCCCAAGGGCAACTGCATGAAAAATCTCACATTTCATTTGTTCAAAGGCTTGTTGTTGCTCAGGGCCCCATTTGAAATAATTTTTCTTCTAAGTCACTTGATAAAAAGGGTTTACAATCAGACTGTAATTTGGAATATGAGTTTTTCAAAAACCAGCAACACCTAGGAAAGCTTGTATTTCTTTTTTACTAGGTGGAGACATAGCTGCTATTTGTTGATCACATCCACTGGGATCTGATGATGCCTGTCTTGCCATTTTATTCCTAATATCTGGATCTCCTCTGCAGGTCCTTTGACTTTACTTTGTTTTATGGCAAAACTGACCTTCAGAAGGATTTGAACTATTTTCTGCTGTGTTGCCTGACACTATGATATTATCAATGTACTGCAGCTGTTCCAGAACTTCACCTGTTGTAGTGCAGTCTGGATCAACCCATGGCAAATGGTGGGGCTGTGTTTCACCCCTAAGACAGTCGATTCCAAGTGTACTGGATGCGCCTCCAAGTGAAAGCAAACTGCGGCCTGCACTTTGGTGCCAAAGGGATTGAGAAAAACGCATTGGTGATATCAAATGTGGCATACCACTTGGCTGTTTTTGACTCCGTATTGAAGCTCTAGCACGTCTAATATGGCAGCACTCAATGGTGGTGTGACTTCATTCAGGCCATGATAATCTACTGTTAGTCTCCACTCTCCATTAGATTTTTACACTGGCCATATGGGACTGTTAAAGGATGAGTGAGTTTTGCTGATCACCCCTTGGCTCTCCAGTTCATGAACCAGCCTATGGATGGCAATCAGCGAGTCCTGACTGGTGCGATATAGCTGCAGGTGCCCTGTTGTGGTAGCAATTGACACCTGCTCTTCTTCAACAGAAGGGTCCTCTGAGAGACCAGGCAAGGTGGACAACTGTTCAATTTCCTCTGTCTCCAAGACAGCTACACTAAAGGCCCACTGGTACCCCTTTGGGTCCTTGAAATACCCTCTCCTGAGTGACAGTGGGGTGTTTATGCCACTCATTCCCAGTTAGGCTCACTTCAGCTTCCAATACAGTTAGCTGTTGGGATTCCCCTGTCATTCCAGAAATATAAATGGGTGCTGCCCCATTATAGTTTGATGGTATTAAGGTACACTGTGCACCAGTGTCCACCAGAGCCTTATACTTCTGTGGATCTGACGTGCCAGGCCATCAAATCCACACCATCCAATAAACCCAGTTGTCCCCTTCCTCTATCTGGCTGGATGCAGGGCGCCTCTAATTCTGGTTATAGTATTCGTTACTCACTTTTTGTAAACAAGAATCAGAAGTCCCTTCAAGAGGATCAGAAGTGAGATCAGCCCTTCTACTCTGTTTGGGGAAGAGCCTGCTGGAAACTGGAGCAGCATCTTTCCAAGAAGAATATTTTTGTGACTTTTTTTTCTTTTGAAAGGGTACCTTTCCTTCACGCTCGACAGAAGTCACCTCCAGAGGCTGAGGGTTTGTGTCTTTCTTTCAATTGCCTTATCAATGCCCCCTTCCCTAGACAGGGATCCCAGATGCCTGGCTTCCCTACCCTCTAATTCCACAATACTGGCCCCGCTATCCCAGCATCAGAGCAGCCAGGTAACAATATGTTCACCTGGATGGCAGCCAAAATCCTTTCACATCTCACAGCTCACTCAGAGATAGGGATTGGGTGATTATCTCTGGCTCTGTCTCTTCCTCCTGCTCTTGTGATGACCCTGGTTCACTTTCATCCCTCACTGAGTGAACTGAATTGCTTTTTTAATTTCTTATTCTGTACAGGGGCAACTGATACTGGCAGAGGTTGGTCCTCTGGTTCAGCTGCTATGCCTGTCACCAGGGTTTGAGTAGTCACAGTGCCCGTTGTTGTGTTTGGGTGTCCTGGTTTAGCTAAGATAGGGTTAAGTTTCCCCAGCAGTGGGGGGGAAACTCTAGCCGGGTTATTCAATACCATGCTGACATCACCTCCTGGCACCCAAGCGCAGGAGATTCGGGGAACGTGTGTGTTGTGCAATCTCTCTCTCACACTGCTGTATCGGTAGATATCTTGCTCTGTTCATTGTTATTACTGTTATTGTTATTGTTGTTGTTTGGTTTGGTGCTGTTGCACTGTTGTATTAAACCTCTCCTTATCTCAGCCCTGGGGCTTTGTATTTCACTCCCTTTGTGGGGGAGGGGCAGCGGCCGCGTGGTCTCAGACCCCGGCAGGGACTAAACCACCACATTGGGGTAGCTGCAGTGCTTGTCGGTCTGTTTTCCCTCCCTTCCCCCTGAGGGTACTGCATATTATTGAGCAGTGGTTGGTAGATAGTGGCTAGGGTCCAGCACAGTGTGGTAGGTTGTGCCTCTTCAGGATAGCCACAACATTTCCTTTCAAATATTCTATCACTTTATCAGGGTCTTGTAGTTGTTCAGGAGTGAAATTCCAAACCATTGATGGTGAGAATTTCTCTAGATACCTGCCCATATTGTCCCACATGCCATGCCACCCATGACTATCCAGCCTTGGGACAGATCTCTGGGTGACTTGATTAAATTTTTGCATAACCCTAAACAAGATGTGAGACACTTTCAGGATACACAGCAATAAGAGCATGCTGGTTTGAATATCCCAAGGATGTTCAAAATTCTCACAAACTGTTGTAATTAGTCTGAAGGAGAAAGTATCCCCCCTGTCCTCCCCATAGATTTGGTGCGATTATTAGTAAATTCTGAGAGAAAGCACCCAAGGTATGTGAATGACAACAGTGCCGCATATAAATACCAGTTTAACCTCATGACCAGTGATGTAATCATATCATAAGTCAACATTACCCAGTACAGTAAAATGATGGCCCTGATCCCTCTCCCAGAGGTGATAAACATCACCCCAGGCAATACATAGTGTATGCAAGTATTTATGGATGTTATGGCAGGACCCCTCTCAATCATCTACCAAAGGACTTGGGAGTCTGTGGAGGTCCTTGCTGGAACAGGCTTTCTAGAGAGATGGTCAATGCCCCATGCCTGTCAGTGCCTTAAAAAGGGTAATTTGGACAATGGTCTTCATAATGGGCTTTAATGTCAGCCATGGAGTGATCAGGCAGTTGGACTAGATGATTGTTGTAGGTCCCTGCCAACTGAACAATTATCCCATTCCATTCCATTCCATTCCATTCCATTACATTACATTACATTCTGTAAATGAAAGCAAGAAAATTGTTTTACGTAAGATTTTCTCTAATTTAGTGATCACCAAGTGTTTATATTGACATTAGAAATTGTGTGCGCCATTGTGGGGTCCACTTACCTTACAAGGCTTAAGGCCTTAAGTAAGTCTTCATGTTGCAAACACTTACAGGTATGAACACCCTCTGATGTTAGACAGACACTGTAGGGACTCTGAAATGCCTGCAGAGACACTTTTTCTTAGATGCAAGTGTGAAAAAATGTTCTAAACTAGTGTCCTCTGAAGCCAAACTTCTGTAATAGACTCTGAATATTAAAGTCAGTAGATCTATTCGTATAAGTTAAATGCCATAGTACTGATATAACTAGAGATCAAGATACCCTATGCAAAATACAGGGAATATGAGCATGGAGAAAAATTTATCATGGGAGCTTACGGTCCAGAACAAACCTGTTATTCACTTCTGATGTATTCTTTCAGATTATCTCATAAAATGTTAATTTTTCCATAGGAGGCAGTATCGAAGAGCTAAACATTACTAAAAGTAAGTAGTATTAAAATACTCGGTAAGAATTGATAGTAAATATTATTAAAATTAAAGGAATAAAACATTATTAAAATATTCAGTTCTATAACTGGTGTTGGTTAGCTAACTGCAAGCTCATCATTTATTCTGTGCTCACATAGGAAGAAATGTCATTATATTGCCTCCTTGCATCTATTAAAATGGGTTCGTAAAGCATTCCAGTGGCTCTGATCACAGTGAGATTTTGACAGTTTCCTCCTGAGATTACAAAAAAACCAACATGGGCACTGAAGTTACAAGAGGCAGCAAACTGCAAAGTGTATGGGCCTCTTGCTGGGCTACTTCCCACATTTTCCCATGGTGTATCTCAGTAAAAGATCCTCAGATTCCCATTCTGGTGGTAAATCAGAAACACACAGAAGGAAGCTCCCTTCCTTCTTTTTACTGCCTCTGATCACTGATTTGCTGCCAGCCAGCAGGTAGGCAAAGCGATGTGAACAGGTCACAAACAAGGTCTTAGCCATGAGAACTGAGGAAAGCAGCTCAATTTCAGGTAAATTTCTTATAACTAGTCATCTCTTAAACCAAGTCCTGTTTCAAAATGAAGGCAAAATAGGAGTATTTTGTTGACTGTATAATTTATCTTTCAAGAAAAGAGAGCTTTTATCTCAGCATTCCAAAGTAAGACCATTTTTTTACCTCACACCAAACAGCTGGCCAGCACTTTCAATGGTGCAGCACTTCCTGCAGCTTACTCAGAAAGTGTAAGAGGACCAAGGGCATGTGGCCTCAGGAAGGTGCTACAACACTGTCAGTGCCTATTACCCAGCCTGTCCTAGATTTCCATTGCTTGCTCAGTTAAACAGCCTTGCCAGAAAGCATTTGTATAAATTAATAATGATGGGTCAATCTGCAGATTGATTCCTAGAATACCAGCACAGCATGGGTTGACATTAAATGTATCAAAATAAGCAAACATCTGAATTACTACCCAGTTGAAAGCTGCAAAGGAAGATCAGAAGTCAGTTGTTTTCTTTTATCCATTCTTTGGTAGAACTAGTGATATGAAAGGAGGTTTGCTTTAATACCAGCCATCTGTGTCACATATAGTCTAACCTGATTAAATGTAATTGCCTTGGGTCCTAGTTTGATTATTTAATCTCCAGAGTTATTTATGCAACTGAAATCAATTTAATATTTTATTCAGTTAAAGTTAATAGAAGATGTACAACTATATAAAAACTTTAATATTTTGTAAATTAAAAAATTTAATCTTGATAAACTGTAACACTTTAATATCTTAAAATACTCCAGTATTTGTTATTATTTTGTTCCATTGAATGGCAGCATTAATGTGTTGCTACACTAGTAATTTTAATTTCCTTCTGTAAAACAAAATGCTCCAGATGATTTAAAGTACTAAGAATGATTTTATCTTAAGTCCTCTTACTACAGAAGTTTTTTACTCATCTTTTCCAAGACAGCCCCTTCTGCAAAACAAAACAGAACGACACAGACCTCATCAGTCTGGAGTGGTCAGTACAATGAGCAATTCTAGCACCAGAAATAACTTATCTCACATCTCTGCAAATATCATCAGTATTTACAAGCCTCAGCAGTACAAGAAATACAGTGTGGTGTTTAACAGTGTATTAGGAGCAAGTAGATACCTCAGCTTGCCAAAATTTAACACACTGAAGTTTGGCACGTAAACCCATAGCTGATGTGTCTACCAGAATACAGAGCTTTGACTCTGTTAGAAAATGGGGTTATTGACAACACTATTTTTTTTTTTAAGTAAATGTGCAGTTTACAGAGCTTAAAAAAATTTATTACAAAAATAAGTAACGTGGCTGGCATCATTCTGATAACAGTATTCACATGTCTGAGGCCACCCCAACTCTTTGCTGTGTATTCAGCGTTTTTGAGAGTTGTATCACACAGTGGTGAATCTTTGAGTAGAAGTGGACACATAAGAACATTAGAAGCTGTGGTATGTGAAAATTCAGTCCTCTAGCTTTATGTCTTATGGCATATCTAATAAGACCCAAAAGCAGGTTTTGGGAAGAGTATATTGGAACATATTCTTGTTATGTTATGGAAGAACTTGCATGTTCCTACTGCATGCCCCACTGACAAATTTAAAACTTGGTCCACTGGCAGAACTCACTTTGTAGATGCACTACAGCAGCCTGTGAATTTACTCAGTTAAATCAGTTTTTGACTGATTTAGATGCCAGTTTTAGATGCTAAAACCAGACCAGAACACAATTGCTGCCAGCTAACACTTAAGCATAAGCTCCTCCATACACCTGAGCAGGTCCCAGCTGATTCTGTACCTGGTATCAGTAATGCAAATTCAAGAACTGTAATGGCAACTTAAATGGGTGCATTTGAACAACCAGATAATTGTATTTTAAGTTTAATTTCATTATTTCTTTTCTTAGCTAGGACTGGGAGTTTCTGGGCAGACAGCAAAGCATGAGAACAGTCAAGGACTGCCCCAGAGAAGGGATTCAGCCCCTTTGTATAGAGCACCAAGGGCTATTCCTGAGCATCACATGTGGCTAAAAGAGGGACAGCAACAAGTCCAGCGTAACTGCTCACAGTCCATGGAATTTGCCTAGCCAGATGACACTTGTTAAACATCTCAGCCTCTCTCACACTCCTATACCAACAGGCAAAGAGTGAAGCACTAATTTTTCTGGTTCAGATACTTTACTCAGTTTAGATACTTAACTCACCAAGGAAGACTTCACAGCAGCTGCCAACCAGCCATAAACAACAAGTCTGGGCCTGTTTCTCTGCTATACTGAGAGCAATAGAAGTGCAACACTAAAATAAAACAGCTCTTGGAAAAAATGAATGAAAGGAAAACCTGGCACTCCAATTCTCAGCACCAGTATGGTGGTCCTTTGGCTCACCCATTCCTCTCTGCCCTCCTGAAAGAAACAAGAGTAAAGAGATGCTACAGTACCACAGTACAATGGTGGTATGGCATTTAACTAGAGGGCCTTACAGGACTCTGTTTTTGACTCCTATTAGAGAGGCCATGAGAAACATTTAGATTCCTTCATTCTTTTGTGCCAGCATCTGTACAGAGCCAGCAAAGACACTTCCACCCTCTTTCTTGGGCCCAGATGCCTGCATAGCATGTAACCCCACACAGGCTGTATACTGTTTCCACGTCCAATTATCCTCCCACACTGGTGTCAACAACATTTCAGTTTTTACTAGAAAATAGCTCAGAGGAAGCCCTCTGTCTCAATGCTTATCATTAGATTGGGATGACTAAAGAAATACATGATATTAAAAGAAAGCTATTGTGAGAAAAACACTGATTAGAACCAGAACTAAAGTTCATTAATATGATCCAAGGTAACAGGGTAGGTCTGCTGTGCAACAAACAAGGGGCAGCTTCCCCTTCCTACAACTCTGAGAGAGAAGAATTAGCTGAGAAATTATGTGCTGGGTGCTACAGTAGGAAATGCTGTTACTACATAAGGGTATAGGGCTAATAGACTTCACAAACTTACCTGACTAAAGCAGCTGTAAGATGCCCACCTGATCTCCATGTTGTGAGGATCCTCCTAATGTCTGAATCACCAAAGTCCTGTTGGAGAGGGTGCAAGATGAGTGATCTGCTCCTTAGCTGTTGTACAACTGAATCATATAAGGACACACTGTCTGCCTCTGGGGAGAGAAAGGGTGTAGCACGCAGGAGGGACACGGCTGATCGATTTGTAACTGCTCCTCACTGCAAGAAAAATGCATCTCTCATGTTATAGAAGAAATTGGCAAGAGATCCAGGATAGGCCTAAGGAATTAAATTACTGCACTTCCATGGGGAAGGTCCCAATGTCCCATTACCCATTACTCTTTATAAAACTCATGTAATTGGATGATGTTCCAGAGAGAGACCTCAAAAATATTTACTTCAGTTCCAAATTTTTTGGACACAGTCAAGGAAGACAATAGCATAAGCTATTAGCCAAAATGAAGACACAGTCCAAGAGAAAAGAGCTGCAGAAATGTGATGGACACACAAATGACTTAAGGGTAGGAAAGATGAATGGGCTATAAGCTAACTGGGAGAATGCAGCACAAATGAAATTTCACCCACAAGTTCTGGCTTTCTCTTGTGGCTTAATTTCAGCAAAAACCAAAAAAGAACAACAACAAAAAAAAAAGTAATGAAGTGTTGTATATTTAAGATGGTGAGAATTCTTTAACAATCCTGAAGCCCCTGTGCTTTCACAGCCTGACTTGAAGCCTCAGCAAGTTTACAGCAGCTTTCTATTTCCATCAAATTGTAGGCAGAAATGCAGTGCCCAGACTTCTTCCAGCTGAAATCACATAGGGACCTGATGCCCAGATGAGAGTCCATGTGTGCTTCCTCCATCCACGAGTGAGTGGTGCTCCCTCCTCAGGTGTGGGCAAGGGAGAGGGGACAAGATGAAGTGGTGGGTGCCAGGAGACAGAGGAACTACAACCAGGCATCCATGTCAGTTGGGGCATCAAAGAGCAGCTTATCAGTGCTGAGAGCGAGAGCACACAGTCCTGGAACTGCAGGTTTGAGCCATTGCCTCTGCCAGCAGCTTCACTCCAACCCTGACCCCATGAGGCAAGTTCACCTTGTGAGCCAAACCACTTCATCTTCTGTCAGGTTCCTTCTCATAAATAGAGGGACTGTAACAGCGCTCAGAGGTGTCCACACTAAGGTGCATCAAAAAAGAATGCAAAGACACCCATGAGAGGGTGTTTCTTCACCCCACCACGTTGCTCCTCTTACAGGCTCTGTTGGCTTGATACCCAAGGCTTTGCTTTATTATCATGGACTGGGTCTAGACCACAGCACAGATCCCAGCCTGCTCTCAGTGAGAAGGGATAGAGGAAGGCAGGAGAGCTTTCTCAGCCACTTATTCTTACTCCTTTATAAATATAGGGGCCTATTTTCCCAGGGAAATGAAAGGTAAACAAAAACAACAAACAAAACACAGGAAAAAAGAACAAGTCTTTTATTTGATTTGCCACATAGCTTGTATTTTCATGTGCTGAAGTGCAAGGGTTTGGACAATAGGCCCAAGCCAGAGCTGACCTGTAAGATGAACCCTCTGTACCTTTATAGTCAATGACTAGTGCATTAGGTTATAACAAACTGCTAACACTTTAAGGACTTTTTGCTGATATTCCAAGAATTTATGCCAGACCATATACATTAAGGGCTTTTGCAAATCTTGTGCAACTATTAAAATATTATGCTGATAGAATGTCTAGATGAGATATTTCAGGAAACCCTACCAACCACACCCAGGGCTCTGGCCAAGCCCTGCTCTCAGTTTGTTGTGGGGCAAACCACCAGATGTTTCTGCACAAAAAGATATGCAAGTCATTCTGACTTGCTGATTTTTAGTATATAAGGCTGGACCCTCTTGCCGCAACTTTGGATGTCACACCTACGGATGGACACATCGCTTAGGACTTCCCACTTGCAGGGAAAGGCTCTCCAAATCCTCACTGCAACTGGGGCTCCCCAGCGACTGTGGATCTGGATGATGGTAAATTATGCAAGTGGTGATGTATTTTTCTTAATCACTATTCTCTCCATTGTGTAGTAATGATTAGATGCATTACCTTGTATTGTTGTCTTTCTTCAATTTTGTATTTTTCTTATTGCTTATTTTCTTCATTATTTGTTTATATCCTTTAATTATTAACAGTAAAATAAGCCTATTTTCTCCACTCTGGTGTTTGAGTTTAATTGGCATCCTCTCAGCAAAACATGCGCTCCTACTCATGTGTGCTTTCAGAGGCAGAGAAACAGAAACCCAAGGCAAGGGTTGAACCAGACCTGGCAGCTTAAGCTTTTATAGGTTAGCAGACATCTCTATAAAAGGTTTAGCATGTTCATCTCTACTACCAGAGGAAGTCTGTCACAGGAAGATTCACACTGTACTTACAACAAAGCCCAGATTCTGCTTTTCATTTGTTCTGAATAGCACAGACCATCCCTAAGACAATACTTTTATTGTGTTCAACAATTACTAGGGACCCAAATCCTGGAGTCTTAAGTCAGGGCCATACTGTCTCTTAGATTTACTTTAAGGCATTGAGGTATGCCAATAGCTTAGAGCAGCCGACCTACTGCATTAGAGAACATTTCTGTTTCTGTGCAGAGCCCCTGGGTCAACTGACATTATCACAGGTAGAGCCAGGTAACATTTTTACAGCACAGGTAGAAAGCACCCACACACTCCATATTCCCACAGAGATATGAGCATCCACAGCCACTGACTGAATTGTGTTCACATACATCTTTCGCTGGGAGAGAGAGTTGAAGAGGAAGCATTTGGCAAATTTCACATCAGGAAGCGATAATCAAGACAGGGGGTTCTTAAAAAAGTCTCATCAGCCTTCAATAAATAAGCTTTTGCTATCTTCAGGGAACTGTACCTTGAAGTTCTTGGAGCAGCTAGCTGGAACTGATTGCTGTGCTGACTTAGCATTTGGACAGGGGGAAAAGAAAGAAAAGGAAGAAAAGCAATGTCAAACTCTGCCTCCAAGTATCTCTGAACAGGACATGGTGGTGAGGCAAAAGTAATTAACAACCTACAGAAGAACAGCATCACTGAAAGCACACTCTGGAGAAGACACCAGTATTTCATGCAGTCTCCAAGTGATGTGTGCAACAACAGCAGCTGGAAATCAAGTGTTTTAAACCAGTTGATTGTGAAACACCAGGTATCCTCAGAGGAGCACTAACTGCCAATATAGGGGGGGGGGGGGGGGGAAGTTGTAAAATTTTCTTTAGATGGGGAAGACAGAAAAAAGGTAAAAGCTCAGAAGAGCCTGTGCAGAGTGATTCATGGTTGAAGAGGTAGGTTAGAGTTGTAAGTGCTAACTGGGTCCCTCACATAAGCCCAGTTTGGACTGGTAGGAGAAAGGACTGTGAAGAACTCTGAAAATGACAGAGGCTTCTGAAAGGGAGCTAGTCTTTGACAAAGTAAAAAATTTGCCAAACAATAGAAATTGCACAGTACAGACAGAAGACATAATTTCCTGAACTGCTGGCTTAAAGAATAAAGCTGGCACAACTTTCCACTCCTTTTCTCTGAAGGCTTGACCACAACTTCACTGAACTGTACCTTGAAGTGTTTCTCACAGAAGCCAGTTGGAAGTGGTTGTGTTGAGCTGAGGAACAGTACTCAGAAGCCCGAGCTCAGACAAAGGATGAAGCAAACTGGTGTCAAAGTCCTCAGCTTTCAGCCATTTCTGACCAGGTCATGGTTCTAGGCAAAACGTATTGAAAGCATTCTGAGTGGAGGAAGAGCATCCACTAGGACTCTATTGTTGAAAGAATTAATGTAAGAAATAACCCCTTTCTTTCTTGAAACATCCAAATATTTAGATCACAAAACTCTAAACTGACTTCGCTACTGAGGCTGGCATCTCACAAACTTTGCCCCAAAATGTCCAGTGGAAGGGCTGATAATGTTATGCTGTTGTAATTTCAGATTCTCTTCTAATAATGTCCATTAGAACAAAACCAAACCAAACCCTCAGGCAGAAAAGAACATGGATCTCGGTGTTAGAGCTCACAAAAAATATAAACATATCATATGGGGCTATGCATGCTCTGGCAAACAGCACCCGTCAAGGAAATACCCAGCATTTGGAAAGCAATACAACTGTAAGGGATTGCAGCACTTTGTAGGAGTATGCAACACCACCACATGGACAAAGACAATGGCAACAGATCTCACCATTGAGGTCAGAGGAACTTTTCTAGCAGCCTGCAAGCAAATAGATTCTGGCATTTCCGCTTGACTGCAAGAAAATGCACAGATGTGATGCCAGAAACACTGATAGTACTGAAGAAGAGCTACAGAAATAGCAGTTACATTCAGTGAAAGCCAGAGCCAACCATCATGAAATTAAGAATATGCATTAAAAATATATAACCAGGTAAAATGGAATCTCTTCTAGCACTCTCCAGACACACACTGCTATTTAGTAAGCTGTTCAAATGGTTTTCGAACTGCACATAATATTATTGTTCATTACTGTTATTAGCTGGCTGAGAAAGAAGTAGGCAGGGAGACGCCCCTTTCAGAAGGAGTCACACGAACCAGGTGGCACCAGCTTCAGTGTTGAGCATGAGGGAGGGCTGTGTTACACGGAGCCACCCAGCTGAAATGCATATGCTGAAAGAAAACCTTTCAGGTTCACTGCTTAAAAAAATCATTAAGAAAGCCATCGATGAGATAAAACTACCCAGCTGGTATTGTCCCCTGTTAGAACAAGTTCCTAACAATTAGGCAGGAATAACATTTTTTCTTTCCTTAATGAGCTGCTTATTTTCTAGAGATACTGTATGCATTAGTGTCTCATGATTGTCCCTGGTTTTGTTGCAACCATTTTAAGTCATAGAGGAACAGTCAATACCCTTTTTCTCCTCCTCCCCATAATAGCAAGTTTCCATTTTCCACTTAGAAGTATTTTTAAAGTAGCAGCCACAAGAAGAACAAGAGCTGGAGCCTTTTAATTTCCAGCTAATACAGTATTCCCTTGAGTGATTCTATTCTGTGGTTTTGAATGCCTTTGGCATAGCAGAGATTAATTACTGGACAGTGACTCACAGGGACACTTGGCTGCAGTGTGTTGGATTTTATAATGGGAAGGGAAATGAAGACACGTGAACTGTTTTGCTTTTTGCAGTAGGCAGTAACCCTCACTCCGTGAAGTTTCATCTATGGGTGTTGTCCTTAAATGGGAGAGCTACACCTTCCACTGAATGCAGTGATATAGTCATAGCTGATTGTTAAAGTTGTGTGGGACGAGCCTAAAAATGAATGATTTGCTCTAAAATAAGTTATACAAGGAAGACCAAAATAAGTTATGCAAGAAAAACACCACAGTTCAGGTAGTACTCTATACCTGCCCTGCACCAAAATAAAAACTATGTGGCAGTCCAGTTAAGTCTAGCAAGAGCACAGAACAACACTGCTACATGCTCTCTCCCTTCCACTGTCCCTCTTAGTTCCTAGGGGAAAGAGAAGTTTATTCCTTACTCGCTATATATTTAAGGTTCCTATATATAGTAAACTGAAGCAGACCTCAAGAAAATTTTCATTTTCTATTCTATCTATCTAAAAAATAAAAAAAAAGCACCACTGCAACACCAGCACTTTTCCAGAGAAGGAATTAACTGCTCAGGTAAAGTCACTACTTGTGCTAATAGAAATTTTCAGAAACCAGAGCAGGTAAGCAGGGTTTGGTCTTTAATTCAGACAGGCAATTTGATGAAGAAAGATATGCAGGGCCTGTCTCCCACTGCACCAATATCCATTTAGTGTGCGCATTTGTGTATATCTGGATTATTCAGAGTTTTCTGAGTTTTATAAGTGTCCTTTCACCAGTCTGAAGGCCAATTTTTCTTTCTGTATATAACATTCACCAGCAGAGCAGTTATGACCAAGATTATGGGCTAAAACCTGTCGCCTGTGAAATAATGAAAATAGTTTACAATCCACTTACTTGCAAAGATTCCCAACAGAGCATTTCCCTCTCAGAAACAAATATCTGAACAACTTCAGAGCCCTACACTGCTGCCTGCTTCCCTCCTGTTATAAGGAACAACAGACAACTCAAGAAACAAGAAAGAGGCACTCATGATTCCCCACTAACACAGAACCCTTTAAGGACCATTTGTTACTTGCTTTAAGGAGCACTGAGGCTGAGAATTAGGGAGCCAGGCTTGCTCTCTGATTCAACTAGTCAAGAATTTTCCAATAAAACTGAGGTTTGGAAGGCTTTTTCAAATGAAAAAATTGAATTTGACATTTTTTATTACTTCATAGTGCCTAGCAGAAGACTTATTTAACACAGTAGATATCCAACAAACACATCAATCCATATGTGCCTGTCCAAATTGTTTATTTTTCCTATGATACACAGTTCTTGTAAAGCTGCTGTACTTGGAATTGGGGTTTTACCACTGCTTGTCAGCCCTTGTATCCCCTTGCAGACACAGGGTGGCAAATGAGTCCTGGCAGGCAAAACAACCAGCAGGCTGCATGAACAGGGCCAAAGGCTACACTTCATATAAGGTAAGAATTTGATCCAAAATGCCCTCTTACCTTTAGCATCAAGCCAAGATCAAGTCCAAAATGCCCTTCAGTCTTGGCACAGAGTCGAAAGCTGATGAACAGTCCTGCAATTAAAGCACTTTCCTCACTGTGCCAATGCCCCTGACTTGGGACAGATGGCACTGCCACAAGTCATAGTGGGCTGGAGGACTGCCAAAAAAGCAGAAAGACAAGAGAGATTCCTACCTGAATTCTCTCAGGGAAATGACAGCGCCTGAAGCTCCAAACCTTTCCAAGGTTTGTGGGATCAGGCATCACTAAATGCATTAAATGACTGTCTTCACAACCACATGCTGAGAAAACATGCAGAAATTCATTAAGCCCTTGTAAAACAATGGCTGCGTAAACATCTCTCATAAGCTCAAGTGTTTTGCCTTGCAACTACAACATGCCTGGTAGGTGAGCTGCACAGGCAAAGGGTCCATCTTCTTCAACTCCCAGCACCTCTGTTAACCTACTCTGCCAGGTACAGCAAAAGACATATGGCAGTGCTGACACAAAAGCCCTGAAAGCCAGTGAGTTCTAGCTCATTTAATAGGTTTACACCCCTGGGAGATCTTAGGGTCTAAATTGAATAGTTAACTGGGTCTTAAAGACATACCCTCAATGAATAAGCTGCATTTACGATCAGTTGTTAGTTAATAGGAAATTACAGAAATGCCTCTCTTTTTAGTCTACTCCAGCAAAAAACTGACTTCTGAGAAAACACCACTACCACACATACTCCCCAGTGCCCAGAAGCTTAGAAAAATTATCAAAAAGCAAATATTTTAAGAGACTGTGCCCAGATCAAATAGAGTACTGCAGAAGGCACCAGTGCAATACAGTGCTTGTAAAGAAAGAGATTACAGCATTTTCGTGAGAAAAAGAGACTCATAGTACAATTTATGGTTGGGAAGTTAGTCGCACATTGCATATGGCATAATTGATAGGGCGTTATGAAATGTATGCACACAGCTTTCTGAAGGATCAAGATCCGAGTCCAAAATTTCTTAAATTTTCAACTATACAGGGTGGACCCTATTTTATTTCCTTACATGTTATTACAGTTTCTTCAACGAAAAAATACCCTAAAGAGTCAGATTTCTAAACAAACTCTAATATTTTCTACAGCACACCCACTCAGTGCTCTGGGATCCTGATGTCCTCTAGTGCGCATGTCTGTGATCACCCATTATACCTGAAATTGCATAAAGCCTCAGACATCAACAAGTACATTAGATAAGGATTTGGTATTAAGTGAGCATGTCATGAACTTCAAACAACCTAGAAGCTTGACACAACGTTCTTATTCTTAAAATGTCAATGTTGGTAATTCATTGTAACAATTCCTCAGTGCTAGCAAATGTTGTCACAGAATGAAGTACAAAAGAGATTGAAAGTTGTTGGACTCATCGTATTGCCCTAAGCAGAACTAAGTGTCTCCTAACACAGCTGGTCAGAGCCTAGGACTAAATGGGAGTGGCAGCTTTATTTATTTACAGAGTTCTTTGCACACTGTGTCCATGATCCTATTCTCATTGATTTCAGTGGATACTCTCTCATTAAATTTAGTGAGCACAAGAGAGGCTCACTTAAGAGGAAACTGCTTGAGATATGCAATGCTGGTTTAGCAAAGTAGTAAACTCCTGCAGTGTGAAGGAGTTACTGCTTCCTTTAAGTGTATTTGGCTGTTGTTTGGATTTCTGCACAGGTATGTATTTTTTAAATATGCACTTCTTTTATCTCAGAGAATTTTACTTTAAAAAAAGTTAATTTCAATAGTCAAATGAGAGACTTTGAAAAAAACATTTCATTCCAAAACTGACGGTTCTGCAGATTTCTAACAGCACTTTCCTGATTACTGAAGTAGGAAATGACAAATGACTAGCCATGCCTGCACTAGATATACCTTTGCCTTTGACCTTGCAAACAACTTTTCCAGCAATAGCAGTGAAGTAGGAATCTCCTGCATGCAGCACAAAGTAATGCACTACATAGAGAACGGGCTGACTTGCCTACTCAAGTAAGGTAATGTGGCACATGTCAGAGTGCTGATAAAATAACTGAAGGACATATAGTTCTTTTGCTAAAACTGCATTCCTTTCTCACTGAAATTGTGCAGCTAGGCCAAATGCTTATCGATAAAGCAGCTTGTTCTGAGACACTATCCTTGAATAGAATAAGATAAAGGGGTAGTACTAGTGTAAACTGGTTCTGTAGATAACAAGGTATGTAAGCTTAATAAGGAGTAGGACTGAGCATGCACAGAAGCCAAGTTCAACTAATGGACACAGTGAGGAAGACTATCGATGACCACCAAAGACCACCGAAGAATATGAGAACACATTTACATATGTTAATGCATTCCAAGAAATTTTATGAATATGATAATCATTCATCAGAAAACTGATGCATATGTATATGTTAGCTGTATATATTTAGTGCTGTTAGAGACCCCGGCAAGCACATTAAGTGGAGCTATCCCCTGTGCCTCTGGTGCTGCAATAAAGAATGCTTACTTTCTAAATCTCTAAATTGAGTCTTAGAGCGTTATTTTAGACCAGTTGTTTATGGTAACAGTGCAATTATTTTTCCATAGAAACACCTGCTAAATAGATCTTGCAGTTTTAAAAACAGGTTTCTCCAAGAAGTGAGTGAAAATATTAATTGCCCCAAATAATGAAAGCTTGTAATGTCAGCTTTAAGCACAAGCAAAGCTGACTTGGATAGCCAAATAGACTCCAGTCACAGACACCCCAGATCACACTCCTTCTCTTGTGCCTGCTCAGTGTAGCATGTTCATGTCCCCTTCTTGAAAAGGCTAGGAAAAAAAGGAGCAGAAGAAGTTTTACTGCCTGCGTGGCATCTCTACCTCAAAGATAGAAAATGCTTGTGAGAGAGAAGCTGGAGTCCCCAGCCTGGCAGACAGGGCTTCAAGGAGATTTGGGTTTTTTCAACATTTTCTGAAACTTGCAGATGAGGTACCTGATGGAGACTGACAGTATCAGCAGATTCACAAATGGCTCAGGCATGGCCCTGTACAAACGGTCCATAAAGAGGTGCCACAAGAAACAGACACAGATGTAACCTTTTCACATCCTGTGGGAGACTGAAATGTCAAATGATTGTCTCAAAGCTCGATTGTGTGTGGGCTTTGAGTCATGGGGTGGTGTCAGTAACTCCTTGACCATTCATCAAGGACCAGCTGTGGCCTTTGAATTAATCTAGGGAATGTCACCCAAGGAAGCAGGAGAGTATCGAAGGATGCACGCTCCCATTCCCTTGCAGTTGACTGACAAACTCCTTAGATAAGCCTCAAAGAGGGGAAACGTTCTATTGTGTATATCAGACACCATGCATTCATTGCTAATGACTTCACGACTTCACCATTGAACTGGTAAGAGGTGAGCATTTCTGCCCCAGAAGCCGGATGATTGCTCAAGAAGCATCAAGTCAGCAAAAACCTCTGGGAACAGAGGAAAAACTAAAGGTGGACAGATATGCTAATCAGCTGATAAAAAGGCGACAGAAAACTTTGCTGTGTGTGCACCCACCACCAAAGAACTGCAGACTGAGTTCCAGTGGGACACTGCTGGATCCACAGTGGTGACTATTCTTGTGACTCTGTTCCGGATACTTGCTTGATTTCTGTCTTTTCCTTCCATTCTGTCCTATTGTTACCACTCTTCACTTTTAATAATAAAAGTTGGTTTGGGTATATGGCATTTGACCTCGTTTGTGTCTTAATCTTCCTCTTGGGAACATATAGAAACCTCCCCCGACACTGGACCAGGACACATCCCTAATTCAACAACAGTGGATGCCTGGGGAATACAATAGGAATGAAGCATGGAAAGAGGTAAGTCTTCCACATTTCAAGGAGCCACAAACAGTGCCCTGTCTCAGTCTGGGCTAATACTTCATTGTCTCCTTGTAAGTTAACACTGCGAAAGGTGCAAATGACAGCACCTCTGAGGGTGGCAGTGGTGCCACCTTAGAAGTGGGGGCAATAACAGTACGCTAGGAATGGGGGCAATAACTGTACACTAGAGACATGCCCTCTGCTTCTGCCCCAGAAACACACTGCCCCATCACTCTGCTCTCAGGTTGGCCCCTTGCCAAAGGGGATCATGTAGATATCCCATGAAGTTGTCTTCGCAGGTGCACAGACAGGCCGGACAGAGACTGAGGTATGAATTTCCTCTCACCATGAAGAAGCTAGGACTTTTGCCTTCGGTGCTATTCCTTTAGAAGTCTTTTCAGCTGCAGACATGTCAGGACATCATGCCATGTCATGACATGTCATGACTGCATGCACCTCCATCTGCTTGCATCACTACATTATGTGTAATAAAAGGAGACCTGGAAAGGCGTTCTGCAGCTGCAAAACCGAATTTGTTGCGTAAGGAGAAGGCTAACAACAGAAAAAGCAAAATCCATTTTGCCTAGTCTACTGGAAGGCCTTGAAATGACTTTGAGCATCTGCAATCAGCAATGTCTTAGTAAATGTATTTGGTGGATGGGAAGAAGTCATACAGTTTTGGGAGGATTGTTCAAGAAATTGTCAGGAAATATTCAGAAACATTTTTTGATTTTTCATCTTTTTTGACTTTCTTACAAATCACATTAAGAATACTCACAGCCTTCACCTTAGGTGCCATTGATATATCACAGTGGACATGTAAATCCTGTAACTAGTAGTGCTCTGAGGAACACCTGGGGGTGTTGATTGACAGCCAGCTGAACATGAGCCAGCAGTGTGCCCAGGTGGCCAAGAAGGCCAATGGCATCCTGCCTTGTATCAGAAATAGCGTGGCCAGCAGGGACAGGGAAGTGATCTTACCCCTGTACTCGGCACTGGTGAGGCCGCACCTCGATTCCTGGGTTCAGTTTTGGGCCCCTCACTACAAAAAGGACATTGAATTGCTCGAGCGTGTCCAGAGAAGGGCAACGAAGCTGGTGAAGGGTCTGGAGCACAGGTCGTATGAGGAGCGGCTGAGGGAACTGGGGTTGTTTAGTCTGGAGAAGAGGAGGCTGAGGGGAGACCTCATCGCCCTCTACAACTACCTGACAGGAGGTTGCAGAGAGCTGGGGATGTCTTTTTAATGAAGTAACAAGCGATAGGACAAGAGGTAATGGCCTCAAGCTGCGCCAGGCAAGGTTTAAACTAGATATTAGGAAGTATGTCTTTACAGAACGGGTTGTTAGGCGTTGTAATGGGCTGCCCAGGGCAGTGGTGGAGTCCCCATCCCTGTTGGTGTTTAAGAGTCGGGTTGACATAGTGCTTAGGGATATGGTATAGTTGACAATGGTCAATGTTAGGTTAATGGTTGGACTAGATGATCTTCAAGGTCTTTTCCAACCTAGACAATTCTGTGCTTCTGTGATTCTGTGATACATGATAGCAATTGGATTGTACCTCAAGCACCAGATACTCAGGTGGAGTGAAGATGAAAGATGTATTGCTGTATTTTATAATGTGTGTCTCTCTATATCCTTCCCGGATGGTACATTCAGTTCTTTAATAAAGCCATGTGGATGAAACAGACACATGCCTGTGAAAGGGCCCAAACAAACAAATCTCTGAAGACTGAACTGTGATGCATGAAAATTTTGCTTGTCTTTTACATCATTTGTTTCAAAGCTTTGCTTGTGTTTTTTGTTTCCCAGGGACTCCTTAACTGTTTCCCTAGCCCTCTTTTGTCTGTTTAGATCTCCCTATGTAAATCACTGAGAACAGACTCAAAGTCTTCAAAGGACACTTGGGCAACTCCTAGAATGGGCAAACTGAGATAAGGGGGACTCAAACAAAAGGACACAGAGATTCTATTATAGGGAGGATGATCTTGCTGATTTAGGAAGAAGACACCTGGACTTTACTTCACAGTGAATGCTCTGGAAAGAAGGTCAACTACCGTGAAGAAGACTGCTTACTTCTTCCCTTGACCACCAAAGACCCTCACTCTATTTTTACTATGCATGCTTGGACTATATAAATGAATTTTGGGAACTCATAAGACACGCTTTTCCAGGAAATCTAATGAATATGTATGATTTGTATGTAAACTGATGTCTCTTGTTAGTTCTTGGGAGCCCTTATGGTGGAGAATCCCCAGGGCAACCCCAGTGCTGCTAATAAAGAGTACCTGTTTAACAGTTATATTGGATTCTGATGGTTGAGTGAATTTCTTTGTTTCACCTGCTTCTAAAATGTCAAATTAAGCTTCTTGTTTGACCTTTCTGTTACTTTTCTGGAAAATCCTTTCATCCATAGTGAAGCTGTGTGTATTTTGCTGCACTGTGTCAAGAGAAAATTACTGAGACCAAATTCCTATCAATGAACCATGGAAGGCAAATGCAACAGCTTCAGTTATTTCATTAAAAAGATTAATTTACTTTCTTTTGCCTGCAGGCAGAGAGATGTGAAGTAGTAATCCCTGGAGTACATTAAACCTTTATTTCTGACATTAAAAAAAATCTTCAAGGATTATATCATAAAACAAGGAAGTACATAATATTACAGATAATGACCCACATATCCACATCTGAACACATAGGGTAATCCAGCCCTAAAATGTCTGGTACTTTCTGACTTTCCAGTTCAGAAAATAAAAGGTTGTAACCTTATTTTTTATCACAATTCTACGTTTCTGCCTTCTGTATCCATAGATACCTTCTTCCCCCCCTTGCAGTTTTCCTTCATCAACCCCAAAGCTGGAAATAAAATTACAACAAAATTGCTGTCACTAATAAAAGACTTATACCAAAGATGAGAAAATCCATGAGGAACATGAGAGCACAGGAGAGGGAGCAAGCAGTGTGTGTCAGGGGGAAGCTTTGACAAAGGGATCAGAAAGCGACCCGCTCCAGACACCAGACAAGCTTGCTATTCTTCTGAACATCACTCACGTCCATCACATTCAGATTTCTGTCTCGTAATTTTTCTGCCAAATTTGAAGTCTTCAAAGAGCTGTGACTATGGAGACACTGTCAGACATATGGGTACTACAGACTAGACATAGGCCCTGACGTAATGTTGAGGGTTGTTTTCCAGACAAGACAGATAAATTAAAAGGCCTCTCTCACTGGGAGGTTTTGTGGGTTTTTTTCTAGAAGAAACTGTACATTCCCTTCCTGGTTTTGCTTGTGTGTGCTCTTGTAGAGGATACTTTATCCAAAAACAGCCTATGGCTATAAATTGGTATGGCCTCATGGTTTATGGTCATTCCCATCGGATGGAGTTCTGGCACTGGAAGAAAATTGTCCTTTGGATGAATGATTCACTTGGACTGTAGATGGTATATTGACAATGAGGGTTAATAAGCAGCAAAGTAGTTTACTAGGAATTGAATGCTATATCCATGAAAGTTATCAAATACTCTCATCCCCTATAATGTACATTGGGTCAGACGTAAGTACACCCTGCACTAAGTCAGCAAGGGTTTGTTGTGTTAAAGGTTGTGCAGGTTTCTGCCCTACTGAAATTAAAATGGACTTTATTATTAATGTGAAGGGACACAGCATTAGACAGTTGGCACAAAAAAGATAAATGTATTTGGAAGAAAACCTCTGAAGTAATTCATGAAAACTGTGTAACCTCTACTGGAAAAGTATCTATGAAATTAGACCACTGACTTGTTTACAATATAATTAGGACATATTTATCAAGGAGAGGATTAGCCAAGCCAAAATCTAATCCTGGACAGAACAAGGGACAGAGTCTGAAGGAACTGATGACCCCTGCTATTCATTGTAAGGCCAGTTTTGTTAATCTTGTTCTAAATTGGACAATTTCACAATCTGAATAGTCCTACATCTAAGATCAATGCTTTGACCTCACTAAAGTCAATGGACTAGTTATAAAATAAAATCTAAATTGTCAAAAAGTCCCTTTTCTTATTATTCTGAACTAGAAATCTAAAGTTTTAGTGTTCAAAGAGATTTGAAGTAACATACTCAAAAGCAAATAAAAGGCTCCATATCTATGGAGATAGGAACTCTCTTGACAAAACTACTCTTCATCAAAATCCATTGATAGTATTTTGTATACTAAGAAAATATATTAAATGTTTGCAGTTCCTTTAAAATTATTTTAGTACTGCTTGCATAAGCTCTGGGAATGAATCTGCCTTTCAGAAGCACAGATTAATTTGTAGTATTACTTCTGATTTTGCTAGGTTTTTTTTTTTTTTATTTAACCTACAAATTTCTTCTTTTTTGTCCCTCCCCTATTTCACTGGGGTGTGGGGGGGTAAACAACTGGCCACATAGCGATTTGTTACCAGCTGAGTTCAAACCACAACAGTTTAAACAGTAGTCCAAAACGGGAAAAATGCAGTAGTGGCTCAACGAACTGCAGCCTGACCGCACCAGAGAAACTCCTCCCAGCCGATCCAGAAACCGAAAAACAAAAAAAAACCACACGTGAGAGCACATGCCTGCCTATATGCTGAGCTTTGACGTCACATGACATGGAATGCTCCAATGATCGATCCAGACCCAGCCCTTCAGCTGTGCTCCATCTCAGCCCAAGGAAAGTTAACTCTATCCTGGCCGAAACCAGGACAGTCTGAAAAAAAGAAAAGAAACTGACCGGCGTGGGAGCTTTGACCTGCTCCGTCACTGACCTGGGACGGCTCACCCCTCCTTAGACAATCTGGTGTCCCACTCTCCCCGGGAGTCACTGTATTGATGCCAGCCTTAGCTTGAATGCCCGCCCACTCGGCCTAGCGCACTGCAGCCCAGAACTCCTGGGCTCAAGCGATCCGCAGGCTCAGCCTCTCAAGTCACTGGGACTACAAGCACACGCCGCCACACCTGGATCAATATGGTGACCTTGACTATATATTGTTATTTTTCCCAGACCTGGCAAGACTCAACATCAGTTCAGCTATATATTTGCCATGTGACTGGTTGTGCAAATGCCATAAACAGTTCTGACCAGCACATTAACAGGATGCAATAAATCCACAGGGCATTGCTACTGTTACTGGACAGCTGATTTTGAGCTCTAAGTTTAGATGGTTTGCAAGGTCTGGCATGATTAAGCAATAGTTGACACATACTGTGGTATCATAATTCTGATATCCATGAATCAAAGGCCTCATGGTCTTAACTGAAAACTTATTAAAATCAATAAGGAAAAAAAAAAAAAGAGAGAGACTGGAAAAATTCTTAGTGAGTTGAAATCAGCTTTGAATCGCTACTTGAATTCGTTGCTTTGGGTTTGGTCTGTAACATCTGAACACAGGTTCTGCAGAGACAAAGCCAAAGCGAACACAGACTGAAGGACCTTAGGGCCTAGCTTGTGCCTCAGGACCGGGTCCTGGGATGGCAGCCCATCACCAGCCTCCTGCAGCGCCCAGCCACAGTCGGGAGCAGGCACCTGGCTCTTTACCATGTCATGTCTCCTTGCTTTTCTTACAGAGATGAACCGAAAGGAGGTGGTGGGGATTACTAAGGAATGAACAACTTCTAAGTGGGGCCCAGAGGAGCAAAGGCAGCTTTAGAAGCAGAACCAATTGCCACTGTACTTGGGTTTTTAGAACATTTCAATTCCATTTATCCCCAGGGTCACTGCTGTAGTGCAGTCACCGTGCTATTCATGATGCTCTGCCTTGCTGATCTTGGATAGAGCAGCTAATGAGATCAGCCTACAGCTCTGTATTGAAAACACTGGGAAATCTAACCCCTACACCCAGTCCTCTTTTCTCCTTTGCTCCTCAAGTGCAGGTGGACTTATTTTGCATATGTGTCAGTTTTTTAGGTTAAAAATACACCCAGTGAGAAACTGCCCATAAGCAGAAAGCAGTGTTTAACTCTTAAAAGGACACTAGGAAGGATAAATTAGACTGAGTAATGTCAGACCAATGTGTATGAATTATAGATAAAACCATAAGGAATTACATGGAAGTTTACTCCTGTAAGGTTTTGGTGATAGCAGAAACCACAGGTCTCACAGTGAACTCAGAAAACATGTTAATTTCCTATTTCTAATTCATGTAACCCCTTCCCACCCCCAAGAAATCTGAAGGTAACTTGTTTTAGAAGCACTGACTGGTAATGCATGTAGAGTCCTTAACTGCTAAAACCCCTGCACTTAACATGCTGGATCATCTCAGTTGAAACATCCCTCCATTACAGCATGGACAAACATACAAAACACATAAAGCATGTGAATAACTGATCTTTTTCAGTTTTCTGTCAATTAAAAAATTGATGAAAAAATAGCAAATCAAATAAAGCACTTTATACATTTTAAAAATTAAATTTGTTTCATCTTTCATGTGGAAGATATTAAACAAGGGGTTTTTTATATGCAGTTGGGGAATTTTTAAAGAAAAACTTCATTGTTTTGATTTAAAAAATTAATCTTTGACTTAAAAAGTTGGCAAAAACAATTCAGTAAAACCAGATGAGTTCTTGGAATCTTTTGGTGTTGTCACATCCATCTCTTGTCAGCATAGTCACAGCTGAGACACTTGCTTCAATTATATGTACAATACCACAATGCATACATTCACCTTTTTGCTTTCCCCCGTATACCTACCTGCACAGATGCTGAAGTCCCCCACCAGTAAATGTATGGCAAAAAAACTTATTGACAGGCAAGTCTTTTAAAGAAAAATTATAGTACATTATTACCACCACTGACTCTTCCCCAGATTTGGAGGTAAGACTGTGATTTTGGTAAGTGCATAAACGCCCCGTGGTGGTTATGTAATTCAACTAGGAAAATAGTTGTTTGTGGGATGTGTCAGTATATCCATTTCTTTGTTGGGCACAGCCAATAAAGTGCTTCATCAGAAGTGGTTCACAATGTTGTTGAAATCTCCCGCAGAAGAGCCAGAAACTGTTTCAGGCAAATTCTCTCATGGAAGATATCTTATTTATTGCTCTTGGCACAACTACAAAATGGAAGTATTTAATGAACCATAGCAGATTATGTCAGTGGCATCTACTTTAGTATGACTATTCAGTTGGAAGAAAGAGGAGGAATTGGTTTGCTGCAGCATAAGCTCTGCCAGCAAAAGTTAGCTGTCACAAAAGACACAATATCAGTTGTATCCTCACCTGGTCAAAAGATATCAAAACCAACAAAACAGACAGGACAAATTGACAGGGTTATGAAACAAAGAGCTTCACTCAACAGTCAGAATTGATTATAACTGTTCAGCAGGTATTCTTTATTAGCAGCACTGGGCAGCACTGGGGATCGCTCCACCATGAGTGCCACGCTTACTAACAAAACACTCTGACTAATATACACAAAAAGCATATATATTCATCAGATTCCTTAGAAAAGGCAGTCTTATGCTAATGGGTTCTCAGAATTCATTTACACAGTCTGAGCATGTGTAGTAAAAATAGAGTGAAGGTCTTCTCCCCTCCTTAGTGGTCCACACAGCCTTCCTCACACTGTCCATTAGTTGAACTTGAGGTTTCCCGTGTCCATACATGGTCATAGAGTTACCTCATCCGTCCTTCAGCTCCTGTTTGTTCCAAGGAGGTTAGTTTAGACCAGATTCCAGTCACCTATCTTGACACTGGCATCTTCTTAGACACTTGTTTTTTTAGGTTCCTGCTATTAGGGATGTACACAGGGAGTTTTTCAGACTGCCCAAGATCTGTCTTATCTTCACTAGGCAAGGAGTTAAAGGTTTCAAAACATCTTAAAAGTAGGTAATGACTACAGAGGGTAGTTAGGAAAAAAAGTATAAATGAAATTACATACACTGCAGTAAAATACGGGAAAAATAAAAGCTAGTAAAACAAAAGTGATAGTTAATGTTAAGACTAAATGTCCTACTTTACAGGTCCCTGAACATTAGCAATTTTACGTATACTTGTAGCAACTTCCCTTCAGTTAAGTAATGGACAGGAAAAGGCTTTTAGAGAAAGATATCTTAGTTTTGAGCAAATGAGGTGAAGGAGATGGTATCTGAATTAAAAAAAAAAATCTCCTCTTTCTTTTGAGTTATATCTGATGATTAGTTATAGATGATAAATCCTCTAGAAATAACAGATAGACTTGTGCATAAAGTCAGGAAATAGGTTTGCCGCTATTCCAGCAGTCCTTCCACCATCCAGCAGAGATGGTCTGAAAATATGAACAGGATATGGCATACAGAAAAAAATAGTTCAATCTCTTTGTAAAACATAGAATTAGAAGGTGCTTTAAGAATTTGCTTTTTTATTTACTTTGCATTCAAATTTCAAGGGGCATGGCAGAGCATCTGGCAACACAAACTGAATTCAAGAAATAAATGTATCAAATTAGCAAATTGTTCTCTCTGAGAACATGAAAGCTGGGGAGAAAATTAAATTATAATTACATTTGAATACACATAAAATTTGTTGATTAAATGAGAGTTGACAATTAAAAGATATAAATCTAAAGTTTAACCTCAAATGCAAAATAACAGCCCACACTATAATCTGTACACTTTACATAACAATATAGCAATAACGGTTTTGAAGTCGGCAGTTAAATAGCCTTATTTATGTAGAAATATGTAAGCACAATGAAGCAGCATTTAACTACACAGAGTTCAGGTCTGTAGACCACTGCTTTGCATCAAAGAATTAAAAAAAATCCCCACAATTTGGAAATGCAGAGATTCAACAGCAAGATCAAAGTGTACAGCCTTGCAAAATCAAGCATATTTTTTGAAGACTGATGAACCAGTGAAGAACTAAAATTACTTTTAGAACTCTGTCTGAAATTCCAGTTTGTGTAATTTATTTTGAGACATAAAAATGACATTAAAAATAATGTTCTTTAAGGTGCTAAATATAGAAGTTTTATTCCAGATGGAATATCAGAAGAAACAGAGTAATAGGTTGCATAAACCTTCAAGACATAAGGTAAGAACAAAAAACATTCATCTTGGCGGTTTGTTATTGACTTTCAGTAAATTGATTTTATATACTTTGACTGGGAAGCAAATGGGCCCACACACAAATTTACACCAAAGTAGCTGTATTTGCCATAAGTTATAGTTTTTCTTATTTCAGCCCATTTTTGGTGCTCAGACCATCTTTAGCTTCAGGCAATCAATTAAGCTAAAATGAAAACAACCAGCAGCTCTTAAAATCAAATGAGAGTTTCTCTATACAGACTTGCTGGTTTTTCTACTTTAGTCAAAGATCATCCATCTGACGGAATCAGATTAAGTTTGTGCATCCTGCACTGACTTCTCCCTTTTACTTTGTTTTTAGTGATGGAGCATACCAGGTCCTGCTTGGTTTGGATATTTGTCTAAAATTATGAAAACTCATTTCCAAAGGGAAAAAAAGAAGTATATTTAGTGTTATTTCTGTAATTCTGTTGGCCTGAAGATAGGGCAAATTTTTTCCAATAATTAAATTCAGGGAGAAAAATCCAGCTTCGCCCATATTCTGGATGGCAGCAGACAGACCACGCAGACCCCAGGAGCAGTAGCAGCACCTTCAAGTGAGCCCTTCCAGCTGCGGGACTTTTAATTTGACAAAGAAGATGCAGTCCATTATGTGTTTAAGTCTACTGAGTTGAAACCATAAGCATAGAGAGACTCAGTTATGGTATATGATGGTGAAGAAGGAAATGCACAGGAGCCTCCTTCACTGCTTCTCTTTCCTCCACCACAGTAACTCCAAGCAGCAAAGATACCCTGTCAGCATTTTGGGGAAGCAATGGGGAGCTGACTGACGTTGGCCAGGGCTGAGGCCTCATTCAGAAAAAACACAGGCAACTACCACATGAGGCTAGAGTGAGGTCACCCCAATACACTCCTCTGGACTGTCTCTAGTGAATTGAGAAAACACTTCAATCAGGTGCCTGCCTTGGGGCAAGGATGGCTGGCTCATGCACAGCACCAATCTGCCCCAGGACTACTCCAAGAAGGACTCAATGAGGCAGCAATTGGGTTGGCTAGCAGAGCGCAATGGCAGACCTAGCTTGTAGGAACAAATGTTTAAAAAAAAATCTTAAGTAGCTATTTCATTGTGAAATACTTGTTTAATTTAAAGGAAAGCTTTAGGAGATAACTGTAGAAGGGTGAGAAAACTGGGAAAATCTGAGTAGAACAAGAGGAAGCTCTTTAGAATCACAATGGTGATTGCCAGAGGTGTTGAGCACAGTGGCTCCTACCAACTTCAACATTTTATTCCAGAATGTAAAGGTTACATTAGGATTTGGATTGGATATAAGAATTTAAACCCTCACTAACTAATGCTGGCATTTGATAGCTACTTTCCATCAATATTTCATTTCTGTAGGATTCTGAATAGTAAAGTGTAAAGCCTGCCATATATCGTAACAAAGAAGTAAGAGAAACAAGGGCATGCTAGCTGAACACTGCATGTATAATGTATTTCTTTTTCCAATACTATACATCATTTCAAGCTACACAACAAAAGCCACCGAATAATAAAACAAATTATAATAGACTGTTGGACAGCAGAGGGACCAGAACATAAAATAACTGGAGCAGCAAAGTAGAGTCTGAAATTCCAAAACACATTTACCTTCCTCTTGAGGGTGTAGACATAAAATGTGCTTGTGATGTTTAACATTGTTATTACCAGAGGGGGTTCAAACATTTGAGTGTTTCCTTCTTTTTGTTCCTCTACAATAAAAGAATAAAGCTGTGTGAAAAATAAAAAGGAAAAGAAGAACCTACTTTTCAACTGTTCTTGGGATTTGTCTTCCCCTTTTAATTATTTTCTTCAACTTTGCAGAATTTAGCTTGGTCCTAACATGACAGGAAATACAGTCAGAAATTCAGCAGAATACAGACAGATGTCAGCACAAATTACTGCCAGTAAAGAACTGATCTTCCCTGCAGTCACATTTACCTTCACTGATGTCATGTTTCCCACTCAGCAAAGTACTGAACATATGCATAAATTTACCCTTGTCCGTATCCCTGTTTTGGTATACTGGCATACTTTGGGAATACGGCATCTGAGTTGGTGTATTACCCAAACACAGCCTAGGAGGGTTTAGCCAAAATAAACTTCAAAAGTTACTTAAAACCCAATATTCATTCAAAAAATAAAAATTAAGTGCGATTTCCATATTAGTGGACCTCTTACATCAGGAATAAACAAAGGGCAGCGGAAGAAGACACTCCATTCAGCTGTTTCTGTGACTGCTGGCAGGAATTATTTTTAATATTTTACAATGAAAGATTGGATTAAAAATTTTATTTTTATCAGTGATTCTTTGGGAAAAATACCAAACAAAGCAGATCTCACTTCATGCCAGATGTGCAGTAAAATGAAGAATATACTACCTCATGCTTCACAATACAGCTTTTTAAGGAACACATTTACCAGTGTTTTGAAAAAAGGTTTAAAATTCATTCTGTTCAGAATTCTGGTTACCTGTCATATTTCAGTATTACTGTTCTCTCCATCTTTACTGAGATACATTTTTATGAAAAGAAGAAAATAACTATTAATAGTTCATCAGCTCCTCAGGACTATGTCAACAACCTGTGGGAGAGAAGAATAACAAGAAGCCTAAGAATCATGAGAAGAAAATTTTTCCAAATCATTATCTCTGTTTCTTTACTCAAGCCTATTGTCCCATCCCAACTCTGCTTATTCCCCAGATCCACTTACTTGTGTTTTGCTCAACAGAAAATCTTATGCACATGATAAAATTACTTTCTACCTAGTAAACCCCACCTTTTTTTTTTCTTATTTGTAATCTCAATTCTCTGCCTTTCTCCCATCACTGAAACAAAGAAAGGAAGGATGTGAGAGAGAAACGGAAACACACATATCCAGCTGAAGAAACTTCTCAGAAAATTGAGAGTAGATATGCTGGCTACACCATACTTACAGTTTCAAAACTTCAAAATTATAGACTCTGCTCCAGAATGAAGGGATAAGGAGAGTACAAAAAGGTCAGTATTAACTATCTTTTTTGTAGTATTTACAGACACATGAAAATGTTTTAAAAATGAAGCTTTGCCAGAGAGTGCAGTATAACTGGAAAAGTGAGATTTTGCCAAAACCACAATGAAACCTCTGCTGAACATGAGGCAGTGCATTTGGGAGAGAAATCTTTAAAATAAAAAAAAAAAAAGGAACACCAGGAACTTTGATTCCTCTCGTGCCCTGGCTTCCTCCTCTCATAGCCTGAACATTCTCCACTTTAGCAGTACAGTGAATATATATACATATATACACAAATATATATTAAAAAAATAGAAGTTCAGGACAACTGGAGAAGTCTGTGATTTGGGGCCAAACTCAGCAAAATCTTTCAATCAGGAAAGTAAAAGAATCTGTAACCCCCTCCAGTATTTGACCACACACACAAAAAAATATTTCCATTTTCAAAATAATGTAATTGAGAAATTAAACTACATTTTGTTATTCTCACTCAGACTACAAGAAAATGAACTCTTTGCTTGAGTTCAACTCATACAGGACAAAGAAGTGAATCCTCTTCACTTTTCTTTCTTTTTTTTTTTTAAGATATTCAGTTTGAGTGTAACCAAAAGGTTTTCCTTTTTCCGGTGTTTCTATGTGGAACCTGTATCCCCACCATGTATATTGCTGGCTAAGTCCCATGCAACATCAATTTCAGCAGGGAACACAAAGATTCTGGCAGTCAAGGACATGTGCTACCTTGCAGGATGCTATGATAGATGACATAGTTTGCCTAGCACCAGCGCAGCACCACTGCATCTCCTTGTTGCATGGCTCAAAATACACACATACAGCACATAAGTATCAGTAAAGTGTCTGGGTATACCCATCATGTAACTCTAAACATAAGTCCCCCCTGTATTAAGATCTTGTACAAAAAATGGACAGTGGGTTTTACGGAAGCCTGAGAGTCGATGCAGTGCTCTTTAACACATACAAGCCCCTTGAAAATCCCACAAAATGCCTGTCTCCATTTTTAAACTCAGTCACTGTTGCCATGTCAAGAGAAGATCACAGTTGCTGGCTTCCCTGAAGATTCTGACACAGGGGTAGCAGGACTGATAGTAAATACCCCTACATGTTAATGGTGTATTGCTCAGAAGCACCTGGAGCAATAACACCAGCTGGTTAAATACAAGAGCTGTACTAAAATGTCATCATGAAAAGCTTCCCTACACAGAGATGAATACTGAGATCAAGGCTCTCAGAGAGAAGCATGTCAAGTTAGGAGATGAAAAGAAAATAGGGGAAAAGAAAAAAAGCTGGAAAGAAGATGCAGCCATAATCTCCATTACTTTCTGTTATAAAACTCAAAATCAAGATTAATTTTACTCTCATTTAAACTTGACAGAAAGGAAACATCCCCAGGATGTTATTTTGGATAGGGTACCACACTGGAGGACATCAGTTGCTATTTTGTCCTGTCAGGCAAGGAAGGTGACAACTCCTTAATTGGCTCCTATGGAAAAGTTTGATGACAAAAAGCAGAGAAAGTATCTTGCACAAGAGGAACAAAACAGCTTGGAAGAAATTCCAGAGGAACAATATTTGCTTCATGCAAATAATCTTTGACCCCACTAACAAAAAAGTGTAGGAAAAAAGTACAGCTAAGCCACAGAATTAATTCCCAAGAGTGTCTTTGAACAGTTATTTATGTTTTCTAAAATTCTTTATCATGCTGATACAAATTGGACACAGTGATGGATCACTACAGAGGTAAGGAGTGAGTGCAGCCTTGTGGTAAGAAGTGCCTTGAGCCTCTTTTCTCTCTGGCTCTGCCAATGAATTCTCATGTGATATTGGGTAAGTAAGTCATTTAGCTTCTCAGTGGTTCATGTTTTTTATCAATAAACTGAAGAGATGTTTTTGATGAAAAGTACAAGAGCTCATACTATTACTAAGTTTCAGATTTAGCAGCTTTGAAAACCACAGATCTGGCCAGTAAGTTCAAAGTATGACTCAAACAGCAGAACCTCAATATGCTGTGCAGGAGGCTTAGGTATTTGTTACAAGAGCCTTAATGCTAAAACACTGATAGAGATGCACAGCACACTCCCTCGGTACAGCCAAATGCTTCTTCAGGCATTTTCCAAGTCAGGATAAAATTAATTACAATATTTTTAGATCAAAACAACATGCAATGCTGAGCTTTACCTTACTCTCTTAAGCTACATAATAGCAGAATGGCACATTTTCTCTTCACTGAGACTTTTGAGGTATTAGTTATAGATTAATACTTTACTTAAAACTAATTAATCTCAGTTTCACAACTAATTTAAATATGAAATAGTCTCATATCCATAGCTAGCAGTTGCAGCAGCACTAATGGCAGATATTTACTATTTTTTAAATGAAACAAATGATCTGCTGGTCATGAAACTAATGACTCTGTGTTCATAACTCCAGCAAAGTATTTAATGAGAGAAGACAAAGAAAATCTAAGGGATTTGGATGAGGCTTTGCTTCCCTGGGAAACAAACAATTGGGCCCACTCTAAGTACAATCAGATGTGTGCTAGCTAGAGATGCAACAGAACAAAGAACAACACAATTGCAGTCAGTGTCAATTAAATCAAAAGTCAATCGATTAAAGGCTAAACAATTGATTAGAAAAATAGTGCAGCAGGCCTGAAAGAAAAAGCCTCTGCTCTACCAGCATAATCCTCAGCTCCTGAAATTCCTCATGCATGCAGATTGCCTGCTGATTATAATTGGAGCTTTTAATGTATAGAGATAAATGAACATCAGAGTCAGTTTTGCTGAAGTACCCAGAACTTTGCTTTTATATGCAGCTTAGAATAAAGCAAAGGTGGAAAAAAGAGCTGGAAGGAAAAAGCAAAAACTGAAAGGTCTGGCAACATCAGAGGGTTGATCTTGTTCCCTGCGCAGCCATTGAAAATCTTCTCCTTGTCTCTCTTTAAAATTGGATCAAGCTCAAGGACTGACTGAGCATAAAATTCTTATTTGAGGTGTTTTCATAGTAGATGGCATCTGCTTCATCATCCAGACCATTTCTCAACCATGGCCAGGACCTCTGATCTCCAGTGCCTGAAGATGTCCACATCAGAGGATTAATAATTTCATGTTTTCTGCCTGTGATGGCAAGACATGCAATCAGCCATCATGTTTCCTACAAGAGCAAAGGAAGCACTTCACCCAAATCTTGCTTGTTGCCAGTCCCAGAGTTTCAGGGTGCCCTCTGATAGGAACTAAATCTGCCCCAATAAAATGGGAAGGCACTCAAGAGAATCATTGTCACCTAGCATAATGCAGATACTGGAACAATCAGGCCTTACTGACACATTCTGGATATTGTTCAAAACTATCCTCTTCTGTTATTAATGTAGTCAATAGTCCCTAAATACATCCTTAAATTTGAAGGTTAGCAGGCCCTGGGCACATGTTTACTACTAAGTGCTTGCTAATGCACTTCTGAGTCCCTGAATAGCAACTAACACATCTCAGCCTGAGGTCTCCCTGTGCTCATTATTCCTATGGTTCCTTTGAGCAGATTCTTCATAGTTTCTAAACAGCAGCCCTATCACACCAGAAAGGCTGAAAATAATGGCTACACACCCCCAAGGCATGAAAACACCTCCCATGCCACTTCAGTCCCTCAACTGAGAAAAAAGGATTTCCAGGCCTATAAATATGCAGAAGCTGTGACGAGCACAAATATTATGACTACTAGCAGTGTAAACAATGGAGTTAGGATTATCTGAGCAAGATGGTATGCAACAGAATAGAGAAGAACAAGCGATAATTCCACCATCCTTATTTTCTAATGTGGCATTACTACATCGTTTCCCTGTATATCCTGATTTTCACCGTAACATTATTTTTCTGTGCCTTATCTCAATGCAGTGTCAATGTTGTCTATACTAAATACAGGTATGTTACTTTCTGCAAAGAAATTAATGGATGATATAGCTTTTTTCTTTAAAAAGGTCTGACTAGTATATTGATCCAACAGTTTGAAAACCTACAGATATTCTCATCTTTACAGTGAAAACTCATTATGACATGACTAATTAAACATTTTGACTTTTAGCTCAGCATTGCAGATCTTAAAGTAGTGTTTAAATAACAATTCTGAGAAAGCAACATGATTGTAAGTAAAAATAGCAGAAGTGGTACTCTTTTCTCTGCATCCATATATTTCTAGTTCTAAACTGTAACCTCCTTAAAATGTAGATTATGTTTTACTTGGTTTTGTAAAATTCCACCTAATAAGCAATGTCTAACATTTATGCTGCATTTCATCAGTTGAATTCTCTTCTGAAATAAATGCTGAACAATTCCACGAGACCAAAAAATCCACTGGACCACAAATCAGTTCTGATTTTACTTTGATTTTTATTGTATATTTAGGGTTATGTTTGCTATTCCATTATATACAGTATGTTATAGTCTGCTTTCTATTTCTTTCACTGTTTGCTCTCCCACTTGCTACAGTTTATTACTTTGGTTACTTGCCAGAACACTTAAAGAAACCAGTGATATCAATTTTTTTTAAAATATCCTGTTTTCTAACACTTCAGAAGGGCATGAAAGAAATGGGAAGAAGGCTGAGAGACAAGCTCCATCTCACGATAAGATGTGAAGCAAACCAGAAGACTCCTATGTACATCAAATACGAGCTTCATGCAATTAAACAGCTGATTTCCCAGAAAGGAGGGAGATGGCCAGCTTACAGTGATGTCTTCATTCTATATTCTCCTTCTGAAAATGAAAGAGCTGCTGGATGGCAGAGGTCTTTCTTGAAGGACAGGGAAACAGACTCTACAACTCAGAGAGAGTTATACAACAGGTATGTTTACTCTGGCTCCGGGGTGCAAGGGGATTTCTCCACAAAGCTTGCACACCAACAGCACATTTTACCAGAAACTTATAGAGTGTGGATATACATAGTCATTGGATTACAGAATACAAACATACATATGCATGAGTAAGGCTGGGTTAGTTCAAAAGGCTGGTGTCAGCAGTTTATGTTATCTTTGCGTCTGCGCATTGCCTCCTGGAGGGCATTTTTGGGGGTCTTTGGGATGAAGGCTCGTAGTCTTTCTCACCTTGTACTTTTCTCAGAGCACGTGCAGATTCTCTTAGCTAATTTCTTGAATAACAAGAGTTGTTCCAGCTGGTTTACCATCTCTATCTTATCTAGAGTGCTCAGTGTGCCCAGGAGGCCAAGAAGGCCAATGGCATCCTGCCTTGTATCAGAAATAGCGTGGACAGCAGGGACAGGGAAGTGATCTTACCCCTGTACTCGGCACTGGTGAGGCCACACCTCGATTCCTGGGTTCAGTTTTGGGCCCCTCACTACAAAAAGGACATTGAATTGCTCAAGTGTGTCCAGAGAAGGGCAACGAAGCTGGTGAAGGGTCTGGAGCACAGGTCGTACGAGGAGCGGCTGAGGGAACTGGGGTTGTTTAGTCTGGAGAAGAGGAGGCTGAGGGGAGACCTCATCACCCTCTACAACTACCTGACAGGAGGTTGCAGAGAGCTGGGGATGAGTCTTTTTAACCAAGTAATAAGAGATAGAACAAGAGGTAATGGCCTCAAGTTGGACCAGGGAAGGTTTAGACTAGATATTAGGAAGTACTTCTTTATAGAACGGGTTGTTAGGTGTTGGAATGGGCTGCCCAGGGCAGTGGTGGAGTCCCCATCCCTGTTGGTGTTTAAGAGTCGGGTCGACATAGTGTTTAGGGATATGGTGTAGTTGGGAACTGTCAGTGCTAGATTAACGGTTGAACTAGATGATCTTCAAGGTCCTTTCCAACCTGGATGATTCTGTGATTCTGTGATTCTGTAAAAGCACCAGTATATTGGTTTCTACCATCCATATATGGCTATCTATTCACTACAAAGACTAAACTTGTTAAAACCCATCTGCTTTCCAAGGACATGTCTTTTATTTTTCCTGCACATAGTAATTCTTGGTAAGTTTCCACAGAAAACTGCTTTGTTTTGATGAACACAGTAGCCCTTGGTAAATTTCCACAGAACAGTCAGGGCAAGCAGGATTATTAAGCAATATTCAGAAATCATTATATGTTGCTGTAAGTTGCTATAAGTAAATAAGTTGCAAAGCAGGTGATCATTTCCTTGTATTGACGTGCAGAAACAAACTCTACAACTCGGAGAGAGTTATAAAGCAGGTACGTTTATTCCGGCCGGAGTGCAAGGGGATTTCTCCACAAAGGTTGCACACCGTCTCTGGCAAGTAGCCAAGTATTTATTACACCAAAGCAACATATTCATTAGGAAAGGCCAGGTTATTACAATTAGTTCAGGGGATAGGCGTGATTATTATAATTATTTCTCTGATGGTCAAGGGGAGAAGTATGGGGTCCTCCTCATGGTGTCCACTCTTTCCAGGGCATGCGCTGTGAAGCAAAGTCCAGGTGTCTTCTTCCTAAATCGGTGAGATCATCCTCCCTAGATAGCATCTCTGAGTCCTTTTGTTCAAGTTTAAATTTGCCTAAATGCCCATTGAGGGCTTTGAGTCTGCTGTCAGTGAGTTATCCTTTTAATTCATACCCCAGGGCTACCTGCTACTTTTTATCATAGCCAATCCCCAAACTATCTGGGTAAGCTACACTGAATCCACAAAACAGTCTGGGCAAGCAGGATTCTTAGGCAATGTTCAGAAATCATCATATGTTGTTATAAGTAATTTGCAAGAAAAGTGAACATTTCTCTGTATCAGTATCACTCTTTTATTTTAAATTGACTTTGTACATGTCTGTTGTGCTTCATCTAGTACTATTTTCTACTTATCATGAAATATCCCCCCAAAAATACACATTTAGAAATATTTAGCTATGATTATACAACACATCTTAAGTCACCAGGAACTGCTCATCTGGGAACTATTCTTACACAGGACATCCATCAGAGACCATACTGAACAGCAAGGACTATTATTTAACAGCAGTGGTAATTCTGCTTGGGGACATGGTCAGATGACCCAGTCATGCTGAAATTATAAAATTCACCTTTGTAACATCAAGCACCTGTCTGGGGGCTGCTGTGGGTTGGGATGTCCCAGGGAGGGTTTATAGGGGCTGAAGACAGCAGGGGAAGAACAACTGCAGATGGAGAAGGAACTGAGCAAACACCTGGAACGGGAGGATTTGGGAATGCCACAATACATGTGAGTGCTGGCAGAAACCTAGAAGTATGGAGATAAGCGTATGAAAGCAGACGGCATGATACACACAAGTGCTTGAACGTATGGTCAAAGACAAACGACAGTCTCTGTTTATATGTCTTTCCTGTGATAAAATTGTAATCGGAATGGGTTTCTGCTCGCGATTCAAGTTCTTGCTACTATGTATGTATTTGGTATAAATTTACATGTTCTATAGTTATATATTTAATATGCATATCTGTTTTCAAACACTATACTGAAAGGAGAAAACTACTCCTGCTTTAAAACAACCCTATGCAAATGAAGGCCATTTTCAGGTGCTTTGATGAGTTTAAGAACAGATTAAGCTGCACAGTCTATGCTTCTGGGTGCCCAGCCCTCAAATGCTACCATCACCAGGACATTTATCACCCCATAAAGCAGAGCCAGAGGTTGCAGGCAGAGGTAATTCAGTGGGTGAACAACTGGTTTTGACACTGCTAACCATCGAAGGACCAGCAAATACACTGTATAAGCATGTTCTTTTTCACTCCCCACCAAGTAAAACCCCTTTGGTATGCAAACTGTAACATTCAAAAAGATCTAAAGACAAAGGACATGGCAAAGGACATTGTGGGGCAATTTAAGTTAAATTCTCCAGAGGCAAATTACAAAGTTGTCTGCCTAAAATGTCAGCCTGACATCCCTGAAGAGCTTGTTCACAGCCACTGCTGCACTTGCTTTTTAGGTTGTTGAAATGCATTCTAGGGAGAGAGAAAGTGTCTGAGTCGCCCAAAAGCTCACCTTTATAAACCCAGTGTGACCATTCAGATTTTGTGGGAAATTGCTTACTGTTCTCCATAGTGGTACTGCTGACATCATTAAGGGCAGATATCACAGTGGATGGATTTCATGGGGATAGCTGAGGCATTCACACATGCAAGAACAAGAGTACAAATGCACTGGTATATATGGTATACACAGGAACAGTTATTTTTCAGTGATCTTTCAAAAACCCCCAGTTGTTTTGACAGTGAAAATCTCAGGTGGGCATTCCCCCCTTTTTGAATGGAAGCAGGCATTTTGAAAGTTCATTGTAGTCTAACATTCTTCTTTCATTTGTTAAACACTTTCTTGAACCCTTTTCTTTTCACAGCCAGCTTGACAGGTGTCAATAAGATTAAAACCAATAATAATTTAAGAGTAACCAAGATTAAAAATATTTTGTATTTCAAAAAAGTGCAAGCAAAGTGCTGTGATCTGAGGAAAGCAAAAAAGAAAAAAAAAAAAAAAAAGAAATATAGACAAAGTTGTAAGGCCCCTTAAACAATGCTAGCCCTTAGGCAATGTTAGCTAGATAACATTCTTACAGAAAACAGGATAGATAGTAAACTAATCCCTGTCTTTGAGATAAAGGGGGAGCCATACCAGCTAAAGGATGACCAATTCCTGATAACACCAAGGATTTACTTCCTGGAACATCCTGATAGGCACAAAAGTTCCAATTAACAAAACAAACAGGTGAAACTAACTCTACAACCTGAAGAGGAGCCAAAGGTCCAGAGAGCATGAGCAGGAAGCAAAGTCAAAAAAATTCATGAAAAGGAAGGAGTCTTACTTCATCCTGAAGACCCTTGAAGACCCCCGCCCACCCTCACCAGGAGGCACTGCACAGGCGCAAAGAAGAAGGACTTGGGTGGGGGGGCCCAAGAGGGGAATTTCTCGGAACTAATTGTAATATTCCCTCCTTATCTTCGGAATCCTAATGCATATGTAACATTTCAAACAATAAAAGGAGCTGGTTTTTTTGGCTCCTGGCGCGCACGTTTGTGGCAGAGCGATCCCCCGTGTGCCCGACGTCGTAATAAACATACTACTTTATAACTCCTAGTGAGATGTAGAGTTTGATTCCGCACCACATTTTGGCACCCCAGATGGGACACTCTCTGCTCGGCTGCCGGAACGACTGAGGGGCGGACATCCTAGGCGCACCCCGAGCCCTTCTTGGAGGAACTCTGCTCTCAGCTGTTCACTGCGGGGGCAGTCAAGAACCATCTAAATTGCGGACAAAGGTATGTTTATAAGTTGGTGGGCTGCTGGTAAGGCGCGCAGAGACGTCTGGCGCACAGGGTAGTCCCTGGAGGGTTCCCGTTTGGGTTTGGGGCGCCACAGGAAGGGTTTTGCTTGTACGTCTTTGGGGTAAACTATCGATGACTGGTATATAAGAGGTAGTTTACATTTGGGCAGGGTGTCGGTAAACTACTGACATCCTGCGTTGGAAATCCTACCCCGCCCTCCTGGGCTTGCAGAAATCTCTTATTGAAGGGCATTACGCAGGGAAGTTGAAAGTCGCATAACGCGAGCCTTGTGCGGATCCCTTATAAGAGAGGAACACGAGCAAGATAGCTATCATTAAAATTTTACATCAATGTGGCTATAATTGGGATATTTGTGGTAGCCACTTCAGGCACTTAAATTGTTACATCTTGCACTGTGCACTAAGTGTTGGTTTACATTAACTGTTTTTTTTATTTGTGGCAAATAGTTAATGGTTTATGATTTATGCTACACATGGACTTGATTGTTGTTTTAAATTTTGTATATTTTGTGGAATGAGTGAAAAGCGTGACGGGCCCTTTAAGTGTGATAAAGTGCTTGTGTACCTGAGAGACTAAGTGCCTGCAGAGTAATAGAGTGCCTGCATGCCTGCAGGGTGTGAGTGAGACGCAGTCGCTGCGAAGCAAGTGTGGAGTGAAGCAAGTGTGGAGTTCTGATCTGCGGTTCCGTGATCCCGTGAGGGGTACGGCCAGAGACGAACGAAGCGTATGACAAATTTTGGAGATGAGTCATTTGAACTCATAGTCCATCCTTGGTATAATATACACGGGACAGCGGATTTTTTTCTTGTAACCCAATTTTTGTATTTGATTGTTTTTAGTGTGGAAACAAGGTCTGGGAGAGGTTTGAGAACGACTTTTGGTGTGAGGAGTGTGAGAGAATTTGGTCAAATTGGGATAGAATCGAACGCGCAGGGGAACTTAAAAGAGTTCGTTGTGGGGATCTGGGAAACATAAAGAACCAGTAAGGGACACAATGGGGAGTGGCCTAAGTAAAGAAATTCTAAAGAAAAGCCCTCTAGGATGCATACTAGTACACTGGAAAGATATTGCTGGGTCCAGTGGTACAGAAAATAAGAAAACCCTTACAAAGTATTGCAATCAATGGTGGCCACTTTATAAATTAGAGGATGAAGCCAAATGGCCATTAAATGGGACCTTAGATTATAATACTGTCCTACAATTAATGCTATTTTTGAGGAGAGAAGGAAAATGGGATGAAATATCATATGCAGACATGTTCTTTACTCTCCAAAATCACCCTGACTGGCAAAAAGACTGTTATTGATTAATTGTAATTTAGTGGGAAATAACCACTTCTCAATTTTTAGTGATCAATAAAATTTTATTAGCAAGCGGCGAGTGAGCAAAACAGCGCTGGGTGTGCCGGGAGTCTCTGCTCTACCAGGACACACACCTTATAGGACAGAACTGAGTCCCTTTATAGTGTAGGCTTCATCCATATTCATGATGGGCGTACCCTGAGGGGTCTGCAAAGCTGTAAACAAGGTTCGCGGGCTTTTCTCCGGTTTTCGCGGCTTTTCTCAGGTTTCCATCACAGAAGGGGGGTGACTCAGCACAGGTGTTTTTGTAGTGGCTTGAAGATGGGGGCCATTTTAGCTCCCTTCTAACAACTGATTTTAACAATAGAAACTATATACATATATCTTATTTCTTATTTACAAAACTGTTCGGCCACAACATAGTTTAGGTACAACGCAATTTGGTATTAACGTGGTTACAAGTATGAGCGGGTTAGAAGGGGGGGGCTCAGCACAGAGCCCCCTCGAGACAGTTTACTGCCGCCTGTCTCTGAGCAGAAACCTAAACGCTAATTTGGCATTACGGAGCCTCACTAGGGCCGCTCGGTGCCCCCTGCCCCAGCCCCAACCCCCCCGGGGCAGCTGGGTGCTCGGGACGGGCCCTCCCGACTGGGGAGGGGGCAGCTCCGCCCCCCCTGCCCCACGCTGGGCCGGGCTCCGCGACACTGCTCCAGGGCTCGGCTTGGGCACGCTGCTCGGGTCGGGCCGGTGGCGCCCCGGGAACAAGCCCTGTCCCAGCTGGAGCCAGCAGCGGGAGGAGTTCAGCTGCCCCCACCCCCAAGGCAACGGTGCCCCGGGAGGGGGGAGCTCCCCAGCCCCGGGGAGTTGGGGGGGAGGTGGATGTCCTGACTACAACTTCTTTTTTCCCTTGAGATTTGAATAACAAATACCATGTATGTTTTATTACAGAGACTGTGGCTTAGTCCCACCACAAGATCCCCTGGTACTCACTTCAGAGCGAGAAAACAAAAGAGAAGCAGAAGGTAAATTAAAACGATGTTGCTCAGCATGCAGCATTGGTCAAAGGTGTGCAAAAAGTGAAAAAAATACAACAAGGATCAGATCCAGACTTGACAGACTTATTTAAACCTCCCCCACGACTGCAGTCCCCACCACAACCGAGAGAAAAAGAACAAGACTCAGACTCAGGCCATACCCTTATCCCTTCTCCTCCGGACAGCCCGGTGGCTGCCCGCATTCAATCAAAACAAACTGGGGTAGTCATCCAAGCACCCCTTAGAGAGGCAGTAGGTCCGGATGGGGGAACCATGCTAATAAAAATACCTTTTACCAGTAGTGATTTGGAAAGTTGGAGAAAGTCTGCAAAGGAATTCCGAAGTGACCCTGTGAGAGTAACAAAGCATTTTCAACTTATATTAAAGCAACATAATCCTGACTGGAGCGATGTACAAGTATTAGTAGATTGTTTAACAGAACCTGAAAAACAAATGGTCCTGAAAGTGGCAAGAGACCTAGCTGCAGACTACTGCAGAGTAAAAGGGGATGATGTTAAAGATTACTTTCCCCTTCAAGATCCAGGATGGAACCCGAATCGTTCTGCTCAATTAGAAAGGCTTAGAGCATATCAAGAGTGGGTTTTAAAGGGGATGGAGAGGGCTGTGCCTAGAAATATAAATTGGTCAGCACTATATGAAATCAAACAGGGCCCCTCAGAAACCCCATCTGAGTTTCTGGTCCATTTAAGAGAAGTAACGCGCCGCAGTACGCCGCTTGACCCCGGATCTGAAATTGGGATACAGGAACTGGTGTCACTATTTTTAGGACAATCTGCCGGGGATATAAGACACAAACTGCAGAAATTACATGGCACAGAAGGCAGAAACTTAGAAACATTATTGGAGGAAGCTTGGAGGGTGTTTAGTAACAAAGAAGAATGTAAGACGGGTCAGAGGAGAATGGTGGCAGTTGTAAGTGAAGTTCGAGAAAGGAAATTCAAAAGAGAGGCTCTAGAGGAAGATCATTGTGCATTCTGCAAAGAAAACGGGCACTGGAAGAGGGAATGCACAAAGCTGAAGCGAAGGGGTTGAAGGAAAGGGATAATGGCATTAGTGGATGAGGATTGACAGGGACCTGGGGAATCCACCCTAGCGGATCCACTGGTTATAATGAGGCTAGGGAAAGAACAACGAGAAGTGGAGTTTTTGGTGGACACAGGAGCAACTTATTCGGTCCTTAACCAGGCTTTGATGCCCTTAGGGGAAGAATATATAATGGTAAAAGGAGCTACTGGCCAGACTGAAAAAGCTTATTTTTGCAAACCACTAAAATATGAATTGGGAAAACAAATTGGTGTACACAAATTCTTATACCTACCTGATTCACCTAAAGCCCTTTTGGGAAGAGACCTTCTGGAACAACTCGAAGCAGTGATTAGGTTTAAAAGAGGGGAAGTTACTCTGGAAGTAAATGATCAACAGTATGTACAAATAATGAGTTTACTTTTAATGGACCTTCCAATAACTGGAAAGATCAGCGAGGAGATTACTGACCAAGTATACCCAGGGGTATGGGCAACAGATGTACCAGGGCAAGCTAAAAACGCTGCACCAGTCATAGTAAAGCTGAAAGAAGGACAGAGGCCAGTAAAAATAAAACAATACCCTCTAAAATGGGAGGATAGGGAAGGCATTCGGCCCATCATTGAAAATTTTTTGAAACAGGGATTATTGAAGGAATGTGAATCTGTTTATAATACTCCTATTCTTCCAGTAAAGAAACCAGATGGATCTTACCACGTAGTACAGGACCTGAGGGCAATCAACAAAATAACAGAGGACCTGTATCCTGTAGTGGCTAATCCCTACACCTTGCTCACTACCTTGACTCATGAATTAACCTGGTTTACTGTTTTAGATTTGAAGGATGCCTTCTTTTGCCTCCCTCTCCACGAGTCTAGCCAGGAGTTATTTGCCTTTGAATGGGAAAATCCCAGAAGTAAAAGCGGCCATAAAACCCAGTTAACCTGGACGGTGTTGCCTCAAGGATTTAAACACAGCCCCACGATATTCGGCAATCAAGTAGCCAAAGACCTCGAAAGTTGGGATCAGCCACCAGACAAAGGCAAGGTTCTGCAGTATGTAGATGACCTGCTCATCACCACAGAGACCAGAGAAGGTTGCACAGCTTGGACGGTGAGACTCTTGAACTTTTTGGGCCTACAGGGGTACCGGGTTTCCCAGAAGAAAGCTCAGGTAGTACAACAACAGGTTATTTATTTGGGTTATGAAATAAGTGCGGGGATCCGTACCTTGGGACAAAGCCGAAAAGAAACAATCTGCCAGAAACCACAACCCAGGACTGTGAAAGAATTGCGCACCTTTCTGGGCATGACCGGGTGGTGCAGGCTCTGGATTTATAACTATGGACTCCTGGTGAAGCCTCTGTATAATTTGATCAAAGTACACACAGGTGGGAACAAATTAGAATGGACTCCAGAAGTGGCCAGGGCCTATACAGACCTGAAGAAAGCCCTGATGTCAGCAACCGCTCTCGGACTCCCTGACGTGAGTAAGCCTTTCCTTTTATTCTCTCATGAGAAACAGGGGATTGCATTGGGAATCCTAGCCCAGGACCTCGGGCCATACCGGAGAGCTGTAGCTTATATTTCCAAGCAATGGGACGAGGCTGCAAAAGGATGGCCACGGTGCCTCAGAGCAGTGGCAGCTATCATTTTGAACATCCAAGAGGCCCGTAAGTTCACCTTGTGCCAGAAAATGACTGTATTAGTCTCTCACACAGTGTCAGCAGTTTTGGAAGTGAAAGGTGGCCATTGGTTGTCCCCACAGAGGTTCTTGAAGAACCACACTGTCATGGTAGAACAAGATGACGTGGAAATAGTGGTGACTAATATTGTCAATCCAGCCTCTTTCTTAGATGGTAACCAAGGGGAGACTGTGGAACACAACTGCCTAGAGACTATTGAAGCAGTATATTCCAGCCGTCCAGACCTGAAGGACACGCCACTAGAAGGAGCTGAAGACTGGTTCACAGATGGAAGCAGTTACATGGTAAGCGGCATCCGTTGCTCGGGATATGCTGTCACAACAACCAACAGGATCCTGGCCTCTATCTGCTTCAACCTCAGCCCAGAAAGCAGAAATAATTGCCTTGACAAGAGCCCTTGAGAAAGCTGAAGGACTAAAAATCAACATATGGACTGATTCTAAAGATGCCTTCGGAGTGGTACACGCTCACGGGGCTATTTGGAGGGAAAGAGGACTCTTAAACTCTCAAGGGAAGACCATCAAGCATGCCACAGAGATTTTGAAACTCCTGGAAGCCATCCAATTACCAGAAGAGGTGGCTATTATGCATGTAAAGGCACACCAGAAACTGCAGTCGTCTATAGAAAAAGGCAATGAACTCGCGGATAGAGAGGCAAAACGAGTGGCACGAGAGGAACAGGTAAGCGAGGGAGCATTAATCCCAGATGGTAAGGTCCCATTAGAAGGAAAACCTCACTATAACAAGGAAGATCTTAAACTTATAGAGGATTTAGGTGGGGAATATAACCAGGATGGATGGGCTGTTACGCCACAACAAAAAATCATAGTTCCCTCACACATGATATGGGCAACAGTTTGGGAGGAACATAGAAAAGGTCACTGGGGAGCAGAAGCACTGTATAAATATTTGATCGAGAAAATCATTGCAAGGAACCTGTATACAACAGTACGACAGGTAACTCAACAGTGTGATCTTTGCCTTCAGACTACCCCCAAAGGAGGTCCAAAATTAGAAATGGGCCAAATAGGCAGAGGCAATCTGCCTGGCCAGCAATGGCAAATCGTTTTCTCAGAACTCCCAAGAAAAGGGGGGTATAAATATTTGTTGGTATTAACTGATACTTTTTCAGGATGGCCAGAAGCATTTCCTTGCAGAACAGCAAAAGCTCTGGAGGTTACCAGAGTCCTTCTACAAGAAATCATCCCAAGGTTTGGTGTACCATCAGTAATCTCCTCAGACAGGGGACCACACTTTGTATCAAGAGTAGTTCAACAAGTGAGCTTACGATTAGGGATTGATTGGCAGTTGCATACTCCCTATCAACCTCAATCAAGTGGTCAGGTGGAGAAAATGAATCACTTGATCAAACAACAGATTGTAAAATTGGGACAGGAAGCCAATTTGACTTGGCCACAATCCTTACCTCTGGCTCTTTTGCGGTTCAGAACAAGACCCAGGGCTAAGGAAGGAGTGAGCTCTTTTGAAATTTTATATGGAAGGCCATATTCTGTAAAAATGGGAACATCAGAACAAATAGGGGAAAACCAATTGAATAAGTATGTTATAGAATTGAGCAGACAACTCAAAAAGATTGAGAAACATGTATACAGCACAAGGAGCAGGGCACTTGATGGCCCAGTGCATAAGATATCACCAGGCGATTTTGTATATGTAAAGTCTCTTGCAGATAAGACCTTGGAGCCACAGTGGGAAGGACCATTCCAAGTGCTGCTCACCTCCTTCACAGCTATCAAAATCAAGGAACAGGCGTCATGGATACATCATACCAGGGTAAAGAAAGCTCCTAAACAATGCTGGGAGGTAACAGAAACTGGACCATTAAAACTCAGACTCAAACAAAAACTTTTATAAACAAAAGCTATTGGATTTAGACCTCAAAATGATCAACCGTGAGTTTGAACTGTTAATATGTTTTAGTATTTCCCTTTTTGCCTGTGCCCAGGAATCTAAAGACTGGCCTTGGAATCATGCTCAGAAAAATCATGCCATGATGATAAAGGATGTGGACTCAAAAACGAAATTAGCCATAGTGGTTGTTCACAATAATAAGGTATACCAAAAGAATCAGTGGAGCAGGGACAATAAGGACGAAATCGACCGGTTAGAGGGAAAGACAGGGGATGAAATAACAGTGGGTTGTCAAATATATCATGAGGATGGTCTAGTTCCAGTTTTAGAAGACACCATGATCGGTGTGAGAATGATAGGGTCCTCATATAAATTTGGAGAATCGTGCAAAGGGAAATTAATGTGTTGGTTTAACTTTACCTTAACCAAAACAGCTTTTGTAACATGCTTAGGACAAGGATCAGGAGGGCAGGCATTGTTTTACAGGGTTAGAATTGACCCCATACAGCCTACTACTACCTCACCACCTATCACACCTGTAAAGGTCATGACAATGGTCACTGGGCAAGTGGCGGAGTCAGGACCACAGATCTTTAAAATAGGTCCACATGTGATTCAGAAAACTGGCCAGCAAGTTATACTGTTTAATCCCCAATGGTCACTAAAGCAGGTGGAGGTACATTTACAGGTGAATCTGGCAGATGTACAACCAAAGTGCCTTCCATATGTGGAAACAACTCAAAAGGGATGGACAGCCTGGTTAAAAACTTGTGCTGTTCAAAGACAAAAAAAGGGATATGACAGGAATTTTAGGAACAGGATTAGGGGTATTGAATAGCGTAGATTCAGAAGTAATAATGAACAAATTGGCTACAGCAACCCAAGAATTGGATCAATTAAAACAACGTCTAAAATCATCCCTACTAACCCTAGGGACTCATCAATGGTTAACATCAAAACTTCTCCCTGATTGGGAGAAAATTAATATCAAAGTCCATTAATTGGTGGTGGAAGGGATGGAGGCTTTACAGAAAGACACATCCCTGGCTCTTAGTTGTATACAGGCACAGATGTGGATACAATCAATTATTTCATATTCTGAGAGAAGGAGAGGAGGGAATCCTTCCTATGGAGATTCGGAAGGTAATTTGGGATAAAGCACTTGACCAAGAAAGAGAACTACAATCCTGGTGGAAAATGGTAAACTTCACTTATGATGATACTAATTATAAAATAATTGCCTTCGTGCTGACCATATCAAGGGCTGCCCAATATAAAATCTACCCTATTGCTGCCATAGGACTGTATCATGAGGGAGTAATAATCAATCCAGTAGGACATAAAGGATGGGCATGGCAGCAGGAGGATAAGTGGCAGACTATTGATACAGATCTGTGTACTAACATGGGTCATCAGGGATATGTCTGTGAAGGAAACACCATAGGGGCTCAAGATATATGCTTGGACACCCATCAGAAAGAGTGTGACTTTGAAGTCCAACTTTCTGCCAGTAACAATACAGTTTTAATATATATAGGAGAAGGATGCATATGCCTTCATACTTCCTGTAGGAGCTTAGTGATCGATGAATATGAAAAAGAAATAGGAAACTAATCACTGCTTGTGTAATTTTACAAAAATTAAAGGGTGTGACTTTAGTTATATCGTCCCCGTGCTGAGCTCCCAAGTAATAGAAACAGAATACACTTTGCTTCAAAGAATAGGTTCTACTCCCATAGGAATGAATTTGAAAAGGGTGAAGGAAATGCTACAGCATGAGGACTTACTTTCCATTCTAGAGGAAGTAAAGGAAAAAGGGAAGGAGATGTTAGTTGTAGTAAGACATGATGCAGAACAGATTCATGAGATTTTGACGAAAGTACAGAAGGTAGGGGAACATCATTGGTGGGACACCCTCCTTGGATGGTCACCTACGACAACTAGAATCCTTAACACAGTCCTTCACCCTGTAGTAGCTCTATTAATGTCTGTAGTGGTTCTGTTGACTCTTACTGTATCTATATATGTATGGAATTGGAGACTTACAAAATGCTTGCAAGTTATGTATGATGCTCTATATCATAATCAGAGTTCGAAGCGACTGAAATAGACTTACTAACACGTAAACATAATAAATTTAAGGGACTAACACTGGCATACTAAGGCTATGAAAGTAGATTGTAGGATAGTTTGGAAAGTAAAAGAATTTACTCTTGGGAAGAAAAGGGGGGAATTGATCTGAGGAAAGCGAAAAAGGAAAAAAAAAAAAAAAAGGAAGCAAAGAAATATAGACAAAGTTGTAAGGCCCCTTAAACAATGCTAGCCCTTAGGCAATGTTAGCTAGATAACATTCTTACAGAAAACAGGATAGATAGTAAACTAATCCCTGTCTTTGAGATAAAGGGGGAGCCATACCAGCTAAAGGATGACCAATTCCTGATAACACCAAGGATTTACTTCCTGGAACATCTTGATAGGCACAAAAGTTCCAATTAACAAAACAAACAGGTGAAACTAACTCTACAACCTGAAGAGGAGCCAAAGGTCCAGAGAGCATGAGCAGGAAGCAAAGTCAAAAAAATTCATGAAAAGGAAGGAGTCTTACTTCATCCTGAAGACCCTTGAAGACCCCCGCCCACCCTCACCAGGAGGCACTGCACAGGCGCAAAGAAGAAGGACTTGGGTGGGGGGGCCCAAGAGGGGAATTTCTCGGAACTAATTGTAATATTCCCTCCTTATCTTCGGAATCCTAATGCATATGTAACATTTCAAACAATAAAAGGAGCTGGTTTTTTTGGCTCCTGGCGCGCACGTTTGTGGCGGAGCGATCCCCCGTGTGCCCGACGTCGTAATAAACATACTACTTTATAACTCCTAGTGAGATGTAGAGTTTGATTCCGCACCACAGCTGGATCTTCTACTGATTTTATGCAAATACAGAATTAAATTAATCACTGAGAATTTGGCAAAGGAACCCAAATGAAGGTTAACAAGGAATGCAAAGGTCAGTTTAACTGTCAGTATTTCATGTCTGACTGATGTGTTGTTAATCCTATATGGTAACTATTTTATAGGCTTTTTTCATTTATAATGAATGGGGCTTTCCTTGGAATTTTAAAATACTGTTTAAATAGCTTTTAAAAAAATGTTTTTATTTGCCAAGAAAAGATGGAAGTTTTTCAATTTCCTCAGTGTGATGCAAGCAGAAGTGATGTAGACTTATTGCATTGAACTTACTGGCACCTTTCTCTTTGCCTGAGTAGCACCAAAGAGTTCATAACGAAATAACATGGCATAACATGGGCAGGAAGAATTATAGCTTGACTAATATGTAATATACTGACAACTTGACAGGACTTTTGCAGAATCTGTTTAATATCTTAAAAAAAAAAAAAAAACAAAAAAACCCAAAAAAAACCCAAAAAACCCAAAAAAACCCCAAAAACCCAGAAGTAAAGCTTTGGAGAGGACTATTTTCCTGGTATCTTTTCTTTCAATACTTTCTGTTATTCAGGAAGTCTACCTGAACAAGAAGTAAATAAAACTTTGAGTGAGGACTTCAAAAATTTTACCTTAAAATATTGTTAATATTAACATAGTATCTTGTATTACACAATCTTGTATAACAGATTGCTTTATGAAAAGATAAGTATAATTTTCTCATTAAAAAAAGACAGGAAAGCATTGAATATTCTCTTTGCTAAACATAACTAACATAAAGCTTAAACATTTCTTATGCAAAAGCCATGTGGAAAACAGCTGAAGAAAGCTGCCTTGCCTTCAAAACTGAATTCACAGTCACTTGCAAATGTACCAAGGCTTAACAACCATATGTCTTGGTTTGCATTTTCTACTGCATTTTATCTTCTCACCATTACTTATTTTATGACCATACTGAATACTTCCGTTTATTTTAGTACTGATTTCCAAAAATGTGGCTGGTTCACACCAGTGACCCTATTTAGCCTTCTCTTTTCCTGCCCCAGCCATTGCTAATCTTCCTAAGTAGCAGCTTTCCACCTTCTGACACTGTGGCATTTGCCCAGAGCTGAGGGACTGTTCTGTTCACTGCTTCACTCATATGGGATGCTGGCTTGTGCACAGAGAGGGAGATAATTCCTCAAAACTTGGGCCCTGGCCACACTAGCCCCCAAACTGTAATCTTCAGACTGACTGAGATTACTATTATGATCTATAGGCACAATAAATAACAGTCTGAGTACACGGCCACATGGTGTCCTGGTATTAACCTTTGGCAGAGACAAAACTGACCTGATGAGGGGAAAAAGTTAATACCTTTAAGACTCTGAGCCCTTTCGCCCACCTAGCTGCAGAGAACTGATAAAAGCAACACATCCCTGAAGATAAGGGAGATACAGCCTGCCTAGAGACAATGGGATTATGCAGAGACCAGTTCTGACCACCCACCCGAAGCACACAGCTAGGCAGAAATTGGCAAGAAGTCAGAAGTCTACCAGCGAGGAAGACTTCGAGCCTTCATCAAATGACCACCAGAGAACACCCAACGACCACCACCACATTTTACAGAGCATGCGCCGTTGGGGATTTCTGGGAAATGCGAAATCCTTTGAATGCTCCCGCCTTTTCTCAGAACACTCACGCATATGTATGCTTACTGCCTATATAGCCTGAGGGCTTTTAACGTGCGTGCGTGCGTTCGTGTGTGTGTGTGCCGCGCATGTTAGGAGGAGAGATCCCCCCCACACACAGCACCATAATAAAGGAATACCTGCTTAATAACTCCGGTTATTGAGTTTTCACTACGTCAAGAGACAAAATTGACCTTTTACTCCCACTGCTTTTGCAAACTCTTAATAAGTTTTGTACCTATTTTTAAAACATCTCTTTACTCTCCTGAAGAGCTCTGACAAAGGTTTTGAGACTTCAAACAAATTTTTGAAGGACATATGGTCATTGCACAGGGGTCATATGCTTTGTAGAGTGACATCACTTCTACTTGTGTGTCAAAAGTGTAAAATGAAGCTAATAGAATGCTTTATTTATGTACTTGGTGATTTAAGGTGAGGTCTAATGATGTAACAAACAATTTATTAAATGTTTTATAATTTCTAAACTATAAAAGAAACCATAGCAATTAAATTACGCAGGACATGAAACATTAATTCATTTAATGCTATCTGCACAGGACCTGCTGAAAGATCCTAAGTCCTTCTGAGACTGCTACCCACTGGTGGGTCCCTTCCTTTCAGACTTCACCCTATGCTGATCATTGACTGTTGTCCTCAGCTTCTCTCCTCTCTCCTGTAATAGGATGTCACCAGCTCCTTGTCCTTTTCACATGGTTGTGAGTCTTGTAGCTTCTTTCTGGCAGTGTCATCCTTGACCAAACTGCCTGGCTATTCCATTAGAAAGAGCAGAAAGGGAGCAGACTCTGCACTCACTGGAGATCTCTGAGTTGCACAGTGATTTGTAACTTGAGGAAAAAGTTAATGAAAAACAACGCAATCAAAAATAATTCCAATTTTTCAGTAACTCAGTCAATTTTAATTTGTTTTATCCTTTGCTTCATTTTGGGATTCACTAAGAGACTAAGGGGGCATTCTCTAAGTATTAAAAGATTTTGGGCTTTGCTTTTTCTGTAAAATACAGAATTTTTTTGTTGTCATAAGGACAGCAGGGCGAGGAACAAACAAATTGAAGATACAGGCACATAATAAATTATTGCAGAATGGTATCGCTAAAATACAATCCTTTCAGTTCTGTGTCCACATACAGGCAGGTACATGGCATTAAACATAGAATGGAAATACTAGCACAGATGAGAGAAAAATAAAGCTTATTAGATGTCCAGAAAGGCCAACTTGTTACAAGATCTTTGACATGGACTAACAATCCTAGAGGCAATCTCAAATTGCTTTCAGTACAGAAGCAGCCTCTGCCACTCTTAGGTGGGAACAAATTGGGACAGTGTTTCTGTCTCAAGGAGTTGGCAATACAAGGCCTGAGCCTCTCTTTGGAGCTGTGGATATGGTATCTGAGTTACCACCAAGCTTCTGTAGAGCCTCTACTAGAAGATACTTTCTTACATAGAGTATAGATGAAGTTAACATTGGTATTTGATGTAATCTCTGTCCACTCCACTGTAATGTCAGGCAAGTATCAGATGAAGCAGAAGTTGAGAAGTGAGGTTAAGTCATGAAGAGTTTGAGAGATGAAAGAGAAAGATGGTAACAAGATCTGCTCTTTGAAATAATTCAACTTACTTTCTTTTTATTACATAATTGTCTTTGGAGTTTTCTGCCTTGCTGTGGCAATTGAGGCACAGACTCTCCATTAAAGTGCAGAAGGAAAGACCCTTTATTACTACAATAGTACACACTTATGCTCTCACCAAAGCTCTTACTTCATAGTTAACAAATCAGCAATTAGACAGCTATCAACCTTTTCTCCTATCAGCATAAGACCACTCTAACACGCTGTGCATACCAATCACCTTGTTCACGTGCTGTTCTCGCGGCGGTAACTTCTCACAGTTCAGTACTTTTCCACAGTTCACTGTTGCAGCTGCCCGTTGTTTTTCCCTGCCACATCGGCAGTTTCTTATCTTACTCCCAAGGACTGTTTTTCATCAAAGCCTTGCTGTTTCTCAGGGGCTACGCAGAGCTGACAGGCCGATGTCGACTTGCCTCTCTCCCACACCTTGCTTATGTATTCAGGATAAGTAGGCTTTTAGAGAAGAAAAAAAGAGTTCACATCTATGAATTTATTTCAGTCTGTGGTACATAGTACTGTTATCCCATTTTCCATTGCTGTGTGTACAACAGGGTTTCAAAAGATTGTTTTAAATAACTTTACAGTAATGGATAATAAATAAATTGTGTTGGATTTGTGTGTGTCAAGGTTTTGGTAACAGGGGAGGGGCTACAGAGGTGGCTTCCAGAGAAGCTTCTCAAAGCTCCCCTGGCTCCAAGTTGGACCCGCTTCTGGCCAAGGCCAAGCCATTTAGCAATGGTGGCCGTGCATCTGTGATAATGCATTTAAGAAGGGGAAACTGAGAGGAGGAGGAGTTGTGAGGGAGACACCTATGCAAACACCAAGGTTAGTGGAAGAAGGGAGGAGGAAGGGAGTACGTTTGCTGGTGCAGAGACCTTCCCCTGCAGCCCATGGTGAGAGGGCAGACTGTCCCCCTGCAGCCTGTGGAGGTCCACAGTGGAGCAAATGCTGACCTGCAGCCTGTGGAGGACCCCATACTGGAGCAGGTGGCTGCACCCGAAGAAGGCCAGAACTCTGAGGGAAGCCCACACTGGAGCAATGTGTTGATGGGAGGATTACATCCCGTGGCAGGGACACACACTGGGGCAGTTCAGGAAGAGCTGCAGCCCATGGGAAGGACTCATCGGAGTTCATGGAGGACTATCTCCCATGAGAGGGACCCCACACTGGAGCAGGGAAAGAGTGTGAGGAGTCTTCCTCCTGAAGAGGAAGGAGCAGCAGAAACAACGGGTGATGAACTGACCACAACCCCCATCCCCATGAACCCCTTTGCCACTGGCAGGAAGGAGGTAGACAAATTTGGAGCAAAGCTGAGCCCGGGAAGAAGGGATGGGTGGGGGGAAGATGTTTTAAGATGTGTATTTCTCACTGTCCTACTCTGTTTGATTGATAAATTAGTGGTGGTAGTGGTGTTCAAATTAAACTCATGTTCTTTTTCTTCACCTAAGGAGTCTGTCTTTTGCTCATGACTGTAATGGGTGAATCATCCCTCCCTGTGCTTGTCTGGGTCACTAAGCCTTTTGTTTTATTTTCTTTTTCCCACCCCTGAGGGTGAAGGAGTGAGCGTCAGCATGGTGCTCAGTTGTTCCCTGGGCTTAAACCACAACATAAAAAAAGAAAATGCTCAGTAGAAACAGGAGAGTCCTGTGAAACCAAACAATTCTACCTGCATTTCCATTAGGGATTTTTGTAACTGACAGAAAGATCTAACTCTTCATGGAGGTAGCTTCCCTTAATATCCCATGGAAAGTGAATGAGTGTTTATAGTATCAGACCAATGTCAAAACATTTGCTTTATTTATTCCTATTTCCATTAAGAAAGCCTTGTTATACAAGCAAACAAAAACTTACTTTAAGGAAAAACTAAATCACCAAAGTTAGTCATATATCACTAAAGCATTGATAACAACGCTACTGAAATAACACATGTTTTAAAAGCATGAAAGAGGGAAGTACTTAATTTATTATAATTGTGTGGGAAACAAGATATAAAAGGTATACATTGGCAGGCAAAGAAATATTAAAACAAAGCAAAGTAAATCTTGTGTTAGAGCCAAGGAAAAGCTGATAGAGTAGAATTAAAAGGAAAATTTAAAACTTCTCAGCAGGTTTGACTGGTTTAGGTTTATGTCCTTAAAGGAGATAAAAAGAGTGAGTCTGCTCATTAAGAGCAATCAATATACAAATATCCCTTCTTGTATATCCCCCCCGAATTCTTTTCATTTTTAATTTAGCAGATAGACCCTTTTTACTGAATATATTTGAAGCCCAGTCCATTGTTTTTACTGAATTCTTGTCTAGTTACAACCCAGAGAACACTGTAAGAAGGACTACTACAATTAGCAGATGGCATCTTTGATGTGGACTTGAAAAGGTTTCTACTGCTAACTGTTTAGAAGTCAGTAGAGCCTGTGTTGATGGCACAATATTCAGCATGCCTTATGATGGTGAAGCATAGATAAGAAGATTTAAGGCATGCTTGGTAAGAATAAAAGCAGCTGGAGAATCCAGGAATACACTTTGGTAAAAATCCATCCCCCTTCACCTTAAAGGCATGAGCCATGCTCGCTTTTCAACATACACATCTGCAATCAAACCAATTATTTCCTACACAACATATATTTCCCGATTCATATATTTAAAGGTGGGTTTATTTTCTGATAATGGAGTGGTTGAAAGCATTGTATAAATTATAGAGCTATATCTGGTATGTTTTACCGTGACTGCCAGCCAAACTAAAACATATATATCTGTACCACTGCAGAATTCAAAGGATGTAGGGTCTAGGGAAATCTAAATTCCTGTGCAGAGCAGAGAGATATCTGTTGACTTTCGAAGTCCTTGGTCTATAAGATAAACATTAAACTAAATTCAACCTTTTTGTATCTTACAATTTATCTTTGTCCATATGTTTTTCTTCTTCATCACCCACAGATGGGTTATTCATTTTAATGAAATAAAAAAATTTTCATTTTATTATTGTATCCATTTTCTTCTAGAATACTTTGTTGATGTGACCCTCACTTTAGTCTTTTCTCTAAATCAGAATGGAATTCATTCACTGCTATTGTTGCGAATGCTACACAATGAATATTTGTTAGAAAAATCATGCATAGGAGAAGTATATCAGAGACCTCAGACTTAACTCATCCTTGAAGTTCCTCTTTGGAATACAAATTTTAAAGTGTCAAACTCCAACAGTGAAAGAAAGTGTAATTATTACATTCTGAGGTAGCTCAAATTAGGCTTTTTAAAATTGCAATAATGAATATTCTCAGAATGAATATGGGGGAACAAATGTCTTTGCATCACATTGGGTTTTTTTCTTTTTTCCCTCTCACTTGCTAAGCTGTCTTTATCTTGACCCACAAGTTTTCTCACTTTTGCCTTTCCGATTCTCTCCTCTGTCCCACTGCGGGAGAGTGAGAGAACAATTGTGTGGGGGTTCATCTGCCAGCCAGGATCAACTCGACACACAGAGATTTTCAGACTGTTCTGACACCTAGAGCCAAATATGCAAATGCTATTTCCATTAATATTACTATTTCCCCCATTATTTAACATTGGGAGGTAGCACTATCAATATGCCTCTCTTTATGGCTACGTTTTTACCTTGCATATCACATACTTATAATTTACTTATTCAGGACAATTAGCTGTCACTGGACTTAGTGCAAAATATCCCAGCAGCAAAATATGGATAGTTGCAAAATATCCCAGCGTGTATCCCCAGACCCTCAGCTCCACATGCCAAACTGCCTCTGTTCTCAGACCAGAGTTTTACAGCACTGTAAATCCAACTTTCAGGCTGCTAATACAGAATTTAAAATACTGCACCCTTTTAATTCATTTTGCTATTTTGTATTTATTCAAGGTATTTTGAACCAATGTGCTCTCTGTCAATAGGCAGCATGTATTTCCTCAAAGTCAGCATAAAATTGGCATAAGGGAAGCATAAATGCTTATTGTGACCTCTGCTAATCTAAATAAAATATAAATACATGACACAATCTAGAAAAAATTGCTAATGCTTAGTGGTATGGTTCTTCCACAAACATAGTTCTTAGCATCAGGGGCACTATTTACCCTTCATTGCTTGTACATCCAGGATGTGATCTCCCAAATCAGTCCATTCATAGTGATCTGTATCCAGTTCTCTTTACCCACTTACATCAGTTCATCTTTCCTTGATGCTGAAGAAAACCGAAGTTAGAAGCAATGCGGCACTTGTTTACATAGCTCACAGACAAGGAAGATCATCTATGGCATGGAGTCTCTGGAATTACTACTCAAATGTAAACATAGTGGTAATACGCAATCACCCTTTACCTTTGAATTGAGCTTCCAAGGTCCTTTAATTCAGCAGAAGCAATCTAAGCTCTTCTCAGTTTTAAAGTCTAAACCAGTTATTATTCGCCTATATACAACTGATGTTCTCATCACTTAAACTCTGAAACTAAGAACAGACCAAACTTTGCCAAAGGTTGTATTTCAACTATATCATATTAATATCAAACTAGGTCCCATATGCTGAAGGCTCTTCTCATCAGTAAGCTGACAGGTGACTGGAAATCCTGGTCTTGTATGGTTCACCTCTTCCCTGCCTGGTGCTCTGTAAGGCTTTTTCCCATGGTGGACTCTTCATCTCTTCCAAGCACAGATCCATTCCTCAGCATAAATCAGTCCATCTGGGTTGAGAACTGAGTTAAAGGATGACATTTTAAGACTACTGAGTCAGTTCACATGGAAAACCTCAATTGTTTTTATAATGCTTTAACACAAACTAAGTCTTTGAAGAAAGGCTCTGTATTTAGCCACATTTTTGTACGACTGCAACATGTCAAGTTCTTAAACAACCATAATCTCACCAGCAAAAATTATTTATAATTTGTTTGTCAGGTTATCTGTTACAACAGTCATTACATTTTTTCTCCTACATGTTATTTTTTCCCTTAAATATTTTTCTCATTTTTTCTATCGTTTTTTTGCTTAAATATTCTTTATGTTAAAGCACAACTTAAAAATTCTCCTACACCCTTCCTGCTACTCAATAATCTAACTTTAATTTAAGACAAGATTTGAGGAAATTTTAAATTCCTTTATGCATCATAATCACTGGGAGATACCATAGCTAGAAACTGAGAAGACATTAGTTGTATCTTGAATTGTATAGTTGTATCTTGAATTGTAGTGACTGCAGCTCCAGATTATCTAAAAAATGAAATGTTTATTCATTTCAGAAAAGTGTTAGGTCAGCTTTTATTCCAAAAGCCTCCAAAAATCTTGCTGGGATCTTTTCATGGCAGTGAGGAAATGCCATATATATTATATTAACTTGAAAAAAATGAACAGAAGTAAAAGTATTACACAGCCAAGTGAATTCCTCTAAAGCTGAATTTGGCAATGGTGCCCTGAAATTGCAGAAGCCCCACACTCCACTAATTCTGTTGCAAAAAGTTCCAAATAGTCGTCTTCAGGATGTAAAGATCTGTTGCCTCTTGAAAGGGTACCAAAATTTCTAAGATCAGAAAAGGTTAGTATGTTTTACTCTGCTGTTTTCTTCTTTCCCAAAATAAGTAGCAATGTTAGAAGACTTATACTTCTGATCTCAGGGAAGAGGGAAGTGTTTGAGGACAGAGGTATTCATACAACACTACTTTTATATTTACTATAGGCGATGGAAAGATGCTTAAGTAAATAATGACAGTAGATCTGTAAGTGTGTGTATGGCTGAGTTGCAGAGAAGGAGAATTCTGAGTTTATTAGTTGCCAGGAAAAGCAATCTGCTTCCACGTGTATGGTTCTCTTTCTTTACATTTTAAAATGAAGAATATATATTTTGTCTCATAGACAGCCACTATAGGATAAAGGACAGCCACTAAAGGATAAAAAACCCCAAACGTAATCATCTCTCAGACTAAGGTAGGAGTCCCATTTGCCACAGCCATTAGAGCTATTTCATAGAGTTATATTTAACTCATTTTTCAGGGTTTGCCACCTGGGGCTTATCTTCTGCTTGCTGACCTGCTTTCTGTGCTGTGTGGAGTGTCCTGACAGCAAGATGAATGAGCATAAGCCCTACTGCATTTGGAAATCAGCTGATGTTGCAGAATATGCTTTCAACTCTGTGGAACAGCTTTCTTAACAGCTGGTCAGAGGACTGACTGCTGGGCAGGTCTTCCTGTACTCAGGCTGGTGCTGCTTTTTAAGTATGATACAGCAAATCTAAATGTATCTTCAGGGCAAAGGAGACCAACAGCTTTCTGGGTTTCATCAGGAAAAGCATCACCAGCAGGTCAAGGAAGTGAATCTTCCCCTCTACTCAGCACTAGTAAGGCCACATCTGGAATTCTGTGTCTAGTTCTGTGCTCCTCAGTACAAGAGGGAAATGGACATACTGAAGCAAGTCCAGCGCACGACCACTCAGATTGTTACAGGACTAGAGCATTTCTCATATGGGGAGAAGCTGAGAGAATTGGGACTGTTTAGCCTGGAGAAGAGAAGGCTCCAGGGGATCTTATCAATGTGCATAAATACCTGATTGGAGGGAGAGAACAAAGATGAGGAAGACAGACTCTTCACAGTGGTGCCCACTGAGACAACAAGAAGCAATGGGCACAAACTGAAAAAATCAATTCAATCTGAACACAAAAAACCACTTTTCTACTGCAAGGGAGACTGCAGTGGCACAGTTTGCCCAGAGAGGTTGTGGAATGTTTTGGGGGGTTGGAAGGGTTTCCGGGCCCCAAATGAAGGAGAGTTAAGTAAGTGGGGACAGTGCAAAGATCCTCCCCCCTTTGCACCATGGAAAGGGCTGCCAATCCAGCTGAGGTTCACTTACTTCTTACTGCTGATTATTGGGAATAGGATGATCAGGGCTCTAAGAGCCTTTGTCACCAGCACAAGTGACATTGGTAGGAGGGCTCTTGAAAGACGGGCAGCATTTTCCTGGGGAAATCTGAGAGGAGTACCAAATAAAACCAGGTATTATACTTAAAAGCTGGAATTTAGTTCTAAACTGTTACTGTATCTTCAGGATCATGATACGCAAAAAGCCTTTGTATTACAACATCAGTGTCCTGTTTACAGCTGGGATAGAGCTTTTGATTTTTCCTTCTTAGTAGCTGTGTAGCTGTGTTTGTAGTAGAATAGTGCTGTGTTTTGGATTCAGTATGGGATTTGACATGAGAAAAATGTTGATAATGTACTGATGTTTTCAGTTGTTGCTAAGAAATCAAGGACTTTTCAACTTCCCATGTCCCGCTAGTGCACAGGTACACAAGAAACAGGTACACAAGAAACTGAGAGGGAGTACAGCCAAAACAGCACATCCAAATGGGCCAGTGCCTAAAAATTGTTAAAAAGTAAATGCTTTTTCTCAAAAAATACAGTCTTTTACATTTTAGCAAATTAAATATTCACTTCAGGAAGCAAATTTTTAAGTATTAAGTTTATGCTTTATTCCAGCCTTTTTCTAAACTAAGTTAATCCTGAGCTATTTCAAACAGGTAGTTAACAGAGAAGTATATGACTCTCTGAACATTTATACTGCTGGTGCTTGCCTGAGATCTCCAAAAGTAAAAATCATTATTCAACTACAAACAAGAGAGGTCCACAATTTTGGAGGGGTTTTGTTTCTAGAAACCGATATAGACAAGCAGTTCTATTTTTTAAAAAACGTAGCCTAGTATGTAGCATGTTTTTAAAATATCTTGATTGATATAAAAGATGAGCATATGTAACCAAGTAAGTAATAAGTGAGAACATTTCTGCTACTTAACTGTTTTTCAACAGTAAATATTGAAGAGAGGGGCGGCATAGGAATGCAACACATAACACTGTTCAAGTAGCATTTGAGACATCTCAGCCAGCTTTAAACTCCTAAACCAGCAAATTCTGCAACCCTATTGATACCTGTTGCAGCTAAGCAGACATAATTTTGTCCACTGTTCTTTGCAATACTGTAGATTACTCAAAAAATGGAATCCTGTAGTTTCAGAAATGTGGGGGGTTTTTTCATTACATATCAAGTCAGTATTTTTATGAAAACACAAAAATCCAGCACAGGACCATCAGGTATTCTGGGAACTTGCCCCTAGAATAATCACTGAGGCCTCTTATTCATGCCTCAGAATGGAAATCTGGATGAGTGGTCTGTCAGCACAGTTTCCAACCTCACCTTCTCCCCTCCCCATCTCCTCCTACCCACACCAGTTTTGTTCAGAGCTTTCTACAATTTCACTGTATCCATAAGTGGAGGAGCTAAGGCACCATTTGTGTTGATGATGGATTGCTCAGTTATTAAGGTGACTCATGTTTTGTCCATTAGGGAATTCACCCAGAACTCAGGTCAAGACTAGGCAGCCAGAATGAGAATCATCGTCTAAAAATAAGTGTGTATTTTATCTTTGGTGGGTACCTTGCAAAAGGGGAGTGGGTAAGGACGTGTATCAGTTAGATACTGTTTTATCAGACCATTATTGCTTGGTAGAAGCAATTCTACCAAGAAAGAGTTGTAAAAGTTAAAAACTGACAAACTCCCTTGCTAGAAACTGCTAGGAGTCTCCTATGTATTTTGCTCCCTGAAGAACATCACCTCTTCCACTGTATTCATCATACTGTACTTTTTGTTTCTTCATGTTACAAAGCCAGGACCATAAATGTGATGTTTCTGTGAAAAAAAAATGGTAGCCTAGACTCTGCCACCTGACCTGCAGAAACTCATGACTGCTTCAAGGAGAACCAAGATGCTTCACCCTAAGTCTGCCATTCCATGCAGAGCACCTTGCATAAGCAAAGCAGTCAAGTTACCATTGTGACTCACATGTACAAGATGCCAAACAGCCCAGGGTGCAAGAAGGACACTGAGCTCCAAGTGTTCTTCTGTAATGCAACATGATCTGCACACCATGAGTCTCCAGGCTGGTTTATTGTTCCCTTCATTTGCCAGGACAGTCGTGCTGCTGAGTGAACTGCCACACTGGCAATGTTGCCTTCCAGCTCACAACCAGATACACAATATTCTGCTTGTGAGTTATCCAGGGCTCTCCACAGCAAGAGCAGCAGCTCCTTTGAAGTGGTCCCCTGCTCCCCACCATCTCTTCCATGCACACTGCCATGGTGCCAGGCTACTTCTGAGGATGTTAACTGTCTGATGGTTCAAAAGCCTTGCAGCCCCTTCCACTCCCTCTGCTAGCCCCTCCTGGGCACAGTGGATGTGTGGGTGGGGAAGGAGTGCAGAGGGACTCCCAATTTCTCTTTTAACTGAACGATTCATGCCAAGAATCTGCATTACTTGAGTGTGTGTCCTCAGGCTGGTCTGAAAAATGAAGTAAGATAACACAGCAGCCAAACAAAATCCCCAGTCTCTTCACAGATATTTATTGTAAAAGTGCATTAAATTTCCTTGATCTTAATTTTTCCTTTTTAGAGAAAAAGACTAAAAATAGACCTCTGACTACAATGGGAGACCTATAAAGGGCATGCTTAATGGTCTGTATAGCTCTGTCAGCCCAGAGATTAAATGAGTCATAAAAGTGTCAGAATGTGGCACCTACTGCTTTTTCACTGCTCTGACAGGAGGGGAAGATTATCATCATCTGCCTAATTCTCTAAGGGAAGGGATCCTAACAGTGTCAGAGGCCATCACCACTGAAAGGTCACTGGCCTTTGGCCAGCAGCTTCAAAGACAACAGAAGTAGAGCGCACAAGATCCCTTCTTATCATTTTATGTAGACAAATGGTAAGTAATCTTCTTAAACACAGCAAGGAAGCTAAGACCTCAGTGTTGATCCCTGAAACAAGTGCTTCATCAGTTATTACACCAATACAGGATTTTTAAATGGAATGGGGAATTGGTGACTGAGGATTATGGCTGTGAAATGTATTTCATCAACGTGTACAAAAGAATGTCTTGCACAGAAATTGTGTTTTGCTATACTCAGTTTTAGTTTGCAACTGTTTACAAATTAAAAACACAATAAATTTTTTTAAAAATCTCCACTAGGAAACATGGCATTTCTATTTCTCCCACAGGAAGTAAACTTTATTAGTCAAACAGCAGTGGCTTTTAGAAGAAAAAGCACAGCCATAGGGCTTATACACTGCAGTTTGAAGTCACATATTCAGAAGACCACAGCTGCCAGCACAGGGAAGTGTTCTCCAAACCTTGGGTAAGAGCAGAGCTGTAGGAATAAAGCTCTGGAAGGAGAAAGTTTAACTTACTGAACATAACTGCAGGATTTATGCATATGCTGGCACATGTAATTAAAGCTGCCTGTGGGACACAGGTGCAGCTGGGGATTAAAAACCCCACCATTTTCCAGGTGTCCTGGTTTAACCAGGATAGGGTTAAGTTTCCCCAGCAGTGGGGGGGGAGCTCTAGCTGGGTTATTCAGATACCATGCGGATGTCACATCCTGGCAGGTCACATTTTCCTGACGCGGAGCGTGGTGCACTCGTGGTTTTGTACATCGTGCTTCAAACTGCTGTATTTGGTAGCTATTTTGCTCTGTTCACTGCTATCACTATTACTGTTATTGTTACTGTTGTTGTTGGTTGTGTTGCTATTGCATTGTTGTATTAAACCTTTCCTTATTTCAGTCTTGGGGCTTTGTATTTCACTCCCTTTGTGGGGGAGGGGCAGTGGCCGCGTGGTCTCAGACCCCGGCAGGGGCTAAACCACCACAACTTTGGCGCTCCAACGTGGGGCTGGAGAAGACTGAAATAAGGAAAGGTTTAATACAACAATGCAATAGCAACACAACCAACAACAACAATAACAATAACAGTAATAGTGATAGCAGTGAACAGAGCAAAATAGCTACCAAATACAGCAGTTTGAAGCACGATGTACAAAACCACGAGTGCACCACGCTCCGCGCCAGGAAAATGTGACCTGCCAGGATGTGACTTCCGCATGGTATCTGAATAACCCGGCTAGAGCTCCCCCCCACTGCTGGGGAAACTTAACCCTATCCTGGTTAAACCAGGACACCAGGGAAGGATACAAACTGGGAGAGGGCCTACCATTATCTCCAGTGAAACTCCACATTCGAGGCTTGGGACAGTAGCTCTCCTTTTCCATTATCAGCTGCTTTCAATAAACAGGGCAGTCCAGCAGCTAAAGACTGAGACTGGAGTTCTGCATTCACCTCTGCCACTGACCTGTTCTCTATCCTTAGGCAAGTTGTTTGACAACACCATGCTATTTAATCTGTAACACCTTGGCACTGCAGTTGTGACAATGTATTTTTATTTTGTCCTGCCAGACAGGATGTGATCTTAGCTGAGAACTCCTGACACTACACTAAAATAGATGACTTAATAATTCAGAACAGAAATATAAATCAACATCTTCCTTCTTTTCCCAGAAAATCAAATAAAGGATGCCTTATATCACCCCAAGTCCCAACATAATCTAACAAAACCATCCAGTGAATTGGACAATTTCCCATCTCCAGCCCTTCTGAGAGATTACCTAACAGAAGACATCTCTTAAACCAATAACTGAAAGAAAATAACACTGAGTTTTAGTCCTCCAAACTGTTCCTACCTTCATATTGCTGAGAGATCTTAGGAATGGATCTAGCCTTGGCTCTCTTGCCTTCCACCAGCGAAACTGACCTAGCATAAAATACACTCTATTTTAGTTACTGACTATACTTTAAATAGGTTAGGGAAAAAAACCAAACTGCTAGGCTGTGGTGGGTTGACCCTGGCTGGACACCAAGTGCCCACCAAAGATGCTCTATCACTTCCCTCCTCAGCTGGACAGGGGAGAGAAAATATAATGAAGGGCTCATGGGTCGAGATAAGGACAGGGAGAGATGACTCAGCAATTGCTGTCATGGGCAAAGCAGACTCGACTTTGAAAAAAAAATAAAATAATTTATTAGCAATCAAATCAGAGCAGGATAATGAGAAATAAAACCTGATCTTAAAAACACCTTCCCCCCACTCCTCCCTTGTTCCCAGGCTCAACTTCACTCCTGATTTTCTCTACCTCCTCCCCACAAGACACACAGGGGGACAGGGAATGAGGGTTGCAGTCAGTTCATAAAATGATGTCTCTGCCGCTCCTTCTTCTTCACACTCATCCCCTGCTCCAGCATGGATCCCTCCTACAGGAGACAGTTCTCCACAAACTTCTCCAATGTGGATGCTTCCCACAGGCTGCAGTTCTTCATGAACAGCTCCAGCATGGGTCCCTTCTGTGGGGTGCTGTCCTTCGGGAATGGACTGCTCCAGCGTGGGTCCCACACAGAATCACAAGTCCTGCCAGAAAACCTGATCCAGCGTGGGCTCCTCTCTCCACAGGTCCACAGGTCCTGCCAGAAGCCTGCTCCAACACGGGCTCTTCATGGGGTCACAGCCTTCTTCAGGCATCCATCTGCTCTGGTGTGGAGTCCTGCATGGGCTGCAGGTGGATATTTGTTCCACTGTGGACCTCCACGGGCTACAGGGGGACAGCCTGCCCTCTCACCAGGATCTTCACCACAGGCTGCAGGGGAACCTGTGCTCCGGTGCCTGGAGCACCTCCTCCTCCTCCTTCTTACTGACCTTGGTGTCTGCAGAGTTGTTTCTCTCACATATTCTCACTCTGATCTTCAGCTGCGGTTGTGCAGCAACTTTTTCCCCCTTCTTAAATATGTTATTACAGAGGCGCTACTGGCTGGCACTGCCTCTGTCGGACATGAGGGAAGCTTTTAGCAGCTTCTCACAGAGCGACCTTTGTAGCTCCCCCAGTACCAAAACCTTGCCATGCAAACCTAATACATAGATATTCACTTTTCAAAAGTATAGATTGAGAAATAATACAGATTTTTTCCTCGGGCTGGCAGCCTGTTACAAGTGGGGTTTCCCAGGGATTGATATTGGGCCCCGCACTGCTCAACGTCTTCATGAATGAGTTGGACAATGGGATTGAGAGCACCCTCACCACACTTCTCCTTCAGTGTTAAACATAGAGAGATTTAGCACTGCCCAGAGAGTTTCCAGCATGGCTGTCAAGCAATTTTGAAAGCCACTGCCAATCAAACACCAGAAATATCTCAAGGAAAAGTGTATGACAGGTCTTCAGGATCCTTTCTGGCCTTACAGCAGCAAGCTTTAAGTGACTTATGGAGAATAGGTATTGGTGGAAGGAAAAGTTGAAACTGATCCAAGAAAAAGCAAGGGTATGTCTCAAGAAATCAAAAAGTCCAGATCCTAAATACTAGTTTTAGGTACCTACATCCATATTTTAGGTTTGACTGACATATTCAAAACTGAAACTCAGTTCCTAGCTGAAAACTTCAAATTTATGCTTTCTGAAAAATTATGGCAAATCTATATTTCAATTTGAGAAAGAAATTACCTTTATGTACCAAAAAACACACTTAACCCTGCTGTCTAACCAGGTGTATGCTATTCTTTCTTAAGCATGTTAGCGGCATCATCTTTTGCATGGATGCATGGAGGCATTGGAGATGAACACTGAATTACCAATACCATTTGAATTGCCTACACCATCTTTTTATTCTCTGTCATCTATGATGCTTTAGATACTTTAAAATACTTCAACAAAAAAAATCCCACCTGTTCAAGCATTAAGTTTTCAGGGATAATGTAAAACACAAAGAAGTACGTCTTCAATCTACGTTGTTGATGGTAGAAAAGAGAACATAAATTCAGCTCCTGGAGATAATAAAAACAGAAAATGCAGTTACAAATGCAATGTTCTGAGAATGAAATCTTTGAACATTTTACACATAATAGAAAAATATTTTCCTGAAAAATAATGCTGTGAAGATTAGGAAGGCACCAGTCAGGCATATTATAATCACAGAAATTGAAAACCGGCTATCGTACAGATCATGTACAAATAGCTGAATAAAGGATATTGTTTTAGGAGGCAGATGTTAGGAAAAAAAGGAGACAGTATTAGGAAGCAGGTATTAACAACAAGACACTAAAACCAGAAATAGTGTAATGTCAAAGTGGTACTCACATACAGCTGTATTTTAAAAAGTGTTTTCATACAAAATGAGAACACTGAGAAGAAGCATGGGGAAGGAAAATTATGTGAGATTCTGTATAAAAAATAAAGAAAAGCAGTAATTCAGAGAGGAAAGAAGACAGCCAAAATGACATCTTCTCAACTCCCTGTTATCAAGCATACACAGATAGAATTGTACACCAGTGTGGACTGTATGATGGAGACCAGTATGAAATGTATGTTGAGGTGGGATCAGTGACTTCAGAGAAAGTCTAAAGAATGTTTCTCAGGAGCTAAATAAAACCTTGTAAATCTCTTCTGTCAAGTCTTTTAGAGTTGTGTTATTTCCAATGAATATATAAATGTATCAAATAAAATGTGAAGACTTCATGAGATTAAAGAATATATCCAAACAGTAAAAGGTAAGAATAATAGCCCAATGCAGCAGCTGAGCATCACTAGAGAGGGCAGATATAGCCTCTGGGCTGAAAACTTTGGATCAGAGGGGTCAAGAGAGCAGCCTTGTCTTCACAGACAGGCTGAAAGTAGCATCTATTTATTAGACTCCCTTTTCCATTTTATTTCAATTGATTATGTTGGTTGATGTCATTCCTTTTGGTCACAATATATTATGTTAGTCTTCTAAAAGCCATTGAAATTATTTCAAGATAAAATAATCACAGTTAAGTCAGTGGTATATGCTTCTGACTTACTATTTTTTTTAATAAAAAATGAATCCTCAAATCTATTAATCTGGAAGCTCCAGATGCAGATGCAGTAAAATCTTCATAACCCTCAACCACTCCACTCCACCTTTCTTACTCACAATGACTTGGTTTTAGACCGTTAAGGAGATGCAGACATGCTACGAGACATACAGATATATGAAAAGCAAGATGCAGCAGTGACAAGCTTAGCAAAATGTCCAGCAGCTCCTCTTGACTTGGGGGGGATAACTAACAGCTACTGACAACAAAGCTCTTGCTTGGCATTTCATCTGTGATAATACAAAAAGCCCAGACAGCAAATCTAATCATAGTCTGGAATTTGGTCAAGACACTTTAAGATAAAGCACAGAGAGTACAAGCAAAGGATTTAGACTTGTGCTTTCATACCAGATTCTGAATACAGCTGCACCCACCTTCAGGTGATATTCTCATCATGCTTAGTGCTGCAGTGAAGTGCTCTGATTATTTCCCTGCCATTGCCCAAACCCACCCAAGGTATGCCACTGATTTACTTTTTAACCTTTTGACAGCAAAAATCCAGGGTAAGGGGAAAGAAGGTATGACAATTTTGATCAAAAAATCCTGAATTATCTTCTAGTCATTTTCAAATACATGAAAAATATCTCAGACAACTGCAGGGGAGGCTCAGAGTCTTTCATTGCTGTGGGAGAGTCTCTACTGTATGGTATGTCAGGTGGGACTCTGAGAGATAGAAGTTCAAGTTTCTGAATTGTCTGATGAGCTCCCAAAAAAATATGCCTTTTTTTCATGAAATAGAACAAAAGCAATTCAAGCAAGCAAAGATAAGAATTCAAAACTACAAAAAAATAAATCAAACGGTATTGAAAAGATGTTTTTGACACTTGTAGGAAGAAGAAAAGTTGGTGTACCACAGGTAGCAGCTGCCGCTTCAGGAATACAGGAAGCTCTGTGCTGGAAAAACGGGTTCAGAAAGCCACTGGCTTTCATGCAAATACTTTGGAAGCACAACCTCGCATAGGAAATCTGGCCAGAAACTGCAGAGAAAGGTAGGTTTACTGAGAACTTAAGCAAGTAAGGCAGGGTAGGTGCATGGGTTTCTTTGTGCCTCACAAATTTAGCAGTCCAGGACCAGTTGTTGTTGGGGCTAAAGATGACAGAACCAAACTTCATGTGTGAGGGACTCCACCCAGACCAGTTAATTTTCAGTCTTTCCCTGTTACAGAAAAGCAGCTTTAAGAATAAAGAAGTATGAAGAATTTGGGGTTGAAGCATTTGAACTCGAAACTTCTCTCTCACCAATTAGGATGACAACAGCTTGTGCAACTGTGTTTGTTCAGACTAGGTGCTTCCAATCAGTCCTGAGTGTACTCCGGCCTTCACAGTCCAACACAGCAGGAGTCTTTGCTCAGTGAGAAAATATCTGGATTTGTCTAAATAGGAGATGACTTATTTTTACCATTGATTTTTACAGTTTCTGTTTTCCAAGGAAACGAAAAAAAAATTCTGCCCACATCTACCTGTCATTGCAAGCTGGGTCAGAGGCCTGAAAACAGCTGCTGTCCAGTGGGAACATCTACCTGACAGGTCAAAAAGAGTCACTGAAAATCCCTGACTATTCTTTACTTTGCTGTATTGACAAATATGAGAGTGGCTTTCAGGAGCCTTGTGTACACACCAGGATCATTTCAAAACACAGAACTATTGAAACATCTACAAGGGTGAATCTCTGCTAATGTATAAGAGTACAGAGAGACAACTACTTAAACCAGAAAAACCCATACTTACACCACCAACAGACCTGTCAGTCCTTGATGACCACCATTCAATGCAGCAGGGTAAAGGCAGAAGCAGAGTAACCTGGGGGCAAAAGAAGGCAGGATGCAGAAGGCTCTGTAGACCTAGTCCCTGTGAATGCGCCTGGCTGCTGTGCTTTTGTGTGTTGTGACTAGAATCCCAAATGTCTCTATAGTCAGTCTTTGGTTCAGTCCCATAAAGCCTGCCCATAGAGTCAGCATTTGTGGGAGGTGTCACACTGCCCAAGTACATGATGTGTAGCTGACATTTCTACAGCAGTAAACCTCTCCAGGACTTTGGGATGGAGAAATTTACATTGTCTGTGTGATACCAAAAACTTAAACTATTAAGTTAGTATACAAACAAGCCCCTTTATATAATTGTATAAACTTTGAAGGTAAGGGAGTCTGCATGCCAAACAGACAAGATAAGTGTCAAGGAGCAAACCAATCCATAACAGACCCCTTTGTATAAACTTTGAAGGTAAGTGAGTCTGCCTGCCAAAGAGTGATCCAAACCGGGAGTTACCATATATGGCTAAACTGAGTTAGGGTCTTTACCTCAAAACGACCACCAGAGACCACCAGAGACCCTTCCTCAATTTCAGTTGCACAATATATTAACATATCCATAAGATTTCCTGGAAATAGGCAGGTACTTCTTGGAAATTACATGATTTTTTTTTTTTAATGTACATAATGAGTGTGCCTTTGTCTTTTGGTGTGAATGTTAGGAGGAAAAATCCCCCATGCACCCAGAGCTGTAATAAACCAATGTCGGCTTTTTAAACTATCATTTGGTTTGGAGAGTTTTCTTGGTTACAATTTTTAGTAATATGTGGCCTGTGGTCTTTCTGTATTTAGACAAAAGAAGTAGCAAAACTACAGGCTCAGCCTCCAGGAAGAATCTGGGAATGTTTTTGCCCAAACTGCCTAGCACTCCAGTCTGGTAAAACAGGATTTTTGGTGAGTTATAGTGATGAGAGCTGTACCTGAAAAACTAATCTGAAAGACATTGTCACTAATGAAAAGCAAATACTATCAAACAAAGTTTTCCATGGTGACTAGCCTAGTCACAGCACTTTGACAATACCTGTAATATTTTAAGTTAAAAACACAACTGAACAACAGAATATGCTTTCACATTGCAGTCAACCACCTAGACACAAGCAGGCGTAGAAGTGCAACCATAAGCACACAGCAGATACAGAGGGCTCTCATCAGTTCACCAGCAACACACAAACAATTCTGTAAAATCAAAAACCTTCTTTCTTCCAAAGCTGGAGTATCCTTCCTCCAAGTATCATCTTTGACAGAACCAATGGGAAGAAGGCAAAAGCAAGAAGTGGGCATGAACAAGGAAACAGAATTTCCTAATACTGGTGTTCTAAAATAAGGTGAATCAAAAAATTGCTGCCACAACCGTCCTATCCTAGAGTATTAGCAACTCAGCAATGTTACCTCCCAGTAACATGTAATTACTGCTTAATACTCTGGTCCTCTTATGTGAAAAATCTCATGGTTTAGCAGATGTTTTGGAGTCCATTTTCTACTATTGTTCATAACCCTACCGCTCTGATTTTAATTTTAGTTTGCAAACTGTTGTGGACCGTTTTCTGTCCCTTGTACTGCAGATTTGCTTATTGCTGATTTGTGCTTTATAGAGAACTGATTAAATCAGACCTACAGCTGAACATAAGGAGTATTAGTGTTCATTTTTCCTAGTCCTTTTCTTCAAGTTTGTCTTTCACACTTCTAAAGCTTACTCTTTTTATTTGATTTTCTGTGTTTCCACCCAATATTTAGGTTGTGGATAATCTTTCTTCTTATACATTTTTGGCAATTCCTACTGGTAGATCTACATAAAGAATCATCACTTGGTTTTTAAGACTGTGGTCTAAAATAATACTCATAATGTTATCAGCATGCCCTTCTGATTTGCTTACAATGTGCTTAGTGCTTTATGTTCTGCATTTAATTTAACCCTGTGATGCTCAAACTATGCTGTATTGTGTGCACACAATGCTCTGAAATTAGTAGTCAGTGCAACAGGATTATAATTGTGTGTAATCACACCAACAAAGCAAATTGCAAAGCAGTTGCAAATTTTGCACTCTAAGCCTCGACCTGTAATCACTGCAGTTCTTGTCAGTGTTTTGCTTTCCCCCTTTACTGGTAAGCCTGTTGGTATTGCAATTCAAGATTTGCATGACTCTTCAAGGCCCTCCATCACCCTCTACCCTGAAGAACTCTAAAAACATGAACTAATGTGGAAACAAAACCAGCATCGTTATCAAACGAAAAGATAGAAGCTAAAAAGTCTAATCCTGACTCTACCTTTGACTTTCTCTGGACTCTACATTAAGCCCTCACATTTGTTTCTGTTCACTGGTCTATAAAGCTTTAAAAGATGGCTAAAAGTCCTATTGGAGTGGAATGAATTAACATTTTCAATTTCTTCCTTTGTTCCTTTTCACAAATTGTTTGCAATCAGAGCATAAATTTGTTCATTATTCAGAATGATTCACAAATTCCTTTGGTGGCTAATTCTTAACCAGCCAATAAATCTCAACTACAGAAATAATAATACTGGAATCAAATATGCTGTCTGCAACATTTTCCAGGTTGGTTAACTCCATAAGTCAATCAATTAGAAAAAACAAAAGAATCTCAAGATTTATAGAATTTGTCAGTGGAGAGCAAGATCAGAATGCTGAATTTTTGGTGGCAGTATTAAGCAGTTAGTACATTATTACGATTCACTGCAGATGTGGCCCTGCTCTGCCAGGCAGACAGGCAGCTTCTATCCTATCCCAAGGTATTTTTTTGTGAAATTTCCAGTAGGAGATTATAAACCATGACACTTGATCTTAAAACGAACTAGCCAAAAGTGAAAACTACACAGATTCCAGGCAGAGTGTTTAAGAAAAAATTATCCTTAGTAACTAACAAACAGATTTATTCAGCATATCATTGAAAAATTATTCCCCTAGCTATTAATGAATCATCAAAGTCTAGATGCTGCAGTCCCAACTCTTGCTGCAGGCCAAGCAGACACCATTCCACCAGACATTAGCAGCACGATGAGTCTTTGACAGCATGCTACTTTCTCAGATGATGCTAAGATGGGATCTCTACAAGTCCAGTGGAGAACAAAATTAGAATTCACAGTGACCTTGGTAGACTGAAAACATGGTCTAGAAAAAAAAGAGGATGCAATTCAGTGAGAGGGGTGTGCAGCTCTGTACTTTGAAGGGAATAACCAATTTCACAAGCAGGAAATACCAGATGGCAAAGGACTGACAAGGTAATATATCTTCAAAAAAGATCCTGGGGACTAGAGCAGACTACAAATTGCAGATGAATAAGCAGTGGCATGCTGTTAGGAAAACTAGTCAAATATTATACAAACATATAAATGGCAAAAACATTATCAGACATAAGAATTCTTCCATTCTACTCAGCACTAATAAGACTGGGGTTGAAGTAGTTGAAGTATAATGCCCAATTTTAGGCACTGCTCTTCAAAAAATCATGTGTATCAAATTGGAGACAGTCCAGAGTAGGGAAACAGGAATGATGAGGTATCTGCAAAACACAAGCTATGAAAAAAGACTGAAATTGGCTTTGTTTAGTTTAAAGATGAAAAGACTACATGAGACAGGGGTGCAGAGGAGTGGAGAGGGAAAAGGCTTGAGGGAAAATGATGACAGTCTTTAGATATGTAAGAGGCTGCTTCAAATGGGAAAGAAAGAAATAATATACACTCTTGTCTATGGTGGCTAGCACAAAAAAGCCAGGCTTGTGATGCAATAAGAGAGTCTGAACCTAGACTTCATGAAAAAACTTCCTAGTGCTGAACATAGGGAAGTACTGCAATAGATATCAAAAGGACATAGGATTTCTAACTAAAAAAACAAAGCTTTTTTAAGAACAAATTAGACAAATACCTGCCTGGAGTAGATGAACATTTCTAGTCCTTTACAGACTTCTTTTCTGTCCCTATGATTTTCCGTGCCACACAGCTAATCTCCTGTGGCCCCACAACTTGTCTTGACTACAGTTCTGTGCCTGTATTTGATTTCATTTATTTGGAAGTATTTAGTTACTTATTAAGACCTTAGGTCTTACACTAAGAAATTACATTACATTAAGAAATTTAATAAAAAAGTATAATAAAGGAAATATAATATGTATTTCTGAAGAAAACAGGAATATGAGCTAATTAAGTAAATGTTTAACAGATCTACATTTATTCCTTTTGCCCATATAGTTATTAAAAATTGCATGCTATGTTATCAGTCTGTAATGACATTTATCATGTACATTTCTCAGGGTTGTTTGATACGTGAACATATAAAACATATCCTCTTACTTTGAGATACCAGCCTCCTCAAAAGTTCATGTCTCAATAAGTCTTTCATAACAAATTAATTCCCAATCCACTCCCCTCCCCCCAAAAAAAACCTTTGTATGGAAAAAAATAATTTTTGATATTTTTACTGCATAGCTCCTTCCTGAGACAGATTATTATTTATTCTTGTGTCAAGAAAATACGCAGCAGTGTCCTTCATATCCACTATCATGTCATGACAAAGTTCAAGGAATGGAGAAGGCATTACCAACTTGCAAAATTTTCATGACAGTGAGCCACCAAACACGAATCTTTTATTTATTCTTTAACAGGGACTTGCTGGATGGAAAATAATGAAAAGAAATCTCAGTCATCCAATAAATGATTTATAGCATATCAACTAAGTCACCTTGACAAGCACTGAGGAGATCAGAACTCTATTCCTGATTCTGCCAACAACCCAAACATGCTGGTCAATACACTTCACAACACTGTTTCTCTTCTGGCATCTCATTTATGCAGATTATGCAAATCATTTGGAATACTTCTACATGTATGTATAATGACAGTTTAGTTAAGCTTTGGTTTCAGCCAGGCACTCATGTAATGCCAATAAATAATTAATTATTAATGTATATAGAGATTCCTGTGACCTATATAGGCAGTGACCTCCAGTGGATTCCAAAAATAAACAGCTCTGACTATCCCTTAAATCAAAAACAAAGGAAAATGTCAACACTGCTAATCTGCATGACATGCAGAAATAAATAATTATTGATTACTTTTACCAAAAGCCTACAGGGCTATATCTTCTCAATTAAATATTGATAATTCTCTATACAGGCAAACACAGTTATTACTATTTTCCAGAGATGGTCATGGATCAATACTTATTTTGCAGATATTTGTTATGATAATCTATGTTTACTGTCATAGTCATCAAGCAACAGGTAGATATCAGCCGTAACTGAATGCACTTTCTAATAACAGTCAGTATATCTGATACTTAATGTATTTTATTTATAACTTGCTACTTTTGGAAGATTAAAAAAGGAAAGGGGGGGGAGAAGGGAAAAAAAGAAGAAGAAGAAAAAAAAGAAAAAGAAAAAAAAAGAAAAAGAAAAAGAAAAAGAAAAAGAAAAAGAAAAAGAAAAAGAAAAAGAAAAAGAAAAAGAAAAAGAAAAAGAAAAAGAAAAAGAAAAAGAAAAAGAAAAAGAAAAAGAAAAAGAAAAAGAAAAGAAAAAGAAAAAAGAAAAAGAAGAAAGAAAAAGAGAAAGAAAAAGAGAAAGAAAAAGAAAAAAGAAAGAAAAAGAAGAAAGAAAAAGAGAGAAAAAGAAAAAGAAAAAGAAAAAGAAAAAGAAAAAGAAAAAGAAAAAGAAAAAGAAAAAGAAAAAGAAAAAGAAAAAGAAAAAGAAAAAGAAAAAGAAAAAGAAAAAGAAAAAGAAAAAGAAAAAGAAGAAAAAGAAAAAGAAAAAAAGAAAAAGAAGCCTAACTTTCTAAGGACAGAAGCTTTTGTTTGTGATTCATCACTGGTTAGGGAGGAACAGTTCAAGTAGTCATTGGGAATTAAAACAGCTGTTTATTCGTCTGATGACAGACTCTGGGTAAAACTCCCACTAAAAACTGAGAGCTTACACAAAGTTGTATAAGACAAGGAATACCCTGTTAAAGTTTAAACCCTGTTGCCACTAGCAATCACATGGAATTATCTGAAAAAAGAACATAGCCTGTAACACAGAGAAACATGTAATTGTGATGGCCTTATTTTTGTTTGTACACTCCTGTTTTCTTAATTCTGAAGGGGAATCACAATCCACTCATTCTGTAGTTTCTGTGGCTGAGAAACCTAATAGATTAGAGTACCCATTGCATAACATCCCTTTGGGGATTTCCACTTTAATCTGGCCTGTTGACTTCAAGGCATAAAGAGCCACATTTGCTGTTCTTTGAATAACGATTTTAACTGTTGTAAGTAGAGTCATTAGAAATTAGATCATCATTCTCCAGATGCAGCCTCAGGGCAGATACTGCATTTCGGCCATCCCTAAGCTCTCTCATACTGAAGCAGCCAAATAAGGTCAGAACTGATAAAATAAGAAGCAGAACTGATAAAATAAGAAGCTTCCAGCTACAGCCACTGACTCAGGAAGACTGTACCAATCCAAAGGATTTGCAAGAGGACATGAAAAAATTCTGTTTAGAGATTAATATGGAGAAAGAAAATTTTACTGAAAAAAAGAAGATCACAATGATAGATTCTCTGTACTTGTAAAAATTAGTTTCATGTCATTTTGCAAAGTTATTTATTTTCAGTGCTCACTTTTGCTGTGTTTACATCCAGGTTGAGGAAAAATTACATATAGATCCCTGGAGCTGGGTCAATGGGACTGAAAAATTCATAAGAGCTTTTGCGGACCTGCAAGGTTAGAGGAAGTAAGGGTTCCCTTCTGAGTACTACCTCATCCAATTCACAACAGCACATTTTTCATTCTAACAACTGGTGTAAAAACAAACAAACCCTAGGTGCTTTATGAATAATTCCTCATACCTCATTTTTTGAATTCTTTCATGTACCTTTTTTTCTATTTCTGGGGCTAAATTACAGCTTCTGTGAATACATATTAGTAAGGACAGAGGCTAGTCTCACCCACTCTAGGCAGCTTCAGTTTTTCAGAGTTGTTATTAATATACCTAATAAAATTAGATGTCATTTGTTAACAGAAGTTTTCCAGCTGAATAAGTACTCCTTATAGGTATTAGATCTTAAAGACATCAGCCCCTCTCCATTCTTATTATGTGTTTTGATTACACAATAGGTCTTTTGACCATCTAGAGTTACATGTGTTTTGTTGTATCCTCAAGACATACAAAAATGATTGCCATTTTCTGTCTGGGTAACAACGTTAATTGTTATGTTCATTATAGCTAATATGATTGTTATTCTATTTATTGCCGTTAGCATCACTTCTAATGGCACTGTTATTTGGCTCTAATTGTCAGATAAATAGTCCAAAAAGTGCATGTGAAGGCAGGAAAACAGGGAACACAATCTTGCTCTGGACTGTACAGAATTCGAAGTCAGACCTTGAAAAAAGCTTTCGTTTAGTATTTGCATGATAGACTCTCCTCAGAGCATTCCTCTGCAAAACACTCACCCTGAGTTTTCATAAAGCATGCTCCCAATTACGTGCCACTCTGACAGCATGGAAGAAGAAAAGAGCTTTCCTCGCTCATCTAACCAGTTGAGGAAATGTTTGCCAGCTCCCTGAGAAAACAACTAAGTGACCTTTCTGCTTGAAAGTTTGCTGCCATGCTGTGTGCATGCAACTCTGAAAATACAGCCAGAATGGCTGTGATTAAACTAAATGTAGAGAGGGAAGCAAGAGCTAGCTTGAGATATTGAGAACCTTCTACTGGGTGATGGAGACATCCACGATCTGAGATGTTCCAGCCTGCAGCAGCTGAAGACTGCACAGGAGGCCAGTGTGGAGAAATGTTGTGTGTTGCACAGAGCACACTCCAGATTTCTTCTCAACCCTGCTGCAAAACCGCCAGTGTTTTGCAATCTGTAATGTGGGCTTAGTGGACCTACTCAGTCTAGAGGACAACACACCTGTGAATAGAGGGGTTTAAGCTAGGAGACCAGTGGTTTTACAGTTCATGGGCTATTTCCATTACCTCTGTGTATAATGAAGTTCTAACAACAAATGGTTAAGGTTCCCTGTAAGATGTTATGAATCTTCTTCCTTTTATTTTTTTCCAAAATTTTGGTTTGCTCCAGAAAAGTATGCTGTATAACTGTATAGGATATGCAGAATATTTCTATTTTAAAATTAAATCTTTCAGCACTATTGTTAGCTAAGACAAGGAACAGCATTTCTGTCCTACATATATCCCTTGAACTGTGTGTTTCTAATTTGAAAAGACAAAGCAAAAATGAAAAAAAAAAAAAAAAAAAAACACAAACTTAAGGATTATCAATTTATAGTGTTAAGTATAAGCCTGGGAAGAGGAAAGGCTGTATCTTAGTTGATTATGTTTTTAAAAACTGGCCATATGTAAGTGATTATAGCAACATCAGACTATATCCTGATTAAAAAATCCTTATCTGCTGGTAGTCTGTGTCAGAGATTTAGAACAGCAACAATTCCTTTCAAGGCTGATCAAGCCATATTAGCTGGCTATGAAGAATGAAAAAATTAATTCAAGGAGCTAATAATTCTAAATTCTTCATATCGGAACTAATCAAAATTATAAAGTACGAGGAGGAAGCTCGTAGTAAAAGCAACACCTTGCAGCTAGCACAGTCAGACTTTGTCACTTCACCAAGTAGGTCAATAAAAGCTTTCTGATACACCCAAAAGAAAATAAATACTTCCAGAAAGTTGGAAGAGTGACAAAGGGAAAAGTAATTACAATACAGCAGGAAAGAAATCCTCAACATTTGCACTCAAAAGAGCATTTCCAAAATATTTACCATCTGTAAACCTCTTCATTACAGACAGAATACTACTATCTCCACTATGCAACTCACCCAAGTTGGTTAGTCAACTCACCCAAGATTGAGAAGATGAAGAAACAGACCTTATGGCATGTGATACCATATGAGTTCACCTATACATTTAATCCTATATGATCATAGCTGTAAAATTGCCTGAGACCACTGACCTAAAAAAAAAACACTCTGAAGTTCTGGAGGAATGTTTCAAAATGGGCTTCACTCTGCTCTTACATAGCTTGAGAATGCCATGGCAAGAACCTTAAGCACTGTAATTTGGTGCCAAGAAGAAATTAGACTTGTGACAATAATGACAAAAATTTAGAGATTCACTATGCAGCTTAGCTGAAAAAATTAGATCAAGTACACGGTTGTTATATTACCTCATTTGTTTTGCCCAGCTTTACCCTCAGGGCTCTTCATTCTTTAACCTTTCCCTATCAGCTAGCCTGGAGAAGCACAGAACCCAGTTCCCATGGAGAATGACCATCTCTATGGTGCATTTGTGGAGATGTTACTGGGGTGTCACTGCTAAAAAGTTGAAAGTACCTCACAGAATAACCCTAGTTTTCAACAATGCAAAAGCATGCAGCGCTGAATGAATCAATTCTAAGAAATCAAACCCCGAATATCTGGCACCCTGAATAGCAGCTCAACAGAAGCTCTCACACCATGGAGAACCTTTCACCAGTGGCCTCAGTCCTGACTAAAACCTTTGGACAGTACCAGATCATGAGTGAAAAGGGATACATTCCTCACTGAGGGGATATGGGTTATCTATAGGAATCTTTGTAAAAAGATGGGGTGTATGAAAAGTCTAACAAGAGCTGGAATTAACTAAAATCTATGGCATACTGATTTTTTGGGGTGACAGGGTGTCAACAGTAAGGGTTCCTGATATCATGGATCTGCACGCTGATGCCTGAACAAAATGAAGATTGGAGTAGTTTAACTGTAAACATCAGAAAAATCCCAAGTGCTAGAAAAATCCCAAGACCCGACTCTTTGGGGAGTTGCCCTCTAAAAGTCCCTTGAGCTGAGGCTTAACTAATCCTTGGTTGTCTTTATGTCATTTAGTCATAGAAATTAATACTCATTATCTGCCTATAGGCAGATCTGACCTTCAGGTCATTTTCTGCTCAGATTAGACAAACCTCTTATTTGAAATAAAACATCAACACTTGCTTATCATAAAAGAGTGGAGGAAGAAAAAGATTAATTGTAACAGTGAAGGAATGCTGAATCTGGCTGCACTGGCATGCAGGAGGTGATTTACCTTGACTGTGCCCTCTGCTGTGGACAGCATGAGTGGGAGTCATTATCCCTACAGATCTCTGAATAATATGCACATGATAAAGCCCATATCATATCCTCCATGTATGTGTTGAAAGTCTGACAGAGAATTCTGGGACTTGAAGGGAAAGGAGCTGCGTATGGGGTGAAGGTGAGGAAAAGCAGATTTCTTTTCTTTAGACTAGGAATGTTTTCAACGTTTTACCACCTCCCACAGGAAGTCAGAACTGTCAGACTGAGAAACACCAAACTGTAGGATGATTACATTTCATCTGCTGTATTTGTACTCAGTTGTACACGGTTTGTACACAGAAAATTAAGCTTCCAGAGGCACCTTCAAGAAGGAGCCCAGGACTCAAAAGGGTCTGCTCTGACCTTCTGGTCTCCTCCCAGAGATCGGAGCCAAGAGCATCTGTGAAGACTTTGGCAAACACAGAGGAATACTTCTAAAAGGACACTCCTTGCAAAGTAGCATGTGTCTTCTCAGAAACCTTACATAGTCTTAGCTTCCCTGGCTTGCGAAACAGCTCAGATATCCCTCAAGAGTACACAGAAATGTTAGTTATACAAGTGCCTGGACAGATTCTTCTGTGAATGGAGCTGGAGTGAAGGAGAAAAAGAGAATAATTGAGTTCCTTGTCTGTTAAGAGGAAATGAATGACTACAAGAGAAGAGCAAGCTGGATAGCAATAGCTTTATGTTTTCAAGAGAGGAACAAAAGCAGAACAAGCCTTCTGGCCTCTGAGCTTCTGCTTGTTTCCCAGGGTACACAGAATTCAAGGAAAGGAGCACAAGGAAAATGAAGAGTCCACAGGATGGAGAACAAGTAAGAAAGAAAAGGCATTAAATTTGTTCACAGTTCTGCAAAACTACCTTTTTGTTTAAATCAAATCCTTTTGAAATGCAAAAGGAGAAATCAGGAACAAGAAGGCATTTAAATTAAATTAAGCTGCCAAAACAGCATGAGATCCATAAAAAAACTGCATGGGTGAGAAAACGCTGCAGCAAGAGACTGACAAACTGCTATGAAGAAAGGGAACTGGACTTTGTCACTTGATCCCACATATATGAGCTATCATGATTCTGCTTGTCATCTGGCAAAGTCAAGAGCCTCTATCTTTAGTTGTTATTTTTCTACCACTTCTAGTGCTCCTGGCTTCTAACAGGAGTTATTTAAATCAGTATGGTATTTAACCAGGCACAAATGATAACCACAGAAACATTTGCATCTTGATAGGCTCATCCATGTGGTATGGAAACCTGATATGCTGGAAGTATAGATGTGTATAAAAACTAACATTCAGTAAAGTTCTCTGAGCTACATATGGACTGTTAATAATTTGTGTGCCTCTATGAAAATGCAAATAAAAAGATTTTTAAATGGTCTCTGTTCAAGAAGGAATAAAAAGCTCGTAATGCTGGCAGGGAATAAGCTGCCATAAGATAAAACAAAAATGTTTTCTAAGCCTAAGTGTTCCAGCTGATTGCAATAGCCTTGCATTAAAGAGCTTTACATGGTGCATTGGGTTTGCATGGCAAGGTTTTTATAGCAGAGGGGCTACAGGGGTGACTTCTGCGAGAAGCTCTTAGAAGATTCCCCGATGTTCAATAGAGCCACTTCCAGCCAGCTCCAAGACAGAGCTGCTGCTGGCCAAGGCTGAGCCCATCAGTGGTGGTAGTAGCGCCTCTGTAATAACATATTTAAGAAGGGGGAAAAAGTTGCTACACAACCGCAGCTGAAGATCAGAGTGAGAATATGTGAGAGAAACAACTCTGCAGACACCAAGGTCAGTAAGAAGGAGGAGGAGGAGGTGCTCCAGGCACCGGAGCACAGGTTCCCCTGCAGCCTGTGGTGAAGATCCTGGTGAGAGGGCAGGCTGTCCCCCTGTAGCCCGTGGAGGTCCACAGTGGAACAAATATCCACCTGCAGCCCATGCAGGACTCCACACCAGAGCAGATGGATGCCTGAAGAAGGCTGTGACCCCATGAAGAGCCCGTGTTGGAGCAGGCTTCTGGCAGGACCTGTGGACCTGTGGAGAGAGGAGCCCACGCTGGATCAGGTTTTCTGGCAGGACTTGTGATTCTGTGTGGGACCCACGCTGGAGCAGTCCATTCCCGAAGGACAGCACCCCACAGAAGGGACCCATGCTGGAGCTGTTCATGAAGAACTGCAGCCTGTGGGAAGCATCCACATTGGAGAAGTTTGTGGAGAACTGTCTCCTGTAGGAGGGATCCATGCTGGAGCAGGGGATGAGTGTGAAGAAGAAGGAGCGGCAGAGACATCATTTTATGAACTGACTGCAACCCTCATTCCCTGTCCCCCTGTGTGTCTTGTGGGGAGGAGGTAGAGAAAATCAGGAGTGAAGTTGAGCCTGGGAACAAGGGAGGAGTGGGGGGAAGGTGTTTTTAAGATCAGGTTTTATTTCTCATTATCCTGCTCTGATTTGATTGCTAATAAATTATTTTATTTTTTTTTCAAAGTCGAGTCTACTTTGCCCATGACAGCAATTGCTGAGTCATCTCTCCCTGTCCTTATCTCGACCCACGAGCCCTTCATTACATTTTCTCTTCCCTGTCCAACTGTGGAGGAGAGAGATATCACATGTTTGGTGGGGACCTGGTGTCCATCGAGGGTCAAACCACCACACATGGCAATACAATGCTAAACCAGACAGCTTACTATTTTTATTATTATAATAAATAAGCAAATCAGCTGCTAGGCAGCAGCAGATAGCTCAGGTAGCTGAGTAACAATGGCATTTTAAAGTTATATAAATAATTTATGTTCTAGAGGATCTCAAATCACTTTACCAACTTAGGGATCCTTTTATTCGTTACAGGAGTGAAAGTACCTCTAAGGAAACCTTCACAATTAGCAGTGAAGAAGACAGAAGCATAAGCAATTTCTCTGTGTTTTGTAAATGTTGGCATGGTTAGTTCTGAATAGCTTCAGTTGCACTGCTATAAATATAGTAACTCTTCTTAATCATGAAATACATAGAGGAAAAACAATTAGTATATCTCCCTTAGAAATCATTTACCTAATGAGATGCAATTGCAGTGAATGCTGCTTAATCAGAACACTATTAGCATATATTCCATGCCATGATACGTACTCAGTTATCACCAAGGATTTCTGTAGCGGTTACCAGATGTTAAGATAGCCGCAAAATTTTAACTTTCTTTCAATTGATAAGCAAGTTGCTAAAAAAGACAGAGTTTATGCAAACAGAATGTGATTTCTGTTCTTGCATTTCTATTCAAGTATAATATTTTATGTCAGTTATCTCCTTAATTCTAAAATTGGGGACTTAAAAACTGAATGCTAGGAAGTATTTGAAGTTTCTTCTATTTGGGCAAACACTATAAATTCCTACAGGCAATTACAGCACTTACTCGCACAGCCATACAAACTGCATATGCAGATGGAACATGGGTCCCAAGTCTTCACAGATGATTATTCTCAAAATCTCTTATAACCATAAAAGCCACTTAATTAGGACTCCAGGATGTCTAATTAGATTTTCCAATTACTGAGTTACAAATGTACCCCAAACCAACTGTAAGTCTGGGGTAAAAAGAAAAAGATTGCAGGCATGTTGCTTTATCTTCTCTTTGCCTGCAGCTGCCCGGTGAAGACCTGAGAGCTGAGTAGTACAACTGTTCACTTGTGGGACTGTGACATGAGACAAGGTGACAGGGACAACAGTTCACCTGGCAAGGGGGTAGAGACAAACCAGGCAACCACAATTCTGAAATAACAGGGTGCTCACTGCCAGCTGGAGGTGAGATGTTTTCTAGTGAAATAGTACTATTTTAGGCTATAAAGACAGTCTACCTCCAAAACACATTTTAATACACGTTTCTGCATTTAGAGCCAGAATCTTGCCCCACTTCCAGTCATGCTACGTTTTTACTAGCAGAATAAACACTTCTAAGAAAAGTGCACTGCAGGACTGCAGGGACTGTTGAGATGAACCCAAACTCACCTGCTCCCTCTTCTACAGCACACAGTGAGCTCAAAATAGTTTTCCAAAGGCTAGATGGAGCTGCCAGAGCTCAAATGATCCTCATCTGGCACTGGGATCCATATGGCTGTGTCTGCACTCTCAGCAGCCATTTGGTCCCCTCAAGGCCAAATCCTCATTCAAATAGTCATGACACTGGAGCTCGCTAGGCGTACTGGGGCAACAGTGCCCCAACCATGCTGCCATGAGAATTATTAAGGTCTATATAGACCAATTCAGCTCACATCTTTGGGCAGTATGGACAAATAGACAACCTGTAAAATCCTTGGCAGGTGCAATACAACTTTACCAAGCTACATCTTTTGACAAAGAGCATCAGGGGCACCAGATGTCACGTTGCCCCACAGATCCCACACAGGGCTGTTTCACAACTGGAACAGGTAGTGTATCTGTGAGCCCACAGAAACACATTTCAGAGCCATCCCTGCTGTTCCAGTGTCATAAAATCCTTTTTTTGGTATTCAAAAGTAAGGATAATAGGTCCATGGGATGTCATGGTCTTACCTTCTCTGTGCCTCAGACCACCCTATCCACTTGATGCTCAAAAGCATGAAGTTTGCATCTATGACACACTCTCCTCTCAATCTCACCTAGTGTCTGCCTGCCTCCATCATCCAAAACCCACTAACCAGTACTGACTGGGCAGCCAGGCAGACATTCTCACATGAGGTGGCTTCTCAGGACCAAGGGCTGGCTTTCACAGTGTCTTCTGGATGAAAGCAGGCAGAGAGGGAGGAAGGTAGGTGCAGGCTTGACACTGCTCTTGCATGGAGGATCTCTCTATATCTTCCTCTCTATCTTTCACAATCACCTCCATGTCAGGAAAAGGGCCAGCTGAATCCTTGCCTAATCCAATTTGTTGCTGAAGCAAGAGTCACACATCCTTGTCCAGGGACATCCCCAAAGTGCTCACATAACAGTCAAGAGAGACTGCTACAACAAATATGTCTGTAGGAAGGAGAAAAAGGTTCCCTTTGTCCAGAAAATAATTTGGATAATGTTCTCTCCTGGATCAGGATGTCCTCAGTGCATGTGGTGATGGCTCCCTGTATTTAGCACAGGCCTATGTCTGAGGAAAGACCACCCCAGACCTATATTGAAACATTTCAAAAGCCCACATGACTTCATCTCTGTGCAAATGAAAGCTGAGGACAGACTCATGATGTGTGACATCCATCTAGAAGAAAGGCAGAAAGGACGATCCAGGAAACTATAGACCTGACAGTCTGACCTCGGTGCCAGGGAAGGTCATGGAGCAGGTCATCTCAAGTGCCATTAAAAGTCATATAATGGACAACCAGGGGATCAGGCCTAGTCAGCATGGGTTTATGAAAGGCAGGTCCTGCCTGACAAACCTGATCTCCTTCTATGACAAGATGACCCGACTATTGGATGAGGGAAAAGCTGTTGATATTATCTACCTGGATTTTCAAAAAGCATTCAACACAGTTCCCCATAGGATTCTCATAGAAAAACTGGCTGCTCATGGCCTGGATGAGCGAACTGTCTGCTGGGTCAAGCACTGGCTGGATGGATGGTCCCAGAGAGTGGCAGTCAATGGAGATAAATCCAGCTGGCGGCTGGTCACAAGTGGTCCTCAGGGCTCGGTGTTGGGACCATTTCTGTTCAACATCTTTATTGATGATCTTGATAAGGACATAGAGTATATCATCAGTAAGTTCGCAGATGACACCAAGTTAAGCGGGAGTGTTGATCTGCATGAAGATAGGGAGGCCCTACTGAGGGACTTGGATAGATTGGATCGGTGGGCCAACATCAACGGGATGAGCTTCAACAAGGCCAAGTGCCAGGTCCTGCACTTGGGCCACAACAACCCCCTGCATGGCTACAGGCTTGGGGAGGTGTGGCTGGAGCTGTCTGGAAGAGAAGGATCTGGGGGTTCTAATTGACAAGCAGCTGAACACGAGCCAGCAGTGTGCCCAGGTGGCCAAGAAAGCCAACGGCATCCTGGCTTGGATTAGAAATAGTGTGACCAGCAGAAGCAGGGAGGTGATAGTCCCCCTGTACTCTGCACTGGTGAGGCCACACCTGGAGTGTTGTGTCCAGTTTTGGGCCCCTCAATACGAGAGAGATATCGAGGTGCTGGAGCGAGTGCAGAGGAGGGCAATGAAGCTGGTGAAGGGCCTGGAGAACAAATCCTATGAGGAGAGATTGAGGGAGCTGGGACTGTTCAGTTTGAGGAGGAGAAGGCTGAGGGGAGACCTCATCACTCTCTACAACTACCTGAAAGGACATTGTAGAGAGGTTGGTGCTGGTCTCTTCTCACAGGTAATTAGTGACAAAAGAGGGAATGGCTTTAAACTGCAACAGGGGAGGTTCAAAGTGGACATTAGGAAAACATTTTTCCCAGGAAGAGTGGTCAGACAGTGGAATAGGCTGCCCAGGGAGGTGGTGGAATCACCATCCCTGGATGTGTTTAAGGGTCGTTTAGATGAGATGCTGGGGAATATGGTGTAGGGGAGAACTTTATGCAGAGTAGGGCCAATGGTTGGACTCAATGATCCTAAGGGTCTTTTCCAACCTGAATGATTCTGTGATTCTATGAAAGCACTGCTGTGCCCATTGGGGTTGCTGCGTGTTACCCAGGAAAATCAGTTGCCTGGACAGATGGCCCTCAGGTTATTGCTGTAGACACCAAGCTGTGTATTAAATACTAAAACATTAGACAGTCTTTTCTGCCTGTTGTGACTTCTACATGATGGCAAGACTCTAAGGTATTCTCTTCTTTGCTCACAATCCCTGCAGATAATAAATTTTATTTTTGTCCTGCAAACTAACAGTGGGGTTTTTTTCCTGGCACAGGTAAGGTATGTATCACTTTTACATGTGTTTTGCCTCTTTACATGGTGCTCTGGGGAGCAATCTGAATTGCCACGCCATCAATCCCCAAATGGCTTTATCCTTCCATTTCCAGTGCAGTGACCTAGGTCATCTTCCCAGGGGCTGCTGAGTTCAGCTGACCCCCAAACAGGCACTTCTTCTGTTACTGATTTGTTATTAATTTGAGCTGATTTTAATGATTTTTGGCGATTTGGATTTAAATAAGGAATTATTTAGAGTAACCATACAACCAGTTATGCTGCTACAAAGTCCTTTATAAATTCCCAGGCTAAGGCCGCATAGGCTGGTAATAATCATTAACCAGATTTCTATTCAAAGAATAAGACTCATGACGACGTACCATTGTTAGACTGTTTGGTAGGGACGATTTATTGCCCTGTAGATCAGGTGTTCTAAAAGTTACATTGTGAAAGGACCTCGAAGCATGTTAAAATTGCAATGTGAGCCAAAATCCTTGAGTCAAGGAGATTGGAGGGTCTTTCTTTTAGGTCAGTAGTCTGTGGTGGTCACAAAAGCCGCCCCCAGACTCATTTCAGGACTCAAGTGCACATAACCAGAAAGTGGTGGGAATAAGAAAATGAGTTATGGGAATTTTCATGTTTATGTATGAGAACTTGTTTATTATGTATTCCTGTATCCTTTATAATCAGCATGCTACATGGGTTAGGTGTGCGTTGTTGGTGAGATGACTCCCCTGTGCACCCGGTCATTAATAAAGGAGTGTCTGCTTATCTACATCACATTGGTGTCAATAAGTTCTTTTATCCCATTTTGGTGACAGTTTCTGGCGACCCAGATTGGAGATCTTTGAAAGAGACCAGAGGAGTTGGGGACCTGATCGGTTCCAGACAGCACCAAGGAATTCTTGGGGATAACCATCAATCCCCGATTTGTAAGGCTCTTTGCGACATCTCCTGGAATTGGTAAGACACTTCTTATTTGGTTTGTAATGTCTGCCCATCAGACATGGCAAAAGCTGTGCAGGGTTGGACTAAGGGTACCCGTTTGGATTGGGAGCCTAGGCATCTGCCCGTAAGACATAAGCAAAAGCTATTGCAGGGTTAGACAAATTTGGGTATTGGAAAAACCTATACGATATAGGTTTTTGTTGGTATTTATATTTTGGAGAAAAAAAAATCAGAAAAAAAAAATTTAAAAAATCGGTGGTGTTTATGCGAGTTTGAGATGTATAAATAAGTATGAAGCGAGTGCAGAATTCAGATCCGTGGTTCTGTTATCCCTCGAGGGGTGCAGCTGGAGAAGAACAAAGAGAAAGATCGAGTGATTGTGTGTGTGTGAATTTTAAAGTATTGTGAAATGACATCTAAATTAACACATTTGTTCAAGAGTAAGTGTTGGTAATTTGAATTTTGATGAAAAGGTACCAAAGACTTCTCCATTAGGATGTCTCTTAGCACACTGGGGAGAAGTACATGATGACTTACATAAAAGTCAAATGATAGAGTCTTATAATCATTGGTGGCCTTTATATGTTTTGGAAGATCACGAAAAGTGGCCTACCAATGGAACTTTGGAGGACGATTTGTAAATTCTGGGAACCAAGATTTTAATGCACCCCTAGCAATAAATCAGTGTGCTTATTGCAGAGAAGAAGGGCATTGGAAACAAGAATGTCCAAAGATGGTGGTCAGCAAGAGGCAGCAAGAGGATGCATGAAGGGGACTGGAGGGGAACTCAGCTGAACATCTGGTTGTAATTAAGTTGGGAGAAAGGTTAAATTTTTAGAAGATACAGGAGCAGCATTTGCAGTATTGAATAACTGTAAAGGGAAATTGGGAATGAAAACAGCAAACATAAGGGGATCAACAGGGAAAGAAAACAGGCCATACAACCCCTGGATTTAAAATTTGGGAACAAAATAATTACACATTAATTCTTGTATGTACTAGAATGTCCGATACCCTTGTCAGGAAAGGATTTGTTGTTCAAATTAAATGCACAATTTTTTTTTGAGGAAGGGGAACTCTTCCTAAAAATACCTGAGTCAAAGACAGGAGAATTCCTGATGATACAAGAAAGAGTAAAAGAACAAGAAATTCCACAGGAAGTAGATCTAGCAGTAATCCCTAAAGTATGGGAAACAGATAAACCTGGCAAAGCAAAATTAGCACCATCTGTGAAAATACAAATGAAGGAGGGTGCAAGACCAGTAAAGATTAAGCAGTACCCGATTAAACCAGAAGTTAGACAGGTAATTAAGGAATTGAATGACAAATTTTTGGAGTATAAAATCCTTGAGGAATGTGAATCTGAATATAATACTCCAATTTTACCGATTAGGAAAACTTCGGGTGAATATAGGTTAGTACAAGATTTAAGAGCACTGAATCAGATAGCTAAGGACATTTATCCTGTAGTGGCAAATCCATATACATTGTTGACAGCATTAAAAGAGACCCAACAGTGGTTTACAGTGCTTGATTTAAAGGATGTTTTCTTTTGCATACCTCTGGAGAAGGGAAGCAAAAAATTGTTTGCTTTTGAGTGGAAAAATCCACAAATGGGATGAAAAATGCAACTGACATGGACAAGACTACCCCAAGGATTTAAAAATAGCCCGACCATTTTTGGAAATCATTTGACGAAGGAACTTGAAGTATGGAAACAGGATGATTCACGACCAAAGCCTGGACACTTAATTTTGCAATACGTGGACGACATACTGATTGCTACAGAAGAAAGATCCACCTACATAAAGATAACAATAGAACTTTTAAAATTTTTTTGGACTAAATGGGTACAAGGTATCCAGAAATAAAGCCCAAATAGCCAAGCTATCGTATGAAGTTCAAAAGAACTTTACTTTTGTATGGGGCCCACATCAGAAACAGGCCTTTAAAGACTTAAAACGAGCTCTAATGTCTGCATCTGCCCTGGGACTTTCAGATTTAACCAAAGATTTCCAGTTGTTTGTTCATGAAAGACAACATCTTGCACTGGGTGTGCTGACCCAGAGAACAGGAGGTTGGAAGAGACCAGTTGGATACTGTGAGTAAAGTATGGCCTGCTTGCCTTTGAGCAGCTGCTCTTACAGTAATGCTTATTCAAGAGTCCCAAAAATCGACTTTGGGAAGAACAATAACTGTATATGTCCCCCATATGGTGATAATTGTTTTAGACCAAAGGGGGGACATTGGTTGTTAAGCAGAATGATGATGTGATTCAGTCAGGTGGTCCTGACTGAACAAGATGATGTGATTTTAAAAACAACTAACTTGGTAAATCCTGCAGTTTTTCTAAGATCTACACAAGAAGAAGAGCAGCTGTAGCATGACTGCCTGACTACCATTGTACATGTGTACTCCAGTTGACAGGATTTGAAGGACACACTGTTGGAAGATCCCGACTGGGAGTTATGCACAGACGGCAGCAGCTTTGTGGAACACTGAGTTCAATACTCTGGATATGCGGTAACAACTGACAATTCAATCATAGAGGCAAATGCATTGTCTGGCACCACTTCAGCTCAAAAGGCAAAACTCATTGCTTTAACTAGAGATCTTGAATTAAGTGAAAAAAAGAAAGTAAATATTTGGACTGACTCAAAGTGTGCTTTTGGGGTAGTACATGTCCATGGAGTCTTGTGGAAAGAAAGAGGATTATTGTCCCCCCAGGGATCAAATATTAAACATCAGGATGAAATTTCGCAATTATTGCAAGCAGTTCAGAAACCAACTCAGGTAGCAATCATGCACTGTAAAGCACATCAGGTTGGGAATACAAAAGAAATCAGAGGAAATAACTTAGCAGATGGGGCTGCCAGAAAAGCAGAGAAACAAACAATATTACAAATGGCATTGATTCCAACCAAAACAGTAGCTCTCCCAAGGGAGAAACCTAAATATTCAGAAGAAGATGATAAATTGGGTCAATTATTGAATGCTAGGAAAAATTTAGCTGGATGGTGGGTGACGTCTAATGGACAAGTAATAGTACCACCTCTTCTAATGAGAGAAATAATTCAGGTAAAACATCAGGAATGTCATTGGGGTGTAGAGGCTTTGGTAACCCTTTTAAAAAGACAACTAGTATCAGTTAAGATTCTAGGATTAGCCAAAATTATAACTGCAAAATGTGAAGTGTGCTGGAAAAATAATTCAGTAGTGAAGAAAAGGGTTCAAATGGGTAAACTAAAATCTGGAACTGAACAGGAGACTATTGGCAAGTAGACTTTTCAGAGTTGCCTAGACAAAATGGGTATCAGCACCTTCTGGTGGGGGTTGATACTTTTACAGGATGGTCAGAAGCCTTTCGTTGTTGTACCACTCAGGCAAAAGAAGTTGTAAAATGGTTACTACAAGATATAATCCTGAGATTTGGTGTCCCTATTGAGATCTCTTCAGACAGAGGCCCACACTTTGTTGCTGAAGTAGTATAAAGTATATGTAAAATTCTGGAAATTACTTGGGATTTACATACACCATGGAGGCCACAATCCAGTGGAAAGGTAGAAAGAATGAATCAGACCCTAAAAGGCAAATTAGCAAAAAATGTCAAGAAATTAATTTAAAATGGCCTCAGGCACTTCAATTGGCATTGTTGCGAATCAGGATACAACCAAAAAATGGCACATCAGCTGGTCCTTATGAATTACTATACGGGAAACCCTATGAATCTCTGGAACCAAATCCAAATATGCATGTAAAAGGAAAACAAAGTGTGTATAATTACTTGCTCTCCTTAGAAAAAACCCTGACTGCAATCTGAAATGCAGTAGTGTGGAACAGACCTCTATCCCCGGAAAATCCAGTACATGACTTTCAACCTGGAGACTACGTCTATGTGAAGACGTGGACTTCTGAACCCTTGCCGCTGGAAAGGACCCTTTCAAATACTGCTGACTACCTTTACAGCTATCAAAATCGCAGAATCAGATACGTGGATACACTATACTAGAGTGGAGAAGTCACCCCCTTCCTGCAAGATCAATAGGGATCCGTGAACTTCAAAACTGACTCTAAAATATGTCTAACTTTATATACCAATTGGAAATTGGTTTAGATTTGATTTTAATCTGGAAACTAATGCTGGTAGAATTCTGGTTTGAGGTAACAATCAAAAGACAAAATGAAACTGAGAATTGTGAGGAAATGTTAGACCTGAAGGTGAGGAATAGAGGCAGGTAGAAACAGAACAGCTAATATTCCTCCCAAAGAAAACACCAGAAGAAAATTTGATGTTAGGATTAATTAAAGAATTTGCCAATTTGCAGAACTAACACAAATTACTGCTTGTTTACTGATACCAAGAGCAGTAGGTGAATCTGTTCCATGGGGAATTTTAACAATGAATTTGACCAGTTTAAGACACAAAAATGAGACTACTCATTGCAAACAAAAAAACCCATTGTTCAGTGGTATGAACAAGTGAAAATTATCAGGAAACAATGGAAGTCTTGAGGAAATAAAGCAGATTGTGAAAAACTGTTAAACCCTGTTTTCACAAAGATAGGGAGATATCGAACTGTTGGGTGGTGTTCTTATGATGAACAAATTAGAAACAATGTGAGTAGAAACATCATGGAATGGAAGTGTGACAAAACCAATCAGACTGCACTAGAGGAAGAGGAGCAATGGGATTCTATATGGTGCATGACTATATTTTCTCAGCTACAACATATGGCTAGAACTCCTTGGTGTTTTACTTGGGATGGGACAATTTTTGCAGCCTTTCCATCAGTAATGATAAAGGAAGCACACTGAGAGAAAAGGAAAATTTAGTGTCTTGGTGGAAATGTGAGGAGGTATATAACTGCAGCAATGTAGACCTAATAATACAGAGAATTCCTCCTTTGGCTGCTGTCTTAAGACATGGGTGTCTTTCCCAAGGACTTAAAGATGGTCTTAATTTAACCAAAACCTATACACCCAAAGGAAGAACAATATTTAGCTGTAGAAAATCTACAGTTCAGAGTCCAGGACATTTAGTTTGGCAATGAGTGACAGAACATGGACAATGCATCTCCCCCTGGATGGAAAAGTAGAACAGATTACTTTAGGTATGCTAATGTTGTGCCCAATTTGGAAGTCTCCCTTTAAAGGCTCCTTAGAAAATTTAAAATTAAAGCGGGTTGAAAGATCAGAGACAGATGAAACATAGAATGAACCCTTGATGGGAGTAAAAATTGGCTGGGTCTAGAATCCCTTTTGAGTCCCATGGCATCATATAGAAACAGGCAATGGCTGTATCAACTGACTGGACAAGTAGAAAGACTGGCAAATGTCACAAGGGAAGGATTTATGGAATTAAATTTACAATTACAGGCAACCTCAAGATGACTTTGCAAACTAGAATGGCACTAGATATGCTCTTGCTCAAAACTAGAGTAGAACATTGCTGTATACCTATCCCAAATGTAACACAAGATGTAGAACATGACCTAGGCCTACCTTGAAAAATTAAGGAAGATACTGAAAAAGTCCAAGAAGATATGTCAGAAGATTGGATAAACAAAATTTTAGTGGATTAGCTTGGAATTTAAGTTCATGGATAAAATCATTAATTGGCACATTATTTATCTTGCTGGTTATTTTCTTGACGATAATGTTGATTTGCTCCTTCTTGAAGAAACAAGAGAAAAATTGCATTCAATTGCATGATCGTAAGAGAAATCTGAAGACTCCCACCAGCATACAGTGAGACAGAAATGTTGTAGACACTGGTACGAAAGTATTGAAATGATTTTCAAAACTTTCAAAGGGGTGAAATCTTATGGATTTGTTATTAATTTGAGCTGATTTTAATGATTTTTTGTGATTTGGATTTAAATAAGGAATTATTTAGAGTAACCATACAACCAGTTATGCTGCTACAAAGTCCTTTATAAATTCCCAGGCTAAGGCCACATAGGTTGGTAATAATCATTAACCTGATTTCTATTCAAAGAATAAGACTCATCACAAGGTACTATTGTTAGACTCTTCAGATAAGGACGATTTTTTGCCCTGTAGACCAGGATGCTTTAAAAGTTACATTGTGAAAGGACCTTGAAGCATGTTAAAATTGCAATGTGAGCCAAAGTCCTTGAGTCAAGGGCATTGGAGGGTCTTTCTTTCAGGTCAGTAGTCTGTGGTGGTCGCAAAAGCCGCCCCCGGACTCATTTCAGGACTCAAGTGCGCTTAACCAGAAAGTGGTGGGAATAAGAAAATGAGTTATGGGAATTTTCATGTTTATGTATGAGAACTTGTTTATTATGTGTTCCTGATCCTTTATAATCAGCATGCTACATGGGTTAGGTGTGCGTTGTTGGTGAGACAACTCCCTTATGCACCTGGCCGTTAATAAAGGAGTGTCTGCTTATCTACATCACATTGGTGGCGATAAGTTCTTTTATCCCGTTTTGGTGACAAAATTAGAAAGGATCCCCAAAGTAATTTCTGTGGAGGATGTCTCTGGAGAAGGGAGGGCAGGGTCAAACGGAAGATCCCCAGAGACGTAGACATCCCAGTATAAAAAAGTTGAAGCTCTTCATAGTTTGTGTGACTGCTCTGGGTGATATAAACTGCACAAGAGACAGAGAGCAATGGTAATCATTCTTCTAGTACATGTTTACTCCCTCTTTACTATCCCCCTTCTGGGCTTTGATGGGCTTTTACATAACACTTCTCATCTCTTCAATGTTATCAGCTACCAATTAAAGCCATCTACTTAAACACATGTAATTTAAATTAAATTAAATTAAATTAAATTTAAATTAAACATATCTAAGAGAATACTATGATAGCTTGGAAATCAAGTATAGTGATAACGGGGTTGAGAGTGTTTGCATTAGGTTAAGGGCCAATAAAGCAGATCTTGCTGTGGGAGTCTGCTATAGACCTCCCAACCAAAGCAGTGAGGTGGATGAAGCTTTCTATAAACAGTTGGGAGAAATCTTACAGTCGCTTGCCGTTGTTCTTGTGGGGGACTTTAATCTCCCAGATATCTGCTGGGATCACAATACAGCAGAGAGGGAACAATCCAGGAGGTTCCTGGAATATGTGGAAGATAACTTCCTCACACAGCTGGTGAGTGAGCCGACCAGGGGAGGTGCCCTCCTGGACCTGCTTCTTGTGAACAGGGAAGAGCTTGTGGGGGAAGTAAAGGTTGGAGGCCGTCTAGGGTGCAGTGATCATGAGATGATTGAGTTTTCGATCCTTGGAGAAACAAAGAGAGGGGTTAGTAAAACTGCCATCTTAGACTTTTGGAGGGCTAACTCTGACCTGTTCAAAAGACTGATTAACAAAATCCCTTGGGAGGCTGCCTTGAAGGATATGAGAGTCCAGGAAGGCTGGACATACTTCAAGAGAGAAGTCTTAAAGGCAGAGGAGCAGGCTGTTCCTGTGTGCCGAAAAACAAGCAGGAGGGGAAGGAGACCGGCCTGGCTAAACAGGGACCTTTGGCTGGATCTCAAGAAGAAGAGGAGAATCTATTGCCTTTGGAAGAGGGACCAGGTCTCTCATGAAGACTATAAAGTCATAGTGAAGTTATGCAGGGAGAGCATTAGGAGAGCCAAAGCACAGCTAGAGCTCAACTTGGCTGCAGCTGTTAAGGATAACAAAAAACCTTTCTATAAATTCGTTAACAGCAAGAGGAGTATTAGAGAAAATCTCCCTCCTTTACTGGATGCAGAGGGAAACATGGTAACTAAGGATAAGGAAAAGGCTCAGGTGCTCAACGCCTACTTTGCCTCAGTCTTTAGCAGTGGAACTGGCTGTTCCCTGGACACCCAGCCTCATGAGCTGGGAGATGGGGAGGGGAAGCAGAATGAGGTCAGCACAGTTGAAGAGGAGGTGGTCAGAGACCTGCTACACCACTTGGATGCGCACAAGTCTGTGGGACTGGATGGGTTACACCCAAGGGTGCTGAAAGAGTTGGCAGATGTGCTCACCAAGCCGCTGTCCATGATTTACCTGAAGTCATGGGTAACTGGGGAGGTCCCATTGGACTCGAGGGTGGCAAATGTGACACCTATCTACAAGAAAGGCAGGAAGGAGGATCCAGGAAACTATAGACCTGTCAGTCTGACCTCGGTGCCAGGGAAGGTGATGGAGCAGGTCATCTCAGGTGCCATTAAAAGTCATATAATGGACAACCAGGGGATCAGGCCCAGTCAGCATGGGTTTATGAAAGGCAGGTCCTGCCTGACAAACCTGATCTCCTTCTACAACAGGGCGACCCGCTTATTGGATGAGGGGAAGGCTGTGGATGTTGTCTACCTTGACTTCAGTAAGGCCTTTGACACCATTCCCCACAGTATTCTCCTGACGAAACTGACTACTCACAGCTTGGATGGACACACGCTTCGCTGGGAAAAACCTGGCTGGATGGCCGGGCCCAAAGAGTTGTGAACGGAGTTAAATCCGGTTGGTGGCTGGTCACGAGTGGTGTCCCCCAGGGCTCGGTTTTGGGGCCTCCTCTTTAATATCTTTATTGATGATCTAGATGAGGGGATGGAGTGCACCCTCAGTAAGTTTGCAGATGACACTCCAAGTTGGGTGGGAGTGTTGATCTGCTCGAGGGTAGGGAGGCTCTGCAGAGAGGTCTGGACAGGTTGGAGCGATGGGCTCAGGCCAACTGGAGGAGTTTCAATAAGGCCAAATGCCGGGTTCTGCACTTTGGCCACAACAACCCCCAGCAGCGCTACAGGCTTGGGGAGGAGTGGCTGGAGAGCTGCCAGTCAGAGAGGGACCTGGGGGTGTTGATTGACAGCCAGCTGAACATGAGCCAGCAGTGTGCCCAGGTGGCCAAGAAGGCCAATGGCATCCTGGCTTGTATCAGAAATAGTGTGGCCAGCAGGGACAGGGAAGTGATCTTACCCCTGTACTCGGCACTGGTGAGGCCGCACCTCGATTCCTGGGTTCAGTTTTGGGCCCCTCACTACAAAAAGGACATTGAATCACTTGAGCATGTCCAGAGAAGGGCAACGAAGCTGGTGAAGGGTCTGGAGCACAGGTCGTACGAGGAGCAGCTGAGGGAACTGGGGTTGTTTAGTCTGGAGAAAAGGAGGCTGAGGGGAGACCTCATCTCCCTCTACAACTCCCTGATAGGAGGTTGCAGAGAGCTGGGGATGAGTCTCTTTAACCAAGTGACAAGTGACAGGACAAGAGGGAATGGCCTCAAGCTGTGCCGGGGAAGGTTTAGACTGGATATTAGGAAGCATTTCTTTACAGAACGGGTTGTTGGGCGTTGGAATGGGCTGCCCAGGGAGGTGGTGGAGTTCCCATCCCTGGAGGTGTTTAAGAGTAAAGTTGACTTAGCGCTGAGGGATATGGTGTAGTTGGGAACTGTCAGTGTTAGGTCAATGGTTGGACTGGATGATCTTCAAGGTCTTTTCCAACCTAGATGATTCTGTGATTCTATGATTCTGTAAATTACATGTAAATAAAGTAACTAAAAGGTCTGTTGGGTGTTTGGATTGTTAAGGTGCTGCAATGCTTAAGGGAAGCTTAGAGTTTTGCAATTTACAGCATTATGTACATTCATGCTGGTCTGTTAGGTTACTCCAAAGGACCACCTCAGTAGAAAACCACCTTGTTTACATCCGTACCCTGAAGGTGACTCCAGACACACCCTATAGCACACTGCACAGTAATTGGTAAATAGATCATATTTATTTGGCCTGTGGCAAAGTATGTCTAATACGTGTTCTGACTCAAATTGTTTGCTTTTGGCCTGTGTGGGGCAGACTGACTTATGCCACAAATCTATCAGTACCCTGTAGCAAAGGAGTGAGTAGATTTGGTAGCCTACCCTGCTTCACCTGTGGAAGTGTCACCAAACGGGATAAAAGAACTTATCGCCACCAATGTGATGTAGATAAGCAGACACTCCTTTATTAATGACCGGGTGCACAGGGGAGTCATCTCACCAACGACACACACCTGACTCATGTAGCATGCTGATTATAAAGGATACAGGAATACATAATAAACAAGTTCTCATACATAAACATGAAAATTCCCATAACTCATTTTCTTATTCCCACCACTTTCTGGTTAAGTGCACTTGAGTCCTGAAATGAGTCCGGGGGCGGCTTTTGTGACCACCACAGACTACTGACCTAAAAGAAAGACCCTCCAATGCCCTTGACTCAAGGACTTTGGCTCACATTGCAATTTTAACATGCTTCGAGGCCCTTTCACAATGTAACTTTTAAAGCATCCTGGTCTACAGGGCAAAAAATCGTCCTTATCTGAAGAGTCTAACAATAGTACCTTGTGATGAGTCTTATTCTTTGAATAGAAATCTGGTTAATGATTATTACCAGCTTACGCAGCCTTAGCCTGGGGCTTTACAAAGGACTTTGTAGCAGTTGTATGGTTATTTTAAGCTAAATACAATATTTCTATGACTACATGAAACATTATACAACTATCTTTATAAAACCAATATTCCTGTGAAATTCCATTTAATTGATTACTCCTAATCAATCCTTATCAAAATCACAAAAATCATCAACTCAATAACAAATCAGTAACAATCAGTAACAATTTGACTACCCCATGAAAAGGATATCAGTAATCTAAGGCTGAGAAGAATTTCAGAAGTGTTTCTATTTCTGGACTGGCAGCTTTCCAAGAGTGCCTGGAAGCATACTTGCTGGAGGAGGAGAAAAGAAAAAGCTAAATGGGGAGAAAGAAAATAAGTGTGTTATACAACACTCATACTTCCATCCCACAGTGCTGTCTGCTTGCTTATCAGCAGCGAGTTTTCAAAGCAAGGAAAGTACACATTAAGGAAATCTTGCCCAAATAACAACTTGGATCTGATTTCAAGCTTCAACTCTCACAGACAAGGAAACTGATAGATAGTGGTGTTACAGAGTAAAAGGCACACACAATCATATGCAATTTGGAGACACTTGCAATCCACAGGATTGCAACAGGATAGACAGAGTTCATTGAAGAAATTGTATTTAATTAATTACAAATCTCCTAATATCATTGGCTTTAAAAATACCTTAGCAAGTATATCTGCAGTAAGACGTTTTCTACCAATGCTTTTCCTGAAGAGAAAGTAACATAATCCACTTGAAGCAGGCAGAAACATGGGAGGACTTTCTGTCAGGTGCAGGAGTTGTTCCATTTCTTGGTTCCACAAGTGTAAACACAACCCTGAGCACAGCACTGAGCTCCTTTGCCCTGAGCTTTTCCATTCTTCTTGCAGGAATACTGATGCTTACATACGTCTAACAGAATTGCTGTAGCCTTCTTAGTATTTGTCATACATCAATAAATCTGATGTTAAGCAAGGTGCTAGAACAAAAATATTAGATTGTCATTTTCTAGCAGGCCATTTAAAACTGTTTTATTATGAATGCAGTAAGATTCTGGTTTTGGGGACTAGTTCATGAGGTTTCATCCTTCAAAGCTATCACTTGGATTTGGGTTTCTAATAAACTTGAAACTATTCAGAATTTTGCCTCATTTGAGTCTAAGACCTCACCTGGGAAACCCAGTGTGAGTCTGATGCACTCTGGAGTACTTCAGTGCTTAAGGCACCACAAAGGCAAAGTGAAAGAAAACTGCAACATATTATGATCTTACTGCAATAGCATGAGAGACAGGCAGAAATAAAAAAACAGGGTTTCTGCACTTTTATGATGTCAAATTACAGATTTCTCCTCAATAAGTAGAAGAACAGTTCTAGCTAGGAGCCCCCAAAACCAAAAGAATCATGTAAGTCACGTTTGCATCGCACTGTGGAGAGAAGCATGTATGACACAGTGAGAGAAAACCACACTGGCTTCAGAAGCCAATACAGGATAGCTGCTGTAGCATAGTTTTTAACTCAAGCTGCAAGACTCATTAGCTTCAGCACGGTGCCGTGCTAAAACAGCTGAACAGGAACAAGGTTTTACATTCAAGACATTATATGCTTTAATGAACAAGGCACTACATCCAAACAGTGCTGTGCTTCACTTTGTGATCTTTATGTGCACTTGAGATCTTTATACTCTTATAGTATAAAACAAAGGATTTTGCTGCTGCAGGAAAAAAAAAAATGGGCTTCACACAGTTGTTAAAAATCGGATGTTTTTATTATGAAATGTTATGCTGGAAAGGATGGAGCAGCGTCTCACAAACAAAAAAGATTTCCTCATTTTCCGGCTCCATTCAAGCTTTTCTTCTCTTGTGGATTCAGTAAAGACACTCTGTTGAAAAGACAAAGAAATCATTGTGGGAAATAAGACACTTCTAAAATGTAAAGTGAGCAGGAGGGGCAGTCAGCTACCTGCTGAGCCACACTTGGAAAGTCTTCATCTGGGATCAAAGATAAAAGGCAGTACTCAGACTGGCTTCTTTCACAAGCAGCACTATGATCCACTCAGCATGCTTATTTTAAAAAACCCCGACAGCAACAAGGAGTCCAACTCCCAAATAGAAATGGAAGCAGTATCAAGCAGAGGGAGTTATAATAAGAGTCCATGAATTTGGGAACTTTGTTTAGAGATGCTTTAGCTAGTGAATGCTTTCTCAGGAGATGTAGGAAGGAACATTCTTCAATGCCTTCTGCAGTACATCTGTGGTAAACAGGACATTGATGTAGGCCTAACTTGTTCTCTACAGCTCTATGTCTTGCTGTCTTTAAAGTCTTAGGTGCAGTTTAGCCCAAGAAGAATAAACAACAATGTAGTTTATATAGATATCTGCTTATATAGATATCTGCATATATGTAAGTATGTACATATATATATTTATGGACTTATGTATGTATGTACATACATATATCTAAAGACTTAATATATGAATGTAGTCCTGGACATAGAAAACTTCAGATGTCCTGTAGGCATGCATGTGGGTTGTAACTGTTCATAGGAACATAGTGTTATTCAGCTGGTGGAATTTTTAAATTTCAAGTCTGTGAATCTCTATATAAAAAATACATGCAAATTTAAAAATATTCCAGCATCCTTTCTTTCATTATAAATGTGATTTGGAGTTAAAATCCTTTCATAGACAACAGAAATGGATTATCACACGTGTGACTCTCCTCATAGTCTAGATTCAGCTTTTTGAGGCTGTAAGAAACTTCACACAGTTGTCATTTTTTTAAAAATCAAATGTGAAATATTTCCCATTTCTTGCATAACAGGAGAAAATTTCAAAAACCCCTATCACTTCTGGTTGCCAAAAAAATGCATAAATCAGAAATACAATATGGAACAATCTGAAGACTTTTTAGAGGACATTTAGAGCCCTGTTTTTCAATGTACCTCTGTAGGAGCCAAAGTATCTGCTTTTAGAGTCACAGAATTGGAAAATGTTCCATTACTTCACATCAGTGTAGAACTGCCATAAGGAACCCGCCATTTCTCCTATAGGATATGCAATGTATATAGGAAAGCACCAGTTAGTCTGTAGATTTCAGTGATTGACCAGAAAGCCATGATACAGTTTGTTTCATAATTTATTCGTATGATACCCCCTAGAGCTGAAAGACAGGAATTTGAACAAGATTTGGGTTTGAATCTAACCTTGCACAGAGCTGAGGCTCATCTCTGGTCAGTAGAGAGAGTGAGTGTTTTCAGTATCTCCATAGCCACTTTCATTGCTGCAGTGGTAAATTCTCAGCTCACTGCCAAGAGGCCAGTAGCCTCCAGTGGAAGACTGGGTGATTTCAAGTACAAAGAATGTCAACCATTCAGTGCCTCAGACAGTCAATGTGGCTGCTACATATGCTTACAAACATCACAGACTAAGATACCATAGGAAAATTAGATGTGAATTATTTCTTTCCATGCACTGTGTATCTGATAGGACCCTAAATGAAATAACACTATTTGTAACATTACATTATTGGGGGTCATGGTGGACACCAAGTTGAACACAGGCCAGCACTGTGCCCTTGTGGCAAAGAAGGTGTCCTGGGCTGCATGAGGAGGAGTGTCACCAGCAGGTTGAGAGAGGTGATCCTTCCTCTCTATTCAGCACTGGTGAGGCCACACTTGGAGTAGTGTGTCCAGTTCTGGGATCCCCAGTACAAAGAGAGATGGACATACAGGAGAAAGTCCAATGAAGTGTCACAAAGGTGATGAAGGAACAGGAGCATCTCTCCTGTGAGGAAAGGCTGCGAGAGCTGGGACTGTTCAGGCTGGAGAAGAGAAGGCATGGCGATTGGAATCTCATCATACTATACACACCTGAAGGGAGGGTGTTAAGAAGACGGACACAGACTCTTTGCAGTGGTGCCCAGTGTCAGGACCAGAGGCAATGGGCACAAACTGAAACATGGGAGGTTCCTCCTAAACATCAGGAAAAACTTTTTTACTGTGAGGGTGACACAGCTTGGGAACAGGTTGCCCAGAGTGGTAGTGGAGTGTCCATCCTTGGAGATCTTCAAAAGCCTTCTGGACATGGTCTTGGGCAGCTGGCTCTAGGTCTCCCTGCTGGAACAGGGGGGTAGGACTAGGTGATCTCCAGAGGTCCCTTTCAACCTCAACCACATTATGATTCTGTGATTCTGTATTTTGTTCTGGCAAAACAGGAGAAGTAATTAACCATATTAAAAGTTTCAATTAAGGAAAAAACTCAAGAGGTAATTTTTAGGATTATTAAAAATAGCCCCAGAGTTATCAGAGTTATCCAGTACGTTGACTAGAGGAAGTGTACAATTGCTGTAAAATTTTACCAGAAATGATGATCAAATTGGTAAGAAGACCGTACAATGACTTTCAGGTTCTATTTGTCATATTATCTAAGAGAAAAAAATAAAACTAATACATGGCACAAAGCTGAGTGGAAAAGACTGCTTCCTCTGCACTATATGTCATGCTATATGTTCTGTATCATCTTTCTGAGCAGTATTTGCAGCCCTCAGATAGATAAGGTAATGCATTGTCTAATGACCTATCAAAACCTCTTAGAACCCAAAACACAAAAATGGTTTCTGAAAAACAGAAAGATACGGGAGCTGTACCTCTTCATCTGACATTGGTGCATGGTACTGAACACTAGATTCCTTAATAGGATGACTATCTTAACATAGTTTATAGTCCCTAAGAGAACACCTACAGGACAAATTATTTCAAGTAATGGAATTATTAAGAATCTCAACACATGCAGAAGCCAAAATATCCATGAATCTTGCTTATTGCAATACATATATGAATGGTCTGTGTCAACAATCTCAAGACAATGTAATTATCTACCAGCCTACAAGAGACAGAAATTTAACCAAAATATAAGAGATATGAAGGAAACTGGAACTTGTTATTTCCTTTCTAATAATTCAGTATTCTCAACTATCTTTGCTGCCTGCCTGGATGTACCATACGACCTTATACAAAGAAAATGATAAATGAACAAAATCAACCTCTGCATATTTGATCTGTCCCTTAGGATAAGAACACAGACTCCTTTGGACAATAGGGTCATAATTCAATTGGAGTCTGCAAACACTTTCTGTAATTCAAATGCAACATGCAAATTTATGATCCCAAGAGGCTGAACTCCAGCTCTGGGTAGATAAGTATGGATATCTCCAAAATAGCATCTGTTGGAATACCACAAGATGCCGAAGTTATAGCAGCACCAGTAAGAATCTGTGAAAGAAAATCAGTATGAGAAAGGTGAAAATGAGAATATAGAAATAAAACTCAAGTGATTAAAAAACAAAAAAGATATTTATAAAGTAATGGCCTGCCATTGCTAAGCAAACACGGAATTAGGGCCACTCTCACTGTACATTATCTAATGGCTAATTTTCTGCCTGAAAGGATGCTGATACTGGAAAGAAAATCAGGCTCTGCTAACCAAACACTTCAACTAGTTCCCCTGCATTCTGTACTCACATTTGGTCAGGTAGAGGCAGGACTGTAGCCCATAATCTTAATTTGCATCGGATACCAAAAGGTATCCTGTGTGACTTTCATAGCCATTCTCACACAGTGCATGGCATCTGTTCAGTATTAATAATCAAAGTAACAAAATGTAAACAAGGGTTTCGATTCTTCTGTTCAGGTCAGTGCTGGAGCCAAAACAGTTCACTGGCTGACTCCATGACAACTAAGGATAGATCCTGGCATAAACCGGGCCAGTCAAATATAAAGCTATGTCTATTTTCTATCTGTTATGTGAGTTTTCAGAGGCAATGAAGTCCTCATCTTGACTTATAGGAAAGAGGAAACCCAGTGAAACCACAAATATTTGTGCACGTGCTTGTAAGTCTGACATGGCACAAACAAAGGTAACCATATCTGGTAGCAAACAGGAGTGAAATCCAGAGGCTGACAGCTTGGGGAGTGCATTCCCACATAGTCCAGACAGTCTGCAGTTACTGCAAGTGCTACAGGCTAGAGACACTTACTGGTATCTGCTAAAGGCCGAAAGGAACTGGCTTTGTGATGAGTATTTTGAAAACAACAGTATATAATTGGACTATTTTTAAAGTAGTTTTGCACTGTGAACACAGGACTAGGTCTGTTCCATGCTCTGTGCTGACTGCCATCAGCACACTTCCTAGAGGAAAAAAGGAGTCCTAAAGGCTGCCACGATGCCCCAAGACAGGACAACTAAGGAAATTTCATAGGAAAAACTATCCTAGCAATATTCTTAATGCAGATAAGTCACTAATGCAGGGAAGAATAAAGTGAACCTTCATAAAATTAATTTACTTCTTTATCGTCATAGTGCCTGTCATAGCACATGTGGTATGGACCAGTCATGATCCAAGCTGCAAAAACACCACACGGTTTTCACCCTGCAGAAACTCAGTACTACTTGGGCACAGGGGTTCCTCCCTTAACACCACACAGCTTTCAGCTGGGAAATATTTAAAAGTCCAAATCCTCAGAAACATTTACACCCCAAACAGCCACTGCAATTAGCAGGACGTTGATACGGAAATAATTGTCCATGTCCTGCAGAATATCTGATTCTAGTAAGTGCCAGGTAGCATTTGTTTTCAGTAAAGATTTTAATGACCAAGTCATCACTCTGTTAAAAGATTTCAGACATGAGCATTTCACAATCTTTAGCAGAAGGGATACAGTAAAACTTAACATTTTATACATATAATGAAGAGGCATTCACAGAGAGGAAGGGAAGGAGAACTCTGCTATTAAGTAGCCCCATGTTTCTGAGAGTAAATTAAATGGCTAAATTTACTGCAGAAGCTTAAGAGACATAGCATTTACTATTCCTCAGCAGCCACGATAAAATTTGGTGACAAATTTTCATTGTGCTCATCCATCCACAGTGGTCTGGCTTTACCATTTCAAAGTCTCAATATTCTAATGTACACACAGGCAATCCCATTAACCTCAATGGGATGAGAACCCACATCAGACTAACTAGATGTGGAAACCTCTAAAACACAGAGGTATGGGGTCTGAACAGAAAAACACACTGAATTCTTGAATGAATCAAGTGTGCTGAGCTCTAAACCAACAAACTGCACTTCAGGCAGGAAGCAGGCCCTTTCAGTCTGTGCCTGTGCTACCATAGCAGCAGATGCTATATGACTATTATGCAAAGAACTCACTTATTTTGTGAGCTTCCCACAGTGCCTTTAGAAGCACGTGAACTGACAGCTCTCAGGTGTACAACCTCTGTGCACTGTCCTGGCTTCCATTTCAGTCATTCACATGTGTATGTACACTGTTAAAATGCATTGTGCTCCATATGTTAGTCAATGGTTACGTATTTTTACCAGATTTCTTCTATGAACTATGAGCCCTCCTCCTTCTCCTGAAGGAATCATTTCATTAGCATGTATTTCTGACTTCATGCCACTGAAGTTTCTTACCACTGATTTGAGCACAGTGGAATATCAGTATCTGGGTGGTCCCTTTGCCACTGCAGAGTCCTTGTAATGTCCAGGTTGTCAGCTCTGTGTCAGATTTCTCACTTGTTATGAAAACACTGATTTGTTCCACAGAAACAGACAACACAGAAGTCATATGAAAGAGATGCTGCTGGGAACAATTTTGTTCAGAATTGAGGTCCTATAAAATACTTCTTCCTGATACGTGAATCTCCTAAGCACATTTCCAAGCTGTTTTTCCTGCTGTTTTTCTAAGCATCTTTTGTCCACTTACAAGCAACAGCAACACAAAAATTAATTTTCTGCAGCAAAGACAAACCCAGTAGTGTTGCATTTCATTCATAGTGGGGGACATGAAAAACCCCCAAACTCTAGTACTGGAAACAATGTATTGACCAGACTCCTCTTACTGCCCACATCAAGAGATGGCATCCTTTTTCCCAGTGGAGACATTACCCTTTATGATGGCAGGAAGGATAGTCACATCCTCTAACATCACCAAACTGCATGAGCAATGATGTAACGAAAATACTAGCATTCCTGATTATGTGCTGGGTGCATACTATTGTGGATGGGGTCATGCACTTAATTCATAAGAGAAAAGCAACAATATACTTTATTGATATAACAAAGTTCAATAATAAATGTGACAGTGGTTTAAAAAGATTTGATGGCAAAGTACACTTGATTATTTACTGCATGGAGGACAGGGTCAGACAAAACTGTCAGGGAGACCATCCCATTGAGTCATGAGGTTCAGAAAGGACTCCCTTGCTTTCTAAGCTCCTTCTCAGAGGGGACTTTAGGTGCGGCTGGATCCAGACTTAGACCCAGACTTGGTCAACAATTTATGTCTAAAGGATTATATATGTGCAATCAATCCTTTATATCACTTAGCTAAGATTTCATAGTTTCAGTGCTCTTATTCCCAATTCACTTACCAAGTATCTGACTTCATAAGGACTCTCTCAACCTCGAGGAGTAACCTTGGGAAGCATCCCTACTCAAGGGGAGATCCTGGTGTGCAGCCCATGAGAGGTCAATGGGCCCTGGGCTGTCCACTATTTATAGAGTAAGATGACTGACTTACAGTCATATTTGCAAAGCACCCGTATTTCAGTTAGTGCATGCTCAACTAGCCCTCAGCTGTTAAGCAAGATTCATGGCCCTTAGCTGTTATCATCTGTCTCCCCAGAGTCCAATTTAAGCCGGGTGCAGCCATCATGACCACCACTGGTGGCTATTGCTTAAGCAGAAAGGCAGGGTGGGGAGCACAGTGCCACACACACCCACACACAGCCACGTTGTCATTAGCTATGGAAAAGCAACACATGTCCCTGTTTCATAGTGAGATATGCAGTTAGCCCACATACCATGGCCAGCCAAGCACCCCACCCAGAATTTTCATCAGACTGCTCTCAAAGTGGCTGAGCTCTTTTACTACCTTGTGGCGACTTGGCAGACTGCAGGTTGTGAGGACACCAGTGGGAAAGTGCAGAGTAAGGAAACTTAACCCTTGTAGAGGAGGACCAAGCTAGGGAACATTTCAAAGCCTGGACATATACAAGCCTGTGTGTGCTGAGGGAACTGGACAATCCTATTGTGAGACTCTCTCAATCATCTTTGAAAGATCATGGCAATTAGGGGGGAAAAGGGTGTTCCTAAGGACTGAAAGAAAGCTAATGGTGCTCCCATCTACAAGAAGAATCAGCATCAGGATCTGGGAACTACATGCTGATCAGCCTCACCTTTACTCCTAAGAAGATGATGGACAAAACACTCCAAACATATAAAGGACAAGAAGGTTATTGGGAGTAGTCAGCATGGATTTATGAAGGGGAAATCATTCCTGAAACACCTGATAGCCTTCTAGGATTAGATGAGTGGCCTGGTGCATGACAGGAGAGCAGAGGAGGTTGTTTTATCTTAACTTTAGCAGGACTTTCCACACTATGTCCCATCACACCCTCCTAGACAAACTGACAAAGTACAGACTAGATAAGTGGACAGTGAGGTGGCTTGAAAACTGCAGGCTCAAAGGACTGTGATCAGTGTCACAAAGTACAGCTGAAGGCCAGTTGTCAGTAGTGTACCCCAGGCATTGATACTAGGACCAACACTGTTTAAACTTATCATTAATGATGGGACTGAATGCACTCTCAGCAAGTCTGCAGGTGATACAAAACTAGGAGGAATAGTTAATATATCAGATGTGTGCTGCCATTCACAGGGACTTTACAAGCTGGAGAAGTGGGCAAACAGAGACCTCATGAAGTTCAACAAATGGAAATTCAAAGTCCTGCTCCTCAGCAGGAATAACTGCAGGCACCAGTATATGCTGGGGGCTGGCCAGCTAGAAAGCAGCTCTACAGAGAAGGATCTCGGGGTCCTAGCAAGGAGTTGAACATGAGTCAGCAATGTACTCTTATGGCATAGAAGGAAGCAGCTTCTTGGACTGTACTAGGAAAAGCTTTGCCACCAGGTCAAGCAAGTGATCCCTCCTCTCTTCTCAGAACTGGTGAGACACATCTGCAGTGCTGGGTCCAGTTCTGGACCCTCCAGTACAAGAGAGACATGGAAATACTGGAGCGAGTTCTATGCAGGGCCACAGAAGTGTTGAACAGTGACTCACCTTCGATAGAAGGTGAGGCTGAGGGAGCTGGGTCTTCTTCAGCTTGGAGAAGAGAAAGATCAGGATGATCTTGTACATTTGTAAAAAAACTTGATAGGAGGGTGTAAGGATGATAAGCCAAACACTTCTCAGCAGTGCCCAGTGACAGGACAAGAAGCAACGAGAACAATCTGAAATACAGGAAATTCCACATAAATGTAAGAAAAATACTCTCTTTATGGTGAAGGTGACTAAATACTGTCACAGGTTGCCCAGAGAGGGTGTGGAGTCTCCATCCTTGGAGATACTCAAAAGTCAGCTGGACATAACCTGAGCAACCTCCTTCAGTTGACCCTTTCCTTGTGCTGGAGGGTTGTAGTAGACCATCTCCAGAGGTGCCTTCCAGCTTAAATGACTCTGCATTTCTATTCTATGCTTCTTACACCCACGCAGGATAAGACTCACAGCACTCTCAAAGCAGGTGACAGGAAAAGGGTTTGGAAGCTGGGGAAAAAGGAAGTGGCAGGATAGACACTGCATTACCAGTCTGATAATCCCTCACAAAATAAGTATGTTAGGTTCGAGGCCCAGGAGCAGCAAAAGTTCTGCTAGACCAGAATTTCTCCATCTTTCTCTAAGCCCAGTCTAAAGTGACATGGTAAATAAAGATGAAAATATACAGTATTTGTATCCACTTGAACAGTTCAAAGTTATTTTCACATGTGAATAAATACCTTCTTTTAAACTGCACACAGGATCCTGATTTTCTGCTTCCTTGACCATTACAAAGTCACTTTTATCATTCACAATGTGTATGAAAGTGGATCCAAAAGGCTGCTCGATCCAAGCAGTACTTTTTACACATACTTTTCTCTAAAAGTTAAGCCCTTTCCCTTTCAAAAGATTCCCTTACAGGAATAATGTAAGAATATGGAAGATGACAACTAGTCCCAAGACTTACACAAATTCAAGTGTATTGTTTTTCCAAATTCTGCAAGTCCAAAATTATGGTCAGCTTTTACTTACTAATAATATGATTCTATATGAGACTTTCCCATTAGTTTTATGCATAATTCAGTACAGGGCTAAAAAATATGGAAGGACAAAATTGAAAAGAGTATTTGGTAAGGACTGGTGCACAGCATAGCAGAGAGGGGATGCACTTCTGTATCTCTGAACTGCTCTGAAAGCACAAAGGGAGAGCTCTGGGTTCTCCAGCTGAGATGAAATACTGAAAAGCTCAGAAAACCACCTCTTGTCAATGCTAGGTAAGATGCAGAGATGTTTCTAATGTCATGCAAACTTCAGGAGTAAAAGGCAGTTCACACAGATATGAGACAGGCAAAAAAACCTCAAAGGAAGCAGATTTTTCAAGCAGGCAACAGGCAGATCTTACTTTATTTTTTCTCTATTTTTCTGTTTCTGAATGAGAGCATATTTTTGAGAGACCTTTCATGAATTATAAGTGATACTAATTTCAAGTTATGCTGTAAGTATAATATTCTTAAGTGCCACCATAGTTTAAGAGTACCTTCACTGGCTTAACTTTACGCACAGAAGCAATGCTATTTTACATGTGCATAAAATTACTCAATATGTGAACATTCACAGGGTAGTGCCTAAGCTGGTAGGAGGTTTCTTGTAACAAACTTGACTTTGATATCTCTCTGCAGTTTTAACATGAGGTTTGTTACAGAACAAACTATTAGATTTAGAAACCATACTTAAAGTATTTATCTGGAACAATCTATATTTTATAAAACAAAAATGAAATATGGTTTAGTAGTTGACTCTAATTATATGAAACATCAGCACTTAAGCTGGTTTGAAAAATAGTAAAGGATGAAACTTTTCTGTTGTTACAATGAACTTGAAAATACATACATACACACAATTATTTACTGGAGAAAGCTTATGGAGACAGAGCAGATACAAGAAACATATTTTGGAAATACAAGGTATTCAAGATACAACCAGCATCACAGTACAACACAGTTATTCACAACAGAAGAGATCTATACACAAACTCAAGCTCAAATACCAAAACCAATATCCATCTCTACAGTACCTCTAACACATTTCTGTATCCCACCACGAAGTTGTAATTCCTTTTTGGTATGAACTGCAAATGTCTACTTAATACACCAGAAGAACACACCTGACATTTGGGCTACAGTTCAAACGCAAACATCTTCCCACTTCTCCTGTCTGTATGTAAGCAAGGAATGATTTAACCCTCCTCTCACATTCATTGCTTTCCTAAGTCTATCTCACACCAACTATTACATGACACACAAAATTTTCTTATACCATATTCATAATACACCAAATAATAAACAGAATTCAGAATACCTGTTCATGCAATAGCTGAGCCATACCAGAGACTTATAGCTACCTACCTCCCTATAAGTGCCTAGGAGCTTCCCTTGACTTAGAGATAACAACTACAGATCCCAAGGTGCTATCACAGTTTTTATCTGTAGTCCAGAAGGACTCTGTTAACACTAGTTACTCTGCAGATCAGATGGATATATACACATGACTCCTGTCTACAGCAGTGTTGGAGGAGGGCATGGTTGGTTGTTTTTCTGTTCTCTTTTATTCCTTTGGAGGCTGTTGCTAATTGACTAGCATGACAGAAATTTCCATACAGGTCCCAAAGATTGAGAATTATCCATGATATATGGCCAGATTAGCCCTGTTTGAGAATTCATATTTTTTCATCTTTTGGCATGAACAAACTCAGGTTAAGAATAGTTTTATTTATAAATCATAACACTAATTTTCTTTCTTTCTTTAACAACACAAGTTGTATTTACATTCTTATCTATCACTTACCGGAGATGTGATCTGGAAGGAATACTGAAATTTTGCAAGATGTCTTAACTAAAAATTAGCACATTTAAGGTATGACATGTCCTGCCTAGAAGGCAAGAAAATGTAAAAACAGACTGGGTATGCTGCACACCAGATTATTTTGTTGCAATTTTCTGTAGTATACACACCACCATCAGATGCAAGGAAATATAAATTGGAACAGATTGCCTCTGGCCTGAAAGCTCTCAAGGGTCCACATAACCCCATAAATTACAATGACTGAAAGCATTAGAAGCTGAGGTCCATGCATTTTGCTGTTTCAATACTTCTACAGGGATAATATCCTGTTCATTAAATGAAGAACACAAAGAGTAAGCATTGGAGTAAGCATTAAAGAGTAAGCATTAGAGCATCCTGACTAAAGCTTCTGTGACCTTTTCAAATGGTATTCTCAATACTTCTCCTGGATCCAGCATCATTTCCTTGGACTGCTTCCTATAACAATATGGGGACATTTCAGCTGGAAAATCTCAGAATCATAGAATTGTCTAGGTTGGAAAAGACCTCGAAGATCATCTAGTCCAACCATTAACCTAACATTGACAGTTTCCAACGACACCATATCCCTAAGCACTATGTCAACCCGACTCTTGAACACCTCCAGGGATGGGGACTCCACCACCTCCCTGGGCAGCCCATTCCAACGCCTAACAACCCGTTCTGTAAAGAAATGCTTCCTAATATCCAGTCTAAACCTTCCCTGGCGAAACTTGAGGCCATTACCTCTTGTCCTATAGCTTATTACTTGGTTAAAGAGACTCATCCCCAGCTCTCTGCAACCTCCTGTCAGGTGGTTGTAGAGGGCGATGAGGTCTCCCCTCAGACTCCTCTTCTCCACACTAAACAACCCCAGTTCCCTCAGCCGCTCCTCGTACGACCTGTGCTCCAGACCCTTCACCAGCTTCATTGCCCTTCTCTGGACACGCTCGAGCAATTCAATGTCCTTTTTGTAGTGAAGGGGCCCAAAACTGAACCCAGGAATCGAGGTGCGGCCTCACCAGTGCCGAGTACAGGGGTAAGATCACTTCCCTGTCCATGCTGGCCACGCTATTTCTGATGCAAGCCAGGATGCCATTGGCCTTCTTGGCCACCTGGGCACACTGCTGGCTCATGTTCAGCCGGCTGTCAATCAACACCCCCAGGTCCCTCTCTGACTGGCAGCTCTCCAGCCACTCCTCCCCAAGCCTGTAGCGCTGCTGGGGGTTGTTGTGGCCAAAGTGCAACACCCGGCATTTGGCCTTATTGAAACTCCTCCAGTTGGCCTTAGCCCATCACTCCAGCCTGTCCAGATCTCTCTGCAGAGCCTCCCTACCCTCGAGCAGATCAACACTCCCACCCAACTTGGTGTCATCTGCAAACTTACTGAGGGTGCACTCGATCCCCTCGTCTAGATTATCAAGAAAGATGTTAAATAGGAGTGGCCCCAAAACCGAGCCCTGGGGGACACCACTTGTGACTGGCTGCCAACTGGATTTAACTCCGTTCACCACAACTCTTTGGGCCCAGCCATCCAGCCAGACTTTTACCCAGCGAAGCGTGTGCCCATCCAAGCCATGAGCAGCCAGTTTTGCCAGGAGAATGCTGTGGGAAACGGTGTCAAAGGCCTTACTAAAGTCAAGGTAGACAACATCCACAGCCTTTCCCTCATGCAATAAGCGGGTCGCCCTGTCGTAGAAGGAGATCAGGTTTGTCAAGCAGGACCTGCCTTTCATAAACCCATGCTGACTGGGCCTGATCGTCTGGTTGTCCCGCATGTGTTGTGTGATGGTACTCAGGATGAGCTGCTCCATCAGCTTCCTGGGCACCGAAGTCAAGCTGACAGGCCTGTAATTTCCCGGATCATCCTTCCAACCCTTCTTATAGATGGGCGTCACATTGGCCAATTTGCAATCTGTCAGGACCTCCCCGGTCAGCCAGGACTGCTGGTAAATGATGGAAAGCGGCTTGGCGAGCACCCCAGCCAGCTCCTTCAGCACCCTTGGGTGTATCCCATCCGGTCCCATAGACCTGTGTGTGTCTATGTGATGCAGTAGGTCACTGACTATCTCCTCCTGGAATGCGGGGGGGTCGTTCTCCCAGTCTGTGTCTTCTGGCTGAGGAGGCTGGATTCCCTCAGTACAACTAGTCTTGCTATTAAAGACTGAGGCAAAGAAGGCATTAAGCACCTCAGCCTTCTCCTCATCACTTGTTACCATGTTTTCTCCTGAATCGAGCAGGGGATGGAGGCTCTCCCTGACCTTTCTTTTGCTGTTGACATAGTTATAGAAACATTTCTTGTTGTCCTTGACTGCTGAAGCCAGATTAATTTCCAGCTGGGCTTTAGATCTCCCGATTTCTGCCCTGCATCACTTCACAGCATCTTTGTAATCATTGTGAGTGGCTAGCCCCTTCTTCCAAAACCTGTAAACTCTCCTTTTCTCCCTGAGTTGCAGACAAAGCTCCCTGTTTAGCCAGGGTGGTCTTCTCTGCCGCCAGCTTCTCTTACAGCACCTGGGGACCACCTGCTCCTGTGCCATTAACACTTTCTTCTTAAAGAGTGCCCAGCCTTCCTGGACCCCTATACCCTTCAGGACCATCTCCCAAGGGATCCTGTGAAGCAGGTACCCAAATAAGTCAAAGTCAGCCCTTTGGAAGTCCAGGATGTCAGTTCTGCTTCCCCCTCTCCTGGCCTCCCTAAGAACAGAGAACTCTATTATTTCATGATCGCTGTGCCCTAGTCATCCTCCAACCGCCACATCTTCCACCAGTCCCTCTCTGTTCACAAAGAGGAGATCCAGCAGGGCACCTTCTCTGGTCAGTTTACTCACCAGCTGCATCAGGAAGTTATCTCCCACACATTCCAGGAATCTCCGGGACTGGTCCCACTCTGCTGTGTTGTATTTCCAGCAGATGTCTGGGAAGTTAAAGTCTCCCACAAGAACAAGGGCAAGCGATGGTGAGATTTCTCCTAAGTGCCTATAGAATATTTCACCCACCTCTCTGTCCTGGGTGGGTGGCCTATAGTAGACTCCTACTACAACATCTGCCCTGTTGGCCTTCCCCCTGATTCTAACGCCAAGACACTCCACCCTGTCTTCACTACACTTGTGCTCAAAGCAACCATAACAGTCCCTAACATACAGCACCACCCCACCACCTCTCCTTCCTTGTCTGTCCCTCCTAAAGAGCTTGTAGCCATCAACTGGCGCACTCCAGTCATGGGAGACATCCCACCATGTTTCTGTAATAGCCACGACATCATAATTTTCCTGTTTCATCATGGCTTCAGGCTCCTCCTGTTTGTTACCCATGCTGTGTGCATTGGTATACATGTGTCGGGTACGACTTGAAGGACTCAGACAGAACGGCCTGTACTGCTCCGTTGTTAGAGGGGGACATACTGGAACTTGTAGGCTACAAACCTTGGGAGGCCTGATAAAGGGAAGAGAAAAGCGCTGAGAAAAGTGCTGATATGGTAAAGAATTGCTAGCCTGTGAGTCATGCTTGATAAAGGGCCGAAGACGGTGCAGACAGCAAGGAACTTAGAGATTTTTACAGGAGTGGCTTAGTTGCTATTAGTCCAATTGCTAAAGTTTAATTAGCTACCAATTAGCGCGCGCTGATAAGAATTCTGGAGCATAGCAACCAATCAATTTAACACATGCATCTTCTGATTTTCTATAAAAATGAGTATTACATGTAATAAAGTTGGAGAACTTTGCTTGCATCAAGCCTGTCTCCCATCTCTCAATCGCGGCATACATGCACTTCAGATGGGCTGATGTTTTGCCCTCTTCCCCCTTCAAATCCAGTTTAAAGCTCTCTCAGTGAGCCCACCTAACTCCTGCTTCAAGATCCTTTCCCCCCTCTGGGACAGGTGCATCCCATCTGATGCCAAAAGGTCTGGCGTCCTGTATACCAACCCATGATTGAACAATCCGAAGCCCTGATGGTAACACCAGTCTTGGAGCCACAAGTTCATCGGTTGAGTCCTCCTGTATTCTTCTTCATCCATCCCCCCAACTGAAGGGATGGAGAAGAACACATTTTGTGCCCCCGACCCCTTAACCAGTTTCCCCAAGGACCTGAAATCTCTCTTCATTGCTTTAGGCCTTCTCCTGCTAATGTTTTCACTACCTACCTGAAAAACCAGGAGAGGGTAGTAGTCCTTGGGTCTTATTAGAGCGGGGAGTTTTGCCTTGAGGTCCTTGACATGGGCCCCAGGGAGGCAGCAGACTTCCCTATGAAGTAGGTCTGCGTATTGGGCCTTCAACACCCCTCAGAATGGAGTCACCCACTACAATGACTCTTCTGGGGTTCTTTTTAGAACTGGTTTTAATACCTGGTCCAGAACGACCCAGCCTGGGTGAACCTTGGTCTTCCTCCTTGTTTGTCTCATTTTCTTCCTCCTTCTCTACTTCATTCAAAAGTTCTGGGGCCCCCTATCTATTGTGAAGGGACACCATGGAGGGTGAGGGAGGTTGGGAGAGGATTTTCCTGCCTCCATGAGCAGAGACCTGTTTCCAGTCTCCCCCATCTCTTAGGTCCCCTCCTTCTGCCTGGCAGCAAGAGGGTGAGGGATTACCTGCCTCTTTTGGGGCCTCCATTTGCTCCTTTTGCTTCAGGGGGGCTAAAGTGCTACTCCACCAATCAATTTCCCTTTCACACTCCCTAATACTTCTTAATCTTTCAACCTCTTCTCTGAGTTCCACCACCAAGCTCTCCCTCTTCCGGCTTCTGCCTTCTCGGTTGCGGTTTTGCCGCAGGTTTTTGATGCTTTCAGAAGGGTCCCCCGCCGCTATCCTCCTCTTTGGAGCCCCTCTCCTCAGCAACGCAGTAACAAAATATTGCTGTTAATACAGTGAATTGATCATTTCACTGGACAGCAGAAAGAAAGTTTGTGTTTCACCTTTTATAGTAAAATATCTATTCAGCAAGCAGATGAGGTACCCTTCATTTCTTTCACATCACTTCAAATGGATGTTCAGACCTAAAGCAATCATGCTGCAAGTGCGTAATCAGTACCTCAGCATTTTAAAGTAGGTAAGAATCACTGGAAGACACCAAGAACAAGGTATGACAAACTTCCCTGAAAAATGTTAATGTCTATATCCTGTATTCCCAAAGGTGCCGATAGTACATGCTATTAAGAGCAAAAAGAGAAAACAAGATAGCAGTTTTCTCTATCCCTTTTAGATACCCAGCTTGGAAATTTGTGCAGGGTGGGGCTTCATGTGAATAGGATGAATGTGAAAGACACAGTGCGAACATGCTGATGCATACTTGGTGGGTGAGCTGGGTCAGCAGCAGCAGTTGACATCCCTACCTGCCAGCATTGCCCCGCTCTTGAGGCTGCTGATACACTGAAGCGGTGACAGAATGGTTCACAGCTCAGCCTCTGACTATACAGCCAAGTGCTCAGCAGACTTGTAGCAAATGACATCAAAGCCAGTATCCCATAACATGCTGTGTTATGGGTGCAGCACTTCCAAAGCTGACTCGTGTGTCATTCATCTGTTTCTCTTCTGGAGTTGCTCAGAGGAGGGCAGGGAGATCTGGTGCCTGTGGTTAATCAACTCCTGGCTGCATGCCTTTATGCAGTGCAACCAAAGGAGTTTATCTGAGACTCTAACAATGGTTCAAATTGCTATGACTCCAGATAGTGCCAAGAGCCACAGACACACATATAAATATGAAGACATTAAAGCTTGACATCCTAAAATGGTTCTGAAAAACAACACCTCCATGTGCACAATGCTGCTTTAAGGACATTATTTAGGAAATGTCAGAGGACTTCAGGCAGCTTGCTGACAGATCAGAAAATATACTAATATCAGATAGCCAGAAAACACTCCAGTTAGAATAGAACTGTTTATATCTAAAAATGCTGAAAATTAACAGGACTTGAGATGGGATGAAATGCATACAGAAGGGCAAAAGGGAAAAAAGACTAAACCTAAAATGACAGACATAGGCTTTTTGTTCTCCTTTATGCATTTAAATATAGTAAATCAATTACAGTTATACTTATTTTGGGCTTGAAGTAATATAATGTGGCTGTAAGGCAACTGTGGGTCTCAAACCTTTACATCAAGATGTTTAATCCCTCAAGAACTGAATACTAATTTTCTCACTCAGGAAAACTATTTTGAAGGTAATTTGGATTTCCTGGTCTCACCACACACATGCAGCAGGTAGTGGTGTGAGTTAGACATCCTTGACAGATTTTCATTGCAAGGATGGCCCTGGTGATGTCTACTACTGTTTTCTATCAAATGTTCATTTTTTAATGTGCTTTAGAGAGATATGAGGAAGTATTCACATCCTCGTATGAACACAGCAATTGTGTCTTTTCCTAGCACCCTAATACACCCAGTCTATGAATGACTGCCATTTGTGGCTGGAGGGGAGGATGGTTTTGAGACTGAGTCCTTGCTCATTATCCACCAGCTGAATCCACCTTCTGTAAACTAGATTACTGAACATTGCCCCTGAACATTTGTGATATTTCAACATATGCTACTTCATGACACTTCATTTATGATACTTCAACATATGAATTTAAGTGCCCACACCAAAATGTGCTTTGATGCAGTTCTCAGACAGCTGCTGCTGTACAGCCCCAGCCATTTGTAGCTTCTGACATAACATACCATCCAGCTAACATACCTGCATTATTATTTTATTATGCTGAATATCATCAATGCTATATTAACTCTCAAAAGTCATAAATGGACTCCTTGACACTGGAGTCACAAAAAATATATTATTTTAGCCATTACAAAGTGCAGGCATACTTCAGGAATTTGTAAAAGAGGATGCCAACAATTTGAAAGAGCCTCTTTCTATATTTGCTACCCATAGGCACAGGCAAATAAAACTATTACAGACTGCTTCAATGCACTTCTGTAAGAACTAACTACCTCTTTCCATACTTCAGCCAGCTAGACTTCTGTCTTACCCAGCACAACTAGCTAACATATGCTGCAGTTAACCTCATTCTCTGCCTCCTACCTTCACAGCTAAATACAGAGGGCTTGGTTATAGCTACTGCTGCCTCTACATTCATGAGAAGGATCAAGGTGGATGAGATCATAGTCTCTCTCAGAAGCAAGAGCTGCCTTTCACATCCTCCTCACTGGCATCAGAAACAGGAAGCCCAGTTTCTGTGCTCTCAGCTGGCCATTTGTCCCAGATACTTGTTTTGAGACAGCTTTTAGTTTTGTTTGGTCTTCATTCTTGGTTTGTCCAGATTCAATTTTAAATTGCTGAGAAGCCTGTAATCAGTACAGCAAGGTCAAAGCGGGATGGAAGGGAGAACAGAACAACCATGTGGCTGCAGCCCTTCAAGTGAGTGAGGGCACATTGAGTGCTCTGAGTGTTGCTTGTGGAGGAGAAGGGCAAAAGAAGGCAATGGCCTTTCCACAGTTCCTCTGCCATTCAATGACTTTGCATTTTTTCTAAGCAGTTGCCCTTCTGTGGAGGTATTAATGCTATCCACATTCAGCAAGTAAGTGTCCAGCACAGAAAACTGAGTAAGTGCAAAGTTACTCATGTGAGCAATGCCTACAGCACCAGCAGATTCAATGAAGGTATTCAGGCATTCAAGATATTAATGTGACTATTTGTCTCATGAAACGTGAACTGAGACTGGTTTGAAATTTGATGCAGCAGTGCCTCAGCATGTATCTGTTAGATTTAGAGAAAAATTAAACCAGCAGGAGTCAGTAAAAAAGAGCCAACACCTTCACATTCCCAAATAAATATCTTTTAAATACCTCTTTGCTCACATCTGTTTAAAATGTATACAGATTTACAACATCTTTGTAAAGCCTTAAAAGATATTTTCTCTTTACCAAACAAAACTCACTTCTTGTAACAGCACTTTGTTTTGTTAGTGTGATGTAATCCCATAGCAGAAAGAATTCTTTGTCAAGGCTAACATGCTCATGATCACCTTATTTATAAACCAGAAAGGCACAGTCTACCTAAGATCAAGATTCAGACCAGCACAAGGCTACTCCAGCTGTACAGATAATTACAGTCTGTGCAAAATCTGCACACGGTAGCTGTCAGAGGAATTACACCAGCAGGAATGCACATGGGCAGACATTTCTGTTAGGGCTTTCATTACTTGAGCATTCTTTCTACAGAGTAAGTTCTTATTGCAACACTTCTGGCATAACAAAGGAAAAGCTGCTGCCTCTCATCCTATTAAATTCTTCTCCAAACTGCTATTATCATTACATTATTATTTTATGCCACTGTAATACATTTTTCAATTCCAAAACACTTTAAAAGATTAACACAAACTCTGCCCAAGGAAAAATCACATATCCCCCAAACATTCCAGGGCAAACCCAGAAATTAATACCACTAAAAGTTGGCAAAAATCAAGAAGGAAGGGTACAATTCTCCAAACAGGTAAGAACAAATGACTTGCTGTTTTACAAATGCATGGAAATTAATAGAAGTTTTGCAGAAAATAAGGGGAAGTTCTGGCCACACAAAAGCCTGTGAACTCCACTGGGGTCAAAAATTTGCCCAGCAGTGGTAAACCAGCTGTTTTCTTCATTGGATCAGACCAGTGGCATCACCCTATCTGCAGCATTGGTTAAGTACTGATCCAAACTCTTTGCCTTCATCTCCTTTTGAAGCACTAAACTATACAAGTTTGCAAGCTCTGCCATGCAACTATTTCAATACCTCAGCTCCAATTAGGTTAGTCGATCTGAGTTGATCTCATCATTATCAGGCAGTACTTCACAGTCTCTGAACAGCAAATTGCTCCGGCATGCTCAAGAGCCATCTGGAGGGTTATCTGTAAATTGCATGCCTGTTCATGTGGCAGCACATCAAAGAATAAACAAGTGTTCATTCTTTGCTTGGTTTCTTTTAAGTTGTATGAATTGCACATAGTCTAACAATCATATCAGTCAACAGCCTAACTACAGATCAATAGTCTGTGAATATTTTAAGCAATTAGTCTTTCTAATTATATTCATGAAAAGTTTTGTAGGTGCATCAGAGGTTCTGTTCTTCTGAGATAGAAGGCAGGATTTCTGTTACGGTATCTGAGTTTTTAAGACATTATTTGTTTAGAGGTTCTGTAAAATTGCAGTTTGTAACTGTAACATTTTTATAGTTTTCAATACAGATCATACAGATTACAGCTGCAGTTTACTAATATTGATTGCTGCATGTATGGGGAAGGACTGAAATCAGAATGTCCTCTGTAGCTCCAGTATTACAGATCTAGGAAGAGAAAAAAAGTGTAACTCTGATTTTTAAAACCTCCCTAGCAACAGGCATTGAAATGCATTAAGATCTACCATAGCACCTGGAAAGCATAGTTCATTCTGGTTTTCTCTATATAAGAACAGCAAAACTATGCTTTATTAAAAAAAAAAAAAAAAAAAAAAGGCACCAACATGTCTCTGTGTCCATTTTCCTAGCCTAATTTGTCTGAAGTAATTCAGTTCATGGCCTGTCAGGGGGAAAAATATATTGACTTGTTTAAGTTTCTTTGCATTAGTGAAGAGAAGCAGTTCTTAATGGAGAGATTCCCTGGTGACTGCGTCTCTTCCTTTTCAAAGCCGGACAACCCCTGCACACAAACACCATCCAAGCAATTGCAGTCCTTGTATGTAGGAAAGTGGTGTTAGGAAAGTATTTCACAGAATCACAGAATCATCTAGGTTGGAAAAGACCTTGAAGATCATGTAGTCCAACCATTAACCCAACACTGACAGTTCCCAACTACACCATATCCCTCAGCGCTATGTCAACCCAACTCTTAAACACCTCCAGGGATGGGGACTCCACCACTGCCCTGGGCAGCCCATTCCAAGGCCTAACAACCCGTTCTGTAAAGGAATGCTTGCTAATATCCAGTCTAAACCTTCCCTGGTGCAACTTGAGGCCATTCCATCTTGTCCTATCGCTTGCTACTTGGTTAAAGAGACTCATCCCCAGCTCTCTGCGACCTCCTGTCAGGTAGCTGTAGAGGGCGATGAGGTCTCCCCTCAGACTCCTCTTCTCCAGACTAAACAACCCCAGTTCTCTCAGCCGCTCCTCGTACGACCTGTGCTCCAGACCCTTCACCAGCTTCATTGCCCTTCTCTGGACACGCTCGAGTAATTCAATGTCCTTTTTGTAGTGAGGGGCCCAAAACTGAACCCAGGAATCGAGGTGCGGCCTCACCAGTGCCGAGTACAGGGGTAAGATCACTTCCCTGTCCCTGCTGGCCACGCTATTTCTGATGCAAGCCAGGATGCCATTGGCCTTCTTGGCCACCTGGGCACACTGCTGGCTCATGTTCAGCCGGCTGTCAATCAACACCCCCAGGTCCCTCTCTGACTGGCAGCTCTCCAGCCACTCCTCCCCAAGCCTGTAGCGCTGCTGGGGGTTGTTGTGGCCCAAGTGCAGCACCCGGCATTTGGCCTTATTGAACCTCCTCCAGTTGGCCTCAGCCCATCACTCCAGCCTGTCCAGATCTCTCTGCAGAGCCTCCCTACCCTCGAGCAGATCAACACTCCCACCCAACTTGGTGTCATCTGCAAACTTACTGAGGGTGCACTCCATCCCCTCGTCTAGATCATCAAGAAAGATGTTAAACAGGAGAGGCCCCAAAACCGAGCCCTGGGGGACACCACTCGTGACCAGCTGTCAACTGGATTTAACTCCGTTCACCACAACTCTTTGGGCCCGGCCATCCAGCCAGACTTTTACCCAGCAAAGTGTGTGCCCATCCAAGCCTCGAGCAGCCAGTTTCACCAGGAGAATGCTGTGGGAAACGTGTCAAAGTCCTTACTAAAGTCAAGGTAAACAACATCCACAGCCTTTCCCTCATCCAATAAGCAGGTCGCCCTGTCGTAGAAGGAGATCAGGTTTGTCAAGCAGGACCTGCCTTTCATAAACCCATGCTGACTGGGCCTGATCATCTGGTTGTCCCGCATGTGTTGTATGATGGTGCTCAGGATCTGCTCCATCAGCTTCCCGGGCACTGAAGTCAAGCTGACAGGTAATTACCATTAACTCCTTCTGTAGGCATTTGGCAGCCAGAAAGTAAAAAAGAGAGTCATCAAATCAGTCCTCCACAGGCTACCAGAAAATGTCCCACTGAATTTAGCAATGCTGATATCCCCCTTTTGCTTAATAGTGATGCCTGCTGGAGCCCCATTCATCAAAACCAGGAAACTTGACAGCACAGAAGTTTTGCTGTAGTAACAGTAGTGAGAAGAAGAAATTTTAACTTCATAAAGATGTTGCAGAAATATTATCCCATTTCACTTTTGTAGCAGTTCAAAAGGCTGAACTCTTTCTGAATGTTTAGCTCCACGTTGTGCAGGATCTTCTTGAATGCTGATGTTGCTTCATCCATCATCCAAAAAAGCCAGCATCCTTTTTCAATCATAGAATCACAAAATACCAGGTTGGAAGGGTCCTCAAGGATCATCTGGTCCAACCTTTCCTGGGAAAAGCACGGTCTAGACAAGATGGTTCAGTACCCTGCCCAGCTGAATTTTAAAAGTGTCCAACGCTGGGGAATCCACCACTTCCCTGGGGAGATTATTCAAATGGCTGATTATTCTCATTGTGAAAAATTTTCCTCATGTCCAATCGGAATCTCCCCAGGAGTAACTTGTACCCTCGTCTTTTCCATGTGACTCCTTGTAAAAAGGGAGATTCTCTCTTGCTTTTGCAAGAGTACTCTCACAACTGCCATGTACAGGAGCATATCCTCCCTCCCTCTGTTTTTTGGGACCTCTGCTACATCGGACACTGACTTTCTTTGTGCTCTCTCAGAGGGCAAGGTTCTTTCTCCATCCTTTGCAGCCTTTCCTTCCTGAAGTCGCCTGCAACTTTTTCAATACTGGTTTGAAAATCTGATACTTTCTGGACTTCCTAAAGTCCTTTTTTAGCAAAAAAAAAAATCACTTATTCTGAGTTTACAGGAAGCAGATAGTGATTTCTAGCTATTTTCAGCACTAAAGTACATTTCCTTTTATTCCTTCAGGGTTTTGCATTGAAGAGAGATCTCTGAGACATCTCTGCTTTCTAAGTCAGTCAAAAACAACACATGCCGGCCTGATCAACTACTTCACTGAAAAACTGCAATTTATTCTCACTTACCTATCATCATGATCTCAGCTCACTGCTGTATCATTACAAGCATAAGTTTAAGAAGCCTCAGTACAAAAGTGCCAGCAGCACCTCTATCACCTGTCAGGTAGCCACCAAGAGGGTCCCAGAGATGTTTTTCATGACAAATCTTGCAAAAAACCCCAGCATTTTACAGTCATTTCAAAGAAAGTCTTGAGTGGTATTTCCAGGATGTCACTGAATTTCCGGTCACAAAGGCAATATCACTGCCTTCAAAAACACACCATTACCATCTGCAGTCAGAACTTCCTCCCTTTCTTGAGTCAATGTTATTCCAGAAACTCAAATCCCTACTTATTCTCAGCTGAATTTCCCTAGTTCACACTGCTAATGACCTTTAACATCTGCTTTGGAAGTGTGTGAAGATAACCCATATGAAAGCAATCTTAGTAGAAAATTTAAAGGAAAAGAAAAGTAGTCCAGATAGGAGACAGTGAGGAGGTTATTATGCTGCAAGTTCATCTCCAGCTCAGGAGGCTTACTCACTTCAAAGTCATACATCTCACCTGAAAGATATAACTGCCTCACTGCTCCTGTTAAGTGCATGTTTGAAGGTATCAGGAGTGGGCTTTTATCATGTTTGGTTTATCAGCCTCTTCCTGATATGACCACACTTACAGAAATGAGTATCAGACTCTGTTCCCAGCTCTGGGAATGATGTGATCAATAAGCACAGGGGTGCTTTGCAAAGGAAGGAAGGGTAGGGTGTGAAAGGAAGATGGAAACAGATAGGTCCTACCTTAGTTTGGTAAGATAGTGGGCATCATAAGAGGGTGGGGAGGCTGTTGGGAATATTGGTTTGGGACTTTGATATGAGAAAACTGGGTTAGTAAAGTTTGTTTCTGACTGGCAAATACTTTGTTCTCAAGTCACAGATTCTCAACTTTTGCAATATACAAAATCAGTGTAGCCTTGGTTTTCCCTATGATTACATATTGAATTTCAGCTGCATTTTGCATTAAAATTCTATGGTGAATGAGTAGTTACAAAGGAAGCACATAGATGGAAGAAAATCTCTTTGACGAGCCAGTCAACACAGTACTTCAAGAGTCAAGTTATAGAAAATGTGAGATTTCAGACAGTGCTACAAAGCCTCTTTCCTTGGTTTTTAATTTCAAGATTACATGGAAGTATGATTCTATTTGCCATTTAATTCAATTTTAGATAGTTTGATGAGAAAAGATAAAGAAACCAAATATAGTGGTTTGGTACCTCATTGGTGTATATTGATGTACATAAGGTACATTATCTTTCCCATTTCAGCATTACCCCACTGAAAACACAGTTATTTAAAAAGTAAGTCTCTCTGGTTGTTTTGGTCAGCTTTTTAAAGATAAAACTACACAAACTGAAAACAGAAGAGACAATAATATTCCAGTGAGGTTTTCAAATGACAGAGCGATTGTAACATGCAAGTTGGATGTGACAGTTTTTTCTCACCAGGAATTCCCATACAAATGGGAACTCATAATGTCTTTCACTGCAAGAAGTCTGTTCTTGGGCATACAGCTGAAGGATGGGTTGATGAGACTTCTTTATTTAATAACAAAGTGTCATACACTTGAAAATATTGTCTGTCAAAAACAAAGGAAAAAAATTAATATGAGGACAAAGACAGGTTTCCTTTTTCTACCCAATATAAATAGGTGAAACTATCGTTATAAATAAAAATATTCTTCTCCTTGACAATGCATGAGCTGAATAGGATGGTACATTTGTGTTCTTATTTTGCAAAATTTTGTCATAATGTACAAAATATGATCATCAAAAAACAGAATGAACTTAACCTTCTAAGAAGGTAAAATGGCAAAAGCTGACTCACGCAGTTACAGACGGATCTTTGTGTTTGCAGCGGAAAACCTGATGGATAAAGTTTAGCCCCTATATTTTCTGAGTCACTGCAGTAATAATCAGTAAGTACTAAATTTCAAAAACATCACCAATTGGACTGTGAAGGTGAAACTTAACCATATAGTGTGTCTCCTGTCACAGCATGACAAAGAAACCAGTATGATTCATAATTATTTTTATAATACAAATAGGTAATAATTATAAAAATGTATTCTCTACACCATTATGAGGCTTTCTGATTGGAACAAATAGACTTGTCTCCTGCTCCACTCAGAGACTGGTATTCTTCTGAATAATTTTAATTTTTATGATTATTTTGTGGAACAGTTGTGCTTGTCAAAATTATGCTTTATGGCTGATATTTTCATACAGCTTAAAGGGCTGAGTTATTTCAGTGTTCAAGAACCATTTTTTAATGTTCCCAGTAAAACTAAGGCATATTAAAAAACTTTTAGTTCATAACTAAAGGTTTAGAAAAGGAAAACATTTAGTGCTGTTCAAAAACTGTATCACACATGCAGTTTATTTGGAATAGGGTGCTCAATCAGGTAACTTATCAGCCAAGGGAGAAGAGCTGTGTCAATGATGTAATGGAAATTTTCCACTTTAATTCAAAGGGAGGGAAACTAAGCAATTATTGGCTGTGCTGGAGAGCTGAATATACACTAATTTTGGATTGAACTTGATATGCCACTTAGCAGAAAATCTCTCTGAAAGGCTGCTTCTGTTTCTTACTAGATGTAAAGCAGAGCAAAAGCCTTAAAGTTGACCAAGACAACATAGATATTACATTTATCTGCCACCTATTAATCTTTCATTTATTCTCTTTAAATTATGAGGTTTTTCACCATTTTTCAAAATGTTTACACTGTAATTTAACTTCAATTATTTTTAGTTTGTATTCTTCTTCTAAAATACATGAAATACATGTCTTTTGGCAGCAATGAGTACTTCTACAGCACGACAGAGGACACAAGTCTCTCTGTTTTGCTGTACCTTTCCCAAAATACCCTATTATGGACTATAAAAAACTGCCATTTTACCGACCCAAGACTGGCAATACACTGAGAAGACTATCACCTTTGAAAGCATGTATACTTCAGTGGACCATGCCTTTACTTAAAAGAAAACAAAACCAGAAACAATTTCCAATATCAAAAACATTAGCTTTTTCATAACTCCATTGCTAAACTTGTTCAAATCATCATTTATCAATTATGTTTGCATCATGGAGAGTAGACTCCTCATCATCAGCTGTTCATGCTATATTCTGACAGCATATAATGTGGCATCTCTTGTTATTTGAAAAAAACACATTCCAGTTTTATTCCTATAGAGCATGATACAAGATCAGATGGGGTTTGGATTTTCAGAGTACAGCAACTGCTCTGTTTTTCATTCCCCTGGAAAGTAGGCTCAATGACACCAAGACTCCAAGGATTGTAGACTTTTTCCAGAAAACTTATTTCACATTCTTAAACTTAAGCCATTCACACACTTCTGCTCTTGCTTTTCTTAATGCATTTATGCTTAAATTCTTAATTTCCTATATTTCTTAATAGGCTTTTTAACTAATCTCCTGTAAACAAGTGGGTAATCATCTCTGTTCAGAAAGAAATTACCCGTACATCTATTTTCCTACTAACTAAACACCAGATAAGTTAGTTTTCAAATCTCATTATAGGTCCTCTGCCAAGAGAAGCTGTGAAGCTTCTTGTATCTCACCAAATATAACTCTAATTTTGATTTGGAATGTAGGAGTTTTAAACAACTAGTAATGGGCAATGGCCTATTTTTAATGGCCTTTATTATCAAGGCTACAGAAAAAAAGCCAAGTAAGAGTAACTGCCATAAACTTCAATCTCTTCTCCCTTTCAGAGACATTTTAGTTTAGGGATCTTCAGATTTCTTTTGTTTTGGAGAAAAACATTCTGAGGCAAGTTAGTCCTCCTCTGCAGACTACTAAGTGTTGGCCAAACATTTCTTACTAATCTATAAAAAATTGGCTGATCACATGATTCTAGTTCTTTTCCCTGTTAATAGATGTAAATTCCAAAACAAATGAGGCACTTGATGGAAAAGAAGTAGCCAGTAAGATTTATAATTTTCAGAAAAGACCAAAGTAATACATGACTTAAGCATGCCAAGAATGTACTAAGTCCTAGTCTAATGTTCTCTCTGAATAGTTGTCACAGTTGCACAGGGCTGTTGTGGGACTGCAAAAAAAGAGATGATGATACATAAAATAATGTGATCCACAGAATTATCAAAGTTTGCTTAGAAGTACCCAGCAGTCCATATGAAGAGATAACTAAAATTAGAGAGGATAAATCAAAGCTAAAGTGTCACATTTCTTTCTTCCCAGAGGTTTTCATAATAACTACATGAATGTGATTCTCATCTTAAGCACATTCCAGTATAATTCCAGTATAATGTGGAAAGAGGCTAAATTTACAAAGGAGATAGTCCAATTTTAATTATACGCCAATGAACCAAGAGGTTTTATGGTAAATTAATTCAAAACCATGTGAATTCTTCTGTCTTGTATAAAGAGTTTGTGACAAATATAATAAATCATATTTAACTGTCTCTGGGTGAAATTTCACTTTGGGCTTGATACCTGTTCAGACTGTGACATAAAACAATGAGGAAATATATTCTTTCTCATTCCCATGTGCTTTTAAAGGTACTGGGAATTTCACAAATTTGTTTCATGCTTGCAAATTTGCCCTATGGCTACTTCTCCTACAAAGATGTATCTATACCAAAAGTAGCTTGTATGATCAATCAGTGCCATCCACCTGATTATCCTACTAAACCTTGCATGCACTTATTTTTCCAACTTACATAGAAAAACTATCATGATCAGCAACAAGAGAAAGTCATATTTCATAATGAAGGTGATGTTAGAAACTTGTATTTCATGGATTTCATTTACATCTATGAAATATTACTTGGTTTAGAGCAAAGGAAAATTTAGGGTATTTCAAATAGCAAAATAACAATGTAGTACTCATTCTAAAATATATTTTAAATGCCTTAAGTTATCATTGCCCTTTGTATCTCTTGGCATGCTTTCATCTGACCTTTATCCTTCTAGAAACAACCACCTAAAGGTGAAGCCCATGTCTTGTGGCAGACCTTAAATTAGTAAAATTAATAATTAGATATAACCAAATATTAAATACCCCTTGAAGTATCTGTACTGTCTGTAGTTTCACTGCCCAATACTGCACTGATCCAGTGATCTCAGCATTAAAGTAGCATTAAAATATTACCCTAAAGGCAGCCAAAGTTTGTGAGACATCTGTAGATAACTCCAGTAAACTTCAGCAAGATTTGTTTCCCATCTACCAAGATAAGACAGCACTAAAAAACCTCTAACATTACAGCAGAAGTACATCATTAGTTACCAGACAAATCTTAGTTTACAGGCACCATTATACTCTTTAATACAAAATTAGCTGAAAAAAGTTTACAAGCACCATATTACTGATAAAAATTCTTGTCTGCTGTTTACATAGGTTTTCTCTGTTGTTGAGCCCATTCACAGCTCCTGTTTTTATCACATTAGATGCTAAATACTCAGGGCTGGCAGAGCAAGCCATCCATAGACTTGTCTATTCAAGACTGCATTGAGTTATAATCTTCAAGGACAAACCATAAATTTCTCTATAGCTGGTCTGACATAGTGAGCTAAAGAAACCTGCTAGGAAACTCTTAAGTTCTCTCCTTCACCCTCTTGTGACCATTGCCCAGCCTCTTCATTGTTTGTCCTTCCCTTTGTCTCAGTACAGGCATGCTGTAGTTCTCTATGCATTTGAGATAACAAGTTTTCATGCATGTATTGGCATGGAGAAATTATTTCATGTCATAATCACAGTGGTAAAAGACATGCCAAAGTAGAGGGCATCTGAGATAGGATTTTTTTTCTTGGACGACTTTTCTAGTCATGCTGGTATGGTTTCCCACCTTCCTGAAGAAGCCAATCATCATCTTTTTCCTGGCCCACTCATTTCCCACTCATCTGTTCCTCCAGATCCAGGGATGGTGTCCTTCATTTATTTATACAAAGACAGATTTACCACCAAACTGTCATCTCTCACTCCCCTGCACTATCACCAGTCTTTCCAGTTCCTAAAGCCTGAATACCACAGTTAGAAAGCCCTAGGAAAAATGTAGTGCAGATTACCAGCCTAGGAGAGGTGGTGACAGACAGCCTGAGGATAAGAAGTGAAAACCTCCTCTGGACAGCATTTTGCCCACAGAAACATGTCCCCCTCACATGACAAACTTTGAGGGAAGAAGCACTTCAGCCTCCTAGCTTCCAATATTCAGCCCATGGTTTCCTCTTCTGGGCATTCCTACCCACACTACCAGTGTGTAAATTCAGACATCAAGAAATCCTAGCCACAGGAGGGCAGAGATTTGCAAGTCTGCGTGTCATCTCATCCAGTAGAAGGAATGGGGGAGGCTATTACACGCAAGGACAATAAATGCCATTTCAGTTGGTATTCACAGGGTGACATTTCTGACTAACAGAGGAGATTGCTTAAGCCTGTGAAAGTTGATTAGGATGTTCTCCTTTTTGTCCCAGTCACACTGCTCACCATCCAGCCCCTAAAACAACACAGTTTGTAGCCTACTGTTCAAAGACAAGCAAAAATCTGTGAAGTTTACCCTGAAACAAACATCATGTTGTATATACTGCACCAGTTAGAAGCTTATTGACAGTGTCTCATATATTCATGCAGCAAGGGCAGAGCAGAGCCTGGAGGACACAAGCATTTGTCTCTTATAAACCTGAGATCCAAGCATGGATCAGTGATGTGCTTAGCATCTTTTGCAGATGACACCAAGTTGGGCAGGAGTGTTGATCTGTCTGAGGGTAGGAAGGCTCTACAGAGGGATCTGGACAGGCTAGATCAGTGGGCCAAGGCCAATTGTATGAGGTTCAACAAGGCTCAGTGCCGAGTCCTGCACTTGGGTCATAACAACCCCATGCAACACTACAGGCCTGGGGAAGAGTGGCTGGAAAGCAGTCCGGCAGAAAAGGACCTGGGGGTGTTGGTTGACAGACAGCTGACTATGACCCAGCAGTGTGCCCAGGTGGCCAAGAAGGCCAATGGTATCCTGGCTTGTATCAGAAATAGTGTGGCCAGAAGACTAGGAAAGTGATTGTCCCCCTGTACCTGAGTACTGGTGAGGACACACCTCGAATACTGTGTTCAGTTCTGGGTCCCTCACTACAAGAAAGACACTGGGGTGCTGGAGCATGTCCAAAGAACAGCAACAAAGCTGGTGAGGGGCCTAGAGCACAAGTCCTATGAGGAACAGCCGAGGGAACTAGAGTTGTTTAGCCTGGAGAAAAGGAGGTTCAGGTGAGACCTTATTGCTCTCTACAACTACCTGGAAAGAGGTTGTAGTGAGGTGGGTGTTGGTCTCTTCTCCCAAGTAACAAGGAAATGGCCTCAAGTTGCACGAGGGGACATTTAGACTGGATATTAGGAAAAATTTCTTTACCGAAAGGGTTGTCAAGCACTGCAACAGGCTGTCCAGGGAAGTGGTTGAGTCACCATTCCTGGAGGTATTTAAAAGACATGTAGATGTGATGCTTAGGGACATGGTTTAGTGGTAGACTTGGCAGTATTAGGTTAACAGTTGGACTTGATCTTAAGGGTCTTTTCTAACCTAAATGATTCTATTCTGTGATTTGATTCTGTCCTATGATTCTATGATTCTGCATGCTCTCCCACTACTTGTCTCAGACCTCACCTTGAGTAGCTAGATTTTCATTACACCACACAGCAACAGAAGTTCAAATGACTTTCCCAATACATCAATTCCCTGTAACTTGCTGGCTGTCCCCCAGCCCAACTGGTTGTCTTCTGAGAAGTTCAGACTGTCATTGTTCCTACGCAGCAGGCTATGCCACCTCTAGCCACTGCCTGTTCCAAGTCCTGCTTGGAAATCCCCATCAAGTAGCATCTTCATTGCACACAAGTATCACCCCCCTTTTACTGGCTTATCATCCACCTGATAGTTCAAGAAGACTGGTGACTGTGCAAGAGTTCGCACTGCCCTCAGCAAAACTCTCAGCAACCTGTCCAGTATGAAAGGACCTAAAACAATCTGGAAACAAGACTGGAAATCTACTTGTAAGATGCGTTGGCATCACCATCAAAAGTCCCTCTCACTACTTCTCACATATGCCAATGAATGACGTGTTGCTTTCTCAGTGCTCCTCTCTTATTCCAGAGAGAAGTACTTTCCCATCTGAAAATGCTCAGTCTCATTTTCCTGCTCCTACATAGTGCTTTTTCTACCTTGAAACCACTGTCTGCCATCCGTTATAACATTCACTTATGGAAATCAAATGATTCTCAGATACACTGCAGGTAACACATCCAGCATGCATGCAAAAAGTAATCTCCTCCCGGTCCCCTTTAGGAGATATTATTATGAAATACAGCAAAATACCAGACAAAGGCAGAACTCAGCTAAAGCTACAGGATCACATACTGGAGTAGGAGCTGTCTGTCCTGATCACTACACAACATTTAAAGAGCTGTACAACTGTAGTAACAACGCTTGCAGCAAGACTGTGATGAGGCAGCTTCCGATGCTCAAGGAGCATAAGGGAGAAAAGGCTTTCTTCCTGAAGTCCATCTGGTTTCTAGATGCCTAAAAAAGGTTGCAAATGCACAAGCAGAAGAGAGGCAATCCTTTTCTCACAGTAACAGGAGGCAGAGAACATGCTGTACTCTTTCTGACATAAGGAAGTGCTGCCTGTGGTCCCCACACAAGAAGGCACTTCTGTTTTGGAGCTCTCTCTGCTGCAACATCTTGCAATTTCCGAGTCTCATATATCTGATAGTGCCTAGGAAACAAAGCAATCCCATAGCAAACAAGAATCCAAGCAGCTCTATAATGTATTAATAACTTGAGAAGACAGGTGGGTTCTGACCAAAACCCCACATGAGAACACCCACGGGATCTGCAGAAGTTCTGATGCAGATCAAATACTTTGCTGAGCTCTACAAAAGCAGGAAAAATTTTAAGCATGAAGAAAATCAGTAGGAAAGTTGGTGCTGTAACACAGGATGCATACAAACTTCTGTCTGTTACTAAGAAAAAAGAACTACCAACTATTTTTATATTTACACTTCAACGGCTGAGATTTGTATACCGATCCACATGAACCTCTCAACTTGCAGCCCCATCCTAGGCTTCATAGACAGTAGTAGGTAACTCACTGACATTTGAAAGTGAGAAGAACAAGTACAAAATAGCAGTTTTAAATAATTCCATGTTTTTTTAACGCTATTTTTAAAGACGTTTTTGTTTATTATCTCAGTTAGTATTCACCAACAACAACTGGGTTTTGAATTAATCCATCACTTCTGAACAACCAAAACCAAGGTTCTCCCAACTCAACATAAAAACACTTCACTACTGAGATTATCACAAAGGGACGTAGCTCACTAACATCAAAGTCAATGAAGTTTTTGCCATCAAAGCTGTTGAATGCTTATATAATTATACACTAGTAACACTGTATTCACCATTGCGTAAGGAATTCTTTCCATAGGGAGAATTTCCTGCTTTGCAAATTGTAAGCCTAAACATTCAGTACACATGAACACCAGAGGAGAGACAGTGTTTAGAGACTAAGTGCAACTGGAAAATACATTAGAAGATATTTTATCTTTGGCTACCAGAAAAACAGTGTCAATGAGATCAAAGACAGCCTAAGTAAAGGACTTCATATGCCACTATGTCTACAGAGTGGTGTTAAAATGTAGAGCCTTCCAACAGAGCATTTTTTTACCTACTATAGATACTTTTGTGATACACCTACATACCTTGGAAAAGACAACTGGTCTATGTTATAGAAATCTCTCAGTACACTCGAAAGAGTATTGTTCTTTACTATTTTGCAATGGCTCTAGTCCCAAGATGTTTACAGTCAATCCCAAAGACAGTCACATGTGTCTAAGGTAAAAGCATGCTGGCAACTTACTCCTTCCACATGCCCAAACAAAAAAGAATTATTTTCCTGGTAGAAAGCAAGCCATCTTTGGAAGACCAGACTGCACAGCATTTCCTAAAGCTCTTTAAAGAACTTCTAATCCAAAGGAAGATATAATCAACCCAACAGTAAAGCAGACTCCACAGTTCATGGGTGTCTTATACTTTATATCTAGCTCCAGCAGCAGATGTTGTGACTATTTTCTCCAGTAGAAGCACCTTTTCTTGGAAGACAAGAAGAGTGGAAGGGCAGCCTTCCTTGGGCTAGACAAACATGAACCTGTTAAGCACAGCTTTAGCTAGTTACAGAATTTTAAAGTATACAGCTGCTTGTTTACAATTAGAATATGTTTTAAGATCATTAAAAAGCAAGTCCCTCTGTAGCAGGCCAACACCTTCTTTGCAGTTGCAAAAAGTAATAAACACATAAAACAACAAAAATTAAACTGATCCATAGCCATCTATAAATAGACTTATTTCTATCTGTAAAATTGTTTTTGGGATATTTAGATCCCCCACTTAAAAAAAAATAAATTTGTCTTTAAACCCCCAAAGACGTTTCATTTTGGAATGTGAACATTTGAAAATATCAGCTGAAAGCCATGTTGTGTAAGAACATTAACTCTAGACATTAGAAATGTTAATGCACTTGGGAACTTTCAGGAATCTTTGCACCAGATTTAGTGCTTCCAGGTACACAGATCTTCTCATGACCCTTTTTTTACAGTTTCCTCTTCCATTAAGAATAAGAACTTCTACAGTCACTGTGAATGTACATGGGGATTTATAAAACACAGGAGAACACAGGCTCCACTCCAAAGACCTAACATTTAACAAAACAAAATTGAGTACTCTTTGAGCATCTACTTTTTGTATTACAGCTGTTGGATCCTACTAAATAAATGAATTCACACAGAGTAAAAAAAAAAAATAAATTAGAAAAAGCAGCAGCTTATCTTACTGTTTCTTCTGTTTCCACACCACCCACACAATAACAGAAAAAGTCTCCAACACACAGAGCTGACCTAAAGCCAACCTCAATAGCAAACACAGGACCTGACCACCACCCCTGCAGGAGGGAAGCACAATTTAGCAGTCTGTATGCACACTGTCCTTTCTTTCTGTGGTAACGGTTTCTAGGGATAAGAATTTGCAGCAAGAAGGTCCTGGTCCACTGGCAATTTCTGGCTTCTGCAGCAGTAGTTTGCAGCACAGGAATGTGTTAAAACCTGCAGTGGCTGCATGTAAACTGGCCTAGCTTCTGCCTAAAGATGATGCATTACAGTGACCCCAGGATTTTGTGCCTCTAAGGCATGTTTTACATTTTATAACCAGTTATGGTTATCTTTCAGCTGCACGTTGCAATACGCAAATGAGTCAATGGAAAAACTATGACTCATCCCCAGCAGTGAAATGAATGGACAAGGCATATAAAGGCCAAACTCAAAAGAATAACTTTGGAATATAGTTCAGATACTAGTGGTAATGTCCCCAGGGACAAGATCTGGGAATTTCACAAAATCATTCATTTGAGTATTTAACCTCTTTCATTTAGGGGAGGAAAAGCTAATCTCAAACAAACGTAATAGGCTTCAGTACCTGTCCTAAAGCTACTTCAAAAATTTGACTACTGCATTTGAAATCTTGCAAAGCCTCACTTAATTGTTGCTTCAGTCTTTTGCAACTCTTGAATGCAAAAGTCTATGTGATTGGAAGTGGTGCCATGCTAATTTATAGCCTTTCATTTGTTTCTTAACCTCTCCCAAAGTCAAGACACAAAGATACAAGTCTGTTAGATAGGTGATAAAATACCTGTAATAATCAATTCTAAAATCCTTTTACAACCTGACACTTTGTAGTTTAATTTGATGCCCTTAGGGTTCTGTATTATGTGGAATAGGGAATATTCACCTTTTTTATGGTAACTCACAATTTTCCTGGCCTCTCTCTTATCCCCACCAGCTTTCTACTTTCTTCTTCTACAGAAGCAAGTCTGTGCTTTTGTTCATCATTGTCGTTTTTTTAAGTTGTTGTTCAAATGTTTCCTTTTGTCTGAACTGCACACAGTATTCATGATATGGACTTATGGTGAAATTATACATTGACATAGTGGGAAAGGAGGAACATAGGAGGAAAGAAGGGGTGGGGAGATAAATGCCTTGCTTAATATAAGTGTAATTATGAAGATCTACAGTATCTCTGAATAAACATTAAATTCCGTAGGCCAAAATGTCTTAATTCAAATTTATAGGCTAGATTTGAAAGTGGAATCTAGGCACTGTAATATCCAGATGGCTGCTGCCCAGTTTCTTTTATGTTCATTTTATGTCATATATAGGGAGAATTAATAGCCAAAAAAAATGAGCTTTATGGAAATCAAGATATTGATTCAATCTGCTGCTTAAATGTGTTGGGAGGAAGTGCCAGGAAAGGAATGAGACTCTAATCCCATTTGTAAAGAAATGTTAAAGGTCTAGCTTCACACTAGAGAAAGGTAGTATCTTCTGTTTGGGAGTCATGGCTGCAAATCCGTGGGTCTGTGACAAGCTGGATGGTCTCTTTCCTCGCTGAGGAATTCACTGATGCAAAATGTTGTGGATAACAAAGGCGTATTAAAATTCAAAAAGAAAATGGACAAATCTATTGGTAAAAAAATAAAATGTTTAGAGTCAAAAAGCCCCAAACCATACTACTTCTAGACCAGAAAGTCTTTCAGCCTCACACTGCTGGAAAAGCATATTGAGGAAGTATCACCACACTCCTACCTGCCTTTCTTAACTTTTTCATAAGCATTGGCCACTTTCAGGAACAGAGTACACAGGCAGCTCAATAACAGCCTATTCCAATACTTAAAACTATAAATGTATCTTGAGAAGTTTTACAGTCTTCTTGGCTGAAGAAATGGCACTAGAAAAGAAAAATCTCAACAATGGAAGAAAGATGACCTTACACACTGGGTTCTTAAAGTCATTCAGGAAACCTAGCCAGCTTGTTTAGAAAAGGTTAATTAATGCAGTTTCCAAAAAGTTGGCCAAGATTTTTGGATAGAAGACACTCTGAAGAGATACTGAAATATTAAAAGAAAATATTTATAGGAGTGAGCATCAGAAAACTGCCAATGAGATCGCAAATTGTCTATTAGAAAATAAAGCAAGGCAGACACGCTCTAGTCCATATTTAAGTCAGAGGCTTAGGAGCACTGAGGTCAAGCTGGTTTTATTCACGCCGTTTCATAAGAATAATGAGTTGTGTGCATATCCAAATCTGTACTTGTGAAGCATCCTTTCAGAAAAACACACACAACACACACAAATCAGAACAGTTAATTTTTTCTGTCACTGTTCTTTTCTGTTTAATGCCTGTTAGACTCCCTTTTCTGAGCATCTGGAATTCACACTTACTTGTTGCAATACCTGCAGAAGTTAAGACTGATTAGCTAACTAAGGGCATTGAACTATTGAGTGTCATAGCATTGAGCAGCAGATTAAACGGGTTTGTAAGTGACATCATGCCAATTAATATCAGAACCTGGTAATGACAGGGTTGTATTAATTCCATGTACTTGTTTTACTACCCAAAATTTCTGGATAAGGAGCCTAAGACCAGGGCAAAACACTCAGACTTCATTTCTTACTTGAACTGCACTCCAATGCAACTCGCTGGCTGCAGACCAGTTAGTATGTATGCCACCACATCAGCGGCCTCAATGAGGAGGGCACACTGACCTAAGTTGCAAGCCAGCATCACCATACAGATATGTCCAGAGCAACAAAGCCCAGATCATCTACTCCCCCTTAAAATCTCCTCCTTTGTCTCTGCCCACAAAAACTCTTAACCTATTCCATGAGGGCAGAGAGAAGAGGTAACATGCATCTTATTCTCCCTCATTTTGCATTTCTGTCAACACACAGGAGTCAGTAATTGTATGATTCGTTAGTGAGCTAGAACTGCCTCAACAGAGAGCAGGTAGATTCACTGCAGTTCTCTCTGTGCCCAATTCCCTCTGTGGGAGAGGCAAACCTCTAATATATTCCTTGTCTCCTATTGATCTGGTCCCAAAGGAAGCTGCAGAGAATTGGGTTGAATTTATATCTTCCTAGATAAATTATAATGGATATTATGCAGTACTAGGGACATCTTGCAGAGCTGTGCAAATTACTGTGACTTTTACAGCCTTATTTTTTATAGTTGGTTGTCAAGAATAGTAATGATATTGTACATCACCAGAAATAGAAAAATTATAATTTAAATTTGCAGATGACCATTTGTCCACAAATGCAGCTATGGTGCACATGAAAACACTACTATCTTCATCACAAGGTGTATTGCTCCACCCACATGTAACACAAATACTGTATTTCCTTCACTTTAGTAATGCATGTAAGATGTGTCCATTATCAGTCCTGAAAACAAAATCCTAAAAAAGACCTTTCTCTTTATGCCTTTATTAATGTATTTGAAAAACAACATGAGAATGTCACTTCAAGGGGCTGCACATTAGTTCTCAATCAGAAATCAGAGAATCACTCACTCTTCAACCTTTTCTTTGTTAAGCTTGTCGACGTGAAGCTTGTTGACTTCTCTGAAGGTCAAATTTTTCTACAGATATGGAGACATCAGTGCAGATCAGATTATCTCTGCACTCTGTCCCATGAAATAAGGATGTCCAGAAGCCAGAAAGAAAAATTAGGGCTTCCTTACACATATCCAGCAACTCTCACCTTCACCGAGGAACTACAGCAAGCACAAGTATGTCTCCAGCATTATGCTCTTTAACAAATATTTTAACTTTCTTTGCCTCCTTCCCAGACCCTAAAGATTTTGGTTTCTGTATTTCCCTCTGTGGTTGACCAATATGGGCAACTATGAAAGAAACCCTGATCATTTCAAACAGCTGAGGGCACAAGAGCTAATTCTAAAGTTGTTCCATATGTCAAATGAAAATTAGAATTATTCTTTTATGTAATACACTTTAGAAAAGGTTTGTCTTCATTCAGACATTAGCCCCGATATGCTCTAAAATATTAAGAATCAGGCTTGATTTAACACATTTCTTTCCTATTAAACTTTATTACTGCAGCTGGCAGCCGAGACACTTTTCACTTATTTGTGGTTTGACCCCATCATAATCAGACAAACCAGTGATCTAGAACAAATTCTGACAGGTAAGTCATAACCCTAAAATGTACAGTATATTATTGCTCCCTGAGGCAAAGAAGGAAAAAAGGCTAAGCGGCACATTCTTACACACTGCCAAAATGCTGGCAAAAAACATATGCAAGGACTGAGCTAATCAAAGAAATCTGCATAGTGTTAGCAATATAGATCTACTCAGAAGTTCCTAGAGATTCTCCTTGGAAAATAAAATTATCTTCTTCTTTTTTAAGCATAAGTGTTTCTGAGGTAAAATCGCTCTGACCTTTAAAACTTCGATCCAGTAAAGGCACATGTTTCATTTTAAGTGCAGTTTACCTAAAGGCTATCCTTGATGTAGGAAGTACACACATAGTTGGATCAGGACCTGCACACCGATGCCACAAGGCATAGCCAGCTGAAACCTAACTGCAGTTGTCCTCAATAGAAAGCAGAGTTCATCAGTTTTTCCAGATATCAGAAAGAAAAAGGTCAATTAAAGAAATTTCATCTTAAATAAGGGAAGTAAGAGCAGATGGAGCTTGAGAAAAATCCAAGTTAGTTAACCAAATGAAAAAGTCAATTAAATAAGATAGAGAATTACCCAGATGCACTCCCTATGACTGGTCTTGCATAAAAATATTTTGCAAGGGATTAAGGCTTCAATCTAACCTGAATACTAGCACTACTTTACCAGTAGTCATCTAGTCAGATAGTGACTGAGTTTCCAGGAAACAATCATGCATTAATTATGACAACATGTACAGATAGATATCATCACTCTCTTGTGCAAATGTACAAATGTATGAAGAGAGACAGCCCCTGCTAACATGGAGCTAAGAATCTCAGTCTTAGGTCTACAGAAAGGATGGTGCAAATGACACAAAATCACACAGAAAACAAAAGGAGAGTATTAGCTTAATTCTAGTTTACCTAGCCACGTGCCCTGTCCCATCAGACAACAGTGCCACCATCCTGACTCTTTTCAGATCAAAGTTTTCACTTTTTTGAGAAAAAAAAACAAGTAACCAGGAACTTGATGTCATTTTCCCCCTTCCCCTTCTGCCATCACCCAAAAGATAACCCATTCAATGACAAAGTGACAATGAGTATACAAAATGAAAAAAGAGTCTGTGAGGAATCTGCGGTTTATGAATAGCCTAACTACCCACAGTGCATCTGGCATTATGAAAACATTATGGATTCAAAACAGTAAAATCTGTTCATGAACAACTAGAGAACAGAAGAAAAATGAGAGGCTACAATTTGTCATCTGTAATTTGCTTTACCAATAACATGTCATTTAGTGGGTCTTAATGCTCATCCAGTATTTCCAGTTTCTACACAAATAGGAAATTACAAAGGCTTATATGACATGTATTATTTATTGTCCACACCTCAGCCAAAGGTAGCAGTATGGTGCCACAGCAGTCTCAGGCATTTTAAATCCTGAAAGCAATGGTCCTGCACTCCCCTCCTGGCCCATCTTCTGACCTCTTCTGCACTGGCTCTGTGTGGTAAGCCAGTGCAGAAAACAAACCCAGGAAAAAGATATATATATTTAAGTGGCAGTAGTACAGTTTTTTAGCCTAGTCACTTCCCAGTTCATCATGCAATGGAACCAGTGTGAGTACTGGCACAATAAGAGGGACCAGAAAGCATAAAGAGGGGCAGGTTCAAAACATGACAGCTTAGACGTGGACAGGCTTAAACTGATCTGGACTTGTACTCTCAGCTGTACCAGCACAACTGAGAAGGTGACTGGCATGGGGCACATGAACTGTTGGGTTTGGCCAACAAATCCCATAGCTGCATCTCTAGAGGTCCTGTATTTTTCCCAAAGTAACATAGAAAATCTGAGCCAAAGTCAGAATGGACATCCCAGTGCCTAGATACTAGGTCATTACACCTTTTTTACAAAAAACAAAAACAAAAACAAAAACAAAAACAACAAAACCAAAACCAAAACCCAAACATCCCTTACTTTCTTCTGCATTATTCTCTTGCTTAGAAGACCAATGCATTCATCTGTACTCCTGTAGTCACTAAGTTACACACTGAAAAGGTCAGTGGACTACAGACATGACAGATCCACAAAGAAATGAGTGCTAATGGAACACAAACCTTGCTGTCTTGGAAAATACCTGGAAAAAAACATATATAATTGTAAGGTTGAAAATCAGGAAAGAAATAGAATACTTCCAACAACTACAGTATTACAAACTGAAGTGTGTCCATTGAGTCTTATCTAATTCACTATCACAAGAAGATGCCCAACATCTTTCTTGAACTTTCTTAGAAGATTTGACTGGACAATGTTTTAGCTCCCTGTTAAAGAATATTTGTCAACAGAAACATTTAAAACACAAGCTGCAGTTTCACTCTCTGTGATTGGATGAATGGTATCCTGGGTAAGGCTAGAGTGAAACATTTTCTAGCCTCCAATAACAAAAATGAAAGCATACAAAGCCCTAATATTCTACCACTCCTTTTGCAGAAAGCCAACTTTACCATGTTGTTTTCTGTGTTGCAACACTACGTCAAAGTAAGCATGAACACGACTCCTTGCCAGAATTCCTTACATTTCTGACAGATGTTTCTCAAAAAAAGTCACACCCCTACATTTGACTGGAGGATCACAGAGCAGAGGTAGGCTCATTGAATAGATGTGGAAGAGTAACACAGAAAGTGATTCCTGAAGCAATTGTGTTCTGAGCGAGTATTCATTTCTGCATGTGTGAAACAGCTGTTGGATATTAAAGATGCATCTTAAAATCTCATGAATTTGAGTAGAACCAGGTTAATGTTAAGAAGAATCACCCCTCGACACAACTATCCAACATCCCTTACTTTCTTCTGCATAATTCTCTTGTTTAAAAGACTCTCATTTAAATTTTGTGTTACTTAATTGGATATAGTGCAAATTTTTATGAAACACCAAAGTTTCTTAAGTTGGAAAAAAGTGGAACAGTTACAAAAAAAGAATATTTTTATTTTCAAAACTTCTAAACACACATTTAGAACTCAGTTTAGCATAAGTACAGGAGACACTTTCAAATCTTTGTAAGATATTCTATTATTTATGCCCATTTTCAGGTGTTCCATGTTAAAAGGATTTCAAATTATTTAAAATGTGTCACCGTATGTTGGATCACTACATGGTGTCAAAACATAACAACAGCAGCCAAAAAAATAAATTACTTTTTGATTTGGTCTCCTAATGAAGATCAAAAAGACTCCTATTTATAATAAGAATAATGCAATAAAAGGAAGATCTGACAGTTCTCATAAGTCATGACAACATTTAGTCCCTTGGCAAGATGCTTATATAACCCAGTTAAATTGTACCTATCTTAACCACTTATTCCCATTTTTACACATACTCAGTTTAAGGTTATCACTCATCTGGAAAGGATGCAAAATTTTCTTTAGAGGAAAGATAGGATGGGAGCTGCAATTCCCTTCCATCAGTGGAGGCTGTCTCTTTCTGGTGTTAAGATAATGATACTCAGCCTTACAAAGAGACAATAGTTCAGAGCTAACAAAACAATAATCTAAAATATTTTGCACAATAAACACAATTCTTTCTTACAACACAAGCCAGATGGACTGCTTCAATGGCTTAACCAACAGAAGGAAACAATACCAAAAAATATTTGGAGAAGTCCAATATATATTGTCCTCAGCACCATATCATAAAAACAAGGTAGTTCAGTACACTGGGTTCAATACAAATAGACAGTGTGGTCTATGGAGCCCTTATGCTAGGAACTATTCAGGGCTCACAGCACAAACCAGTCAAATACCACGCTAGATGGATGAGACCAGCTTTTGTTTAACGGTGAATTTCAGTTGCAGGATGGTAGGAGTATAGCTGAAATACTGATAAACAAATGCTAGTCTCGTTCCTGTAACACTGAAGCTTGTCTAATTATTTTGTTTATTTCCACCTTGATGACTGCACTGTCTATAAGTGATCAGAAATCAGCTGTGCTTCCTGTGGATTGACTAATTTTCAGGAAATACTATGAACAAATTTTCATATCAGAACCATACAGTAAACCTGAGCTTTAATGTTTTATTCATCACCCTTGCCTAGCACTTTCACTTGTGTCTGTAGGAAAACACCAGTCATGGTCTAGCATACAGATTTTAAGAAAGAGTATTTCCCTAAATTATGAAATTCCTTAATTTCTGCCAGCAAGGCAGATAGGGGATAAAATTCTTCCCCAGACTAAAAAACATAGTTGCCATTATTCTTACTGGGAGAATCTCAGTCACAGTCTCTTTCCTCACTACCACTGGGCTTCATTTACAGAAACTTGCTATCAGAAAGTTGTTGTCAAAACAAGTAGCAATAACACAGGCAGATACAGAGTGGCCTTAGAAACTGAGCAAGATGCAGTTCAGCTCCTCTATTAGGCATGATGCAGAATGAGCTGCACAAAAGCAACAAATAACCTGGGAAAGGATGTTAAAATTGCTTGAGAGCATTTTTCAACCTTCTGATTCTCTGCTATTCTGCAGGGACAAAGAAGGACTTTTTGTAAATCAGACAGTCCTTGTTGTTATCAAAATCACAGCAGCATCCCAAAGCTGCTCTAATTGCAAGTTGTCAGGTTAGAACGGAGGCTGCTTTTCACATACCTTTCCAACTCCCAACTCCACCTCTGGCTCACCCCAAATATTCCTAGATGAGGTCCCCCATAATCTGCCTTACAAGGACATCTAACAGTCTGACACAGGGTCTCCATGCTGCCCTGAGCCTTTTGATCAGCACTTTCAAGCCCAGAGGAATTAACTCTTTCTTTCCATTTTTTAGCAACTACATCCCTGAACGGATGGCAAAAAAAAATTCACCTGTATCAAACAGACTGGTAAACTTTATCACTGACACTACATGGCCAGTGGTGGCAGACAGGTCAAGAACTGAAGCATTCATTAACTATTCACTCTAATGATCAAGTATATTGCGAAGCAGCATAAGGAAGCCTATACTAATTGTAAAAGGAACAAGCTTTAGAAAACTCTTTTCTCTTAGGACATTATTAATAGCAGGAATAATTAATAAATAGATATTGGTTTATAAGTTTAATTAACAGAGCACAGGTGCTCTAGGAACAATACTGACAGTTTAAGCAAATTAGAAAGGCTAGGTAATGAAAAACTAGACATAGATTAAGTATATGTTAAATACAACATTTTGAGTCTTTTCTCAGAAGTCTAAAAGTGAATTATAATGAAGATTGTTCAGAAGATAAGTAACCATGATGACCGAAGACTGCATCAATGAGCAGTGGTGTCCGAAGAGAAATCGGAACGGAATCATAAGAGCTAGTCAAAACTGTGGAATACAATGGACTTTTGAAATTGATGATGAATTGAGAGCTGAAAGTTCCTGGAAAATCACCAAAGATTCCTTGTATTGTATTGTATGTTATGAAGAATCATATATATATAGAGGGCGCTTTTTGTTAGCTGTTGTCACTCACAGAGGTGATGGCCCAACTCTGAGTTGTTAATAAAGCCAGCCTAGACATACCCACAGTCTGGTGAAATCCTTTAACACTAATATACTTCTTTACATACAGCCAACCAAAACCTTTCAGTAGGCTCAGCATTCTGGTCAGCATCTCTGAAATACCCCAAACTAATTCCAATTACATAAAACAGAAATTAGCAGTGAAGCACCTAGTATTAAATCACACACCTAGTTTCCATAGTAATACCTGATACTTTGGTGGATATGGATACATCAACACTCACTTTAAAAGCAGCATAAAAATAAATAGAAAATAATCCATAGCTTGTGTGTGTGTATAAGAGTCCTATTTACAATAGCTATCTGCTGTTTTCTGGAAAAAGCATTCTCAAAATAGCTGTAATATGTGAAACACTCTTAACCCTGCTAACAGCCTCTTTATCGCAAGTGCTATAACTTCCACTTATTAGTAAGACAAAGCTCTTACTAAGGTAATTGTCTGTCTCCTTTCTGATCTCAAGTAGTGCTCTGCTCATTTCCCTGCCAGGATCTGGTGTTAACAAGGTCCTGGTTATTTTCATTTATTAGCAGCGCTGAGTTCTGAATGTCTTACAAAGATTTCTTGTAAGCTCAAATCGCTTCTGACCTGTAAGTGCACATTTTTTTGACACTCCTACAAATGTAGCCTCATGAAAGCTGCCAACAGGATACAAAAGAGGAATGACTCCTATTTTCCCACAGAGGCACTCTGCTAGTATCCGAATACAAAATTTACAAATCAGCTAACAGTTTACTATCAAAATTACCTCAACTGATGATAAGAAAAAGTGTTTTATATTTTAAAAGGCAAATTGAATGCAAAGACTATCCAAAGGCTGCCTAGTAAAAAACTGATTCCTGAACTTCTCAGTTGGTGATAACAGCTCACCAAAAACACCTCTACTATAAAATAATTTTAGTCAGTTGGGCTACTTCAAAATCCATTTCCTGTAAGAGAGTAAGGCTTGGTACAGTCCAAGCTCCTGTTTGATTCAGAGCATACCTACAAGAACAGCAAGCAGCAGCAGCAGTCTTGCTCAGGTCCACACCACTGGGAGAAGAAAAGGGAGTCCAGTATCTTTAAGTATTTAGATATGAACACTGTAGCACAGTCAGTCCTTTTCAAAAATGAGGCAGAAATGAGCAACAATGTGGAGACTCACACATTCCAGCAAGATGTGAAATAGAGCTGTGGCTTTCTGACTGAATTTTTCATGGGAGAGAAACCAGAAGTTTGAGCAATCATTCTTCAGGTCAGCATACACAGGCACTGCCTCTCACAACTGCCCTCTTTCCTGGATTGACAGGCATCTCAAGACTGCATTGTATTTCCCTAGGTGTCCAATGCCTTCATAATTTATTTAGAGGTTCTAGGTAAATGAAAAGTTACTGTTTTCAAATAAATGTTCCGCTTTCTATCTCTCATCCGTATCTGTCCTCCATGAAAACATAAACTTCGCTGCAGCTGAACAGTAATTTTCCCTATTATAGTCATCAAAAGTGTCAAAGCTAAACCAGTGGGGTTTTTTGTTCTGCAGCTTGCACTTAATCTAAAGTAGAAATCTAAAGAAGAAAATGCAACCATTTTATATTTGCAGTTCATTAAACAGCTTATTACAAAATCTGTTCTTTAGTCACAGGCACAGATAGTACTTAAAATAAATTCACTTCCTGCTAGTGCTATTACAAAGCTGAGAAAACCTCAGAGTTTACACTGTTCAGCTAAGGCAATCACAGCCCGGATGTACTGAGCAAAATGGTGGGAACGTGACTCTGTTAATATTTTTGCTAATTCTGACGCTGTCTTCCTTATATCCAATCTAAACCTACCCTCTTTCAGCTTCAGAAAGTCTTTATCTTTCTAGTAAATTGCCCCCTTTATATATTGAAAGGCCACAATAAGGTCTCCCCAGAGCCTTCTCTTTTCCAGGCTGAACAACCCCAGTTCTCTCAGTCTGTCATCATAGGAGAAGTGTTCCATCCCTCTGATCATTTTTGTGGCCCTCCTCTGGACCCACTCCATGTCCTTCTTATGTTGGGGACCCCAGATCTGGATGCACTACTGCAGGTGGGGTCACACAAGAGCAGAGTAGAGGGGCAGAATCACCGCCCTTGACCTGCTGGCCACGTTTCTCTTGATGCAGCCCAGGACACAACTGGCTTTCTGGGCTGTGAGCGCTCATTGCTAGCTCGTATCTAATTTTCCATCTACCAGTATCCCCAAGTCTTTCTCTGCAGGGCTGCTCTCAATCCATTCACCACCCAAACTGTACTGATACTAGTGATAGCCCTAACCCAGGTGACTACCCCAATCCATGTGCAGGACCTTGCACCTCACCTTCTTGAGCTTCACAAGGTTCACACTGGCCCACTTCTCCAGCCTAAGGTCCCTCTGGATGGCATTCCTTCCCTCTACTATATCAACTGCACCACTCAGCTTGGTGTCATCTGCAAACTTACTGAGGGTGCACTTAAACCCACTGTCTATGTTATTAATAAAGATATTCAATAGTACTGGTCCCAATACGGACCCTTGAGGGACACCATTTGTTACTTGTTTCCATTTGGACATTGAGTCACTGAATTAGTGACTACATCTGCCAGTTCTCTTAAGACCCTGGGATGCATCTCATTGAGTCCTATGGACCTGTATATGTTCAACTTCCTCAGATGGTCTTGAGCTTGATCTTCTCCCACAGTAGGTGGGACTTCATTCTCCTAGTGCCTGCCCTGACATGAAGGGACTCAAAAGCTGGAGGAAGAGCAACTGACAGTGAAAACTCAGGCAAAGAAGTCACTGAATACCTCAGCCATCTCCATGTCAGTTGTCCCAAGATCTCTTGTGTCATTTATCCAGACGGGGAGGTAGTTTACAATTTCTTTTGTCTTCTTTTCTGACTAATGTACTTGTAGAAGCCCTTACTATTCTTCACAGACTGCCAGATTTAGCTCCAGATGTGCCTTAGATTTCATGATCCCATCCCTACACTCCCAGCAGTATCCATGTATTCTTCCCAGGATGCATGACCCTGCTTCCACTGCCTATGCATTTCCCTTGTGTTTCAGTTTGACCAGGATGTCCTTACTCAGCCATGCTGGTCTCCTGCCTTCCTTGTTATGATCTCTTGCACATTGGAATCAAGATTTTTTGTGTTCTGGGAAAAATGTCTTTAAATAGATGACAGCTCTCTTCTGCTCCTTTATCCCTGAGAGCAGTTTCTCAGAGTGCCCCAGCCACTAGTTCCTTAAACAACTGAAGTTCACTTTCCTAAGGTTTGGGTTCTTGACTATACTTTTCACCTGGCCCGTATACCTTGAGATCTTGAATTCCCACCAGGGCATGATCACTGCAGTTCAGGCTACCACCAGCCCTGACCGCTCCAATAAGTACCTCTGTGTTGGTAAGCAACAGGTCCAGTAATGCATCTCCTCTGGTTGGACTTTTTATCATCTGGATTAGGTTGTTAATGCAAGTAATCATATAGTAGAACACACTTGCACAAACACTTCTACAGCTTTTACACCAAACATGAAGAGAGCTTCTGAGAACAAAAGCTGGTCTGTTTCTTCCCCATATCAGCTGCTTTAATATAAATGCTAAAACCTCCCTATAACACTTCTTATTTTACTAACCACACTACTTTGTAAAGAGACACTGGCTATTTTTGAAGCAGCTGGGTAAAATTAAAATTGTAAGATCTTACTTTGAGGCCCAAATATAGTTGAGATTTCACCTTTAGTTCGTACTGCACCGACCATGTACAAGTAGGAAATAAAATTACACTCAGACATTAGCTTCACCAGCAGCATCTTTTAACGGTTTTTTAAAGGATTACAAATGCTAAGTGGAAAATACTTTTCCTGAGCTGCTGTTACACCTCAAAGTTAGATGCCTTTAAGTTTCACCTATTTCCCAAGTCTTTCTTGCTTGTCACCTACCACTCTGTGACATTCTGAAAGCACCTGCACTACAGAGAATGGAAGATCTTGACTTAGGGTATTTAAAGCAATGCATTTTCTTTCGAACCGTTAGGAGCTTTGTTGAGTGCAGGACACATGTATAAATGAAACAGCAAGCCCTGACGACCTTTGTAAATCAGGTGTCTGAAAAAGCTGCAAGGAGTCAACAAATCCCCACAGTGAGGGAGGGGAAGCCACAGAAGTCATTCCTGGTATTATAGGGTCAAACTGTACATATCAGGTTTCACTACCTTTTTTTTTTTTTAATAACAAAACTCTTAAAACAAGGCACATCTTGACAGAAGTATTCCCAAGGTATTTTGAATTAAGATTCAGAAAATATATCCTTTTCTACTTCTTTTTTACCTTTTTTAATCATTGGCATCCTAAAGCCAGACATGAGATATGCATTGTGTTAAAAGTCTCATCCAGTTTATGATTCCATGAATAAGTCTTATGTTGTTGGTTTTGCTTTTTTAACAACAGCAATGTACAGAAATGCATATACATGCAGCAATTAGGAAAAAGCAAAAGAAAACAGAATATATTTTTCTTATACACTGAAAAGGATATTTACAGATGATGAAGCAGTGTAGCCTGAAATACAACTCTGTCATTAGTTTTCATTACTTATTGTTACAACTTTCAACTTCAGAATTACAAAAGACTTCTTCACTGTGCTTTCTACTTAAATACAGGGCTGCAGCTAACTTAAAGCTAGCACTCCTGCATTATTTTTTCCGTTAATCTGGTGTAATTTATTTAGCACCACATATACTCATGATGCTCTGGCAAACAAACATCTGCTTAGAAGAATATACAACTCAAGGACCTCATCTTGCAAGCTGCCCCATACTTGCAAATCTCAATGTGAACATGAAACTTACTGAGAAAAGCAGACTGACAACTCCAAAACTTCACTGGCCAGCAACAGGTAGGTAGGTAGCAAGGGATCATCACTAATAGTCACAATAGCCACAGACAGGATCTGACTGTATTCAAGCAGATGTTCTTCCTGTTCGCAGAAGTTAAGGCCCAGCCCATGCAGCACAGAGTTCAGGCAACAATTTTTTATCATTTAGATCTTAGAAAGTTAATTCTTTATAGTGAAACTTCAGAAGAAGAGAGCCAGAATATGGTCCTTTTTACTCTAAGCTGTAGTTTCCCAAGACAATGGGACTTCTTACGGGATAAAATAGTCTCTGATTACTTGAGTTACTAAACCTTGGCAAAATAACAAGAATTCTAGTCAAACCTGACTCTTATCTGGTTCTAGATTCATATTCCTATTCCTGCTTTAGGCTACAATATTTATTTGTTTTCACTTTCTCATTCTCTCTCAAAACCAAAACTGTTTTCACACAGCAGCTTTCTTGTTCAATCCTTGTAGCCCAAAACCTTTGCATACAATCATCACTGTTTAGCAGATACTATAAATTGAATTATTTCTTCCCTCAGTTAATTGAAGTGTTTGCCCATGAAATACACAGGATTTGTTCCTGTTTCAGTAAGGTTCTGAGGCATGCATGGCACCACCAGCAGTTTAATCCAAAACGTATGGAAGGAGCTAGTAAATCAGATACCAGCAGCCCATTACAGGGAGGGAGGGAAACCAAGCCATTAAAAGAGCCAATGAGATTCAGTGGCATTCAGTCCCTCATTTTATACTTTAATGCTCCTCCTGATTGAAATGCAACCCTCCATCTAAAGAGTGATTTGAAAAAACTTGATCAATGTTAAGTGACTGACAGCATTATTCAGTAGGAGTTTTTATAATACTGTGCATAAATCCAAAGCGTTTCTGAAAGAAAGATTACGTTGATATATATAATTACAGTTAAGAAGAAAACTACAGTTAAGTGGTTGTTAGTCTACTTCTAGTTATTACTCAGATATTTTTTATGACTCTTTCCCTATGAATGTTCTGAATACAGTCTTAAAAATGTAATGATACACTGCAATAATCCAGTACTTGCCTGAATAATGAGACAGCAACGGCAGCATTTCTACAGGAAAGTGTTATGTAACCACCTATGTTTTATGTGCCTGCAGTGATGATTTATTAGATGTGAAGATAAGTTTTTTTACACGTTCCACCTCTAAAACATGAATCTATAATTTTGGTTAGCACTTACATTGATAATTCTTGGAAAGGACCCTCCAGAAGACATCAAGTTCATATAAACACAGTGTATGCAATAAATTCTCAAGGACAATCAATGCACCGTGCACGAGGACACCAGCAAGATTTTTTTCTGAACTATCACACAGCAGTTCTTAAGGTTGCCTCAAACTAATTAAAAGCTAAAACCCTGAAAAAGGCTATCTATCCATATTAACCATGCTGAACTGATGCATGCTGTTCTGCAAACAAGAAATTTTGTGCATCAGAGAAGAGGCCATTTAAAAAGCTGAATCACTTTTTACCTTTGATATTACTATTCACATTGTGTTACAATGAAGTGAAAAGTCAAGACACTCAAGGCCCCGGTTGAAACACCAGAGGCAGAATTTAACAATAGTATTACGCTGCCCTCAAGTGGTCCGCCCTAGGAAGTACATTTAGGAAAATGCTCAGAAAAATTATCTGCTGTTTTAAGGGATGATTCTTTCACTGAAAATACAGCATGATGATTTGTAACAAAGAGACAAGGACATTTCACCGTGGATACTTGAGTGTGGCATTTTTCATTTTACCCGCTTACAAAGTACACATTATTTCAATTATAGAACACACACTAGAATCAGATGTCCTTCATTGGGTACCTGTATGTTTTTCACTGGGTACCAATATGTTTTTCACTATCACAAGAATTTTATGTTTCAATATGCCATGGTGTAGTCAAACAGGACACCAGGAATTCTGCTCAAGGAGAGCTGAATGTGGTTCCCACTGAAACCAGTGTGTCAAAGGCCAAAATTTGTTAAGTGCCTTTGAAAAATACTTCAATAAAATATACATAAAAATTATACTTACTGCAATACTCTAACATCTGGACTGGAATTCAAGTTCAGTAAACCATATTTATTTAATCTCCTATCGCTCAATCTCAATTTCCCATCATCCCATTATCTGTCTTGAAATTCACCACCTTCTTTTTCATTACACCACATAATTATTAGAGCTGTGATTGTCCTAGTCTTTCTTATCCCATTTTGTTCGGTTACAAACTGTTCCATTTACAGTGCATTCATTCTTTATAATGTATTACTACTTTTTTACCTCATTTTGTCACATTACCTTTGAAACACATCAGATCCAGTTCATTTCATAAGTTTTAGCAGCTTAAGATAAACAACTAATAAAATATTTCCTTGTGAAAGACTGATTAAAAGTTATTTTGTTTTTAAATCTATCCCAGTGTTTCTCAAAATAAGAACTGCAAGAAAGTTCAGACTGATCACAATGATCATCGTAAAAAATGTAGTGCTAGCCAGCAATAACTTATTCTGTTTGGGGCAAGAACAGAAGAATTTTAATGGCTGGCCACAATGTCTAGATTAGCCAGGGAACTGCCACAGATCAGTTCCTTCAGGACAGTGAAGAAAATTTTAAACAGCTGCACCCACCAAATACTGTCATTTTTCAATTCCTTAATCCAGGTAAACTACACAGCTTCCTGAATTAGAAGTTCAAAGACAGAAAAATCCAGGTGACAGAGGAAATAATAATTTTTCCTGTTTGATTACATCACAATACCAACTAACCAAATTAACTTTGTAAATCTTTGCAGCACAACTTACAATATTGGCAAGTATATTTACATGATGTGTACACCTTTGTTTCCCCTTTCTCCTAAATATAAGCAAAATAGGAGCTAACTTTTCTAAATAGTCTAGATTCAAGAATACACAAGAGAACTAAGATTCAGCCTGAAGTTTACGGGTTGGAGCTTCAGACTCCAATACTAACAGAAAAGCTTTTTGTTTGGCTGTAACCACTCCCAGACAGCTTATCATTAATAAAACATCAAATTCATCCGCTTTCTGTCTTTTAACAGTCAAATTAAGTATACGTGCTGACACTTCATCATGCGTATTTTATAGAAGTTTATTATAAAAGTATTGTGAAAAAAACCTACCCAAGAATCTACCCACATGTAGCCATTCACTCATTTTTTCCTATAAAAATTTTACCATTTTGATGTCATAATATTTAAGTCTATGCAGCTATGTAAAACAACAAAGGCTGGGAAAAAAACAAGAACGCCAGACAGAAGATCTTAAAACTCAAACACATAAAACTGACCAAAACCTTTTCTTCCAAGATCTGCTTCTCTTGTCAGCCAGAAATTTTGACCTGACTTGGCAGCAGAAATGTTGAGGTTCTCTTCAATGCGGGCAATCTGGCAAGCAGTGCAGAACTGGCCTCTTGCTATCCAAACAGTAATCAGCTGTTTGGATAGCAAAATCCAAAAGTCCAGACATTACTGTATAAAGCCAAACAAGAACTCATATATATTATATCCTGCTTCACTTTTTAAGTCAAGTAACATGTACATTTTACACATACATTTTAAACCAAGCAAGCATCTGAGATGGGCACCACCTCACACAACTCTAAAAATCTTTTATAAAATGAAAATTTTAGATAGACTAGAAGTTGCACCATTTTAGGTTTGGTTTTTGGTTTTTCAGTCACCATCACTAATTATCTGAGCCTGACAACTTTATCAGTGTCAGCATAGTTTCACATATCAAGGTCTTTCAGCTGAGAAAATGAGAGAGCACTCATTTCCAGGTAACAAGGTTGAAAATTGCACTACTGTCTGAGTTCACGCAGGGATTAACAGTGGCTGACTGACATCCCAAGACAGCTGCAGTCCATCAGGGGCTGAAAAGAGGGAAGGGGACATTATCCACACTTCTCTTACTACTTATGTCCTGTAAAGCAAGAAACAATCATGCATTTTTCAAGACAAAAGATTCAGTCTGTTCATAACAGCTTTGATTCTTTTTTGTTCCATTTCTTTTCCTCTGGTGTTCAAAAAGAAATGCATTCCACATTCTGATTAATAGTTTCCAGTCACTGATTTCTAATTAATTGTGGATAACAATGAGCCACTTAATATGGCATTTCTCCCACTCTCGAAACAAAAGGAGTAAGACACGTCATAAATTCTATACAAACATATGAAGTCTTATAAATGCAAATTTATACTTTCAAAATTACAGGATTTCAAATACAGCTGACTCTTCTCTCTCACATGCTTTTTATTTCCATTCTGCAATTTTGGTTTTTTGCTTTTTTGCCTTGTGGTTTTCTTGTTGTTTCCATCACTTCATTTTGAATCTTCTTTGAAGACATTTATGCTGCTGTTAATGGAACCACGAAACAATGTTGGAAGACTGACTAGTTCACTTTCCTGCTCAGACAAGAGCCCACTTTGAAGTCAGATTCACATTGCTCAGCGCCTTATCAAGTCAAGCTTTGAGCATCTCCAAGGATGAAGACACAGCCTCTCTAAACAGCCTGCTCCAGAATTTGACCTTCCTCACTCTGAAGATTTCTTTTTTAATATCTATTCAGAATTTCTCCTGCTGCAACATCAGCCCATTGCTTCTCACTCTTTCCATCTGCACCTCCAGGAGCCTGTCTTCTCTACGACCACCCATTAGATAGCTGAAAACAGAAACTTGAAAGGTCCTGCCAAGCCATCCCTTCTTCAAGACAAAACAACCCAGTTTCTCAGACTCTCTTTGTATATCAAGGGCTCCAGCCTCCATCTCAGAGGCCCACCACTAGACTGTCTCCAGTATGTCCGCATCTTTCCTGCACTGGTGAGCCTAAAACTGCACACAGCCCTCCAAATGCCATCTCACAAGTGCTGAATTGAGGGGATTATCGAATTCCCTCAATTAAGATGCTGTTAATGCTGCCCGAGGTGGGCTTGGCCTTCATTGCTGCAAGGGCACGCTGCTGATTTTTGCTCAACTTTTTGTCCACCAAAATTCGCAGATACTGATTTGCAAAGCAGCTTTCTAGCCATTCAGTCCCCAGTGTACCTGTTGCATGATGCTGATCCCTTCCAAGTGTAGAACTCTGTGCCTGACTATTGAACTTCAAAAGGTCCCCATCGGTCCGCTTCTCCAACCTGCCGAAGTGCCTCTGAATATCAGCCCTGACCTTCAGCTCATCAGTCATTCACCTTCTCAGTTTGGTGTCATCTGAGGACTTCCTAAGGATGTATTCCTCCCATTTTCTAGGTAGCTGATGAAGACATTAAATTTTAGCATCCCTAATATAAACCCCTGAGGAATGCCATGCCTAACTAACCATCTGAACTCCTACTCTTTGAGCCCACTGAAACCAGTCAGTTTTCCGCTCACCTGGTAACCTGCCAACCCAGTGCACATTTCTCCACTTTGGATACAAAGAGGCTGTGTCAAACGTTTTGCTCTCCCCACACCCACACTGCTAATCACACCATTGTACAAGGCAATCAGGTTGGTCAGGCACAACTTGCCCAGGTAAATCTGTGTTTGCTGTTCCTGATCACCTTCTCCTGATGTGTCTGGAAATAGCTTCTAGGCAGACTGGCTCCACAATCCTCCTGGGGACTTCGATTAGGCTGCCTGGCTTGACATTCCCCAAATCTACCTTATCTTTCTTCAGGATAGCTGTGATGCTTGCCTTTTCCCAGTCATAATGTACTTCACTCAGTCATCTTGCCTTTTTGAACATGACAGAGAGAGGCTCTGCAATGACACTGACTAGTTCCCTCAGCAGCACTGGCTGCATCCCACTCAGTCCCATGAATTTCTGTGTGATAGATAGTAAACTATTTGTTCATCAAATTCAGTTAAAAACAATGGAGAAGTAAATTACCACATGAGCTATGTAAAGCTAATACTGCTACATTGTATAAAACTAACCGACTAACAGCAAGCGCTTAGCTGAACTAACATAATAAATCAAGGCTGTGTAGGGGGTAGGTAGAAGACATAGTGGTGCGTCCTTATCAGAGCTTTAACAGAGACATGTAGAGACAAGAGGCACGCAGAGACATGTCAGAGAACTACGGAGACTGCGCAGAACCTTGGGGTGAAAAGTTCAACGGCGAGGAAGAGGAGATACTTCATCTCTGCGACCACTACTCAGGACTCTGCGACCACCGCCCAGAACTGTTGAAGTTTACTGCGCAGGCACAAGTAGGAGGAAACCTCATTAAAATACGAAGCGGGGGTAGGCGGGGATAGATTATGAATATGTATGAGAGTCTCATTAATATACATCACTTTGTAACACATAAGCAAGGCGAAAAACTTCGGAAGTGCGCGCCGTTGGCAGAGTTGAACTCCCTGGCCGCCCAGCGCTGTTTTGCTTGTTGCAGCTTGCTAAATAAACAATTGGAATTTTTATTGGCCCTGTCTCACATCAATTTGAGAATTTACTTATAACATTCTGAATAAGTCTAGATTGCTTAAGAAGTCCCTAACTCAATCTTGCTTTACCATGGCCCAGACTTAGCCTCTAGGCACACAGATCTAGGGTACCTGACAGCAGACCTTGCCAGTAAAGAAAGAGCAAAAAAGCTGTTGAGTAACTCAGCCTTTTCTACTTCCTTTGTCACTAGGCCCACCACCCCATTCTTTAGCAGGTCTGCATGTTCCCTAATTCGCTCTTGCCACTTAGGCAGCTGTAACAGCCCTTGCAGACCTTCTCATCCATCACAAATTTCAGTTCCAGCTGAGCTTGGATCTTCTACTCCATCTGAGCATCTAGCCCATCCACTTCCACCTATGCACAGGTGCCTTCTGCACTTGAGTTCAGTCAGAGCTCTCCATTCAGCCATGTGGACCTCCTGCCACATCCCCTCAGTCTGTGAACTTTAAAACAAACACTTTCTACGCCTGACAGAGGCTATTCTTTCCAGTCTTGGGCCAATCTGTCTTGGGCCTCTTTATTCTTCACAGCTGCCTCCCATGGGCATCTACAAGCTCACTCAAGAAGCTGAAGTCCATTCTTCTGAAGACAAGGGTCATTGTTCTGCTGCACACTTTCTCTTTTCCTGCAGTAACACCTGGGAACGAACTCAGGAAATCACTTTCTTAACATACTGATGAAGAAGTGCTACTACTAATCATAAATACAGTCTAAACCAAAACCTCTTATAAAGGCAAATGTACCCATATAAAGGTCTCAGTTTCATAAACATAATTTTTTATTTCTTTGCAATAGAAAGCACATTCTTCTAATTATGCAGATGGCTTCTGTAACACATAGTCTCTCATTCCACTCTGAAGAGAACAATACTAATGACGACACAGATACATAACTCACCCATGTCCAAAAAACCCAGACCGAACACCACACTTGCCCTTCAAGTGCTTAAATGTGTAAGGAACCCATTTCTTTTACCCAGTTATCTCCAGAAAGCTACCTGTTTACCCACATTTTTCAAAGAGGGTGAGTGTGGTAAGCCTTCTTACAGCATACTTTATACACCCCCCACCTCTCAACAAGATCAGGACATTCATAAAACACAGTCAGAATTATTTTTTCTTCTTTAAATTAAGAAAAGCTGTCTGAAGGAAAATTCTAATTATTACAAAATGTCTACCCTTGCATCCTATACTTTGCATTTAAAGTAGTCAGCATATCATATCCCATATGCCTTTACCATGGGACAGAGGACTTGAATTTAAAGTACAGGAATACAATTCTACCTTCCCGTTGCTCCCAGCTTCCTCTGCAAAACGGTCACATCAGCCTGACCCTCATGCTGGTGTTCAACATCTCTTCTGGGACCAAGGATGACAGTGTTTTTCACAATTTGCTAAGCTAAGCTTCACTGGATATAAATAAGTATCCTAACCACTGGACTACAGTCACGATGCATCTTGTTTCGACACGAAGCTCAAATTCCATTTTGTTTGCACGAAAATAACAGAGGAAGGCCCTAAACTGGCTTACGATTTAAAGATAACTGGAGTCTCCAGGGAGACCAAGATGCAACCCAGAGAGGTGTCTCAGAGTGAAAAGTGAACTGTACCATGTCTCCCACTTACTTCACATCTTTTGATTCAAAACTTGAATGTCTCTATGTCACAGCTGGAAAAGCAAATGCATGTTGTTTGCTCTACTGTGAATAAAAGTGGAAGCAATTTTGTGGACACTGCTGAGCTGTTAAATGATAAAAAGGCACAATATTAACAATCAAATGAGGTTTTTCTAACAACAAAAAAGGCAGCGACAAGCTGATTAATTCCATCAAGCGTAAAACCAAGTGTTCTTACTAAAGTGAGATCCAGGCGCAATTTATGGGGTAAAGTTTTTGGACTAAAAATTGTTAAATCCTTTTGCAGAAATTATTGTAAAGAAAAAGAATGAACACTATCAATAAGAAGCAGTGTCATTTGCAACCTAATCACTGAATGCATTCCAATTGACAGATTACAGAAAGGAAGACCTATGTAAGTACTGTGATGTTAGGTTTGTCACCACAGCTTATTGGAAACTCACCTCTGTGCAAGAATACAGAAATTTTACAGACAGCTGGATGAGCTCTGACACAAATCAAGGCGCTGAGCCTCCCTTGGCTTGCACTGGGTTATTTGACAGAGACAGGTCCTAGCATGGACCTGAATCAGAGAGGAACAACCACTCTCTAGAACTATGCAACTTCACCTCCAGGTTTCTACACCTGTGCACTGAGCAAAGGACCCAGAGAGAATGCGGGGAATACAGATGCTCTCAGTGCCACACAAGAAAGCAGAAGGTGCCTTTCATGACAATATCCCCCTTCCTGCCCTAACACAACATAAACAGGCACAGATTTTCACTGCAGCATCACCACATTCAATTTACTCTGTTTCTTTTTCCATCACCTCTCCCTTTCCTTTTCCCCACAGATATTTCTCTCCTGAAATGAAGCTTCTGGAATTGTTATTCCACCCACACCACACACCCCGTAGTCTACATCTTATTATAAAAATGAAATAGAAGCATAGGGATAAATAGCATTATTTCAACTCTGCAAGGGTAAATGACCTTGTAAGAGACTAAAACACTGTAGCTCCAACTAGCTGCTTCAGTGTTAGCTGCTGTGGTCTCAAACACTGATCATACCTCCTTGCTTATGTAAAACAGCATTTAGGGACTGGCTACTCTTGGAGAAGGAAGAAAAAAAAAAAAAAAGTACCTGCAGTACAGATGTACATTTTACTAATGAACTGATAGAACTGTTCCTGTTTTGCAAGAGGATACAACTCCAAGACCCCTGACAGCTTTAAACAAAATAGAAGCCATAAGCAAGGCAAAACACTCTCCCTCCTCCCTATTACGAGATAGTAGGGTGGGGGGTTTCCACATCCAGTTTTCATCTTTCAACCAACATACACTATCAATATGATGTTTTATCAAGTTTCTAGAGAATTTGCTGTCTTCTTCACAGTAACAGAATTTTTATATTGACAAAACTTGACAGAAGCACAGCTACCACTACAATGATCATTTTGGAGTACAGTTATTCTCAGCTGAGAGTCTCCTCTGTCATTGAAATTTCTGTTATAAAAGATTGACTGGTACTTAACCTTCAGCCAAACAAACAGTACAAATCATTCCTGACAAAGGGGTCAGAAACTACAGCTCCAGTCTCACTTACTGTCCCTTTACCCTTCCTGAATCTTCAGGGCATTCTCTCCTCTAAGGCTATGTTTTGACAAAGTTTAGCAAGACCAAGTTCACCAAGCTCACATCTACTCAGTAACATCTTTACAGGTGTTGCTGGGTTTCCAACACACAGAACATCCATGAGGCTAATACATTTTTCACCCTTCGCATGCAGGATTGCCAGTTCTTTTTCACTTTTACCACAAATTGAGAAGAGGTAACTTCTTCACTGTGGAACCTCTAGATGCTTTTTCTCTCAAGAACCTTCCGTTTCTCAGACAAAAAAATATTTGCTCTCTTGAAACTTCCCCCTCAAAGGGGCTGGATCCCCAGATCTTTCACAGGTTTCCTATCACTGAAGAGTCATATTCCTACCCCAGTCATTAAAGCAGTCTCCTTAAACCACCACCCCCCCTTCAATTTCTACACAAAAGATGGCATTTTAGGCTTAGATACAAGTTTTTTTCCACCTGGCAGCCCTGTAACCAGCCCAAGTGTCAGGTGTAAGCACATTACAGTCAAATAAAGCCCACATCTCCTTTTCAACTCGTTCATGACTGGTATAGGGCATACACCTAGTGGCCAACCCTGCAGACAGCTCTGCCCAACAGTGTCAGCCCAGCTTTTGATTCTTCCCATTTCTTCAAGCTCAGCTATGAATTGGCTAGAGTACGCTATTACAGTTTTCTAAGAGGACAGAAATTTGCAAATGGCAATAACAATAAAACAAGATTACATTCTACCAAGTTTATTAAAGACGTTCCCTGTCTGTTAAAACCTAAAGGACATTGTTGCCATGGCTGTTTTTTTATGCAGTAACTGGAGAAGAAACAGACAGAATGAATAAAGAACCCTGTATTTAAATCCATAGCAAATACAGCCATAATCAGATAAAATATTAACACAGTGCTCTTGAAAGAAATTCAGTCTGGTCCACAGAAATGAGTTCCAACATACATGAAAATAACAAACAAAAAGGAGAAAGTAGCCTAAGTCAGGATGGCTTGTCCAAATCTGCAACAGTTACTGTCATGGGATGTGCTGGGTTTGTGTGTGTGGCAGGGTTTTTGGTAGCAGGGGAGGGGGCTACAGCAGTGGCCCCCTGTGAGAAGCTACTCGAAAGCTCCCCCGGCTCCAAGTTGAACCTGCCTCTGGCCAACACTAGGCCAATTATCAACGGTGCCTGTGCCTCTGCAATAAAGTATTTAAGAAGGGGAATCTGGGAGGAGGGGTGGCAATTGTGACAAGGACACCTGTGCAAACACAGAGGTCAGTGGAAGAGAAGAGGAGGAAGGGAAGAGGGCGCGCCAGAGCAGAGACTCCCCTGCAGCCCACGGTGAGAGGGCAGGCTGTGCTCCTGCCACCCATGGAGGTCACTGGTGGAGCAGATGCCCACGTGCAGCCCATGAAGGGCCCCACTCTAGAGCAGGTGACTGCGCCCAAAGAAGGATGGGACTCTGTGGGAAGCCCCCCAATGTTGTAGTTCAGGGCTAGGAGGACTGCAACATGGGGGAGGGCCCCATGCCAGAGCAGCTCAGGGAGGGCTGCGACCTGTGGGAAAGGCTCATGCCAGAGAAAGTTCATGGAGGACTGTCTCTCATGAGAGGGACTCCATGCTGGAGCAGGTGAAGAGTGCAAGGAGTCCTCCCTCTGAGGAGGAAGGAGCAGCAGGACTGACTGCACCCTCCATTCCATGACCCCTGGGGAGGAGGAGGTAGAGAAATTGGGAACAAAGCTGAGTCTGGGAGAAAAAGGGAGGGGTGGGGGAAGGTGTTTTTAAGATGTGGTAATGCTTCTCACTGTCCTACTCTGTTAAGCGGTGTTGTTGTTAGTGTCTGAATTAAATTTATGTTCTTCCCCTAAGTCTGTCTTTCGCCCATGACTGTAATGGGTAAGCCATCCCTCCCTATCCTTATCTTCATTCCTGAGCCTTTTGCTTTATCTTCTCCTTCCAATTCCTGAGGGAGAAAGGGTGAGTGAGCATCTGCATGATGCTCAACTGCCCTCTGAGCTCAGACCACGACATGGGATTTTCGAGAACTGTGTGGCTACACGCAGCTTGGCTCAACAGGACCAGACAACTTAATACCTAAAAGAATACATAATTTCATACCTAGGAGGTGTTAGTTCAAACTCAGTGACTGACATATTAAAAAACTTGACATAAATGTCACATGTGTAGTTTAACTCTCTCTCTCGGACACTCATCAGAGGGTTACGTGGGTCTCTGCATCATTTTAAATCCCAGAACCAAAACAGTCTAAGTACAGTCACTGGCTTTAAAGAAAAAGGAATTCTCTTGTAGCTCCACAGCAACCTGGCGCTAGCGTGGACCCTTCAAAGTCTTCCATGGCTCTTTCAAACATCCCTGCCATTCATTCCTGAGGGAAACCACATTTTCACCTAGTTTAATTCTTAAAGAACATGCAGCAGAATCAAACAAAACCTAAACACACAGAGGGTTTGAACATAACCATGCTCTTGCTAGTATAACCATCACTTCAAGCTGAGTAATAATAATAAACTTGACATTCACTCTCTTGAATGTGTGAGTGTTGTGTGATGCTCTGTAAGCTGGAGACACGTCCTTTAAAGTGGTCAGTTTACTCTCTGCATTTTTCAATTGTCCTCAGGACAACTAAGTATTTTCAGACCAAGCTCACCCTCTATATGTGATCCCCTCACAAAATCCAAGTCCTTCTCAGTCCATGATCTTCTGAGTTTCACATTGTACTTACTGTGTAAGCTCTGCCTCTTTTTCATACCTTTATTGCCATTCCCATGGACATCACCTTTACTAGAAAAACTACATTAGCAAGCAGTACAGATCAATAAGAGTCAATCTGTAAAGCTAATGTGAGATAACACCCCTACTACATAGACTGGCATTTTTCATTTTGTTCTTTTGTCAAGCTCTGGTCTGGATACACAGACCAAAAGCCTGTTCATGACTGGAGTGTATGTAATCCATCCTGGCATGCATCTTCCAGTTCATTCAAGAAGAATCCAATCCACACAGCCCAAGGCCACTCCAAAACCACAAACTAAAACACAGCCAAATTCACTTTGAAAGAAGAGTTCCAATACAAACTAAAATACTGAAGTATTCATATCTCTTCATTACTGTTTTTTTAAATCCTTAAAAATTGTATCATAAACACGTGATACGTAAGCTTTCTCTACCAGTAGTTTTCCATGCCAAGCTCTTTTTCAGTGGATTATTGCTTAATGTCCATATGTTGTCTTTGATTTGAAACTATTTAACAGTGGTATTACCTGCAAGATGAGACATAAATTCCACCAGAGACCACTAAAACACTAATAATCTAGTCTTCCTGAATTTATAAACCATATCTAGCTTCTTCAAAATTCCCTCTATTACTTCCCAACACATTCCCCACTCCATCCCTACCTCTGAAAAACAGGAGTACCTTCCAGATACAGGGAATTTACATCGACATAACAATAGATGTTGCCTAGTTCAATCATCCAGTTAACTGGACACAAACACTACAGCAATTCAATTGCAGACCATACATCAGCTTCTACCTACTTCAGGTAAAACACTTCCACCTTCTGCCCATGAAGATTAAATAAAGACAGGTTACTTAAGAGACTTTCGCCATCTAACTGCATTTGAGTATTTGGAGAAATAGAAGAGACCAAGACATCTTCCAGTGGGTTTCTCAGATCTGTCAGTAATGTACAGTTAAAGGGCTATGAGGGATAACCCTATTTTCCCATACCCATCTGTGGTGGTGCAATTCTTATCACCCACCCCACACCCCCCCCGCCCCTCTTTGTTGGGCTGCTTGGTGCTAGGTGCGATTCCACTAAGGACTGATAACGTTAACAAGCCTGGCTCCTGCCCCTCCCGATTGCTCGGAAACAGCTATAACAGCCCATCAACTCCTAAGGGCCTGGCACACCTGTGCCTGGGATGTGGTCAAATGGGAACAATAACAGAGTCGCACATTAATCAAATTCTTTTGTAACTGCTGGAAGGCACCAGAAGGTATTTGACAAAAGTCAATTATCTTGGACCCTATAAATGGCGATCACCAGGGAGACCCTTTGAGCTCTCCTGGATCGCAGCGGGCCTGTGACCAGCATCTCCCCTGAGCTGGGACGCCTCTCAGGTACCAAACCCTTAAGGTGTCGTCTGCTCCAGACGGAAGGCCAGGGCGAAGTCCCCTGCTCGAGTCTCAATTATCGCCCGTTGAGGAATGCCAAGTGAGTATTTGCTCTAAACTCGAGAGGGAAATTTTCTTTGAGCTTGCTTCTCTTTACTCTGTGTGTGTGTGTGTGTGTGTGTGGGTACGTACCCTTGTTTCTGTGTGTGTATGTCTGTTCTGTGTTCATTCTACTGAATCCAAACACCTTTGTTTCTGTATGTTTATCCGTTTTGTTATGTGCATGCATGTATATATAAAGGTACCGTTAAGTAAGTTAGTGTGAATCTTGTCATTTTAGAATCTGAATAAGTCGCTTTTCTTTCTTTTAGTATTTCTGAATTATTTTATAATAATAAATTGCTGTTAGTTATTAATAAACCTAGATTTCTTACTAAATATTACCGTGTCAATACTTTCATCCACGACACCATCTCCCTTTTTTTTTTAACATCTAAGATGAAGTTTCCTGTCTCCCTGTGATGCAGTTAACATATCTTACTTCATAACCAGTCTTACAAATTACAGGACAGAGCAGCTGTACCAGAGCTGATTACCTAGCCACAGAAGTAACAGACTGCAACTAAAGTGGAAGGAAACTGATGGCAAGGAGTCTGAAGTCTACCTTTTAGCAACAAACTGACGGGTGCTTTTAGGAACTAGAAGAGGGCAACTAATACCCAGTTCTCCCATTTCCTGATGGTTCAATGGTATCTTAAGAGCCACAAATTAGGGAAAATAAACTTTTCTTTCAATTATATCTTTCCCACATCGTGGTCGTGATTGTCTGACAGGTGTCTTGAGCTCAGTACTACTACTCATTTGAGCATTGGTCTTTGGTTTTCAAGGTACTGGAGAACACTCATCTGAAACTGAAGCACAACTAAACTGCTTAGCAAGCTCACCTCCTGGCTACCTTTGCACAACTCCATGGTTCTGCCTTCACTTGGAATTCTTCTTACCTTCCTGAAACACATACATCTGCAAGTCACACTCCAAGTAAAGCAACAAAAGCTTTACTGGGTTACTTCCACACAGGCTTCAGCAGTGATGCAATTAGCTTCATGTGTCATGAATTCACAAATGCCAATGTTGGTATAAAGCATACACATAGAACAGAAATTAGAAGCACGAAATTATGCATGCACCACATGCCCTTTCCCACATTTGGGTGCCATTGGTTAAACTCAATATCCTTGTGTCCTTCATGAACTGGTTCCAATAGCAGCCTTCCCAGCCATAAACCTTTACTATAGCCCCACCGATTCTGCTACTGATAACTTTCTTGTGATGCACATTCAGCTGTCTGCTCAGGGACACCATACCTCTGGGGGTTGGGTGGCCACCTTCTTCACTTCTGCGCAGGACATCCAGGAAAACAGCTGTCAGGCTACCACTACAGGATCACATTCTTCTTCCTAACTCAGCTATATGCCAGCTGCCTTCAGAAGCGCTAGCTGATTTTGCAGTTGAAGTCATGTCTTAGGGTAAACACTCTGAAGGTTCAGAACCTTCAGAAGTACTTACAGAATACTCTAAGTTAAATTAATTCAAATGCCTTTAGCAAACTTACAAGTTTTTATCTGAATAAAAATCACAATTCACAGCCTTTACCAGTCCACTTTCTACACTCCCATATTTCTTTCTCTAACACCTTTGTTGTTAAAATTGCACTCTGGAGAAGTGGTGCTCACAAATACTCCAGTTTTCCTTCAGGCATCTGCCTAAAGGCTTCCAACTATCTTCCATCATAAAAAATGGTTATCTCGGACTTCTCAATTTTAAGAAAAAGAAGAGTTGCTTTATATTTTCTGGCAGACACATCCGTAACCCTTAACTTCACGCAACGCTGTCATCAAATCTTCCAACACAAGGAATTTTCCTGAACAATGTTTATGCTTCTGTATGCAGCAACATAAACCACTATCCACTGAAGGACAAAGTCTGCCCAATAAAATCTGGAATCTAAAGTGTATACATACTACATCATGCTGCTTATGTGCCAAGATGAAATGTCTTGAGCATCTTACAAGGCCCTACAGACACAGTTCAGTATTTTCATTTCAACGCCTCAATTCCATCAAAATCACAACATAGAAGTAAATACCAGTGTGCTATGGAACTATCACAGCTGCTTGTTTTACCCCTCCTCATCAGAAAGATACGGCTTTATAAAGCAGCCATTGGCAGAGGGTTCCAACAGGAGCTGTATGTTTCCAGCACACCACACTGTACTGACACAGCCCTTGCATGGCATGTTCGGAATTTCTCATATAACACTTATTAAAAAAAGTTTTAGCAGCAGCCTCCATTGGCTTTATGAATATTTACATACCACATTCAAAAAGCTTAGATGCTTTCTTCACAAAAGACATGAAAGACTGCTAAGCAGTTGCACCTTCAGGTTTCAAATACCTCAGGGAATCACTCTCTACAAAAGATTGTTAAGAGCAGACTGAAACATGCTACATACTTAAAAATATTTTAATTTGCAGAATTGTTTCCAGCAGTAAGGCACACCAGACAGAGACGATTCCCACATGCTAAAATCTTTATTGTGCGAATGTTGTTCAGACCATTTATTATTCTTTGTAGACACACATTAAAAAAAAATACATTAACAGTGGCTAGATTGATGGGCAACATATTAGATCTATTTGGTGGTAATTTGTATGCATGCAGTTAACTCTTGCGGTGTGAAAATCTTAGCCAGGAGGCCAGCCCAACTGACGACCACCCAGAACATGGAGATGTACGTGATAGACAGACTGCCCACCCTCAGGCCCTTCATTCACAACCATCCGGAATCCATTGGTCAGGCCCAGGTTAGCAGCACACTTCTTGCCAACAATCATTAAATGCCCAAGAAGCTGGAGGAGAAAAAATAAACAACAAACAAACAAAACAGAAAACACACAAAAAGGGAAGAGGGCAGGAAGGAAAAGAATGAGAGCAGAGAACTATTCAGATAAGCCAGTAAACTCATTCTTAGAAACTCAGTCACTATTCTTCAAATTGTTGTCTGCCTGCAACTGACACTTTCCAAGAAAAGGTATAAAGACTGACTATACACAAAATAGGGCAAAAAAAGAGCTATAGATTTTTTTCAAGCTAGACAGTAACACACTAAGAAGTGTCACGGAAGCTAAATTTATCTCATGGTTTTTAAAGTCCCCATTACTTCTTCAGGCAACATATATAATTCTGGTGGAAAAGAAACTTTACCTTATCATGTAAAGGTTTACAAAATATTTGAACTTGAAGTTTATAGTTACAAATGAAATATTTGGCATCTCTCAGCTAACTTTCCCTTTCTTAATCTCTGACCTGCCAAAAACCCCAAGCCCCTATTAGAATAAGTACTACTGCCTGTAAACCAAGAAAACAGACATTGAGAGTGTACTCCAAAATAACAATTCATTTTGCACTACAAATACACATCCCAGAAATACACTTTGCTTTATATCACTACTTTTACTGGAAAACCTTAACTCAATTCCCAGTCTAAGCTAGACAAAAAGGATTATAGTACTGGAAAACTACCTCTTCGAAATGTCAAGAGGAAAAGGGGGAGAGTCTAGTAAATTATGAAGAATTAGAGGTACAGTTTGGTGTACAGAACGTTTCTAGAGTACTTACAGATTCATCAGAATCTTCCGCTTCAGATAACCTGACAATTGGTTTCTTAGGAATCACTAGGAAATGTGTTGGAGCTTGCGGTGAAATATCATGGAACGCAAGGCACTGGAGGAAGAGCAAACATAATTTGCTTCAGGTAAGGTAAAAGTTTAAGTAAATCAATATACCCCACTAAATACACACTTAAGCAGATTATCAGATACCCCAAACATAAGCAGAGATATTGATTTTTCTTGAGCGATGTATTATTCCAAGTCCTCTAATTTCTAAACACAAAACATCTACTTACCAAGACCGGTTGGTATGAAGAAAAAGAATTACTATTTTGTGTTAAATATTATTTAAAAGCTATAGTCTTCTCAGCAAGTTAATATGCAACTAGGTTCATGATTTATTATTTCCACATATACATAACAACTAACAGAGCTGATGGCATGCATGCCTGTAAAAAGTACATTTATGCGTAGTTTGCTTTTCTGTTAGCACCCTGTTTAATAAAACAAATGGCAAACTGTTGCTAATCATCTTTCAGTTATGTCTGAATATTGTCTTGGTCAATGATAACAAGGCAATTTCAAAGAACCTGAAGTTATGTGATTGAGGCCATACTACATTTCTGTTCTCAATAGCACCACGTATTTCAGAAAAAGACTATTTCAAAATAATGTATTAAGGCTGGCTCTACTTCAGCCATTCTCAAATTGAGGAAAAGGCATCACTTTTGAAATATGAACAACACTCTGTAGTAAGTAGTTGACTCCCAACTAATTTTATGCAATTACCAAAATTACTATCAATCAGAAACTGGTTGAATTATGCCACAAAGAGTGCATACTTATAAAGATGTATTCTTCAAAATATATATTTCCTAGATGCTTTCAGTTATTTCTGAATCAATAAAGTGAATTTTCTATGTGACTATGCTGCTTTTTGATTCTCCTGAGAGGAACTGTGGCTTTTGCCACGCGCAAAGGTGGTGAAAAACCTGAACTTACATTACTTACATTACAATGCCTTATCTTGTATACCTCCAACCTGTCTTTCATAAACCAGCTTTGAGAAGATAATGCCCAGTTTTAAAGCTCTGATGAACTGCTTGTTTCTTCCAGAGAAGGGTGGTAAGCAAAGAATGGATGAATAAAACTAATTTGCACCTAGGTAAATAAATCTTACTTTGAGTTGATCATTTTGTAAGCAGTTTTTCTATCCTGTGTGGTCCACACAGAGGCAGAATGCAAATGGCCAAACTGAGTCAAAGAATTTAATGAGCAGAAGACCAGTAGCAAGTAATTTTCTATGGGACACAGACCAGAAGTGTTATCGAACAAAAGCACAATCACAGAAAGTCCATGAGTGCATGGGAAATCAAGCTTCATGTCAGCAACTTTAAACTAAAACAACAGTGATAAGGCTTAATTCCAGAGACTTTCTACTTTTTAATATCTCCTTTTCTCTGCACGTCAGTTGGTGATTAAAAGCCTTCCTTACGTTTCTCCTTGTAACATTTCCAGCCACCTCTAAAGAGGCCTTCATAGGGTCAACAAAATGCATTAAAGATCATCCACTATAATCAACTAAATTCTAAAAGCAGTTCTACATTTCTGTGTAGTTTAAAGTAAAAATCAACTGAGATCCTTCAGGTAATTACTCTTCCAGAAAATACTGTGCACTAATGGCAGTCAGGGTAGGTTATATGCTCTCAAGTCGCTTATCAAAGTCAGTGGCTAATTCTCAATCAAGCACAGTGCTCAGGTTACACGGCTGTAGCCATTAACAGCCGAGGAAAAACCTCCACCAGCTTTGACCCGGATAAAGAAAGGACGCACCCCCTCACGCTTCAACATAAACATGATTTTCGGAAAACACTGAAAATTTCCAGTATTCTCGAGAGTAGATGGCAGCTGCAACATTTGTGTATCTATTAAGAAAACACTGTTCCAAGCTATGCATAATTTTTAAGCTCACAAATCAGACAAACAGCATCTTCAGTGAGTCTACACTGCAGATAATCCCTTATTTCAAAAGCAAAACCCCCTGTTAACGTTCAGTATTTCAATTTAAAAAAAAAAAAAAAGCTTATACTGGATATTAGTTTAGTTTACATCTTCGAGATAACAGTTGCATTTTTTCATAAACTAACAACTTCACTTAGCTCCTAGCATGCTGTGGTGTACCAGCATCACTGAATGCTATCAGTTCCACCTCACCACAGAAACCGATTTTTGCAGCCTGCGGTATGACCAGTTCGACTTTTGTGAAGAGCAGAAAATGCTGTAATTCTCTATAATTCTTTAATAATCCCTCTCAGAGGTTCATAACCAAAGCGTGGCAGGCACAGCTGTATTATCTCCATGATGCTATTGAGAGGCACATCAAGACCTGCATTTCTGGCGTGCGAAAGCAGCTAGTTTACGGTGTCCCGGAATCCACAAGGAGACTGCCTGCTGGTCGTTCATCGAAAGTTTCACGACCACCCTCCTACACCAGGAGCGAGAGCCCCCGTCCCTCGCAGTACAGCCCGCACAGCCTGCAGTGCCGTAAGGCTGCGACACGGCGAATGCCAGCGGCCGCCGCCGGCTGCGTGAACGCCAGCGGCCCTCCTCCATACACAGGCCGGTGACACAGCGGAGCTGGGGCCAAGCAGCACCTGCAGCCCTGCACCCGCCCTGCACCCGCTCAGGCACCCGCCGAGCCGGGCCGCGCACCGAAGGAGACCGATTCTCTATGGACACTGCAGGAGGGTGTGGAGAGGCCCCGTCCGTCCCGCCCGCCCGCCCCGCCGCGCTCCCGAGCGCTTCAGCGGCACCCCCCGACCCGGGCGGCTGCGAGCGAGGGGCCGCCGCGTACCGCCCGCACCTGCTCGTCCTCATAGATGATACTGGCGGGGATCTCCTTGCGGATGATCTTCCCGAAGATGGTGTCGCCGCCGGGACGGGCAGCCTGCGCCCGACTGATCTCGTCAGCCATGGTGGCTGCCTCCGCGCGCGCCCGTCGCCTCGCGATTCCTCCGGAGGCCACGCCCCCCGCGGCGCTCATTGGGTCGACAGATCACGGCCTGCCGGATCCACCTCGCGATTGGTAGTTTCGCCTGTCTTTTTCGCTCGTCCCCGCCCATTCGGCTGGCCCGCCCTCGCTGACCCGGCGTGATGGGGCTCAGGGTGCGCGGAGGGATCGGGGTAGCGGGACGGTGTGCTCTGTGTTACCCTCCGCGGAGGATTCAACGCTGTGAATGGGTGTGGCGCTGCTGGCAAGGTCATGTGGTCCCAGGAGAGGCTGATGTGGCCAGAAATGCCTTTTATTGCCGCATCAAGCCCAACGCAGGTATCTGTGTGACCTCTTGTGACAGCACTCTGCAGCCAAATGACTGCTTTTGGCAGGGCTGCCCTAGGCTTTTCTGTGCAAGTTCGGCCGAGAAACACAAACTGCTGCAAATCCTGTCCTGGAGACCCTGCTGCCTTGGCAGAGGTTTCCGAGGTGAAAGCTGTGTGGCCCCTGGCACGGAGCACTAGGCAAACAGACTGCACCAGTGTTTCCAGGCCTTTTGGGGCCGCAAGGGCTCATCAAGATAGGGCTTGGCCTGAGCCAGGTAGAGGGCTTTTATAAACATCAGTGCTGTCCCCAAAGCTTGGAGGGTAAAGTCACAAAATACATAGGGTTCAGTTTGAGGTGTTGGGTGCTGCTAGCACTGGGATGACTCTTGCAGAGGGGAAATCAACAGCCCGTTTAATGTGTCAGCCTTTCTGCATGCAAGCCATTTTCTATGAAACCGACCAATGAACATGAGCAGACAATAATTCACTGAGGGCAACACAGCTACACATGTAGTCATCGGTGCTTTTTTTTAATATATATATGTATATATATATGACACCAGTCATGAAATAGAAAAGCAGAAAAAAAACCAAAAACTAAAAGAGTAACAACAAAGCTTCATTTTTAGAAAATGAACTTCCCGGTTAAAATGGCTTGAATCTGATTTCCCTCAAGATTTGTCTAGGAAACTTTTAATATAGACATTTATATATTGAAACGAAGAAATTCACTCAACAGTGAACATCACTGTGATGCATGAAAGTTTTGCTTGTGTTTGTTTCCCAAGGACTCCTCAACTGTTTTCCCTAGGCCTCTTTGTCTGTCTAGACAAAAGTAAAACGCTCCCTATATAACTCACTGATCGCAGCCTTCAATGGGCACTTGGGCAAACTAAGATAAGGGGAATTTGAACAAAATGACACAGAGATACAATCTAGGGAGGGTGACCTCACCGATTTAGGAAGAAGACACCTGGACTTCACCTCACAGCGCATGCCCTGGAAAGAGCAGACACCGTGAAGAAGATCACGTACTTCTTCCCTCGACCACCAAAGACCCTCACCCTATTTTTACCACGCATGCTCAGAATATGTAAATGAATTCCGGGAACTCATCATCGTAAGACACCCCTTTCCAGGAAATCTGATGAATATGTATGATTTGTATGTAAACTGATGTCCCTTGCTAGTTCTTGGGAGCCCTTATGGTGGAGAATCCCCAGGGCGACCCCAGTGTTGCTAATAAAGAATATCTGCTTAACAGTTACATTGGATTCTGACTGTTAATTTCTTTGTTTCAGTTACATATTGGTTGACATATACTTTTGTCTCACCATGTAAATGTCAAATTTTGTATTATTTTCAATATAACAAGGCCTTTTCAAAGGATTTAATTAATTCATTCACAACTGCAGTAATTATTCCTGCAAACAGATCTATGAATAAGGATCATGTCTCCTGCTAACAGATCAAGTTTCTTTATGAGATACATAGTCCAAAATACATGCATTTAGGAAATTTGAAATATTAAAAATAATTAGTAATAATGTTCCCACACTTCAGTTAGCTTTGAATGTAATTGCAATTAATGAAATAGACTATATATTGAAGCTAGCGGTCTAGCAAAGCAGTAAAGCTGATTACTTTTAAAATCCTTAAGCTGCCTTTAGCTAATGCTGGATGATGTGTTATTGAAGTATAAGCTTGGTTGGCTGGTTTTCTAGAGAATGGCAACTGAGTTTTAAAGTACTAGACACAGCCTTGGGATGGCCAGGCTGAGGCTGGGCTGGTCAGTCAGGCTGTGGGCAAGGCAAGGCAGGGCTGTAGGGAGCTTGATGTGAGCAGCCAAAAAGGTGACCTGGCTAGAAAGGGAAAATGACTGAAGAGAAGACAATGTCTGTTGAAGAACACCAGCAGAGCAAATGGCTGCCAGCCTGGAAACCGTGAGCCTGGGAACCAGTCTTACTGTAAATCCAGTCTCAAAAGAACCCTCTTAGTTTGAAGTTTTAGAAGGCAGGCATTCTTTATTGCAGCGCTGGATGGATGGGGGATCACTCCACCTAAGATGCATACACTAAAACAAAAGTTCATCTTTTATGTACCTTAAAGACATGAATATTCATACAATTTTCCAAGAAGTCTCCACCTTTCCGCCTGTCTACTATGTTTATATAAAGCTGGCATTGCAAAACTACACTACACATGCACGGGGGTCTCGGGTGGTCATCGGTGGTCGTTTGGGGAGTTAGCCCCCTACTCCTTTTTCCCTTTTATGGTCACAAGTCTTTGAGGACAATTGCTTCTCCTTGGATGTTTCCCAACTCTGTTGTCTGGCCAAGCTGTTCTTTCTTATCCGCCTTGTTTGAGCATTTCTGCCAGGATGTATCTATTCTCAAGGTTAGGCTATCTTCTCTGTACACTTTAATGGCTCAGGCCCTGTTAAATACAAAGTTAAACATTGTTTGGTAAAAGAATTTTTTAATATTTGATGTGCAGAAACAAACTCTACAACTCAGAGAGTTATAAAGCAGGTATGTTTACTCCAGCGCTGGGGTGCAAGGGGATTTCTCCACAAAGCTTGCACACCCACCGCACATTTTAACAGAAGAGAGTGTGGATATACATATTCATTGGGTTACATAACACAAACATACATATGCATGAGTAAGGCTGGGTTAGTTCAAAACACTGGTGTCAGCAGTTTATGTTATCTTTGCGTCTGCACATTGCCTCCTGGGGGGCGTCTTTGAGGGTCTTTTGGAGGAAGGCTCGTAGTCTTTCTCACCTTGTACTTTTCCTCAGAGCACACACAGATTCTCTTGGCCAATTTCTTGAACAACAAGAGTGGTTCCAACCAGTTTACCACTTCTAACCTATCTAAAAACACTAGCTTATTAGTTTCTACTGTCCATAGATAGTCTACAAAGACTCAATATGTTAGAGCGCATCTGCTTTCCAAGGACATGTCTCTTACTTTCGCCGAACATATTAATTCTTGGTAAGTTTCCACAGAAAACTGCTTTGCTTTGATGAACACTGTAGTCCTTGGTAAGCTTCCACAGAACAGTCAGGGCAAGCAGGATTAATAAGCAATATTCAGAAATCATTAGAAGCTGCTATGAGTAAATAAGTTGCAAAGCAGGTGATCATTTCCTTGTATCATATTCCCCCCTTTGAGACTTCCAGGTATACACAAGTGGGTACACCAGGACCACGTAAGGTATAATGGAATGCTTCTCTTACCACTAAATGTTACAGGCCTCAACTTGCAGGCACCAACTGCTTGCAGGCAGCTGAGAGCAGGCATCAATAGGTACACTTGCTAGTGGTGAATTTTGCAGTAGTACACTTGGCTAGTGGTGATTATTCTGTAGTAATCTGTAACAAAGCAGAGAAATTTCGAGGATGAAGCCTCCCTGTCTCTGGGTATTACAGAAACGTGCAAACCCACAGTCACGATCTCCGTACACCCGCAGGCCGAGTCACCCTTCAGGCCGTGGCAGGGCAGGGCAGAGCTGCCCGGAACAATGGCGACCGTGAGTCGTGCTCAGCGGGGCGGCGTTGGCGGGCCGGCGTTGGCGGGGCACCGGCAGCACCGCCAATGGGGGGGCGCGGACCGTGTTCCATCGTCACTTCCGCCTCCACCACTGCCCCGCTCCTCCAGACCGGAACAGGACGGCGGTCACCATGGCGAGGCGCGGGCAGGCGAGTGTGGTGCGCATGCGCGGCGGCACGGGCGGGAGGCGGCGGGGAGAGGGCGCCAGCAGCCGCCGCTGCCCGCCGAGGGGGGTGCTTGGCTTCTCTCGATCAGGCCCTATCCTGGCCGCGTCTTCTGAGGTTGCTGGCGGGGAAGGGTGTCCCCTCCCCGGTACTCGGGGACCGCCTGGAGTGACCTGGAGCCGGGGCCGGTGGGAAGGGACGGGGAGCGCCCGCGGTGCGTCGGCGGTGGAGGCTGCTGGCGCACCCTCTCCTTCCGTCTCCGGCCTACGGCGGTGGCGGGGCCGACCGTGCCCTTCCCCGCTTGGCCTGCGCCCTCCGTGCGACGGGGGTCACTCGTGCTCTACAGAGTGCCGCAGGCGTCGGAGGGAGGGCTGCGGCCCACCGGTTGTTGCCGCCGTGCGGCCGGCCGCCTCCGGCGTTTTTGTCCTTGTTGTAGTGCGTGCAGCACCGACAGAGTGTGCTGTGTTCCCCCTCAAATTTGCGGCCTTAGGCTGTGGATGGTAGCTAGACACAAATTATATACTATGGGGAGTTTTTCCTTGTATGTCACTGGAGGGTAGTAACGTTTCTTCTAGCAATTCCTAACATAGCATCAACAGGCAGAGGCTTTCAGGGCAAGGAGGACACAAAACTAGGTAATAGAGTTTTGCATGCAAAAACCGTTGTAGAGAGATGACAAGTAGAAGTTAAAATACATCAAGAGAATGAATTGTGATGGGAAGATGAAGAAAAGCAAAGACAGAAGGATTATTTAAACCTTGCATCTTTACAGTATAATTTTAATGGTAGTTGAGCCCCTGTTTCAGAAGTGTTCTGAAGCCTAGTATTAGGGGTACTAATAGACTGGGGTATTAGGTGGTGTTTCATTAGGTGACCGGAGCTCAAAAGAGCGTGCATTAATATATTTTTCTTCAAAGTCATCTAATGTACCTACTCTGTGGTTGGTGTGCTGAAGAACTTTCCAGGAGGGGTTTGCAGAAATAGGCAAATAGCAGAGGAAGGTGCCTGAAAGTTGTTGATCAAAGAGTTCAGAATAACCATAAAAATTTCTTCAGGTTTCGCCATACAAGTCTTTGACTCAAAACCATTTGTATTGTTAACTTTACTAGTTTCAAAGATGGCAAAAATATTATGGGGTAGAAATATTTCAGGATGTTCTGTCCAAATAATTTAGTCAAACCTCTTAAACTACACCTACATAACAAGAAATTTATTTGCTGCCTTTTAATTCTGTTGGTTTACTTTCCACAGGTTCATCCATCTAGGGAATGCTGCAATTAAAGGCAACAGGGTTCTGTTCAAGTTGCTAATTATTAAGGACACAAAAGCTGAAAAGGAGTTAGCAGACTCCATGTTCTCTTTTAAATGTCTCTGCTCGGATTGTTTTAACTGATTGTCAAGTCGTATACTAATTCTTGTAAAAGTGACAAAAGCTTTTTAGTTAAACATTTGTGAGACCCTTACTCAATTGAGCGTTTGTCCTCATTCCAGAAAGATCTGTAGTGCAGTGTCATACACAACAGGATGCTAAATCATAAATTACAGTAGAAATTATGACATGGTCTAATCCACGTGGTGAAGCAAGATTTGGATTTGTTTCTGTTTCTAAATTGTCCCTTAATAGCACTGAAGTTATGGTAGTATTATCTTAAAGAAGCACTAGTGAGCTGGAAAGTTGCCTGTTCTTACAGTTTTATGTCTTCTTCCTTTTCCTCAAAACTGTGTTTTTGTGTGTGTACACTTCTGGATGTATTATCTCAAGATGTAGCCAAGTGACCAGCTGAGCAGAGGGTGAGAACTTAGATTGAAAATCTAAAAATATATCAACGTCTGTTGGAAGTAATAGCTTTCAGAGAAGCTTACCGTTTCTCTCTCTGTCATTGGCAGATCTAAAGCAGAGGCAACCCTTTTTTTCAGGGCCCCACCAGGATGTTTTTATTGGCCTTTTAGGGGACAGTCTTCTTTGCATCTCCAGCTCACAGATACAGAGCATGCTGATAAAGAAGATGATAATTTCACATTTAACAGCCCTGTGTTTCCTCTGCGTCTTTCCAAGAAATTTCTTTTGACATTAATTGTGAGAAAACAATTTAGGATTGTCATGAAGTACTTGAAATTGTGCTTTCTAGAGATGCCAAAACACACTAGGAAGTACTAGAAGTAACTTCAAAAGGTATCTCATTATCAAGATTTTTTTTTAAATTTTTTTTTTATGCTTGTCAGAGATCCTTGTCAATCTCTGACAAACACCAAAAAATCTGATAAGGACTTGAGGATTTCTGTAATCGTCAGTATCTGTGAATAAACAGCCAAAACCACATGACTGTGAGCTGTGATTTTCAGGGGTTTTGCTTTACATACATACTGAGGTGTGTCATCTTTTGAAGAATAATTGTTGAATTAGTTAATAAACAGTTTGAGTTCCTTTTGAAATCCAGTTTTCTCACTCGACATTGGCTTGTAAGTGTGAGAATACTTTAGCCATTTACATAATCTTTTTTTCATAATCAGAGAATATCCAGTGATGTACCCTTGATAGTCCCTTCAGGTGACTTGACTTTTAGAGTTACTCCGATTCTGTTGGGTTTATTTGATATTGGCATAATAAATACATTTGCGTCAATGTATTTTCAGCATTATATTCCCGTCATGCTAAATAATTGTTTAGGAGTGTGGTGCTAGTACTCTCTAGCATCTTGAATTAATTTGAAACATCTAGAACTGTGGAGGATTTTGATTTCCTCACATCTGCTTTGGCTGCAAGTTATTTGGTCAGGAGTTGAGATAAAGCATCTTAGACACTGATTCCAGACTTTACTAATGGAAGAGAACGTGAAAGGTCGACCAGAACACTCCTAATCGCAACATGTTCATTTTAACTAAGAATCCTGCTAGAAACAAGCTAATTCTATTGATGTTGTATCATCAGGTTTTGAAGCTTTTTAAATTATTACACAGAACCCGGCAAGAAGTTTTTAAAAATGATACCAGAGCCCTTGAAGGTGAGATTCTTTTTTTTTTGGTGTGGTGCATGCTTACCTATATTTCTGTGGAACTTCCTTTTCTGGATACGCAGAAAGAGAATTCTTAACATCATTTTCCTTTAAATTATTCCCTTCCACATTTTATAAGTAATCATTGGGAAAACTTGTATGTCCATAACCAGACATCCTTTAATTTGAAACAAAAAACTAATTGTTAGACTCAAGCACTCAAGCCATATTTCATATGGAAAACATCTCATTTTGGAACTTCAGTGATCTTCCTGGGATTTTTTAAAAAAGTATGTTCAACTGCACTAAGCATTTCAGTTGATTCTCTTTATGTACAGTTGATCTTCAGGGGATAAATACTTCTTTTTTAGAAAACCAACTTATTCCAGTCAACTTGAAATAAGACATCACCTGAATTCCGTGGGAATCTTCTAATCAAATACTTCAGGCAGAATGCACCAGGAACGTGCTGTAAAGGACTTAGGATTCTGAGCTTTGAGGCAGCGACAAAGACAAGATACACTTTTTTGTTCACACTTTTGTTTTCTTGTTTATTTAGCTGCAAGACAGAAGATAAATGAAGAATTCAAAAACAACCAAGATGAAACATCTGAAGAGAAGATAAATGAGGTACTTCTTGTTTTCATTGGTTTTTTTCCACTTTGCATAACAGTACTTATATAAGAACTTTTTACTTAAAGGATCTCTGCTTAAAGGAGTGTAAGTACTCGCTGTGTAAGTTACCTTTGCTCAGTTGTTATCTTAACAGTTTTTACTGAGCCATTTTTCTGAAACTTAATGAGATCTGAAATGAAACTTCTGTATTTTAGGTATTTTTAGTTCTTAACATTCATAGAGAGTGAATAATTTAGTCCTTGTCATTCAGCCTTTTAACAGACTGTATTTAGACTGTTACTGGGCACTAGTTGGAAGAAAGTGCCTCCATCTGCCCTTTGCAGAAGTAAATCTAAACCTTTGCATCATACTAGCCACTAGTCAGTAACATAAATAGTTCTGAGCATTTAGTTTGGACTTTCTAGCATTTCTGCTTCTTACCAGACCCCTATAGTAATACTTACATATTTGTGTTCCTGATGTCCGATCTCTTAAATTGTATGTTCTTTTTATTACAGATGTACAGGAAAAAACTTGCTATAATTTTTAAATCTATATTTGTTAGGAATGGCAACCTACAAAATACACATGTAACTTTTTTATATGGTTTAATTGATATCTTGATTAAATGTGTCAGTGGAAGAAATTCTAGACTTTAATCAGAACTACAGAATCCTAGAACATCATAGAGGCTGTCATATTTATTGTATGTGTATATATATATACACACTGAATAGACTTGGTTGCAGAAGAACTGAATCAAATGATATACAGGACTTGTGAGAACCTGGGCGCTTGCTTGCATAAACATGGGGATGTTAGTGTTCAGTTTTGGACAGCAGCTAAAAAAATTAATACTGACCAACCAAATGTGCATTACTTTGCCAGAATAGAAAGCTGCAATGTCTTCTAATATGACATCAAATACTTAGTTATGTAGTGACCTAAGGAGGCAGGAGTAACTATCTGCAGTATTAGAATGTGAGATGTTGCAGCTAAATCTACTGCAGTATTATAGTTCAGATCAGGAGTGCACTTCTGAAGTTACCTTGGTTATCTCCACTTCCTGTGAGTTGGCTTATTTTGTGAAGCAGTCTCAGAGCAAATGGCAGAATTCCTTTAAGATGAATCTGAAGGGGAAGGTGTGCTTCCAGAGCATGCAGCCTAGTTGCTGATGAGCATTCAGTAGGGGTACTGGAGGATACCTAGTCTAAACCCTTAAAAGGGAAAGGGGGGAGCAGAAATTCAGTGTAGAATTCAAATCTTGAGCTCTAACTCTTGCAAAGATCCACTTCTGTTGGTACACGCTACTTCCTAGTGTAAGCTTATCTTCCGAAGTGTCTCACTTGTGCAATTTCATTTATTTCTGACACAGGTATCATGCAAGCAAGTATTAGGCTTCTCTTAATCGCTCAGCAAAACTAGCAAGGGTGCTTCTGCTTATCCTCTTAATGAGGGAAGGAATTCTAGGCCTTTTGCCAAATAGTAATGTCTCTACTAATCTTTAGGTAGTGCCTTGTTCCTGTACTGCTTTTCTGTGAAACCTCAGTGTTCTTAATTCTTGTCATGCTTTGTCCTTAACTTTGCCTCCTTATTTCAAGAGGAGGAACGTTACAAGAACCAATTGCCCTTTCACTAAATGTTATTGAGGCATTCACCAGTGTCTTTGATCACTGAAAGCTGGTTACTTGTTTTGGTAGCTGCATTCCACCTTATTCCTTTGCAGTTTTAATTGCCTATGTAGATCTTACACTGCTGTATGTTACTGAGCAGAAGTTTCATTTCTCTCGTGCTGTATATCAAAGTAGCTTATATATCAACCTGTAAATTATTCCAGGATCCCCAAAGTAAAAGCTATGTATATATAGTGCATAACTAACTGAATAATAGAACTGACTGTCTTTATTATTTGAATAACTGCCTAGTATGGAAAATACCTCCAGGAATAATCACATATAATTTAAATTACTCTGTTGTGTTGTTTGTGTTGGGTTTTTTTTCCTTTTTCTAGCTTCTGAAAATAGCTTCAGATGTTGAAGTGATTCTCAGAACTTCTGTTATTCAGGCAGTTCACACAGATTCCGACAAAATATGTGAGTAAAGCTGCATGCTAATAAGATGTTTAAAAATGTTGTAGTTCACTAAATAACTATAAATTTTGAAAAGTAAGTAAAGGGATAGAGAGGGCAAAAGTCTGCCTATCTGTCATTCTCTGCACAAACCCTTAATTTAAGCCCATTGTCTAATGACACTACCTAGGACAGGTGGAGATTTCAAAGTTTTTACACAAATATTTTGAAATACAGAGGGTGATAGAAAAGAGGCAGTGACTGCATTTAATGCCCTGATTGAGAGAAGTTATAGTTTGGTACCTTAACTATGAGGAATAACAGCAATTAGGTAGCAAGTCAGCATGTGGGTGGTGGCTAGTCAGTGAGTATATGTCTAAATGTAGCGGCCACAGAACCTGTAGGTGCTTGTTCTACCAAATAGGTAGAATCTGTCGAGGAGAAATAGCAAATGCAGTATGTATGCTGTCCACAGAGTAGCTTTTTCTTTGAGGATTGGTTGTTCTTTTCCAAATCTTTGTTCTGACAATTTAAATTTCAGATTATGCCTTAGAAAATTTGTGACACAACAATGGCCTTGATGCAAAACCTATCAAATTCTCAAATTTTGGTTCCTGGTTTTAGAAGCTCTTTTCTCTTAACAGTCAAAACCAAGAGAAATAGTAGGTTCAGTGTACAACTATGTGGTAGAGGGTAGGAGAAACCTTCAGCTCTGTACATTGTTTCCTTTCGCTTCTATTTAGTGGTGTCTGTAAAGCTTTGTAACTATTTTCAGCTTTAGGTTTGGTAAAGCATTTAACTTTAGGACAGCCATTATGATTATGGCTGAAGTGTTGAGTCTTCCGCAGTGATCCTAGGCAAGTGACAGAAGAGTAGGAACAGAGCAAGTGAACTTTGACATCTTCCAGCTGTTTATACCTGGCAGCACTTCCTGAGTGAGGGTTGGTTTCTGTTTTAGTTATCTTTGGCGTGTTTCTCTCTAATGAACTTGTTCCTGTCAACCTAGGCAGATTTCTTGCATCCAAAAACCTTTGACGAAGAATTTTTTTGGAGAATTGCTTGCTGTAGTTTTGAATCTAGTCTTACTCATCAATTACTATCTATTTTCACCAAGCTGTTCATGAGTTTTTAAGCCCCTTATTGCTCCTCTTTTGGTTTTTTTCCCCCTCTATGGAACAGCTTCTCTGTGAAACAACAAATAAATGCCTGTGATCATTCTGTTGCTATTCTCTTCACCCTTTTCAATTCTACTATCTCTCTCTTAAGATGATTAAGAGCTCGGTCTCTCAATCAGAGTTGAGCACAGTCCAAGCTATGGGCAAATCAGGCATTTATACACACAATGATGGCACAATGATGTTTTGTCTTTCATTTTCAATTAGTTTCCTAGTCATTCCTAATTATGAATTTAATTTTTGGCTGCTGTGCGTCCATATATTTATTTATTTTTACAAAATTATCTTGTATTCATTATACCCATCTGAATGGTCATAGTCAGTTTTGAACCTATGACTTTCTTTGTGAAGTCAGTTTGGGTTTTTTTGACCTGTGTGCATTGCATGGCTCTACAGGTAATTTCATCTGTCGTTTTACTTGTTACTCAGTCAAGTTTTAAGTTCATCATGCAATTCTTCACAGTAAACCATTTTCTTAAAGAACTTATGCAGGATGGTATCATTAAAATCTGTTCTTTTCCTGATTACTTACAAATATGTTGAACAGCACAGATGCCAACAAAAATACCTGTAGAACTCCACTTTTGACATCCCTCCATTGGCACACCCGGTCATTTATTGTTCACTTCCTACAGTTTAACCAGTGACTTATACATGTAAGACATTCTATCATAATAAGGCTGTTGTTTCCTTAAAAGCGTTTGCTGAGGGACTTTTGGGAATCCCCAAGCATGTTGTGGCAGCTCCCCAAGAGCTGTTCAGAGAACTCCATCGGGGACTGTAAGGCAGAACTCCCCTTGCAAAAGCCACATGAAATTATGTTCAAATACTAATTTATATTCTAATACTGTGTGTGTAGGGATGGGGTTAGAACAGCAAAAGCCCACGTGGAGGATGGCAAGAAGAGCAGCTACAGGTATATCAGCAACGAAAGGAAGAGGGGGAAAAATGTGGGCCCACAGCTGAGTAGGCGGGGGACCTGATAACAAAGGACACGGAAGAGACTGAGGTACTCGCTACCTTCTTCACCTCAGTCTTTACTGCTAAAGTTTGCCTTCAGGAGTCATTGGCCTCAGACCCCAGGGAGGACTTGGAGTGAGGCTCTTAGTTTTGGTAGAGGAGGAAAAGGCTAGGGAGCAGATGGGTGCATACACAAATTCATGGGACCTGATGCACTGCACCCATGGGTGGTGAGGGAGCTGGCTGATGTCATTGTGAGGCTACTCTCCAATCAACTTTGAAAGGTCATGGTGATTAGGGGAGTTGCCTGAGGATTGGAAGAAAGCGAATGTCACTCCTCTTTCCAAGAACGGCAAGAGAGAGATCTGGGAAGCTGGTCAGCCTCACCTTGATCCCTGGGAAGGTGGTTGAGCCAATCCTGGAAGCTGTTTCCAAACATTCTAAGAACAGAATGGGGACTGGGAGTAGTCACCATGGATTTATGAAGGGGACACCTTCTCTGACCATTCTGATACCCTTTTACAGTGAAATGACTTGACTCAGCGAACGCGGGGAGAGTAGTGGTGATTGTCTCTTTTGACTGTAGCAGAGCTTGAATGCTGTCTCCTTTAAAATTTCCATAAACAAAAAGTGATAGAATTGCTCCTACCTAATTTTACAGACTTCTTAGAGAAATGGTAGCAATGGGGTTTGTGTGGAAGAAGGAGGACTTCCAGAGTCTGGTACTGGCCAGAAAAACTGTCCTGCAGCAAAAAATCTGGAGTGCATCTGTACACAGGGTGCATTTGACCTGCTTATGAATGCAAAGGATGTCATTATGCAGTCTCCTGCCCATTTTTTTTTTCTGTATCTGTTTTGGATATGTCTAAGCTTTGCTTCTCTGTAATTGATCTTACTGCAGTAAGAACAAAACAATAGTCTTGAAAACCCATCAGAGTTCAAGAGCTGTCTGTTTTGTGTGTGTTTGGAATATTTAGTCTTGACAATGTAGTGAGTCACCAATTAAGGGATCAAGAATTCTTAGAAAAGAAGTACAGAGAATCATGATAGAAGGTCATGGAATAAGAATGAACAGTATTAAAAAAATGTATAGAATGGATAGATATTCTTGCTTGTCCTGGTATAATTAAAATGTAAAGAGCATTCAGTGGAGTTGGAATTTACATTCAAAGCTAATACAAAATAAAAAAGGCATTTTTATTTTGCACAATAAATAATTCTTAAAGGTTGTAGCAATGAAAAATCTTTGTGGCGAGGAGGAAGGTTATTATTCAAAAGTACAAAAAAGCAGAAGATCAAACTTGATGCTTAGCTTGATCCCATAGTGAAAGAGTAAAAGCAAATCTCCTTATAGAAAGAATATACAGACCTTTATACAATGGTAAAGTGATAAGTAACAGAACATTATTCCTAAGTGCCATTTTTTGAGCAGGCTTCTAGTGTGTTTGCACCTTTCCTAAGAATCCAGCTTTGATTAGTCAGCACTCTGAACTAGGCAATTCTGATATAGCTTTTGTTACACTATTAATATCACTAGTAGCACAGAGTATGCTATTAGAAAATTCCCAAACCAGAAATTCAGAATTTTTAGGGAGTTGAAATAATTGTCACTGTATTTTGATAGTAGTTTATGCTGAATTGCATGGTCAGTACATTGTGTGAAATTGTACCTGTAAATGGGTGTGGTTTCCACTGCTGTTCCATTGTGTTGAATATCTTACTGTATTGTTTCCATCCTTTCTTGTTTGTAAAGAAAAATTGTCTGAGATTAAAAAGCGGAAAAAAGTTGGAAGTGGGACTTCAGCTTCCAGTTGAATCTGTGGCTAGGTGTTGTCGTGGTTTAACCCCAGCCGGCAACTAAGGCCCACACAGCCACGTTCTCACTTCCCCCAACTGGGACAGTTTAATAGGTAGAGTGAAAGCTACGTGCACAAGCAAAGCAGAGAAAGGAATTAATTCAGTACTTCCCATCATCAGTCAGGTGTTCAGCCATCTCCAGGAAAGCAGGGCTCCATCATGTGTAATGTTTACTTAGGAAGATAACTGCCGTAACTCCGAACATCCCCCTTTCCTCCCTTTTCCAGCTTTTATTGCTGAGCACGATGTCAGATGGTATGGACTATCCCTTTGGTGACTTGGGGTCAGCTGTCCTGGCTGTGTATCCTCCAAATGTGTTGTGCATTTATATGATGAAAATACCAAGTGGATCTTCTCACTCCCCTTTGGTTTTTTTGTCTCGTAGGAGCCAGTTTCTGATGGGAAGTTTGTTGTAGGAAGGGCCTGTGTGTGTGTATGAGTCTACTTAGGTAGCACATTGAATGGGTATTCAATTCCAGTACAGCTTTGATTAAAGAAGTTTTAGCAGAACAAAATCAACCTTTTTGATCCTTAATCTTTATGCTCTATGGTAATTACAGTGCCAGTAGAATTGCAGTTAGCTCCCTCGTTGCTTTTATGGTATCATTTTGTATTAAATGAGAGGCTTGGAACATATTTATTAACAAAAAAAACAAAAGAAAAAGTGGAAGGGCAGCCCTTAGGTGGCTGCTTGAGTTGCTGTTTGTTAGCAAATAAAAATAAGCAACCTCAGTTGAAAAGTTTACTTTTCATAGTGCTTCATCTTAGGTGCTACCTGTTTGTTTTGGAAACTTTGTAGGTGAAGATTTACTTTGCAGTAATAGAAATCATATTGGCCTATTTGTAAAGAAAGAATACTTACATTTGGGCTGTATTTAAATTAGTATTATGTTTTTGCTTCATGCCCAGCCATTGCCCCTCCCACCCCAAAAAGGATTAAAGTGATCAGTTGCTATATTGTAGGAAAGAAGAGCGGGGATGGGGGGGCAGGCACTGGGAACAGGAAAAGAAACTAGGTACCATGTTTCAGAAACCTGTTCCCACAGGTGCTTTCCTCGAGTTACTGTCAAAATCTTTTGGCTCTAACTTTTCATATTATAGCTGACAGTACACACAATTTAGTTACACTTGGTGTTTTTCTCTTTTTTCTTTCTTCTCTTCTCTTCTCTTCTCTTCTCTTCTCTTCTCTTCTCTTCTCTTCTCTTCTCTTCTCTTCTCTTCTCTTCTCTTCTCTTCTCTTCTCTTCTCTTCTTTTCTTTTCTTTTCTTTTCTTTTCTTTTCTTTTCTTTTCTTTTCTTTTCTTTTCTTTTCTTTTCTTTTCTTTTCTTTTCTTTTCTTTTCTTTTCTTTTCTTTTCTTTTCTTTTCTTTTCTTTTCTTTTTCCAGTCCTGCATCTCTAAAATAACTATTTAATAACTGAATAGAAAAATCCAAAGACTTGTGTTAGACAGTGAGAATAAATATTGGTAAGGGGAATGTTTTCCCTAATCAAATGAAATCATTCTGTGCTGTCATAGAAGCAGTGCACAGGGCAGTGTTATTCTTTAAAAAGAATTTGAGATGCAGTGGTATACGCTTATGTTGGGATTCACTGGTAGATCTTTAAAAAAAGAAAAAAAGAAATTAGGCTAAGATTTTCTTATTAAAGAGAAGACAATTTAAATTAGGAGCTTGTTAGACAATTTTTCTGATTTTTTAATGTTTCAGTCTGAGTTATGTTAGTATACAAATGTCTTCGTTCTATTCATTTCACTTTAGTTTCAGATTAAGTTGACACAAGTAGATCTTACATTTTTGTAATATATCACACATGCAGCATGTTCTGATGATTTTGATCTGGTGTGTTGGCAGTGTTTGCTCAAAACTTACCTTTGAAAAGGAAAGTTAAAAATTATTCTTTCAATCTTTATTTGTTTGGACTTTTGTTTTTCATTACTTTATATCCAATTCTGTTTTTCTTTGGTATTTCTGTTTCATGTACCTATTCTAGGTGTGTAGATCAACATGTTTTGTCATAAATTTACTCATGTTTTGTCATAAATTTACTCACATTTTGGCTAAGAGAAATGCAATTTAAATTTTAGTTAAGGCTCTTAGAAACTTATTGAATGCATCAGTATCAGTACACAGATGCAAAAGGAACATACCTTCAAGGAAATCAGTTTTCTTGTAAGATATGGGATATCAGTGCACTTTGTACAGAATGTTACTCATTAGACACGTGCACACAAACACACACAGTTTTACAGGTTTACTGTACCTTTCGCAGCTGTCTGACCTAGTCAAAGTAAAGCATTATGATTTCAGGTGCTTGTGCTTTAGTTTTTACTCCTGGAGCAAATCTGACATGACACAACTCCTTCCCTTCATGAAGAAAGGACAAGCTGATTTCTGAAGGGCTAGAAGGCAAGAACTTAGAGTCAGGAAGAGGTTAAAATTATGTATAATTAGACAAACCCTAACACACCACACATAATTTTCATTTGATGCTTTCTTTTCGTATTGGCCTTTAAAACAGGTATGACAATGAATATTACAGATCAGATTCCAGGATGCTGGGAGAGAAGGCTAAATCAAATTAAGTATTAATTTTTGGAGCTGTTGAACTAAACATAGTCTGATTTAGGCATGATAAAATTTCCATTCTTTCTTGCTAAAAGTTATTGCAACACTTTACCATTTTTTATGGATTCTTAATGCTATTAAAATATTTTCAGTGCTTCAGGAAAAAGGGAAAGCCAATATTCTGTCCAAGAGAAAGTAAAAATCTTAATATAATTTTGTCTTGGGTAGATACCATGATGCTGCTCGTATGCTTACCAGAAGTTCAGATTCTCATTTTAGTAACCTGATTTTTTTTGTAGTAAACTGTTTTTTTGTTTGTAAATGTAAAAACAACTTTAGAATGTTAAATATTATTTTCCATAAGATTATATTCTTACAGGGTTTTTTTTCTCTTATAGTGCTCATACCCAGGAAAGATCTGCTACAAGACAACACTCCTTACTTTGATAAACCAACAAAAAAGCATGAATCCTGAGGAAAATATGCCCCTCTCCCCAGAAGGTTAATATCCTGTAATGAGATCTCTGAAAACCAGTAGCGGATACCTGTTTTAAAGCTAATTTGTAAAAACAGTTAAATGTTGTTATCAGGAAAACAAAACTGAAACTGAGTCACCAATTTTATTGTGTGCTGTGATACCATCATGCACTTCTTCTGTGGAAGATACTAATACTTCCACAGAAACTCAAGACGCACAGTTCTATTAAAAATAAGCTGCTGAATTGTGTTACTTCAGCCAGGAGTGTTTGTAATTATGACAGCTGTCAGACAGATTGTTTCCTAGCAATCCAGAGTTTTAAAAACTAAATACAAATTAAATGCAGTTCTTAATCCTGATAATACTTGTTTGTAAGTTTATTGTCAACCATATGCTGCTTTGAAGTAATGAAGAACAGTCTTGTGGCACTTACCATTAAATTTATGCTTTGAACCAGAAGCATGATTTCTGAAGTTGTCATTAATTGTACACTAATATACTGTGGTGTTTGAGAGACTTCTTGAGATTTATCTGAATAATTTATTCAGGTTTTACAGATGGGAGAGTGTGTGTAGTGTTTTTCTTCTCCCTCACACCTTTGAACGACCAGGAGTGGCAGGGTTTGAGTTCTTAGATGACAGTGGAACAAGACAACCCAGCCACAACCTAACCTAAGGATGTTGTTTTAGATATATGGTTTATGAATTTAAGGTTTCTGTTTTACCTTGTGATTATAGAGTGACTTACTGAGGCATTTTCCAAAGAAAAGAGGCTTGTTGCTTAGTTGCAAGTGATCTGAAGTGGAATTCATCACAATGATCTGTTTACTTCCATTTTCATTGGAACCAGAGACAACTGTAGTGATATATAGAATCTTCTCTGTGAAAATGGTAACAGGCACCATACGAGGATCTAAACACCTCACACAGGAGTGAAGTAGTCTAGTGTCATGGTTTGAGCCCAGAGGGCAACTGAGCACCACGAAGCCTGTTCACTTACCCCTCACCCCCCACCGCTGGGAAAGAGAAAATGAATTAAAGGCTCAGGAATCGAGATAAGGATAGGGAGGGGTGGCTCACCCATTAACAGTCATGGGCAAAGAGAGGAAATAAAAAAAGAACATCAATTCAAACACTAACAAAGCAACACTTAACAGATAGAGTGGGGGACAGTGAGAAACGTTACCACATTTTCAAAACACCTCCCCCCACCCCTTCCTGCTTCCTGGGCTCAGTTTTGTTCCCAATATCTCTACCTCCTCCCCTCAGCAGTGCAGGAGCAGGGGATGGGGAGTTTTCAGTCAGTCCACTGCTTCTTCCTCCACTGCTTCTTCCTCCAAGGTTGGGGGAAAACACTCCTCTGCATTCTTCCCCTGCTCCAACATGGCTCTCTCATGGGAAACAGTCCTTCATAAACTTTCTCATCGTGAGTCTTCCCCATGGGATGTGTTCTTCTTGAGATGCTGCAGCATGGGTCACCCCTGTTATAGACTATCTTGCCAAAATGATGCAAGTTAGGACAAATTAAATTTCAATTATTTATTTTAGCAAGCGGCAATAAGCAAAACAGCGCTGGGCGGCCGGGGAGTCCCTGCTCCACCAACGGCGCGCACCTACTTCCCGAGGGTCCGTCTTTTTATATCCTCCGCCTTCCGTTATCGGGTCTCTCTGAGAGGTGTATCCTGCGTCTGCGCACTTTGCAGCTAGGGGGTCGCTCCATCCGGGTCTTCCTCACGTCACCAGCTTCTCGTATTTCCTACTTTCCTGAGAGTGGCTCACAAAGTCTTTGTTTATATCTTACAGAATATAGACACTACCCCCTTTTTTTTTTTTCTTCTTCTTCTTCCCTTTGTCCTTCTTCCCTTTCTCCCTCTTTTCAGTCTTTTGCCTAGTAGGAGTCCTTGCTTCAGCATTTCAACTTAGATAAGCACTTACAGTCAGTTAGTCGTTACACAGTGTAATAGTTAAGATTAAGCTTAGGCCAACATAGTTTATGGAATAACATGTCACGAGCTCCCAGTATCTTCAATGGAATTTGATGAACAAACAGTTTACTGTCTATCACAACCCCCACATGTTGCAGTCCTCCCAGTGCCAAACTACAACAGCAGGTGCTGCTTCTACCTATAGAGCCCTGGGAGTTCTCCACAGGCAGAACTCTGCTCCTCTGATGACCTCCATGGGCTACAGGAGGACAGCCCTGCTGTCTCACCACAGGATACAGGGGGTCTCTCAGCTCCAGCACACCTCCTCCCCTTCCTCAATCCTTCCACTGACCTTGGTGTTCACATAGGTGTCCTTCTGGTAACTCCTACTCACCAGTTACAAGTCCCTCTCAGATTCCCCTTCTTAAATGCATTATTGCAGAGGCAAAGCCACTGGCTCGGCCTTGGCCTGAGGCAGGTCTGACTTGGAGCTGGGGGAGCTTTTGAGAAGCTTCTCACAGGGGCCACTGCTGTAGCCCTCTCCCCTGCTACCAAAACCCCACCACACAAACCCAGCACACCCAGTAATATGTCTCAGCTCTATTTCAGGTCCCAGTGATCTTGTTTATTTTTAATAAGCTTCCAAGATGTCAATATTGCATATCTGTTTGGATTCTGACATGGTTTCAATGACTGACTAAAATGGAAAACTAGTGCCTGCATCCTGCCTCTTTTCTTCACAGAGCATGTCAGTGCGGTAAGTTCTCCTTTCTTTAAAACTATTGCTTCTGGCTGCCTTGGGCAGGGTAACCATCAGAGAATATGTTGTCAGTATCCATCTTTCAGTTGCACTGATAGTCCCTGCATTGTAGCTAGAAGGCAGGAGGCAAATGATGGGAGGTAGAATGAAAAGAGTGCAGTTCTTGCTATTTGTTGTGGTTGAGTGGCTCCACTACAAAACAAACATGTCTGTCTGTAGGGGATTTGCTGTTCTAGGCCTCTTGTGTTGCTTACTTCCCTAAGGATAAGGCATATTCTATGTCTGGTTTCCCACCACTTTGCAGCTTGCCTACATTGAAATTTTTTTTTCCCATAAGGAGCGTAAGAGAGGGGTATGCAAGGAAGGGAAAATAGAAGGTAGTTGCAGCTGCAAAGAGACAAAACAGAACATTACCTCAAGTGAAGTGACTGATTTAATAATCAGCAGAAATAATTAAACAGAGGTCTGGCAAGAATCATACAACCATTAAAGTCAATATCCCATGGCACACTGGAATTGGGGGGAATTCATCTCTCATAGACCCATTGCTTTAGGCTATGGGAGTAGTGTATCAGTGATTTTATCCTTGAGATTGATTTCGTAGAACTGAGGCTTGGTCAATCTTCAGTCTTGGTACTGATGTAAAATAGTATTGCTTGTTACCATGCAAAATATGTATTAAAATACTTAGTGATGTTGGCAGTAGATGGCAGTCTTTTGTACGATGTTTGAGGAAACAGCAAGTGGAGAAAATATTTTCATGTGGCTACTGCTTCAGTATTGTTCTGCTGTCATGTGTTTTAGGTTTTTATTTTTAACAAGAATGAATAATTAATAGATAGTATGGAAATGTCAGCTGACAGGATCATCCTTGGGATTTGACAGGCATTTGTGTGCTTCATCTTACCTACATCTTGAATACTCGTAATAAGAATACAGAAAGAGTCATCCAGATAACATACACAACTGCTAATATAAAGGACATGATAAAAAAAAGTTGGTAGAATTTAATGGCCCCCAGAACAATTCTCCTTACACTCCTGTGCAGTATGTTTACGGTCTGTGCATTAACATTCCATGTTCCTGCTATCTTTGTGCATTCCTGGGCAGCAAAGATAAACTGAATTTTGCAGTACCGAGATGAGTAAAATCAAGCTGATAGGCAAAAGACTGCTAATGTAAGAGACTGACAGGCCTATTTATTACTCCTGTTTCAACGTGATCTTAAATAGGAATCGAGGGGCTATCCAGACCAGGATAAATAGGAATCCAAATAAGGAATTGAGCCTAGAAGTATCTCAGACTTGGTCACTGTCTGGGCCCAGCAGGTGTTTGCTTTCTGCAAATCTAACCTTCCAGCCTTGAAAGACTCACAAACCTGCTTAATGAGCAGCTGGTAATCAAAGGCTTCTCTGTGCTAGTTGGTGGTAGTGACTGTTCTTCTTCCTGTTATTCCATGCTTACCTGTTGGCTCATGTTCCAGTACCCAGTCATCTCCCCAGCTTCTGTTTCCATTTTCATTTCACTCTGCGTGTGAATCTGTTCTTGATACTGCTGGCTTTGTGCTCATATATACCTTTATTTTCCTTAATATCAATAGTAAATAATGTTAAAAATACAGGAAGTATTGTTGCATTCCCTCTGCAAAGTTTGAAGTGTTATCTGAAACTGCTTAAAACAATACAGGGACTTTCACTTAATGACTTGGGAGGAGAAAAGGTTGATTCTTTACAAGAGAAACTGTAATTTAATAGGCTCACAATAACACGATTCAATCACATTCAACTTTTTCAGGTTACTGGAACTGCAGATTTTTAGAGCAGACATATGTGCCTTTCTTCCAGACTATGCATCATCAGTCTTAAAAGATAAGCCTTAAAGGTAATAGTTCTTTAAACTGTAATTTAACTATGCCTTAAATAAAAAAAATCTGTAGGGATCTTTTGGAGGCAAGCAGGAAATGTTGCTGAAAAGGGCTCACTGCTTGTTCAGATCTGCTACAGTTCTGCTGCTACAGCCAAGAGATCAGTATGGTGTAACTGCTGGGTGTCTCTAGGTGCCTTCATGACCTGTACAGATACACTAACAGTGCTGCTTAGCAGGACCTGGTATTTTAAAAGCGAGTTTCAGCTCTACTTGAGGTAGTCACATGCTTACACAGAGTTTGGCAGAACAGATGTCACCTCAATGATCACACGTAAAAAAATTCTAAACACATCAGCTTTTGACATCATCATCTGATGTGTCTGTTAGAGCCTTCTGCCCTGATATTCTGCATGAAGTGTTGACTTGGTGTACACTGTAGCTTTAATGAAAGCATTAAATTCAGCCAGGGAGTATTTCCTGTTTAAATATTAAGTTTTGGTGTTGTTCTAATCACCTTTCCCTCTCCTTTATTTAACAGTTTCAAAATAAAAGGTTTCTTCAGTTTTTTTCTGCAAGCTATAACCTAGGTTAGGGATCAAGTATGGTATTAGTAGATGTGCTATAGCCTGATGTTCATAAAACCCAGGTGACAGATTTAATCTATGAATTGATTTTGTTTGCATGGGTAGTATTTGTGTTGAAGTTTTATGGTCTTCAGGTGAAATAAGGTGGCTTTTCTAATTTAGCAGGGCCAAATTAATCCCCTTCTCTGTTCCTCTGCATTTTGGTAAAGGAAGCATTTAGTTGCTATTTTTACAGGGACTGCTGTTGTACACCACAAAGTGACTCCACAAAGAGTTGATCTGGAAGTAGCATTAAAAGTTTAATCTGGAAGTGTGGCCTGTACCTTCCTCAAGGTGCCAAGTTCTCAGGCAGTTTTTTAAGGTAATATGATATGAACAAACCTGTGGCAACTTCAGTGACTAAATCTAGCATTATCATTTATTCTATTTCTCAGAGGTCATGTGAGCTGAAGGAGCTGAACTAGTCTGAATGCTGCATAGCATCATCAGTCCTGTTTGTAACATACTGGACCTGTAAATAAAGTAATTTAGCTTCAAGTACTGGCAGTTCTTTACACTTCCTTTACAAAAGGGAAAAAAAATATTGACAATTGAAAACTAAAAATAAAGCCTGACCAACTTACAGGAAGAGCTGAGTCCTAGTACTTCCCTGCCTTAGGCAATCTTTCCAAACTACTTCCAACTATTTAATCCTAAATCCTATGGAGTTCAGTGGGCTGTCAAATCTCTGATCTTTAGCTTTATGGGAATTTAATTACTTAAAGCACAAATTGCAACATGAATTCAGTATTAAGGCTGGTATTTTACATCTACAGAAGTTTGATGTTTTGATAACTCTAGTAGAAATGCATTAATCTTTGAGGGTAAAATATATGTTGCTTGCATGGGGTAAATCTATGGTGTAGATAGCCAGATCTCTCTAATTCTGTTGAAAGACTTCAGTAGTGAAGCTTTTATGATAATTTTATTCAGGTTTTTAAAAGTTTAGCTTTCCTGTGACTTTCTGTCAGCAAGAATAAATCTGATGAGAGGAAAAGAGAGGAAGGGCACATCTTTATACTTTGATAAATAGCAATAAGTTTAAATAATTTGCTCTTCTTATAAGCATATATTTCCATTCCATTAGTACTTCAAAAATCTGGTTTGCATCAGATGGAGGAGTAAAAGCATCTTCCTTTCAAATTATGCTCTCCTTTTTCTCAGAGTATGTGCTTCAGCTTTCCATCTCATCTACCTGAGAGCCTATGGCTTGAGTCCAGAATTAGTTAGGATTAAATAAACAGCTGGCAAAACTATGGTCTGTAGAAGCTGGGAGGGAGGATGGCATACTCTAGTTTAGGCCATAAAAATGGGAACAGTTTTACTGTTTCACCTGCTGCTTTATTAGCAGCAGCCCCATTCTCTGAGGTCAGTGGTTATGTGTGAAGATTGATTCAGCTGCCCCTGAACTGCCTTTTCCAGCTGAAAGACATCTCCGTAGCTGAGCATAGGAATTTTGTCATTCTGTTCTCTGTGCAGTAGAACTGTGGGAGTGAAAGCAAGCAGGCAGTGACCCATACAATATTCTGCACTTTTTCCAGTCAGTTTGTAAAGGAAAAAATGAAAACGTCATTGCAATGCTTCCTTCCCTCTCTAAGTATGTATTTAAGATAAAAATCTTTGGTCCATTGCTGTCCACCTGCAGGTCAGCCAGCACTGATGCTTCTGTGTAGATAGTTATCAGTCCATTCATACATTTTCTGCTCAGGAGGGCTGCTGTCCTCTGCTTCAGATTTCTTCCTGACATTTGCAGCCTGAAGTCAGTTTCTTGGAGGATTTTTGGAGACCCAGCACAAAATCTGCCCTCAAAAAACAAGTGCTTTTAAGGAGAAGGAACAAACCTGCACTTTTCACAGTTAGCTGTGAAAATCTATGTCACAACACAAAGAGTATGGCTTTCAGGCTGTAATTCCTTTGGATGAGATTTCAAAGGCTAAATATACAGTAAACTTTCTGTAGCAGTTTGACCAACATGTTATACTGGATCAGCAGGGAAGAGATCTCCTATATAACAACATAGTACTGAGAAAGGATAAAGAAGGAATTCTTACCTGGCTGGAAATAGTCCCTGAATGGATTTCCCTTTAATGTTAAGAAAATGACAGATTTTTTTTGGTCACTAGTATTTAGTTATGCATGTGGTCTCCTCAGTAAATTTCCTCTGAACATGCTTAGTGGAAATACAAGAAGACAAGTGGTCTCACTGGACCCTGCAGTGTTGTCCAAGAGTAGCTGAGGTGAGCCTGGCCCCTGTGAAACAGATAAATGAAATGTGAAATGAATGAGCATATGAATGAGGATGAGAGCATTAAAATTCATACAAGGAAGAGCAAATTAAATAAAGGGATATTAAGGACAGCTTTTGCACTAGTGAAATAATAATGTCAATGTACTAAATGGTTCTTCCAACAATTTTCCACTGTAAATAAACGTTATGTTTTCATTGTTTAGTTATAGTCTGCAGTGCAAACTGGAGGTGAAAGGAAGACTGATTCTATATGGAGTGAAGAGAAAAAGGGGATTGAATAGAGAAATCATAAAGGCAAAGCATTTATTTAATTTGCTCCTGATTAGTCTTCATTGCAGTCATAATTAGGACTGCAGCATGTGCAGTAAGTAACTGAACAGAAAGATTTAGGGTCAATTATATGTTTTGCAGCTATTTTTCTGTATGATTTTGCCTTAGTTTTTGCTTTATTTCAGTTGCATTCAGTGGGACTTAGATAAATAAATACTCAGCTGCAATGACTTACAGAGACTTCTGTCTGTATTTTTATTCCTTATGGAGAATGAAGGAAGATAATTTCCCCTATAAGGGAACCATAAAACTCTTAAATGTTATAATGAGGAGGATCATATAAGAACTTCAAATTGTACCCCTACTACTTTCTGATAACATTGTAGATATGCACACATTAGGTAGTAAGGTTACAGCTTCTCACAGCTTCATCAAAATATGGAATGAAATAGATTATAAGCATGTTAGGTATGAGAAAATGAAACATGGCAACTTAATGACAGACTAACAATACGAATACTTTCTTAAAAAGAAAAGAAAAAAGGACTAGAAATCGTGAGGTTCATTTTGCAGTGCCTCTAGTGTGTGTTTAGAGAATAAGCCATGGAGAAAGGCCTCAGCCGGGCAGAACTGTGGCAGGTATGCTCTTCAGTAATGCTTTGCTTTAGCTACTGTGTGAAAGACAGAATTTTGGAGATTTATGGCCCCAAGGACGAAAGACCTGAGACAGAGTTGTAAACAGTGTATTACCTGCCTTTGTCAGATGGGAAATGTGTTATGATGCACCAGTTACATCAAATGACGAATCACACTTCAGATGCTGTTTGATGTACTTCCCATTCCCCTACAACAGATTCATAGTGTGAAATTCTGCTTTAAGATGCACATTGGGATTTCTCTCACTATTTTTTTAATCACGTTTCAATGAATGTTTGAAACTTCAAACACTTAAAATGGAGAAAAAGCATGCAAATGCTGACACATGCATTCTATCCTCATTTCAGGGCAGAAGATCCCAAATACACAAGAGAAAAGGAGTGCAAACCCCCCCTCCTCAAAAACAGGCAACAAAGTATACAACATCGTTTCTGTGATGAAGACATCCAGTAAACCTTGCTGCAGATTTCATCACCTTGTTCTTGTACAATTCCGTTTATTTAAAACTTATTTTTCTAGCAGATGAAGTAGAATCATAGAATCATAGAATGGTTTGGGTTCAAGGGACCTCAAAGATCGTCTAGTTCCAACCCTCCTGCCATGGGCAGGGACACCTCCCACTAGATCAGGTGGCTCAAGGCTCCATCCAACCTGGCTCTGAACACTTCCAGGGATGGAGCATCCACAGCCTCCTTGGGCAACCTGTTCCAGTGCCTCACCACCCTCACAGTAAAAAACTTCTTCCTTATATTTAGTCTAAACCTCCCCTCCCTCAACTTCCACCCATTACCCCTCATCCTATCATTACAGTCCCTTGTAAAAAGTCCCTCCCCAGCCTTCTTGTAGGCGCCCTTCAGGTACTGGAAGGCCACTATAAGGTCTCCCTGGAGCCTTCTCTTTTCCAGGCTGAACAAGCCCAACTCTCTCAGCCTGTCCTCATAGGAGAGGTGTTCCAGTCCTCTGATCATCTTGGTAGCCCTCCTCTGGACTCGTTCTAACAGTTCTATATCCTTCTTGTACTGGGGGCTCCACACCTGGACACAGTATTCCAGGTGGGGTCTCACGAGAGCCGAGTAGAGGGGCAGAATCACCTCCCTCGACCTACTGACCATACTTCTTTTGATGCAGCCCAGATTCTGGTTGGCTTTTTGGGCTGCAAATGCACACTGTTGGCTCATGTTGATCTTATCATCCACCAACATGCCCACATCCTTCTCCCCAGGACTGTTCTCAATCCACTCATTACCCAGCCTGTATCTGTGTTTGGGATTGCCCCAGCCCAGGTGTAGGACCTTACACTTGGCCTTGTTAAACTTCATGAGGTTGGCCTGGGCCCACCTCTCCAGCCTGTCCAGGTCCCTCTGGATGACACATCCCTTCCCTCCAGCGTGTCAACCACACCACACAGCTTGATGTCATCAGCAAACTTGCTGAGGGTGCACTCAACCCCACTATCCATATCGCCAACAAAGATATTAAACTGTACTGGTCCCACCACCGATCCTTGAGAGACACCACTTGTCACTGGTCTCCACTTGGACATTGAACCATTGACCGCAACCCTCTGAGTGCGGCCTTCCAACCAATTCCTTATCCACCGAGTGGTCCATCCATCAAATCCATGTCTTTCCAACTAGGAGACCAGGATGTCATGCAGGACAGTGTCAAAGGCCTTGTACAAGTCCAGGTAAATGCCATCATTTGCTCTTCCCTTGTCTATTGATGCTGTCACTCCATCATAGAAGGCCACCAAATTTGTCAGGCAGGATTTTCCCTTGGTGAAGCCATGTTAGTTGCCACCAATCACCTTCACATTATCCATGTGCCCTAGCAGAGCCTCGTAGTTACATAAGTAGTTACCTAAGTAATTCAAATATACAGTAACTCAAACCACAGAAGTTAAGTCAGGTGATTTCTCAGGGGTTTCTCCTAAGTGCCATTTCCTGTACTCCATGTCAAAGAAAGAAAAGGAATAGGGAAAGCTGAAACTGTAAAGAAATAAAAAAGTACAAAAGCATCTGAACAGAACTCCTTGTAACATCTGGCACAGTTTTGAAACTGAAATCTCATTGAATCCTAGAAAAACAACCTCTAGTAATGGGACTCTGTAAATTTTAGCAAGACAAAAAGAAATATTAAGAATTTTCTTATTTTATAATAACTGATTATGTTATTTCATAATTATAACTGATTGTGTTATTTTATGTTACCAAGCTGTGTGGTGTGGCTGACACGCTGGAGGGAAGGGATGTGCCAGCCAGAGGGACCTTGACAGGCTGGAGAGGTGGGCCTGTGCAAACCTCATGAAGTTCAACAAGGCCAAGTGCAAGGTCCTGCACATGGTTCAGGGCAATCCCAAGCACAAATACAGGCTGGGCGATGAGTGGATTGAGAGCAGCCCTGCAGAGAAGGACTTGGGGGTGTCAGTGGGTGGAAAGCTGACTCTGAGCCAGCAATGTGCATTCGCAGCCCAGAAAGCCAACTGTATCCTGGGTTACATCCAGAGAAGTGTGTCCAGCAGGTTGAGGGAGGTGATTCTCCCCCTCTACTCTGCTCTTGTGAGACCCCACCTGGAGTACTGTGTACAGCTCTGGGGCCCCAACATAAGAAGGACACAGACCTGCTTGAGCATGTCCAGAGGAGTGTCACAGCGGTTGTCAGGGTGCTGGCACACCTCCCTCATGAGGACAGGCTGAGAGAGTTGGGGTTGTTCAGCTCTGGGGAGACCTTATAGTGGCCTTCCATTACTTAAAGGGGGACTACAGGAAAGATGTGGAGGGACTCTTTTGTCAGGGAGTACAGTGATGAGTGGTAACAGTTTTAAACTGAAAGAGGGTAGATTTAGATGAGATATAAGGAAGAAATTCTTTACTGGAGAGTGGTGAGACACTGGAACAGGTTGCTCAGAGAAGTTGTAGCTGGCCCCTCCCTGGAAGTGTTCAAGGCCAGGTTGGACAGGGCTTTGAGCAACCTGGTCTAGTGGAAGGTGTCCCTGCCCATGGCAGGGGAGCTGGAACTAGATCAACTTAAAGGTCCCTTCCAACCCAAACCATTTTATGATTCTATGTTTATTTAGAGGACTGTTTCATACTTGGAAATCACTAAGGGTTACTAAACAGAGGTGCAAGAAGGTACCATAATATTTATTAAAACAGATCAAGAAAGAATGTTTTATATCCATTCTAATGTGAAGTTAGGAATAAACTAAGATTAGCTAAACAGTAATCTCCAAGGAAGGATCCATATACATAAGGAAATTAAGAGGAATAAACTGTGGTTCTGGCTGGTGTAAAATAGCACACTTTGGCAATATGATTACCCTTCAAATGTATGCCCTCAGAAGGTATGGTAAGGCTGCAATGGTTTGACAGCCTGCAATGGACTAAGAGGAAGTGGGGAAAATATAGGCTTAATATCAAGAAAAGCATGAAGTGCAGTTCTCACTGATGTCAGTTAGGCTCTGCTCAGTGTCTTCTCTTAGTGAAGTATTGCCTTCAGGAAAGTAGACACCCTTTTTGTTAGGGTGTTTGAAGTCTTACCTCCCACAATACTAAAGCATACGCGGTAGATACATTAGAATGAGTAGGAATGAGGACTCAGCTGGGTGCTGGGAAAATAATGAGTTGTGCCAGCTATATTATATGTATGTTAAAGTAATTTAGAAGCAATGTGCTCGAACCACACCAAAGGCAGCAGAAGCTGAAAGGGAAGGAGATTGTTATGCCTCCTCCATTGCTTACCAGAAAATTAGGAGACAAGGAGAGAAATAGTACAAAAAAAGATGTTGTGCTGCACTTGGTTCAGTGGCAGTATACCCCTCTGTGGCTCATGGTCTCTATGGCAGGAAGTCTTCCTGCTAGGTGTTTTAGGATGAAAATTGTATGAGCTGCTGGTCTGCTTTTTTTGTCTTAATAGTATATGTATGAACACTGCACATTTGACTTCTCCTGGTCGTGCCCTTCAGGAACTATCTGCAGAGCCAGTTTCACCAATGTTGTTAAGTACTAACTGTTAACAATTAGTATGGGTTGTTTAATCCTTAGCCAGCAGATGGGTTCTGAATATTCTACCCCTGAAAAAAAATCATCTAGAAATAATTTGTAGGGGCTCTGCTGATATTTCCATCAAGTTAAACGTGAGGAAACTCAATCCCACTTGAATTAGTGGAAGCACTCTGCATGTTTCGGGTTCCTTTAACAGCTATTCTAGGGTTGTGAGAGGGTTTCTTGTAAGTCTGAAATTCTAGTTCTGCTTACCTACATAGTATTGGCCCACAGCAAACTCTGACCTGGGTACAATAAACAGATCAGTCTTAGCCTGGGTACAGAAAAATGCCTTTTTTCTCTATCTGTTCTTTCTGTTTGCCACTGTCTGTCTTGGCCTTCTTCCCTCAAGACTTCTGTCATTCTCTTCCTGTCTGAGAATCAAAATGCTCCTTTTTTGTTAATATACAGGGACTGATGCTAACTGTGTGCCAGATATCTCAGATGTTTCCTTTTGAGAGGTTGATGTTTTTTTCTGCCCCTGCTGAACTGCAAGAAGAGTTAACAGCAGCCTGTTGTGTGCCAGATAGCTTCATATGCAACATGTAAAATCATTGTGGATATCCCGAGTCCATTAAAACCAGAAAGGCCAGTGCTTCTTGTTGCCTTATCTTTAACCATCAATCTCACAACAAGGAAGTAGAAAGGTGCTGTGTGGAAATACAGGTTTAAAACCCCTGGGTGTGTAGCCCTCATCCCCACCATTATTGCTGCAGCAATGGGAGAGGACTTTCAGTAAGGAATGTCTTACCTCCTTAAAGCATGACCTTATATGAGAATTCCAGCTATGGCATAGAATTTGATCTGGTCAGCATTTGAGCAGATACATGTTCCTGCTTATATAAACAGACCAATTAAATGCAGTGCTTAAATGCTTGCAGAACTGGCAGCATGTTTTATAACAACAGTTTGCCAAGGAAATAAGGAACTTGGGAGTAAATCTTTCCTGCCTTGTGCACAGAAACAATCTCATTGAATTCACCTCTGTGTGTAAACCAAGCAGGATGTATCATAATCTTCAAAGTGTGCCAAGCTCTTGTTTACACTGGGACCCACTGAGTAAGTAGTAGCCTGAAAACAATACAGAAATCAATAGAAAGAATGTGTAACCACCACTCATTTAATTTCTGGAGCATTTTAAATTTTTACCCTGAAGAATATCTGTATAGATCTTCACAATAGTGACTGATTCCTTTCCAAAGAAAGTAGCTTTGTGGGTCATATCTTGTGTGTTCTGTCTCTACTGACAATAGCTGTTATCTAAGAAGTTATCTAGTAGAGTTAAGTAGAGGGAGAGAAAGAGAGAGAGTATGGGAACAGTCCAAAAAGATGCAGTCACAGAACCATCTGCAGAGAGCACAAGCAGAGCCTTCTTCAGACCTTCTAACCTGCACTTGCACATGGCATTTTGGTATGGAGCAACAAAATTGTCAAAGAAACTCAACAAATGTTCACACTACTCAGTACTTGCACAGCTGTGCCACTGTGAACACGATGCTTCAAAAAGCCAAGTTATATGCTGTTTCAAGTGTTTTAACATCCTTGTTTTGTAAAGCTCATCTTTATGCCTTCACATATGGTACATTAATGTTTTAACAGATATTACCTGTCTTAAGAAATAATTTGATCAATGTGTTTGATTTTTTGAACAGTACATTTGACGTAATGAAGTATTCTAGTTTTCCGTCCATCTGTGTACCTGAATATCGTCAGATAACCTTAGATGAACACCCAAACATCAAACACAAACACCAACACACAAGTGTTTTATGGCTTTTGTCTGTGCTCTAGGCTCATTTATTGTATGTAATAATGTGTCCTTGCAGGAAAAACAGTAAAACAGAGGCATGAATGGAGAATTGATCCTTGGAATTCTAATTAAAAACCCAATTCCATATTTTAGAATTGCTTTCTCAAAGTTCCAAATGGCAGACTGTATTCTGGCCAATTTGCAGCAGACCATAAGGAGCCCTATCTCCTGTCCCACGGATGAAACCAGGTGAGGATGGGTCCTTTGCGCAGAGCAGCTCCGGGAGCACTGCTCCGAGAAGTGCATGACATGGTGGCAGGGAGGGCTAGTTGTGCCCACGCTCAGCCCACAGCTGCCGTTACTGGCATTTAGGAGTGTGTTGTGCAGGAATTGGCAGTGCTGCACTTTTCAGTGTCCTTACCTTGTACAGTCATCCTCAGCCCCAACACTAGTTACAGCTTCAATATGCCAAATATTGCTGCTGCCTTGATAGCCTTTCCCATAATGTAACAGGCAGGACTGAATCTTCCTAACATCGTCTAGCACCTTGGTCATCAGAGCATGGCAGAGGCAAGGAGGCTGCAGACTGGCCCCTAGCCTTCTTAAACAGGGGTGGTTAGCAATGACCAGCCCTCTGTATGGCAGTTCTCAGTGTCTGAGCATGAACTGAGGGACAAAGGTATTGGGGAAGACATGGGAAATGACAGCAGGTTTGTGGGAGACAGACACCACCCCAAGACGAAGAACTGGGTAAGGCAAAATTGCAGAGGATTTCTGAAAAGATCAAAATGCTTCTCAACAGCTCCTTCCAGACCGCTGGAAATCCACAGTGGTTTTGTAATTCCCTTCAGTGGCGTAACAGCTTCCTGCTTGGCTTTTCTTTGTCAGTTAAGCCAGCTGAGTGCAGCAACCTGAGGATCAGTTAGGAAAAGAGGATTACATGATGATACTGACCACAGAAACTCTTCTTATTTCTTTTCTCCTTTAGCCAAGGAACTTGGCGTGATCCAACACCCCCTGGGCCAATGCAGCCCTCTCTCATTGCCCAAATCTATCAGCAGCAGATACTGCCCATAGCTGAACTGTTTGCCAGGCACATGCAATTCAGGAAGCCCAGATTTGTCTCTGCTGTTGCATTAGGTGTTGACAAGTATTGTTCTTAAGTTGCAAGTGTTGTGTAACTATGTGGATTATTATGTTTGCATTTTGAAGCCAGCATATAGGCTAAGCACTAGGTGCAGTCATTTCCCTGAAGATTTCTTCATTATTCTTTCCTGATAGGAACAGTACTTCAGACTAGAAGCTATTTTAGGGAAGGGGACATGGGTCTCTTTTCTTTCATTTTCAAGATTTTTGTGCTGGAGACAAACTGTCAAAGGAGTTGACTGTATTGTACTTTGAATGTCAATAACAATAAACTAAGCAACAGAAAGTGTGTCTGTTAGTCTTGCATGTCACAGTTGCATTTCACAGTTGCAGAATGGGGTACTTCAAAGGAAGAATTTTTATCCTAGTCTCTGTTTGGTAGGCCAGGTATTGAGGGTAGAGCTACAGTTACTAAATGGACAAAGAAAGTGACAAGAAACTATGTGTAAGGTCTCAGGTGGTCTATTGAATTTCATTACTCAGTGATATTTGACTGCTTCTTCATATTCTCCAAAATGATTAATTTAGTGGTTCAGACCAAACTCTGCAAAGCCAAAAGCTGCTGTTTAAGTTAATAATGATTACAAATATTTATCAGTTTTAACAGTAGTGAAAGCAAATGCCAGCGGAAAGAGGCATTTTAAATGCCAAGAAGAGATTATAAATTAGTTTAAAACATAATGCAACAAAAGTAGAAATGGAGCTGGGTACAACAAAAACGACCTAGCTGCTCGACCTAACACCAGAGTTTTATTTTAGGACATGTGTGTATATTTTGTTAACAGAGACATATAAACTGAGATTGAGGTATGAAATAGAAACAGGAACGAAGGAGAGATTTAATGAAAAAAAGCCCAGAGACAGCCAGAAAGAGACCAAGAGCTGCAGGAAGAGAAAACCGTGACATGAGTGTAGCAGCAATGTGGAGGGTGAGGCTGAATTCCTGGAGGGGAGCTAGCTCGCACTTGACTGGGAGGTCAGAACACCAGCCTTGAGCTAAATGTAATGAAGAAGGTCAACAAAGTCAGGTTTATGCCCAGGGAGAACAGCTTTAAGACCTGCTTTATAGATTAAATGGCAGCAGGGAACCAAAGGGAAAGAAGTTTCAGTAATCATTGTAGTAGATTGTGGGAATTTATACTCATAGTCTGGTTATCAGAACAGCAGAAAGAGAGCAGGTCTTAAAATCTTATGTAGAAAAAATACTTTGTGTGTTGCTCGTTCTTCATATTCTGGTTGTAGCAATGGGTAAGGGTTTAGGATGAAATCTCTCTGGCCATGCTAGGGTAGAAAGGGTTGTGACATAGAACTGTTTTGAATAGAAAGCAGGAAATTAATCTCTGATTGAGATGTTTCTTATCACTTTTGTCCTACTTTGAAGTTCTTGTATCCAAAATATTTTCCCTGCACAAAATTGTTTTCATAGTAATAACTCTCCTTCCTTCCTCCCTTCTTGAAATTAGCTGTTGCATATTCTTTTGCATATACTGTCTGAAGAAAACATCTGGAGCTGAGGCAGGAGCAAGGTATCCACGTCAGAGTCTGGAGGGTCCATCTGTGTGGCAGCATGTGGGCACCAGGGAGTGTAATGAAACCTGCCCACACTGCCTGGTCCAGAATGAAAAAGAGGTCAGATGCCACTGAGCTGCCAGATGTCTGGCTGAGTGGGGGGATGAATGTTGGCTGTGTGTCCACAACGCATTAATGGCCCATGCATTAATGGTAGCTGAGGGTAAAAAATAGACTCAGCGGAAAGGACTAGAGCTGGTTGTAGTTCCCAAAGGCAGAGGAAGCAGGATTGCTAGCCAGAGAGCCACAGTCAGGTTGTGCTCTCCAGGTGACACCACAGCTGTATGCATTTCAGAGTTACTATGTCTCTCTTTTGTCTTCTGCATTTAGCTGCAGGAACAGGACCACTATAAAACTTAGCAGTGATGGGAGTGCATTTGCATCCACAGCACACAAGCAGCAGGGCGATGAGTGTGCACTTCATACAGAGGCTGTACAGGATAAGAGATTCCTTTGTTCTTTGCTACAGTACCCTGCACAATGTCAGGGGCAAAGTGGTGAGATGAGGTGGGAGCAGGTCCATGGAAGAAGTGAATATGAGTGATCAGCAGTTACGCACATAACCACAACACACAAGAGGACACTTCTTAAACTGGAACAGAATGTGCAACACAAGTAGCCAAGAAGCAGAATAACACCTGTTCACAGCTGGCTACAAGCTTTGAAAGCAGACCAGGTGAAAAAATTGTTATGGTGGCATTACACAGTTTCCTTGGGAGAAAGTATCTCCTTATTAGAGGAATCAAGAGCTTGGCCCTCAGGGGCACAGGGATAAGGCTACCTGTTTAAAACCCCTGTTTTTCAGTACACACTCCAGGACCTGCTCATGCACCTTGTGGCCTGCTCTGCACAACTGATGTGGAGACATATCAGCAGAGGTAGTTCTCATCCCTTATCTTTAAATGAATTTGCCCAGAAAGAGAAGGCTGCATGGAATGACACTTTTTTTCCACTAGTTTGGTGAGAAGAAAATGCCTCCCTTTGCCACTTTACCTGGCCTTCCCCTGACATGTCAGCAGATCTGAGATCTAGATGAAAGGTCTGGAGGAAAGACAAAGGTCTGGGACTTGGGGTAATGTTGTGGAGGTCAAGTCATTTTTCACAGTGTATATCTGAGATGAATATAACAGTACTGTTGGGGGAGAAATGTCCTGCTCATAATTCTCATGAGGCTTAAGTGCTTGAGGTCATGTCCCTGTTACTTTTGTATATCTTTGTACAAAGAACTGTACCTTGTCTTACTGCTTTTTTAATCCCCCATTTTAGTACCCTTTTCCCTTATATGAGGACACTGCTACCTATGTGTGTAATTTGCATGTGTGTATATGCACTCACAAACACATTTTATAGATAAAAAGTCTTGATAAAAACAGTATTGCCATCTGGTCATATATTAGGCTTGATAAGGTTACTTTCAAGGGTTTTTTACAGTGAAGCAGTAGTATTTTTAGGGCTTATGACTGGAATAAAAAATCTGGGAGCTGAAGAATACATCTGCAGTGACCCAATACTGTTCTAATTTTTCTGCTACTCACAGCAGGAATTTTTGTTAGAAATCACCCCTTAAAGTTGATTCAGTGAGATACAGTGCAGTACTACAATTCTCTGGTGAATTACATACATCCTCACTGTGCTACAAAATAAATATTTCACATGGAAAATACTTTCTGAGCAATAACCATCTGGCAGACATGCACTATCCAGAGTGAAGTTAGGGAGAATTTGCTGGTGCCCACAACAGGACAGCAATGATTATACAAAAAATTTCATACTAGAAGTTTATAAATCACTTTAATAGTTGCCGGGTATGCTGTTTGATGTTGTACACTTCTACAACAGAGACATAAAGAAAAAACCCAGTATGTTTGCATTTATTTATCCTATAAGAAGCTTTGAAAGTTATGGTTATGTTGTTAATAAAAATTACTAGATTATGGTATGTGCTGTGTGTGTGCTTGCATATTCATATACAGGTAAGTCTTGAATGTCTTGAGCCACCAGGTGATACTTAGAGGAGCTGATCACAAATAATAGCTCATGAAGCTCTGACACTGTGTAGCTGCACTTGTGAGCATGGAGCACAACTCAGGGTCTGAACTGTATGTCCATGGGCTTCTTGCTCCACAGCACAAGTTAGCCCTTACCTCAGCTGTGTATGGTTAGTGCACTCAGTGGGACATAAGGACAGACCCAAAGGCTTCCTGCTGCTACATGCAGGTTTCTCATGTAAGTGTAATGGCTGTGTTTGAAGTTGGCTTAACCAGATGCTGACACTATCAGGCTGTGTTTGAGAAAAATATGTTTTGACAAACACTAGTGAAAGTTACACAAAGGAACACTGAAGACATAAACCAACGTGGTTCTGGTGGAGCAAAGCATGTGTTCAAGACACTTTTTCAGCATAGTGTCATTGTTGGGTTAAGGTGCTCCAAGATGAAGTTGCCACTGAAAAGGGTGATTATGCCTTGCTCCCAGGTACATGTCCTTGCTACTTCTTTCCTACTGAAACAAGGAATTGTTTGGCAAGTCAGATCAGCTTGTTGATCTGGTTGAAAACTATGCCTTCAAGAAAGAAATACAAGCCTTCAGTAAGATCAGAGGACTGACATGTCTCATGGTTGAGGGATCACTACAACCAGTGCAAGCATGGCAAGTTTGACCAGCTGGATGTCACGGGAGGAGCAGGACTGCTCCTTTTAACACCAATATGGCCTAAGATCAGCTCAGGGTGACACTGAAACCATACCCTCACTTAGGATCCCCTGTTGGTTCAGCAAAGTGTTGCTCCTGTCTCTTGGGGGGATAACAGAGCTCCTGGCAAAAGCAGCTCCTGACTTCTCTCAGGAGGAATCTCTTTTGGAATGCAAAAGTCTTAAGAAGCCACAGGTACAATTTACGCCTCTGCATTTCCTAAGTGAATTGATGTGACTCTCACTAATTGAATGCTTTTTTTCTTTCAGCTACAGCTGGGAACATTTGCAGGCTGGCTCCAAGTCCTCTGAAGGTGCTAGTAGTCTTTATGGAAATTTTAGCTAAACTGGTATAGCTACAGACAGAGTTAAATCCTTATTATTGAGGGAAAATAAATAAGAGAAAATAAACAAACATTAGATCTACCCCCTCCTAGCAGCCCTCGCAGCCTACACCTCCACTTAAAATTATCTTAGCACCTATTTTTGTGGGGCTGGTGTCTTGCTCTGTGATCTCTGCCTACCTGGTCCCAAAGAGTTATTATGGACATGTCTCACATAAAGATTTCTTTGCTTACCCCCTGGTGAAGTAAACACCATCAGACAAAAATAACTCTATCTCTGCCTTGATTGCAGTATGAAGCAGTTTATCTTTGTTCCCTATAGCCAAGCTTGTAGAAAATATTAAATTTCATATTATTACCTTTTCTTTGGGCCTGAAATACCTTGAGAAAGAAGGGTTTTCATGGCCTTCTAATAGTATGCTAATAATAAACTCAGAATAGTTGTCAGAAGTAAACTGATTCATAATCGATATTGCCAGGAAGGCACGCTTAATGCAAAAGAAGTATGTGGGCAGAGGAGTGAAATAAGCCCATTAAAGGAACTAATGTGACCCTCTATATATAGAAGTTAATGGCAATAAATACCAATAAAATAAAATTTATATAGATGATAAAAATGAAATATATGATTCTGGTGGCTGATACGTGATACGTGATTCTTTTTCTTTTCCTTTCTTACATCTCTTCCCTTACCATAAGGTACCTAAATAAGTCCTAGATTGTATGATGGGAATATTCCAGAGAAAAGTCACATGAGAAAAGACTAGAGGCATCTCCACAGAAGGACAAAGCCATTGCACTGCTGAATGTTGTATCCCCTATAGTTTTTATGTCTAATTTAGTAGTGGAATGGAGTTTGTACCCTCAGCTTTCTCTTCAGCACTTGAGATGAGCTATGTGCTAAGGAGTGGGGCTCATAAAGGCCATCATTAGTAAGTTCTTAGTATGGGACTGTATAAATGAGAAATGGGAAGAAACAAGTACCAAGGTTAGTCTGTTCCTTTCAGGTAGGTAGCTTTCTGTCTTTCACTGGACTTCTAAGGAACTGTCTGCCTTTCCTGACTCCTTTTCATAAAACAGCCCTGATGTAAATAAACGTTTCTTTTATTTAAAGAAAAATGGTGAAATTTAAAATTATCCTTTATTCAACCAGCTGTTACCCCTTAGTGTTACAGTACAGTGGTATGATACAGCACATAAATAAATGAAACCCATTCTCTGCTAGTATCAGGAAGACTGGCAATGCTTTAGCAGAAGCATGGGAACTGAAACATCAGTTGGATGGCTCTTGGGAAAGAGGTTGGGGAAGGAAAGGGAAAGCTAAGAAAAGAGAAGAGTGAGTCAAGTAAGTCAGAGGGACAGGGGAGATTGGCAAAGTGATAAGTATCTCTTCTCATTCTCCACTTTTAATCCTAAACTGTCCACAAACCCTCTGTATGTTTCTCAACTCCAGATAATATTCAAATTGAGAGTCAAATTGCATATATCCTAAAATATCATTTTCAAGATGCACCAAAAAAATGAGCCTAAGACAATTTTAATAGACTAAATCCTGGGGGGGGGGGGAAAAAGAAAAGCTTGTATTTTTACTTCGGGGTTTTCAACTATTCTCTGCCGGGTTAGTATATGATGTCTGCCAACAAAAATATCTTTTAAATAACCTCCAGACCTACAAACCTATGAACCAAGTTCTGCAATAAAGTGACTGTAGGCCTCCACTAGTATCAACATGCAAAGGAGTCATGGCCAGCCAGCTGCATAACTCCCCAGGTCAGACCAGGGCTGTGTCCATCCCTCGTACTGTGCTGAGTTCATCAAGTCCTGGACAGTAATGCCTGGCTCTTGCAAGATGTTCTGTCCTCACAAGTTGCAAAGGTACTTTGTAAAATTTTAATCAGTGAGCTCAGTAAGTATTGCCATTCTCATTTTACAGGTGGATAAACAGATGCACAGATGTTAAGTGGTTTATCGAAGGTCTTAGAGGAAGTAGGTGGCAGAGCTGAGAGTGTTAAGTCAGAAGTCTTCAGGAAGACTAACTCTCATGACCTTGATCTAAGTGACACTTTCATTGGAAGGCATCTCATTATTCACATCTGCTTTTTTGTATAATAGAGATATTTATTTCCCATTACAGGAAAGGGGAACTATAAGAAATGGTCAATTACGAGAACAAGGCTAAAATCACCAATAAGACAAGGGAGGATGTTTACTGCTGAGAGGAGTACAGTGTTGAGTAAGTTGGGAGCATGAACATTGTTAGTTCTGACTTCTGCAAACAGACTTTGTTAAACTGGCAACTGTCAATATCTGCTGCATTTCCAGATATGGGCTTAGTTTCCCCAGGGCTGTCTTCCATGCATTCATGTTTTAAACCATATAAACTATGACTTCCTGAAAATAAAAATAGCCTTGTTAAACTTAGACTTTCAATAAACTATGTCAGATTACATGAGGCAGGAAAAGTATTTCTTTGCCTAATAAAAGTTTGCAGCTAGTAACAAGACATTTTAAGACTTAAAATATATGCAATGTCCTGAGTCTCCTCTCATGTTCACCAGTTTAACTCTGAATGGAATGAATTCTACTACTCACCATACTTAACTTTCTTCTCGCACTGAAGCTTTTAACAACAATAAAAGCCCAAACCCTACATCTGAATTCTTCTATCAGACAGAGAAGTGAACAGCAGGACTTCAATCTACATGCAACTTTGTGAACAGTCTCACTGAAAGCAATAGAACTGTTCCCATACAAGGGGATAAAAAGGAAAGAAGAGTCTGTCTTTTTTACTTGTGAGGCAGATTGCTATTCTAGAGATATCCACAGGTCACATTTTTGGTGAAATTGCAGCTCTGGAGGCTCACTGCCAAGTCATGTAGGCAGGGTTTAACTGCTGGGCTACCTGCACTCCCTTCAGAACAGGCACTCGGTGAGGGCAGGCAGTACAAGGTAGAGCACTGTGACAAGCATCGTCAGATACAAGTAGCTTTGCATTTTCAAACATGCTAAATGAATAAGACAACTTGTATGTGTGATGTTTGACATAGGTGTGTGAAAGACTAAGTCTTATTAATGTATTAGAGTTATTGCAATGATGTTTTCAGAGGAAAATTAAAAAGGAAAGCTAAATCCTTCAGAAATCTCCTGAGATCCAAGCATAAGCAAAGTGCTATACCATCTTCCTGAGTTTATCTGCAGGCCTGAATCACAGGGTTTGGAGTGCCTTTTGTCTGTCCGCCACAACATGTGTGTCAAGCGAGTTAGAGAATGTGGGTTTTATTCCCTTTTTGTGGTTAAAAAGGGACCCTTTGCATTGTCAAAGAACAGACATTCATTCAGTCTAGCCCAGTCAAAAGCACAAGTCAAGGACATTATTTCCTTGCTGGAAGAGGACACTGAAGATGGGTCCCCTTCTTCCATAGGTATTTTCACTCATCCCCGTCAGTAGCTCTTTTCCTTTCACTTCTGTATTGCTGCAGGAGATCTATAACTGTTCGTGATTACAAACCCACTTCACCATTGACAGCAGAGCAAAGAGACAACTAGGAAAGATATGTAGGAGAAGCAGCAGCTAAGAACATAGCTTTCTGCAGCACCTTGCTGCCAGCCAGAGGAGAAATTATAGAGCTATGTACAATATTTTCTGCAACAGTTATTTTATCTGGGTTAATAGAAGCATGAAATGAGAGAAAGCCAGCTTGCAGAATTAGCAGCCTTGCAGTATTAGCATCTTGTGGCCATATAAAGACAGCAATCTCTAAAGTTGATTCAGTTGTTTCTCTCCAGATAGCACTATTGGCAATGACTCAAGGATACAAAACGAATTACAGCAGAACCACTGATACAAATGGGAATAAAGAAAAACAATGGGGATGTTTTTAATGAACCACTTGCCCTGTTATAGACAGTTTTCAAAAGTTATTTTTACGATTAGTTTATATTTATACACTGTTATTTGCAAATCTGCTCTTGCTAGTATGTACCAGTGACTCGGTTTGTAAGTCACTTCTCCATTTTTTATGCCCTCATAGGAGTTTGTGGTTGTTGGAGCATCATGAAACTGGTTCTCTCTCTCTGTCAACCATGCATGCATGCACATGTATTTGACGTAAATACTTATTAATTCTCAGTAGAGGATACAACTACAACAATCAAACAGTCCTTAAATGGCCAGGGGCCAACAGTCTGATTTTTGAACAATATGGAAGTGAAACATTCTATGCCCAGCTGTTCTATTTACATCTTTTGTTGTACATCGGTGACTTCAGAAGGCCTAAGTTAATTTTTACGGCACTTCTACATTTTGCAGTCTTTCTGTCACAATAGGTTTATCTGAAACCATGATGTCCCTTCACAATAGATTCAAGGCCCTGGAACTTTTGAGTGAAAAAGAGAAGGAGGAAGAGAATGAGACAAACAAGGAGGAAGACTAAGGTCCACCAAGGCCAGGTCATTCTGGACCAGGTATTAAAACCAGTTCTAAAAAGAACCCCAGAAGAGTCATTGTAGTGGGTGACTCCATTCTGAGGGCTGTCGAAGGCCTCATATGCAGACCAGATGCACTTCATAGGGAAGTCTGCTGCCTCCCTGGGGCCTGTGTCAAGGACCTCACGGCAAAACTCCCCGCTCTAGTGAGACCCAAGAACTACTACCCTCTCCTGGTTTTTCAGGTAGATAACGACGACATTAGCAGGAGAAGGCCTAAAGCAATGAAGAGAGATTTCAGGTCCTTGGGGAAAATGATTAAGGGGTCGGGGGCAAAAATTGTGTTCTCCTCCATCCCTTCAGTTGGGGGGATGGATGAAGAAGAATACGGGAGATCTCAACAGATGAACTTGTGGCTCCAAGACTGGTGTTACCGTCACGGCTTCTGATTGTTCAATCATGGATTGGTATACAGGACGCCAGAATTTTTGGCATCAGATGGATGCACCTGTCCCAGAGGGGAAAAAGGATCTTGGGGCAGGAGGTAGGTGGGCTCATTGAGAGAGCTGTAAACTAGATTTGAAGGGGGAAGGGGGCAAAACATCAGCCCATCTGCAGTGCATGTATACCAATGCACACAGCATGGGTAACAAACAGGAGGAGCCTGAAGCCATGATGAAACAGGAAAATTATGACGTAGTGGCTCTCACAGAAACATGGTGGCATGTCTCCCATGACTGGAGTGTGCCAGTTGATGGCTACAAGCTCTTTAGGAGGGATAGACAAGGAAGGAGAGGTGGTGGGGTGGTGCTGTATGTTAGGGACTGTTATGATTGCTTTGTGTAAAAGTGTAGTGAAGACAGGGTGGAGTGTCTTGGTGTTAGAATCAGGGGGAAGGCCAACAGGGCAGATGTTGTAGTAGGAGTCCACTATACGCCACCCAGCCAGGACAGAGAGGTGGGTGAAATATTCTATAGGCACTTAGGAGAAATCTCACAATCGCTTGCCCTTCTTCTTGTGGGAGACTTTAACTTCCCAGACATCTGCTGGAAATACAACACAGCAGAGCGGGACCAGTCCCGGACATTCCTGGAAAGTGTGGGAGATAACTTCCTGACGCAGCTGGTGAGTAAACCGACCAGAGAAGGTGCCCTGCTGGACCTCCTCTTTGTGAACAGAGAAGGACTGGTGGAAGATGTGGCAGTTGGAGGATGACTAGGGCACAGCGATCATGAAACAATTGAGTTCTCTGTTCTTAGAGAGGCCAGGAGATGGGGCAGCAGAACTGACATCCTGGACTTCCAAAGGGCTGACTTTGTCTTGTTTAGGCACCTGCTTCACAGGATCCTTTGGGAGATGGTCCTGGAGGGTATAGGGGTTCAGGAAGGCACTTAATGGCTCAGGAGCAGGCAGTCCCCAGGTGCTGTAAGAGAAGCCGGCGACAGAAAAGACCACCCTGGCTAAACAGGGAGCTTTGTCTGCAACTCAGGGAGAAAAGGAGAGTTTTCCGCTTTTGGAAGAAGGGGCTAGTGACTCACAATGATTACAAAGATGCTGTGAGGCTATGCAGGGTGGAAATCAGGAGGTCTAAAGCCCAGCTAGAAATTAATCTGGCTTCAGCAGTCAAGGACAAGAAATGTTTCTATAAGTATGTGAGCAGCAAAAGAAAGACCAGGGAGAGCCTCCATCCCCTGCTAGATGCAGTAGGAAACATGTGCTTAATGCCTTCTTTGCCTCAGTTTTAAGTAGAAAGACTAGTTGTATTGAAGGAATCCAACCTTCTCAGCCAGAAGACAGAGACTGGGAGAACGACCCCCCTGCAATCCAGGAGACAGTCAGTGACCTACTGCATCACACAGACACACACAAGTCTATGGGACCAGATGGGATACACCCGAGGGTGCTGAAGGAGCTGGCTGGGGTGCTCGCCAAGCCGCTTTCCATCATTTACCAGCAGTCCTGGCTGACCGGGGAGGTCCTGACAGATTGGAAATTGGCCAATGTGACGTCCATCTATAAGAAGGGTCAGAAGGATGATCCGGGAAATTACAGACCTGTCAACTTGACTTTGGTGCCCGGGAAGCTGATGGAGCAGCTCATCCTGAGTACCAACCCACAACACATGCGGGACAACCAGATGATCAGGCCCAGTCAGCATGGGTTTATGAAAGGCAGGTCCTGCTTGACAAACCTGATCTCCTTCTACGACAGGGCGACCTGCTTATTGGATGAGGGAAAGGCTGTGGATGTTGTCTACCTTGACTTCAGTAAGGACTTTGACACCGTTTCCCACAGCATTCTCCTGGCAAAACTGGCTGCTCGTGGCTTGGATGGGCACACGCTTCGCTGGGTAAAAGTCTGGCTGGATGGCCGGGCCCAAAGAGTTGTGGTGAATGGAGTTAAATCCAGTTGACGGCCGGTCACAAGTGGTGTCCCCCAGGGCTTGGTTTTGGGGCCACTCCTGTTCAACATCTTTATTGATGATCTAGACGAGGGGATCGAGTGCACCCTCAGTAAGTTTGCAGATGACACCAAGTTGGGTGGGAGTGTTGATCTGCTCGAGGGTAGGCAGGCTCTGCAGAGAGATCTGGACAGGCTGGAGCAATGGGCTAAGGCCAACTGGAGGAGTTTCAATAAGGCCAAATGCCGGGTTCTGCACTTTGGCCACAACAACCCCCAGCAGCGCTACAGGCTTGGGGAGGAGTGGCTGGAGAGCTGCCAGTCAGAGAGGGACCTGGGGGTGTTGATTGACAGCCGGCTGAACATGAGCCAGCAGTGTGCCCAGGTGGCCAAGAAGGCCAATGGCATCCTGGTTTGTATCAGAAATAGCGTGGCCAGCAGGGACAGGGAAGTGATCTTCCCCCTGTACTCGGCACTGGTGAGGCCGCACCTCGATTCCTGGGTTCAGTTTTGGGCCCCTCACTACAAAAAGGACATTGAATTGCTCGAGCGTGTCCAGAGAAGGGCAACGAAGCTGGTGAAGGGTCTGGAGCACAGGTCGTACGAGGAGTGGCTGAGGGAACTGGGGTTGTTTAGTCTGGAGAAAAGGAGGCTGAGGGGAGACCTCATCGCCCTCTACAACTCCCTGACAGGAGGTTGCAGAGAGCGGGGGATGAGTCTTTTTAACCAAGTAATAAGTGACAGGACAAGAGGGAATGGCCTCAAGCTGTGCCAGGGCAGGTTTAGACTGGATATTAGGAAGTATTTCTTTACAGAACGGGTTGTTGGGCATTGGAATGGGCTGCCCAGGGAGGTGGTGGAGTCCCCATCCCTGGAGGTGTTTAAGAGTCAGGTCAACATAGCGCTGAGGGATCTGGTGTAGTTGGGAACTGTCAGTGTGGGGTTGATGGTTGGACTGGATGATCTTCAAGGTCTTTTCCAACCTAGACAATTCTGTGGTTCTGTGAAACATAAACAAGTATATATGAATGCAGTTTTCTTTTCTGTATTGACAAATGAGGATCCAGCAGTTATCTTTTTCAAACGAGTAAAATAGAAAATAAATAAATATCATATGTGCAGGGTGGGACTGTAACATGTTCTGAGTATAGGTTGGGAAGCCAACAGTCCCAAATTCTGAGCCAGATTAGAAGCCACTTTCAAACTTCGATGACAAAGATACATATGTAAATGTACACTTAAGCATTATAATAGGGTACACAGTATGTCAGGGCTACTTAGAACAGACAGAAAGCCTAACACACTCCAACCAAGTTTTTTCCATGGGTTGCTACAATCAGCTGTGTGAAATAGTTCAGAAAGACAGTTTCTACACAAGCAAGTAGCATGGTGCAACAACAGCAGTGCAGTAGAGCAAAGCACTCAGTGCAGAGGTCTACAGTACTCATGTCTACACTACACACGTTCTGGAGGTTTTGGAAGACAAATGCAGGTGTGAACAAATTGAAAATTCCTGAATCCTCAGTACTTTAAAGGAAAAAATATTATAAGCAAAAGAGACAATTGGAAAAAAGAAACTGCTGCAAAATGTGCCTGTGGCCAAATTTTCTTTTTTTTTTTTTTTTTTCCTTTGGATTATAGTTCTGTATGAACTGAGCAGCAGCAAAGACATTTTTTTCAGCATCAATCTGGGTTGAAACAAACCATTTTGATAAAAACCTGGGGAGAAAGTTTTGTATTTCAGTGGGTAGCCTGGAACCATCAGAGTGGTACCAAGACCTCCCAACTTGGTCATTTAACCATCCTCACCTCCTCCTTCATGATAGCTTCTTACTTTTGCTTGTTCCATCATGTTCTTCATCTTGACTGTGGGCTCCTCAAGGCAGGATCTATTTCTACATATGTGAGAACTCTCTTGTTCTGGTTTTAAATATGACATAGTGGGGTTTTGGATGCTGCCCCAAGTTAAACAGTAAACAACAACAAAATTAACAATAATGATATTTAATATCCTGAGCTTCCATTACATTTCTAGACTGCTCCTGCTCCCTGTTTTCAAAGCAGTTGACCACCTTGGGAAGTGAATGAATACATAGCCATTTCCTGCTTCTGTAGGTTCAATTTGTTGTGCTTGTAAAAATTGTATATGCAGTGGTCATATATGGGTGAACTCCCAATGGACAGAAGAGCCAGAGAAACTGGTATCTTATTCATTAGTTATAAATTTGAACTGAAATTTGACAGTTGTGAGATTTTCTAACATTAGTATGGGACAAATAGGCTGTGTCTGCACTATGGGATAGTGTGCTTTGTGGCACATCCCATGTTCTGGTCCACCAACATGCTGAACATAGGACCTGCTGCAGCACACTGCAAGTCCTCAACAGGCTGCTAATCCTGGTTAGCTCTGTATAAGAAGCAAGGTACAGCCAGGAACAAGAGGCAGGTACAGTGTGTTCCCATATCCCTGGCTGTATCCCAGCTCTATCGTGGCATAAGTGTGCACTCCTAGACTGAGTCACTGGAAAGACAATCACAACCCAATTAATAATAAAAAGCAAAATGCATGTAACTGGTGGTGGCAGGTAAACATGAAATTCTCAGAAAAGCTGAGGCACTTTCTGAATCAGAATCTGGCCAGTTCCTGGGTTATAAATTTGTGTGTGTGGAAGAACTGTTTGATACAGAGTGAGTTTTGGGGAGGGAAGGAGGAATTTTATAGGTTCAAGAGGAGGGTTTAGGTTTTGTGTGTGTGTGTGTTTGTGTGTTCAAGTCTCATTTGAGAGACTTAGGAGGAGGAAATTTATAAAGGAAGACCAGAGCATATTTAATTGTTCTGTTCCTACACTAGATTGTCTGGGCATAATAAATGGAACATGAGCCCCATGTCTCTAATTTGATACTTTGAAAGTCCCTCATCTTCTTTCTGCCCAAGGCAGACATCTGTTCTCCTATTAAAGTTCCTCTAAAACTAACTAAGCTTAATCCAGCTTCCATTGAAGTCAGTGGGAATTTTTAAACTGATTTCACTGAGAACAGAAATAGGCCTCTAGGGTACATCCTTGCATTATTATTTATTTCTTTTTTTGTCATATTATGTCACCATAAGTACCCCTGCATTCTTGAAGAAGTGGCATGGGAGATAGGTAAAGAGTTTTATTTTTCAGGAAATAACTTATCTTTTTCCAAATCTAGAATGTTTGGGGGAAAAAACCTGGAAGATCACTCCAAATCTGTCCCATGACCCAAACGAGTTAGTGCATTTTTTTGTTTAACCCCCCATTAATATGCCTACATATTAAACCCAGTTTGCTACTGTGAATATCTTACAGATAAAGTATCTTGCAATACCAAGACGTAAACTTTTGCTAGAGGCTACCAAAATTTTTTTGTCAAAAATTTCCAACCATTCCTGAGTGGTGGAAGTCTGCTGGTGCAACACTACAGGGAAAGCTCTGACAGCTATGTGGAACAGGTTTGAGCAGCATTGACTGCCAGCAACAAGTCTTTGCTGTTTTTTCCACTTGTTCTCAACATTATTGAAGCTGTCCTAGCACTGGCAATGTGCAGGTTAAAAAATACCTTTAAACAAAATCTTAGTGCTTGAGTGGATTTAAGTTGCTTTTAAACATGATCCCACATTGCATGGGTAAATTATTCTAGCTATTTCCAGCAAGATTTTGGTTTAAGCCCAGATCTGGCTATCAGTGCTTGAAGTGCCTTAGGGATAGGGCCTCGAAATAGAACTACTATATATAACCAGACAGTGGCAAAACTGTAAACATCTGGGCGAGTCATGAAGCAGAATGTCGTTCCCAGTCCTCCACACATCAAAACAAGTCACTTGCTTTTGGTGTCCGGCAGACCCTCCTCTATCCAATAAATGTACTGAAATAAAGCCCGTAACAACAGCCTGGGTGATACACTGATGTTACTCCCCTGTTTTGAATTCCTTGCTCCCTGCATAGGGCAATGCAGTGTGTTACAACCAGGATGTCTCAGCTGGTTCTGGTTTTGTCACGCAGGTGGGCCACATATGGTCTAGTGAAACAAATGGTGGTTAACCTGTTTCCAAATGTGTATTTGGACCAACAGGGCTAAAAATACAGGAACCAAAAGGGAGCAATCACGTGGTGAACACTAAGCACCAAAGAACATACCGACTTTTTAAAATTAAACATCCTTATATCCTCCAGAGCACAGTCCTATTTAGGTATCATTGCCATGCACAGCTCAGCTGTGGGTTGTTTGAGGAGAAGACCCTTTACAGCTTCAGTGAGTTATACAGCATATAAATACTTGGAATGTTTTCCTAAGTATATAAATGGGTGGGACATTTTATATAGTTGTTCCCTGCTGCTATTGTTCACGTTTTAATATAACTTTTTAAAAATATTTTTTATTTATTCCCACTGTAATCAGTCTCTTTATCACTGATCTTCAAAGTGGAAAACAATTTATCAACATTTTGCTTGAACTATTCTGGGGATGTTAAAAAAGTAACAGTTATATTATTTAGCAAGGGGTAGTCTGTCAAACTCCTGAACCTGGTCTGGTAGCATACTTGCTTTGTTTATGAATAGTACCTACACTAGTGTGCTTTGTTTACAGAATGAACTGTTCTGGAATGAATAGCTGAAATCTACTCAGGAACAATAAAAGTGCTATTGCTTTTTAATAAGAGATGTTGCTGAAGTTGCTGTAAATTTCAATGGGAGTCCAATGTCTGGAGCACCTCCAAGATCTGGCTTCTAATTTGGAACCTGAATTACGTTTAGTATCCATTTAAAGCCTAGATTGTTTTTAAGCTTGTCCACCCAGTTTTATTGTGCAGTGCCTGCTTTTTCTTTGCAATTACTCAGAATCCACCAAACTACTAAAATTGCAGTACATGGGTATGCTAATTAGCAGCAGCTGAATGCTTCTATTTACAGGGAAAATCAGGTGTGCATTCCTGCAATTTTTCACAAAAACTTACTTGTATGAATTAGTGTGGTTGTTTTATTACTTTCACCTCAAATATTTTCTTTAAACAGTTCCATTACATGGTCTCGGTAAGACCTGGGCACAAGTGGTGAATTCTGAATGGCCCAAGATTTCTCTGAATGATTACAAGGGAAGATGTTTCTATGCACTGCAATCGCCTCCTGCTGTCCTACAAAAAAAGGAGGTTCCAGCAATACATGAAATACAACACAGAGCAATAAACCTTAGATAAAACTACTTTCAGTGCTATTCAAAGTGCTGGTTATCATCATAAAGACTCACTGGACAGAGGCCTGATACAAATGCCACTGCAGTGGGAAAGAAGCTGTGGCCATCTCACCCTTCTTACTCTAGTGTCAACCTAGTGCATTGCTCCTGCTGCTGTCTGCCAGGTAAAACTCTGAAGGCACAGCAGCAAGCTCCTTTCACTGAGGGCTAACACCTCTGAAGCCCACTTCTGACACTGCTCAGAAAGCCATATGTGATAATCTTTTAATTTGCAACTTAACAATGAATTCATACAAATGAACTTTTTTTTTGTTTTGCAACACAACTTCCAAGGCATTAAATTCCCTTATTATAGAAATATAAGTATATTTACTTTTGTCTTTGGATATAGCAGGAATAGCAGGATTGTATTTAATTCAGGTTAGATATCCCAATGATCTGATATGTTAAACAGCAATGTTGCTGCAGAGAGCTCAACTGTTACATCTGAGGAAAGCTGTCCATGTTTCGCATGGTTTAATGAGGAAAGGAAATAAGATTAAATATAGAATAGAAAAGGGAAAGAAAATAGTTGGTTAAATGCTGCTTTCTCAATTTTGTGCTATAGGGGAGAAAAAGCCAGAGAAGACATAGAGTTTCAGAGAATATTTGGATTTACAGTGTGATTAACTGGAAGAACTGATTGCCGCCATATATTGCTAAAGGTATAAAACTGGAAAAAATGTACTCTGGCTGCTTATGGCAACTATGATTTTCATCATGTAAATTAAGTAATTGGATAGTCCCATTTTCAAGGCCAATTCTCGCAAATACATAAATGTGAAAATTTGAGATTTCTCTAAAGCTGTTTTCCTGTTACCCTATTTACTGTCTTTTTCAGTTTTGTGCTAGAGTTTCTCTTTTTACGTGTCTGTGTAAGTAACGTTTTTCTTACCTTAGTTCAAGTTGTGCATGCTGTGTATGTCTGTGTGTTTGTCATAAAAAGGTAAGGTCCCAGCTTTGTAAGTCCCTGTGCGTTTCATCAAAAGAGGTAACCCAAGAGATAAGAGAAACCCTGCCCAGGAGATGGAGAACTACAGAATGTTATGTTCCTTTATTAGACTGTGGAGAAATTGCACAGTAGAGGCTTTGTGAATGTCTCCACTGCAAGAAAAACTTTGGTCATTTAACTTTTCATGAGACACCAGGGAATCCATCACAGGATAGAAACTCTAAAAACCTAGAATTTATGGGTTCCAGCATTCATGGAATGTCATACAATTCTCTTACTGTTGGTGCATCTTATTCATATTTCAACCTATATGCATACCTTTGTCCTTTTCTTTTGTAGTTTTTGCACAGATTGAGATTTCACTTCCCTTTGAAAATCTGAGACTAGCATTCAGAATGGATGTTACCATTCATTTACACTTCAGGAAAATATTCTCCTACTAAGTACTATGGGCAACATCCTCATGATTTGTAGCCCATTGTCAACATTATTTGCTACATCAGTGGGCTTGTTCCATTCAGGAATAAAAAGGCAGGTGTTTGGGCCCAGCTGTGTGCAGACCATGCACCCATGGTCTGACAGTGCAGCTGGGTGTGCAAAACTTCACCCTGCCCAATAATGAATCAGTGAGGCTTCATTGTGTCGCGATTTAAAAACTATGTAACGTCACACACGCACTTTCTGTGGCATGGATGGCATTTGAGTTCAATTTTTGAGTCAGCTTCATATATAACATGCCTCTGGCTTGACCTGGGAGTTTTCTGAAATTCTCCGAACTCTGCTAGCAGTTAGTGTCATTCCTGTCCTAGGAAAAGCTCGGCATATTTTTCCTAGCACATCTCCTAGTTCTGTTGTGAGCCCCACCTCTTTTGATGACTACTATGGACACAAAATAAACACCAGTAATTAATGATAATACTGTCTGAAATCCTAGTTGCAAGTTCAAAGACCATATGCTTCAGGGCATATAGTCACTGTTCAGATGTTGAGGGCGGTTATTTTTTTCTCATGAATATGAATATTCTGCTTAAAACAAATATCATCAATTTTTTTGTGGCCTAGGACTGAAAGCAATTCCAAATTAATCTAGCAGGTTGGCAAGAGATCAAAAATACCAACAATATATGAGTTGATGCAACATACTGCCAGTTACATAAACAAGGAAGGCATTGTAATGGAGTGGCTGATGGCACAGCCAAATACTGCTGCAAGCAGACTTTTAGGACTACCTGTCCATCAGCTAAGTAAGATTCCATTCACTTGCTTAAAATTAAATAATGAAATATTTACTATTTCACAATATAGTACACACTGTACAGTGTAGGGTTAAAAAAAAAAAAAAAAAAAGGCAATGGAAAAGATACACTGAAATTTATAAGGTGTAACTGAATATAAAAGCTTCTGGTATCAAGAAAAAAGACCCAGACACAGAAAGCACTGTGTTAGGAAGCTGAGCATGCAAGCTAAAAAACTGGTCTCACTGAAGACAGTGGCATGTCTTCCACTAAGTCATTCAAGTTCTGAGGTCAGCATGAGATCTGGGTACTTCCCTGTGTTTAGGAACCAAGAGAACATTTCATGGAGAGGACAGAATTCACCTTAGAAGCACAAAATACCCCTGATACTGGACGCAGAATCCTGTTGTATTTTTTTTAAGTCCGAATTATTCTGAAAGTATTAAGAATGGTGGTTTCCTTTTTGTGTTCCTTTATTTGGGGTGGGGGTGTGCAAAATAGGTTTGAACAGCTTAAAGTAAGAAAAACAATGGGGATTTTTATTGTTACCAGATTAAGAGTTCCTCATTGAACTCTAAATTGAACTGGTTCTGCTGCAGGGACAGGCAGGAGCAATGTCAGCTTTCAAAGTGCTGGCTGGATGCTAAGGAGGATGATTGTAAACAGTTCAGAGACCTAAAAAGTCACTTACCCACAGCTCCTGTTGACTTCAGAGGACTTTTCCCCAGATGAATAAAAGCTTCCTAGGAAAATACTTGAACCAGCCAGGACACAAATGAGATAAGTCTGTAAAGCTCTCCATGCCATTAGCAAGGCACCTAGGAATATTAACAGCAATGGTGAGAAAAATTAGATGTCACAGAAGATTCCAGGGGGTTTCCCCCCATTCACGGAACATTCTACCCAGTTTCATAGTAGCATGTTGCAAAGCCTGTAAAATGCAAAGGCTGCTTTTTACAGTGCCTCATGGAATGCCCCTGATCTCTGGTAAAACCAATAGAACTATATTTTCATAAACAGGAAAACAAGTTAATTCCTAGAGCTTCTGAAATAATAATTGATTTTAAAAATGTAGAATTATTTATTATTTGTATCACAATAGCAAGTACAGAAGCCAAACAAATTGCAAGTTGCTTAATACCGGGCAATGTGCAAACCCGGCACAGAAATACACAACCTAAACAGACCAGACAGCCAGAGGGTGAGAGAGGAAACAGAGATGCAGGTTAAATAATTCCGATTTTACAATGCCACATACATGTACAGAATGAAAACTAAGGGAAGTTATAGAAAATATATTAGAAACCTAATTAGCAACACTGGTTCCTGCAAGTGTAAAAAACACTATTGTTTGTGGGGTTGCATTTCTGTCAGAAAAAAAGGATGATGAATGAAGGTATCAGAGATTTCACTGCAGGCTCAAGATGAAGCAACTGTATCACTGCAGCTATTTAGCAAAGTTCCTTTCTGATAGAAACAGTACTGTTATCTGAGAAAATCCCTTTGGATTTTCACTTGGTGAGCTTTTGTTCAAGGATCTTCTTTTTATTGTGCAAAAAATCTCTGAGCTACTCTGCCAAGTTCAGGTCTTTACGTGTTGAATGAGAAGAGACTGAGTCAAGAGGACACACATTCTTTTCCATTCTCACTGCACTTTCTTGGTGAGTGGTAAATCTGCCTCACGATACTTGGTGAAAGACCACCTCAGCTTGTGTTTCAGATCTCTGGATCTAATTCAGAAAAAGACATATGCTACCTATAAAACCATAAGGAAGCAGGCATGGTGCATCAGCTTCCACATGGGCAGTTATCAGGCCATGCTTGTATCCAAAACACATGCAGATTCAGAGGGTTTGCTGGGACTTCCAAGTGAAACTTCTGGAAATAGATTTTCCTGGAAAATTTTTTCTGTAAGAAGTTTTTCCCTTACCCAGACTCATTCACAGGGAAGAACCATTTACAGAAAACACTGGAAGGTGATTATCCCCAGTAGCGTCCTCTTTTAGCAGCAGAGAAGACAGGTAAGAAGCTAGCCTTTCTTCTCCACCCCCAACACCCCCACTCATTTGGCTAAGTTCATCTTAATGTTAGTGGTTATGACTGGACTCACCTTCAGTGTTGGTCATGAACAGAACCTTGCAACCAACCGAACAAGCAGATCATAACACGTTGCCTCTTGCTATCTGAGCCACATTAACAGACCATGTTCCCGGTTCCTTGCCTGTGGCAACTGCAAAACAAAACACATTTGACTAGGCTGCCATCATGAAGGTACACAGCTGCCACAGGTAAGGAATGCAGGTATGGTCAGCCAATGCAGCTCAGTGAATAGCTACTTTAATCACTTGTAATTGCTGGTCCACACCTTCACTGACTTGTTTATAGCTACTAGAAATAGAGCAATTCTGTGGTGTTTACAAGTGTTATACCCACACACTGCTATTTAGTCACAGCTAGCATATTGATTTTATCGTTCATTTAAAAAAGGGAACAACACATTGTTAAATTTGGAATTATAAAGTAATTTTTCCATTTTAAAAAGCAATCTTTTTTTTTTTTTTTTTTTTTTTTTTTCCCACAGACACCATCAAAGCCAGAAATGATGGATTTCTATTTGTTGTGTTTGGTATGCTAACTAGCAAGCACTCTGGCCCACAGGGTCTGAAGAATGTCACTTATCATCAAAGGTTCATATAAATATTGAGTTATTTCTGCCTGACCATTTTTTCGTGCTTTGCCATGAGGGCCTGAGGACAGCAAGAGAGGAAAAAGTTTTTGAAAGATAAAGTTCTTGCTTAGCTTTGGATATGGAAGAAGTAATTAGTAAAAGTAGTCGGTAATATGGGCAAGACTGTCACTGGGGAAAGGAATCAGGAGAATGGTCAGTATTTAGTCAGGACACAAGAGAGATACTTGGAAAGTGGTAAAGGCAGTGTGACTGTGCTTTTCAGGAACTGTAATAAAGCAGAGCACAAACTTTTGGTCAGAGCACATTTGATGAACTCAGTTCAATCTATTGAAGGTTTAATTGCATTTATTTGCAAGCAGGGCTGGCTCTATACACAGTTTGTTCCCACACACAACATGATTAGTACTTTGTTAGCAACTGTGGCAGCTGAATACATACCGTTGCTGCCAGAAGCAGCCTGGCACATGACTATCTCCTGACAAATATTTGGCACATGCTTTCACAATGTAGATGAATCTCCTGACTTTGCTGCCGGACCTGCTTTGGAGAGGTTGGCTTCTTACAGGTTTATGCTACTGGGCTACAGAATGTGCCTTTGGGCACTCTAGTGTCTGTTGAGACACGTGGCAGGGGAGACGCCCAAAACTCTGAAGATGTATTAGAACCGTCTAACAGAGATGACTGTGGAGGTATGCACTTGACACATCTTTGTCCCTTGACAGGAATTGTTGTGGGAACAGTTCAAACTGTGTGTTACCACAGGGTCTGATGACAATGCCACAACTCTTTAGAATACAGTGGTACTCATAATGTGGACAGTCCTTGATGGGAATCATTAATGTGTTAGCAACTTTGGCCTAAGATTACTGCGATGTTCCAGTGATTCACCTGCTCCTGCATGAAATTTGGCCAATAAAAGACTTACATCACATGTCTTAAGTGAACAGTATTGAAGCAACATGTTGCATTGTGTTCCCCTTCTTTGTTTGTATACTTACCAAACCAGGATAATGTTTCTGCAGAAGCTTTCTGTGTAAATATGCCTACTTGCAACATTTCCATTTAAGTACACTTTTTTTGCATGAGCTCAACAGAATTTCTGTTAGTGTGTCTTCTTCGATATTGCTTTGCTCCTTCTCTCAAGAATTTTTCAGGAGTGGACTCCTGAGAAACAGAGTTTGAGAAAGAAAATGAACTTGTCGTTAGACTGACTGGATCTGCACCCAAACTCTGGATTAAGTTTGTGGGTTTACCACATACTATATGTATGACCTGAGGCAATCGATACTGCTGCTTTATGCTGCAACTTCTCATGTTGAAAGTGAAGATCATAATACTTTCTCTACATCACAGGGTTCTTGTGAAGTAAAGTCCATTAACAGTAATGAGAAGCTTAAGCAGAATGGAAGCAACCATTGCAGATGTTCTTTGCAGGCATCACATAAGGGTGTTCATCATCTAAACACATGCAGCTGAAACACCACTGGCAGGGGACTGGGCTGGGACCGGTTTTCAGTGCCCCTGTCTGTGCAAGGGGAGATCAGTGGCTGGGCATGTCTGATGCAGACACTCCTCACGCCATGTCCTTCTGAAGGCAGATTAGAGATAACCACATCTGGTACCTCAGTGGGCACAAATAAAGACCTCTCAGAAAAACATCCAAAACCTTAAAAGAAGAGTCTGGAAAAATAATAAAACCCAACCATGTTGTCAGTTGATGCAGGTCTTATTAACGACAAGTAATCTATATTGTCAGTAACCGTATATGTAAGGGATTCATACAGACTAAAATCAGACATCAAAAGCTCTTGAATTCTTTTTTTATATGCTTGATATCCTTTCAGCCTGTTTTATAACAGTTTGCAGATTTAGGTATAGAACAGGAAATTTTCCACTCTATAATTGGTCTCTTCAGTCTCTTTCCCTGTGATACCGTCTAAACTCAGCTTACTGGCAACTCATTAGCACTGCCACATTTTCCATTTTAACCCATGCCGCTGAACCACGGATGATGTGCAAAACCAGGGCAAGTAGCACACAGGTGAGCTGGAGGAGGATGGCGGCCTGTCTCTATGTGGAGAACTGCAGCTCAACAGCACTGAGGTGTCACAGGGTAGTGCTGCCAGCTGTACTTTGCCACCCATAGAGGAACTCCTGATCTTCCATGTTCTCGTGTTTCATATTTGAGTGAATCATGTGTGCCACCTTTAGCTTTTTTTCCTCCATTTTTCTTTTTTAAAGACAATACATGGTCCTGTGGAATGGAGAGAGCTCTCTTCAAGAGTCGCAGTGATGTCATACCTATTTTGAATCAGTAAGTCAAGTTTCAGGTGTGGAACACCCATGACGAGCCAACACCTCTCTGCAAGGTCAGGTTCCTATTGCTGTCATGGATTTAGGTGACTGTCAGGGTGGGACGTTGGATGGGGAAGTTTACCAACGCACTGAGGGGGTTTGCTGCTGTCAAGAGTGGAGGGTCAGAGCCTGAGCCCCTTCTCTTCCCCTGGAGGTCCAACCCCAACCACACCAGCTTTAGTGATCTGCTTTTCGCACCTCCTGAAGGCCTCTGCAATGCCAGCACAAAATTCTGGACAGCCGGCCAACGAACGGTCAGCCGTTAGCGCTCACCGCCGCGGGGGCGCAGGCAGGTAAAGCCTCTGAGGAGGTGAGGTGACCCCGCCGGCCTCGGAGGGCTCTGGAGCGCTGGCTTGGCCCGGCTCCGGACAGGGAGAGCCCGTCCCGCGGACCAGCCTGGGCCCGATCTCCCGCTGGGGTGCGCAGTGAGGCCGGCGGCCGCTCCAAGACACGGCCCGCCCCGCTCCCCCGCGGCAGCCCCAGGGCCCGCCCCGCTCCCTACGGGCACCGCCACGCCCGGGCGGTCGGAGTGGAGCGGGGCGGGGCGGGGCGGGGCGGGGCGGGCAGGGGGCGCGGCGGCCCCTGACGGCGGTTTGAACGCGCGGCGGCGGCGGAGGAGGAGCAGGAGGGACATCGACAGGGCTGACGGGCAGCGGCAGCCGTTCTTGCCGCCGCCCGGCCTCCTTTGTCCCCTCCCCTCGCCGGCGCGCCCAGCCCAGCCGGCAGCGCGGAGCGGAGCGGGCCGCCCTGGGGATTCCCTCCCCGCGCCGCCGAGGTCGCCACCTTCACCGCCCGACCCCGCCTCGGACCCTGCCGGCTGGGCTCCCGGGAGCCGGCCGGCAGCGCGGGAGGGAGCCTGCGCCGCGCCCGCCCGCTGCATGTGACCGCCGGGCGGCAGCGGCCTCCACCGCGGATCTCGTCTGCGTCCTCCTCCGCCCGCAGCGCGGCGGGGAGGGGGCGCGGGGCGCCCGGCAGCGGGGCACGGAGGTGCCGGGGCGCGGCGGGCAGACAAAGGAGCGGGCGCCGCCGTGGGCAGCGGTGAGTGTCGGGGGCAAGGGGTGCGGGGCTGCCCGCACTCGCCGCCCTTCTTCCCCGGCGCGCCCGCGGGGCAGGTACCTGCCGGCGGGGCTGGGGCTGCGGGCTCAGGCGGGGTTCAGGGGCTGGGGCCGCGGCCGGCGGAGGCGGCGGGGCGGGGGCTGCCCCTCCGCCGCCGCCGCCTGAGACCGCCGGTGTTTTCCGCACCGCCGACCCGGCGGCCGGAGAGTGGCGAGCGGGGTGCCCGGGGGCGGCGGGGACCGGGGCTGGGCCGGAGGGGGTGATGCGGTGGGAGCCCCCGGCCCCGCCGCGGGAGCGGGCAGCGGATCCGGTCGGTGCCGCAGGGGCGGCGAGCGATGCTCAGCGGTAATCCTGCCTGACACCCGGACAAAAGGGAGCAAGCGACAGATTTTCTAGTGGGCGACAGAAAAAAGATGAAGAGGGTTTATTTTATTTTTTTTGCCCCTCTCCTTGGCAGAGCGTGTGGCGGGAGGGCAGGTGCTGCTGTGAGCAGGTGGGTGGGCGGCGGGACCTGGGCTCGGTCTGTGTCGGGCACTGGGCGTGGTGGCGTGCCGAGGATGCATCCCTGAAATATAAAAGCAATGTTGAAAGGTGTAGTAGAACACTGAATTTTTTGTAGGGTGAAAGGGACTATTGCAGACGAAATTGTAGGAAGTGATCAAGCAAATGAACTAAGTAGCGGTTCAGATAAGCAATGAGATGATTTACTGTATAAATTTTGGTATGTATATAAATTTAATTGTGTGTCAATAGTTGCATCGGTGCTCTTTTAAATTTAATTTCTTCCATTCGCTTGGGTGAGAAACTAGAATCTGTATACAGCTGTCCGGATGTAGAAAACTGTTTTGCTAATGGGTGATACTTACTACATGCTTTCTGCTTTGAGGAAAGGCTGGTATCCTTTCCACAGCAGATAATCAGTTATTCCATGTTCAGGGAACTTCTTGGTGAAGTTTCTGCATATCTAGACCAAAGTTGTGTAGATCAGAAATTACAGTGTACAGTCTATAAAACATTATAATGCATTTGTACACCAGAAGAATGATGACCTCTGAAATTGTTGTTAGGTGTAGTTTCTCCAGAAATGTTACAGCTGTGTCATACATCATTTTTTATTTAAAGGCTGTTTTGCTGAAAAATAATTGACAACTTATGCTGTCATATAACCAGACAATATAAATTATTTTGAAGCTTGCTAGTAATTCTGACCTTACGAGGGTGTCAGAAGTTCAGTTGTGGCTTGCACTGTGGTGGTCTGTGGGAGGCCTTGTGGACATGGTGGCTGGTCACGGTAGCGAGAAGACAAGTGTTTTGAACATCCCATTATAGTTTCTGATGTCAAAAAAATGAGTTGTTTTAGAAACAGGAAGAGGATAAGAGAAATTGAGTGTGTGTTCCAAGTGGCTAAATATTTTACTGTGACTTTTTTTACCTAGACATCGGAGCTTTCATTGCAGTGATAAAACATTAAAGCAGTGTCAAGAAATCAGATCATGTCCTATGGAGGCATTACAGTAAACAAGAAGTGTTAAATATCTTATTTCATATTCTTTCCCAACAAGAAGTGTAACTGACACTCTCTTACATTTCTAGAAGGAGTAATGGTTTGTGGTGGTGAAATAACGTTAATCAGTGGTTGCTGCTGTAATTTATTGTCCACTGGGGAGGAGTCTGTGTAACACCTGGTAACTTGAGCAAAACTTGCACAAACTCTTAAGATATTTGTGCCAGACCTTTTGACCCTCAAAGGTGGGGTGTGGAGGGGTTTCTTTTTTTGCCTCTTCCATTAGGATTTCTTGCTAGAATTACAATACACTTATTAGAAAAATACATTTTCTTTATTGACCTATGAATTACAAGGAAAACATATTTCATTCTATGGTATATGACTGAGGTGGCAGTTTCTTGAAGTTAAATAATTTTTTTCAAACCGTTAAGAACAGTGTTAAGATGTTTGCTTTGCTTAATGTGATTTATAGACCAACCTTTAGGCATGAAGCATAATGTAGAATTAAGTTACTCAATAACGTAAAAAAAAAAAAAAAAAAAGGTACTTCCTGGAGGTACCTCTCTTGTAAGTCTGTCTGTTTGTTTGATTTTTTTGGTGACCTTAGCTTGTTGTGGAGTGGCAAATTATATGTAAGCATAGGATACCCTATTGCTAAAGGAAATCTCTTGCCAGGCTGTTTTGCAAACTCTGTCATGATTCATGTTAGCAATTTGTGCAGAAACCCACTGGGTTCTGAGCAGTGTCACTAAGTAATTGTGTAGAACTAAAACATGACTAACTTTCAGGTACTTCTGAGTGATACTTTGACTCTTCAAATTATCTTTCAGCAACTTAGTTGCAACTCTTGATTACACTGGACAACCTGAGTCCAGGAACTGAACTGCAATTTATCATCAAACTCATTACTGCAACACATGTTTTTACTAGATATGGTTCTAGTTAATATTAAAGACTGCCACCTTCTGTAAACGTGTCTGAATGACCCAGTTATCTTTGGTCACCACCTTACTTCTGGGTATCTGTTTCTTGCTGTACACCTCTCTGTGTGCTCAGAGAAAATGGGTGAAGACTGGTGTGGCCCTTCATAGAGCCTTGCTGTGTCGTATTCATTAAAATGTGTTTGCTAGCAACTACTGTATCTGTTTAATATTGGTCTTCTTGTGTCTCCTAATCTTAATATTGGCCTGTAAAGCAAATAACTGAGTTTTAAAAGAACTGAGGGTGTTGTGAAAGTGTTAATCACTGTTCTGATACCTTAAAAGTCAGAGAAATGCTTTCTCATATGTGCTGAAGGATTGTGGGGAATTGGCTGCTGTTTACAGCACAAATGTAGCTGGTACATGTATCCCTGTCTTCTAATGCAACTTTATCAATTCTTATACTTAGCAGGGTTAACATGAAGGAGTCTTTTTAATATTATAGCGATTTGCTGTATTACTGTTTTGTTAAAAGTACCGAAACTAAGTATATATGATGATGACTGTACAACTAAATTATTTTTTTCAAGAACAAATTTTTGAACAGACTAGATGAAGATGCATTAGAAAAGCAAGGACATGGTGTTTCTTCCTGTAGCCAAGCCTGGGGGGAAAATAAAGTGGGGAGGGGGAGGAGGAATGCTTTTCTGAAGGATGCTGATCCTGAGGTGGGTGGGTTGGATTCCTTTTTGTTTAAAAAAAGAAAGTAAATCTGAAGAGAGGCTTTCAAGTATTCACATTCACTTAAAGGTTTCAGGATATTTTGATGAAGCACCTCTGTCTTGGGTGATTAAGTGTCTCTTGTTTTATTGGATGACTAGTGATGATGTCGAGAAATAGTGACCAATTCAAGGAACAAGCAACCTGAAACAAATGAAAGTGGGTAGGAGAGCAGTCAAACAGCTGCATTGAACATGTTGAAGCAGGGGCTTCATGTAAAGAGCAGATTGAAGAGGAAGTTTAGCAGTGAGAAAGCTGGCTGTTAACAAAGAGAATGTAGGAAATTTAGGCTGGTGAGTGTCTTGTTGAGAGGATCTGTTCTCAGTGCCGGTTGCATAGCTGGGTAACTGCATGAGGGCCCCTCTGGTCTCTTTCTAGCTCAGAGTTTTGTGTGTGGTTAGAAGTGGATGTGTGAGATGCAACTACTAGTCCAAGGGTACTTCTCCTCAACTCCAAGAGGAAGAGGAGCTCTCTTGACTGTAATGAAGGCACAGTTAAGGGAGTACAGACCTACTCAGAGCACTCTTCCATCTCCTTTGTCAGTGTCACATTAACAGAAGGGTTTAAGAGGGAGGTGTAAAGAGGAAGACAGGAGGTATCAATGCAATCATCAGCAGGTTTTGCAGACTTCTTCCTGGAAACATGACTATACAGTATTAGCTTCCTCTTGCAATTTAGTTAGCTTTTTGTCCAATCAGATTGGTAATATTTGTCATGAGATGTCAGAGAGAGAACTGATACCTTCTCTCTGCGTGTGCACTAGAGCATCAGAGTGGTACATGGGAGAAAGCAAGCTGCTGACAGTTGCATTGCCTGAAGAGCTAGGAACTGCTGATCAGCTTGCTTCAAAGTTATGGCTAAGGTATATTCAACAAACAACTGAAATGGATCTCTGTGGGTTATGTTCAATGGATGGCTTGCTTATTTGGCTGATGTTGAAAGTATGGTTCACAGTATAAGGCAACATCTTGTAATGTCATAGGTCTATTGGGTTGCAGTTACCTGAGCACTTGATCTGATACTGTGGTTATGAGAAAACTGTCAGCTCAGTCCTTCACGGGACAGAGTTTGAATCCTCTCCCCACCATACATAAATTGTAGCAGAAGTGTCATGGCCCATGATGGGGTTTGTTTGTACTGCATAAACCATTGCCTCCACTGCCTCTACATTAAAGGAGAGATGATGCAGCGGAAATTGCAATTCATCATTAGCATAGTAAAGGAGAAACTTTCATCTAAGTGATAAAAGGCTCCTAATGCTGGGAGAAGGTTACACATGGTGATGACTGCTCCAATCCAATAATTCTTCACAGAAAAACAGTTACAGTACTTGCAGTTGCACCTCAGGCAAGCAGGGATAAAATATTGTAAGTATGTCTAACCATTTAGGCTAAAACAGATAGCTATTTGTTTTATCAGTATATAAATCACAGTACAAGGGCAAAGTAATGCATGAACCAAATAACTGATTACAGGCTGCATCCTTGTTTGCTGGGTATGTTGGGGTCTTGTGCTTTTTTTTACAAATTACTGTACAACTTAACATGCTTTTTTTCTGACTATACATGCCTTGAACTTTATCAGTTTATACACAGAGTTCATAAATGTTTTCTTAGGAAAACTATTTTTCCACAGAATAGGAAGTGTGTTGTCACTAAAGCCTTCCTAGTCAAAATTCCAATTGCCCTCATAGAAAAATTCAGTGTGTCTGTCTTTTGAATGAAGTTGGTGATTTCTATCTTTAAACGTAGTGCCTTTTCTGTCATAAAGTACAGGCTTATCTTTGTATGGGTTTGATATGCTTTTCCCTCACTTCCTTTCTGGAAGGGATCTTTTGTCATCTTTCTTGGACTCACTGAATTCAGAGACTGTTTAAATCTTGTGCAAAAATAGGACTTTCATAAATTGCAGTTGGCTTTTTCATCGAAACAGCTGTACTAGTAATTATTGAAATACTACATGCGGAAAGCTCTTTGTTACATTTATTGGTTGCTTTTATCTTATGGCTTGTGGTCAGTAACTCATGTGCTGACCAACAACATCTCTTTTAATTAGCCCTACATGATGCAGCTAGTCTCATCAAACACCAGTTGCTAAAGGAATTCTACCTACTCCTTTAAAAATTCCTGAGAACAATTTTTCATTTGAGCTCAACTACTTATTTCCCCTCTTAACCCTGTGGTATCTTGGCCTGATTTTTCATACTGAAGTCCCTTTTCTAATAAGCTGTTTTATAAGGTTTGTTCTGCCTTGAGATAATAAAAATAATTTAAAGCTGATATAAGGATGTAGTTTGACTACATCCTAGTCAAGTGATGTGATTTCTCGACATCATCACTTGAACAAGACTCAGTAGTCTTGTTCACCTGAACTGTATAAATAGATTTTGAGATATGATAGAAACTGTCTTCTCCAGCCAAAAGTATGTGTAGGTATTTCAGAAGGAGTTTGCCTGGTTTTTACTTGGTGATGACACATCCAAGAAGTCAATCTACAGTGGACTGAAAGGTTTAGAAATACCTGTTTTAAGTAACCTCTTATTTTTAAGGGGAGGGAGGAGGAAGCAGAGAATGGTCTTCAAATAATTGCTTTAGTTTCAGTATTTCATGCACTGCTTGCTCATCAGATTTATTTTTTTTTAATTGTCCTCAAGCATGTGGGGGAATTAATTTATGGAGCTTATGGAAGGCTAAGTCAGTAGCTCTGGTGCATTCCTTTTCTTTCTTTTTTTTTTTTTTTTGTTGTCCTATCAAAAATTCATCTTACACAAATGTTTAGGTGATCTGCTCCCAGTGGGAGCATGTCACTGATCATGTCACTGGTACAGCCAGGGTTTGCTGTGTAATCAAGTCTTTTTGTTTCAGTGTTGAAATAGGGACTTATTCTGAATTCTTTCTCTAGGTTTGTCCAGCTCTGTTACTTGGTGAAATTGTAACTAGTTTTCTGCTAAGCTGTCTTGTAATGGATAAAGCCTTGTAATGCTCTTGAAAAATGTTAGCTGGACTTAAAGACTATGTTGAGGTGAATTTGAAGGGGTGATATGTCAGTACAGCCACTCTATCGTGAAACACGTGATTGACTCTAATGCAGTTTTTCCAGATGGACCATCCCCCAGGGTTCACCATGCCCAAGTTTCCTGTGAGGGCTCTAAAGAGCCCGTAAATCCCTGCACTGGTGCCTCTTATTCACCCATGCGTGATTGTTAAGTGGCGTTTCCACTTACTGCAGGCCTTTCCTGAGAAGTCGGTAGGAGTGGTGAGGGACACCTTTCAGTTTTAAGTGTTTCAAGTTGAATCCTGGTGTCATAGTTTAACCCCAACTGGGAAGTAAGCACCATGCAGCTGCTCACTCACTCCTCTCCCCCACCATGGTGGGATGGGGAGGAGAATCGGAAAAGAAAAAAGTAAAACTCGTGGGTTGAGATAAGAACAATTTCAATTTTAATAATTGAAATAAAATAAAATTTAACAATAGTAATGAAAAGGAAGATAACAGAGAGAAATAAAACTCAAGACAGACAAGTGATGCACAATGCAATTGCCTACCACCCACTGACCGATGTCCAGCCAGTCCCCGAGCAGTGATCCGCCCCTCCTGGCCAACTCCTCCCAGTTTCTATACTGAGCATGATGTCCTGTGGTATGGAATATTCCTTTGGCTAGTTCGGGTCAGCTGTCCTGGCCATGCTCCCTCCCAGCTTCTTGTGTAACTCCTTGCTGGCAGAGCATGGGAAACTGATAAATCCTTGATTTAGGATAAGCACTACTTAGCAACAACTGAACCATCAACGTGTTGTCAACATTATTCTCATACTAAATCCCAAATAAGGCACTGTACCAGCTACTAGGAAGAAAATTAACTCTGTGCCAGCCAAAACCAGTTCACCTGGCTATGATGAAGTTAGTGGTGAACCTTTTATTGAGATCCTAAATCTATTATAATTGTGTCTGTGAAGGAAGTCAGCTGGTCTCTTCAAGAATGCATTTGCAAGGGTAATATTGGTCATTGCCTGCAGGTAGCAGTTATGATGAAGTTTTGTCCCTTGTATTTCTTCATTAGAAGTATAAATGTGTTAGTTGTATCCCAAGGTGCTTACAAATTAAAGTATGAGACGTTATCACTGTATATACAGGATAATACAGATAGGGGAGGTTGTGGTGGATTTAACTTGTTGTTTGGCTGGGGCACAAAGAACCAAGATTTGTTGCCTTTGCTCCCAGTTCTGTGCCCTCTATGTTGTCAGGATATGTATGTATTCACAGTAAGATGATACTCATTTCTTAACATTTTTTTTTTTAATTTCTGTTGAAAATTATAATAAATGAAAGGAAACTGCATCAAGAATGATCTCACTTGTGGGAAACTTACAGCAGGTGATAGACCTCTTATAGTCCAAACAAGTGTACATTTTAGTGAAATAGCATATCAGTTAAGACTTCCTTTAAAGAAAATACATTGTTCTGGAAGTGACACTTCCAGATAACTACTCAAATGTTGACAGAGATAATGGATGATTCTAGATTATGCTTTTTATACTGTATGTATGCTGTTTCTTTTCTCGAATACTTAAACTTTGTTTCCTTTCTTTCAGGGGCAGAAAGCATAATTTGAAAGCTTTGTTTCTACCGGTTGAGGTCATATTAAGATATTTTTGTCAGTGTTCTTCTGTAAAGACAACTTTATCAAACTATTTGTTGCTTACTGTCTCTTTAAATGTAACTTAATTTGTCTTTGCATCTATTTAAAGATGCTGAGGGCTTTTCAAATACTGTACTGTTCCAAAATCCCAGGCAGCAAATTTTGCAAATCACCATGGTAATGTGTGTGTGTGTGGGGGAGGAAGGCTAAAGTCAGAATCTGCTTTAACAGAATCTGTTAATATCGCATATGATCAGTGCCACTAGCACTGCTTGTTCTTTGATGTAGATATGTTCTTTGCTTAATTAAAAACAAATAATACGATGCGGTTAATACTGCTTATAGTTTGGTTTTTAATCAGTTTTTTTTGTGATTCTGAACTAATGCACTGAAATAATCAAATATATGGGTAATGATTGAGTCGTCTTTCTGTTCAGGAAATGGCATATAAGATTCTTGAAATCTAGCAAAGAAACTTCAGAACTTCTTTGTTGCCTAAGAACTTATGGATAGGCTTAAAAGCCAATGTTTTACAACTAGAGCAACATAACAAGGACACTTACTACTGATAGCTCCTGTCCTGGTGATTTCTGTCATGTCATTGTGAATGTTTAAGGTTCTTGGTTTTGGGTAAGTCTGTCTGGATGCTTTTGTACATGCGGTTGTTGCCTTCAACTACACTTCAGAATTAATTCTGTGTCTATGCTAGTTTAAATAATGAGAAGGAAAAAAAAAGATTTTTAGGAGGAACTGTGTTCTGTTCTAGGGGGCTGAAACAGGTTCTTAATTATCCTTATCCAGTCAGTGCTGACAGCAGATAAACTTATAAATTCCTATGAATTTATAGGAAGACTGGCTATTGCTTTATATGGGGGACAGAAGTTAAACCTGACATTTTTTGGCTCTTTGCTACTGTAGTCTAAATAAACTGAAAAAATGGGAGACTTGGATGAAGGATGGTTTATTTTCCTCATTACTATATTGATTGTCTCAAATTTTAATGAGTTACAATAACTTACTAGTTTAAAAATACTGGCCCACTGCTGTTGAGAATTAGACACATTGATACTGGCTCAAAATGCAGAGCAAGTTGTAGTGACTTTTGTGTTAGATGGCCTGAGAGAATGGGCGGCTTCACTCTTCCATTGCATAGATAAACCCTATAGCAAAATCAAGAGGGGTGTGGAGTTGAACTGCTCTCTCTGTATCAGAGCTCAGATGAGTCGGGAGGCTCATGAGAGCTGCCTGTGCCACCAGCAGAGCGGAGTAATTAGCCTGGTGTGACACAAACACTCAGACTGTCCTGAACTTACACATTCAGCTGTAGGTCTGAGCCATCCATGTGTACATTCACATCACTTAGAGTATTTTATTTTTACAATGCTATTCACTTGTTATATGCAGCTTGTCATAGTAATAATGCTTATTGTGATGGTATTTTTTCTTCAAAATGCCACGCCTCCTTTCAAGAGGGTTAAGTGTGGAAAGTGATGACTTTGAAAGCCTTTGCCTTAGGAAAACAAGTTGTGTTTTTTCAAGGCTGTTTTTGTGAAAGCTGAACTCCATTGTGTAGGCAGTGGAGCTGCTTGTATAGGTAGTGACTTCCTAGTCCTTTCTTTGCTTGTTGAAGGAGGAGATGTTTAATGTCCACTAACAGGATCTCTCTTTGGTTTTTTAAAAGACAAAACTTCAGGGTCAATATGACTTTGAACAATGATCTATTGTAGTTTTGAGTGGGTTTTTTTGTTCTGTTGATTACCTCGACCTGTCTACTTCTGTTATGTACGGGATTTGTAGTAGCACACAGGTTGATTGTCACCTCTGTGATTTAAAGCAGACAGCTAAGGGATTATTCATACTAGATTTTGAAGCATAAATTTAAGTAAATTACATCCTTTATCTTATAAATCAGTTAAGTTATTCACGTCAGGTTCTCAAAGTCTACGTTGGCAGGTATGAAAACACAGTACCTGCTTCTGAAAGACATACTATTAAAGTCACTTTCCTCCCACCAAAACCCCTGACGATATTAGCCTCTTTCAGCCTTTTCCTTATGAAAAAGGAAAGCCTTTACATACAGTGAAAGAGATCACTGTTAAATTTAGGTTGTGTGGTAGTAATATAATCTGAGAAAGAAGTATTAGTACACAGATACTTTCTCCTTCTCTTTATGAAAGGTTTAGCCTCTCCAACACTGTAATACATACTGAATTTCTCCATCCTAAAAATCCAGTGTGTCTAATTAGAGTGAAATATAAGATATCATGGCTTACATAGCTGAATTCCTGCACTTCCAGCCTCTGACCCAGGTATCTTTGCATTTTCTCCTTAGTTCATAGAGTGTCATCCATTCATCATCGATGTACACACACCTGTGTCAGTGATGAGCCAAAGAATTTCCTTAGAACAGAGAACAGGAAATCTTGATGCCAGCACAGATAAAAATGATCTGGAGGTCAGCCTTCTATGTGTCTGACTCCTAGTAGTTTCCAAGAGGATTATTTGCTTTTTTTTGTTGGTCTCCAGAAATCTCCCCCCCCAAAGGTAAATGTAAACATTATAAAATATTGAAATGTCTTAATGTTGCTATCTTCTAAGGACTTCAATTTTGAGACTTACATCCTTCTGATAGGAATGGGAGAAACTAAAATGAGCTTTCATGATTCTCTGTGTCTCAACTTACGTTTAATGTTACATACCTTATCGCTCTTTTGCTTCCAAATACGCACAGATCTGAACTCATTGACATTTATTAACTCCATTCACATTCATATCGCTCTATTAAATAGTTGGTGTACCAGTTATAAGCTTCATAATAAAATGATAGAATACGCTCTACTGGGTATCTGTAATTTTCTGTATGTATGTGACTTTGCTGTTGACTGGAATGGAAGGATGATTGTAAATCTGTGTGTATATACTATATATGTATATAGAGACACAAAAATTACTTAGCAGGTGCAAAACTAATCTTTGGTATTTTTTCCATTTCTGTTTTTAATAGCTTGCAAAAGGATGAAAAAGTCAGATGTTCTAATGAAGATAACAAAACCCATAAATTTTAGATTATAATTTTCTTATGGATAAATTGGTGAAACTGCTGAAGTTCAATGTTCAATGTGATTTTTTTTTTTTTTTAAATGCAAAGGACTGAATGTTTGCAGGCTATTTAACTCTTCATCTATTGTAAACTCATGGCCTCTTTAGCTTAGAAAATACTTTTCCTTAAGACACAAACGCATTTTTAAAGCTTACCCTTTACACATATATAGTGTTTTCAAGTTCTTTATCAATTTTCAGTCTGTTCTGTGTAATTAGAAAACAACTCGGAAAATGTTACAGGGGGACATTAATGATTTTTTTTCTCTGAATTTGATACACTTAGTAATAACAGCATTAATTTTTTCAAGTCTGTTAATGCTTATGACACTTTTGTAGCTGCCCCATCAATAGACTTCTTTGGCATTTAAGTTCTCTAAAAGAATGTGTGTCTCTTCAGTAGAAGTACTGTACTAAGAGATATGTTTCACCTTTCTAAGGTAATCTGTATGTTATTTATATTGATTCATACTTTGTCATCTTTGTTTTCATACACAGGTTTTATACTGACCTTCTCAAAAAGGCTAATATGACTTTTAAGCTGTGATGGACTAAGTAAATTAAGAAGTCATCCAAGCACGTAATGTCCAGATAATGATGAAATTGCATGCTAATGTTGCAACATCTTCTAGCTGGTTAAATCAGTAATTATTTAGAAATACAGGAAGTATACTGGATTGTTAGCTCTGAAAACAAGGTTTCAGACGAGCATAATGCTTCAAATTCACATGAAAATGCTAACACTTAGACAATTGCTATTTATAACTGACATTCTTAATGAATGAGTGATGTGAGCAAGTCTGCAATAAGCTGTCCAGACTTCATAGAAAGTGGTTACAGCTTGATTAGTAGTGTGCCTTAGCAGTACCTGCAAACAACTCTTCTTTCCACACTGCTGGCTGGTGTTCTATGCCAGTGCATTTAATAGCCTTTCAAGCCAGAAGTCTACCATTTGTAGAAGTGTTTTGGTGAATTAAATTGTCTGTTAGAATGTGGGTTTAATCTACAGGCTTCATTCATCTGGGACTCTAAATAGCTGTGACACGATGACTTACAATTACTGGTCCAGATCTCATTTGTGACTGACTTTTTAAAACGTTATTGTACAAGGATGGCTTTCATTGTTCTGTCCTGCCGCTCTTGCATCATGACCCTAGATTTCTAATGCTACAGTTTAGGAAAGTGTAATTAATTTACGTTCTACTTAGTCTATTTTTCTTTGAGGAGAGATGTGGAGGAGACAATTGCCTTAGAAGTTGTAAATATAGATATTCTTCTATCTACCAGTACCTCATTTCTATAAATATTGTTACATATTAAAATGGCTTATAGAGAACTGCAGTCTCTACATGTTTTTAGGATGTTATGTGTGCTATTAATGGTACTCTGTGCTAACATCTCACGGTGCAGAATTGTCTCAGTTTCTTCTCAGTAAAATTTACTAATATCAATCTTTCTCCACTTTGATTTCAGTTGCATTGCATTTGAGTGAGGAGGTCCATGTTTAACTACAGTTAAATTAATGGGTTCTCCTATCTGTGCATCAGATATTGTCCACAGAGTCTTTCACTAGAAGGTAGCCAACTTTCATTGAAAATTCAGTTACAAAATTGACATCTACTCTGAAAATGCACATTTGCCTTGATGGCTTTAAGGATTTTACATGCCTTCTTACTGAACTTGTTGGGCAACCAGTGTAGTGCCATGTGTTATCAGCTGGTTGCTCAGCTGTTTTGTTTGAGGAACAGCTTATTGTGATACGGTTATTTTACCAGGGGAAAGAAAAATTATCAGAACTCTACTTACAGGGATTCTGAAGATAGTTTATGTGGAGCCTGAGCATTATGATATTGAAGTGTTTTCCCTGTGTGCCTCTGCCATTATGTTGATAGCCTCCTGCTTTGCTCTGACTAGATGTCCCATTTTTGGGACCTGTAGTTCTCTAGCCCTTCCTCAAGTAACACTACACCTTTTATACAGTCTGTCAAGTTTATTGTTCTGTCAATTAATCTTTCCTTTTGTCTCCTCTTCGTTATTCTGAGGTAACTAAAGAGTAAAAAGCTGTTGTCAGACTCCTTAGCCAAAGGAAGGAGACTCAAATCTTATTCGTTACTCTCCTTGTGTCACTTTCAGGGCTATGCAATCATCAAACATTATTTTTACAAAGGGAGTTACAGCCAGTTCCTAGTACTGTTCCTCTTAGTAATCCATTGTTGTGAAGCCTTTCTTTTTTGACCACCCAGATTTCTATCCTAACAAAAAAGGTGATCAAAGCTTTCTGTCTCTTGACATGTAATGCTGTCCAGACAAGTTCCTCCCTTCCCTCTTTCCCTCTCCAGCATTCTTACCTTGATTTACCATTTTTCTTCATTTATAGCCTATTTTACTTGCTCTCATCTGCCTCAGCTCTTTGTTTCTAGTCGATAAATTTTCTGACAGTCTTTTCTGAAAACTACAGGGTAAAGATAAAAAAAATTGTAGTTTTTAAATCTGGTTGATGTCATCAGTTTGAGGAAAAAAACAGAAGACTCAGTTCCCTAGTTTGTACGCAAGGAAGGGCTGAAATGTGACAAACAAGTCCCCGGTGAAAGTTGGCAAGCAAATGTCTTGCCATGTATTGTGAAAGATAAAACACCAGGGATCTCAAGTGTAGAAGAGAGTTTGTTTTCCTTTTAAAATAAAATCTACAAAACATTGCCCTACCTAACATAGGAGATGCATACAATTTAATTTACTACTACTTTTACCTTATTTTACATGAACATTTGAAGTGTCAACTGGATTGTTTGGGCTTTGCAGCTTTTCTTACAGCTTCTGTCTCTTTTGAAGCCCATTTTTGATATATGAATGCTGTTGTGACAGTTTGTCATTACAGGTGAATGCTCTCTGAATACAGCGGTATTCTGGTTTGTTGGGGTTTTCTTTTTGAATACAGGTTTAACACCAGTAAGTAATCTGCTGTTACTTCAACAGCAGATTCTAAAGCAGTGATTCTTGTTGCTCAGAGCCAGCTCTTATGAATGTGTTTCCTTTCTGTTACTGCCTGCAGTACTTGTAATCCATCCTTCCTTTTACTGAGAACTGCTGAACTTGGTAGCAGATGTCATGGACAATAATTCAGTAACAGATTTGTTTGCTAAGCTCACACAGGTCATGAGACTTAACTGCCAAGTTACACGTTTTTAATTGGGCACTTAGTACAAACCAGTTGTTTCCTGAACTACCTGGTATTGATCTGAAGGCTGATCAATAAGAAGGACTATCTAACTAATCTTGCACACAAAAATGTTGGAATATACATCTGGTTTAGGGCCTCTCCACCAGCTCCTGATAACATTAAGGTTTGACCCTAGCAAAGGGAGCAGCTAAAATTAAGTAGTTACTGCTTTTGAACCCATGCTGCTTATTTGTTTCCTTGAACTATGACACACACGCACATATATATACACACATAAATTACATATATATTTTAAACAGTGTGTAAACGTATTAGGATAAGAATAAAGAGCACTCGAGAGTGCACAAATTAGTGAAAGTTTCTTCCAGCACGGCAGTGAACAAGGTAGCCTCTAATCCTTGAATTCATTCACAAATAGTAGCTCAAGTGTTCTGACATCTGTGGTGCTCTGCAAAGGAAAAGAGTTGGAGAAACTCCTGACTCTTGGTAGCGGTTTTCTTTTACTCGGTAGCAGTTTTCTTCTCTTCCTGATAACATGAAGTTACATTGTTCTTTGTTATAACTAATTTGCATTAGGAGCTGTAATAGATAGTTACTTATGCAATTTTTTTCCCTCTTTCTCTGCTCTCTAGAGTTGGGGATCTCTTCAGTGAATAACTTGCTACTTAACGAAAGGACTAGAGTAACTGAAGTTGAAAAATTCAGGTAGGCAATACTGTCAGTTTACTTTTCACTTTAAATGTTGAAGTAAACGTAGATGACAGATCTATGAATATTCATTGTGGTACCAAAACCATCAAAGCATGATAAGGATCTTAACCTTAAGTAGATTGGATCTGTTTTCATGGCTCTTCTCACGAATTCTAGGCAGCATTTCAAGTACCTCCCTGGCCATGACCCCCTGATTAGAAGTCCAGCAGAATTATGATATGCGAATGTCCTTTGTGGTCATAATAAAACCAGATTGATTAATATTCATATCTAACTCTGACTAACTTTGACAGGAGGTCCAGGTACTTTGTGACCCTCAATTAATTTAACAAATTATTTCTGATAGCATTAAATTGTATTGTTGCCCCAACAGACTAGACTGATATTCATGGTATGTGCAGTCACATATACTTTATCTAGATTTCCTTCCCTAATTTTCTTAACAAAGTATATTCTTGATGAATTTGCTAATTACTTTGTCAACTTCACATTCCTATTCCTTTGTTCAAAGTAAGGCTTCTAAATAGATCTCAAATACCCATTTCTTCAATAAGATGACAAACCTCCTTTGGTGTTCTTTGTGTGATAAATTATCAGAGCCATGAAAGGTATCTTGCAATTTAATATCATATGCTACTGCTTATGCTGGTTTGCTCAGTTTTGAAGGACCCATACAGCTTGACTTTAAGTACATGTGTTTTGGTGTGTTAAATATCGTAGATGAATGGCCAGTGTTTTTAATCATCTGAATTTGCCTCCAGCATAATTCTTGGATAGATCTATTCCTATTCAAGTGATACGATTGCAGTGCACTGATGTAAGGTTAATTTCTGTGGATTACATGAGTACTGACAGAACAGTGAAACCTTTGAAACTACTGCTGGTTTCTATGAGCTCAGTTCTGTACAGCAACTTTAATTTTGGAAGTTTGTAAATTCTACTTGAATGTTTTCCTTTACTGTTTCATATTTTACTGTCTTAAAAATCCAAATGAACTGTGAAGAGGGATTCTGTTAGCTAACAGTACTTTAGGAAATGTGCGTAAAAATCTCTTACCCGTGCTGCTTCCTTAGAAGGAGGTGTAACTTGTGGAACACAATTGCACAGTTCTCCACACTGAGAGCAAAGCCTGCAAAACACTGTTTCATTTCTCAGGTACTACATAATAAATATCTATTTTACCTTATTCTTTGTGCTTCTGAACACTGTTCCTGAAGTATGTAATTCAAGTAGCAGTCAAATTTGATGCTTTACCCTAAAAATACTCAAAGTATACTGAATCTCATTTAAAACTGGTAAATGGCTAACATAACTTCATTCTCTCTACCTTCCCCCACGTTCCTTTGAGAACTCTGAAGTGTTTTCACTACAACTGACGATACCAGACATGTTTGGGCTTATCCTTCATGTTGTACACTTCCTTTTTTGAACACACCTGTTTTTTTCATCTCTGATTTCACTATCACTTGTAAAAATCTTTCTGCCAGAGAGTGTGGTGAAGGAAGAGTCTGCACATGAATTTACCCTGGAGAAGTGTGTGACAAGGAGGCGGTTTTATTACTAGCATGTGAAACTGAAAGTGTGAGTGGCACCCCAAAGAAGTGGGAGAAGGAGCTGCAGCCTCCCCAGCTGGCCCTGTGGCCTGCTTCTTGCTGTTGTGCCTCAGGAGCATCCCCAGACGTTTATATACCCACCCTCTGGAAAAACATTTAATTGCAGAATGAGAAGGGAGTGTGGGGATTGGAAATTTCTGTCCTTGAGGGTCTGTCAGGAGAGGGGAGAGAGAAGAAGAAGGAAATGGTAATTCTAATTAGGTAATTGCCAATCAGGTAATTTAAAAATAAATTAAAAAACTACCAACCCCATGAAAACCCCACAACTGAAACAACCCACCCTGTGGAGTTAGGTGGAGGGGGAGAAGAAAAGGCAGGCAGTTGGGCAGGAGATGTAGGGGTGATAAGGTCAGGTAAAAGGTGGTGATGTCAGTTTGAAGAAGACTGAGAGGAAAAGAGGAGGAATATTTACTACTGGAGGAGAATAAGGGCTGTACTGCAAGTAGCAGGAGGAGGGCACGGACACTGATGACAGCTAATGCAAGAAGACCAAGTGAGGAAGACAGGACTTTTCCTGCAGCACTGGTGTCAGTCAGTGGTGATACCCCTGGAGCAGGGGGAGGCAGGGAGCAAAGAGAGCTCCACAGTGCAAAAAGATGTGTATTTCTTTCTTGTGCCAGAAACAAGTGAAGTGCAGTGGGTGTTCCCAAGCTGCTGGCTGCCCTTTTTGTACATGCTCCAGGGGTGTCTGCTGGAAGCTTCAATCACAGGTCTGGAAGTACAGCTTTCCTGACTTGCCTTGCTGGCTGCTATGAAATTGGCAATGTAAATGTAAAATGTCCAAACATCTTATGGTATGTCCTATTCTAGCCTTAAAAAACCCCCCATGCTTGAAGTCCTAATGTCCTTCACAGTCCTTCATTTATCTTGTTTTGAAATTCAAACTGACAGTTAGTAAGACAGTGATACAGGACAGTGCACCAGGGCCATTCCCTGCTGCCTCTTTACCTAGAACCCTGCAACTTTTCCCTCCCTTGCCCCCCTGCAATTGTTTGGTTGAACTTTCATCTTCATTCACATAACCACTGTTTCTTGTCACATGACTTTGACCACATGGTGGGTGGATGTACTTCCAGTCATGTGAAGGAGAAGGCATTAAGGCTTGTGGCTGTTCATCATAGTTAGTATATTCCTCATCTGATCTCACGATATCCTGAAACATACACTTTCTAACTGCTTAGAGCAAACCTAGAACAATTTGAAAAAAATAAAAATGTGTTCCTTAACTTCTCCATTCTAGTACTGCTACTTATCAATTCATGAAAGGTCTAGAATACTGGGACGAGGGAGAAGGTGGAAAGAAAAGTCTCCCTTCTGGAGGTAGTGTTGAAATGGTAGTGACTTCTAGATAAATGCTTTTACACCAGTAAACGACTTGTTGGTCAAGGAAACCCTTACTCCATTCGCATCTAGCACTAAAATCTTCCGCAAGACTTCTGCAGTACACCCCTGCAGCCAGAAGTCCTAGCCTAAAAACATTAACAGACTATTCATGTGTTGTGTTCATGTCTGGATACCACCACAGAAAAGCCTGCATGTCTTCAAAATCTGAAATGCCTTGCTTTTGTAGTAGATGTTTTTCAAATTTCGTTAATGGGCTGTCTTTTCTGAGTAAGATTTTCGTGGATTTTAGTTTCCTGTGTAAGGCAGTGTTTAGACTTCATCCACCACACTTTTCATCAATTCTGTATGACTAATTTTCAGTTTAATAATTGATTCATGAAGTTGCAGCAATGGCAAAAAGAGAAATTTCAATTAAGTGAACTAAAACTTATACGTGCTGTTAATTTTAAGGGCAAAGAAAAAAATTCACCTAAGATGTTGGATTTTAACATTTTGTTTAATGAAGGACTTCTGTTTTTCAGTTTAGCTTAACTTCTACCTGCAACTCCAAAGTGCTGATCATTGCATTAATCTTGTAGAATAACTCAAGTAATACAGGTGCAAAACTGTGCTCTTTTCTTACTCCATTTCAGATGCCTGTTTGTACAAATACTCACATTTCATTACTGCTGTCTCTTCCACCATGTTTGTATCTGACTGTCCTCCACTTCCTTCATTGTAAACAGGTCGAAATCACTGGGGTGAGCGTGGATTGTGTGACTGATTCAGCTTCTTACATAGGTATTCCTACACAGGTCTTAAAAAAACTATTGTTTTTTACCCTGAAATATTTTGTTTGCATTTTGAAGTAGAACAGAGCTGATCCCATTGAATAATATTAATGCAGGAGTCCACAGTGCAACTTCTGCTGTTACTTTTTACAGTAAAGTGGAGCATGAGGAACAAAGTCACTGAATCTCTGTGCCAATGGAAACCATAAAACAGAAGAAATCTAGGAATCAAAGACCGTGAATAAGAAAACTGCTATCAGGGAAATCAACTTTCATTACACCTGTATGCATGAAGAGAATAGTAAACACTAAGTAGGATGGGAAAGTGTGTTGGGTATATTGGTGGCTGCCTAAATTAGACACTTACCCACCCACAAAGGAGGACAAACGAGTTTAAGCCATCCTGCAGCGTAACGGGGAAGGGAAGGAAAGCACGAGGCCCACAAAGAAATGATGCTAGGAGGTACACCTGCATGATGATCAGTTACAGTAGTTTGAAATGCTGAATATATATCCTGAGAGATTTTTTTAATTTCTGACATTTTATATTTAGACTTCTAACTAGCTACACAATGTACTTTATAATGATATTTAAAGTATCTCTAACAGATTGGGAACTTTTGTAAGATATTTTTTTTCTTTCTGGAAGTACAGTCATATGCTGCAATCTTTTCCTTAAATTGGCTAAGCTTGTGTACAGTGTGCATCCTGAAAAACTTGTATGTGCTTCCTGCCCTCTTACACACACTGTAATTGGCAATCATATTCTTGTTTTTATATGTGATTTTTATGCAGGAAAAAATCTGTCATTTTGTAATTAAAGCAGAAAGCCTAAGAAGCCTAAGAGTGTAATTCTGGCTTTTACCACCATGAATAATCACGTATCCACAGAAAATGCCCCAAGCCCACATAGTGTGTAATGCTCAGGACAAAGTGCTGTCTGCAGTGAGAACGCCAAGGACAAATGTACTGGGACTGCTTGAATGTTGGTGTCTTATTTTCTGGGAGAGCCCAGACTGGGTGTTAATAGTCCTTGTCACAAATTGTTGTGCTTACTGTCTGTCTTCTGTACACCAGATTTGTAGTTACCCTCCAATGTGCAATGCCTAGCCATTCAGAAAAGCTACCAGATTATGTGCATGCATTATATAGTCAAATTAGATTGCTATAGGTATAAAATAATTAAGGAACCCTAATCTACAGCATGAAATTACTTGAGATATTTAAAATCTAGTGAGCTCAGAGGTGGAGGAGCTCATATGACGTCTAAGAATCTGATTTTTACAGCAGGCTGGATGCAAAAGTAAGCAGAAATGGAGATCTGTTTCCCTTACCATATCTAAATCTTGTTCTTGAATTCCAGCTGGAACTTCTAACCATGGCACCTGTCCATTTTCTTCAAAAGAAGGAACAGGATAATATTCTCTCCTATGTTAACGATCTAGTATCAAGAAGCAAAGAGGAAGTAATGAACAAACTTTTGCTAATGGCCCAATTTAACTTTCAGGTTGATGTTTGGCATGCAAAATACCCTTCTACTCTGATCTCTTCTTTTGGACCAACAGTTGCTACAGCAGACTGAAGGACACAGAATGGATTATTTTCTAGCTTTGTTTTTCAACATTATGTACAGTTTATTGGGTACTCCCTTAATAAGAAAAGCACTTTAAGCTATGTCCCTTGAAAGGGGGATGTGTTCCAGTAAGCACTTATTCAGGACTTTGGCACATAGATTCAAAATATTGTCTTGAAAATCTTACTAACAGTCAGCTTTGGACATGCAGATTTCACAGATGCCTTGCTTCCTTTCTGTAGCTTCACAGACAGCCAGTCTGCAAGTTTACTCATGTCCAGAGTTGTTGCGGTTTGGCTGAGCTCTTTGGATGCTACTCTGTGTCCAGGAGAGACTGATCTAGCTTTTTGGAATATACTTCATTCAAATCATATTAGGCTTACCACAAGACACCACTCTGTGATGCCATTTTCTTTTTGAAATATAGTGAGCAAAGTGATTTCCTGCTGCTCCTGTCTCCTTAAGCATGAGCTAGTAGCTGCAGTATTTTTCTGGAATCTGATTTCTTCTTTTGACTGAGGCAGTTCAGAAGAAGTGCATCTTGTCTTTCTGTCTTTGTATTGAAATGTTTATCAATCTTTAATCCTTCTAGTCTTTCTTGATTCCCAGTTATTAATCCTACCAGGAACGTTATCTGTTCCTGAGTAAACTGGGGTAAGCAGACCAATATTTCCATTATTCATGTTGTGTAATAGATCCATGCCTCTCCCTGGCTGGATTATGCATGACAGACCATTCTTCTGAGGCTGGTTTGTTAGACTTCATTCTAAGTATTTGTCAACAGTTATTCTGTCAGTCAAGTTGGGTCAACCAGCTTTAACTATGAATCATGTTTGGAGGCTGAACTGCACTTGTACATCCTGAGTACATTGACTCATTGGTGCAGGAGTTTGAAGAACTGGAAGAGTGGCCTTAAACCATAATTTCATTAAATCCCATTGACAGGGAGAAGAGAAATGCCGCTTTAGAATTGACTCAGGCAGGAAAATAGTGGTGGGGGAGTTGCAGTGATTTCACTGGGGGTTTTGTTTGCTTTTTAGTTAATATGAGTGAATTAAAAAGTGAGAATGGTAATGCCAGCATAGCCCCCTTCTAAAGAGTATTCTTTTCAAGTTAGTGACAGTATTGTGGGGGAAGATGCTTTTACTGTGGTGAGGTGGAAATGTGAAATACCCTCTCAAAGATGAATGTGTAGGTGATAGTTCTTTGCTATACATGTATATGAAAAAATGTTAATTTCCTTATGCAGAAGAGGGAGTGGAGGCCTGTTTGATTTGTAAAACAGCAAGCCAAATCTGTAGCACCTGCTTCTCAAAAATCTGGCAGGCTTTGAGTGGAAACTGCTGGCTACTTGGCAATTCTGAAAATCTTGCTACCTTACTTTCCAGTTATGTTTTGAGATGCTTCTAACATAAGGCTTCTAACTTGAGATGCCACAAGATCCTGGGTTGCTGCTGTATTGAACATCTGCCTTTTAATGGACGGTGACTTAACAAGTAAATGAAAAGCCATACTGTGACACGAATCTCTGTAGTCTCAGCTGATTTTAAAGTGCAGATTCCCAGACTAGTTTGTACAAAGATGTTATTATTTATCTGTTGTAGGGAAAACAAACTCATGGAAGATCGCTCATTGTTAACAGAGTTGCCATAGAAGAAAAATATGATTTAGTGTCAAAATTTTATTATTTACCTTTAGATAAGCCAGTGTAGAAAATTATTTTGTCAACAAGAGTTCTCCCATAAATAGAATAGTTCTATTGTTTCTGTACCCTGTTTCTTCTGCTCTCCATCTACCTCCTCAATATCTCCTGCACTAATCTCCCACTCAGTTCTTTTATATTGTATATAAAGTTCAGGCCTGTTTCATGAGTATAGTTTCTTTTGCTCTGCTCTCCCTTGCTTTTCTTCTCCCTCTCTCCTTCCCCCAGTATAACACTATGACCTTTCCTGTTAACTTTCTGTCTCTTCCCCTTCCTTTCAGCTACTTGTATCTCGGTATAACTACAGTGGCGGTTATTGCTGTGATGATACTGTTAGATGGATCTAGGATTTGAAGGCTGCTGGATAACGTTACATTATGAAGTCCTTCATGGGGTTGCACAGGAGAACAGTTTTAAAAGCTTTGGGAAAAGTTGCTAGCTCTGCAAAAACTGACTGTAATGCCATTTAAGGATGAGGAGCTTGGCATAAGTCACTAATGCAGTAGTGGAGGCTCTTGCATGCTCTTTGTTAACCTAATATATTGCATTGCTGTGCCTAGTAACCCCTTGCAAATAGTCATCAAATTTCCAGATGTAAACCTTTGTTGCAGAAAAGTCTGACTTTGTTATAGTTTGTTTTGGGACATGTAACAAAAGCATGTGCTTGTTCCAGTCTCTAGAGACTGATGTACTTTCATTTCCATATATGTTTAACATAGTGTTTACTTACTGGAAACTTCTACAGCTGAGTAGCACTGCAGCTATTACTAATTTGGTAGTTCAAGCTGACCTCAAGTGTGGAAGTGGTTTATTGGTTTTTTTCACTGCTTTTTTCAGATAGCTGAGAATCCTCTAGAAGGAAGATGCACTCACATATATCCAGAAATAATAGTTTGTTTTGCAGAAACTGATTATATTCTGAGGACGTGTTCAGTAAGACAGTTATTAATAACAAACAGTTACAAAAAGAAGAAATGCCTATCACTTCACAAAATAAGAAAAGCTTATGAAAGGCTTTTCACTATTTCACTGTCCTGCTATTAGTATTTGTACATTTTAGAAAGTACTTCATTTTTGAGATATTGCATTTTCAATATTGTAGTAAAATAGGATATTAGTCAAGAAGTGGAAGAAAGTATTTTAAACTGTTGTTTTCAGAACTTACACAAAAATCCCAAACATCTTGTCTCTTTCTCCATCAAAGTACCATTACAGAATTAATGAGGGAAAGTTGATGACCAGTATGCACTGACTGTTATTACTGGTGTTACCAGTGTTGTCTAGATTTTGCAACTGTCTGGGATATCAGTATATTGTAAAGCAAGTTAAATCAGCATTTGTTTTGAAGTCTTAGTCTCAAGTTGAGGGTGATAGCTTTGTGCACATCTCACTAAAGCAACTGTAATGCTTGAGATGTCTATCTATATAAAAATGTAATATAAACAGATACTAGTTAATTTCAGATGTTGAGAAATGGATGTACTAGTGATGCAAAAAGCAGATTTGTCTTTTGACAAGTACCAGCATTATTCACTACACTGCATATTCAAGAATTGAAGTTATTTCATCACCACTGTGTTATTCTACCACTCCTCTGACTCTTACCCCTCTTTATTCTTCCAGTTACTTCTGGCTTGTGTGCTGCCTAATGTGAAATACATGTGTTGTTTTATTGTTGCTTTTTTCCCCTGGGCTCTAGCAAATATGTGTCTTTAACACAAAATTAAGTTCTTCCTACCAGTTGTTCTACCATCCCAATTAGAGAGCTACACAACAGGAGATGGAGAGAGAGGTATGAGATTAGGAATGGTAAAAGAGCAGATGGAAACAAGTATTACAATACATAGTATTACAAGTAATCATGGTACATGTACCTTTTTTTGATCTTGTTATATACCTACTTTAAATATTTATGAGAGATTCACATGGAAGAAAGCCCACAGTTGTAGGTTAAGGCATCACAAATTCTGGATTAGAAGAACAATTAACTTCCTGTTGCACTAGATGTATTTGAATCATGGTCCTCGAATAATACCAGTTATATTCTTCGGGATCTCTTTATTTAAACTCCCGACTGCTGCGCCGCCCCCCAGGTTATTAAATGCTTTACACAGAACTGGGACAGTTAACTGTAAATGCCTTGCTTTTTTCAAAATGTGAGCTTTTAAAGAAATTCTCTTGCAGAAATTAGGCTTGTTCATCTCTGCCTTCCTTTGTGCCCATTCAGAAATAATTACATGGGGCTCAAAGACCTCAGCTGATGTACCAAGAGGAAACACATTAGGGAAGATCTAACCTGTTTCTCAAAAGGTTACCATGAAATAAAGTAGACTGTCTGCATATGGCCTTTGTCAACACAGAGTCAAAATATCATACTTCTGTCTATGGTCCTTCTAGTGTTAGATACCAGATGCCAGCTCATGGGACAGGTTGCAGCCTTTTAGTTTCAGACTGTATCTGGAAGTCATCATCCACTGACTCTTTGGGAGTGTGGTAAGTGCATAACCTTGCCAGGATGCTCTGGTAGTCTTATGGACAACAAATGCTGCAATTCCTATCTCTTTCTATAGAGACTTGAGTTCCTCAGAGCTGGCACAAATCCCAAATGTTTTCTCCACTGTTGCTAAAGAGACAGTGCTTCAGGTACAGGACCACTGATCTGATATCATTAAGTGAAAAATTAGTCTGATCGTTAGTTAATGCCTAGAAAAACTGTGATTTCTTTCCATCTCTTGTTGTGTAATAGTCTGACGCTATGTGACAGTGCTTTTGCACCCCATGTACTCTCTGCATATGCTTGTTAATGTAAACTTAATGATCACTTCAGGTTGCTTTCCATGAAACCTTTTCAGTTTCTGTTGTAAACTACTTACTTGCACATAGCCTCAAAAAATGTTTTATGACTTGTTATGTGTTAATACGTAGGCTTCTCATGGAGAGTTAATTTCTGTCTCTTCGCTATTCATTTTCTGCTGTTTAGCAATGAATTTTTGCCCAAGTGAAAACCAATTATTTTTGCCTGTTTTCTTCCTTCTGACACTGGAAGTGCTAAACAACTTCTTTATAGGAAATTATTGACAATATACTGGCATCTACAATTAGCTTTTAATTATTTCGAATTTATTTTATTTATTTAGATAAATTTTCCAAATGAAAACACTGCCCATATCCTTCTCCCCTTCACAAGTGGCACAACTGTGTAAACATGTTCATAGAATGAATCCATTATTAATGCCAATAAAGATCTAAATTAAGCTCTGGGAAGGTGGTTCAGTATGAATGAATAGCACTGTAGACGACAGCATGGTGTGCTGATTTGTTGGTCGTTGTGTCCTTTTTTTTTGTGTCTTCAATATATATGTCCCAGAGAAGGCCAGGACTTTTGAACACAACCCTTTCTGGAAGATTAGAAATATTAGTTCTTACTGGTTTTAAAAAAGAAAATCTCATCTCACTAGTTGATCAGTCGAACTGCAGCGTGAACTTCCCACCAAGTCGTGAGTAAAGATGACTGGATAATAAATGAGCAGTTTCAGAAGACCCTTCCCTAGAGGGGAGCAACATGTGGTGGTGGCAGGCAGCTGGGCAAGGGCACCCCATGCCTTCTGCAGCTCTTCATATGTAAATGGTCACGATGGAGCAGCGGGGGTTGCCTGGCAGCTTTCTGGTGGGGGGAGAAGGGGGAATGCTCCATTCTGGCGGTGATGTGCCTGCTCGAAGGAGGCAGATAATAAAACCCTTTGTGCCCCCCTACAAAGACATGCGCTTCAACGGGAATGGGCCGTGCAGCTGCAACCCTAGCAACAAGGGCCGGGAGAAAAGAATGAGGGCAGCTTCCCAACGGAGCATGGCCACATTTGAAGATGAACAAATTAAACTGGTAGTCTAGTATTGTCTGTTATTCTGCCTATGGATATATTTTTTTTTTAATTTTAACCCTTAGACTGAAGTCTATGTATGTGGTTTTTAATTCATAGATAAATCAATGACATAAGACTTGCCAGTCTCTGTCTTTGTTACTTTTACCAGTATCTTGGTTTGGGCTTTAGGAATTTCTCATATTGAACATAACACAGTAAGTTTGTTCTTGTAACAAGTAGTAAAAATCCTTGATTTTTTTGTTTGTTTGTTTTTGGTTTTGGTGATTTTAGTCTCAATTTGATAGTGTATTTCCTGGGGAATTCACAATGCTGTTCTCTGTTGAACATAACACTAAGTTTGTTCTCACAAGTCATAAAAAGCCTTGATTTTTTTTTTTTTTTTTTTTAATTTGTTGGTGATTACACTAGTAATCAAGTCTTAACTTGGTAGTGTATTTCCTGGAGATTTCATAGTGCTGTTTGATACAGTGCACAATTCATTATCACCAGTTAAAGAACATGAAGGATTTCAGTCTGAGCTGATTTTTGTAGTGTAGATGGATAGAATCCTTAAAGAAGCAGTGGTTTGAGAAACTTAATTTATTGTAAAACGTGTATATATATGTATATATATTCATGGAACTATTTGCAAGATTTGCATTCTAAAGTGGTTATGCTTATTGTGACATATGTTTTCTAGAGAAATGAATGTTAAATGTTTCATTTGTAAAATGCGACAATCCAATCTATTTACATGGGAAGTTCTGTGAATGAATTAGGATAACACTACTGGTATGAATACAATAGACTTTGTTAATTACCCAGCTGTGGATAGCTATTCAGCAGCCCCAGTTATGGCTGCATGTCTGGGGGAGAGAGGGGGCATCTGAGGGAGAGACTGTATAATGAATACCTTAAACTAAATGATCTGTGGCTGAGTGGCAGACAAAGAGGGCTTTGGGGAAGTGACTGATTATGCTGTGTGAAAGGATCGCAGCCATATCTGGCCTTCATGCTGAACCTTGCACATGAGCCATCACCCCTTCTTTTTGTGGAGAAAAAGGGGAAATCAAATCCACTTAGGAAACAAGCGCGCATTGCCAGCAAAGTGCCAGCAAAGTCGTTGTTACCTGCATCATGTTTATCTAGTTACTGTAACAAAGAATAGTGATGCGGAACGTTTGGTTATTCTGTGTTGCAGTATTTTGACAAACGCAGGAGCAAGATGGGTACAGATCTGTTCATTTGTTTTTCTCTTCCACTTTCTAACCTGCTATATGCAATCTCTAACATCTGTGCTACAAGCTGATTGTGAGTCAGAGCCCAGAGCAAATGAAGCAGCAGATGTGATGAGTCCTAGATGTTCTTTGATCAGGTCAACGTACTGACCTGGGGCAACCGCAAGTTAGGAGCATGTTCCCTTCCGCTGACTTTGCTACACTGGCAATAATGTTCTGCACAGGAGCTGAGTGGAAAGCTAGAACAACATCATATTACAAGATTTACTGGAGCTTGATTGTAGATGGGATGAGTTACCCATTTCTTGGTCTTTCCTTTTTTTCTCTTTCCTCTTCCCTCACTTGTTCTGTATTCAGCCTGAACAATGAAAGAGGATTGAAGGTGAAAGCTAGGAAGAACATATTCCCCCATGAGGTATATTTGTTGACTTGCTGTTAAGTGCCAAGGGAAAGGTCTGGCACCTATAAAATATTTGGAGACATTTTAGAGTCTCAAATTATACAATTGTCTGTATTTTTGTGAGAAGTAGAAGAAAATGAGGGAAATGGTTTGGGTTAGGATAGGTTTTGAGGCTGTACTTACAGTTCTTAAATCTAGCATTTATCTTGTGGTCTTTGCAGAAGTTGCTCGTGAAAGCAAAGTTACAGATTTGGAGAGCTTGATGCCTACTTTAACAGCCCTTTCCTTTATTTGAGAAAGAGCAACCATAATGGAAAAACAGAGAGAAACTGTAACTTTTATCTAAATGCATACTTCTTACACCTTAATCTTAACTTTCAGATAAAGTTATTCCAGGCAAAGAAATTAATGTGTAGTTTTGGTTTTTTTGTTTGCAAGTATACATGGGATATCTTTCTCTGCGGAATCAAGGAAAATGTCCCCCACCCACACACAGAAAAGAAAAAACAGTTGTGTGGCATTGGAGGAGATAGGATCTCATTCAAAATAGGGGAACTTTGTATGGCAAACTGAATTGTCACCTTACAACTGTTTTACAATTTAGTCAAAGTAGTTGCTGCTTGCTTTCTGTTTGAGTTGATTTACATAAGTCAGTTCTACATGCAGACTTGATTGTACCCTCCAGCAAAACCCTAGTGACTCATCTTCAGACCTTTTGCTGGAAAGGATTATTTATACAAATAAAATACTGCAGTGTTATTAAATAATTTATAGAAAAAAAAACCAAACAGAACCAAGAGAAATGTGAAGGCAGAAAAGACTTTTGTTTTTTTTCCCCCCTTGAATGGAGAGGATTCCACTGAATTTTACAGCTTAAATTTTCAGTGATAATGGAGTTTGCCAGCAATTCTGTAGTGTGAGAAAGAGTACTCACCACAAAGTTTGTAAAGGTCAGTATGAAGGTATCTACCAATTACGTATAATTCAAAGCTATTACTATTTTCTACAATTACTTCTTCAGAAGTGACAGCAAAACTTCATAGGACTTCAAGGTAACTGGGGAAAGGGGCAAAAGTCTCCATAGGACTGAAGAAAATAATACATCTTCTCTCAAAATCAAAAAATCTGCCATTTTATCTCTTGTAAAAGGCAGTGTGCTAGTTTGGGCTATTTTTATCTTTCCAAAACTTGTCTGTTTAATTCCTGTTTCTTAGTCATTTGCCACAGTAGTTCTTGAGAGAAAATGAAGCTGTGGTGCTTTGTATCTCCAAATTGCTGTGATCCCGGCATGGGACAAAGTTCCACTGTGTTTAAAACACAAGCATGGTGTAATTTAAAGGGAAGCATGTACCGGTATCCATAGGCTTTCCTGAGCCTGGCAGTACCAGAAAAGGTAGGGAATTTGTATGTTAGGAAATTTTAATTGTGTTTCATTGTCCTCCATAACAACACTTAGAGCCAGGGTGATCCTTCTGAACACCTAGTATATATTTACCTTGCAGCCTAGGGAACTAAGTATTTGCCAAGAGAAATAACTGATTTACTAACTTTACCTGTCAAAAGAGTAGAATAAGAACAGAGTAGGTGGTGTTGGCAAAGCATTTTTTTTTTTTGAAGCTTAAACTTGGAAGCATGTGATGTTAAATCCATCATAAGCTAAGCCTTGTAATTCACTTCAGTGTCTGTGGCTTGTTCTGCAGTCTTCATCAGCATAGTGACAAAAGGGGTCTTGGAGGAACCTGACCGACCTTCCTGATAGGAAGAGCTGCAATGTTTGCTGCTGCCATTTACCTTACAGCTTTGTCACTGTGTTACAAAAAGCTTGCTTGTTATGTTGGCTGTCTGAAAAACTTCCACAGTTGATCTTGAGTAAAGGAACTTGTATTTCCCTGTTTCAAGTGGGAAAATGGTTTGATTGATGTGAGAAACACTTGGGTCTTCACGCTTATATTTACAGAGATTCTTACCCTGTGCAGCAGCATCAGCATTTTTTTCATAGTGAGGAAGCACTGGTGTTATACTTGGTATCTGTTTTTCAGGACCTTTCAAGTTTATCAGCAGAAGTAATGCATGTCTAATGATAGTGAGAAATACGGTCAAAACACTTTATTTTTCAGGATTCTATTAGGGGTTTTGTTTAGGTCAGAAGGTTGGAAAGAAGAGGACAGTATGTTGTGTGTGTGTGTTCTGTTTCTCTTCCTTACCTGTTTGCAAGCAGATAAATAACTAAAATAATGTGAGTTTGCTTGGAGACAGTATGCCTCTGATCTATACCACAATTGTACATACTGTTTTCAAATGTGTTTTCTTGCAAATAATCTAATTTCTTCCCTTTCCATTCCCTCCCAAACAAATTCTTCAGAGCTAGGTCTTTGTACTTGAAAGTGTTCAGTGTGGATAAGCAAACACTGTCAGATAACATGACAGTGGAATTGAAGTGCACACAATTGGAAAAAGAATGTAATTTCATTGCTGTGCTATCTTACAGCGATACAATTTTATTTCACGCTCCGATCATCTCCTGTAAGTAGGTACTATTTTGGCCATTACAAAATGCAATATTTAGTGCATCTTTTTTCCTCATCATGTGTGTGCATGGAGGATAGTAGTATAGATATTCCTGAGGAAGACATGAGAAAGCAGGAAGTATGTGGAGGCAATGTCTGAAGACCATGCTGGGCTAGTGTGGAAACCTGGGCAACACAGGGCAGGAGCAAGAAGCACAGCCTCCTCTTTCAACAAAAGTTCTGGCAACATAAGTGTAAAAGGACTCTGTAGCAAGAAGCACCTAGTTCAAATCACTCTGAAGGGATGTTTTTCACTTTTGCTGTATGTGAGAGGTGGACTCAGCAGAAATTTTGTTTTCTAACTTTTGGCTCCTATCCCCACTGCCCCCAGGTTTCAACATGCCACTTCACAGTGCAGTACTGCAGGGACAACAGAGGCAGCACAAAGAGGAAAAATACTAGAGGCTGAGTATCTAGCAGCTTGACGCACCTTGAGGGTGATTGCTTTGATCATTTGAAATACTCGCAGAAAGATGGAAGGTGCACAAGACTGTAGCTATTATCAGTTTCAGACTTAACAGCAGTATAATAGTGCTAGTATCTTGAGGGAAGGGTTAAGGAGGAAGTTTACCAGTTTGGGGTTCACCTTCCTAAATTCCTCATTCCTCTGCCACTCCAATATCATTATTCCTTTAAGATTTGAGCTGTACCCGGTAGATAATCCTACAGAAGCTAGATACATAGACAAGACCAACAGAATTTGTTAAAAAACTTTTTTAGAAAAACAAATAGAATACGTGCATGGCAAAAATGTCAAGGTAGATTGTGAAGTAGGGAAAATTTGTGCAAAGCCTTCATTAATTTATTTAAGAAGAAAACAATATATTGTATGTCTTGGAATGTCATACATAATGAAAATAATAGTAAAAGTCAAGTGATGTGTGATCTCCCCCCAACATGAACACCTTCCAGATGCTTACTTGTACTGCTCCCTGTATCTTACCTTTTTGAAAAGTGAGGAAGTTTAGAAAATGTTGTTTGAGAAAGGGAGGAAAAAGTTAATGGGGAGGGATGATAAAGTGTTTATATAACTCTGAGTTATATGGAAAGGAAGGGGCATACTTTTAGTTTGCTTAATCATCAGAATAACTTTCTAAGGGTACTAATGGATTCCCCACAATTTGTTTTATTCAAGTGACATCTGAATGTCTATTTTAAAAAGAGGTCACAAAACAGGCTAGAGATTAAAGATCTTAGTATTCGTTAAATTATGACATTAATGTCTCTTTGTTAGAGTATTGGATAATAATGTTGCAGAGACCTCTTCAGACTGGAAGAACCACCAGCCCATTTATCACCATTTCTTTGTCTAGAAATTCTAAAGCAGGCTGTCTTTGGTTTAGCTGGCATTTGTCTACACAACAAACTTTAAAACTTCAGGGTTTTCCCCCCCCTTAGTTTACAAAAAAAAAAAAAAACCCAAAACACCAAAAAAAACAACAAAAAAAACCCAAACCACCAAACAAAAGAAGACTGAAAATTTGTCTAAATACAAAGCAGTAGAAGTGTATTAGTGGCCACAAATCAACCAATCACTTATCTATGTATTTATTTGTTGTTTTGACTGATTAAAAGTATGAATCTTCTTCCAACTTAATAGTGCTTGGCAAAGAACAATCTTGTAAAGAACAATCATGCAAAGACATGCAGTTTTTTGACATGGTGATGTACTAGAAAATACATGCATCAGTAAACAGGATGTTGTTTCTCCAGGTAACCTCTGTAGGTCAGCATTAGTAAGTCAGCTTTCTTTCCAAACTATATTTTATTTCTTTAGCTTATTTTTCTTCTATAAATTGTCTTATGTGAAGGGTTTTGCCTCTTATTTGTAGTCTCAAGCCTTAAGTATAAAGTCTGTATCATCAGAAAAAGATTAGGCATTTATTATTATACAAAACTTACTATTATACAAAAATCCATTCAAAATAAAATATAAAATTCTGGTGATTTATGCAAAACTCTGTTAATAAACATTAAAGAGTGCACTGCTATCCGGCACAGTTCTAGTCCCATGTTGTTGCCTAATTGTAGCAAAGAAGGCAAATCTTCTCATTCATATTTTTGGGATTTTTTTTTTTTTTTTTTGCTTGGCATGTACCTGGCAAGTAAACATTGATAAGTATGTGAAATATTAATGTTACCTAAAGAAAAGACTTGCTGTACCCATTAGGGAATTTTAAGAAGGTTCTACAATGATGTTTTATCAAATTGCTGCTGAGTATACTGCAGAGCTTTTATAAATACAGGAGATGAGTTTGACATAAGGGAAATGAAACTACTAAAAGTAAATAAAACTTGATAGGTATCGTACTCTAACTCCCCATGTGGATACTATAATTTCACATGTCTAGTAGAGAAGTAGTACCTGGATACTGCAGCTACTGCAATATATTCATAACATTACTACAGTCAGTCTTTCCCACCTAAGGAGGGTTTAAAACTAGTCTTTTCTTGAAGTGATAATGTCAGGTGAGAACCAACTTGTTGTATTACTGCCAGACCTGCGAAAGACCACTTGTTATGTTTGTTCTGAGTAGCAAAATTGTATAACTGAAAAGATTTCCTTTAAAAACAATTTTGTGATTTCATCATGAAACAGTCTGAATATGTAACTTCATGGTTACATTGTTAGAATGCAATGCAAGCAGATAGCACGACAGATGTGTAGAGGGTTGGAGTTTTTTTTAAATTCATCATGGATTAAAGTTAGCAGCAGTGTATGTTCATTGTTTTTTTCCAAGGCAGGCCATTCATGGCAACTTAAGAGTTCTGTGGGCAGAGTTCAGAAAAAGTTCTGTTGAGAAACAGACCTGTTGCTTTATATGAGAAGATACCATATTTTTATCTTGTTCTTTCCAATGCCTGCTCATAAAAATGTAAAAGATTAACATACAGAATTCTAAAAACTAATAAACATTTGTTGGCCAGTTTTTCAGGACGAAGGGTTGCCCTCTGTCTCTAGCATCACAGAGCAGTTTCAATGTCCTAGCTCTATGAGAAAACATAAATTGAAATCCATAAATTGGTGGAAAAGCATGTGCTTAGAACTAAGTTGAGTAAGAATGTCCTTGGTTATGCTGAGTTATAAAATAATATTGTCATTATGCCTCAGTTTCCCGCACATGTGAGTGGAAAAGGTCAGGAGATTTCCTCATGAGCCTCTTAATCGTGTTGTCTTTTTTTAACAAACTAATTCCTCTTAAATAGTTAGAAATACAATTCATGATAATGGATTATACTCAAAGATATTTATATGTATGCATGGTACTTTTTTACAGTAATTCAGTAATTACCAGCCTTTGCTATGCAATCCTGTCACAAAATTGACTTCACAGATTATATCAATGCAGTCATCGTGGCCCGAGATGAGTTATGCCTCTGTTGGAATGCTAGCAGTATATTAAGTTCAGGGAAAAAAGTTGCAGTTCTTTTACCAGCTTGATCCTGCCCTCAAAATTTTTGCCAAGCCTTTAAATGGTTACAGAATCAATTTTATTTTTTGGTAATGCAGTTTTTTAATGTACGTTAAAGACCTTTTGATTTCTTTCCCACAGAATCATTAAGAAAAATGAAATGGAAAAGATCTGCTCATTCATCTGTTAACTTCTTTGCCAAGATGGGACTGTTCATGTGTGCGGTTTTCTTTTGTTTTTTCAACTAATGCCCTGTACAGTTTAGTACTAAATGAGTCATGTGCTGGAACTTCCACCACTTGCCTACTGAGACTGTTCTATGATTTAGAAAAAAACCTAGGAAGTGTTTTTTTGATAACGGCCTTCCTTTTTTTTCCCCTATAGTTTTTCCCATTAAGCTATAAACTCATTTAACTTGGGTTAAATTGATTAAATCTGTATTAAGAGTAGAAAGGGGATCTGGAGGCTGGATGTCAGAGTACAGAAGTGGTGATTTGCAAACCTGTCTTCAAAAGTGTAGTTACCCAGTTTTATCAACAATGTCATTTGTGCTTTTGGGCATAATAAACTTTTTTCCTAATTAAAGGTGGGTTTATGTTTCAATCTATCCTCTGAAAGTGTGACCATGCAAATAAAAAGCTGCCATGTTTGATAAGTAAGATAGACAGCTGCTCTCATGTTTATGCTTTGTAATTTAACTTTGATTGTTTCATTCATTGGTGAAAACACTCCACTGATGTCTTAATTGCTCTTGGTGATTTAAAATACTGACTTAATAGATAGAGGCCTATCTAGCTGGCATCAACTAAATGAGAAATTCATGTCTATGTTCAGCACAGGCACCTCTCTTTTCCCTCAGAAACAGAATCTGTCTGTGAAATTGAAACAAAAGCATCATACAACAGTGTCTGAGTTGGTTGTGTGCTCTGAGCTTCTCTTGAGGTAGTATGTACTAGTTATTGACAAATAATAAAATATTTTATAAGAGCACTGCACCCATGAATGCATTTCATGCATGAAGTTCCTAGAATAAGAAGGCAAAAAAATGTATCTTTTAGGTCCAGGTGTTTTTTGATGATGTTGTTGCAATAACCTAGATATAGTTATTTTACTTTTGACATGAGCTTTGGTTCCTTCATGCAAGATAGCAATTACACTGCACTGTAGTCTGTATCTTAAAAACAATGTCTGAGCTAGCTCTTGATGCCCAGCTATTAACCGCACACAAATCAATCCCTTTTTCAACATGGATGCCCGTGCAGGGGGTGAGGTACAGAGTATGTGAGAGGTGAGGCGCCGATATTTGGTGAGGGGCCATGCTCTGAGTTTATGTGAGTCTGGATCATGTCTGTATGTGGAAGTTGCAGTAGCTAGTCCAGACTTAGTTTGCGTGAAACCTTGTCTGGCATGGGTACCACTACTCAGCTTGTGAAAGTCTGCTCCCTCGCATACAGCCACGCTTGGCACCTCCTGAGGTGCCTACATGGGTAATGGATTAAGTGCAGTGCAATGCTTGTGCATGAAATCACATCTTGCACAACGGAGCAGCGACCTCTTCCTTCTATAGACACAGTGTATGTGACAAATGGCAAATCTAGTTTCATATTCAACATGTTCTTGGTTGCTGGGGTTTTTTTCTTTCCAGAACAGGTTTTCTGCTTTCTTTGTTGATAAGGTAGATTGTTCTTAATACAATTCACAGATAAGAGACTTTCAAAAGCAGAAGTCACAATGTACAACTGTCACTGAAAGCTAATAAGAAGTAAGCAGCAAATGCTGTCTGGCTTTGAGCTAAAGAAGAAATACCCACATTTTGGGGTGGGGAGGATTGTGGTGTGGCTGTTTTGGGGACTTTTGTGAGGGGTTAGTATGTTTTAGGAAGGTTTTGTGCTGTTGTGGTAGCTACTTGCTAAACCAGCATAGAGTGCTCTCGTCAGTTGTGGGAACCGAGCCTGGTAAGAAGACCTGGACAGTTAAATTTTGTTTAATAAAATCAGAGGGTAGTTAAGACTCCAGATAGCACACGCACTGTGGTTCACTGTGTTTACATCTGTTTCTAAACACCTAGTAGTGTGATAGAAAGTACTGTTTTTCAAACCGCATTAAACTGAGAAGCAGATAGCTTTGTTGCAAGTTGAGTTTTAGTGCACAAAACCCACTTTACCAATAAGAAGGTTAACAATTAAACCAGTGACTGTGAAGATAAACTGAGCAAAAAATGTCATGCTATTTAAATGTTCTTTATTGCCTTGGATAGAAACACAGAGCAGATTTACAACTGTGTATGCTCTTTGCTTTAGAATGGCTTATTTTTCATGCTGCGGCATTCTCATTTGTAAAGCAAAACCATTTGCAGTGTAGCAGAGGTAGCATTGAAAGTTGCAGCACAGATTTTTGGGAGGAAATGTCAGTGGTAGTGTATACTTTCCCATCCCCTGATTGGACTGAAAGTTAGTCTCCTTTCACATGATTCTTAATGTGCTTTTGGTGTATTTCTTTTGCCCCCCAAGCTTGTGCTTTTAGGAGGAAATAATGCTGATTCTGATTAATTTTCAACTAGGTCGTATTGAGTAGCTGGCATGCCTCTACTTTGAAAACGTCATGTAGTAGTTCTGCTATTAGTGCATGTAATTTTTATTGTGATGTGAGCTTAGTCTAGAATATATTGGGAAAAGAATAGGAAGGGAGTTTCTCATGCAAAACATGCTTAAGAACAAATGAAAAGCATTTTTAAGGAAGAGAACAGCAGATGCATGAGTACATCAAAGCCAACTGACTGAAACACTTTTGTAGTCAGAATAAATTGAGTAAGTGTGGTGCAGGTGAATCAGGTATTCTTACTCAGGAGAAAAAGAGTATGTTGGAAAAAGAATATGTTTAGTAATCCAAGTATTCATCAATATTTTGGAAAGAAGTTGTCAGCTATTTGCACTGGAGGGTACTTGAAAATGTGTGTAACATCAGTGATGCCCTATGGGTGGGGGTCTCTGACCCAGGACTTGCCCCCTGGGGAAGGCTGGTCTGCCTGCAGCAGGCTGGATACCCAATGGCTGCTCCCACCATCCCTCCTGTGCCTTCTGCCAAGAAGCTGCTCCAGATCTTGCCAGTTTACTTGCTCATCTGGTTGTTATCCCTGCTGTCACATAGCTCAAGTCTTAAACAAACCAGACACTTCTATTTCACAGAAAACTATCAATCTAATGGTGAAAGAGACACAATTGAGAAGGTGGGTATCTTGAGAGCAGGAAGAGACCACCCGTTGAATCCAGATGTATCCTCAAAAGTTTGTCTGCCTGCATGCTGAGGAACAAAACAGAAGCAGCCAGGTGTACTGTCTCAGTCCTCTCTTGCATCTTAGTGTAATAAATAGAAAGTATTTCCCTTGAATCACAAAGAACAGAAAGGTCTTTAGTTTGAGGAATGTTTGTATTTATCACAATCCATTCCACCGGAGTGGTTTGTTTATGTTTTTGGAAATTGAAGGGGTTTTTTTGAAACTCAGAATTTACAAGAGCCGTTGTTGATGTTGTGAAGCATTTTTAAACACATTCTGCCAGTAGGCCTTTGGATAACATTGGGTAGTTCATGACATAGGATAATCTCTGCAGTTTATTAGTGAAAGCTCTTTAAATTGTTGGCAGACTGAATTTGCATCCAGAAAAATCATATCCTATCTGTGATACGCCTGTTTTTTTTTTTTTATAAGGATGTATGGAAATAACATTTCTAACTTCATTCTGTATGAGTATTTTCTGTCAATTTTATGAAAATGTAATTTTGAATAGCTGTAGTTAACATAACTAGAAGTTCCCTGTGGAGTTCAAATAGTGTCATCCTGTGGTTACTTGGTATCAGAGTACACTTTTCACATTGCCTATTTACTTCCTTATAGTGACCCACTAAGACTCGAGAAACAAAGTTTCTTTCATATTTAGTAGAAAACCAATGCAAGTTGCTTATGGCTTTGTCAGCAGCTTTCAGTTTGGGGAGCTGAAATGAACCTGTTCAGTTTTTACAGGCATGAGTAACTTATTTTAAAACTTGTTGAAAAAATAACGCATAGCCTTGACACACCTTTATTCTAGGTTTTTCCATTCACTGGATACCTATCAATGCAGGTAAACCATATGCTGCTCTATACATGCGTGTTTCATAGGAAATCCGAACCATTTGAGATTTACAGTGGCTTTACATTGGCAGTAAAACTCCAGGTGACTTATCCATCACTGAGGTACGACCTACAGGGCATTTTCCAAATGGGCATTTTTAGTAGTAATGGCCTTGAACTTTTTGTGAGTACACAGGGAACACAATTCAGTGGTTCTTGGCAAGATAGGCATGTCATTTCGAAGGAGACAATTTAGTTTCCTGTGCATTCAGATTTCAGAACACCAGTAACTGTTTTGCTCAGAATACATACCTTGTTGAAATGTTTCTGGAACATTTTGAAAGTCCCATTTTTGTAAAGCACTTTGTTTCTTAACTAGGTCAATAATTCTGGTATCTTCATTGAAATTGCATTTAAATGTTGAAAATTTGTGCACCATGTGTTTTTATTTTAAGCTGACTATGTGTGACTGGCTATTTTTCTACGTGTTACAGCATAGTGTCTTTTGGGTTTAAAATTGCACATCTCTCTACCTGATTTTTTTAAACTTCATTAATTTATAATTAAACTTTATTTAGTAAAGTTGTTCCTGTTGTCTAGTGTATAAAAAGACATTTGTTGCAGGTGAATTAAGAGAAATCATTACAGGATTAACTAAAGGGTTTTATTAATGATTAAATTATGATCAAATGATAATTAATTGATGATTGAATGAAAATTAAATTGCATTCAATTGAGCAATAACTGAATTGTAATTAAGCAGTGATTTAACCCAGTTTTCAAGAAGGGTAAGAAGGAATATGACCCTGGTAACTACAGGCCTGTCAGTCTCACCTCAGTGCCTGGTAAAATCATGAAGAACATTATTCTGGCAGTTACTGAAAAATGAGAGACAATGGTGATAGCCAGCATGGGTTACAAAAGGGAAGTCCCACTTAACGAACTTAATTTCCTTTTATGACAAGGTCACCTATCTAGCTGAACAAGGGATGCCAGTAGATGTGGGTTTTTGGATTTTAGGAAAGCTTTTGATACTGTCTCTCATAGTATCCTTCTGGACAAAATGTCCAGCACACAGCTAGACAAGTCCATAATATGTTGGGTGACCAACTGGCTGATGAGTCCGGCTCAAAGAGTTATAGTAAATGGGGTAACATCAGGCTGGCGGCCAGTCATCAGTGGAGTTCACCAGGGCTCTTTAATAAATTATCTGGATACAGGAGTTGAATATACATTAAGTGAGATTGCCAATGATACTAAATTAGGAGAAGCTGGGGACTCCCTTGAGGGTAGTGAGGCCTCACAGAGAAATCTGGATAGACTGGAGAGCTGGAAAGTCACCAAAACCATAAAATTTAACAAGAGCGAGTACTGGATTCTGCACCTGAGACAAGGTAATCCTGGTTATACATACAATTGGGGGATGAGAGGCTGGAAAGAGATTTGGGGGTTTGTGTTGATGGCAAGTTGAATATGAGTCAACAGTGTATCCTGGCAGCCAAAAAGGCCAACTGTGTCCTAGGATGCAGCAAGCACAGCATAGTCAGACAGTTGAGGGAGGTGATTGTCCCACTCTACACCGCACTGGTGTGGCCCCACCTCGAGTACTGTGTGCAGTTGTGGGCACCTCAACATAAGGACATCAGACTATTAGAGTGTGTCCAGAGGAGGGCGACCAAGATCATGAAAGGTCTCGAGGGCAAGACTTATGAGGAGCAGCTGAGGTCACTTGGTTTGTCGCCCTGGAGAAGAGAAGGTTGAGGGGTGACCTCATGGCAGTCTACAGCTTCCTCAAGGGGGGCAGCAAAGGGGGAGGGGTTGATCTCCTCTCTCTGGTGACCAGCGATAGGACATGAGGAAATGGAATGAAGCTGCATCAGGGGAAGTTCAGATCAGACATTAGGAAGAAGTTTTTCACTGAGAGGGTGGTCGGCCACTGGAACAGGCTCCCCAGGGAGTAGTCATGGCACCAAGCTGGCAGAGTTCAAGGAATGTCGGGATGATGCTCTTAGTTATACAGTTCAGTTTTAGGTAGTCCTGAGAGGAGCAGAGAGTTGGACTTGATGATCCTTATGGGTTCCTTCCAACTCAAGATACTCTATGATTATCTGATACTTTTAGGCCTAATGTAAAATACCATTTACCTCATTATAGATACTAAATGCTGGGTAAGGGGTGTGTCAACCTTGAGGAGTAATCTTGAGAGGTGGCCCTGCTCAAGAGGGAGATCACTGCCATGCAGCCTGCTGCTGTACCGGAGACCTCAGTGGGCTCAGAGGAGCTACAGATGTTTATAGCATAAAGTCATTGACTTGTAGTCAAACCCTACTTTGGTTTGACTGCAGGTGTGCAGCTGTAGTGATTTTAGTTTTGTCTAGTCCAAGCTCAGGCTGATACTGTTAGCTCCTGATAAGACATTACCTAGATTCCTTAGTTCCTGTGAAGATACAGCCTAGCACAGTTCTCATGGTTTGCACAGTGAGGCTGACTTCAGTCAGACCTCCCTGTCAGTGATGCCTGAACCGAAGCACTGTACATTCAGAGTGGGTACATCTGTCACAGACCTGCCAAACAACAAACTTGATCTTCACCTCCAACCAAAAAATTAATAAGCAAATATCTATCACAAAATGAAAATCAATGTGGATTTTCAAGATTTTGTTTGCAGTTACATTTTTCATACCCTTGCCTTTGATTGTGGAGATAAATATTTTATCAGTGTTTTGCAAAACACATACAAGAGCTCTCTGTAGTCAAGTATTTCTTCCAAAGAGTAAATTCTCAAATTCAACTGAATATTAAGGATCATTCACAATGACTGTCAACTTGGAGAAGGAAAGAGCAGTAATTCCTCTTAATTTGAAGGTGGTCCCAAAATAGGGTACTGAATTATAGGATTTCCTCTATGAAAAAACCCTGTATAGGTACTGCTGTTATTGTTATTAATGAGCTATGTCTGTGTGTGCATGTGTAATGGCTTAGTCTGAATAACTGTAGAAATAAAAAAATCTCCTGAAGGGTTTTCCTTCATTTTTCTCCCCTCTCTAAATCTCATTCTGCTTTTAAAAATAAGCGTTCCTTTCAGGAAAAAAAAAAAAAAGGTGCTGTTGACCTGCAAAATGTTATTTCATACTGACTGCACTCTAATGTATGAAATTTTTCTTTACCAGCTGATCCTAGAAACTTTTTTTCAGTTTGTAGTTGTTCTCCTTAATGCAGACTAGCTGTGTGAGGTCTGTAAAGGTTTTTAGATTTCTGGTTATTTTCATACTTGGTGTATGACAGCCTCACTTCCATGATAGCCTTAGCCATAGGAATAAAACACTTTGTGATTGCTGCATTTACTGAATTATAGGTTGTGTGTGTGGCTTCATATGGACACTTCCATGGTATTTGGTAGGCTTCCTATGTGTGGAAGTGGGTAAGAGGGGTTATCTGTGCTGTGGAAGTCTAGAATCTCTCTGTGCATACTTCTTACGTAGTAGTTGTATTTCAATTCATTGTTTTCTTTGCAATTGTTTAAGGATTACAGAATTAGGACACTCTTCTGCATTATGGCATATTTAAATTATGATACATGAACCCAACTTCTTTGTTGCTACAGTTATGTTTAGGTTTTCCTTTCCCTTGTGACTTGAGAAATGTCTGGAGGCAGAGAACATCTCTTGCTCTATGCTGATAGATAAAGATGATACTTGACCCTCCTGTCTGAGAGTCACTTCGTGCTGTGTATTACACAGTACTGTGCTAGCAGATCTCTGGCTATTGATGGGAGAAGAGGAAAATGCCAGGCAATTTATCCGCTTCCTACCCCCCTGCTCTGGTGTAAAAGCTCAAGCAGCTATGGTAAGCATTTTTACATGTATGCATATTTCTGATTAGAGCGTATTTTTTGAGACTTGCTTTGTCAGTCTGCTGGTGCAGCTCCCCATGTTTATCTTTAGAGTGGAATGTTAAGAGGCCCAGTTAGCACTTGCCACCTCTCACCAGTTTTAAAGCTTCTGTGCTTTCCTGCCCTGCTATATGCTCCAGTAACATCCTGCTTTTCCTGACTAAATTGGGTGGTATTGCTTGTATTTCTGCACCTTTTTCTGTCTGAAGATGGATTTCCTGTGAAATAAACCAAATATTTTAATATACTGCTTTGAAGTGTCTAGTCAGAAAAAACTGACACCACTCCAGACCAGTCATAGCCTAATTCAGACTTGCATATGTGTGGTTGTTGTGTAAGGGCTGTTTAAATGAGCAACCACTAAAGGTGGTAGAAGTTGAAGCCAGCAGATGTGAACTGTATTAAGCCACAGAGCGGTCATTCAGGAGAATTAATGGGAGCACTGAAAGTACAGTAGACTGCATAGTACAGTGTACTGCTACCTGCGAACTGGTAGACCTGAGAAGATGGACTGCATGAACTAATAGGTATCTACCTATAACTTCTGTAAGTACATACTTCAAGCATCCTAAATTCCACTTCTATTCTAGAGTGATCCAAGTATCTTTGAAAATGTGATTTGTCTTATTTTTTAAGTTTCTTTAAGCAATCTCCCATGTGCATACATGTAGGTGCACAAGCAGTGTTCAAGTCATTTAAGCAGCTAATAATAGAGAAATGATAAAAGGGCTAGGGAATAAAGAAATGGGTCTTAAATGCTAGCAGGTGAAAAACATGCTGTTCTGTTGCACTTTGAACAGAAAAGTATTGCTGTTTTGTTGCTTGCAAGCTACAGAACTGAAAGCTAAAGCAGAAGCATGGTGCTTGAGCTGATGCACACTTCCTGTTTGAAACATCTCATCACCATGTGCCAAGGAAGGCTTGAACAGAGGTGATTACTCTGGCTTTTCAAACAGGCAAATGTGCACCCCAGCTAGTGCTACTGGTTGACTGAGTAAAAATTCATCCAGCCTCACAAAACATGATGCTGCTTTGCTTACTGTAATTGGTCTCATAATTGTTTTGTACTTGAGTGGGAGGTGACAGTAATAACCTCCTGAGGTGCATTAAAATGTGTTTAAATACAATGGAGACTTCTGTTGCAAGGCTGTCTATCTTACAATAGTAAGTTAAAATCTGTAATAGCAGTATGCCATGTTGATTTTTTTTTTGACATGAAACAATGCACTGGTAAGAGTTTGCCCCTGTGACCTGACGGTTTTAATGACATTTTCTCCCCTTCTCACTTACACCTTTCCTCTATCCTAAATCTTTCTTGGAAATTGCTTTGGTATATTACTTTTCTGTGGAAAAAGGAATATTATAAGTGCTGTGAATAGTGTTTTTTACCTTTTGTCATACTAAAAACCAAATAGGGGTCCATTGAACATCTTGTCACATAGTTTGTCATGGGTATTTTTTTCCCCATAGACTATTCCATTCATTCTAATGCTACACGGTTGTTAAAATGATGGACTCTCTGGATGCCAACGTTGAACAATTCCCGTCATTACTTTAAAAAAAACAGGGAGCTCTTCAGGGACAGGCTTGGGTTTTTTTTCTTTGCTTTCTTTATGGAAATGGTACCCTGTTCAGAGCCTGCCTTAGAGCACTAGTTTGCCTTGTTTGTTTTTTCTTTCTGACTGGTATTACCTGTTAGAATTAACAAGGAGACCAGCTGGAAAAAAGTGTTCATTTTTGTTACCTTCAATAGGGCTTGCCACTTAAGATGATGTTATTGGGCAATTACAACTTTGACTAACATGATTTATTTATTTATTTTAATGTTAATGGGCAGACAATATGAAATCAGATTTCCTAAACCATAGGAGTGCACTCTCAAAGGCTTATCATGTGTTCTTAACTGACTGGTTTTTGTAGGTAGGGCAAAATATATTATGCCTAGAATATGCTTAGGTAGGACAAAACATACTTATTCAGTCTTTGGTTTGTCTTCCTGTTATTTAGTAAATAAATTGGGCCATTAGTTTTCTTAGTCTTTATTTTCATAGTGCAGAACTATTAGATGTTCTGTGCTGTGGTTTTTAGAGAAGTAGGTTCCTGTCTGCATGTATGTGTGGGAAATAGTATGAGCTATGTATCAGCTGTTTAGGAAAACTGCATTGACATGTATTTTGAAAGCAATTATTAACTGAAGACACAGGAAGCTTTGAAAATGCCAGGGCTGGGGAAAAGCTTACCTGCACTGCTCAGTCACTAACACAGTATTGTCTGTTAAACTTGGTTTAGTCCTGTAAAACTGTGATTTTTATGTTTCAAACTGGACATGGGGAGTTTTAAGGGGGGCCCGCGTAATACTGCCTGTTTCCTTTGTTGGTTTTGGGCACAAAGTAATAAGGATCTTTCAAGGGCTGAGCTACTTAGCTGAAATAATTAAATTTAACAGAATAGCTAGAGAGTAAAACTCAGGCAATTGCAGGTGGGGGTGTAAAAAAGAAAAAAAAAAAAAAAAGTCAGGGCACTTGCCAATGATAAATGTTTGAGCTTCACACTATCAAGATGTTTTAAAGATGTTTAAAGGTTCTTCGCTTTAAGGTCCTAGCTGGCACTCGTAAACAACGTGATTACTGTCACACTATGTTACTGAATGGCGAGCTTTCCTGCCTTCACCTGCTCTACAGCTCCCTCTCATGCCGTAGTGATCTGATAGGAAAAGCCTAGTATTTCTCCTTCCGGACTTGCTGTGGTTTCCTTCCTGTATCTTTTGCTGCCTTCCCATGTATTATCTCAGATGGGAAACTTGTGGTGGCATCCTACAAACTGAAAACACAAACTGGAGGTATGTTGGTTCCAGTGAAAGATGAGATTGTTCCTAAAGCTAGATTCCATTCTATTACAAGACAAAGAATTTTTAAAAAAAAAAAAAATCTTTCTCTAAGTAAACTGTAAGAGTATGTTCATCCTATTCCACCATTTTCAGTATTCTTTGAAACTTTAATTCAGAAACAAAGCCCTCTCATAATACATAGTCGTTCATGCTTATTAGTTTGTGTTGAGCTTGATTTTAAATACAACCTATTCCTAAGTTGCTTAAGGAAATACATGAATGAAAACCATTTCAGTATAAATAGAGGCAAAAAGCCTCCTGACTCCAAATGACCAATAATCCCAAAATAAAACCATATAATAAAAATCTTATAAGTAGCTTTAGTCATAATGTTAAAAACTATATCATAAAGTCATGCATAAAATAGATTTTTACAGAGTCAGGACTTAGGCATTCAGGGTTTGAAAACGCACAACAAAGTCTAAGTCAAACTTTGAAGAAGCTTCTTCAATGTCATGAAATTAACCCTAAAGCGCTTGGCAGGGGGTGGGGGCAGAACAGATACGGGAAAGTTATGAGGAAGTGAAAAAGGGATTTCAGCCTTATTCAGCCTATGTCGATGATGAATGTTGTCCTTTGTCTGGCAAGAGTTACTTGCAGCTCAGGTTTCTCAGGATCTGAAAGTGCAAAAGATAATTGGTGCATTAAAAGCAATGCCAAAGTCCACAGAAGTGCCTGCATTGCTAGGGGGGAAGAGAGGAAGAGTGCTTCTGCAAGTGCACTGCACTGGTGAGATTAAGTTTCTGATCCAAAATTCATGCATGAAGGCAGCTTTCCCCATAGGTTTGTTTAAAACCGTTATTGCTTCTTGTACAGATTGTTTTATTTCAAAAAATGAGGCTGGCAAGGGAGTAAACACTTCTTACTTCTGTTGAAAGCTGGAGAGCATCTTCCAGTTGCTACAGCTGTAAGTGTGTATGGAAGTGCGCATCAGTGCAACTGCTCAGGTGGTTTGGACACACCCCCTCTCCCCCTCTCATTTCTTGCTGCCACTTAACTGTATATGCTAAGCAGCAAGAGGAAATAATATGGCTACAATAGATTTAAAGTAAAAAATTTGAAAGAAGTCTTAAAAATGCACCCTAAAGTGACAGTTTTCTACTTACAGCTTGCAGGACTGAAACAAATAGCTGTTCAGAGCCTTTAAGGCAAAAAAAAAAAGTGTCTTTTACGGAATCCATAAAATTCCATATCAAGAATAATTGTAAACTTTTTCTCAAAGTACTCAAGACTAAAAAACTAGTAGTAGTCCTGGTTGTGATTTTGTGCACGTATGTGCATCACACAGCATACTTAGTGATGACTTTGTGCATGCTTCTCTTTTTTTTACACACACACACACACACACACACCCCCGCACACCCACCCTTCTCCTTAAATAGTCTGAGCTTTGAAGCAAATCTAGTTAAATTCAGATGTTAACACCTGCAGTCATTTTCCTTCTCTCCCTGTGGTTTTATTTGCTTCAAGTAATTGTCAAAGAGCGTTGTTACTGCACTTCCTGTTTGAAGCCATAGTGAACAGTATGCGGTCAAAGGATACAGAGAGTTCACCCTTGAAAGGCACTTTAGAGATGTTGTTTTAAAACAGCGGACTGTTCTTAGGCTCTGTAATTAATAACTAGCTTTAATCTCACTGACCCTCTACAGCATGCAGCATATTCCTGTTTGGATGAGCTAAGGTAAATGCTCTTGAATCTACTTTTTGCCAGTAAGAAGAACTTGAAGAACTTGGAGGAGAGATGGATTTAGTTTTTTTTACTCTTCCTCCTTTCCTGCTCTGTTTAGTTTCTCAGAAAAGTTAATACTGCTTTAATAAGAAAAATTGCTGATACACTAAGAGAATGTGCTCCACTCCCACTGTCCATTAATGCTGTGTTTGCATTTACTGCCTTTATGAGTGGTATTTAACAATAAGCAGTAGTTTTGGTTTTTGCATTAGATCAGCTACTGTGGAATAAACTTCAAGAGTCATGAAAATTACCTTACTGGTTTTCACTTTAAAATTTTAAACAATGTATCATTTTTAATATCTTCATTTGTTCATGCTAATTAAAATTTCTATAAATGGGATGAAAATGAAGTTGTGCGTAAGGTATAAAAGCCTTAAAATGTGACGAAGCTGTTCAGCACGGTAGTCCTGTGTGTTCTTATAATATGCATTTAAGTTGCATTCAGAGTTCAGAAAGTTTAAATGGGAAAGAGCAAATAGGTGTTTCACCATTCATCAGTCTGATTAGCCTTCCAGTTCAGAATGAGTAAGTGCTTTGTCTTTTCAACATGAGCTGTATGGTGGTGTGCCACTTTGAGCACCATAAACTGTGTGAAGACCAAAAACAAAGTGATGGACCTGTTGAATTGTGTTCTTCACCCTTCATCTGGCAAGTCTACAGAGACAATGCAGCAACACTTGTGAACAGCGCTGTATTAAAAGCTTGATCCTGTGACAAAGCGAAGAGCTAGCTGTGAAGTATTTGCACACAAGTTTGGGGATCTCATTAATCGCAGCTAGGTTTGGGGTGGCAGTCCAGGCTTTGTCAGGAACACTTTCTCAGGAGATTGCTAGTGGGCTGGTACTACATAATTACCTGACTGGTAGCTGTAGGTCAGTATGGTGCTTTTTTCTTTCTTTCTTTATAACCAATAATTTGGAAAATAACAGGAGAATTTTCCTGTTCCAACTTGTTCTTTAAACAAGCAACTAACTAGCAGTGTAAGAGAAGTCCTAGTGTGTTGACATCACAGTGCTGATATGCCTTTTTGCCTTCCGTTTAATTGCTTTTTCTTTCCATTTTGGTGCAGCAGATTTATAGCTGGTCTTTTATATTAACCTGGCCACTGTGAAAATAATTTGTTAGCAGAGTGGGGGTGTATAAAATTCCAGTGCTCTAACAAGTACTGCTAAGCTTTTGTTTGACCTTTAAGAGGTGCAGTTACTGTCAGTTTTTTCCAGACTTGCACATATGTCCTCCCACTATTGGGTTTTTTTAATTAAAAGACAACAGATTGAAAAACTGCTTGGTACTGATTGCAGAACCATGAAATTAAAGGCAAATGTGCAACTATACAGGCTATGCAAGCGAAAATACATTTTTAAGAATGAACATGTTATCAGAGACAACTATTCACGATTTCTAAGCTTGGGTTTGTCATTCAGCAGTTTTTGATTTAAGGGGAGGAGACAGTTTCAGAGAACTCTGCCCTGGAGGACACAAGTCCTGCATGCTGAGAGTGGCTGAGTAGAAGAAGTCTTCTGAACCCTTGAGTATTCTGTAACCAGGAAGAGCCTTTCAGGCTCACAGGAGCATCCACCAGCCCTTTGGGTTTGTTCCCAGGGCTTCAGCTCAACATGGTGCTTAACGCCACAGTGAGCTGGAGTAGCATGCCAGCTATCAGTCAACAAATGAGGAGATTAATTGATAGAGGAATTTCCCTGCCCTTTCCATGTATGTCTTCTGTACACGAGTGTAACAACAGTATGGAAGTTAACCCTCCTTGAGAACAAGCATTTGATACATTAAATCTGGATTTTTGTCAGAAAGAGATTGTGAGGAAGCTGTAATATGAGTGTCAATTTCAGGAGTGGCAAATCAGAATATTGGGTCACTGGCACAGCAAAAGAAGCCCACTGCAACGCATCCATTTACAGGTCTGGCAGGTTATAATATACTAGACTTCAAAATGCTCTGAGTACTTGCTTTCTCAATTTATCATAACCCTGAGCAGCTAGCATTGGGGGACTATTGGTGCATTTCAGAGCAACTTGGAGCCTACTTCCTCATAAGTAAAAACAAGTTTTAAGGAGAAATAAGCTGTACAAGATAAGATTTACCAGACTAAAAATGTCAATTGTTACATGCTTAACAGGAGTTAACCATGTTTTAGTTACAATTTTGTTACATACTGAATCAAGTTTAGAAAAGAATTGTGTAGCATACCAATTCTGAGACTGCAGAGAACAGTATTTTCTAACCAAGCTTTTCTACGTTAGTCCAGCTCTTGCTATTTAAAGTTGATCAAACTTTCAGTAACCAGAAGAATTGAGAAAATGATGTGAAGCTACCTAATTATGAAGTGAGAACTTCCTTAAAGACTTTTAAAGTTATTTTCATTCTTGGATTTCACACTGTTAGTTGATAATTCCCATGTTTTATTGCAGTTTCTTGACACATACATGGGATTTAGATGATCATCTTTAAGGTAGAAAAAAATCTAAGATGTCGCATTAGCACTGTACTAAGACCTTTTTTTGAAGTGTCTGACAAAAGAAGGGTTGTGTAGAAGGATTTTTTAGGGGTTTTGGCTGGGGTTTTTTGTTGGCTTTTTGTTTGGTTGGTTTGTATTTTGTGCAGGTTTCTTCTTATCCTCAAGATGTTCTGTTTAATAAAATTGCTTTCCTCTATATGGTGCTAATGATAGGAAAAGCTAGCAAAGCATTCCCCCCCCCCTTCTTATCCTGATCTTGAAGATCAGATTTGTGGCAAGAAATGCCACAAACAGGCATATAAACTTAAACATTACCAGTAGGTTTTTCAAAGCTAGGAGAGACAAGTACTTTTGCTGGGGTTTTGCTATTTAAATGGTGTTACTACAGCATGCATTTCTTTCTTGAAGAGCCTCTGTTAGTCTCTAAAAAGTAAGAAGTGGGAAAGCTTCCCAGAGGCTTTGGATTTAGTATGGGAAAGGTGCTACTCTATTTCTGCATGTGTGCATTGTAGCCCACAGCCCTGGAAAGTACCTGGATAGTAGTTGCTGCACAGTACAGTAACTTGGCATGTATGTAGTAAATGAGGGACCTCATTGCTTATGTGCTTGGCATGTAGAGAACTGGTGAAGGCAGTAGCTAAGTGGGTCTGCTCTGCCACAGAATGTGCATGTATGTACATATATGTGAGTGTATATGTATAGTTTATGTATCCTATGGAGTCTCCAAACCACTTCATACGGTGAGGAATGGCATACAAATAACAATGCATAGTTAAGCACACATTTCTATGAATGAAGATGTGGTTGTATATAGAATTATTAAGGAGTATGCATGTAAAAATTTCTAAATACTCATTATCTCCCTTTGTCTGCAAGTAAAGTTCACGATAGATGGCAAGATGAATGGCCAGGGTGAAGTCTCACAGGAATTTTTATTGCAGTCTTACAGAAAGAAACTGCATTGGAGATTGACCAATAAACATTATTTTAGCAAAAGAATGGTTGGAATCTGGACCCTCAGTTGTTCCGCATGAGGAATTCTAGAGGTTTAAGAAAACCATTTCAAACTCTACAAGTAATCTCCTGCTTTGAAGTCAACTGTATATGAAGCAGGAGGGTAGAGTGAGTAGAAGGAAAATACCTTGAGTCGAGCAAGTTCAGCCATGTTGCAAATTTTCCATATTCAGAAACGTATTTGTTTCCTCAACATTTAGAAAAGCATGCCTTTCCTTGACAGCAGTGCAACAGGTTGGGGTTAAATACTGTTTAAACCTCACACTGTGAATGGACCTGAGCAACTTTTCCATTGAGAAATATGAAGTGTCAATAGGCACAACTCCCTAAGAGGTTTTAAGGGGTGTATGGGCAATTGTCACTTTCTAAAATGACATTTGAAAGTTAGAAACAGATCAAACAGTGATAGCTGCCAAAAGATTGGATGCTAGTTCTTGATATTGCTTCTCCTAACTAAAGCTGGAGTGTAAGCATCATGGATTTCTGGTATATGATATTTTTGGTAGTCACTGTAGAAATAAGCATGTGACGTGTTTGCTAGTGTCTCTTCAGTCTGTGGTTCAAGATATTACCAAGAAATCACTGGTGTGGATGGCTGTCTGGGGTCACGAGATTATGTATATTCTTTCTTTTTGATCCAATGTACTTCTGTTTTCAGGTTCTCATAACACTAGGGACCAAAGGAGCATACGTAACATTTCTGTGGTGCTGGGACCAACCTTCTGAAAGAAGACTCTGAAATAACTTTTTGCCTTCAAGTTGTCCTGGGACTGACTTGTCTTTGGAGAAGAGCTCAACGGAGAAAAGATTTTCACATTGGAACCATTATAAATAAACCTATTAAAAGAACTTGTTACCTGGAGACAGATTTACGGAGGTTGAGTCCTGCTTTTCATCGGTGTTCTCACTTCAGACTGTAAACAATGAGTGAGTTTTGGTTGTGTTTCAACTGCTGTATTGCAGAACAGCCTCAGCCTGTAAGTATGAATATTGGCACTGCTTTGGTTTTGTATATTTAAATAGATTATTCACATTTTCTGGTTTTCTTATGGCTTTTTAAATTAGTGCTGTTTGGCCAAGCTCAGTGCAAATTAAGGTTTGGGCATGACAAAAAGTCTGTTGTCGCACAGATATTTTCCTGTCCTTAGATCAAGTCTATCCAAAGTCTCTGGGAAGAGCCTTTATTTGTTTGAATTGAAGAGGAGGGGAAGGAAAGGCTGAGGACCTAAACTGTCATTCTAGAAGTCATTTTTGAGTAGAGATCTGTAAATATCTTGTCTTCTGTATGGGTTAGGGCCTGCCTTTGGATGTGGCTGGACAATGATGAGAGAAGGAAATGATTCTGTTAAAAAATCCAGAGTGAAATCCAATTCTCCTCCACCTTAATTTAATTAAGGATTTCAGCCTTAACTGTTTTGTAAATTTTTAGATTAAACCTTAGAGTGAAGGGATTCACTCATACTGCAAATGCTTTTTTTTAAAACAGAATTTGGAACGGCTGTTGTGTGAAAAAGTACATAGCGAACAGTTGGATAAAAGAACATTTTAAAGCATATGTAAGGAAGAAAGAAAGAACAGAAATATTCTTGGGTTTCATATACTCTAAGTACCTTTAGAATGTGTTCCTGAGTCCAGTGCTGTTGGGATGAAGTCTGCCTGCATGAAGGTGGAATTAACCAGAAATATGGCTAGCACAGTGAGAAAAATCATTGTGTGGTGTCGCATCCAGATCAAGCTAAATGAATGTATAGAGAGGACTGTCATTTTGCAAATACATGGAAAAGAGCCTAGTTACTACTAAAGGATATGCTGGAGTTACAGTGACCAAGAAAATCCCAGAATGAATAGAGCAAACTCATATTAATATGCTCAGATGTTAATATTTAGCTTTAGGGAAGCCAAAGGGTTAAAAAAAAGAATTAATCTAATGTTAGGTTTTGCCATTGCACAAAGCCTGAATGCCAGACTGATCCTTGCATGGCAATGCAAATAGTGTGACCATTAACATTTCTAACAAATGAGTGTAACTTTATCTTACTCTTAGTCATGTAGAGTTATGGGAGATGAACTCTGAGACACCAACATGGGAAGCTGCAATTCTCTCCTGTTACTCGTGCAGTCCTTCAAAATGCTAACTGTGTCCGTATATAGCCAAAGTTAATTGCCTAGTTTTTGGAACATATATTTCAACTAAAAATGAGGTATGACTGTTTCTATCTTTGAGATAGAAAATGGCATGTTCTCTTTCTTTATATGAATCCTGAGGCTCAGTCCTTATAAAATCTTGACTCAGGCTTTATGATGCAGTTAAGTTACTGCCCAAGAAATACATAGTATGTTAATGCAGCATGTAGTGATCTGTGGGTCCTGACTCATGGAAAGGGTGGAGATTGTTCTTAAAAAGTGGAGAAAAGGGCAACAACCCACTTTTGTATATTTGCTGATCTGGTGGTGTGCATTTGCTTAGAAAATTAAAACCATCCTCATGTTTAAGATACAAATAGCACATTGCTGAGCACTGACCCAGTTCCTGAAACCTTCCTTTCAAATGTTGTAAGAGCCTTGCTTGTTATGAAATGCCAAAATTCTTCAGGACACATCTCAGAAAAAAGAGTTGTGGGCCGTCCTTGGCATGCTCGACAGTAAGTGCTTAGCTGTCCTTCCCCTGCAGTTACTCAGCTCATTTTGCTGTGTTGTACAGCCATTGTTTAGCCATGCACTGTTGCAGTAAATGGAGTATTTAATCAGATACATATACATCTGAGTAAGTATGGGAATGTTTTTCCTCTGATATGTAGCAAAGCATGTACTGTCAGTGTGAGCAAATTGATAAACCAGACAAGTGGTAAGGAAGCAGTTTTCCCTGACACTGCAGGTGTTGTGTAGTTGCATGTTTGGGAGACATACATGCTGAAAAACATGCCAGTTTTTAGCCCCAAAATACCAGTACTTATTGCCTTGTTGTATCAAAAGATAGGTGAAACGTGAAAACTTGTGTAAAAGCTATGCAAACTTGTCTGTCTCCTATCATGCATTCTATCTGTCAGTTGAGTCCAGTTTCTCAGGAGAAATGCCTCATCTGCCTGGTTTCATCTCTTCCATGTGCCTTCTTTCATTTTACCTCCTGCATCCTGACTACTTCATGGCCTAACAGTGTCCCAGCCATCACTTTCACCTTCAGTCATTACAAGTTCAGCAGGGTCCTTCTGTGGAAGGACTAATGTGGTCTTGTAGCCACGCTGACAACCACCAGCCTCTCAGAATAAAGACCTTGAAAGCAGGAAGTTACTTAATTTGCTACTTGTTCCTGACCAATGCTTAAAGTGTTCCTTTTGTTTTTAAAGTTACATTCTCTGAAACATGATTTTTTTTCTCATTTTCTTTGTCAGGTCTGATAACTGGGACACCTTTAATGTCATGGATAGTGATGTAAATTTTAAGCCTGTTCACTGGAGAAGAAAAACCTGGAACTTTCAGTAGTCACATTTTTCTGTGATATTTATAGCTTCCATTGAGCTAAGGAGTTTTCCTCCTCTCTTGAAAGCCAGGATGCAGGAACTGTCTCTGTTGCTTTCTTCTGGCAAAATTCTAGCATATTATATTAGGAGTCTTCAGTATGGCACCTCTGTTCTTTGCAGCTGTAGTACTTTTCAAATGGAAAACATGTACATGCACTGAGTCCTTTCAGTCAATTTTATAGAAGACTATTATTCAGACTGTACACAAAGGCATTTTCTAGGTTATTGCCAATACTCTGTATGCCTACCAGACTTGTATACCGGTGCTTTCCAGTGCATTTTCATGGCTTCAAACCATGTCTTTTTAGATAAGATTTGCAAATTTTATGGCAATAGGAACACATTACTTACCTAATTTCACTGCCATCACTTCCCTAATAGCATACCCCAGAGCAGAACAGTAACAATTTTGCAGTAATATTAGCGCACTTTAAGAGGTTCCTTAATTAAAAGACAGTGTTCAAGTACTGCCATCATCTTTAATTGAAATGTATCACAGCATAGCTTTTTGTCTTTTGTCAGTGCTAAATGGATGCACCCTGTAACTGTGAAATAAAACACAGGCATCTTGGAAAGCAGTGTTCTACTCTCTCCTAATGTTACTTTGATTGCTAAATATTTCACTTGGTGTTTCCAAGACTGCAGTACTCAGAAGATCATGGAAGGGGAATGTTTGAACATGGGTCTCTATGCTTCTCTGAAATAGGGTGATAAATGAAGACATTGAGTATGCAAAGAAACAGAACTAAATAGTGATACAATTGAAAGAAGTATGTTCCTGATGGTGTCTTAGATCTTGCTTCTTAGTAGCCTGAGGTCTTTATCACAGCAGAATGCAAACAAAAGCCAAGGGAAGGTATTCTATCAACTTCTAGTTTTCTCATCCAATTTGGATTGATAATATATTTTATCACAATGTAGACTTCAGGCAACTAGTTGCTTTCATACCTGTTTTCATGGTATCAAGGAGGTGATACTGATCGCCTAATATTTATGTTCAGGTCTGAATTCAATCTCTTATGATCTGACCCAAACCTTTTTTTATTTTGAGAAGAGTAGCACTTCCTGTGATTGCACCAGGTTTCTTACACCTCCCACTGATACCTGTTACAGGTTCTCTATGCTGATCTTGTACTTCCCAGTGACAAGGTGAGTCTTTCTTCCCATGTTTCCTATGTGTTATCATCCCATCCACTGCTAGGTTTCAGTAAACTCTGTCAAACCCCCACTACCAGATACTTTTCTTGGTAACAAGAAGTTTAGAGAGACCATTTATCTTGTGTGTTTTCAGAGAACATGTCCATGGTTTCTTAGGCTGAGCTCGTCGCCTACACCAGGAATCTGTTACTTTCCTCCAATTCTTTTTTTGTGTGTTCTGTCTATTTTTAACCTGCAAAGTTAATTTTTGGTCTGAGAAACCTTTGGTCATGATCTGGTGCATTCCCACCTGGTTTGGGCCACCTCCAAGTACAGCTGAGCTCTTCAGTTTCCTTTGACCTTGCAGTAAAATTACTGCATTGCTATAAAAGCATAAACTGTGGTCTCCTTGCTCTGAGCTTCCTTCTCTAGTTATTACTTTCTGTTTTGTTGCTTGTCTTTTGTTTAGATGATTTCCATTTTGTGTTTTGTCAAAAGGCTATTACGGTTTTGCTTCACGCTATGCCATAAATGTTTAAAGTTGTTTAGAAAGTGAATTTTCCTTTGTGTCTTTTTGGATGTATGAAAGAGGATTGACAGATCTGTATTAAGAGTGGGGAGGCTGATCTTAAAATACAGGCAGAAAAACCCCTGCACATACTGCTGTATTTATCAATTGAACTGAATGCTACAGAAGACATAAATGACTCTGGTTACTTAAGGAAATGAACCTATGATGGGTATTGTCAGCTCTAGCTTTTTTTCTAGAAAAGGAGCCACAGATATAGCTAAGGCTACATCTACCACTGCAACTCCTGAAAACTTGACCACAATAAAGATAATGAAGCATTCAGTATGCAGAATAAATCACCCTCAGTAGGCACGTGCTGTAAATCAGGTGTTTGCTACTGAAGAATTACTGGGCCAGGCTCCCTCTTCAGTACAGCAGTGCAGTACAAGCATAGCTTCTGGCTTGAAATGACTGAAACTCTGGCTCTCTTATTCATTAAATTTGATCAGCCTACCACATTCAGTAAGCCTGTGAAAGACTCAAATATAAAAGGTGACAACTCTAGAGAGCCGTCAGATTTCAGAGTTGTCATACTGAGTTACATATTGAGCTGCCAGATCAGATGTTTCAAATTCTTTCTTTTTCCTATTCAGTGCTGTTGTAGAAGTAGCCTGAGGGAACACCTTATCAAAAGGAGCAGAGTTAAATAAGCAGCAAAACGCTTGACTTATTTCTCAAACCTGATCTGTTTGTGCTGCTTTTAGCCTGATAGAGCTGCTTTAGATTTTTCTTTTACCTTTAAATTAGCCCCCATGTCTTAAAATACCTGTTCAAGTATTAAAATGTTTACAAAGAAAACAAAAAAAGCAGTGTTTTGCGTTTATATATAAATACCTGAATGAAAATTAACTGAATATTTTGCAGTCCTTTACTATGGCTGTGAAATTTTTAGGAGCTCTTAGCTGTATCAGTGGTATTTATTTAATACAATACTAGTTGATGGGATGGAAAATAGCTCTTTTGGGAGGTGGAAACAAGAATTATGCCAGCTTTTTATTGATGAGAATGTGTCTTGCCATTATCAACATATTTGAAGAGGGACGTAATATGCTTTTAGTATCTACAGCCTCTATAACAGAGTTCAGGCTTTCTGCTTAAACACGGGAAGGAAGTAGACCGTACTCTTTGTTGATCTGGACACCAGTGTTGGAGACCTTAAATCACTTGTTTCTTTTAAATCTCCAAATTTTTCAGTGGGAAGACATCTTCAAGAGCAAAACCCTATGAGTCACTGACAAAAGGAGCTGCCTCAAGAAATAGTTGATACTGCCTAGCAAAATTTGATAGTTTTGCAAGCACCCTTGGAGACTGCTGAAGCATTTCTGAAATTAAGAAATCCAATGCAATTTTTGTACATTTTTGTTGAGTTTTTTTTTTTTTATGGAAGCTGAAAAGCCCTGATTTTTGGTCTGCCTTAATTTTAATGCATGGCAGTTCAGCTGGTTTTGCCCTGTTCTGCTTTTCATGTCAGAGCAGGGGAGATGGGCAAGCATGTAGGTTTAGGGGCATTTCTACTTGCCAGCAGGTAGAGGCAGAGGTAACTTGGACATAGTCTGAGATGTGCACTTTCACTGACTCCATATGGAAGTATGCTTTGTGTTAGTGAATAGGGAAGTCAGTCATCGCCCTGAAGCTACGTGTTCAGCCTTTTACTTCTGTTTTTGATATGAAAGGGAATATTGAAAGTAGAAGCTTTCTCTGCTGCTACCTTACTGTATTTTTATTGAAACTTTTCTGTAATGGATCTGAGATGTTCTGTTGAAGATAATTCTTAAAACCAATATGCAACTCACAAAACATGTATTTTTAAATGGTTATTCTAAAGGTATCTGCCCGCATTCACATTTTTCATTCCCAGCATTAACATTTCACGACTATGAAAGTTTTCCTTTTTCATACTGTTCCTCAAACCTTTGGTCCTGCAGTTCCTGTCATGACTCTTACTTATGCGTGAGATATGCATTGTATCAAAGTTCCCATTGAATTATAGCTATTCTTCATGTATTCTCAGAGATCCTGAAATTATAAAGTACCCAGTAAACGATAGACGTAATCCGTTGCAATGGTTTTCTCACTTTCATCTTCAGAGTGACTTAGCTGATCACTCTAAAACGCTGACTTCTGTAATTCCAGGTTAATATTGTGCCATGGAGTAAGGAGAATAGAGGAGTGGAGGTTGGTCCAAAAAACTGAACCTATGAACCATGCTCTGATGCAGATTCAGCAAAGTAATGCCTCTCTAAACCCATTGGTTTTGGTTTTGTTTTTCAAATAATTTCCAAGGGGTTTTCAGCCCTCTTGAGGGTACACCCAAGTCGCTATAGTTTACTGTTGCAGAGGAAAGATACCATCTCTTTGTGTTTTCTCCCTTTAAATGTATGGCAGTGATTTGTTGACATGTCATGCTCTGAGAGTGACCTGACATCAAAAGGGAGAGGCTTGCATGGAATTTTTTAAAATAATTTTAAGTTACATTATCTCTCCTTTTGCAACTGTAAATTCAGCTCATTCAGTCTCAGAAAATAGTGTGGATTTATAATATGCTGTTTTCAACAGGCATGGAGTCTTCATAACTGTTTGTTTCTCTTGTTTGTGGTGTGACTGGTTTTCAGTGTGAATGTAACTACCCTTTGTGTTCTGCTGGATGGTTTATCATAAGGACCACCTAGTTCATAGTTTGTATGTTTTGGTACTGGAATGCTCTCAAACCAGAACATTTTAATTTTGCCCTACCTTTGGCAGGTCTGTGTTAACGGTTTAGGTGTTTCTAACCTGCACAAATGGTTTAAAGTTGGTATGTGGCTGCCTTATCTCTGGAGATGGAGAAATAAATTGGGAGTAAGTCATACTTTGTCTTCTAAGTTTGCCCAGACCAGCACTTCTTTGCTGGCATAGCATGGCATTTCATGCTCTACTGCTCTAGCATGGTGGTATTGGCCGGCTGGAGCTCTCCACCTCTGGAGCAGAGGTGCAGAGTTCATCTCACCATGGTGCACAGGAGGAAATACTGTTGCTTACCAGAGGCTGCCTTCCCTCTGTTTTATGTCCATCTCTCTCGGGGGATGTGGTACAGCACAGAGCTTTGTAGTTTCACTTTGTTAAAAGAAGTTGTGACCTTTTAAATTCTTCTACTTACTTAAAACCCAAAACCATTTCTGATGGGTAGTGAGTGTGGTGGCAGCTGAGTGCAGGGAATGCTCTGGAAGTTTGTAGCAGTCTCTTATTCTGACGCCAGACTGTTTTAAGCACAGGTTCAAGTCTTGTCTCCACCGAAACCCCCAAGTTATGCCACTGATGTTGAGTTCAGTTTTCTTGCAGCTCAAGCCTGACTCTTTTGCGAGGTCAGCATTGCTATCCTTGTTCTACAGCTGGAGGACAGTTACTTGGAGAGCTGTATGGTAGACCATTGGAGGCTTCAGAGCCTCTGACCTTAAATGAGGAAAGAGAAAAAAAAATTGTTTGGGGCATATGGGATGATGTGGTGGGTAAAGAAATATGAATCAGATTTGAATGAAATGGAGGAAGAGACTTCAACAGGATCGATAAATAGATGTTAATTGGGGATTATGCCAAAATGATAAAACATTAGAGGTGATGTCACATCAGGGTTTTCAAACTGTTTATGTTACAGTTGCATAAACTGTAGTTATTAATCTTTAACTCATTATGTATATTTGCATAAAATTTGCCTCTTGGGGTTCTTTATCAGTTTTGTGAACTGAAAAACTGATGCTATCAGGAATTATCTAAAGAAAGCACACTTGGCTATGTTCAACTGAGAACTAAAGTTTTGTGTCAAGGGAGTATATTATTTGTGAAAGAATATTACGACTCATCAAGTTCCTCTAAACACAGGGGGCTTCCAAGCCAAATGCACTCCAGGTAGATTTCTTGAAAGACTTCAGTAAAATTAATACAGGACAACATGTTATTTAACTCTGTTTGGAACAAATATTACTTTAAATACAACTTGCTGTACTCCAGTTACTTAAAAAACATTTAATTCCTAGGCTCTAGGATGATGATTAAATAGTAGATTACTGTTAAAATGGGGCAGTAAATCCTGCTAGGTACATACTCCAAACTAATCTGCTAGGATATGCAAATGCATACACGTGTGTGTGTGTGCATTTATGTAACATACTGGATTACTTGTTTGTGGTAGCAGCTTGGCATTGCTGAACTTGTAAAGAGAAGAAGAAATGCCAGCACAAGAATAGGCATGCTGATCTATAGAATAGCAGGCAAGAAAGCCTACAGGACCTTGTGTTCTCCATGGAAAAGTATCAAATGTATATTTTCTTTTTTTAGCATCTGAATTAAGCTTTGAAAATGAAATGTCTCTTCAATTTGTACTGCAAAGAAAGGAAGATTTGGGGGAGGAAAGCAAATAACTACAGTGTGAGTCCTTCAGAGAATAAAGAAACAGGACTCTAGATGTGAGAGAGAAGGATTAGGGCTACTTAATTATTGCTTTTAAAAACTATTTAAAAACCCATCAAAGGTTTCTAAGCCTATTATGCTACGTGGATATTATTTTTTCTGTAAGCTAACTATGATGACAGTGCAAATTTGTAAAACACTACACAACCAATTCTAGGCTGCTACCGGTAGTGAGTATGAGGGAGGTGATTAAAGTGGCCATGGTGAAAGCAGCATGGATTAAACTGACTTCTGGAAGACTAAGATATAGTCAGGATGTAAAGGATGTAATCAAGGACTCTTTGTATGGCCCCACCCCTAAAGAAATAAAGCATAAGCATATATTTCAGGTCACTGAGATTCTGCTGCTTTTTTTGATTCAGGAATAAAATGACAACATTTCCATTATAAAAGAAGAGTAACGTTCCTACACGGAGAAGATAATCAAGAGGAAGTTTACATATTTTAATACATACACAACTAGATTAAAATCTGGGAAGAAACTGACTGATGTGTGAAGATAGATATGTGTTAGCTTATTTGGTGGTTAAAGAACTGAAGGTTAGGGGGTTTTCTGCAAGCTGCAACACTTAGTGTTTTTCTACATAGCAAAGCCATACAAACTGTAGTTCCTGATTTCTCTGATTTGTGAGGTATGTTTTGGATGGTGGGTTGGATTTTGGTGTTTTGGTTTTTGTGGGTTTTTTTGTGTGTAGGGAATAATCTGCTGAATTACAACTGCCAGAATATTTTTGAGTGGTTGCCTGGGATCATGCTAAATGTCCTGAGATCCTCTGAGGAAAGGCACTACCAAATAATAAAAAATAAAATTCTTGGATGTTTACTAGTAGGTTTTTATGGGTCATGTGTATAAGCATCATGATTTTTTTTGAAGGCAGCACAGCTTCAATGTTAAGGCAAAAATTTGTTCTAGCTAGATTTTAAAAGTGATTTTAATTTTAGATTAGATATAGGTTAATTTTTTTAGATTTAACTGCTTACTTGATGTTCATTATAAACAGCTTTTCCATATCTAAAGAGATTATAATACAAAAGGAGTTTTCTGAAGTGCACAATGCTCATGTGAAATAACTGCTTTGTAACATCTGCCATAGTATTTTACAAATGCGAAGGCATCTTGATTGTCCTCTGAAGACAGTAAAATTAATCTCCTTATACGCTGCTGGTAGTATACTTCATGTCACCAGAATGACATTCTGCAGTATCTTTGTCTCTTGCTCACTGTCTCTGAACTTGATACCAGTGTAAATACTGGTTTCTGTTTAGTCAGAGTGAACAGAAGAGCTTACATCAGTCTGATCTATCTCTATATAATAGGAAAAGTGATCAGGTACTCTACAGTACCTTACATTACATAATAACTTATGTAATTCAGTGTTCTGGAATTAGTCAGCTTGCATTATTACCCAGTGAAAAGGAAAGAAAAACGGTAAAGGGAATGAGAGGATATTATTTGGTTTTGATGTCCTTATATTTTTTATCTGAAAAGACAGACAAAACTTTCCCTTTGAGATAGGCTCTGAAAAACAACTCAAAAACCTCTTTTACCATATAGTTGTTTGTTGGTCAATGAAATGTAAATCAAGTGATCAACTCTTACAAGGAACCGCTTTTAAAAATAAGTAAAACTTTCAGTTACCAGGTCTACAAACTCACTCTGGGTTCAGAGAGTCAGGCTGGATCTTTTTCCCACGCTGGTACAGTAAGTTTTCTGCAAGTAATGCCTTTGCTTCATCTCACTGGAATTTAGTAAATAATTTGGTTGTGCCCAAGAAGGAATAGAATTCAATTTATGCTCTTAGGAATGTTAGCTCTGTGCAGGCATTGCAGAGGTGAGCATCACTGACAATTTATTTTTAATGACCAAACATAGCAGATGATTATGTTTGCAATGCTGCAGGAGGCACTAACTGTGTTATGGTTCGTGCTGTTACAGTTCACCAGATAGACAGCCACACCTACGCTTTACATTGTGTTTTATGCAAGTTTACTTGCTTTAGTTTCTTAAAGAAAAACTAACTATACAATCTCAGAACACAGAAGAGTGGTCTGAAGTTGAAGCCTACAGGGAAACAATTGGGAAGAGCAGAAAGGTTTGGGTGTTGGTAAAGAGTACCCAACATTCAGTCTATGAAACGGTGGTGGTGGTGGTGGTAGTGTTTTAGCTTAGGTTTTTTTTTTTCTTTAATTTAGGAACAACCGATATTTTTCTACCAACAATTACTATTCAATTCTGTGTTCATAGCTCTAGTTGTTGGAAACACTGGAGTTGTGTACGTGTCTTTTAAGGTATTATATGGTTCAATTTGCTGAAGAGCAAAAGGAAAAATATTTACTATAAATAACCTACAGTTACTGTTACGCACCCAGTTCAGAAATTCCCAACCTGCAGCTCTTTAGAAAACCCATTTTTGTTCTGTATGTTCATTGATTTTTCTCCTCTTCATTATGACCTTTTTTTTTTTTAAACTGCCAGTGACTGTAAATCTGTAGCAAACAGATGATAGTGGCTGTATCTTATTTGGGATAGAAGCTGACTACACTTGTGGAACTTGGGAAGCAGTTGCCAATAATGCAAGAACCTGGAGGAGTCTGAGAGATCTCCATGGTGCTCAGTGTCGCAATGCCAAAGCTTCCCCTGTTTTGCTGACTGTTGAAGAACCATGCTTTCCTATTCTTCGTATCTTAAAAAGCTCCTATATATGGGCTTATTCTGGCAGGACCAGTAGATCTGACACACTAAGAAAGTCACTATACTTCCTGGATTTCTACAACTTTAGAATTACCAGCACTAGCCTGACTGAAGGAATGGTGTCAAAAAATATGCAAGTAGGAGACACAATAATAGAAATTCTCTCACAGTAATACATTTATCATAGATAACTTTGTGCAGAAGGACCTGCAAGACAAGAAGGGATAGGCTTGCCACAGAAATGGATTAGTAAGTAGAAAGACTTTTCTGAACATTATGAGCCGCCAATGCTGCCTCTAAAAATGATTGTGTGATGTATTGTTGATCCTATTCATAAGTCTGGCAGTAAATTCTGAATAATGAATGTACCTGAGACTTTGTCCTCTACAAAATTTGTGTGTCATCTTAGTGCAGCTAGTGGAAGAGTAAGGAGCTATTGCTACTGCCTCTGAATACTTCTTTTCAACAAGGTTGCATTTAGAAGAGTAGAATTTGACAAATAAATTAGGAATATGGGGTGCTTTCTGTCTTGATGAAATTTAAATAGTTAATGGTTGTTTACACTCAAGACCTGTGGAATTGTGGCATGCCTCAGCTAGGCTATGCAAAAGTGCCTGTAGTGCTTGGAACTGGTGTTTTCCTTTTGATAGGAGATGGACAAGACAGCAAGGATGCCTTTGTTTTGCCAGGGAAACCAGAACACGCCTTGAAACTTCCTTTTTATGTTCCTTGTTGAACTGAAATAGGTAGGAGTACAGTGCTTGACTAGAAGTTTTCGTTCACAAAGGCCTTTTTTTCTTCACTGTCTGTCTTTTGAGCCTACAGATTTGCAGTGGCACACCATGTTGCTCATCCTTTGCCCCCATACTTCTGTTGGGGCTTGTTAATTAGCTCCTGAACAACTTCCCTTCCATCTTTTGTGGGTATTTTGCCGCACTTTGGGCACAGGCTTTTGTGTCGGTGCACTGTGTCAGATACTATTCTGAATACATCGAAAGCTGAGCAGAAAGCTATTTTAAGTCTCAGCGCAGCTGTTGATTTGAACATTTCTTAAGAGTTGCTGGTAGAGTACTCTTCCAGAGGTGTTTCTAGCCATGCGTCCGTGGGCTCGGCATCTAACATTCCTAAAATACCTACTGGGCCGCCTGTTGCTAAATTATCTTGGATGCTTGTTGCATTGCTTTTTTTATTTTGTGTAGAATGCCATAATTTCCCTGTCCACTAGGGGGATCACCTTTCAAATATGGTACTATTTTTCACAGTACGGGAAGAATATGGGAGACTGTTCCTGCTTCCTTCGTGTAGGTTATAACTACTTTTTGCTTTGATATTTCAAGAGCGAGCAAAGACAGACTATATCATAATGTATTTTGCCATGTACTTGTTCCAGTGACTTGCCTAAAATGAACTGGATTAACAGATTTCCAATGCTGACAGTCAAATTCAGGAGTTTTGCAGAAGTCCTCACAGGAGCAAGAAGTGGGATGGCCACCGAAGCAAATTCGTGATTCCATGTTTATGAACACTTCACCCCACTGCAAAATGGGGTACCCAAGGCTGTGAGACAGAGCTGATGAAGTAACTGGTCAGGATGCCTTTGGAGCAGCAAGGAGAGCCCAGAGATAATGAAGAGTTCACACAGGTGACAAATAACTTAGCAAGGAAATGCCAGTGAGAAGATTGCCAGAAAGGTCAGCAGTCAGGAGTGTGTCTCCTGGACCTGACACAAAACTGCAATGGGATTACTTCCCTTAAAAAAGGATTTGGGGGAGGAGAAGGAAAAAAAAAAAAAAAAATCTTCATTCAGATCAAGTTCATTTTGATAAAACCTCACAGTAGTACAGTACACCACTAGGAAACCAGATGAATATTTAGGTATTTAATTGCATATGTATATAAGCAAGAAGCTGCTGCTGTTTGGGCAAACTAATGTCACAGGCTTCTAAGAATGACACTCACAGAAGTATTTAAAAGCTGATGAATTCACTGTGTCTGTGTTTGTTGACTCTTGAGGATATTACTATTAAATATTGTAGCTTTGTTTTTGCCTGTGGCACAAGTACTAGAGCTTCCACCCATGAATCCTACTGCTAAAAAATATCAGTGCCATAACTCCTGAAGACCCATCTTTTCCCAGTAAGGGACTTACTGTGAGTTGCGTGCAGAGGTTTTCTGAAAATACTGTGCATGCCCTGATTTGTTGTCATAGTCAAAGGTGAATCACTACGTGCAGTACAACACTGCTGATTGCAAGCACATATGACAATGTTTTTAGAGCTGTTACCTTCAGAGCAGTACATGTTTTAACTGGCTGGTCTAGAGAAAGTGTTAGACTTAGTAAGTGATTGGTTTCATGTGGTGAGTGTTGACTGAGGATTCTGTATATGGCAGTGGCTATTGCCTGTTTGGAGGTAACTATTTTTTGTTCTGGTATTTTTCTGTAATGAAGTGGTATGTGCATATCACTCTGATTTAGAAGATTATACAGAGTGTACATAGGAGTACAGAAGGCTTGTATGTGATGTATTTTATGCAACATGTACGCCTTCATATAGATGGAAATGTGTGCAGACACCTGCATACACAGGATGTAACAAACCTGTTTATATTAGCCAGCTAGCTTTAGGAAGTCTTACTACAGGATTTGCAATACAATTTCTGAACAAAAAAAATTCAATAAGCAGTGTACTTAAGGACACCCGAAGCTTTTGTTTGTGTTGTAGCTGGGGGGTGGGAAGGGGTTGTGGTGTGACATGCATTCGGCTGAGCAGGAGGGGCTGTGTGTTGTAATCATGACACATCCTCTAGAAAACTACAGCTCTTGTCATGTCAGATGACATTTCAAGTATTTCCTGTGTTCTTGTTGGAAAAGATCAGCAAGTGAAAGGAAAGGGAGCTCAGCATGATGCAGTTCTCAGTGTGTTGTTATCAGGAGTTTTGGATTTGCTTTTTTTTTAAGAAGCTATTAGAAATTTCCGTAAAGTTTGTATTGTGGTGTATCTTTACACCATTTGTTTAATCTGTATCTTTTAACATGATGATTTTGATCATCAGGGAGAATATACTGCGTCTGTGTTACAACGAAGTCAATTCCAGCCCACTCTACATTCTTCCTCTTCAACACCAGCTGAAGTTAGAGACTTGGAAAATAATCTAGGTGACAAGAGACCTCTGGATGGCATCTAGTGCAATATACCTACTCAAAGCAGAACTAGCTAGACTGGTTTTTGCAGACCCATGTCCAGCTGTGTTATGAGGATCTCCAAGGATGGATGTTCAGATTCATTGGGTTCTTGGTCCAGTGTTTGATCCACCTACATAATAATTTTTATTTTTATTTTAAATTTAATCAGTATTTTCTTTGTTGCAACTTCAGGTTTTGGCTTCTCATACTATAACTGTATACCTCCAAGTCTGTCTGTCTTCTGTACGCTCCTGTTAGATAATGGAAGACCACAAGCAGATGCCTCCTCTTTTCTTAAGGATGAACAAACCCACTTTTTCAGTCTCTCCTTCTATACCATGTACAGCAGAGTTTTTGTCCCTTATTTGTGTCACAGCTCTGGATTCAACTCCAAAAGATGCACTGATAAGCTTTATTTCTAGCTGTGCAGCCTGATAATAAGCACTTGTTCCAAGCAACAGCTAACATGTTGGAAGTGGAAGCTGGCAGCTGTAAGAAAAGGGTACATGTTGTCGTGGTTTGAGCCCAGAGGGCAACTGAGCACCATGGAGCCACTCACTCACCCCTTCCCGCTCAGGAATGGGAAGGAGAAAATAAAGCAAAAGGCTCAGGAATTGAGATAAGGACAGAGAGAGATGACTCACCATTATGGTAATAGGCAAAAGACAGACTTCTTAGGGGAAGAAAAGGAACAACCATTTAATTCAAACACTAACAGCAGCAACACTTAGCAGAGTAGGACAGTGAGAAGCATTACCACATCTTAAAAACACCTTCCCCCACCCCTCCCTTTTTCTCCCAGACTCAGCTTTGTTCCCAATTTCTCTACCTCCTCCTCCCCAGGGGTCATGGAATGGAGGGTGCAGTCAGTCCTGCTGCTCCTTCCTCCTCAGAGGGAGGACTCCTTGCACTCTTCACCTGCTCCAGCATGGAGTCCCTCTCATGAGAGACAGTCCTCCATGAACTTTCTCTGGCATGAGCCTTTCCCACAGGTCGCAGCCCTCCCTGAGCTGCTCTGGCATGGGGCCCTCCCCCATGTTGCAGTCCTCCCAGCCCTGAACTACAACATCGGGGGGCTTCCCACAGAGTCTCATCCTTCTTTGGGCGCAGTCACCTGCTCTAGAGTGGGGCCCTTCATGGGCTGCACGTGGGCATCTGCTCCACCAGTGACCTCCATGGGTGGCAGGAGCACAGCCTGCCCTCTCACCGTGGGCTGCAGGGGAGTCTCTGCTCTGGCGCGCCCTCTTCCCTTCCTCCTCTTCTCTTCCACTGACCTCTGTGTTTGCACAGGTGTCCTTGTCACAATTGCCACCCCTCCTCCCAGATTCCCCTTCTTAAATATGTTATCAGAGAGGTGCAGCCACCATTGCTAGGCTCAGCCTTGGCCAGAGGCAGGTCCAACTTGGAGCCTCTCATAGAGGCCCATCACCGTAGCCCCCTCCCCCGCTACCAAAAACTCCTGCCACACACACAAACTCAATATGTGTTAAATGCCAAGTTCTGATTTTTGCTGCAATACCACAAGCCAGTATCACAGACTGGTTCCTTTCATCATGCCCTGCTGTCCTTAATGAATTACCTGTTACTCTACAATCAGACTGCGTAGTCTGTCTAAAGACATTAAAGAAGTATGGTTTCTCTGGTATAAAATCAGTCTTATTTTCTTAGATGATTGTTTTGGGTTTTAAATTATGTTAGAGGCATTAATCACCAAAAGTAATGAAAATAAACTTATTGGAAAGAGAAGTTCATGGTATGATGTGACAGCCAAGTTACAAGTTATAAATATCTTAAAATTTTGCTAATGTGTATTTTGAAAAGGACAGTACTTACTAGCTATACCAAGGAATGGATTCTGATTTACTATGTGACTTAAAGTTGGTTTAAGTATCTGGAATGGAACAAGTTCCATTTAATGTGCAAGCTAAACACATTTCTTAAAAGACTTAGTGTCTTTCAGAGTCATTTGACCTCATCTGGCAAATTTCCCTGTTTATTTAGAAAACATGGGCTACAGTTGCTGGTTTTGTCATGTGATGACTAACACCATCATAATATAATGGAATATTGTGTAAACAGATCAAGAGGCATACACTTCAAATGATTCAAGAAGGTGCTGAATTTGCTAAAAGCAAAGGAGCTGTTGTAGATAACAATATGCAGTCCAGTTTGAGTATTCATTTACAAAATGGATTGATTTAATATGAAGTTGTACTTAAAATCAGGCTGGAAGATTTAATAAAGTCAAGTTATTTGCCATTTTAGATTATTTTATTTTTCTTTTACTTCTTTTTCTAAATATTAATGGAACTGTTAGTTTCTTTGCTTGGGAGTTCAGAAAGCAATCAGATTTGCTTTTTTTTTTTTTTTTTGGCCACTTGAGTCAGTCAATAAATGCCAAGTGATTTTGCCCAAAGGCTAAATCCAGAGTATATTTGATAATCAATTTAATAGATGCTAATTATAACAGCTTACTTTATTTAAAAACTTACCTCTTGTCAATCCTTTGTCTCAATTTCCTAACTCTCCATTAGCTACAGAAGTCAGGTAGCATCCTGGATTTTTGGAAAACTTGATGAAAGCTGGGTGTCCTGGAGGCCTGCTACTTATCTCTGTTACTAATTAAGAGCTGGCATGAAAACCTCTGCTGGTTTCCTTCTGCTTCTGTTCTGGTGAAGCCATAGTTGGAAAGATCCATAAACAACCAAGACTCTTTAAGCAATCTGCTAGAAACTGTCCGTGTAAGGGACTGAGAAAAATATGTTAGTAATGGTAGGAGCTTTGGTATTTTGCAGCTGGTGAAGATCACTAGTGAGAACATCATTACACTGGGCTTAGATACCATGTTACTGCTTTAGAATAAACCTGTCACTGAAATACGGGAGTTTGGAGAGAATGGCTAGTATTTTACTTTATCTTGCATATTATCTTAGTTGTGCTTCTCTGTGTTTCTTCTGTATAGTAGTCCTCTTGACATAAGGCATTTGAAACTTAAAGGTCTAGTTCTTCATTCTTGCTTCTTCAGAGAGTATGTGGTCTCCTGCAGTTCAATATTATAGTCAGTGTCCCTTTTGGCTCAAAAATTAAATTAGATGTTAAAACTTTAAACATATGCTAGTGCCCGACGGGAATTTTGACATTACTGCGGATGGTGTCTCTTTAATGTCATCAACTTTTGTGTAGTACTTGCAGATTGTATAAATGTTGGAATTGTCAGTGTAAGCTTATGGGTTTAAAAAGCTGAGAAAAAAAATTCAGAGTACTGCAATATTCAGGGAAATGTTTAGGCGGTGTACAGCCTTTTTTTCTTCAAAAGTAGTGTACCAGATATATGATGATACTATACATCCAGCCATTGGTTCTGCAGTACTAGTTTGCTACATAATGATCCCTTTGCTAGAGTTGGGAATGTATTGGCATTCCAGCTTTATATGTATATGTGCTCTTTGTTGTTTTTAACATGAATCTCTAGGTTCCTAATTAAGGAGGAAAGTGTGGAGAAATGCATCTTAAACACACAATGCACAAAAACAAATACAAGGGACGCCCTTGCCCCTGCAGCTCCTTTATGTAGGGTTTGATGAAAGACACTTTTTATGACCTTTTTAGGTAATTTTGGTGGGTCAGTAGTGGGAACTCAGACATGTTACTCAGACCACATCTTGTCTTGAGAGACAGGCAGCCATCCTGTGCACATCAGACTATTTTGGGAGCAGAACAGCATGTATGTGGGAGGACAGAAAGCCATCCTACAGGGTGATCTCACACTTCCTATTCTGAGCAAGTACCTAGCTCTTCCTGTGTGTTAGTGGGTGGAGGATCAGTTGGGTGGCACAGCATAGGGGCTCCATTGCTGCTGGTGCTCTTTTCAGAGCAGATATAAAAAGTAGGAGAGATCAAAGAAAATACAATGAAGGATGTTTTCTCTTTCAGTTTCTCCTCTAACCATCCAAATCCCCCATCTTGAAATGGTTGACTTATCTTGTCTTTGATAAAATCCTTTCCTTAGATTTCTATCTTGGTTTTATCTTTGGCCTGCATAGCTTTTGAAGTTTCAGCTGATTTCTTGAATACAAAGCTAGCAAACAGCTCTATTTCAACAGAGAGTTCTATCATTGAAAAGTTTAATAGATCACTTTGTCCTCAGGGAAAAATTATGAAACACCTATTTTGACTGGTGGCAAAGATCCCAGAAAGTAAATTAGCAGATTAAAAGAGCTTACTTTTTGCATTGAGCCTGAAGTTAACACTAGAATGAATGGTAACAGAAGTTTTCCAGAAAAAGGATTGCTGTTTGAGGGTTATTTGTGAAAGAAGGTTAAACACAATAGTTGTGAGCCTCCATATAAGTCTGGTAGTTCCATTTAAAAAAAAATAAAAGGCAAATCACATACTTACCTATCACTGTCTTGATAGTGCATCCATACCATGTTGGATGTATGAGCAGACTAGCTCCTAATCATGAAAACAAGCACACTAGGCAGGTGCAGAGGAGAAGCAGAAGCATATTTCTTGTTGGCATTTGTTCTATCTACCATATCTACCATAAGAACAGCAATTGTGGGGGCTCTACTAGGATTTATCTTGTTTTAGGAGAGTTTGGGATTTTGATTGTTTTAGTATGGAAAGATGTATTAACTCTAGATCTCTTAGTGTGGCAAAGGATTAGATGGTGTGGTTAAAAGTTGTTATACTTCATCATGTTCAGGTTACCCTGCTGTTTACTTAAAAGTCAAGCTTGCAGAGAGCTATTGTAGAGAGTGAATTGCTTCTTACTGTATTTGCCATTTTAATGACTGAGATAGAGGTGACTGAGCAGTCTGAAAAACTGTCATCTTGTGGAGACAAGTTTAATAGCTGTATAACTTTCTAGTGTTTATGAATTCACAGTCATCTTTCTGCTTTGAAAACAGCAAAATTTTTGGAGGTAGTAAATATAAGTGGTCATTCTCTGAGCACAGAAACTCATCCTGCAAAGCAGCTCTTTAAAGCATCCGGATGGATCGTTCACTTCTCTGTACATCAGGTAGTTTCGCATTAGGGAGTTAGCAAGTGTATTTATTAAGTCTTGAACCAGGCTTCAGAGGTGAATTATATGTTCTTTAGTTATCTTCTTGCCAAGAGAGATAAGCCTGTTTGATGACTGTAATCATTTAAGAAAAGGGGAAAAGTATTTTTTGGCCTAGCTAGGTTACTGAGCCTGCAGGCCAGTGGTAAGCATTGCTGACTTGATGAAGGTAATCCTCACAGGTGAATAGGATGCACTGAAGCCTCAAATGCTGCTGCGATAGCCCACTCTAATGTGGAATGTTATGAATACCTTGATTTACACAATCTGCCCTCCTTTTAAAGAATAATTTTTTTAAAAAAATTGTCTGAAATTACAGAAGAGACTGATGCAAGACTGGAAAATGAATCTTGAGAAGTTGATGCTTTTACTCTGAATCAGATGAGGTGCCAAAGCAATGTTTTGGTTTTCCCTGATTATGTATCAAGGTTGCTTTGAAGTTAAAATACAAAAGATATTTCTCATCATTATATTCAGAAAGGGAGACTATAAAGCACAGGGATTATGCTCAATAAATGACACTTCTTATATTTTCTGCATGTGAGTCTTTGTGGCAAGCTTACAAATTTTATATTGAAATAACAGAGAAGCCAGAAAAACGTTATGAAAAATAATACAGTTTTGTGGATTAAGGAGAAATCATGACAAATGTGAACCAAAGTTTCTCTTCTACAGATAGTTAGAATGAAAGACAAAAAGAACTGTGTCAAAAAAAGGAAGGTGCGTCACTTGCCATTTTATATATGGATCACTTTATACTGATTTGGATCTGATTGGAAAGATATTGCACAAGATTAGACTACATAGTTCAGAGCAGTATGCTATTTCCTTTCTAATTTAGTTTACTGTGCCCTACATTTTTTGGAACACAGATAAATATGAAGTGGCAGAAAATGCCTTGAAATGCGATATATTAATATATATGGGTATGTAATACATAAATATATTATGTGCAATATATTTTTACTGCATATAAAATAAGATAAAGCTATATATATGTATGGAAGCACAGTCATGAAAAATTACACTTGTAACAAATGTTACAAAGTTAGCAGCAAGAAAGTGTTATCCTTGCTTCTGATAGCTTGATGATATTAATAAATAATAAAATGTTCTCAATAAAAAACCCAACTGTATCTGTGTTAGTTTTAGAGAAGAACGATCAAAACAAAAGATTTACTACTGTGACTTAAATACCAATACTTGTTACTCTTAATGTGAGGTGCAAAGTTACAGTCTGTCCCTCCATTAATTTGTTGCTAGTGTAGTGTAGATGTGCTCTGTTCCCCACAGTAGGCTCACATTGAGGGCAGCAGGTATTCTGTTGCCTGGTTTCTTACAGTTTACTTGACCGAGATTCTAAGATATGAAGAGCCAGGACAACAGCTGGGTAGAGAGCGTTGCTGTGTGGGAAAAAGAGTTGGCAGTTTTTCTTCTGTGTGGAGGGGAGATAAATTAAATGTTAGGTTGTAAGAGAAAAGTGCCAGATGTGGGAATTTCAATAAAAGAGCATTGTCTTTTAGAAACTCTACATGTTCACAATATGGCAATAACTTATCATCCCGTCTGAATTTCTTCAGTTTCCACTTAGCACATTCCTCATCTGCACCCGTAACACCACTTCCATTTGAGGGCTGACTGGGGCTGAGATGGAGCCTTCTTCAGGTCAAATCCACACAGGCTTTTATATGCAGGGTCCTTTGAAGTGCTGTGTGTCGTTTATATTTCACTCAGACTTGGACTTTGGATACATATTTAGCAGTTACCTCAAAAAATCTGGTGCAGATTTAGCAGAACATGCTTTTCTACCAGCTAAACAGAAGAGATTTCTTTGCTTTTGATCCCCAGCATATGTAGGTTGGTACTTGACTTTGGGATACCTTTGAATGATATTGTTTGACTTCACTTGTGACATTTACTGTTAGCATCTTCCAGAAAAATTATTATCAGCCTGCTAGGATTTGAGTGACATCACTCAAATACTTTCTGATTTATTTGAGACCTTGATGTTACTCTGCATATCTTGTCTTTTTCTTTTTTTGAGAGGGCTTGTCATAAAGGGCAGAGAGGGATGCATAACTGTGCAAGGGAGAAAAACTTCCAGGACTTTTTTATATGTATATATACAGGCAGAAAACATCTAATTCAGGACCGTTGCCATCACTACGAAATGGCTTGAGCTAGAGAAGCACAGCCCAGTGTTACAGATGCTCTCAAATAAACAACCAACCACCAAAAATTAAAAATTTATTGTTAACAGAATTAACTAGCTCTCCATAAATTACAGGTTTGAATGTCTGTGAGAGGAGAACAGAACAACTTCCTAGGGTTTAACAGCAACCCGAAACGCATAGCAAAGCACAACTCCTTAGGGTTTAAGCAACCCAAAACACAGAACAAAGCCCCACTCCCTAGGGTTTAACAGCAACCCAAAACTCTCTATCACTCACCTGACAAGTGAGGGCTCTCAACCTCGAGGACCTGCTCAGGGCAGCGTCCCGACCCAAGGCCCCTCGAGGAGTTTCCTTGAGCTGCATCCCAGCGTGCTGCTCCAGGGGACGAGCTCAAAATAATTCCCCCAGGGGACTGCATTTATACCCAGGCCGAATCTGACCTGTGGTCAATAGCGGCTCCCATTGGCCAAAGGCCCCAATTACCGCAAAGCCCTGAGAACAAAGGCAGTCAGGAGCTGCTACCCTTCAGCAGCCAAGAAGCTCTGCTTTCATTGGGCGGATGCACCTGCCACACCCAGCCTTTGGACAAAGTTTGGAGATAGTCAAAAAAGATCACTTCTTCCCTGCAAGCTCTGCTTTCATTGGGCGGATGCACCTGCCACACCCAGCCTTTGGACAAAGTTTGGAGATAGTCAAAAAAGATCACTTCTTCCCTGCAAGCCGAAAATAGAGGGGAATGAAAAGGAAATTTTGCATGCCTCTGGACCCATCAGTGGCAATTATTTGTTTGAAGAAACAAATTAGAGATTTGAATTTCTTGCAATAAGTAGCTCTCTGAACTATGAAAGTGGCATTTCAGAAAAATGCTCATGGCTTTGCTGAAGGGTAGGTTGAATACATGTAATAATTAGTTTAGTTTCTTCAAAATTACACTGCTTAAACAGTTTAAAAATGTTTATCATAAGTTTCAAGAAACTTGCAGGATTAAAATAATTTCTGTGTAATGCAACTGTTGGTGGCTTTCTGAATTCTGATCTTGTACTGCAAAAGATATGCTACCTGTGTGGGTGCAAAGCATCACTTGCAGATTAAGAATAGAAGAGACATGAATTCTTTACTTCATTACTATGGTAACTGAAATGTGATCCAGTTTCATTGCACTTAGTGTATGTTCAAAGCAAAGCTTCTGAGATGGGTCCTCAGGCTGCTTCCATTCCTCTCAAACATTTAACACACAAATCTGCATCTCTTCTGTTTAAAGATTATTTATTCTTTTCATGGTGTAAAGATTACCTGGTGTGTATTTTGAAATCCTAATCCTGAAGATTTTTGTTAAGTGAAGAAACTGAGTAAAGCCATTAAATGATAACATTTAATATTCCACTCCCAAGATCCCTCTGTAGGTCTCTTCCTCTCATCTCATGTCTGTTGTGCTCCTTGTCACCCCTTCCCCCGTTAGTAAAGTGTGAAGTGCCTTGGGCCAAGGCAAGGGGGCAAAAAAAATAAATACTTCAGATTTAAAATTTTTTTTGCCCATTGATACTAAATGTTTCAGTAACTTGACCTAAACTAGCAAGAAAGATAACAGACAAGTTAGCTAATCATAGTATGAGCTTTCTTCTACTTCCCCCCTTCTAGGAAAACATCCACAAAAAACACAGGCACAGGACATAAGGTCTCATTGCAGTTGGGCTGCAAGAGTTGGGACATATGTGTTCCATCAGAAATACCTTTAAAACAAATTTTCATTTCTTTAGATGCTACAGATATTCAGGTGAGTGTATGTTGAAGTGCTTTGCACTAGCATCATAGACCTGCAGTTGTTTTATAGATCACCTTTATAGTCAGATCTCATTACTACAATATTTAGTGGTGTATATACATTATAAGGCTAATTTTTTATGGTATATTTGTACCGGGTCTGGCTGAGCCAGAATTGGTTTTCCCCTGTAGCAGCCCTCCTGGTGCTGTGTTTTATGTTGGGAGCTGGCAGGGTGTTGATAGCACACTGGTGGTGTGGCTACTGCTGAGTGGTGCTTACACAGCACCAAGGCTCCTTCTGACATTGGCCCCCCCACAGTGGGACGGGGTGGGCAAGATCCTGGGAGGGGACACAACCAGGACAGCTGACCCGAACTGACCAAAGGGATATTCCAGACCATATGACGTCTGCTCAGTATAAAGCTGGGAGAAAGGAGGAAGGGGGTGGGGTCACCCTTGGTCCTCTGAGGCAACCACTACCCGTATTGGAGCCCTGCTTCCTGAGAAGGCCCGACATCGCCTGTTCATGGGAAGTAGAGAATAAATCTGTTTGTTTGGTTTTTTTTTGCTTCTGCGCACAGACCTTTGCTTCGCTTTGCTTATATTAAAACTGCTTTTGTTTTACCCACAAGGGTTGTTTTGTTTTCCTATCTTATTTTCTTTCCCTTCTTTGCCCTATTGAGAAAAAAAGGGGAAAGGGGGGGAAGTGATAGAGCGACTTGGTGGGTACCTGGCATTTAGCCAAGGTCAAACCACCACAGTCTTTTTTTGGTGCCCCGTGCGGGGCGGGACAACGGCAGTTTTATATTAATTGTGCTATAGCTATAGCAGTTAGTAAGCGACAAGCTCTTGTGCTTGTCACGGGTTTGTTTATTGCTCTGCTTATCTTTATTTTGCTAAGCTCGGGAACATGCTGGAAGAAATTGGGAACATCATGAGTGGTTTTATTCTGCAAGCTCCCGAAGTACTTATTAATCCTTATGTTAGCTCTTTGATACTGTTCATTAATGCTATTCGCCTATTGTGGGCTGTGTGGAGCTCGTTAGGTTTTTGGTGTAAGAGAAAGCAAATTTTGGGTGAGAGAATACCAAAATGTGCCCTGAGGCGGCCTGTCCCTGGGTGGCAGGGGGAGTGGAAGGATTTGGGCAGATTCCTAGGACGGTTATCACCTCCTGTAGCCTGGGATCTTACCCCTGAACAGGCAAGCAACCCCGCAAAACTGACACAACACCTGATAGAAGGGTGCCTTGTCTATCCCGATGAAAATCAGCAACTCCTAGCGCTGTACTGGGGCCTGGCCTATGCTTATCGAGCTGCAGTTCAGTGCTCTCAAAGGACTGTGGTGGAAACGGGAACTCAAACAAAAACAATAACAGCAGAGATTGCCCCAGTAGTAAAAAAGAAACAGTGGACAAGGAGAACAACAGGTCCATACCCTCGATTAATAAGGGACGAAAAAGAGGAGGAAGAAGCGGGTCCTTCAGCAAAGGGGTCAGAAGAGGGAATAACAGAACTCAAACAGGAGGCAGAAACTACCCGGTCCCTGACATCATCAGAACTGCGAGATCTGCGGAAAGACTATAGCCGCCAGCCGGGTGAGCGGATTGCTGCCTGGCTGCTTCGATGCTGGGATAATGGGGCTGATGCTCAGCAGCTGGAAGGTAAGGAAGCCCAGCAGCTGGGTTCCCTTGCTAGAGATCGAGGAATTGAAAGGGGAATTGGAAAAGAAACAGGAATTTGCAGTCTGTGGAGACGGCTCCTTTCAAGTGTTAAAGCAAGATATCCTTTCAAGGAAGATCTTACGGACAACTCCCCGGGGAAGTGGGCTACTGCGGATGAAGGTGTCCAGTACCTGAGAGAACTAGCAGTGCTGGAAGTCATCTATAGTGATCCAGATAATGATGAAGCCCCTAAAAATCCAGAGGATGTCCTGTGCACACGGGCCATGTGGAGGAAGGTGATTAAAGGTGCACCATCCTCGTATTCTGCGGGCTGGGCTGCGATATACTATCCAGAAATGGATATGGGAGAAGGACTAAGATGTACGCCAACTGTGGAGGCAGTCTCTTCCTGGCTTCAGAACTTTGAAGAGAGTCTTGGTACCTCCTCATCTCTACGGGCGAGTGCCTTAGATGTCAGGAGCACCCCAAGAAACCGGTTCTCTTCCACCCCAGTCAGAGGGAAAGGGAAACCTAGGCGCATGACACGTGGCGAACTTTGGTTCTTCCTGCGTGACCAGGGGGAGGACATGAGGAAGTGGGACGGTCAACCCACCTTCAAATTGGAAGCTCGTGTACATGAATTGCGAGGAAAGACCCCTGCCAAGAAGACGACATCCAAGAATGTTGTTAATGTAGCTGGTGTGAAACCGCAAGAAAGTAATCAGCGATCTCCCAGATACAGGAAGACTGAGATCACCTCCCTTGGCCCTGATGAAGGAGTTTCTGGCCTGGCACAGCAAGGGTCAGACAGTGAATACTCTGACCAAGAACAGGAATAGAAGGCCCCTGCCTCCAGCCAGGAGGAGGAAAGGGATGATCGGGTGTATTGGACAGTGTGGATTCGATGGCCTGGCACATCAAATCCACAGAAGTACCAGGCTTTAATCGATACCGGGGCACAGTGTACATTAATGCCATCAAGTTATAAAGGGGCAGAACCTATCTGGATCTCAGGAGTGACAGGCGGATGTCAAGAACTGTCAGTACTGGAGGCCGAGGTTAGCTTGACCGGGGATAAGTGGGAAAAACATCCCATTGTAACTGGCCCAGAAGCCCCTTGTATCTTGGGCATTGACTACCTCAAGAGGGGGTGTTTCAAAGACCCAAAAGGATACCGATGGGCTTTTGGCATGGCCAGTGTGAACACAGAGAAGGTCAAACAGTTGTCTAATCTGCCAGGCCTCAGACTGTGGTGGTTTGACCTTGGCTAAATGCCAGGTACCCACCAAGTCGCTCTATCACTTCCCCCCCTTTCCCCTTTTTTTTCTCAATAGGGCAAAGAAGGGAAAGAAAATAAGATAGGAAAACAAAACAACCCTTGTGGGTAAAACAAAAGCAGTTTTAATATAAGCAAAGCGAAGCAAAGGTCCGTGCGCAGAAGCAAAAAAAAAAAAAAACCAGATTTATTCTCTACTTCCCATGAACAGGCGATGTCGGGCCTTCTCAGGAAGCAGGGCTCCAATACGTGTAGTGGTTGCCTTGGAGGACCAAGGGTGACCCCACCCCCTTCCTCCTTTCTCCCAGCTTTATACTGAGCAGATGTCATATGGTCTGGAATATCCCTTTGGTCAGTTCGGGTCAGCTGTCCTGGTTGTGTCCCCTCCCAAGATCTTGCCCACCCCGTCCCACTGTGGGGTGGGGGGGAAATGTCAGAAAGAGCCTTGGTGCTGTGTAAGCACCACTCAGCAGTAGCCACAACACCAGTGTGCTATCAACACCCTGCCAGCTCCCAACATAAAACACAGCACCAGGAGGGCTGCTACAGGGGAAAACCAATTCTGGCTCAGCCAGACCCAGTACAATATTATCAAGTGAAGTTTAGGGCATGGGTGAAGCCTAGTGGGAATTCATTTTTGCTCGGCTCTGTCAGCTCAGGCACATGACTTGCACTAGGAACAAGCATGGAAAGGCATATAAGTGATACACAGAGGGAAAAGAACATAAGTGTACAATTCATTTCTGAAATAAGAGATGAATGTGCTGCTTCTCAGCTTCTTTCAAGTTAAATACACTAAATTTACTGAAGAATCAATCTCTGTGTTAATTCTTATCATTTATAGAATAATAGTATTGCATGTATTTTTACAGGTACGGGGCCTCAGAAAATTCAACTTCACAAAGAAATCGTGGCAAAGCTAATGTTTATGGTGTCCTCTGTAAAAGCTCTGTAACCTTTCCTTGCATGCTCCCCTACTCCTGTCTCCTGTGTTACATTCCTCAAAAAGATGTGACTTTTTACAGAGTTCCCCATGTCTCCTCACCCGTGCTAACTGGTCATTTTATTTCTGGCTGAGTATGTGTCTACGGAAATGGCACATCCTAGCAGGAGTAGCTATGTAGGAGAGCAGAACAGTTGCTGTTGGGGAACCATGATGTGCATTAGTTGTCTTTTGTGGTCTGCTTCACACTGGCTCACCTGGTCCGTTGGCCTCAATGGTCCATTAGCAATGGGAGTGCATCAACTAGTCTTACAGTTCAGCTTCACCCAAAAGAAGTCTAATTTGTACACTCCAAGATTACTCTGAAATTAAAATTGAAGCATGGTAAATGAGGACTGGCAAACTTTCTTCTAAAGTAAGCTCATGATCCTACCTAAAACAGTAATGTAAATAAAAACAGAGTGCTGCTGCAGAAAAGAAACAATGTTTGGTTTGCTTTCAGAGTGAGGTACTTTGTGGTCTTTGTTATTAATTGTAATTTAGTGGGAAATAACCACTTCTCAATTTTTAGTGATCAATAATAAATTTATTAGCAAGCGGCGAGTGAGCAAAACAGCGCTGGGTGTGCCGGGAGTCTCTGCTCTACCAGGACACACACCTGACCCGGCAGAACCGAGTCCCTTTATAGTGTAGGCTTCATCCATATTCATGATGGGCGTACCCTGAGGGGTCTGCAAAGCTGTAAACAAGTTTCGCGGGCTTTTCTCCGGTTTTCGCGGCTTTTCTCAGGTTTCCATCACAGAAGGGGGGATGACTCAGCACAGGTGTTTTTGTAGTGGCTTGAAGATGGGGGCCATTTTAGCTCCCTTCTAACAACTGATTTTAACAATAGAAACTATATACATATATCTTATTTCTTATTTACAAAACTGTTCGGCCACAACATAGTTTAGGTACAACGCAATTTGGTATTAACGTGGTTACAAGTATGAGCGGGTTAGAAGGGGGGGGCTCAGCACAGAGCCCCCTCGAGACAGTTTACTGCCGCCTGTCTCTGAGCAGAAACCTAAACGCTAATTTGGCATTACGGAGCCTCACTAGGGCCGCTCGGTGCCCCCTGCCCCAGCCCCAACCCCCCCGGGGCAGCTGGGTGCTCGGGACGGGCCCTCCCGACTGGGGAGGGGGCAGCTCCGCCCCCCCTGCCCCACGCTGGGCCAGGCTCCGCGACACTGCTCCAGGGCTCGGCTTGGGCACGCTGCTCGGGTCGGGCCGGTGGCGCCCCGGGAACAAGCCCTGTCCCAGCTGGAGCCAGCAGCGGGAGGAGTTCAGCTGCCCCCACCCCCAAGGCAACGGTGCCCCGAGAGGGGGGAGCTCCCCAGCCCCGGGGAGTTGGGGGGGAGGTGGATGTCCTGACTACAACTTCTTTTTCCCCTTGAGATTTGAAGAACAAATACCATGTATGTTTTATTACAGTCTTAATATAGCAGAGCATTTAAATACTGTTCTATTGCTTCAAGAAGATCAAATCAGTGGGTGTATGCCAGTGTGTAACTGGCTGATGGCCTCTGATAAGAAACTCACTTAAGACAAGAAACAGGATTTGATGGCAATTCACTTTAGCTAGTGGTTGATTACTGGTTTACTAGCTGATGAATACTGCAGATTTCGTTTTCAGCTGTTCACAAGATCCAGCACTCTGATTCTGTTACTGGCATGCCAGCGATCTTAGCAAGAAGGGAAGGAGGAAAATAAGTTGAGCTGCCCAAAGAAAGAGTTTGATTGTTTGCAAAACAAATAAACAAAAAAATCCAAAAACTTTGAGATGGTCTAAATTTTCTCTGCATCAAAAGCCTACATTTCAAAACTCAGCTAAAACCAAGAAATCATGGATGTATTGTTTGGACATACAAATGAATCTGACTCTGGCTGTTATTTTTTTAAAAGGAGAGGGACAACTACTGCAGACCTGAAGCAATTTAAAGTGTTTTAATTGGAGCAGTGTGTTTCATACAGCTCTCTAGAGCTTCTTTCTGTATCAGAGTCACAATACATTACAATACTATATTGTGTAAATACAGCAATGTGCATTTAAAATAATCATCATACCTGGTGGAGATGCTCCTTGTCCTGAACATGTCAGATAAGCATTTCTCATCCAGTGTGAGCATAAACCTGGTGTGGCATCTCTCCCCACAAGTTAGTCGCATTACTAGCTGATGTCATGCATAAGTAAGAAGACATTTGCTGTATGTATAAGTGAGCTTGATGTACAGATTGAAATATTAATGCATTGTTGGGATGTGGTAGTAGATAATGTTGTGGCTATTTATGGCTCTATGAACTCTACTAATTTTTTCTGTAATTGAGACATCTCAGTTAATTTCCATAAACATTTCTCTATGAAGGCTCTCAAACTACATGAAGATGTTTTTATGTTTGTTTGATCTTGTCAGATTTAGTGGGAATAGAAAATTCACTAACAGTTTTGGCATAGATGGGTCATTTTGTTTTGCTGTTTCAATGGGTTTTATGCATTTCTCCTCACCCCAGCTATTAATATGATGCTGTAAGGTACTGAAACCTACTGAAATCTGGTTTTAGTAATGGAAAAAAGGTACAGGAAACAATTAAGTGTGTTTCATAGTTGCTGGCTAAACACCATGATGTATTCTCATAGTTGTGGGCTCTGATTCATAAAGATTTAATCTGTAGCTGTGTTTCAATAGCAGCTAGCCCACTCATGAGGCATGTACGTTCGTGTCTCGAGTCTGGGTGGTCTTACGATCTCATCGTAGATTAGAAACGGAGATCCCTTTAAAAATGAGGCTGAGTGCACTTTAAGGTGGTGTGAAGCTTTTAGTTGACCTCAAGTAGTTTCTTATCTGTTACACTGTATTTTGTATGACAGGCCTTAAATTGAGATATTCATACTGTGCTTCATGGCTATTTTATTTTCAGATACAGGATACAGGTATATGGCAACTGCAACACTGCATGGTTCACTCTGTGTAAGCTCCCTGTCTCTGGTCTGAGAAATGAGGATAGGGTTTTCTTGTTTTATTCCTTTAGATGCAATGCTTAGCTGAAGGTAGGCAACCAAAGTGGCTTCAATTAGAGGAAGTCCTTCCTGCCTCCAATTTTTCATTTGCATGTTATTACATTAATAAAAAGTGAAGCTGTGACTCTGAGAAAGGGGAGGCAGAGTTTAAGCAATTCTTGCCTTCTGTCTCATGGCAGAGGAATCAGAGTCCCCAACCTGGCACCCTGCCTTACTATCACACTGCATGCCTTCAGCTCACACTCCACAACCACACACACTGGAAGTTATCTGAGTATACAGGGTTCAGTAAAGATGTGTCTCTGACCAACCCTGATCAAACTCAAGGCATTGTTCTGAACATCACCGTGAAGTATATTACAAATAGTGACATAAGTTTCCATTGCATGCAAATCAGAAATTCTGTAAATTAGCAGTTTCATAGACTATACTAATGCTCTTTGATCCTTAATTCTGGTTTTGAATGACTAAACCTCAAATTTGATCAGTTGCATCATGATTTAAATACAAATATAAGCAGAAGTTACTATATGAAACGTTTCAAATATTGCTTAATAAACCATGGAATGTAGTAAGTTTATTTACAAATGTTCTGTTGGCGTAAATGTTAGAAGTGGTATCAGTGCTGGTCTAACGATGTGCTATAGATCCTCCAAGTAAAAACAAAAGACAGTATTACCAGTGTCTTGGTTAATGTGGGGATTTGGACTTTGCTTTTTGACTCTATGAAAATACCTTACAGTGTATGAAATATCCTGTGGACAGTTAACTTTTACATTTATGACACAGATTGTTTTTGCTTTTTCAGTGACTCAGTTAAATGGTTTCTTTACCTTCCTTTCAGAAAAGACGACGGCGGATTGACCGAAGCATGATTGGGGAGCCAACAAATTTTGTTCACACAGCTCATATAGGATCAGGAGACCTATTCAGTGGAATGAATTCAGTAAGCATGAGCAGATGAAGAATATTTCATCTTAGAAAGAATATTGTGGCTGATGCAATGAGTCTTTCATCTGTAAGAAAGAATCTCTATAAAACTGAAGAACAACCTGCTAGCATCTTAATTCCAAGTCCTAAACACTTGCATTCAAGAGTATAGAATAGCATTTTTAAAACTCTTATATTTATTGACTGTACATCGTAGATGCTGTATAAATTGTTCTACAATTCTATACAGGCTATGTGTAGAGAATACTTTTAAAAAATTCATTCCAATGGCATGTATGAACTAAAATAGAGGTATGTTTGAAAATATACTAGAGTATTTTAGAGAAAACTTTTTGAAGTGTCTTAAAACTGACCAGATTTCTTACCTTAAATGCTTTTAAATATAATTCATTTAAAACTCTTAACTTACCTTGGTTTACGGTGCACACAAATATTTTTGGGTGTCCTTGTTGAGGTTTTTCTATACTCCGTAGCCCTATTTGCAGTGTGAATTATTTCCAGAGTGAGCAACAATGTCACAGGCAAGGTTTTGTGGCTTCCTGTAGATGATAGGAGCAATAAATATTTTTATCTCTCTGAAAGTGAAAAACAGGCTAAGATAGATACTGGCAATCAGCTCGTGGGGATAGATTTCTTTTGTACAGCTTCATATTTATGTGAAATGTCAATCTGGTTTTAAGGTCAATAATATACAATTTATAAAAAGGTTGTATGTCAATAATGATCAAAAATACTTCTTGACCTTAATCCTCTTTAAAGAGAAAATAAATGTTTTGAGATGAAAATGATGACAAATACTTCTTAACAAAGGAGAACAAAGTTCTGTCAGAGGTGTCAGAATAGAGAGCAGAGCTGTAAAGGAAAAACATGATTTTAATGTAGGCAAGTGAGGTCATTTCTAGGTTCAACTAGTTTACAGTTTATTGAGATTAGACAAAAAGTTTTGTGACTAAGTACGTATTGGAGAAGGGCAAAGCTAGAAAATCTGACATGACAAACAATATACTACATTTTCCCAGAAACAACATAATGGATTGGAAGTGATTTGTACTAAAATATCTGAACCAAGTTAAATGGGCAAACACAGCTTCAGCTTGATAGAATTCAGTTAAAGCTAATCACTTATTTAATGCATGTATTGCATTAACATTTAAAGCCATTATAAATTGAAATAATAAAATAAGAAAGTGAGTTTTCTTTATGTTTTTTTTTTAAAAAGCATGTCTTTTTGGTTTTATAATGTTTGTTGTCCTTCCTGTGAGAACCTTCCTCATTCTCACAGATGAGCTGCCTCATGAGGTTTGTGGTGATTGCCTGAAACTATGCTCTTTCACCTCAGATTTCCCCCTGCTTGCCCTCATCTTTGCCTTGCGTAATATGCAGTTCATCTCCAGATAGTAGGTAATGATTATTGTCTCTCTACATAGACTTTTTAATTTTGAATGCTCATAACTGTTTAACTCTTTCCCTCACTTCTGTTCGTTTGGATAATGTGCTGCTGAAATGATCTTTCTGATCCCGGATAGAAGGGATCTGTATGCAAAAAATAATCCCTTTTTTCCTCTCTCTCTTCAGAAGCACAAATCTCTTACTTTTTTACACTACTTGTCTTCCTGCCTCTTCTGTAGTGACTGTCCTGGTTTCAACCAGGATAGAGTTAACTTTCCCTGGACTGAGAGGGAGTGCAGGTAGAAGGCAGGTCCCGATCAGTCACTGGAGTATTTCATCCCATGTGATGCCATGCCCAGGGATACAGGTGGGCGCGGGCTCTCTCTGGCGCCGCTGTTTTCGGGTTCCGGTCCGGTCACGTGTTGCTGTGGGGGCGGTCACCGCGCTCAGTAAGCCACTGCTGCATTTTACCTGTTTCTTTTGGACTCACTATTGTTACTGTTGTTCTCTTGTTATATTTAGTAAATTCTTTCTCATTATTCAACCTATGAATTGTCTTCTTTTTGTCCCTCCCCTATTTCACCGGGCAGGGGGGAGGTGAATGGCCAGCCACGTAGCGTCTGGCTGCTGGCCGAGTTCAAACCTCACGCGTTTTTTTGGTGCCCAACGGTGGGGCACTGAGGGTTTTTTTTTTTTTGAGATAACAACAAAAGAGGTAAAATGTGGATTGCTTGGCTCCTTAAGATCTTACCTCCTCATTTGCAATACATGTTTCCTGTGCTGTTGCTCACCTTCCCTGAGAGTTGGATTAAGGTTTTGTTTCTGTTGTACTATGTGATGCTCATCTAAGATAGCGTGCAGTCATCGGCCCTGGGGCTATTTACAATTGTGCTTGAGAAATTTGGGGAGTTCAAATATCCTTAGAATGTTGACATAAACATGGTTGCTGTGCTGTTAGGAGCTAGTGTGTTCCTGAATGTGGTTCTGGTTTTGTTTATGGTTAAGCAACTATTTAAGAGTACCACTTGAAAATCTACCCCAATGTTGGAGAATTATGAGTGGCTGGGGGTGTGGGATAGCATGGGCAAGTACCTACAACAGTTGGAACTTCACTCCTGCACAGGTGCAAAATCCTGAAGAACTAGTGGAATATTTGGAAAAAGTATGTTGTCACCCGGATAATTCCAGAGAGGCAGAGCTCACTGCAACATGCTGGGGCCTAGCCCACACTTACCGAGTGCTATTAAACACTGTTCAGCACCCTCAAGAGGAAGAGAAGGGCTCTGGAACTGGTAACCAAGTAACAGAAACTGCAGCCACTACAAGCCTGAGGACAGGTGCTGCAGCTGAACAAGAGAACCAACCCATGACGGTGTCAGTTGCTCCCATACATAAGAAGAAATACACAAGAAAATCCACTCACAGTGTACAGGGTGATGATGAACCAGGCCCATCATGAGAACAGAGCCAGTGATAGTCACCTGATCCTTATCCCTGAGTCAGTTGCGAGACATAAGAAAAGATTTCAGCTGCCATCCAGGTGAGCAACTCATTACCTGGCTGCTCCGATGCTGGGATAGCGGGGCCAGTGGCATGGAACTAGAGGGCAGGGAGGCCAGGAAGCTGGGATCCATGTCTAGGGAAGGGGGCAGTGACAAAGCCATTGGAAAGGAGACACAAAATCTCAGTCTCTGGAGGTGACTTCTGTCAAATGTGAGGGAGAGGTATCCCTTCAAGGAAGACTTTGCATGTCGGCCAAGTAAGTGGACCACTATGGAGAGAGCCATTCAATACCTGAGGGGAGCTAGCCATGTGGGAGACGGTTTACTATGACCGAGATAATGCACAGCTACCCACAGATCCAGATGAAGTCTGATGCACCCCACCCATGTGGAAGAATTTTGTATGGAGCACACCATCATCATATGTCAATGCATTAGCATTAATGGACCGGAGAGACGAAGAGGGACCAACAGTGAATGAACTGGCTTGCAGACTACGACAATATGAAGAAAGTGTCTCTTCCCCCATCATCGCGGCTGTGAACAAATTATCTCAAGATTTCCAGCAATTTAAAGAGGACATGTCCTACTCCCCACCTGCACAGACTAGAATCTCGGCTATTAGGAGCAGGTGTTTCTCTATTCGAGAGAACCGGTACACACCACAGGGGAAGCTGTGGCATCGCCTGCATGACTGTGGAGAAGACATGAAGAAATGGGATGGAAAACCTACCTACCTCCTAGAAAAGCGGGTATGTGAGCTGGAAGGAAGAACAAGTACAAAACGCGGTTCTTCTAGGAGAAATGCTGCTCCGGTTTCCAGTAATCAAGTGCCCAAACAGAGCAGAAAGGTCGACTTTGCTCATGATCCTATGAGAAGAACTTCTGATTTGTATTCACAAGAAGTGAGTGATCAAGATGAGACTGAAGCCCGTGCACACCACACTAACCCATTTGTCATTAGCGGGTGTTATGACCAACATTAGAGGGGCTCTGCCTCCAGCCAGGCGGAGGACAGGGACAACCGAGTTTACTGGACTGTGTGGATTCGATGGTGTGGCACATCTGACCCCCAGCAGTATAAGGCTCTAGTGGACACTGGTGCACAATGCACTCTAATGCCATCAAATTTTAAAGGAGCAGAACCCATTTGTATTTCAGGAGTGACAGGGGGGTCTCAACAGTTTACTGTATTGGAGGCCGAGGTGAGCCTAAGTGGAAGAGTGGGAAAAACACCCCATTGTGACTGGCCCAGAAGCTCCATGTATTCTTGGTATAGATTATCTCAGGAGAGGGTATTTTAAGGACCCAAAAGGGTATCAGTGAGTTTTTGGTATAGCTGCCTTGGAAACAGAAGGAATTAAACAGCTGTCTGTGTTATCTGGTCTATCAGAGGATCCTTCTGTTGTGGGATTGCTGAGGGTTGAAGAACAACGGGTGCCAATTGCCACTACAACAGTGCACTGACGTCAATATCGCACCAATCGAGACTCTGTAATCCCTATCCATAAACTGATTCGTCAGCTAGAGAGCCAAGGAGTCATCAGCAAGACGCGCTCCCCTTTTAACAGCCCCATATGGCCAGTGCACAAGTCTAATGGAGAGTGGAGATTGACAGTAGACTGTCATGGCCTGAATGAAGTCACGCCACCGCTGAGTGCTGCCATGCCAGACATGTTAGAACTTCAGTATGACCTAGAGTCGAAGGCAGCCAAGTGGTACGCCACGATTGATATTGCCAACATATTTCTCTCCATCCCTCTGGCAGCAGAATACAGGCCACAGTTTGCTTTTACCTGGAGGGGTGTCCAATACACCTGGAATCGACTGCCCCAGGGGTGGAAACTCAGCCCCAGCATTTGCCATGGACTGATCCAGGCTGCACTGGAACAGGGTGGAGCCCCAGAACACTTACAGTACATTGATGACATCATTATATGGGGTAATACAGCAGAAGAAGTTTTTGAGAAAGGGGAGAAAATAATCCAAATCCTTCTGAGAGCCAGTTTTGCCATAATGCAAGTAAAGTCAAGGGACCTGCACAAGAGATCCAGTTTTTAGGAGTAAAATGGCAAGATGGACATCGTCAGATTCCAAAGGAGGTGATTAATAAAATAACAGCTATGTCCCCACCATCTAACAGAAAGGAAACGCAAGCTTTCTTGGGTGTTGTGGGTTTCTGGAGATTGCACATTCCAAATTACAGTCAGATTGTCAGCCCTCTCTATCAAGTAACTCGGAAAAAGCATGATTTTGTATGGGGCCCAGAGCAGCGACAGGCTTTTGAACAAATTAAACAGGAAATAGTTCATGCAGTAGCCCTTGGGCCAGTTTGGACAGGGCAAGATGTTAAAAATGTGCTCTACACTGCTGCTGGGAAGAATGGTCCTACCTGGAGTCTCTGGCAGACAGCACCAGGGGAGACTCGGGGTCGATCCCCGGGGTTTTGGAGTCGGGGATACAGAGGATCTGAGGACCGCTATACTCCAACTGAAAAGGAGATACTGGCAGCATATGAAGAGGTCTGAGCTGCTTCAGAGGTGATCGGGACTGAAGCACAGCTCCTCCTGGCTCCCCGACTGCCAGTGCTGGGCTGGATGTTCAAAGAGAGTGTCCCCTCTACACACCATGCAACTGATGCCACGTGGAGTAAATGGGTCACATTAATCACACAACAGGCTCGAAGAGGGAGCCCCAGTCATCCGGGAATAGTGGAAGTGATCACAAATTGGCCAGAAGGCAAAGATTTTGGAATGGCACCAGAGGAGGAGGTAGCACATGCTGAAGAGGCCCCACCATATAATAAACTACTGGATAATGAGAAGCGATATGCCCTGTTTGCCAACGGGTCCTGTTGCATTGTGGGGAAACATCGAAGGTGGAAAGCAGCTGTGTGAGCCCCACACGACGGGTCGCTGAAGCTGCTGAAGGAGAAGGTGAATTGAGTCAGTTCGCAGAGGTGAAAGCCATCCAGCTGGCCTTGGATATCGCTGAGCGAGAAAGGTGGCCAGTGCTCTACCTCTGTACTGGCTCATGGATGGTGGCAAATGCGCTGTGGGGGTGGTTACAGCGATGGAAACGGAGCAACTGGCAGCGCAGAGGCAAACCCGTCTGGGCTGCTGAATTATAGCAAGATATTGCTGCTCGGGTAGAGAATCTGGTTGTGAAAGTACGCCATGTAGACGCTCATGTACCCAAGAGCTGGGCCACTGAGGAACATCAGAACAACCAACAGGTGGATCAAGCTGCTAAGATCAAGGTGACTCAAGTAGATCTGGAGTGACAACATAAGGGTGAACAATTTATGGCTCGCTGGGCCCATGACTCCTCAGGCCATCAGGGAAGAGATGCAACATACAGATGGGCTCGTGACTGAGGGGTGGACTTAACCATGGACGTTATTGCACAGGTAATCCATGAATGTGAGACATGTGCTACGATCAAGCAAGCCAAACGGTTAAAGCCCATTTGGTATGGAGGACAATGGTCAAAATATAAATATGGAGAGGCCTGGCAGATCGATTATATCACACTCCCACAAACTCGGCATGGCAAACACTATGTGCTTACAATGGTGGAAGCAGCCACGTGTTGGTTGGAAACTTATGCCGTGCCCCATGTCACTGCCCAGAACACCATTTTAGGCCTTGAGGAGAAAGTCTTATGGCAACATGGCACGCCAGAAAGGATTGAGTCAGATAATGGGACACATTTCCAAAACAACCTCATAGGCACTTGGACCAAAGAACATGGCATTGAGTGGCTATATCACATTCCCTACCATGCACCAGCCTCTGGGAAAATTGAGCGATACAAGGGGTTGCTAAAAACTACACTGAGAGCAATGGGTGGTGGAACTTTCAAACACTGGGACGTGCATTTAGCAAAAGCCACCTGGTTAGTCAATACCAGAGGATCTGCCAAGCAAGCTGGCCCTGCTCAATCAAACCTCCTACATACCATGGATGGGAATAAAGCCCCCATAGTGTGCATTAGGAATATGCTGGGGAGGACGGTCCAGGTTACTCCTGCATTGGGTAAAGGTAAACCCATGTGTGGGATTACTTTTGCCCAAGGACCTGGGTGCACTTGGTGGCTAATACAGAAGGATGGAGAGATCCGATGTGTGCCTCAGAGAGATTTGATTTTAGGTGAGAATAGCCAATGAACTGAACTGTCAAATAACCCTATTATGGCAATTGGTGCCTTGCAACATTCCTGTGCCACATCCAAAGCCTTCTGCTCCACCGACTGAGCCAACTCCACCTCATTCCTCCAGCCTTAAAGACTCTCATGACAGATGAAACCCAAAGTTATGGACTAAATGAACTCAGCAGACATTGTGGAAGGATGGCCCATAGACTGAGGGAATGATATCTGTGAGACCTGGGAATAAGGGGTGGTGATTCCTTAGGATGTATTTGGAACCTGAGCATGACGTCAGTGGTATGGAATAAGGGGTGGAGACTGTCCTGGTTTCAACCAGGATAGAGTTAACTTTCCCTGGGCTGAGAGGGAGTGCAGCTAGAAGGTGGGTCCCGATCAGTCACTGGAGTATTTCATCCCATGTGATGCCATGCCCAGGGATACAGGTGGGCGCGGGCTCTCTCTGGCGCCGCCGTTTTCGGGTTCCGGTCCGGTCATGTGTTGCTGTGGGGGCGGTCACCGCGCTCAGTAAGCCACTGCTGCATTTTACCTGTTTCTTTTGGACTCACTATTGTTACTGTTGTTCTCTTGTTATATTTAGTAAATTCTGTCTTTTTATTCAACCTACGAATTCTCTTCTCTTTGTCCCTCCCCTATATCACCGGGGAGGGGGGAGGTGAACAGCCGGCCACATGGCGTCTGGCTGCTGGACGAGTTCAAACCTCAACAGTGACTTACTGTGCTAATATTGCATCCAGTGTCCTTGTTCATTCTTCACAGTGTAAATGCCAAGATTACAGTGTTAACCTCCACATGTTTTTCTGCTGCTTAATTTCCTTTACAGTATACTCCTTCGTGAACCTCCTTGTGCTTTCTCTCTTCTGAAATACCTTAGCAGGACCTCCTGCAATTACATTAGCTTTTCCCATATAAATTTCGTTCTTCATCCACCTATCTGCTCTCTGTGTTTTTTCATCAGCATTGTTCTTCATTATATATCCTTATGATTCTGAGTACAGCAGTTCTCTGACTACTGAAATATTTTGTTTGCCTTCTCTGTAGAGTGCATTGCTCCTTTGTCAAAGGTATGCTTGAACAGTAGGAGCCCCCTATGCACTGTTCCTTTCTCATTACCATCGCTTTCTTTCTTATTTTACCTTCATATTCCACGGCAAAATCTCTCACTTTCTTCTTCTGCTTCATATTCCTCAGTTTAGTTTTTGATTTCATGTATTCCATCCTTTTCTTAGTTTTCCCTTGTTTTCTTTCTGAACGACCATCTGTGCTATTTCCTAATTCTAAAAGGGAGGGAAAGAAAAGGAAAGAAGGAAATTAATGAGATAGATAAGCAGCACAGCAGATGGTATGATCTTTAATTGGTGCAATCCTCTTCCCTTTCCAAAATCTTTAAATCCTTATACTATAAATTAGACATAAGAGAGAACCAACTTACTGTTACGTATCATCAAAGGAAGGCAATAGCATCTTTGGGAAAGTGCTTGTTCTTGCAGCTCAGACTACCTCAAAAAGAAGATGCTTCAGAAAGACTACCACCTTATAAGCCTAAAATTTAGACCTGCTTTTTCCTCAGTGTTTTTAACATTGTATGTCTCCTATATAAGTTTTCATAAAATAGCCACTGAACTGTTAATGCAATCAAGTTTAATTTGCTGCATTCTCTTTGCTTTAGGTGTATCAGCATCTGCATTTTAGACTGATACTTCCTTACTCGCTAACACAAACACCTATATATGTGTGACACAAGTATTCTAACCTGTAGAAGAATTACTCATAAAAATTTACACTTTAGCCTTGCAATTTGTGTTGATTTGCTGTTCACCAAATTTAGTCATATGGGCAAGTTGTCAGGCTGGAAGGTGACATAGCCTGGAGATGTTTTTCTAGCTCTTTTTCACTAGAGGCAGGGTTCATACAGGTGAAACTAATGGTATCCTCAAGTCATTCTTGTGAATACATTTACATGTAGATCAATTATTTTCTGTGGAAAAAAAGACTAAATTCAGACTCCTTTTGTTCCAATGAGCAACAGAAGATGCCTGGTGAAGAAGATGACCAGCTTGGTGAAATGTGAAAGATCTTAAACACCACCACATGAATGTGATTGCATTTCACACTTCCTTACTGAGTTTGTAGTCTGATGAGACCCACTAGAGTATTGGCTCTGAACACTTTTCCCCAAAGAAAAATGTGAATATAACATTGCTTTGCGGCAGCTGTATCACTTATTTGAGCACAGCACCAAGGTAGAAGATGGTTTTACATCGCACTGCTTAAATACATAAAAATCAGATCTTTTGCACAGCACTGCAGTATGCCATACTGTTGAAGACAGAGATCCTAAAACAGATTCTTTTTTTCATATTGGTTTGAGAAGCGGTGTGTAAGAGTTGTGCTGATTCATTTTGTGTGCGTGCATGTGTTTTGCTTTGCTGCAGAAAAGAATATACTTCTTTTGTGTTTGTAGACAGGGAAAGTATTGTGCAAGCTACTTGGGAATATTTCTCTAGTATTGTTTTAATGGAAATATGTCTCCAGTACTGTTTTAATACAGCTTTCTAGTGATATTTTGAGGTCTCTCCAAAGAAACATACATGCAGTAATTGCAAGTGGTGCCCTGCAGGCATAGGCTTTGCTGCAAGTTCAATTTCAGAAGCTGTTGCCTTGAAGGAATATGTTATTTTGTGTTCATTGTGTACTTGTTATGTATGGTCTGGGGTGCAGAGAGAAAAAGACCAAATCTTTAAGGCTGGAGTTGTCTTCCTGTGGGCACTTGGAGATTATTATTTTGACTCATGCAGCACAAGCAGGAAAGAACTATGGATTCCCTTCCTTTTTGTTGATAAAGGCAATGAAAGCCACAGAGGGATGTGCATGTCTGTGTGTGGGGGGGATGTTCTTTATGTATTAATTTGCATCAGTCTAAAAATACCTTCAAATAAACTCTTTCCAGGGAAGTTGATAGACTGAGTATAATTTAAATAATAAATGCCCTGCCATTGAAAGGAGTAGCAGCAATTAAGGAAAGCAGTGTATGCTGTTACATAAATGGATAAACAAAAAACCTTCCACAAACCAAAAGCTCCTTTTTGGTTTAGAAAATCCTTTTTTTAACTATCTGAAGTTAGCCATATAGTGCAGATACTGTCCAGATATTTTGGAAGTTGTCTATTATATTTTTAATGTAATGGTGTCAACTTCTCTGGTTTATCATACTTGACATTTTCCATATAACAAGATAAATTATAGCTTGTCAGATGGAGTGGAGTTGGATAGCACTAAGAGATTCAGTTTTTTTCTCTGAATAATCAAGTGGGTCAGTGAAAGCCTGAATCAGCCAGTTTTCTTTGGGAGAGAGGAAAAACTTATGACTCAGCACCAGTTCTTCCATCTCTCCTGCTGAGCTGCCTGCAAGAATTGAAAATACCAGCAACCCTACACTGTGCATGTCCTCATGCAAAAGTAATGTAGCTTTAATGGTAAAGGAGCCCTTGAAAACCAAACCTAAACAAGAAATAAAATTGGAAGCAAGAAGACACCATAGCTCACTAACTGCCTTTCTTGTTTCCTCTGCACCCCTTTCCCTTCTGTCTCTAGGTCAGCTCAATTCAGAACCAAATGCAGTCCAAGGGAGGCTATGGAGGTGGCATGTCTGCAAATGTTCAGATGCAGCTTGTAGATACAAAGGCAAGATAACTTTGGGGAAACCTTTCCAGTAAGTATTGCACTCTGCTTTTTAGGTACTGGTAGAGTAGTAGGAAGAATAATCATACTACTTCATAATTAGCTACCTATAAATAGCTGTGGTTTTATGATGCCCAATTTTAAAATGCATTTCTGAGTAAAAAATTCAATATCCTGTAAGCATGTTAATTTTTTTATACAATGAACAAGAGATTGACCTGACTGCATCAGTCAGTCCATAAGCCTGTTTTATATCTAATACACTATTAAGTGAAGTATAGCAAATTTCAGAAGAATTTTGTGACATGATTGGAGTAACATTTTTACAACAGTTCTGTCTGTTTAAGCATAGTATGTACAGTGTTAAATCAATGAATGGCAATATTACAGTAGGAAAATGGTCACTCAGAATGTTCAAAATAGTTTAATGTATGTTTTCTGTCTTCCAGGTTTATGTGGGTTCCTGTATCTTCTTTCCTGTGTCCCTTCTTTTGCCTTGGCGACTGCTTTCTGTGCTCATGACGAGAGAATTGATGGCTCATTGTTCACCCTTTGTGATTACTCCAGTGAAAAGTTGCTGTTCTGCTCTGATGATGCCGTTTATCAGATTGGTCCAAATGTGCCTTTCAGTGGCATGCACACATTGGCCTCTACCAGTATCATGGACATAGAGCTGTTTAGGATTGGTTTTAGCTTTTTGTTTGTTTTAAGCCAAATTAAAGCACCAATCTTAGCTTCCTCATCCCTCACAAATACTAATGTGCAACATTCTGTTGCTTTTTAGTCTTAAAATGTTCTCTCCGCTCAAGTAATTTAGAAATGAGTGAGTTTCCATTAATGTCTTCAGTCATCTATTATTCATACCCATTTTTGAAAGGTCTGGGACCTGCAAGCACAAATGATTATTTCATACAAAATCAGCAGAGTAGATTACTGCATGCTTTGTGAGGTTGCTTTGTATGGTGGCCCGCTTGGTGCTAGAAGGAAAAAAAAAAAAATTTCTTACTGCAGACTGGTGAAAAATTTTGCTGTGGCACCAAGTCATGCCTGTTTCTGAAAAAGGGCTTGTAACTTAGCTGCTTCAGAGTTATGTCTTTTATTTTAGTTTTCATCCAACTGGTCTTGAAATAGTAAAGAGAGAGCTTGCATTCATAAGGCATTTGTTGTAAATGTTTGGTATATTTATTTTGAAAGAGCTGACCTTGAGACTGTAAGCCAGTGTAGTACTGTATCTAAGTGTTGTGGAAGCGCTTTAGTCTATTTAAAAAAAGAAAAGCATCATGTTTGGCTGCTTCTTTTCCTTTCTACAGTTTTTCTTAATTTTAGGCTGTATGGTCATTTCCAGTAGCAGCATGTCAGACTGCCTGCAATATTAGCTGAAAAGTTTAGTAGACCTCTCTAAGTGGTTGGCAGTTTCTGTGTACTAAATATTTAGGGGCCATGAAAGTTGCTAAGAGCAACATACTAATCTGGCAGAACAGATGCCAATGAAAACAACATACAGGGTGACTTTTTACTAAGTCAGTAAAACGCCTTTTGCTCAGGTTCCAAAGCATGTTTCTTTCACATGTTGTGAAACTGTATTTTAATATTGCACTGTTTTCAGATTATCTCTGTAAATGGTCCCTTTTTTTCCTCCTTATTGGTGGTTTGAGAGACGTCAATGATTTGAGTCCTGGTTGAGTTAAATTTTTATGTGAAAAAACCCCATCCGAACAAATAAGGCATGACTGAGCCTAGTCAGATCCGTTTTTATAAGTAAACATGTGTTCATAAATATAGATTGCTGTCATAAATGATTCTTTATTCTTTTTCCAACCTTTCCCTGATTTCACATTGCAACAGCTGCCAAGTTGATTTAAACGTGTGTGAACCTACCTAATCTTCTCTCTCAGTTTGCAAATGCACAAAATACAGGGCCATGGAGGTAGTTTGCCTTTCCTAAGTTGTACTCCAGTGGTAGGTGTCAGTTATCTGGTTGAATAGTCCCAATTAGGTTGGATAGTCTTCACTGAAAAAAGTACTGATTCATGATGACAGAAGATCAAGATGCTAGGTTGTCTGGGTGCATAAACACGTGGCAGTGCAGCGATATATATTTTTTTTTTAGAGGTCAACATTTCCAATGCCACTTTATCAATGAGTCTTAAATATTATACTACGATTACAAAATTATATGAACTTTGTCATTGGTAATAGCGGCTTAAATTTGCTTGCCAAACCTATCTTGCACTTGTCAAAATGTTTTCAGCTCAACAGCCAGGAAAAATGGATTGACATATTTTTATAACCGACATACTTTTTTTGTACATTGTGTTCATTCTTGAATAAAGTCAGTTGAGTGTTGGCTTGTAGATATTAAAAGGAAAGTATTGACTTTGATTCAATAAATGTTTTCTTTCAGTTGGTGGCCTACTTTTTTTCATAAATTACATTTGCATTAGAAAAACACTTGCGGCCTACAGACAAATTTGTGGTGAAAATTCTCTGAAGAGTACCCTATTAGTATAATAAGGTTTTTTCATGCCACTCAACCCTTCTGTTGCCAAGTGGATTAAACCATAACTTTATTGGCAGTTTTGTTGCATTGATTTAGTGTGTATACCAGGGGCTTCTGCAGGGATCTTAAAGGGAAGGTTTCTTAAAAAATACATTGGAAACCTTCATATACAGGATTTCTTTCCTTTTGACTGCAACTGCTATGTGTGTTACTTCCTTGATTGTGATGCAGATTACTGTGGTGATCAGTAGAAGACTTAATTGTGCAACTAGTCATCATAATGCACATCTGCATTAAATATACCTGCAAGGCACAATACTGTCTACTCTGTATTTGGCTCAATTAATTTTTATAGTTAACACTCTCAAAGTTAATTCCTTAAACATGAATTTACTACTTTAAACTTCATGCTACATTGTTTTAAAGACTGATAATGAATTCATTAGCTCAGGGCAAGTTCTTGAATTTGCCAGTTTAGGAAAAAAGACAGTTCTAAAGGGAAAGAAAGATCAAGATAAAACCATGAGATCTCAATCAGCTGAAGGGTTCTTTTCTTTAATTGTTGAAGTTATGGAAGCTTAGTACTGTCTACAAAGGTGTGTCTTGAAGAGCAGATTTTTAATATAACCATCTATAAAAATAAAGGGATTTGACCTCTTAAAGAAGGAGCCAGCCTGTTTACACTTAGTTTTTAGTCTGTTTAGCTGCCTAAAGCAGTTGTATGAGTCAATTCATCCCTTTTGTGCCTTTTTAAAATGAGAAGGTGCTGTAATAGCAACCAAGTCTCTGAACATAGTCCTGGTCCCAAGTAGCACTGTACTTTGCCATGATTTGATAAACCAAAAAACCCCCAGCCTTCAGATCCAGAAAATTAAGTTGTTCAGAAATCTTGCCCTGTCCACATAATGACAGGGTCTTACCATGTACAACACAATTATTCTAATTTCAGTATTCCTTGTCTCTTTTTTTTTTTTTTTTTTTTTTGGGTGGGGGGGAATGAGCGGGGGATGTGTCAATTAAATATTGATTTTCAAAGTCTAATTTTTAAAGCTATTCCCACTTTGTGTGTAGGCATGTGAACAGCACCTCTTCCTAGAGAATGGAAAGTGATTTTTGAGCTTCATAAGGATTCTATAGATCTTCTGCAGTTTATTGTATTTCCTGATATCCATCTTCTATGAAGATCTCTATGCATGCCACTCAAAAGATTTCATGAATTGACTGCACTTTCTCTCTTTATAGGCCTTAAAAAAAAAAAAAAGTACCATGTCCTCTTCTGAAACTAGTAAGACCTACCAAAGAAATTATGTTAGGTTTTTACATTTGTGAAAACAGTTTAATGGAAGAGGCCTGGGTAGTACACATTTCTACAGATCAAAACTGTTTGGTGAGGATTTCACACTGATTTGTGATCCTGGATTTTGCAGTTTGGGAATATTGCATTTATTTGAATTTCAACAGTAAAATTCCCATTCCTTATTCCATATCCCCTTTTCTGTGATCTTAGCTAATCACAGAAGACTATGCATAATTATGCATATTATACACTATTTACTCTTTAACAGTTTCTTATTCCTTAAAAACAGTTGTTAAGATGATAGAATGGTGAAATTTGGATTATATTGCAGATTTAGTGGTATAATGCAATTCCATGAGCATGAATGGTTATGCTAGGACACAAAACACTTCCAGAGTAAAAGATGTTGCAGGCTCAGTATTTGGGATAAGAGTTTGAGGCTTCTTTGGTATTAAGTCTATAAAGACATGCTGGTTGCAGCCACAGGCTACAACTTCCCTATAAAACTAGTCTACTAATGGTAAGAAGATGTAAAAATTATAATCAGCACAGCACAACCTTATTTCTGAAGAAGTTCACCTGCCTGAGACTGATGGCACATGCAACGTGTGCTACTGGGAAGCTAAGAGACACTGAGTGAGCAAATTGCCAAGCAGTGAGCAAGATTCCTCAGAATGAGATGTAATGAAAACTTAACCATTTCCTGCTGGCAAAAATCTGCATCGAAGTAGCAGGTAAATTTTAGGTGGTTCTTTCAATGTTTGCTCTTAAGTGATTAGAACCGATCTCTCTGCATAGATGCCATAAGCCAACATAACTGGAAGTTATCATGAACTTGAGCAAATAACACTCTCTAAGTGCAAGACCTGTCTCTTGAATCATCACTGTGAATGTACAGCTCCAGACAAAATACAGTAAAACATCCTTCTCACTCTTGATAGATGTCCTACCTTATGCAATATTGACAGATATTAAAGTGGCATTGTGGTGAGCATATTTAAACAGTTTATGTAATGGAGGAGAATTGCATGTGCTTTTCAGTATTTTAGAAGAAGAAACCCATTTACTTTCATCGTATTCATGGCATGAAGCAAAGTGCTCATACATGTGCACCTCATCACTTAACATTATTAAACAGCTCTAAATTATTTAAGTATGTTCACTACTCAATAAATAAGTTGACAAATACTTAATTGTATTTAGCATCACAAATATTAATGTTGTAGTCCTGACTGTAGATCCATATACAGTGACTGTGGCATTAAAGCTTATTGAAAATGATACGCTAGCTCTGCCAATAATTAATAGAAGTACTTCAAGGGCATACCAGTAAAAGTGATGGGACTGGTCCCATCTACTTACTCTCACAGTTTGTGCTAGCACTGACTGATTTGGCTGCTCAGCTGACTGTATTGTGTACTGACCAAATGCTGACTATTGGTAAATAGTAAAAGGAGATTTTTTTTTGCCGAATTGGTTAGTTTTAACCTGGATCAGTTTTTTAAGGCTTATCCAGAGCAAGCATAGGAGTGGGTGGCACGGGATCAGAAATAATCTGTGTGGAGAACACTGACAGCTTAACGTGGCTGTGGAAAAGCATCAAGCTTTCTGAATTAAAAAAATCCCACAGAACATTTAGCCCAGTGACACAACTTAGCCACAGCTGAGGCTGTGAGCATGTCTTCTGAAAAGCTACTTTCACTTCTGGGGAGCTCTATTTCTATGATTTGGGCTCACCAGCTTTGCCCAGGTTATTTTGTTTGGTTTGGAGGTGCAGAGCATGCTGAACACATTGTCAAATAGTCAATTACATCATCACTAAGAGTAAAGCCAACCTCAGGCAATATGACTGATTTCTGCGATCAGTGCTAAATCTATCACCACTACAGAAGACATGACTTTCTGCCTTCACACAAGCTAATAGAAATTGAGTTCAGACTTCAAGCTGGTTTCCTATTAACCGCAGAAAACAGAGTGCTGGTGGAGTTGGCAATAATTTGCTGAATACCAAGCTTGCTTGCCTAAATATGATGCAGAATGGTATAACCACATTTATGAATGATTGAGCTGTCATGCAAAAGGCACACTCATTTGCTGTAGCGGCTATTTAAGCATTTGTGGGAGCTTTTCATGGCATGGATTGTCTACAGCCAAATTTATCTTTTTTTTCCAAATATTTTATGTTCTTAGACACGAGATAGTAACAGAGCCTGTTAGCAGAAAGTAAAAGTCGAGTGTTATGTTTTGTTTATCAGTTCTTTCAAGTGAAGTGGATTCTTCTCTTTTGGACTTGGCTTGTAGTAGAAGATATTCCTGGTATGCCATGACGCACGCACAGAGCAGGGCTGGAGATCTGGTAGATGACACTGAAATTACCTTACTCTGATTGTCCAACAGTTCAGGAAAGTGTCAGTATGCAAGTGTGGTAATGAGCTTTATCAGTCCAACAGTGATTTTGAGGGTAGATGTTTCAGCATGAAACAGCGAGCCACCCGCTATGGATACATGTCATTTTTTGTCAAAATGCTAAGCACTAAGAAAGCTTGAGGGAGTGCTGATCTTCTAAAAGTGCTCTAAAGGAGTCATGGGCAGTTGTTTCCCAGGAATGTGCTTTGTTTCGCCCATGCTATACGCCTTCAGTGCCACGAAGGGGCTGTTGGCTTTTAGTTTGTTTCTTAAATTTCTTACCATTATATCAGCTTTTGTAGGTTATAACTGATTTGAAATATCTGCTAGGCAATATAAACATATTTTGCATTTGTACATTTCCTGGTGGGAAGCTCAGATGAATGACTCCTGTTGATACAGCAATGGTGTGAGGAGCCCTCACACACCACACAGGAGCTTTTCCACCTGCTGTCACTCAACATGATCCCTCACCAAATGTGTGAGGTAGGCCAGTTCTTAAAACATCACCTCTAGGGAGAACATGAGTATTACTTGAAATTGATTTTGAAGTCCTCATATTTCAAGAAATGTAGCAACACTAGGGAAATGGCTATTCTGAAACAGTTCTCCTTACAAAATCGTCTTTACAGTAGCAATAAAACATGCAAATATCATAATCCTTGGAGAAGAGTATACTTTCAGATGGTTAATTCTAATGTACATTTTGGCATTCCACAGCTTTTTCCACTTGTCACAATTTCACCTACTGGACCAGTAACAATCATCTCATATATATGGTGTATACATTAAGCAGTAGAGATAATGCATGGATTTGGGGGTGTTGTGCAGTGTTTCCATTCATGTTCATAAAAGAGAAAAACATTTCAGAACATGTAAATAAGGAATCAACAATCACATTTCAGCAAGCAACACTCTGGATTTGGAAGGATGAAGGAGTGTGGGGAGGGCAGATATTAACGGTGGGTAAATGAAAAGAAAGGAGGGTAAGTGGGGGAGAAGGGTAAACTTTGATAGGTGTCCAAGCACTGTACCCAGACCAGTTCCCCACATTGCTCTTTTCAAGAAGGAGCTATTGGTGACAGCCACAAAACCAGAGACCAGTGCAGCAAGGCTTGTCATTTTTCACTGTTTTCTGTAGTAGGTTCCAAGCCAATTACTCTTTTTCTAAGTTGCACCAGACTTTTGGTTTCCAGATGGCATAAGCAGGATCCATCATAATAGGTGGGGTAGGAGCTGCCCAGGGAAACAGGGCTGTATGGTGAGCAGAGCTGGGAAATAAGACTCTTTTTGACAGTTTTCAAAGTCTGTATTAAATGCAAACTGTTTTACTTAATGTGAACATACGTAGGATGGTGTGATAGATGCTCACACAGCTCCACATTTCTTAAAAAAACATGCAGAAGTCTGTTTCCAAAGCCATTTGCTGGAGCTGGACAACATCAGGATGATACTGCTGCTATAGGTCCAAGTCCCAGTATTTCTTTTTATTGACTAGAGCCACCTATTTCTATCTGTTTAGATCCATCTACAATTGCACAGATGCTGCTTTCCTCAGCAAGTGCCAAAATGCAACCAGCCCAGGCCTTGGATGAGAATTAAATTGCCTGTGCCATGCTTTGGTTAAGAGCTTCCTCACATTCTCTGAATCACGACCTGAGCACTGCAAATACATGACAGAAGGAAACACTGTGGCTAATGCAACAGCTTTGTAAAACCTAGAACTTCAAAGTGACATCAAGATGACTGCTTACTAAAACAATCTAAAAATAGGATTTTCAGCCTCTTAAAACACACCTGCATACTCACTTAGAGCAAAATTAAACTGTTCTGACCTACATAGATTCAGTGACCCATACTGTCCCCAACATGCATGCTATAATGAGACATAATCATTTCTTTTCTACAAATGAGTGTCTACTAGTTTCTGGGGCGTGAGTCACTTCTCAGCACTGCGAGACATCCACTTGCCTCCTGCACAGCAGCACTTCAAATATCCATCCGGCAGCAACGCAGAGTCCAGCATGGCACTGATAGGACTGACATTTTGCCCCAACCCAAAGTGCCAAAGCCATCTGGCGCCGGGGACTTGCAGCTATTTTTGTCAGTGCTTGCAGGCGTCGCAGCCACTGGCAGGTAAAGCCTGCCGCAAGCACAGTGTCCCCAGCCCAGCTTCTGTGTGGGCCAGTGGGGTCTGCCATGGCAAGGCTCGATCAAACATGTGCAACTGCAGCCACTGCTCTGCTCCAGGGGCATATGAGACAGCCCCAGCCACACCCCAGGCTAAGCGAGTTGGTTTGCACCACATTCCCGGGTAGCAACTGCTACCTTCCTAAGTGCAAATTTGCATAGTACTGCACTGAGTTAAGAAAACCCTTCTTGAATCAGGTTTTCTAAGGGCACTTAACTAACTCTGCACAAATAAGTCAGGTCCTCCATCTCCTCCCTGCCCCCATTTAGCAGGGTTATGCCAGTCCAGTCAGCTAATGGAGGGGCAACTGGAGCTGCTTAATATCAATACAATAACCAGTGCTGTCACTGCTTGAAAAACTGTGATCAAATATGTGCAGCTGTTCATTTGAAAAATCCTCCATGGGACTCATGCCTGCTAAATTTAAACATCTCTGTAAGTAAGAAATTTCCACAGTCTATGCATAGGGTCCATGACTCTCCTCCCCAATATTATTAGTCTTCATGTTCACATTACAAGACGTTTAAAAAGTTGAAGTAAATATTTGGATAATTGGAAAGTGGGCACTGGCCTCCCTGGACAGGCAATTGCTTTAGATAGCTCACTGTCCCAAAGTAAAGCCAATTTCACAGCACACTGAACTATTTCCCAATTGAGAACCCTACAGTCCAACCTTTTGACTATAAATGAACCTGCAAATGAGAACGGCCTTTTCTAATCAGGCCAAGAGGATCCAGAATCAGAGGGCTGCAGAGAGTTTAAAGGATTTTACAAAACTACGAATACATTTGCACAGTTCAGGATTTCATTGCCGTGCTTTTTCCTCTGCACATCTTTTGCCCAAATTTCTGGTATACCGCATAACCTGCATTTTTATTCCTTCACTGTGTACTACTTACTTAAGGTTTGGGACTTCTGAGAACTATTTGTTAAGACTTGATGTGTTATGGATGTTGCTTGTTTCCCACCTAAGGTCAGTCTTAATCCTCCTATCACAAATGGCTTAATAGCCACATTTACATGGATTATCAATCAGGAATATGCAGCAGGAGCTAATGAATTTAAGTGACACTTGAAATAACAAACATAGGAAAATTGCCTCTAAATATCTCCTAGAATGCTCTTCTAATACACCTTCAGATAAAGCTTTTAGTCACTTTTATCACAAATGTTCATTTGATGGGACATAGGAAGATGATCTGTCTTCTGACAAGCTGCTGCACAGAGACAGTCCTGTTACCAACATCTTGGCACGATGGAAGAAGCACCAAACCACAAGAGGAAACACTAAGAAACTTGCACAGATAGATGGGATAATACTTTTTCCTCTGATTCCTACAAGAAACACCTCCAAAGAAAGTGGGGAGCAGAGTGGAAGGAGAGCTGCTGCAGTAATGCCTGATGTAACTGAGAGCTCTATCCACAACACCGCTCACCTGGCATTTTGCTCACACACGCTGACCTGACGCACCAGCTCTATGTAAGAGGCAGAGGTCTCTGACTCTGAAATCTTGCATGGTTTCAACAAGTATCTCTTTGTCTGTGAGTGTGCCTGCATGTGATCCCCAGAGAGGTTGTTTACAACACTAAGACGTCCCCTTAGTCAGCCTCAATGACACAAGTGTCACTATGATGTAGCACCATCTTAAGACCTCATCTCTGAGGACAGAAGTGTCAAAAATGTACCATCTATTTTCCTTACAGAGTGATTAATGGAGTAATACTATTGTGAACATAGCATCATGTCCTCATTAGAGGTAAATGCTTCAGGTCTTGCCATTTTGTTCCTGTGATTAAATGCAAAGTGAATATTGATTTTGATTGTTTGTGGTTCTTTAATCAGCAAGTGGGTTTGATGATTGCATTCATGGGTTATGGAAAGCAACAGAAAAATCCCAGCCTGCCTGGAGGTGAAAGTACACAAAGTGCACAAAAGGGTGTTTGCTGCAGGATCAGTGGTTCTCTTAAAAGCCAGACCTGCAGCGTGGCTGCCCAGCTGCTCCAAGGCCAAGCACAGGGTTCAGTATAAAAGCCCACAAATACAAGCAGACTTCAGCAGCAGTTCTTGAGAGTGAGAAAAGGAAAATTCAGCAGCTTCTGCATTTCCAGGTCCCACTAGCTTGCTTTGGTCATGTAAACCTGCCTAGATAGAAAAAATCAGGGAGTCTTTGGAGTGGTCCCACAGCTGGTCCCTGAAGGAAGGAACACTTTTGGGGCAGACATCTAGTCTTCTGGGCTGATGAAAACATATCAGTGTGCACAGTCTCAGCTGGCAGGTGACTGTCAGCACCAGGACTTGAGGAAGATGGTAGGCTACGTGCTGTGAGCTTATTGTAGCTCATGGAAAACTAATAGCTCTGCAGTAGCCTCCTTCAGAAAAGGGCAAAGGGATGGTTTTGGTGTCAAAGTGACTAAGTTGAATGACATAGTGATGCCTGCTGATGAACTGAAAGATTTTGTCCATTGCAGGAGCTTTTGTGCAACTCAGATTTCCCCATCAACATGCTCTTGTCTTGTCATGTAGTCTGAGGATTCATTATGCTGAAAACCAGCTTTCTAGTCCTGCACCATCCAGGTGCCCACCAAGATGCCTTATCACTCCCCCCACCCCCCCACCCCCCACCCCCGCCCCAGACAGGGGGAGAAAATACTTTGAAAAGCTCATGGGTTGAAATAAGGACAGGGAGATCATTCAGCAATTAGTGCCATGGGCAAAACAGACTTGGCTTGGGGAAATTAATTTAATTTATTGCCAATTAAACAGCATAGAATAATGAGAAATAAGAACAAATGTAAAAACATCTTCCCCCAACCCCTCCCTTCCTTACAGGCTCAGCTTTACTTCCTATTTCTCTACCTCCTCCCCCCGAGCAGCCCAGGGTGAATGGGGGTTGCGGTCAGTTCATCACATGTTGTCTCTCCTGCTCCTTCCTCATCACTCTCTTGTCCTGCTTCAGCGTGGGGTCCCACACACAGGAGACAGTCCTCCTTGAATTTCTCCAGCATGAGTCCTTCTCACAGGCAGCAGCTTTTCACAAACTGCTCCAGCATGGGTCCCTTCCACGGGGTGCTGTCCTTCAGGAACAGACTGATCCAGTGTGGGTCCCCTGTGGGGCCAGAGGTCATGCCAGGACCCTGCTTGCATGGGCTCTCCACAGGGTCACAGCCTCCTTCAGGGCATGTCCATCTGCTCTGGCGTGGGGTCCTCTATAGGCTGTGGGTGGATATCTGTTCCACCATGGACCTCCACAGGGGGACAACCTGTGGCACCAGCATCTTCACCACAGGCTGCAGGGGAATCTCTGCTCTGGTGTCTGGAGCAGCTTCTCCCCCTCCTTCCTCACTGACCTTCGTGTCTGCATCATTATTTCTCTCACATGTTCTCACTCCTCTCTCCCCGCTGCTGTTGCACAGTGGGGTTTTTTTTACCCTTTCTTAACTATGTTATCACAAAGGCTCTACAACTGTTGCTGATGGGCTAAGCTTTGGCCAAGCAGTGGGTCCATCTCAGAGCCAGCTGGAGCTGGCTGTCTGACACAGGGGCAGTTTCTGGCGTCCTCTCAAAGAAGGCACCCCCTCACAGAAGGCACCCCTGCAGTCCCGCTGCTATCAAAACCTTGCCACATAAGCACAATAGACCAGTACATTCCTGGTATTAATCTCTCCCTTATGCCTGAGAGCTTTTTTGAAAAATGCGGTGGGCAGACATTATCTTCTTTCATACAAGGTGGACTGGTGAGTGCTAAGGCTTATTTTCTTCAAGACACTGCACAGAACGGCACTGTAAGATGTCTGCTACCCCCATTTATACTGGCTAACAGCTGACCTCTCTCTGAGAGTATACTGGTGACTTCACCTAGCAAAAGCAGTGTACAAGGGTTTGGAGGTCTCCTGGCATACTGTGAGTGGTGGTGTGAGTTGCCATGTAAGTCTCTGCAGTGTGCTGCTGCCCTTGGTCCTCTACATGTGTCTCTGGGTGAAGGAAACACGAACTAGTGAGAAGCACGTTGATGTGTGTATAGGCTTCTCATTCCAAGTAAGAGAAAAATTGAAAAACACATGAATCTAGACAAAAATAATAAAACTCTGTATGCTCCCCCCCCCCCTTGACTTTGCTTTCTTGACATTGTAGAACACTCTGCAGCTTCAGTGATGTCAAACTCAGGGCAACCCCATTTCTCACTCAGCATTTGGCTGTCAGTCTTTAGAAGGTCTAAAGTCTTGAAAAATCATGTATGATGTGAAGAAAAAAACCCAGTGTAACATTGCTTATCCCCTAGATTCCGTACACTTGTTAAACTTCGCTACAAATCATCTTAAAAGGGTTTGTCTCCGTTGAGCTGAGTGAACTCAGGCCTCCACCTATGCTCCCATCTGCACTGTAAGTCCCTCTCCCTGTGGGTTGCACCTTTCATCAGAGCAGTCATATTTTAGCAAGCCAGTATGATTAGCTCTGTGGTGATGCTCCTGGAGCCCTCAGCTCACAGGAGAGGCAAAAAAAAGCAGCAGAAAACAACATCCCCTCTAAAAGTTAAAACAGAGTTGCTGTTTGACACAGTGCCATACGTGCCATATTACTGTCTCCTGTACTCTTTTGCTTCAGCTGAAACTGCAGATCCTAACTGGCAGTGCCCATGGTTATCTGCTGACAACCCCACCTCCTGTTCCACTGTGTCTCCTTGCTTCTAGCTGTGAGTGTTGCTCATGGGCCTTTTAGAACGAGTTCCAGCCAGAGCCCTTGACCTCCCCATTTCCCACCAGATACACTGAGAAGAAGCATTTTACTGCCCTAATTACCACCCCAGAAACATGAAAGCTCTTCTGAGTGTCCCTTAAGACTGTTGCAAATCTCTGAAGATGAAATCAAAGAATTAACTAGAGACTGTGCTATTCTTCTCCCTCCCCCAGAGCAAGACAGTAACAAGTTCTAACAAATACATAGTCAAGAAAAAAGCTACATGTTTTTTGCTGCATTTGGCACTCAGAAATAAGCACTAGTTAGCACAAAAATATGGAAGAAGGAGAAGAAAATGCATAACTCAGGCTATGATGTATCCTCTTTCATCAACAAGTCTGGCTAAATTCTGGATCTCCCTCTCTTGCCTCCTCTTAGACCTGGCAAGCGCTGTTGAAAACCATTTTGGTTTTGGACACCCTCCATCTCTGTTACTTCCTTATAAATAAATTCAAAGAGCTGTTGTGTGCAACCACCTTTATTCTGTCTAGGTGGAAGGAAAGCCACTTCTGAACTAGATAGGGAATACACTGTTTTTGAAATATGCTGTTCAAGAAGAATGTACACAGGACAAAACAGTACATGCATAAGCATGCCTGGTTCTCTGGTCATGCTCCAGTCTGGTACTGGTTTTCAAAATGTTCATTGGCTCTAAACTGCTTGTGAGAGAGGTTACGTGAGATGATATTAAGTAGTCAGACAGTACAACTAGCTTGCAGCCTTATCTCAGGTCTTCCTGCAGTGCTTTGTTCGCACATCCCTCTTCAACTTTCTTGCCCCAAAACTGATCCCAGCAGTGTAGGACACAGAGTACCAGAATGGCATGAACAGCCCAAAGGTTGAGGAGTGGGCACCATGCAGGGCACATCACATCCAAAGCAGCTCCAAGGGCCTCACACTGCTCCAGCACTGCCATTTCCTTTGGGAAGGCTCCAGTCCCTCTCCACTTGGGGATGGCAAAGTGAAGGAGCCTTTCCCACTCTGGGCCCCTGTGCTTGCTTTGCCTTGCAGTGCTCCTCCACAAGGACAAGCTGGTTTCTAGCATCACATGTAATAGTTCCCTATCAACACCTGGAAACAAAACTTCCCCACCCCACAGCCCTGACAATGTATACTTCATACAACAGCAAAGCTCACAGACGTGCTTCTCCGAATTGTCACTGAGGATGAGAAAGCAGCTCTGTGGACACACCAATTATTTTGAGAGCAGATGCAAAAGCTGTCTCCCCAATTTACAGGGCAATCGCTGTTGTGATTCTTGATGAAGCCATTTACATTTAGGATACTCTGGTCAGCTACAAAGGAAATAGCTGCCTTGTGCTTCATGCCGCACTGCTGCCTTGGCCATTTCCTGCACACTGAAAACGGTGGCAGTGTCACAGCTGGGTGCAATTGCTCCATCAATCTACACACCACCCAATTTTCCACTCACTGTTAAACATGCATCTGCACACTTAGACTGTTAGAAGGTGCCAGGCACATTTATCACACAAGATGAGGCCTCTGCTCCCTGCAGTAAAGAGAAAATAAAGATAGTGCACTGAAAAATAAGAAGCAGAGCAATGTATGCTGCAGATATAGGGCATGAAAAATGTCAGACATTCATTTAATCTACCTATAAAACTTGTTTTCTTGTGCCAGTCTGTAGCAAGGCAAACTTCAAGGAATCTGTGCATCGACTGGTTTCTCCCACAAACTCCTACTTGCTCCCGCACTCCTCCTACAGTGGTAAAACCAGTCCAATTTTCCTCTCAAGCTGCACTGCACAAAACACAACTGAAGAAACTTGAATGAAGGCACCAGAACAGGAGCATTTTTAAAGCTCTGCTGAGGTCTGAATGGCAGCTCTGAGCTTGGGTCAATGGCGTCAGAAGGAGTCTCTCTCACAGGCCCCCCTCCGTCCCCTTCAAGTCCCTGTGTGATGATGCTGCCCCACATGTCTGACTCCATGGTCAAAGCTCTGGCTAGGCTGCTACTGCTGCCCCCTTACCTTCTTTATGTCTTGCCTCGCTGCTCTGATAGTTCCCTTACTTTTTTTTCTCTATGTGCTGCTCATGATGATTTTCCTTTCCCTCTCTTTGGCACTATTTTAGCTTTGTGTTTTTGCAGCACCCTGTGGTGTATGTCCCTCTTTCCTGTTCCTCTGTGCATGACCACAAAAGAGTAGTGCAAAGCACATACTCTGTTTTCTCAACCTCTGACAGAAAAAAAAAGTGGGAGTAGGAATAATGAATGAGCTTATGGACAACACATCTGGAATTACAATTACTGGTAAGCTGTCCCATAACTGTGATTACCCCTATATATACAGATTCACACCATAGCTACCAGCAACTATATCCTCTGGTGTTCAATAACTAGATTGTCTAAAAGAGATGTCCCATGACTGTTGCTCATATAATGCAGGTTTTTCATTATAGCAATGAAGTACTTGGCAAAAGCTGCTCTGCAGAGGTATGGAAGAAAAATATTTTAGCTACTAGTACACTTTGATCTCTGGTGAAACATGTCCTGACCTCTGATGTTAGAGTTATTTCCACAGCTTATTACTTCATTTGGGTAAGCTTCTCTTGGGTCCTATCTGCTGTTGGGGATCTTCTTTGGGCTGGGAGGTCTCAGGAAGCAGTGCGTATCAAGTGTGGAAATTTACTAAATCTATGAGTTTTTCTTCAGTGCTTGAGAAGTGGTTAGAGACTTGAGGAAAGATGCAAGGAAGATGAAGTTTTTGTGATAAGAGCTCCCAAGTTCATGACAGAGCACAGAGACTGACAAGACAATAACATTGTAGATACTAGTTTTGCACTTGAACTTCAAGCATTTGTGCAGAATATGGTGTTTTTCTCAAACACTTCAGATCTCCTCTGCAGGCAATAGTGATGGGAATGTTCCTGTTGCAAAACAAACGGCTAAGTATACAGTCAATTCTTTTTCTTTATTTCCTTTTTGTCATTTTGATTCTTTAGGCAAGTTTTACTAGGGATGAGGAAACAGCACTCAGCAGCATATCTCACAAGAACAAATAAATGAGGCACAATGCAGTGAGCTCACAGGGCAGCTGTGAATTGGCTGTGAGGTTAAGGGTTGTGTGGGGCCTGATGACAGCTAAGAGAAAATAGGGACTGAATGCAGCCTGCAGCTACTAACACCAAAAACTTCCAAAGCTCACAGTACAATATGTGAACTCAGACAAAAGGTAATAACCAAGGGCAATATTCTAACATTTCTTTGCTCCTCTTGCCATTAGGGATAGTCAGGCTTCTCAGATTTCTTTCTGTAGTTCATATATGGCTGAACTCTTCATATACAAACAGTTTTGCCAATATGAGCCAGAATTGAGCATTTTGGTGAAAAGTGTACAACTCACCAGCCAGTAGCTGATAAGACACTTGAGGTACCACATGCCTGTATCTGGTAATCCTCCATCTGGGCTTTCTGTCTTTCATGAGATATTCACCCACTTTATCAGACTAAAATGAATCTGCCTATATACAATATGCATATACAAGCAAACCAAATAGCTACTACTAACAGGAACTTGGTTGCTGTAGTTTTGGACAACATGCTGGAGCACCCATTCATTTCTTTTTCATGACTCACAGCAGTAAATTCAGTAAGAAAGAGATGAGTGTGATCTGCATACACTCTGAAGTGGTTAGCTGCCAGTGCTACCATATACCAGTGGATCCTAATTATAGATGCTTCTGACGACATTGCACATCTTTTGTGATGTTTTTGGACAGAGTGGCAAGATATGCCAACAGAAAAGTCTTTAATAGTATCAAAAGAGGAGCCAGAGGGTCAGAAAAATATGTGCCTCCCAAGAATGAGAGAAGTGTATTTTTGATTTGGTTTGCTCTTTCCTTTCCTTGGTTATTGCTCTTTTTTACTTACACTTTCAATACCTGTGCTAACAAATATCTAAAGCTCATTATCAGTCTTGCCAAATTAAGAAAATCACTGCCATCTGCAAGAATAGACACTATAATGTTGTCTCTAAAATCAGAGCAGATTGAGAAGGGACAGTTATTTTGAAGTGAAACTTGGAGGCTGTTTCTTGTTGACAGCTTTGGTGACTGTGGTGGAATAAGAGAAGGGCAAAGACTGAGAGAGGAACAGAGGTTTTATCTGGCCAGCTGCACACAACTCCAAGCCAGGTCAGGTCATTTTAACCTTTTCTGTGTTTCTCCACTCTTCCTTTCCATAAAAGCAAGCCCAAAATACAAGAGCTTAGTGTCAGAAGCTAGTAATGGGGTTGGTACGCTTCTGAACCCTCTGCTCACGTATAAATCTTCCGGAACTGTTCAAGCCATCTAAACTTTCAAACACTGCCAGAAGAGTAGGCTACAATCCTGACTTACAAGCATGCATAGTGCATGCATTCCCTCAAGGACAGATGATGCATGGGACAGAGAAGTGTATAATCAGCAATCCTCAGACTACATCTTCAATGTCATGCTTGTTAAATAATTAAGATATTTAAAAATTACTCTCAAGAGAAAGCAAGGGCTTTAGGACATCTACAAAATCATTCATGTAGCCCTGAACTATTTTTTTGTATCACAATTATGTCTAAAGGCTCCAGCTGAGACTGAGGACCCCATTCAGTCAATAGGCTCTGCCTAGTCAGTCACTGCAGGCTCTCCAGGGAAATCTGAACCAACAAAAAAAGAGATAGAACATTATCTTCAGGCTTCAGACCAAAAATACAAAAAACTCACTTTGTTTTCCCCAAAATAGCTTGAGTGCCTTCAGGCTGTGGCAGAATGTCTTGTGAAGGAGACAACTGGCTAAACTGAGTAGTATTTCTGCAGAAATACTTTGTAATTTCCTTTCATCAGTCCTTACAACATGTCACATTGACAGACTTTATCCTCCCTTTCTATTCTGTCACTGAATATAACTGATGCCCACACTGAACAAGAACTGCTGGATAAGGTTTACATCACCATAGGTTTACATCACCATAGGTTTTTCTCTAGGTGAGAAGTGTGCCAGTCTGAGCTTTAAATTGACATTAATCTAGGTTTTTTTTATTTTCCATAAACCAACTCACCAAAATACCAAATAAATACCAGCCAGAGGACTTAGTACATTGTAGGTGGCATCTGATATAATAAAAAAGTTTAAAGGAAAACCACAATGGTTTCTCTGTCATTCCTCCTAGAAATAACTTTGGGGAACTTTTCCAATGAAAAAATATTTCTTAGAAGCAAGCTACTAAAAAAGTAGTAATTAGATGAAAGAATCTCCATTCCAAGGTTCTTTCTCATATTAAAATAGTCTGCCTTCTTCAGAAATCATCTGCTCATATCAGGTAGACCTGGAGTACAAAATATGTTTTCTGCATTCTTTCCACCCAGTGTTTCCTTATGTTTTCTTTCCTTATGTTGCTACGCAATGGTGTTAGGATATCTTCATAGAAAACAAACCAAATCTACTTTATCTTCTTCTTTCCTGTTCCCTTACTCCGTCAAGAGTGCCAGCACATCACCTTCCTCTTGGTCAGAGGCACCAAAAGCAATTATGTCCTTCCAACATCCCTTTGCTAAAAGTGATTTTGCCTAGCTCAGATAGGGCCATCCATGCAGAAATAGTACCAGCAAGGAATTTCTGCTAGAAGGAGACTAGATGAGGGTAACTATGGCACTTCACAAGTCAAGTCCTAAGGCTGAAGAAGGCTCAACAAACAGTAACATGTAGATTTTACTCAAATAATGGAGAATATGTACAGAAAGGCAGAAAAACATTCACTTAATAAAGGTTTTATGCATTTTGCACCTTAACTCAGCTGTCCTGTTTACTGGCAAGTTTGTCACTGGCTGGAGCAAGCTTGTCCAATGTTGAACATCTCAGTCAGCAAAACAATGCTATGGCAAACAATAGATTTAATTACTCCCATGCATGCAAAGAGATAGTTTCCATGCATGTAAAAAATGCTTGATGAAAGTACATGGAGTAGGTTGCTGAAACACAAGCTCCTCCATACGTTCAAATATATGCCTGACTATACACAAATGCACATGGAAATGTACACATTTCAAATTTGTCAGGGAAATTTTTAGCAACTAATAGTGGGGGAGAAGGGCTCATGAGGGCCATCACAGTTTATTCCAAAGCATTGTATTAGGTCATTCACGAAGTGTTGCATATTAAATGTGCCAATTTTCTTTCAAATCTCTAAGATTAAAGAGAAAAAAATAGCTTAAAAATCCCTCTTTCTCTAATTTTATTAGATATAATTCAGAAACTATTGGAAATTTTCATTTTTCCAACATCAAGAATGCTGCTGTTAAATTTTGAGATACATTAAGTTACTAGATTTGTTGCATTATTGGCAAGAAATGACCCTGGGACATTTAGTGAAGACAGAATTCCTAAGGAATCTGCTGTCTGAGTGTCTGGTTCCTATGTGGCAACAGAATAGTGAAAAGGATATGGGTCAGAAAACCCAAGCAATAATGGAGTTATTTATCTTGATGGATGAAGATATCAACATTCTGGGTTAAAATCATGCACAACAGGTGAAGGAACAGTGATGTTTTCCCCCCAAAATGGCTTTTCTTATTCTGAATTCCCAGCAGCACTGTTAAAAATTGAGCATTTGTTTTCAGCATGAAAGATAAAAATGTTTTACCCCAACAGCAATTCACTCTTGTCATCCAGCATATACTGTCTTCCAATAATTGAGAGATTATTTTTGACAGTAAACTTTTTGAGTAGTCCTGAACTGAGATTTCTGACAATGAAGGTGGCAGATGCTTTTTTGCTGTACACAGAACTCAGAGGAAATCTCATTCAACAGAATTAAATCTGGTTTCCCTTTTGATAACCAAATATGACACAACATCTAAAAATTAGCAGAAACTGCTGATTTAATGAAACGTTAAGGACGGTATGGGAAACAGGTTTACTCCAAAACAGCTGAAAGCCAGAGAGCAAGCTCAGCAGTTAGCAAGGTTTACATCTTCTTCCATGTTCAGTTACTGAAAAATAAGGTATGTCACAGCAAGGAACGTGCTCTGGAAACTTTTTCCCATGTGGTTACTGCTCCTGAAGCAAGAAGTGCTAAAGACAGAAAATTGGGTAAGACTTTAAAAAAAGTGTAAATGGAGATTTAAAAAGCATCTGACTTAAAGCATCACTTTGTCTTTGCATGCACCACAGGAGTTTACTCCTTCTTTGCACTTCTTGATTAAAGAATATGGCCTAGCACAAGGCAGGAAGCTTGGTAGCAAAGAGGAGAACTTTGCATGAATGTGTTTAGTCCCCAATTTATGGTATCTGCCTCATGGTGTTAAAGACAACCAAAATAAATAACCTATATGTAATGAGGAAGATAAATTTAAAGAAAAAGGCTTAAAGTATATTTAAGAGTTTTGAAAAAGAACATCCTAGAAGCTTGTAAAAACAGTTAAAATATTTTTCTTTAATGGAAGAGACAAAAATTTGGAAGTAATACTGTGTTTGTGGTATAGCAAGAGCACAAAATGTGGACTGGGTGTTAGTCATACACTGTCATTTTTTGCCTAAAGCTACCACCAAGGGACTGCCTGGACCATCATTACACATGCCTTTCCAAGAGCATTCACATTTCAATCATTCCACTAAAGACTGAACCACCAAGAGCACCAGAAGCAGGCTCTCACCAAGGAACAGCTGGAGAAGATGTGTCAGAAACAATGAATTACATGCTGTGACTGCTACAGGAACAGCAAACCACTGTGCAGAAAGAACCTGTTGGTTTGCAAGTGTCCTGGTTTCGACCAGGATGGAGTTAATTTTCACTGGAGTATGTCATACCATGTGATGTCATGCACTGGGATTTAAGGGGGTGGGCTCTCTCGCTCTCTCTCTAGCTCACCTGGGCGCTGTCTGCTTGTCAGCCCGTGTTGTTGCTGGGGGGGGTGGTGGTTGCTGCGCTCAGTAAGCCATTGATGTATTTTACCCGTTTCTTTTTGGACTCACTATTGTTACTGTTGTTTTCTTGTTATATTTATGTGAAGAATAGGGTGGTGATTCGTGTTAAAATATGATGACTTTGTTAAGAATTTGCCATGTACATAAGTTGAAGGAGATTTGTCATGGTTTTATTGTTGAAAGGAATTTGGAGGTTTTTTTCCTCAGTGACTGATGCTAAGCAGGTGGAAAATTACCGGCGGGACCCCTGTCAGAAGACCCCAGCAACACCGGATTGCGCAGGTGAAATATGATTGGAGGAATCCCTGCCAGGAGCCCCAGCAACACCAGAAAGCCCGGGAAAGTTTGAGGGACCCTGCTGCGCATGTGAAGGAGGGACTATAAAAGAGAGTGACGTAGCACCACCCGGTGCTCGTCGGTGCGGAGTGGGAAGCCCCCCCTGCCCCCCGGCGTGCCTAGTTTTTTTTTTGCTTGTTCTTATTGCAAATAAATTTATTAAAGATATTTTCGCCTCTGCCTCGGCATTTATAACATTTAGTAAATTCTTTCTTTTTATTCGACCCACGAATTCTCTTCTTTTTTTGTCCCTCCCCTATTTCACCAGAGTGGGGAGGGGGAAGGTGAATGGCCGGCCATGTGGCATCTGGCTGCCGGTTGAGTTCAAACCTCCACAGCATGGGATGACAGGACCAGTAGCAGGAGGAAAGCAACATAATGAGATGTCTGTGCAAGCAAACCCCTCTCCTTTTGGTTCTCTCTTTTGATATAGATCACTCTCTTCATGACTTCTGAGCATCTCTAACTCAAATGTCCTGTCCTAAATCATTCTGAGGAAGCAAACTTCCCAGAACTGCAGTTTGCTGGCTTCAGGCAGAAGACTGATAAAAGCTACAAGAAGTATTGTTATGCTGTTTAGAATTATACAATCACAAGCTCCAGGGGTCCATGCTTTAGAAGTTTCCTGTTGACAGTAAATCTCAAAATACTAAATAGGACCAGCCCTCTGCTGACACAGGAATTGAAACAATTTGGGGATGCTTCTCTGAGCCCTTTGACTTACTAACCTCAATGTGTTTCTGTCTTACAAATACAAATCTGTGAGACATCACTCTAGTTTTCCTGGATCGTCAAGCCAGCCGCAAATTTCCAGTTAACCTGCTGATCTAGCACTTGCAGATAGGATTGAATTGCTGATCAGATAAAGGCTTTGTCCAGGACAGCAAAGAGTTATCTTGTGGAACCACATATAAGTGTTAGTGCTGACACTGCACTCATTCCTTGTACAGATAAATCAAAGCTCTGGGTGGCACTGAGTTGGGAAGACTTATCTAGCTTCTGTATCTTAAAGTGCACATTTTGGTTAATTTTTGTGCTGTGCCACACAGCAAGATAGCTTATTTCCTGCCAACAAGTGTGGAGTAAGCACTATTCTACCTAAAAGATTCAGACACCAGCAAAAGGAATTGACACTATACTGACTTATCCTGGCAATGGTTTTCTCAGCAGGTGTAAAATCCTCCTTATCCCCTGACTCAGCTGTAGCACATTTTTTTTATAATTTAACAGTTAAAATCTTTCCAGGTGATGCAGAAGCAGGACATTTTCTCATGAGTAGTTGCATAGAACTTAGCATCTTCATAACCTATACAGTGTAGAATAGCAATTAAAAAGGACAGTATGTTTACTTGACATATATGCAGCGCCTGGAGTTGTGTTTATCACAATGTATTATGCCCTGCTATGAGGGCCACATAGGGCCCAGGAAAAGGGCATCTCCATGTAGGAGCACCTCAGCATTTACAGGACAAACTTTCCAGACACACAGGTTAGAGGAATCTGGGTTGGCAGAGGACTCTGTAACAAAGTTTTGCTGTATTAACCAGGGCTCAAAATCTCAGGAGTAAAGTCAAATTGCTTAAGAAGATTAAGAGTCACCCCAGCATTACAGGATAGAAATTCAGACACCTTTAAAAATGAAGTTGCTTATTTTTTAAAATGAAGCATACAATGATGTGATTTGTATCAGTGGTCTTTTTTCATCTATATTTTTAGCTCAGTGCAGACTTATGTACTGATGACTGGGACTTTAACACAGAAATCCTGAAGATGGTGCTCAAAAACACTGGCTTGTCAGTTCAATATAAGTGGAAGCAGTTTAACACCTAAGAAGGCAGTTGTGAATGGGGCTAGGAAGATTAACAGGGTATTCTGCAGAACAGCTGACTAGAGACACAGATTGCTATGCACTGCTGAGTTAGTTCATTCTTGAGACAAATGATGGAGTTCACATGCTGACAACCAGACATTGTTTAACTATACTTGCAGCAGGCTCAGCTGCAGTCACAGAAGCAGCTCCTGTCACCCACAATCAACACTGTCTCCTGCCCTGCTGCTGGCTATGGCAATGCAGACATTTCCTGGCAAAACCGATGCAAGCAGTTCCTGCCTTCCTGTCCTCTGGCCTCTTCCCCCCTGCCACGTTCTCCCCCAATTTTGGTAGTTGTGAAGTTTGTGAGACTGCTTCTAAAGCCACAAGTTAACCAAACCAAGGAACTGACTAAGGTTAAAAAAAACATTAAATAAGCAAAGAAAAAGCAGCAGCTTTGCTGTGGGGTCAGATATCCATGGACCCACAGCTTCTATAGAGAGGATGACACATTCTTTACAGTCCTATCATTGCTTCTAGCCTCACATGTATAAGTTGCTGATGACCTTAGCTTATATTGTGAACTGAGGAGAATAAGGGGCAGATAGGTACATGTTCCTGTTGGTTGCTCCTGCAGTGCTGGGGACAAGAGCTTCTGGTGAAGACTGGAGGGAGGAAGAGAAATCAACCACTGGAGATGAAGTTCCTTGTGATGGTGAGTCAGTGCTCTTGCACTTTAAGTAGCAGTACACATCTGGATCAATTTCTCACATATTTATTTTTCATTTTCAGAAATAACAGTATTAAGATGAAATTTCAAATTCTGGAGTGCAATTCTGTGGCAAGGGCTTGCACAGAAAGCCAAGGAGACTTGCTCAGTAAGTTGGGTAGAAGTCTGTGGTTGTTTGCTTCTACCCAGAACTTAGAAGTTTGAATAACTTACAAAAACTAACTTAATTTTTATAGAAAAACAAGTGACACCACTAATGTATTTAATGCCCCAGATCTTATTCTTGGGACTACAGCTTAAAAATGAACATCTCCTAATGCATACTGAGCAATAACATCAGTTAATCATTGTCCGCAGTCACATAATTAAAAAGAAAGGCCTTCATTAACTAATTCCAGTGCAAGCTGGTTTTACTTCTGTAAAACTAAAGCTGCTTTGACAATGTCTCCAGATTTCCCTCTGCTGGGATAATGGCAACATTGCTCACCAGAAACAAACTACTGCAATCTGTTTGTGATAGTTTTGTAAGGAACACCAGGCTTAAGTTTATAAATGTAGGAAGACAGTACAACTTTCCTTATGCATGTGCAGAGAACTGCAAATAATCAGACTGATCAGGTATTACAGTCTTGTCTCTCATGGCCGCTTAGATGGTGTTGGTCACTTTAGTGTTCCAGGATGTACCTATTTAGGGTTTGAGAGCAGACGTAGTGCTGAGACATATATCTCAGTGCTGCTATCACTTTGGAAATTTTAGCTTTATGTTTTCATACAGGTGTAGCATTAGCTGCTGTCCAGCACAACACTAAACGCTTGCTGTCATGACCATAGCACCCAGCCTTTCCGATTTCCTCATCTCCCATGGGTAAGCACTTGCTCTGAAGGCCCTTTATTCATTCACATTCATGCCAGCAGAACTGGCATCAACAGCTCTGGATTTCATTCCTGTTAAAGCAATTCGCTACTGGTACCAGAAGGTAACATTACACATCAAAAGGCTGACTGATCTGAAAAAAACCCCAACAAATCAGGCTAGGTCCTGTTCTGCTAATTGGAGCTAAACAGAGCAGGGTAAAAAGGCATGCTGTTAATCTTTGAGATATGCATTTGCTTGCTCTGTTGCACAACAGGGTAGTTAGTGAATTCAGCCCAGTGAGTTTTCCAAACCTTTTTGGTTTTTGAGCGTAGAGGGTCATATGTTAGAGGATATAACTCAGGGTGGGGGGGGGAGGGGGAGGAGTAGCTACAGAGTTTATTAAGATTGGTTTGACAGCTCACAGCACGAAAAACTGTAAAACCCCTTTGTGCCTCTGTGAGAGGCCAAAATAGCTATGCTTGGGACACAGGTTGGGAAGCTGCTATATTAAATATTAAATTAGGTGCTCTACATATGATTTTGATGTTAAATAATATTTTACTTCCTCTTACTTTACAGTGTCTTTCAGATACTCTTTTTTTCCCCCTACACTTGTATTTTCTACAGAAAAACATGCAGATCACTGACATTACTCTTATCCCAAAGAGGTCAGTGGGTTTGGCTTGACCTTGCACTCCCAGCAGCTGGAAGGTTCCTCTACAGCTCTAGATCCCAGTGCACACTGTGGTCCTTCTCTGCTGAATGCAGACTGCATTTGCACTGCTTGGAGAATATTTCAGTATTCATGCATATGAATGTTACAGATGCTCTCAAATAAACAACCAACCACCAAAAATTAAAAATTCATTATTAACACAATTAACTAGCTCTCCATAAATTACTGGTTCAAATGTCTGTGAGAGGAGAACAGAACAACTTTCTAGGGTTTAACAGCAACCCAAAACACATAACAAAGAACTCTCTAGAGTTTAATGTCAACCCAAAACACAGAACAAAGCCCCACTCCCTAGGGTTTAACAGCAACCCAAAATTCTCTATCACTCACCTGACAAGTGAGGGCTCTCAACCTCGAGGACCTGCTCAGGGCAGCGTCCCGACCCAAGGCCCCTCGAGGAGTTTCCTTGAGCTGCATCCCAGCGTGCTGCTCCAGGGGACGAGCTCAAAATAATTCCCCCAGGGGACTGCATTTATACCCAGGCCGAATCTGACCTGTGGTCAATAGCGGCTCCCATTGGCCAAAGGCCCCAATTACCGCAAAGCCCTGAGAACAAAGGCAATCAGGAGCTGCTACCCTTCAGCAGCCAAGAAGCTCTGCTTTCATTGGGTGGATGCACCTGCCACAATGAACAGTAGTATGTTAATACAATTAGATACCAATGTGGTTCGGATATCATCACATTACATAATATGTCTTTAGTTACTTGTATAATTTTCGTATGCTCTTGCAGTTACTCTCAGACAAATAACAGAGCTTGCTCAGTTACAGTGTGGTATGTTTGATTCCAGGATATGGATCTACTCATTCTTCCCTACACTGCAGCCTGTTGCAGAACTATAGTACTCCAAGTAATGCACACACTTAGAAAATATTCCTTTAAGCTAATACTTTCCATTAGCTCCCATACCACTTCCTCTACCCCTCCTTTAAAGGTGTATGAATTTTATAGGCTCAGATTAATTTTTTTATTGTCTAGGAATCTAATTTGTCTCCACTGCCTGGGAGAATTCATCTTTCACAAAACCAGGAAGGTGAAAACTAAAACAAAACTATTTCAAACAAAATTTCCACTGCTGACTCACTACTGTATCATGCACAACTGGTGTACTGAGTCTGGCAGGGATGCAGTTAACTTTCTCCATAGCTTTGTATTTGTAGCTAGAAAGGTGTTGATAACACACCAGTAGTTTGTCTACAGTGCTCATAGAACATCAAGGCTATCCTCCAACACCCCCGCTCCAAAAGTCAGTACGCTGGGAATGGGCAAGATCTTGGAAGGTGATATAACCAAGACAGTGGATGCAAACTGACCAAAGGGATATTCCATACCATATGATGTCTGCTCAACAATAAAAGCTAAGAGAAAGGGGTGGGGGGCATTCGTTATTAAGGCATTTGTCTTCTGGCACAACTGCTATGCATTCTGAGGCCCTACTTCACTGGACATTGCCTGCTGATGGAAAGTAGAGAATAGATCTTTTGTTTTCCTTTGCTTCCACACATGACCTTTGCTTTTTGTTTATTAAACTGCCTCTATCCTGGCCCACGAAGGTTTTTTGATCTTATTTGCTCCCCTGTTGTCTTGCTGAGGAGGGGGAGGGATAGAGCAGCTTGGTGGGCATCTGGGGGCCAGCCAAGGTCAGCCCACCACAGGTGGTCAAAACCAAGTTTATTTCTAGTGTTGAAGTTACATTAACTTTCATGGTTTATTCAAACTTTCATCATTCTGCTCAGATCATTTGGGAGGTAAAGCCACCTGATTGTGGGTTTTGCAGCTCAGACATCTTGTTCAGGAGAACTGAGTTTGCTCAACCTATTCAATTCACATTGGTTACAGGGTGATACCCAACATCAACACCTACCCACTAACCTCACTTCAGAGCAGTTTCTGATAAAGGAGCCAGACACACCCACAAAATCCTCAGAACTGGCACTACATAGTTTGCTCTGGGTATAACCTGGTCATCTTATCTAGGAGCTGCTCCTTAAGTTGAAATATTATTGCTAAATACTTACAAGTACATTTACTTATACGCATCTTACAGGTGTATTTAACTGTCCATTGTCAAAAATCACAGTATACACAATGGCAGCGTAAAAAGAGTAATCTTACTGTTATAGGAACTAAGGAAAGCAGAGACTCGAACGCATGACCAAATGCTACGGCTTTTACTCAGACATTATTTGTTCCGTTTTACAGTTAAAGGCTGAAGGACCACGTGTCTTTGGCTGAATCTTCTGTAGAAATATTTAACTAATATTAACATTTACTAACATTACCTAGCACTAACACTTAATTAAGCTTTTAATTGACACCATGCATAAAAATCCAGATAAATATTTTGTGCCTTGCATGTACCCTTAAAGCCTACATTCTCTCATTTTTCAGGTGTTTGATATAAAACAATTAGGTACCAGAACATTTCCACTAGCACACTGTAATCCACAGAGCTGCTTCCTACCTAGGAATGCAGAAGTACACCATTAGCAGTAAGGGTGAAGGTTGGAAATCTGTAAGAGTGTGCTAAGTGCTTCCATCCCAGAGTCTGCTCTCATATACATCAGAAAAAAAGATTCCATTTGGACACTTACTTAATACTACTGAATATGACATTATTTTATTGTTGCCTAATGTTCTAAAAAGCATTCTGCCATGCGACAAGGAGAAAAAAAGAGCTATTTCCCACCACCCTCTGGGTGCGGCCTGTCAGCCACTTCCCCACGCACCGCCCAGACCACTTGTCCAGACCGTAACGCATGAGTTCCTCTGGGAGGAGGCTGTGGGGACCTGTATCGAAAGCCTTGGAGAAATGCAGGCAGACAACGTCCACCGCTCGCCCCACATCAACCGAGCAGGTTACTTTGTCGTAGAAGGCGATCAGGTTTGTCAAGCACGATTTGCCCTTGGTGAATTCGTGCTGGCTTTTCCCAGTCACGTGCTTCCTTTGACTTGGGATAGCCCCCAGGAGGATTTGTGCCGTAACTTTCCCAGGGATTTAAGTAAGACCGGTGGGCCTCTAATTTCCTGGATCCTCCTGTAGGCCCTTCATGTAGAGGGGGGTGACATTAGCCTTCTTCCAGACTTGTGGGACGTCCCCCGACTTCTCAAAGATGATGGAGAGTGGCCTCACAATGACGTCAGCCAGCTCTCTTAACACCCTCGGGTGGATAACGCCAGGGCACTACTTACTTCCCTTTCTCTGTTTACTTTGTATAACCAAAACGAATTTATTAGGACAGATTCTTTACACAACTCAGGTACTTTCACAGAAGCACAGAAAGTTTGGAAGGCTGCAAGGGAACGACGGATGTCGTCTTGTCAAGGCCGCCTGCTCCAGCAGAGGCAGCAGAGGCTAAGCTAGAGCTGCTTAGCCAGGATCATGTCCAGACTGCTCTTCAGTATCCCTTCTCCTGTCGCTGGGCACCACCAGGAGTCATCTGGCTCTCCCTTCTTTGCAGCCTCCCTTCGGGCCTTTTACTAGATTGGTCAGATCCCCTCCGAGCCTTCTCTTCACCAGGCTAAACAGTCCCACCTCGCTCAGCCTTTCCTCAGAGGAGACATGCTCCCGTGCCTTAATCATCTTCATGGCCCTTTGCTGGACTCTCTCCAGTATGTGCACCTCTCTCTTGTACTGGGAGCCCAGAACCAGACACAGTGCTCCAGGGGTGCCATCACCAGTGCCAAGTAGAGAGGAAGGATCGCCCTTCCTTGACCTGCTGGCAAAGCTCCTAATGCAGCCCAGGACACCGTTAGTGTTCCCTGTGGCCAGGGCACACGGTTGGCCCATGATCAAAGTGGAGCCCACCAGGACCTCCAGGGCTGCTTCTGCAAAGCTGCTTTCCAGGCCGGGCAGCCCGCCGCACGTGCTGGTGCCTGGGGTTGTCCCTCCACAGGTGCAGGACGCTGCGCTTCCCCTGGGTGGGCTTCCTGGCGCTCCTGCTTTGGCAGGGTACGGCCCTGGGTATTAAAATATGACAGGTATTAATTAACATGTGACACAATTTGTATAATTTTAGTTTTATCTTTTTGTGACAGGTCTGAAAAGCAATCAGATTTTCAGAGTCCGTGGCGATTTACAGCTGGAGCTACATTGCATTTAAGTCCGGTGTGAACTTCGCTGTAAGCAAGTTAGCATAAAGACGGTTAAAGCAGGAACACTTTGCTACGATGAGCACCGAAGAGACTAGAAGTGAGTCAGTGATAGCGGCCAGTAGAAAATACCTAGGAAAGGGCATAAGACGAGGGCAAGCCAATGGTGACAGTTTTGCAGCACACTCACCCAGCAGTTTGCAGCTCAGAGACTTCCTGACTGTGTCTTCATGTTTGGTCGCCCTCCAACGTGCTTTTCTTTCCGGGGCAGAGAACAGCACCAAGTCTTGATTCCACGCAGGAGGAGAGATTTGGGCGTCGCTGTAGAGAGGCTGCACCGGGCAGCGCAGGCTGGTAGGAGAGCAGAGCCCCGGCACGTGGGGGCAGAGGGTGCGGTGAGGAGCAGGACAGGCCGGGAGGGATGAGCGATGGGGCACGGGCTGGCCCTGGAGAGCCCCTGGCTGGAAACATCTGCCCCGGGACCGGCTGCTGAGGTGCAGGCTGAGACTACTGAGAGCCTTCTGACTGACTTGCGGGCTGGCACGTGCCCCAGCTGCTGGCCCGGCCCTGGTTTCGACGGCTCCTGCAGCCCGGTCCTAGTTTTGCCGTCGGGGCGGCCTCTTGGGTGGCTGGGAAGAGCCCCGGGAGCTGCCGGCCCTCCTCTTCGGGGCTCTCCGTCTCCCCGCACACGAGCAGCCCCTGTCCCGTCTGGGAGCGGAGGGGCCTGCCACAGCCTCCCCCGAATCCTCGCGCGGCTCTTCCCGCTCCCCGCGTGTAGGGACGGGGGCGTCAGGGGGGCTGCTGGGACCCCCCCGAAGAGCAGCGGTTGAGGTGCTGGGCCGCTCCTCTTCATCGGCTCCAGCAGGGCTGCCAGAGGGGGCTGGGCCAGGGGCAGGAGACTCCCTTCGGGAGGCAGCAGGACGAGGGGCAGGCGCGGGGCTGCCCTCCTGCTCCTGGGCAGCGTGGCCATCCTCGAGGCCCAGCAGGCGGTGGGCCTCCCCGCTGCAGCGTTGCACGACGACATCGATAAGCTGGCGTACGAATGCCGTCGCGCGATTCTGCAGGAAGGCCTCCATCATCCGCGCGAGGACGTCTTCGCGCAGCCCAAACAAGCCCAGGAGCGACAGGATGAGCTCCTCAAACGCAGCCGCTGCCGAAGGCTCCTCCGCAAAGATCAGCCCCAGCTGCTCTTGCAGCCAGGGCAGAAAGCGTTGGAGGAGAGCTGGGTGGTCGTCGAAAAGGGACGCCCAGGTGTCGGGCTGGAGGCCACCCAGAGGAGCCCCGGGCACCGGCTCCACCGCCAGCAGCTGGGCTGTTACAGGGCGAGGGAGGCTGTGGGTGGCTGCGTGCCTGGGCACTTCTCCTGCCCGGCGAGTGCCAGCTGACGCTGGTGCCAGCCCAGATGGTCCGATGACGACCTCTTCAAAGTCGTCATCTGCCCGCACCGAGTGCACGATGGATTGCACTCTCCTCTTGCAGAGGGGGCACTCGGGCTTGGTTTCAGCCCACCGCAGGATGCACCGGTAGCAGAACCGGTGGACGCATGGCATCACGTAGGCAGCGTCGTCCCAGCTGTCCAGGCAGATGGGACAACGATTGCCTGGCTCCGTGGCCATGCTCTCCACCTGCTGCGGTGAGCCGGGGGGAGCTGGGGATGGTGAACTGCTCCCTCTCTTTGGTGATGCAGCAGCCGGTGTCATGCTAGAAAAGGAAGAGAGGCCACGGTCAGTGGCTGGCCCAAGGAGGGCTGGAAGAAATGCCCAGGTCCCTCAAGAAGGAAACCCTCCCGGCTCCCCAGGGTGAGGTGTCCCCGCACAGCTCACCTCTGCTGCTGCGAGCACGGCTCCTGGGTGCCCCGGCTGCCTGCACCTGGCAGGGCCGGGGAAAATCCTGTGAGGGCTCTGGGGTCAGGCAAGCAGGAACACTCCCCAGCCAGACCACCAGCACCAACGCTGCACTCAACACTCCAGCCTTGCGACCTGCTCAGCTGGAGCGCGGGCACAAACCAGCTGGGTGGGACTCGGCGCTCGGCTCTAAGCAGCGAGGAACGCCTGGTCACAATCCATCGCTCAGTGACGTCAGAGCCCATGCCTCGGTACCACAGGACCAATCACTCGAGAACTCAGTGCTATCAGAACCCATCTCTCGGGGTGCTATCAGAACCCATCTGCTCGGTGACATCACGACGGGCCGTCCTCACCCACGGCACTCACCCCAGCCGCGCTGCCGCCCCAGCGCATGCGTCTGGGGTCACCGCAGCACCCCTGCCCGCTCCATCCCCCCATCTCTTGTCCTTGTGCTCGGCATCGGTGTTTCACGCCAGTCACTGAGGCCTCGGCCGTGTCTTCCCAGGACCCCACCAGCTCGCTCTGGCCCTGGCAGATGTCTCCAGGCACATATGGCGAGAGGGTTCACTCGGTAACACCTCATGCCTCCCTGGGAGGCCGCAGGACAAAGTCCCACAGGCGCTCCCCACAGCCCAGCACTGCTGGCCATCCCTCCGGGCCGCCCCGCTTCCCCCCACGGGCGGGCACAGGCAGCACTTGCCTCGCTCTGGCAGCTTTTCTCCCGTCTTTCTCCCCCTAGCCAGAAGGCACAAGGGTGATCCCCTCTGCTCAGCACCCATCAGGCCTCATCTGGGCACTTTTCCTCTTTGGGGTCCTGGGCAGGAGGGAGGCCGGGACAAAGGCACAGAAGGGCTCAGGGGAGGCACGGAGGGTCTGTGGGGTTGGGGCTGGTTCAGCACAGAGCAGAGAAGGCGTTGGGGCACCTCACAGCACAGCCTGGTGCCTACGGGGAAGGCATCAGGGGGCTGGCGACAAGCTCTTCCCAGCACTGCCTGGTAGGAGGGTGAGAGATGGTGGCATCTCCTGAAACTAGAGAGGTTCAGGCTGGAGATAAGGCATCAAAACCAAAATCCTTGTGAGGATCATGAAGCACTGGAGTGGGTTGCCCAGAGAGGCTGTGGGATCCCTGAGCCTGCAGGTCAGCCTTCAAGACCTGAGTGGCCACAACCCAGAGCATCCAGGTCTACGATTCATTGCTGACCCCGCCCTGAGCCAGTGCGATTCAGTTCTCAACGTGGTGTTGGGTGGAATGACAAGAGACCAAGTAGCGGTTTTTAATACTGTTCCTCTCTGGTTTCAGGGGAGCTGTCACGAGGCACCATATGTGCCAGCAACTTATCTGGGACCCATGAAACTCTGGTGAGGGTGAATTCTGGCCTCTGAGTTTCTTGAAATACCCAATAGTGGTCAGAGCTTGAAAAGTTCTGAAGTTCAAAAACGAAAACGCAGGAAGCTGACATGTCCTTAAAGAATAAGACATCCAGTTAAACTGCATGGCGTGTATTTCAGGAAGGGCCTGGGGAAACACTGACCCTTTCTGGAGTAGTCCAGAATAGCTGGCGTATTTTGGGGAATGTTTCAGACAGCCACATGGGTCTACATATACGTTCCATAGCTTAACGTCTCAATATTGCAGTGTAGACTATAAGCATAGTAGCTCATGCCGAGATACAAAGCAGAACTGAAGCGCTTAGTATTTTTGTTTAACCCCTGACGATGTTTGGCCACAAACCATCCTTTTCACGGCTTTGCAAGTAATCGTTCTGACATGACATACAAGACCTTCTTAAGTGCCCACTTCATGAAGAAATGTAGCTAAGCGCAAGGTAATACTTCTTCCTTGCAGGTCGTATTAATAAAGGTGTAGCAGTTACTGCAAGGGATCCAAGCCATGCCCCTTAGGCTGGCTCCTTTGCGAGTGGACTTTTTTACCAAGTCTGCCCTAAAAATTCTTTGATGTGGATTCTGCTCTCACCCACAACAGGCTACCTAAGGACAGAGCGTAACAGCATGTAGCTCACAGTGTTACTTGCCAAAAATCTTCCTTTTTAATTCTTTTCTTTTTTTTTTTTTTTTTTGCGTGAAGAGTTTTGCATACACATAAAGTTATAACATATGATTAAGAAATAAGTACATCAATAGTAGATCGTTTTGTTCTATACAATCTGCACAAAAATGCACCAAATTTGACAGGTCTTAAAATGCGACACGTTCTGTATAATTTTAAATTTTAATATGTAAAGGTATTTTTCCAATTCAACAGTAATTAAATACAAATAAAATATTTCAGTACAGAAAACAAAAAAGAAGTGTTGTTCATAAACTGATTGTGTTTTGAGATGTTCTATATCAGAAGTGTTTACAAGGCATTTGAAGAAATGACAATGTTTTAAATCATTCTTTCACTGGTAATGTCGTGTCAAAATGCAAGTGGCATCCCCATCGGTCCACTGTGGCGGAGGGAAAGCAGCGGTTTCCCTGCCTGGTGATTTCTATTTTGTTCGACACACATTAAAGCTGAATGGAGTTGTGGGTTTTACCAGGATGGGAGCGTAAGGATTGCTTCCTCAGTCCTCTCCACGGGATTCCCAGTGAGTCAAATAAAGGGAAGAATGCACACGAGCACTTTTCATCCGTGCAGCAGAAGTTGCAGGACGTGCAGGGAGGATTAGGCCTCATCCTGTGAAAGGGTAAAGCTATTTCCTAGACAGTTAGCTCAATGAAGTTTAAGATGTTTCTGTGCCTATCTTTTCTGTGGCAGGTCTGAAAAGCTACCAGACTTTATAAGAAATGTCTTGGTGTTTGTATGAATGTTTTCTGAGGCATAATTATGGTACTCAGATTTTAGAAAATTGAATACAATTGAATGAAAACAATGATCTACCAGCTGGGTAGATCCCAGTCTGTGCTGCGCTCTGGGATTGTTTTCCCAGGTGCAAGACCTTACGGCTGTCCTCGTTGAACTTCATAAGGGGTCTTGCTAGCCCACTCTTCCAGCCTATCCAGGTGTTCCTGCAGGGTGGCTCTCCTTTCCAAAGTGTCCACTTCCCCACTCAGCTTGGTATCATCACCAGACTTCATCGGGCAACACGTGATCCCATCATCCAGGTCACTTATAAAGATACGAAACAGCACTGGGCCCCATAGCGAGCTCCGGGGGACCCCACTCGTGACAGGTTGCCACTTTGAAAAAGAGCTATTTCCCACCACCCTCTGGGTGCGGCCTGTCAGCCAGTTCCCCACGCACCGCCCAGACCACTTGTCCAGACCGTAACGCATGAGTTCCTCTGGGAGGAGGCTGTGGGGACCTGTATCGAAAGCCTTGGAGAAATGCAGGCAGACAACATCCACCGCTCGCCCCACATCAACCGAGCAGGTTACTTTGTCGTAGAAGGCGATCAGGTTTGTCAAGCACGATTTGCCCTTGGTGAATTCGTTCTGGCTTTTCCCAGTCACGTGCTTCCTTTGACTTGGGATAGCCCCCAGGAGGATTTGTGCCGTAACTTTCCCAGGGATTTAAGTAAGACCGGTGGGCCTCTAATTTCCTGGATCCTCCTGTAGGCCCTTCTTGTAGAGGGGGGTGACATTAGCCTTCTTCCAGACTTGTGGGACGTCCCCCGATTTCTCAAAGATGATGGAGAGTGGCCTCACAATGACGTCAGCCAGCTCTCTTAACACCCTCGGGTGGATAAAGCCAGGGCACTACTTACTTCCCTTTCTCTGTTTACTTTGTATAACCAAAACGAATTTATTAGAACAGATTCTTTACACAACTCAGGTACTTTCACAGAGCCACAGAAAGTTTGGAAGGCTGCAAGGGAACGACGGATGTCGTCTTGTCAAGGCCGCCTGCTCCAGCAGAGGCAGCAGAGGCTAAGCTAGAGCTGCTTAGCCAGGATCATGTCCAGACTGCTCTTCAGTATCCCTTCTCCTGTCGCTGGGCACCACCAGGAGTCATCTGGCTCTCCCTTCTTTGCAGCCTCCCTTCGGGCCTTTTACTAGATTGGTCAGATCCCCTCCGAGCCTTCTCTTCACCAGGCTAAACAGTCCCACCTCGCTCAGCCTTTCCTCAGAGGAAACATGCTCCCGTGCCTTAATCATCTTCATGGCCCTTTGCTGGACTCTCTCCAGTATGTGCACCTCTCTCTTGTACTGGGAGCCCAGAACCAGACACAGTGCTCCAGGGGTGCCATCACCAGTGCCAAGTAGAGAGGAAGGATCGCCCTTCCTTGACCTGCTGGCAAAGCTCCTAATGCAGCCCAGGACACCGTTAGTGTTCCCTGTGGCCAGGGCACACGGTTGGCCCATGATCAAGGTGGAGCCCACCAGGACCTCCAGGGCTGCTTCTGCAAAGCTGCTTTCCAGGCCGGGCAGCCCGCCGCACGTGCTGGTGCCTGGGGTTGTCCCTCCACAGGTGCAGGACGCTGCGCTTCCCCTGGGTGGGCTTCCTGGCGCTCCTGCTTTGGCAGGGTACGGCCCTGGGTATTAAAATATGACAGGTATTAATTAACATGTGACACAATTTGTATAATTTTAGTTTTATCTTTTTGTGACAGGTCTGAAAAGCAATCAGATTTTCAGAGTCCGTGGCGATTTACAGCTGGAGCTACATTGCATTTAAGTCCGGTGTGAACTTCGCTGTAAGCAAGTTAGCATAAAGACAGACAAATTAAGCAGACATGTGGTTCTGTGTGTACCAATTCCTGTATGACCGCATCTTATTTCTGAATCTTTTTCTGCTTGCAAGTCTGCCAAATGCCTTACCTAGTAGATAGCATGCAAGTCATTTTCTGTAATTAAATGAGGAACACTCCGCTATGATGAGCACCGAAGAGACTAGAAGTGAGTCAGTGATAGCGGCCAGTAGGAAATACCTCGGAAAGGGCATAAGACAAGGGCAAGCTAACAGTGAGAGTTTTGCAGCACACTCACCCAGCATTTTAGAGCTCAGAGACTTCCTGACTGTGTTGTCGTTTGGTCATTCTGCAACATGCTTTTCTTTCTGTGGTTTGAATTCCTTGTTTTCAAACATTTGAAAAGCTTGGTATGCACAAAACTTATGAATGCACAAAAATTACTGTCTCTGCTTAGCACAGAAAGTAAATAAGCCTATGAAGATCTTTTTTTTTGACCGTTATAAATTTTGGGGTTCGTAGTGCACCTCACTATCACCAAAGCAGAAGCCACCCCTGATTGCAGCTGGGATGACCCTTCAGTTTGCCATAAACCTTCAGTGCTACACATTAAGTAATTTTGGAGCAGGTGTATCATGCCAGGCTTCCCAGTTCTCTTCAGCACACCACCTGTACCATTGGGACTGGTGCATTTCTTGAATGCATGTTATAGTTTTAAAGTCCTCAACTGTGAAAGTATCCAAGTGAGGTCACCTTTTCACTTACACAGCAGTCAGATGGAGGTGGCTCTGGATTTTAGTGCTAATTATGTTTAAGTCTTATTTTAAATCCAATAAAGGGCTAAAGCATATAGCTGTGGATCCTCCAGAAAACTAAAACTTCAGATCAAGTCAGCTCAATGCTAGGAGAAGGATGTCTCTCCTTTTTCCCAGGTTTGTGTATATGGCTCATGATCATGAATCATTAACACTCCATAAGAGTAAACCATTCCATTAGTAAAGGATATCAATACATATAAGTGCTTTTTCTTTTTTTTTTTTAACCTTTACTTAGGGGCCTAAGTATAAGTTTATAGTGACTTTTCCAGCACTATCTGTGTAGGGATTTGTCCTTCCTCCAAGTTCTCTTCAGGAATAAGTGATCTAGCCAAGACAAAGCAGAATTGGCCCTGCAACATCTGGAGGTAAAAGACATGAATAGCAGAAAGAAGGGGAAAAAAGTATAAGATCTTTCAACTTCTAAAGTTATGAGTGAACCCCAGTAGGCAGAAGGCTTTTTACTTCATGCAATCACTCTTTTACTATACTTCTAAAGATCTAACGCATTTCTTCAAAAGCACCTTTACACAACACTAAATACTGTAAATCATGTGTGTTTAACAGGTGATAAAAAAAGCAGAAGTTATATAGACAAATTAACTGGAATTGCTTGAAAAGAAGTTCACAGCACTTTTAAAATATCTTACTAGTTTAAAAATTACTCTTCCATTAGATTCCAAGAAAAAAGACCATGACATCTGAGAAGTTCATTAGCTCTACACAAATAACAAAATAACTTTGCTACAGAACAAAACAATGGCTTAGATTCTATTTTCAAGAAAAAATTTATTTCATTTTAAGCTCACATAAACAAGTAAATGAAGTGAATGAAAGTGTGCTAGAAATATAACTGCTGGTAATGGCAGATAACACTACTTACTTAAGTTTATTTGCAGTTGTCCTGGGATGGAAATATTTTAGAAATATTGCCTAGAAAGCCTGCGGTTAATATTTGAAAAACACTGTAAAAATATACTGGTATGTCAGATAAACAGAACTACAATTTTCTTTTTGTATGTTATGAATACAAGGAAAGTTTGCAGAAAACATATAATCTGTGGGAATTTTTCTTCTCACACTTAATATAGGAGGCTTATTTCAGTGTAATTAAACATCTACAAGGTAAAGAGAAAATAATGATCTTTCCTCTGATAGCTCTTCTGTGCAGATAATTAAATTGTGTAGTTGATATTAAATATCTTTGCTGCTTCTTTATCATGTGAGTTCCTCAAAGTCATATGATGTATCTCCCCAGAGAAGTAAAATTATCTGCATTTCTCTGAGAAGGAAATGAGATTGAGACACAAGTATGCAGCTGTGCTGAGAATCAAACCTCAATCTCCTGAGTTCCAGGCTAATGTGTTAGTTGCTACACAGCAATTAAAAAGTCATCATATTGCACTATATCAATATGCACATCAATATTCACTATGCTTGAGGACTGAAGACCTTTAGAGGATAGCCAGTGAAAAAGGCTAGGATCCCTACTTAAGTCCTCCGTGGTTTAAGACATAAACACAGGTGACAACTTTCAACCAACCCAAAGAACCTGCATAAATCATATCAACTAAAGTTTATCTATTCTGATTAAATCTGAACATCTCCAACACATTTTCCCTAGTTAACATTTTCTAATAGATTGTACATTAATGTATTGCATTGTCAGTGTATCTTTGTAGTTTGGCATTTTAGCAGTAGAAATACCTCAAAATTTCTTGGTTTGATTATCTTAGTATTAGTTACTGTTTGAAGACACTCTTGAAGACTGCTACTCCATGAAGAAAGCCAGGGTTGGTTCACTTTCCATGAACCACTGCATCTCAGTACTTAGCATCACTCTATGTAACAACCTACCTTTGTTTATGTTGTAATCATGAATATCTAGTCCGTTAATCTAGGCTGATATTGCTCTGTCAAACAGTAGAAGATGTATTCTGACTTCTAGCAGTCTTTAAAAATTTGCTGTATCATGTCACCAGAAGTAAATCATAATCCAGGAAACTATAGACCTGTCAGGCTGACCTCGGTGCCAGGGAAAGTCATGGAGCAGGTCATCTCGAGTGACATTAAAAGTCATATAATGGACAACCAGGGGATCAGGCCTACTCAGCATGGGTTTATGAAAGGCAGGTCCTGCCTGACAAACCTGATCTCCTTCTACGATAGGGCAATCTGCTTATTGGATGAGGGAAAGGCTGTGGATGTAGTTTACCTCGACTTCAGTAAGGCCTTTGACACCGTTTCCCACAGCATTCTCCTGGTGAAACTGGCTGCTCGAGGCTTGGATGGGCACACACTTTGCTGGGTAAAAAACTGGCTGGGTGGCCGGGTCCAAAGAGTTGTGGTGAATGGAGTTAAATCCAGTTGGCGGCTGGTCACGAGTGGTGTCCCCCAGGGCTCGGTTTTGGGGCCACTCTTGTTTAACATCTTTATTGATGATCTAGACGAGGGGATCGAGTGCACCCTCAGTAAGTTTGCAGATGACACCAAGTTGGGTGGGAGTGTTGATCTGCTCGAGGGTAGGGAGGCTCTGCAGAGAGAGCTGGACAGGCTGGAGCGATGGGCTCAGGCCAACTGGAGGAGTTTCAATAAGGCCAAATGCCGGGTGCTGCACTTGGGCCACAACAACCCCCAGCAGCGCTACAGGCTTGGGGAGGAGTGGCTGGAGAGCTGCCAGTCAGAGAGGGACCTGGGGGTGTTGACTGACAGCCAGCTGAACATGAGCCAGCAGTGTGCCCAGGTGGCCAAGAAGGCCAATGGTATCCTGGCTTGTATCAGCAATAGCGTGGCCAGCAGGGACAGGGAAGTGATCTTCCCCCCTGTACTCGGCACTGGTGAGGCTGCACCTCGATTCCTGTGTTCAGTTTTGGGCCCCCACTACAAAAAGGACATTGAATTACTCGAGTGTGTCCAGAGAAGGGCAACGAAGCTGGTGAAGGGTCTGGAGCACAGGTCGTACGAGGAGCGGCTGAGGGAACTGGGGTTGTTTAGTGTGGAGAAGAGGAGGCTGAGGGGAGACCTCATTCCCCTCTACAACTACCTGACAGGAAGTTGCAGAGAGCGGGGGATGAGTCTCTTTAACCAAGTAATAAGCGATAGGACAAGGGGGAATGGCCTCAAATTGCACCGGGGAAGGTTTAGACTGGATATTAGGAAGTATTCCTTTACAGAACGGGTTGTTGGGCGTTGGAATGGGCTGCCCAGGGCAGTGGTGGAGTCCCCATCCCTGGAGGTGTTTAAGAGTCGGGTCGACGTAGCGCTGAGGGATATGGTGTAGTTGGGAACAGTCAATGTTAGGTTAATGGTTGGACTGGATGATCTTCAAGGTCTTTTCCAACCTACACAACTCTGTGATTCTGTGACTAGGCTTAGGATTCTAGCTTCTGCAAAGTAGCAAACATTGGAAACCTCAGCTGGATAGTGTAAGACAGGAGGAAGTTGTGTTTTGCTTCCTTTTTTCAAATCAGAGTTTGCCACTGTGTTGATGGCCATAAATAGAGTTACAATTATAAAGCCTCTAATCAGAGAACACTGTCCCTCTTGGCCCCACTTTCTTGTGATTAATGTTAAAGTGGGGAAAAAATGGTAGTTGCCCATACTGTAACTATAATTAAGCCCAGTAACATGCTTCCTACTCAGCACCATAGATCTGATTTTATTAGTGCACAAACAAACGTTAATTTGTTGAAGAACCATTTTGATTTAAACCAAACACACTTTCCACTGTTACAAGTATTTCAGGGCAACAGCTGGTTTCTGATGAGTTGGCTGCACTTGGGACCAGTCTGATCAGCTCTGGCACAAGACTAATGCAAACTATCGGTCTGTTCTGCCATCCTTGTAGTAAGGGCTGTATGCATGGCAAGTAACCAAAGTGATAATACTTAAACCATACCATCTACATCCAGTTGAAAGCCCTAATATGGTTAAATTAGACATTATGGGCATAAATTTTGCTGAAGCTTGTCTTCTTCCTTAATGTTTATAATGATATATTTGCCTTACAGGAATAAGAGCAGGTACCACCTGAGCTGCTCCACAGATTATGGAAATATTTACATCAGGGCTAATGTTAAATTCAAAGACACAAGTTTTTAAGAAAATCTGAGATGCAAGTATTTAAGTAAAAATGAAGATTATTTCCCATGGAGTCAGTACTACAAAACAAACAGTTCGGATAACTTACCTGAATTTTCCAGTTGGACTACTCAGGATGCTTAAGGTGGTAAGGAAACAGATGCACCTGCTGTTCCCTGGCTTATCTCATACTCTGCCCTCATGAGGCAACAATCTAGCTCAGTTTCAAATTACACATCGCCTTTTTTTAATCAAGGATTGTCACTTCTACTTACATCCTCTGATAATGGGATATTACTACTTTACATTGTTCCTTTTGCACGATGTTGTTTAAAAGTATTTGCATAACCATAAAAGATTTGTATAACCATAAAAGACTGTCCCTAGCTAAAGTAGTCTAAAGTTAACACATTTTTAAGTCACTGTTTCACAGCTGTAGTTTCCAATAATTATGAGATTAGTACTGATACAGCCTGATGCTTTTAGGAAGCATTGGGTCGGACATACTTGCACCATTTCTAAAAGGCTTGAGAAAACGGAGGCAAAGAAGTGTTGCTCACAGTGTGACTAACTGCAGAAATTGGTCAAAACATCCTTGGCTGATGATTTGCAGGAGGTCGAAAAGAAAAGTAATTAGTGTGCTGGAAGATATATATATATCTATGCAAACTAAGCTTTTATCTGGGGAGCAAGCTGTCATTTATATTAAACCTGGGAGGGTGAGGGGGTTACCATCAAAAAGCAGAAACACTGAATACTGGAGAAGAAAGGCCCCGTGGTTAAGATAACACGCCTCACAGCAGGACAGTCGGGAATGAATTACTAGCCACAGGAAGAATGTAAGGCAGTATGTCAGATAGAGGAATTACATTTTTCCAGTGAAATGGTGTCAGCATTTAATTCTTTCTGGCTTGATCTTCCTCCTTCAACCAGTTATTTTTAATTTTTAAATTATTATCAAAAAATTGCTCCTGACACTATAATAGGCAGTTAGATCAATGATAAAAGATGATGGGGGCATTCATTGCTTTAGGACAGTCATCTTTACTGTCTTATAAGAAAATATAAAGCATGTTTCAGAAGAATGGAAAACTGTCTTGACCGTCTAACCCCAAAAACTGGGCCTGGAATTATACAATAGCTTGGTTTTCATTCTGGTCCCCACTCATTACCAAAACTGAAATTTGGCAACTGCAATTTTTTCCCCCCACTTTTCCTCATCCAAATAAATTTTTTACTAATTTCTTAACTAGAATGTGGATCAATAGTGCTAAAAAGAAAAATATCCCAATTCTCCTGCTCCTGAAAAAAAAAATAAATCACCACCACTACCCCCCCAAAAAAGAAAAACCAAACCAGCAATGAAACCCAAGAAAAACTTTTAGTTCATATTAAATTTAAATGTATTAAACAGCCAATAAGTGTTTGTGGGCCAACTGCTATGACTTGAATAATAAAAAACAGGTAATGAATGAATTATTCTTCACACGTTAAGCTCCCTCTTCAACAGTCTACTTCCCCACAACCCCAGCGTAAGAGCTTTCTGCTACATCAGTGCATCTTTCCATTTCAGCACCTTGCAACCCTCCCTCAGAATTCACCTGGAGAATACCGCCTTTCTATTGCTTGTGTGTTCTCACTCAGCACCTATCCCCAGTGTCTGAGCTCCTGCTAGGGCTTAAAACAGCATGGTTAACACCTGCTGTATGTTGTTTGTACTCTCATCCTTCCCCCAGGGAGGAAACATGCCGTAAAGAGTTCTGTTTTCAAGAGGGTTTGCTTTTGTTGTTTTGGGTTTTTTTTTTTTTTGGTAGCACGTAGAAAATTATGTTATCAGACCTTTGCCCCAAGAAAAGGGAAATTCATTCAGACTCAGCCTGACAAACATCGCCAAGTCAGCAATGTTCCCTTTGTGGGTGGCAGAGCACACCTCAAGAGCCTCCTGAGCACAACTGCAGTATTACCTTTTGTGTGGGAGATGGTCTTATCCCCATCCATAGGAGTGTCAGAGATCGAACCCCAGTACCCTGGGGTTTCATGTGGAAACCCAGAGACACACAATTACCTCAGTATCACAGGTACTTGGTGCAAGGCACCAAGCAATGACATGTTCATTTCTGAGCAGTATTAAGGTTAAGATCTATGTATAGTGCTATGGTAGCCTAATTTTGTGGTGCGTGCAACTTCTTTCTGTCATTAATGACTCATTTTACTTATACAAGAAATACACTTAATCACAGGTGCCATCTAACAAGATCAACATCTAGCAAAGAAGGGATGTGTGGTGTCCTGAACCTTCTCCTATACTGTTTTGTCTTTTGTGTTGTTTGGGGTTTTTTAAAATAAAACAGAGCTGGCCCATATAGTTCAGAGCATCAGTATCATTTTCACATTTTTTCTGATCCCTATGATTATTTTGTTTAGCCTTCTCTGAAGTTGCTTTAGCTAGCTAAACAGTTCCTGACTACCATAATATTTTCATTGGTAAAGCACATGAAATGCTGCTACAACTGTGATAGTGTTACACTGGGAATTCAAAAGGTATTTGAAAAATCCCTATGGTGGACATGAGCAACACAATTATTTTTAACATCTTCATTTTGTTACTGTAAATTCGGTCTCCAAAGAACCCCCTAAGACTTAGTTTGAAGTTTTAGAAGGCAGGCATTCTTTATTGCAGCACTGGAAGCATGGGGGATCATTCCACCTAACGTGCATATCAAAAGACAAAAGCACACTTGTTATATACAATAAAAGACATGAATATTCATGTAATTCCCAAAAAGTACACACCTATTTCCAGAGGATCTAATGCATATGTTAATACATTGCGCAAGGGTACTAAAATTTGGGGAAGGGTCTCTGAGGGGTTTCCATGGGGGTTTTCGGTGGTCTGTGGTGGTCCCTAGTGGTTGTTGAAGAGGTGTCTTAGTGTCCTTTCCATGAACTCTGAGGTTTTTTTCATATAAGGCCCCGTCTTGGCTTATTGCTCTGTCTGTAAAGTTTCTCAGCTTTGTTATCTTTGACTGCCACAGGTGTCTGTTGGTTTCTCTGCCCTCCCCAGGATGTACCCATCACAGCTGCAAAAATTATGTCCTTGGGTACATTCTTGTCTGAGGCGCCTTACAGCAATTAGCACCAACTGCTTGCAGGCATCAGCTAGAAGGCACAGTTTTTGTCTTTACAGTAACTTGTTTTGTCTCTTGACTTTTAGGTTAAATGCTCTTATTAATAGGAATACTCTTCCTGATAGGAAAAGCACTTTCTTAGCCCCCCCCCCCCCCCGCCAAGAGTAAATACTGTAAAAAAAGAAAAATGTATGTCTGAAAGAAGCTTCAGCAGCTGTCAAGTGATAGACACTGTGATACAGATTTTCCAGATGGAAAACTAATGTAACTGTGTCATTGAAAGTTACATAACTACAAACAGATGAGGTGCCAGGAATAAACAGTGCATCATTTTTCCAGTGAAATATCAGTGTGCCTCTATCTAAAATCCCTCTGACAATCCCTCTGACAGCACCCTTTCCACACTGAATAGATTTAAGAAAAGTTTGTCAGTATTACTGTTGCCTTTTACTCATTGATATATGTGCTAGGGATTGGCTCAAGACTGCTAACTAATCCTATGCAAGTCGCATATATTTTAAAAAATAATTTAGTTGTGATGGGACCACCGCCAGGTCAGACCCAAACCAATAACTTTCTGGTCCTACTGTTCACTCGCAGAGCACAACTGTTCCATGTAGGAGCTTTCTATGGTTAGGCTAGAACCTTGCTTGGCTGAATGAAAAGGCTTTCAGGATTTTTAGGCACTGCAACAGCTACACCAAAGAACATAACCACCACTTCAAACAGTTGCTGAAGCATCTGGGTGAGCAAGCCATTCTTACAGCTCTGAGGTGAATGAATCAATAAATAAGATCTGGTTTTCCAGCTATCTCATCTTGCTTTCTTGCCGCTTTTTCCTAACACACACACAAAAGTCCTCAGATCTTTCCTGGAGTCTGGCATAAAAGTGTAAGGTAAGCATAATCAACTCTGTTATTTTTACGACACTATTTCTACGACACTATTGCATGAACTCTAGCAGCTAGAGGTTCAGTGCAATGCCTCTCGCTGGCAGCAGATGTCCCCTTCTGCCTATCACTTTGCATTTGTAAAAAAGGCTAGCAGTTACAAAATTACATGAACCGTTTTCATCTGCTGAGCAGCATAATGTTTTGACTTCTCTTATTTCCAGGTCTGGGAATACGTAAAATATGTTGCTTCTATGCTTTCATAAATGCAAGACTGAAGGATCAAGAGAAAATATCAAAACTCAATGAATCTCAATTCAGTTTTTATGCCTTCAAACACAAAAATTAGGATGACTATTCTTAGTTAGCTTTGCCAATTTACCATAAAAACCATGAGTCAATCCATAAAAGACACTCCACTGGGATTTCTTGGCTTGGATTTAAATACACTCCCTCTCTAACACAGAACTTGGTTTTTGTAATTGAGCACCTAAATATCCATTCTCAGATCCTGGTTTTGGCAGGTTAGAGATCTAAATCAGAAAGCAAGTAAAACAGCTGGAAAATTTGGGATTTGATATCTTGCAATTGACTCTGCATTTCTGAGGGTAGCAGAAGTCATTTCTGAGCGTTCATTAAGTAAGCATTAAGTTCACAGCTTTGGATACTAGAACACTACAGCTCTTCTAAGTTAGCGGAAGTCATCCTCCTGAGTCAGTTACAGCAGACAGCCACTGTTAACTGTCAGAGCTACTTCAGCAGAGTTATAGAAATTTACACCACTCACCAAGAATTGCTTTGGTGTCAGGGTCTCAGGATCTAGCCAATAATGATGTTCTTTCAAACCCTGCAATGTACTTTCCTGTCTTAGGGACAACAATCTGGTACAGAAGTTCTGCACAAGTTTCTCTATGAGGCAATACAAGTGTGGTTAAGGGGGGAAAAAAGGCCTTGTTTCTGTAGCTAGCCACACATGTCCAATTTTGGTTAAAATATTTAACAGAAAAATCACTTGGAAAATGTACTGTAATTTTGCAAATGGTTTTTACACATTTGTTTCTCCATATGGAATAAAGAAATGTGTCTGGGAATGCTGGTACCACAACTTCAAATTCTTATTGTCTCGCTCACTTCCTGATGAGATCCATACACAAAAAGCCTTGAAATATGAATTGACTGTAAAAACTGTTGCACAAGCCACCCATTTCATGATAAGACTGTTGGGCAATTTAACAATGTATGATTCTTGTTTCACCAGCTGTGCTTGGAGCAGAAGGAAACACAGGTAATGTTACAGCATCACAAAACTGAACACAGAAACCCAAGGAACTACTGAAGGACAAATGCCGTAGAATCTACCTAATTGTTTCATTTTCTTTCTTACATAAATACAGACAAAATGCACATAATCGGACCAAGACTTTTTACCTCCCAGATACAAAAGGAACTAAGATTTGCTTAGAAGTACCTCTAAAGGTTGTCGACGATTTTCTCTTTTTGACAAAAAGTAAATGTATTATAACTGAAAAACACAGCAAAACTACAAAGTTAGAAAGTGATTGGATTACTTTGTTTCCTGGTTTTGATAGCAACCATCAGAGCTAATACTCAGCTTCTTTGCACAGAAATTTAGCAAAAAGTATCTTTTTCAAGAATGAAACATTTATCAGACCTTTTTCCAGATTTCTTCCCCTCCCCCAAAGAATCAAGTGTTTGCATTTGCATCAGTCAGTGGTCTCTGTTATTTATACTAGTCAGAGAAAGTAAGCTCTCATCTCACATTTTCCTCTCTTTGATAACTGCCCAGATAGTGAACATGTTTGTCCTTTCCTGCCTTCTGGAAAAATAAATCAGAGTCTTTGGAGAGTTATTCAATTTCACTACTATACTTAAGCAAAGATCAGCTGATTTTAAGCTGCTTTATTATCTTACATGTTAATTAAGACTAGTGTCATCTTTTCAAATAATCAGAATATAACCCAGGAGTACAGAAATAAAAGTCACAAAGAAGGAATAGCAACTGAAAACTGGCTTGTTTTCCAAACTAAAAAGGCACAAGCTAGGCAAGCTCCAGTCCACTGTATTTCTCAGAAGACTGTTCTAAGACATAGACCATCCTATTTTTAATATGAATTTTAAAGTGAAACAATGGTATGAATGGGAATTTAGGTTTAAAATATCCTACCATTGTAGCTGCAAAATTGCAGCCATTTCCTTCAAGAGAAGAGAGAAATCTATTAGGATAATCAAGAGTAATTAGGAGAAAATTCAGACAGAGCACAAGCTTAAGTTGTGCCAGTTTTTTCACTTGAAAATGCACACTAGCTTCAGCAGCTGACATAAACAATTGCCAGTAGCAGACTTGTCTTCCAGTGCAAATATCTTACAGAAGTAAAGCTACAAAAACAGTTTTTCACGATGCTGAAGAGTACACTGAGAAATTCTGAAGAGCTTCAAAAAACAAGTTATTTTCTTTGATTCCAGCAGACTTTCACTCAGATTTGCAGTGGTGTCAGAATGATCAGAATCTGTCCTATAAAGCCACCAACATTCACCCATTAACAAGGACTACATTGTTGTCTCAATTCCCTGTTCAACCCTACTGTTCATGTCCCTCTGAAAGATACATTTCAACAATTACTTTTTGTGGGAAAAGTGTGTGGAGGCATTCTCAGTCACTTTATTTCATGGCATTATTTTATGCAGTTAATTTTATCTTTTAGATGTCTACTGCTTACAATTACTTAGTTTTGTGAAACATCTGGGGTGACTATGGATGCTTAACAATGGAGAACACAGCCTGTATTCCACCAACTGGCTATGAAACACCAGTTGAATAGGGAACTATGTTTTTTCTCAGGCCTTACTCAGGTATAATCATACAGTTTAAAATCTAGGTAAGAATTTCAGAACTTGAAAGAGCATTGCTCTGTCAATTCAAAAACGTTTTCAGCCACATCTGTTCTGAATTCTTAGCAGTTATGTTGCAACTCTCTGGGTAGCAAACATATGCGAGGTGTTGCCTGTCAGACTTGACTAGCTCTGCCAACACATGAACACACGTTTTACCTATAACCACAAAGAATTTCAGCTCGTGTTCTGGTATGCATTACATGGATCTGCAAATAATACAGTGCTTTCTGTGCTTCAGTAGATTGGCAAGAACAATGAGTTGGCAAAGGACTACTTTGTCTTTTTCTGGCTGAAATTTAGTTGCTTCTTTTACATGCAATATTACAAATATATCGTCAAGAGAGCAAACTCCATGGTGAAAATCAGGCATTAAAATGCTGAAGTTACCATAACTTTTCAAACTTCTCTCTACTCTGATAACACCATCTGAAGTCTCTTGTTTCTAAACTCAAGTATGCTAGTAAGAGTTTTAGTCACACACTTCAGACTACACTGTTACCATTAAAATGAAGAACCTAAACAGCAAAGGAGCTGAACAAATAGAAGCCCCACCAACATCTGTAGAAGGTGTCACGAGTCAAAGAATGCATTAGTAATCAATGCTTGCTACAGTCAGCACAATGGAGTTGTGAAAGCACTGAATATTCTGCAGACCTTAGTGAAGAACCCCAGTTATTAAGGAGAAAAACAAAGATTATGTTCTCACAGACAGCTCAACCTTGCTCTCAAAGCTCCCAGAGATGGTTTGTGAAGATTTGCAGCTTGTTTAAAACTTGAAGTAAACATTTAGCCTGAGGATGTTAAGACAGCATGTGATACTAAAATATTTTAATGCCCCACAGTGTTAGATGGATGTAAGAAACTACCAGAAATTGAGCCATGTGCACCACAATGAAGGTATGATCAAGCTTTTGCTTTCACCACAATGGAGATATGAAAGCTTTTGCTTTAACCAAAATCTGCAACTATTTGCCATCATTCCATTCTTCCTAAGGCCAACAAAAATAGCAACTGCACAGAGCACAACTTCATCCCAGTCTTGATCTGAGTTCTGTGATACTGTAGGCCTGAAAAAGTTCAATAGTTCTTCTACACTTTTCATCTGAAAGATTTGTTGGCAATTAACTGTGGAAGAATGAGGAGGATAAATCTGTTGTTAATCTTTAAATACAACTGGCTATCTGAATGGATTTAATATGCATTCAAATTTAAGACTAGGAACTGGATTTGTGGTACTTGATACAAAGCCAATTCATTAAGGCTGGTGCTGGAAGATAGGTATCTATTGAATTTCTTTGTATCAAGACAACAAAATTGCCATAATCTTACAAATGCAGCTTTAAATCCAGTACACACCATTCCCATAAGGTTCACTGCATCTGGACCACACTCCAAACCTAAAATTTTGGGTCACACTCCAGTGCAGGAAAGAGCTTCTCTCTGATACAGACACAATCTTTCACAGGCTCTGTGTAAGATCTCTTTTGAAACTGAAATAGGATGTAGTCACCTACTTGTAACATCATGACTGTGCAATTGCCTGTTCCTCTGCCTATTCTTTGCAGGTGAATGAAATCTACAGTACACACTGCTCCATTTTCAAAAAATGGACTGAATTATCTTACTTCAAAGGATTCCAATATTTGACTAGAACAATCAAATTCTCACCTCTGCCTAGGACTCATTGCATAGTAATACCCTCACAACTTCAAATGGGCAGCTTCGTGATCATTTACTTTTTTTAATGGATCCTTTTTTGAGGCATCTCGTTGCAACTGTATGAAGTAAAGTCTGCATACATCACACTTTCATGCTTCTCAGTACTGCAATGTCTAAGGGTCTGTGCCATCAGAATAACCTGCAAATGATGGTTACGCTGTTTGTTGTTGTAAAAGCACCATTAGAGACCCCATTTTTATGTAAGACTGACAGTGGATAACAGTACTGTAAAAGCAGAGGGGTTTGTACAAACCAGTGTGACCTTCATGTAACCACACAGAGGTTAAAGGGCTATATGGGCTGCATTAGGAGACAGCCTTCTACCTAGTCAAGAGCATCAGAAGATGAAGTCCTTTAAAACTTCTGTGACAAAATAGTAAGTATGGAAAACACTGCTGACAAGAAAGCGTCTTAGGTATTTTGTTTTAGACTGGACCCCAAATCTTCAGGTAAATAAGCTGAATTGACTCAGGGTTAATATCCCTTTGCTTCTCTTCTAGTTTCATTCTCAAGAGAGGAGGCCTGCATGTTAGTATTTAATGGAGCTGTGGAATGTGAACCTTCAGAGCCAAACCCCATGAGTTTGTGTTGGCCACCTTACCAATGACTAGAATTTATGCCAATTGTGTACTTTTTTCTCATCTTGCAGGTCACAAGCTTTACCTTGCATATGGTGCACGTTATGTGTGGTACCTAAAATTCATGTCAGGTTAGCCCATCAGACCACTTTTAAAAATAACGTATGAAACTTACTTTTCAGCCTAGAAAAAGTCAGTCTGATGCAGACACATCACCTTTATGACTGTACCGGGTCTGGCTGAGCCGGAATTGGTTTTCCCCTGTAGCAGCCCTCCTGGTGCTGTGTTTTATGTTGGGAGCTGGCAGGGTGTTGATAGCACACTGGTGTTGTGGCTACTGCTGAGTGGTGCTTACACAGCACCAAGGCTCTTTCCGACATTTCCCCCCCACAGTGGGACGGGGTGGGCAACCACCACAATGACATATCACTCTGCATACACATTTGAATCTAGTCAGTTTGAACAATTTGCATGTGAAGAGCTGATAGTATTTCACAATATACTGCATTATTTATTTTGACTGAATAAATAAGTTCACTCTTCTGAAGTGATCCCAACGTCATGGTAGTCAACTTGCTTTAACTCCATCAGAATGACTTTGGGTACAAGTCTGCCCATTGTGTCAGCCATGTTTCTAATTCAAATATGCTGTGGGAAACAGCAATTAGTCAATTCAGTGTGAGCAAAATTGGGACAAGAAGCGAAGAACATAAATTCCAAGCTGTCCTATTTAATACAGTGCTTGTGTTTCTAAAAGAAATGAGATTTAAAACGACACGGTTTGGCATAAATTGTGTGCTGTTTGGAATAAGGTTTTAAAATGAAAGCTGGACAGCTGAACTCAGCTGCATATTGAGGTGAAGGAGACAAACAGGTGACCAACCCATCTATTTCCTCCTGCAGTACAAGCAACCAGCCCAGCAGAAAGTTCTGGGCTGCAAATCCCCAACCAGAATATGTCTGAAGTCTTGAATCAGAGATATGTGGGATTTAACCACACAGGATACAAAATCCAGTTCTGCAACACCACATATAGGTAACTGGCTCTCTGAAAGGCAAACCTTCCCATTTAAATAGTGTCTGATCTGTTAGCGGTCCCAGCAGCCTGGATGTGCAGAAACTCTTACAAGTTTCTAATACAAGTTTTCTTTAGTCATCACAGAACTGGGCTTATCTGTTGTCAACTCCATTTTTGAGACACTTGGTTCTGCCGTGTACTGGAAACTTGGACACTTAGTCCAGCACTGCCACACCCACCTGGGGAACAGACACTGAGAAGAAGTGTAAGCAGGAGACAGACTGCCGTGCCTACACCCATCTCTGGGATAAATTAGCTTTTTGTTCCAAAGGTCCACCTTTGACTACATATGCTTTAAAAAGAGGATTCTGGCCACTCTTACTCAGTTACAATTGTCATTAACTCCAAACAGTTGAGGTTAAATTTGGTCCCCATTGTATGCTGGGAAAACATTGTGGCATTTCCACTTTATGCCACTTTGTCACTACAGTTGTTCAGGGTGCCATGGTAATCCGGGATAGCCAGGATGCACCAGTGCTCCGACCAGTAGGTACCCCTACTGCTACATAAAGCTTGTGTCAAAGGTTGCAATCTCCAGATGTTTCCCAGGCAGATCTAAGCCAGGTTTCTGCTGGTGAAGTTAATCCAGAGCTAATTCACTATACAACTAGGATTAAGCACATTTCCAAGGTACAGTGGTGCATGGCTTGAGATAACACTAAATTTTTTCTGTGCTCTGCTTGCCTTGTGAACAATTACTCCTCTGCACATCAGGCAAATTATAGAACTTGATATTCAAGTTCTTGGCACTTGCGCAGTATTCTTGCAACATCTTTCTGCTTCTCACTAGGAGTTGGGACACAGTTTTTGGGCTTAATACCAAGATTCCAACTGACTTTGGACATCTTCTGTGTTTGCTGCCAGCATCATCTTGGTTGAGCATCAGGTTTCAATACAACAAAAACTAAAAAAAGACTAACTAGTACTATCCTGCTATTCTCCTTGCCAGTACAGGATTGCTTTCCCAACACTTGAATTTTTTTTATTATTTTTTGAGAGTAGCCACAGAACCAACAAGTAACAACTCACACTAAAAACACAATAATATAAGCTAAGCTTTCACCACCTAGAATGTGTGAGAATGGTTATAAAGACTCCCTCATGTCCCTAATCTCCTCAGCCATCATCCCCCTTCTGTGTGTGTGGTTGGAGGAGGCAGGGGGGAAATGAATGACTCTTAGGACCTATTTCTACCAGTTCCCAAATTTCTGTTCCCACCTTCTCCTCCATGTGCATATCTTCAACACAGCAACGGATGTAACATCCAACACAGTAGGATGGCAGAAACCACCACCATCCCCACACAGTTATGCATCACTTCCTACTGCCATTCTCCCCCCTTCCTAGTTGATAAAGTACCAGGCTGAAAGGAACTGGGGGTGAGACCCAAGAGTGCAGAAGGAGCGTGCACATCATTCCCTCACTTCCACTTCCAGCTCCTACTATCTGTCTCATACTCAACAGAGTAAGAATGAAGAAGCCAGAGAAACAGGTAATAGAGCAAAGAGGACTGAAGATAACTGGCAGTGGTTACCTCTGTGATATTTAGGAAATATAAAATTCCTGATAGCCATACCAAGTCCCATTTTTATGCTTCTGGAGTGACCAGAGAACAGCTGTAGATAACTGGCATGCCAGTGCTGACCATGTGGAATTGAACTGGGAATTCAAAGCAGGGTGTGGGAAATGAGTGGGTTGGTGAGGAAGGTCCAGAATAAGAGGAATACTGTGCAGCTGGAGGATATGGGGGAAAACAAAATTCAGCACTTCCAGAGCAAGAATTTCCATAGGGCACTATCTCAATAGCTTTTGTCAGGACTTTTAAGTTCAGAGGTAGCCTCAAGATGTTTTTCCTCTCCTCTTTCTTTGCAGCGGTAAACTGCCATTGCAGATGACTTCTCCCTTCACCTCCTCCTCTTTTTTGCTGTCAGAAGTACAGCAGCCTTAAGTAATTAGCAGCAGTTGCCTTGTGTTGGAACAATGAAGCTGCTGAACAATAGGGATAGGCTCGTTATTATGAGAGACCCAGCCCTATGATAATCCAGACCAGGAACTCCGAATTCACTGCCAGAAGACTTACTGGTTAGTACGTTATTAACTTCACTGCATTTCAAGCTGGAAACAATTCATCCAGTGTTTCACAAAATCAGTTTCTTAGTCTCCCAATCATACACATGTATGATAAACTTTGAAATGCAGAATCTGATGTTGAGAGCAAGAGTGTAATTTAATTTGCAGCCCACCAAGACAAGTTATGTGGCCCACTCATCTAGGGGCAATTTGGGACTGGGATGCATACCAGACACATTCTTTGAGGCTGGTAGTGGCAGCCATTTCCCGAGAGCCCAGGACCCCTCTCCAGCACAATGCAATGTCCACAGAAGTACTTAACAACAAACAATAATCTTCATGCAGCTAAAAAACACAAGGGACATTTATTGTCTCTGTCCCAACTTTTCCGATAGCCTCAAACCACATCTTTTCTCTTTCCTGTGTAGAGCCTGGAATCTGGGGAGCGTATCATTAAGTTCAGAAACTTAGGGAGAAGATTATTATGCATTTCAGTCAGCATGAAATTGCAGTTCACAGATTTGTGACCATCTGCTACTGTAAAACTATAACTTACTGTTTGCTTGTAGTTAGCCACAGCACCCAAGGTTTGCACTATCACCTGTTTAATCAACTGCTGCCCCAGGTTCCTCTCCTCTAACCATAGTGAAGACTAGCGAGCGAAGCCACAAGGGGTGCAGTTCCATGGTGCTCTCCCAGAAGACCATCAGAAGCCCTCCACAGTTTACCTTCAGTGAAGCAGCTCCCAAACATCTCCTTTAGTGCAATGTCCTTCACTCCCTTTTCATCAAACACTACCTCACTTCCCAATCAAACCTCTTCACAGCTCCCCTTCCCCTCCACTGCCTTTTAGGTAGTCACTTAAGTCCTGCGCAGCTGTGCACAGGGACTCAGTCACCTCCCCACGCTCAGGTGCATCTGTGCAAGGTCTTCACCATTACTCTTCATGGGGTTTCTCTCCCCATAACAACATCCAGCTGTTATGGCTGCTCACTTTAGACAGACTCTTAAAGCTGTATTTTCTCTTTTTTTCTGAATGTACTTAAAGCTGTAATTTCTCTTTTTTATTTGAATGTTCTCATTTCCACTATACTGTGGTTTTGCTCTTGCTGTTCAATTCATTATCCAAGTATCTGAACAACTGCTTCCTACAGCAACGAAGTCACTAGTTACAGGTACAGAGGCAGAGAGTGTAACGTGTGTTGATGAGGTCCCAAAGCACAGGCCCTGCCCCTCGGCCCTTGCCAGCCTGGGACATCATGGGGCCATGGAAGCCTATGCGTGTGAAAAAAGCAACACCAAGATTACACCAGCACGGTCAACAAACAGGACCGGGTTTGAAATGTAGTGAGGAAGTACATACCAATGCACCCCAGTTTATCTTCTTATGCTAGGTCAATTTGTAGCTAATTTCATTTAACATTGAAAGGCACATTCTTCCCAGTCGGGCCTTGCTCCCTGCTCAGGGCCGCCAGAGAAAGCAGCAGTTTGTGACGACGATGGGGAGCGGCAACTCTAAAGTTACCCACGCAGGAGCACGGGACGGCCAGCCACACTGCCAAAGAAGGCGGCTCTTTATAAGCCGCCCTCGCAGAATTTCAGAAAAGCGGCCCAGGCGCACACACCTCCTCCTCCTCCCGCGCCCTCCCTGGCGGTGCCCAGCAGCCACGCCGCTCCCCGGGCCGCTGCTAGGGCTGCACAGCGGGCCCGCCGCCGCCCGCCGTGACCCCGCCGGGCCGCAGGGGGAGCTCTCTCGCGGGCCGGGGCCTGCTCCCCCGCCCTTGACGCTGGCGCACGGCGGAGGCGACGCCCGGGCGGGCTGCAGAGGCGGAAGCGGGGAGGAGCGGCGATGGCGGCGGGCATGGGGCAGCAGTGGGTGTTGGTAGAGATGGTGCAGGCCTTCTACGAGGTGCGGTCTGGGGGGCGGGCCTGGGTGCTGTCCTGGGCCGAGCTGGGCGCCTGGCGCCCGCCGCCGGGGTTGGAGACGGGGGGGCGGGGGGGGGGGGGTGTGCCGAAGGGATCTCGCCGCCGAGCTGAGCCGCGTCCGGGCGGACGGGGCCCCCAGAGCCCCGTGACTGTCGGAGCTTGGGCGATGGGTGTGAGGGCGCCCAGTCCCTGGGCCGCTGATGTCGGGCGCAGGGAGCGGGAAAGCAAGAGCCGGGCCTGGCGCGGGGCTGGTCACCGGTGAGCCTCGTTCGGTGGCGATGGGAGGTGGTGGCTCGCAGGGTGGTGCAGTGCCTTTCCTCCTTCAAATCGGCAGCTGCCTGTGGGCCAGCTGGTAGCACAGTCTAGTACACTAAATTCAGGATAACTGTAGGCACTGAAAAGCACAGCGAAGTAGTTTGTGTGGACCTCTACTGCTACTATACTATATGTTCTTTAGATGTCATGGTGTACATATGTATTCTTACTATGTTTGGTGAACTGAAAAGTACTCTGATAAAGTCGTTATTTACAGTTTAATAAGCCATAGGACTCCTGAATGGTTTTAAAAGCTTGGGTTCAATTTCCTGTAGTTTTTGGATGTTCCACTTCTCTTGTTGGCAGGTCAGATGCTGCCGGAAAATGTTGATGTGTGGGAGCTCTTCCACTGAGTTGAAGAGGGCATGCACTAGTATGTGTGCACACTTTGAGTCTTTTAAAAGTAGCAGACATCCACAGGGGACGTAGGAGCCTTTCTGAAATGGAATAACTAAACCCATCATTCAAAATTGGTGTCAAATGCTGATGCCGTAACTCCACATCTACTTTAAACTAGCTGTGCTGCCAGAGGAAGCTAACTTTTCTCCCTCCAGGTACCCACAGAGGATAACTTTAACTTGGATATGCTCCCTGTTCTGGCTGGGTGTATATATTCTTAAATATCATGTCCACACAAGAAAGTAAACAACACAGGGGCAAAACTGCTTCTGGTGACTGTGTTGGGATATACCTGCTCAAAGTGCCTGTGAAACTAACAAAAATGGGCTATGAGAACAGGATTAGGTTTCTTTGTAAATAATAGTAGCTGTTGCCGCAGGTGGACTGTAAGTTTTAAGAATGAAGTGGGTGTGTATAGATGATACACACCTTCAGGCTCTCGGGAGACTTCCGCTTCTTGGGAAAGCTTTCTGCCTTCACAGGTACTGGTGGAACCCGTACAGCTTATCTGTCTTTATGCTCAGTATTCAATTGATGTGCATCTGTGGAACTGAAGCTGCTTATCGGTTTAGAGTGTGCCTTGTTTATTAACAACAGAATAAACCAATTCCAACTGAAGTTAACATTTACAAGTAGTAGTTGTAAAGCAATCCACTTTCATGTAATTATAATTTTTACTGACTTAGAAATACATAGCAGCTGATGATCAGCTTTGGGGTTTTTTTGTGTGCTAGTAGAGGCAAACCTGTTACATAGTGTCACACTGCTTCAAATAGAATTCTGTGTAGACTAATTTTCATGCTTATATTTTCAGGCTCCTGCTTACCATCTAATTTTGGAAGGAATTCTAATTCTATGGATAATCAGACTTCTTTTCTCCAAGACATACAAGCTTCAAGAGCGATCTGATCTAACACCTAAGGTATGGTGAAAAAATACTTTTATTTAGAGAAACATTTCATAGCTGTTGATCTTAGCTGTTGAACCACTGCTGCATTGCAAATTGTGGTGTTTTTTCTTAGGATTTCGAAGGGTAAGTTTACTTTGGACTGAGAAGCTGCTTATTGCTTAAAAACTTTAGTTTGTGCTTTTAAAGTAACACTGTGTTTGAGAGTCTGAGAAATAGAACTGATGTGACCATGACTGCTAAGCTGTGAAAAGCTGGCATTAGCTGTGCTCAATGGATGGCTTTGTTTTAAAAATGGAAACTGTACTAAAAAAACCACGCCAAACAAAATGAAGTATAAGAGTGTAGAGAGTAGGAAAATGGTCAATCTGTACATGTGATATCTGTGAGTAATAACTTTGAGAGTTTACAGTGTTAAGTGGATTCCAGAAAACTTTGTAGTTTAGCGGCAGTTTTCTTCTTTTGCAACATAGTTGTCTCAAAAAAAGCTGTAATTGTTTGTGAAGATTGGAATTTCTCCCTGACTTCTGGCTGGAGACTCTCAGAAATGAGTAGTTTGTTTTGAAGATGTCCCTGACCAGTTTGTCTGAGACATGGTCTGTAATTGGCTTGATGCACAATGTCAGAGGATGTCATTGGATATTCAAAGGATGATGGGATGCCCTCTCTGAATGTGAAAATCGTGAGGTGAACAAGGACACACTAATTTTTCTCAGTCAAAGATAAACTATAGTAATGTATTGCAATGTGACAACCAGCTTGCGTATGTGAGGAGTTGATCTGAATGGTCTGAAGTCCCAGATAGCAAACAAGCTTTGGAGGAATGGTATCCTTTATGAATGGGATAAAAACACTGGAATTTCTTCGTGGTACCGAGGAAGGTTTGTGAAACAGATTTATGGGTATTTTACCTTGTCATTCCTGTCTATATCATGTGCTTGCATGCTTTTTGATCTTATTCTATCACTAAAGCTGTGCTCCCTCACAGCCCAAGGAAAGTTAACTCTATCCTGGCCGAAACCAGGACAAGATACATGTTAAGCATGTGGGCTCAATGTAATGCATCAGTGAACAGAATGCAGGGACTATAGGCAGGCGCAAGACTGTAAATGTGAGCAGATCTGCAGGCAGTGTCATCTTTTGGGGACTACTTACTAAATGAGCTTAGAGTATTCTAGGGAATACTTTATCGTGTATTTGTTGGAGACATTTAATATTGGAGTCAAGAAGTTAGCTGAGCAGGAATCAAGAAAGGCCTGTTCAGTTTTGTCCTTGGAAGGATTTGAATTGATTCTGGGATTCTTGAAGTTTACTGCCTCTGGTAAGAATACAGAGGAGGAGAGAACGCAAAGGGAAGTCCAGTGTGATGAAACACTGAATGGTCAGGTCATCTAGGAAGACATTCTGCAGCTTTAAAGTAACTTCTGATCGTCCATTCAGAAACTATGATAGTTCCATTTAGTAAAAACATCAGAGTTTTTCTGCATCAGATCGTTTTGATCTCTGGTAATTTGTAGGATAACTTTTTTTCTTTTAAAAGATTCATTCTCTCTGCGGAAGATGGTGGGAAAAGGGTCTTTGCTACTCTTGTATAATTGGTGACCTGAGAAGGCTGAAACCTATCTCTTCCTTACAGAGCAAGGATTGCACTTACAAGGGTTACTAGGAGTTCACTGGCAGGACAGCAGTAGCATGAAGAATAGAAGCATGCAAATACATTATTGCCATGATACTTGATGAGATTTATACAAACTTTACTGAGCTTGAGGGGTGGAGAAGAATGTGAATACTAGCAAAAATCCAAACTGACCAAGAATTGCACTATATGGCTACTGGATACATTCATTCACAGTTGCAGGGCACAGAAGAAAAAAATTGCAAAGTGCTAAGAGCTGTATTACAGCAAATGGTTTAACTTGAGATGTTAAAGACATCAACACTTCTAGCTTTTGGTTACCTGTATCTTGATGGCAAAAAGAATAATACAGGGGAATGTTCTTTTTGTCTGATAGTATTTTCAGGTTCACTGACGATGAAGGAGATTTAAGTTAGTCTAGTTGGCTTTACCATGGACCTCTGAAGATGGAAGCAGTGTTTTCCATAGGAAGAACTGTATTTGGAAGGGAGTATGATGTCTACAGATAGTTTATTGAAAGTAAGCATAAATACAGCAGTGAAGTGAAAGTGTCAGTAAGTCTTCTACAGTTGGAGGACTTAAACAGACTGATACATCAGAGGTGTGGAGTGATTCCATCTCTTTTTCTACAATGTAGGTAATTGCTGTGAAAAGAACTTATTTATGTTGTGTAGGGGAATAGCTGTGGGGAAGAAAACACCCCACCTTAATCTTCACTAGAAATCCACAGAGAGTTGACACTGGTCTGTGTTGGGGGTTAACCCCAGTAGGCAGCTAAACACTGCACAGCTGCTTGTTCGCTTTCTCCCCCACCCCCTGTTGGACAGGGGAAGAGGAAAGGAAGAGTGAAAGCAAGAAAACTTGTGAGTGAAGATAGAATTTTCAATAAACAAAGGAGAAGTGGAAAAAGAGAGAAACAAGATGAGCGATGCAAAGGCAATCGCTCACCACCTCTCATGGGTGGACCAATACACAGCCAGTTCCCAAGCAAAAGATAGCTAACTTCCCTAAACCCCCACTTTTCCCTTTTATTGTTGAACATGATGTTATATGGTGTGGAATATCTGTTTGTTTAGTTTGGGTCATCTGTCTGATTGTGTCCCCTCCCAACCTCTTGTGCACCCCCCAGTTTATTCACTGTGGGGGCATAGTGAGAAACAGAGGGCCTTGACACTGTGCACATGCTGTTCAGCAAGACCTACAACAGTAGTGTGTTATCAGCATTGTTTTGGTCACAGATCTAAAACGCTGTGCTACCTGAGCTGCTATGAAGAACATTAACACCATCCCAGCCAGACGCAGTATGGTCTGTTTCATACAATATGGGATTGCACACAGCCAGGCTTCAGTGTGCATGTTGAGCTGCATGTAGTAACATGCCAGCAGTTCAGCAAGGAGACTGCTGACTTGCCTTCTGTTTTGTTCTAGTTTGATTCATGCTGTGGTGTCCAGTCTTTACCACACCATAAAGAAATACTACGTTGCTCAGGTACAGACGCTGGAAATAGGCCAGCTCAGGAAGTGTTGCTCAGGCACTCCTTTATGTCAGCCACTCATGTACTGATACTTGGAGTTTCTCTGTGAATTATGGTTGGGAATGCTGCCAGAGCAGAGCTGGCTCTGCATAATAAATACTGCTGAAGAATACCACTATTGCACAGCCATCTTGATGTGATCTGTCAGGACCAGTATATCCTGGGGAACCAGAGGTAGATGATATATTGTGCCACGTAGTGTACTTCAGAGTCACACTTCCAGAACAGCGAAGAAATCCACTCCAATGGTGGCTTCTGGGTTTAGTCAAATGTACAAGAGCGCTACAAAATCAGCTGCAGGAATCAGCTTTCAACTGTCTGTCTGTCATCCTTTAATAACAGTGTTTGTAGGTATTCCTGTTGGTTCTATTCCAAAACAGTGTAATCTCCCAAATCATTAACTAAAAAGGTAGAGTACTTCTCTGTGTCTATAAGTTCCTGATAATTTGGGATTTTGAGAAGTAATAAGTCTGTGGCCAGAGAGGGTTTTTTTTACCCAAAATAAAATCTACAGAAAAGCAGCAAAATGCCACTGAGGACTGGAGTGGACTGTGGGAGATTGTGTGGCATCATTTAGCTACAAGCTCACTCTCTGAACAACCACTTGTGTGAAAGGAAGGTGCCCTCCAGATGTATGTGTCTTTCACTCTGCGGTAATATAATACTGAGCTTTTCTCAAAATCTCTGAAGTCCTGCTGGGAACCATGTCTTACCATTTGTGGGTGGGAGGAATAGTTGTTTTCTTTGATTTTAGAATTTTCACTGCAGTAGTAGCATGGGAACAGTTTTATTAGAGCGATACTGGTCAGGAGTCTGGAAAGTTCCTGTCAGAGACAGGATGTTTAATGCGTGTCTGAGAAATACTGTAGGCCATAAGAGCACTTTCTTGCAGGAACAGCATTCAGAGATTGATCAGATGTTGCTCTACAGGGAAGAGCAGATGTAGTCTGTTCTTGTAAAGGTTTTTAGTCATTTTGAGCCAAGACTCTTATGTAGGTAAACGTTCTCTTAAGTGTTAGAGCAGTTTGAAAGAGAGAGATTTCTAACTAGTATGCCCGTTGTTTGGGCCAATTTATGCTGTGCTGATATATGATTCTATAAATACCATGAAATTAAAGACCTGTTATTTGAGGACCAGGAAATAAAAAAAATAGAGATAATATTTGGATATTGACACAGGTGTGTGTATGACACTGTTTCCAAACACTAGTGCTAGCTAAGTACTGTCTTCATGAACATAATTGCTACCTTTTCTTAAAAAAAAAAGAGTCAACAAGGCTGCTTATTTAAATAATTTGGGCTGGATGTGTTTACACCCAAGTATTTCTCTTACCAAGGTATCTGACATTTAAAAAGTAAAAACTACAACCAAGGAAATAAACTATACAAAACTATTTTATAGATAGATGTATATGTGTGTGTATAGATAAATATATTTTAAAAGTTTATATATGCACAAATTTATAAAATAAATGTGTGTCATTTATAAAAAATACTTTAAACATTTTATATCTTATATTTTATGTATATTTTATATTAGCCATAAAATTAAAATATATACATTTTATATTGATATTTATGTTTATATAAATTAAAAAGAATTATAAAAAGGAAGGAGGAAGAGCTGAAAGATGAGTTCACTTACATTACAGCCAAAGAGAGTGGAAATTGAAAGTCTTGAGTTCATTCTTTTCATCAAGTGGATATTTTCATTACAGTGAACTGAAGAGAAGTAAGTGCATCAACTGTATATTGAGGATGTTACATTGTGAATTAAAATCTGGTTTCTTTATGTGTTTGAAAGCTAACATTTTTATTCTTGATATTGGTCTGATATTTGGTGCCTATTTAGGATGTAGAAGGTAAAAGTGCTGTTCTGAATATGGGGTCACTGCATGAAAGCCTGCTTCTGCTCTGTCTTTTTGGTTAGAGGGAGATGGTCATGTTTACCGTGTAAATCACCAGAAGAGGCCAGTGTACTGACATATTTGGTGAAATGAAGGAGGAAGGGGTATGGACGGTCTCGTCTGCAGAGTGTATGGCCATTTTAGATTGAGATTGGTACTCATTTTAATCACCAATATCTCCAATCCCCCACCATAATAAAGGAACTTCTATCACAGAAGCTTTAGGTAAACTACTACCTGTGCTAAATTCACATGGAAATGGAAGACATAAGATGTGAAGATGCAGTTGTTTGTTGTTTGTGTTCCTGTGTCCATCAAAAAGCAAAACACCATGTAAAGGATGACGAGAATCAGTGTGAGCTAGAATTAGTGAAACGGTGTTGTTTGAAGTGAGTATTAGTCTTCTCCTGTATATTTTATTTTGTGTTAATAAAATAGGATGTTGCCACATCTCATCTATGGCTTGTCACCTGTGCTGTTAGTTTGTGTGCTGCAAACATCTCAAAAAGAATGGAAACTTCTTACAACTTAGTATGAATGGGGGAGAGAAGTACTAATTAGGAATTGTTCATTATGTTTTTGTTCATATATCTTAACTGCAATTGTATTATGATAATTTACTGTAGTTACAGTGTCCTTCTATAAATACTATTTTTTTTTTCTGCTAGACTCCATGGCAAAAATATTTTAATTAAATTTGTATATCAGTTGCTAAGCTGCTTGGTGATATTTTGTACCCTTAGTTCAAAAAATTAGACTTAAATGAAAAAGCTAAGCACATGCTTGCACAGCTTTAATTCTGCCCTCTTTGCCTGCTCTGCATTTGAACTATGTTGTATAAAAGCTGTACAAATGTTCTTTGCATTCAGATCTTAAACAGAAGAAACACCATGCTTCCCAGGTCCTTCCCCTGTAGGCATTCGATGTCATCTAATGCTTTTCTTATTTATCTTTCCATAGCTGCCAGTCTGCACCACTTCTCACCTGATACATTCTGCTTCCTAATTAAAACAAAAAACAACAAGAACCAAAACAAAAAAAACCCCTGACCCAGTGCCTAAAATGCACACAAAACTGTTGATGCAAGCTACACTGTACATCAGGGATTTGGGCCTTTCAACAATGCATGAGCCTACATCCTGCTTGCCGATTTTCAGAAGTCCTTTTGAACTCTTGTGAAAACATGTAAGATACTACTAGGCAACTGTAACTCAGGATATGGTTTCCCAGTAGTGTCAGTCAATCTGGGTTGGGACTGCTTTGTGGGATGTAGTTTAGCTGTATATCCATCCTGCTTTTCCTGAGTTAAGTTTTCATCCGGATCATTTTTCTGAACAAGATTATTGTCAGGTTTTGTATCTGCCTATGCCAACACAAGGAACAGGAATGTATTTGTGGCTGGGAGAGGACTACTGTAGCAGATGCTGTTTTGCAGTGCTGTGGGTCAGCACACTTAGTGTTAAATTGTCCTTTTTTCTTTTTTTTCCCAAATAGTATGGTAAAGAGATGCATACTAGTACGTGTTCTGAGACAAGGATGGAATTGCCACTTTCTGGCTTGGATCAATGGAGTTTAGCATTCAGGGTTATGGTTGTGGTTCTACTCTGAGATTAACCTGGATTTGGGTACTAATTTTCCACCATATTGGTGCTGTGTTGCACGTTAATCTTTATAGGATATACTGGCTGGTAATCATCTCCCATAGGGTTCTTGAGGTATTTGCTGAGTCATGTCAAACATGAGCTTTGATAATAGAATGCAGTAATGAATAGTAGTCAGTAGTATTTACACAGAGCTTAATTTATTACTGTTCTGTTCTCTGGTGCTCAGTTATCTGTTTGGATTTTTCAATCGAAGCATTAAAATCTGCTATTTGACATGCTGTGAATGGCACTAGTACGGAGTGAATTAATAAAACCCCCTACTGTAATGCTTTTCTTAATATGTGGAACAGCATTTCAGCGCACACACAGCTGTGTGCAAGGCTCCACCTGGGGCCTGTCCTACCGTGGCTAAAGAAACTAAGCACTTTTTCTGACATAAGTGTAGCCCTTTCAAAATACTGAATATCTTCAGTTCTGTTGCACATATTGATGGCACTTTATTTCCTCTAAAATATATGCCCCATGAGTTAAATTTCAGTAAGAAATCTAACATGAGAAAAATAAAAAAGTATTTAAAGTGCATCTGCAATATATTAGAAACACAAGGGACTATGCTCACATAAAAAGGATCTTTTCTGAAATACAGGCCTATTGAAATTTCCATTTTGAAATCAACCTTTATGGAGCTCCTGGGATATTAATTAGTACTCTGGAAGTACAAGATATTAATTAGCTTAGTAAAAGGAAAGTGATGAAAATGCAGGAGACTAATTGCATGTAGTTTCCATTGGATGGTTTCATATCTTAATTTGGTTTTGTACTTCAAAGGCTTTGAAAAGTGTATTTGGAATAAATAAAAATGGAAAAAAATGTATTGCTGGTGTGTTTTCAAAAATTGATTGTGGAATTTTTATTTTGGTATTGAAATAAGTAGCCTTAAATATTCTGCTGCTTTTTGAAATGATAGAGAAATATATACCCATTGTAGTCATACCATTCAAAGTTAGTGTTAACAAATATGTTATTAGGTGTGTATTGATGTACTAGTAAATAATCCTCCAGGAAAGTTCTGCTTTCATGGTATGAAGGATGGTTTTGGTGATTCGTTTGAGTGGTTCCTAATTTATGTGGAACTACTCTAATGCACCTGTTATGCTGGTCCACTGCATGTGCTTTGGAAAATCATCCAAATTAAGTTTTCTGAATAGTTTAAAGCACTCTGAAAATTAATGTGCATTCAGTATTCCTCCATGCTTAAGTGGGGAATATGTGATTTAGTAGTTGCTGTTAGCAGTTCTTGAGCATTTGACATTTTTTCTCCATTGTGTCTTACTCACATATGTGTTACTTTGCTAAGTATTATAATGCCACAGTTGTTTAAACAGCACTGTTGAAGACTTGATAATGTAAAGTGAGAGAATTTATATTCAATTATTATGTAATTTGTATTCAGTTACATAAACTGTAGAGGAATATTTTCATAATTAATAGATTGAATGAAACAATATTGATTAAAATTGGTCAGGTACACCAAGTTAGTAGCTCTTCTCTTGATTATCATATCATGCAATCTTTAATAAACAGGTACAGCTGGACTATCTTTACATCTCTGTCCTTTCAAAGAATTCAGAGCCCCTCAGTTGGACATACTGAGATAATGTAAATTCTAAGGTGACACATATTAGCATGCATCATTTCCCATACAACTATTACCAGCTGTTTATTAGCACATAATGTCTTTTCTAATGGAAATCCTTTTTGAGCAGTATTTCTTTTCTCCTGTTCAGGAAAAAGAAGAGTTGATTGAAGAATGGCAGCCAGAACCTCTTGTACCTCCTGTACCAAAAGATCACCCAGCTCTCAACTACAACGTTGTTTCAGGGTAAATGTAACCAAAATAAATTCTGATTTTTATTTCAACTCAAATAGACTTAGACCTCCAAAAGTGGTTACCATGTTCTGTGTAGGGGTTGGGTGGAGACTGTGTCATCACAAATCACTTCACAAGAAACTGATTTTGTGACTAGACAGTTGGAACTTCATGAAAAGGTGTTCCTCTTTGGACAATCAGAAGTGGAGATGCTTGATGGCAAAGCTGTTTTGTGAGGAAATTATGGGTCAGTATTACTTTCTTGTGTGTTACAAGGCTTTTGAAATGTGTACTGACTGAGACAAGAGTCACAGTATTTCAGAAATTGCTTTAAATTTCTTTCACAAGCTTCAGATTTGTCTGTGTCAGTAACTTTTATGATACAAGCATTCTTAAGATCCTTCTAGTGACACTGATAATTTAAAACAATTTAGTGACAAAGCACAATTATTTGCTGTCATGGGGAGCTCCATTTTGATGGTTCTGCCACCACAGAAAAGTCTGCCTTAGAAGAGGGATGCCTGTTTTAATCAACTGTGACATGAACAATCCTTCTGTTATTGTTTGGAATTTTGAAATGAGCAATACTGTGGAGCAGTACGGAAGTGCTGGATGTTTAAAAAAATCTGAACAAATACATCTTTTGGATTGATTCAGAAAATGTTCAAATTATTTAGAACTTTCAAATGCTAGGGAATGTATTGTGGCAGAATGTTAATGTGTTGTGGCTGTTTAACTTAATAGTGGCTATGGGGAAAACTTGGCATTTGTCTTGTGAGATTTGAACTGCCAACTACCTTCCCGTAAGTTGCTCAACAGCTATGAGATTGTAACTTTGCCTATAAAGTTAACCCAAGTTTCAGAATTAATACAGAATTGAAAGTGTCTGCATTCTAATTCCAGCTCAAGAGCATTTTTGTTGCATTTTCAATTAGTATTTTAGGGGGACCCTATTTATGCTAATAAGGTAGTCTTCTTTCAATGGTTTTTATGTATTGATGTCTACTGTGAATGGTGATTTACATAAATTTAATTATCTTAGTATGTGGTGGTTTAATATTGCATATTTGCAGTAATGTGTGGGTAGGGTTTATATAGGCACATAACCAGTTAGGAAGTATTAAATATCTCAGTAAAAATTTTGACCCACTGTGTGGGGGAGGCAGACTTTCTCCTTCCTCAATATGCAAGGCAGTTCGTGCCTTATGTTAGTATGCTCCTTTATGCTGAATAATCCCAGTAACGTTGCAAAGCCAGTAATGCAGAGACTTGTCCAATCAAAAAAAGTGATCAATCTTGAATCAGCAATGAAGAAGTTACCGATGAAGGCTTGGTCACTGCCCAGAAATTAGTTACTTCTTGTGGTAGCCTTTCTGTGAATTAATCTGTGCAAGACGGTTGTACATCATCTCATTCAGAAAACGTAAACCTATTTCCTAAAACAGTATGTCTGCAAAATTCTCATGCTGATTCTCTTTTTGCTTTAAAATAAAAACGCACTAATGATCTGGCTTTTAACTCTTATCATCTTCTGTGACTGATTTTTTTTCAATACATGCCACATTTTAAGAGATAAGTAAGAGGTCCAAGTACAGATGAAGTACTTTTGGTCCTTAAAAGACACAATTTCTGAAGGACTTGCTTGCAAGTTCTTTGAATATAACTTGAAATTACCTTGTCATTTATGGTTTCAGCTGGATCACTCAGTATCTTGGAACTGTTGTCCCTAACCATGATACCTAACAAACTGTGTTATACTAGGGAAAGGGAGATATGTGAAACTATAAGGAAATAAGGTGTTTCACTGTTTTCCTTTTCCAAAGACTTTGGTTTTGATTTTCAAGGAAGGTTTTATGGTACTGTTAGCATCCATGTTTTGGATATAATTACTCACTGGAATAAGCTTTTCCATAACCATTTTCTGCTTAGCCATGAGTGTTACTTTAGAAATTTGGGTACAATTCTGATAGCAATAGTGTGGCCATGTTTTCATGAGGACTGCAGCTTTGTCAAGGGTAAGTTGTTGGTGAACATTAATGTGTTTTCTAGGTTTGAAAGGTGGAGCCGTGAGGACAAACTGCTGTAAATTTAACAGGTTTAATAGTATGCTGGGAATATACTGAACGTTGTGTTAGTGCCAAAATACATAGGTATAGGTCTGCTCTTGTGAGCCTGTATCTGTGAAGCTAAGTAGTTGTTTCACTTAATAGACTTTCAGCGTTTGGTACAGCTTGTTAATGAGCACGACAGAGGAACGGATCCAGGTACATTTTTAATGGCAGTCAGTTCCCCAAGACAGTTTGCTGCGCATTTGTATAATGCTACTACTTCGCAGAAGGTGCACTGCAGTAGTGCAGGACTGCTTCTTTATGGGGCCAGGTTCACCTTGTGTTAGTTTAATGTCATGGAATGACAATGATGAAGGTGCACAGCATATGCACTGTGTAGAAAGCTTTCTAAAGCTGTTTTGTAAGCTTTGCAATTGCTTGTTTGAGGCAACATGTACTTAATTTTTAAAGTGAACAGACATAGACGAAAATCACTGCTTTTTTTAAGTGAAGTTCAGGCAGTTCAGTGTTTTTCTTAACTTATAGTGAATAGCTTGGATTTAAAGTTTATTTGCTTTGCACACCGAATGTACCCATTGAAATATTGTCAGCAACCAGGTTTGGAGCAGCAGTGCGCAGGCATTTGACATTCAAGCCGTCCTGTTTAATTTTGATTGTGAAAATTACGCGGTGCGAGTTTCCACATGGGAAAAGCTTGTTGAAACTGTTGTGTTTGAGGAATAGTATAGGATCTCAACTGTAATATTTGATAATGCATACAGAAATGGGCAGACCTAAGGTTTTGTATTTGGCTTAGCTTTGAGACTTCTCAACGCACTGAGTGATTATTTGAAACTTTTGATTTTGTAGAATTGAAGCCAAAACAGGATTGCTTTTAGAGTACAGCAAACAGATGTGATGCATGCGTTTAAAGGGGTAAAAGCTATTTTTATCCTCAGTTTTTTAATAACTGTTTATCTAAATCATCATTTTTTAGCACAGAAAATTTCTTTGCCCTCTGCTTCATATATATTGTGCTTTTGTTCATTTGTTAGTTTTGGGTGTTTTCACACTTTCTGTGTTTCCTGATTACATGAGTTATTCAGACAGTTATGGATTAAACAGAATTGGAAACTTGAGGTGACAGATAATGCGATACTTTTGTCTGCTTACAGCTAGTACCAATATTTCAGGAGCCCTATTCAGTGCAAGATTGGTATTGTGGGTTTGCTTTATGACAGAAACATTGGTTTTAAAGTATTTTTATCATGGAAGTAAGTAGCAATGAAATTTCCTTTTTATTTGTGGTATTCCTTCTTTCAAATAGATATCACTTTTAAGGGAGAAGCTTTATTTATCTCTTCAGGAGTCATCTTTGCATGAATTAAATTTTCAACAAGAAATCATTAAATGTATTGACGGTTTCTCTATTAAACTACAGGAATACAGTTTTTGCTGAGTATGGTAGTATATTTGTGACTTGAGACTGAACATAAGTATTGATTGGCAGCTGCAAAGGAAGATGTGGAAAGAGGGAATCTTAAAAGCTGTGTGGCTTACTGTTGAAAAATGAAACTCCTGTACTGTTTGACTGTTCATGAAAATGGTGATTGTTCGTTCATAACAGTAGGTCTGTAATTTTTTTTCAGACCTCCCACCCATATAATCACTGTTAATGGCAAAGAATGTATAAACTTTGCATCGTTTAACTTTCTTGGACTTTTGGATAATGAAAAGGTTAAGGTGAGTTCTTTCAGTTATTGTATTCGTGAGATTACTCCTCTTTTACTTTGTATGTTATCTTGAAATTAAGAATGACTTCAGAAAGCACAAACTTTGTAATTTTGTGCTATTTAATTTTGTCTTTTTCATAAAGTTTTATCTGGTGTACTTACTGTGTAGTAGCTGACTATCAAGTTAGATTAGTATCTAATGTCCTTAATCATTAGAATACAGTGAATGATGCTTAAACACTTTAAAATAGTTTTGATTTGGCTTAGTTATAGAATTCAGTACCTTATTATACTTTCTGTAAAGCAGGTCATGTTACATGATGCAAGAACTGGCCTGTGTACGTTGGTATAAAATTATCAGTGCGCAGTGTACAGAAGAGTTAGATGTCTAGTGTAGGAATAAATATTTCATGTAATTATTTTCTGTTAAAGAGTGCTGCTCAGGCATCTCTGAAGAAATACGGAGTTGGCACTTGTGGACCTAGAGGATTTTATGGTACTTTCGGTGAGTAACTCTTTGATCTGCCTTTAAAGGTGTTCAGACTGGTTTGTTAGGTCAGCCAAAATAGTTCTATATATAAGCAGCAAATTATTTCCATTGCTGTGAAGAACGGTTACCCTGTAACATAATTTTTACTGTAATTCTTGGTAGCTTCGTTTCTTACTTGTTTTATGTATTTTCCTACTCTTTCTAATGCTGGTCTTGGAGGAGAGTTGCAAAGTTAATTTAATCTGTTTTAGTTCTGGTCACCATAGTAGAAAAAGAAAACAAACATATTAGCATGTAATAATTTATGGCAAATTTAAGTGTAATTAGTAAATAAGTGAAATTAGTAAAAGTTTCTAAGTAGACCACAAGAGGGCAGTCTGATTTCTATGGTAAAGGTTAGGTTTAAAAGTTAAGTTTATCTAATGTTGTAGTCAAAATTAAGTTTTCCTTTACTGATAACTTTAGTGTTGTAAACAAGAGATTTTATGATTCAAGTAGGTGTTAACTTGTTACTAAGGGTTTTTTCATTCTTTTTAAGAAGTAGTTAAGTTTTTAAATATCAGTCTCTGTAAATAGTTACTTGCAAGCATTGATAGTTTGAAATACTGCATGGAAACCAAACAGCAATACATGAATAGCTGCATGATTGCAGACTAAAACCATCGACTTACCATCTTGTGAACTTTTCTTCGGTCTCTTCCCAGACGTGATGGAATTCACAGCATGTTTGTACTCAAATGATTTAATAGCGTTAGTTTCCTATATCTTTGACTTAAATTCAGGACTAACTTGAACTTTTCTTAGTCAGTCCTTTAAATGATCAACAGGTGCTGTACCTATTTTGGTTTGTTAGAAGTCTATATATCAGAACAAAGTTGAGTCTTTGATATCAATCTTATATACTCTTCATTAGCCTAGAACCATAACTCATTTATAAAGAAGGTGATTGTAGCCCACTGATTAGTAGAGAGCTTTTAGGAAACTATATTCCCTCTCCGATCACAGTTCAGCAGTGATCTGTTAGAATTCATACAGACCCCTTTTTTTTTCCTCAAAAACACTGAAAAGCTTAAAGAAGATTGTGGACTAATGCCTCCTGCCTTTTTTGTCCAGACTGATTTTAAGTTTTGTGAAATTTTTCATTTTGCTTCTTTCCAGTAATTATTCAAAACAGACTGGTTAAAAGTTGATTTTTCTCTAAGTGAGAGATTCTTTGGATTGTTTCCTGCCCTCTTTTGAGGTCTAATTCTAAGATCCAAACTGTGTAGTTTTTGCATTTAGTTTGGTTGCTGTTCATTGGCTTCTGAATTTTTTGGGTAAATGTTCTGTTTCACAAAGCAGGGTATATAACCTGTGGTATTGCAGCATGACATCACTAGTGAAGAAATTATATTATACTCACCTATTCGAGATATCATCTTTTACAGATAAAGTAGTGGAGAATTGGTGTAAAGTTTGAGACAAATATTGTTCTTGTTGGATCCCAAACTGTCTTTCCATTTTTCCTTGACTTTAAACATTTGAGTATTCCAGGATTATGAATCTCTAAGAAACATTTCTTACATCAGTAATGTTGTATGCCTCAAACTTTGCACACAATTTTTCATGTGCTCTGACTGGTAAGCGAGTCGTGTTGTGTCCAGAACTACATAGTTTCCTCTTACTTAACTGTACAGGATTTAATTGATGCTTGTCAATTGTTGTCACTCAGAATTATCCCCTCTTAGTGGTTGTTATATCAATATTAGTGATCTCTTTATTTGGAAATGTAGATGTCATGTTGTAATTTATTTTGAATGGAGATTTGATTCTTCATGTCTGCCTGTTTGAAGGGATTTTGTAGATTTAGCAACTCCCTGTTAAGACATTTTTGCTTTATGCTGTATCCCTGAAAACTGCATCCATGCCTTTATCCTGTGGTAAGTTTGAAATACTAGTATATTTGCACATAACAGAAGCTTTATGGTTATTTTCTCCATAATGACAACTGAGGGGTGTATCACTTTTTTTCGGTGGTAGTTTTTTTTCCAGGCTATTGTTGATTGACTAGCAGCCAGAATTTCAGTACTACTGTGAAGATCAGGACTGGCTTCCCAATAAAATATATAAAAGATGATGTGGGATTTAGTCTCAGTTCTCCTGCTTTTGACTTGTATGCAAGCACATGCTAGGCACTAAACTGTCACTTCATAGCAGTTTTTGACAATAATAGCTTTATTAAGGTTTCATAATTATCTAGAAAGCTGTTCCAGTTACATCTTCCTCTGTGCAGTGGTACTCTAGGTGGTGTTTGCAGCTTTCACTTAAGCTAGGCTACTCCAAATGATGTAACCAGACAAAGCAAGTCATTGGAATAAAGGAGAGTCAGAGAGTATTCTGTTTTTATCGTGGTGGAATGGTAGTGAAGCCTTAATTAATAGTCTTAAGCTTTTCAACCTCACAACTATACAAAGCATTCATTCCCTGATGTAATGATGTATCAAACTTGTGTATGCTATATGTCATTCTGAACTTAAATGTTCTTGCCCTTGCCAAAATTTACTAGACTTGTAAAATTTTTCTCCTTAATACAAATCTGATTCTATTTCTTAGTTTATTATTGCTGACAGTATTTTTTTTGCCCACTGTTCTCACCTAGCCCTTGCTCAGTGTAAGTGGTGGTGGTTTTCAACCGCAAGTTTTCATTTTCAATTGTGATAGTCTCATCATCTTTTCTAGTTTTTTTTTAGTTCAAGGATTGAGGTGGTGTTTTACACTACAAAACATTTTTCCCCATTAAATATCAATAGCTAGGCACTCAACGTAGTAGTTCAGTCCTAGTTTCCCATAATTTTTTATTCTCTACTGGCAGTGCTTCAAGAAGGAACATTTTTGGCTGTTTGTATGTTTTAAGTGCCATGTGGCCAGCCTCTTTTTGTGGTGCTTTCTGCCAGAAAAAGATCTTTCTTGGGGTTTTTGTTCAATAATTGAATCAAAGTTCATCCATCCTGTTGAAACCTGACTGGAGATTGTTTTATTGGTCCTGAAGTCCAGGAATAATAAAGAAAAAGATACAAAGATTCTGAAGAAGGACTCCTTCTACTTTCTGATAGAGATTTTATAAGATAACTTTCATCAGTATCATTCCTTCCAAAGGCTGTTCTAGGTTTCTCCGAATATTCGGTGTGTCTTAATACAGCTGGATCAAAGTGATAGGTAACAAAAGAAAACTTTCAAATAATACGTGATTAAACTTTTTGTTTCAATTTAAACCCACTGGAAAACCAAATAAAAGAATTCCTTTCCATTCAATTTTTTGATGCTCAGGTAAACATTGGGACAGGATTGTTGAAGATTTATAGTTTGCAGTCTATGGATAAAATTGCTCTTGACTGTGGGAGGCTGTCGTTTGAAGACATACCTTATGCTTTTATTGTATAAATACATGTATCAGGTGGATGTGCCCTTTTGGGAAAAGGTTATGCTAGATATTTGTTTAGTATGGCAAAGTTAAGATTTTTACAAAGCCCTTTCTTCTTATACCCTGGTACCTAGCTAGAAGTAGCATCATTGACATAACCATGCCTCATAGGCTATTGAAGAATCTGTATTTTGAACTGATGTTTCCTCATTTGGTTTTAGTTTCAATGAACTTTCAATAATTGCAAAAAGGTAAGATGATCATTGGCCAAATGTTACAAGTCATACATTAAGGACCTCTATTGACCCTTTAATCTTGTTTATTTCCAGTTGATAAAAGGCATAATTCTTTGACTAACATTTGCTAGCAGAAGCAGGTAGTGGCAATTAAAATAACAATTTGTCTGATACAGGTTATTTTGCTTAGGCAGAACACTTTAACACTGTGGTCACCTTTCTGCAGCAGCAATCTACTCACCATGTGGTATTACCCTTCTTAATCTTTTGATTTAGTGGTATTTTGTTTCTAACATGGGTCACTTTGACCAAATTGGTTTGGGAAATGCTTGTGTGTGTAATTGTGTCCATTTATCTTAAGGGTGAGTAATCTTTGGCATGGAGATGGTGACCTTATCAATTGGCTGAAGTGTGTTCAGGAGATACGTCGTTGCAGCCTGACAAGAGCAGTTTTCTGTTATAATGATAGCTGTGCTATATGCCGTGGAAGCATCAGCTTGGAAGAACTGACAGTCTGCCAACAGGACCTCATCAATTGCTATAAATTACATATCTGTTTGTTGCCTAGTAACTGTACTCCCTAGTTACAGTCCAGGAACACTATGTCATTTACTTGTGGTCTAATCACAAGTAGATTTTAATTACCATTGCATAAGAACATGAGAGAACCACATTACACAAATATTTTCAGAGCTATCAAAGCTTCTGATTAGTATTGGGTTACTTGTCAGTTTAAGTAAGACTGGATTGGTTACAGCTGTTTTTTGGGAAATTTTTTGTTGTAACTCTCTTCCTACAAATAAACATTTTGTTTGCTTCAATTAGATGATTGCTAAAAGCAATGATAGCCTTTCTGATGCAAACAAGTAAACTGTCTAAGATCTCTTCATTTTTTCTCTCAAATAGATGTGCACTTAGAATTAGAAGAACGACTAGCAAAATTCATGAGGACAGAGGAAGCTATTATATACTCATATGGATTTGCAACAATTGCCAGTGCTATTCCTGCATATTCAAAAAGAGGGGACATTGTGTTTGTGTAAGTATTGTTTTCTACCTGAGAAAATCCAGATTAAAGAGTTTTCCTTTCAATTTTTCTTTTTCATTATTGTTAATCATATTAAGTTACCCACATAGAAACCAGTACTGGTTTTGGTCAAGTATTTTGTTGTACAAACCTCAGATATCTTTCCTTTGCCAAATACTCTGAATCAAATCAGTTACTTTTATCTTGGAAGAGTGGCCTTGAGCACTCAACTAAAAAAAAAACCAAACAAACTCAAACCCAAACGTGTGCATGCCAAAGCTAACAGAAGTCTAATACCTAGTTTTCTTCTTAAGAAACTGTACAGTCATATTTACTTCTGTTTACTGCTGACTTTTCACCTTTCTTGCAGGACAGTTGTTCCCCTCATGCATGTTTGCAATGGATTAGTTGGATAAGTATTGGTACATATTAAAATAACACAAGAAGAGCTATGCAGGGTCAAACTAAGGATTCAGCAAGGCCAGTATCTGATCTCTGAGAGTAGCCAGTCATAATTTGTCTAGGGAAGAACAAAAATCCAGGAGAAACAAGTAACAATACTCAAAACTTTCTGAGCCAAAGAGGAGGGTTTGGATTTAGTAGTGGTTCATGGGATTTTTCTTAAGTCTTCCTATTCTTTTAGAACCTTTGTAAATCATAGAATGGTTTGGGTTGGAAGGGACCTTAAAGATCATCTAGGTCCAAGCCCCCTGCCATGGGCAAGGACACCTTCCACTACATCAGGTTGCTCAAAGCCCCATCCAACCTGGCCTTGAACATTTCCAGGGAGGGGGCATCCACAACTTCTCTGGGCAACTTGTTCCAGTGTCTCACCAGCCTCATGCTAAAGAATTTCTTCCTTATATCTAATGTAAATCTAACCTCTTTCAGTTTAAAACTGTTACCCCTCGTCCTGTCACTACACTTCCTGCTAAGAGTCCCTCCCCATATTTTCTGTAGGCCCCCTTTAAGGCCTACAGAAAAGGCCACAGTAAGGTCTTCCTGGAACCTTCTCTTCTCCAGGCTGAACCACCCTTCATAAGGGAGGTTCTCCAGCCTCCCATTAGTCTTCATGGCTGTCCTCTGGACTAGCTCCAACAGGTCTATGTTGCTCTTATACTGCGGGCCTCAGAGCTGGACACAGTACTCCAGGTGGGGTCTCACAAGAGTGGAATAGAGGGGGAGAATCACCTCCCTTGACCTGCTGGCCATGGTTCTCTGGATGCAGCCCAGGATACAGTTGGCTTTCTGGGCTGTGAGTGCATGTTGTTGGCTCATGTTCAGATTTCCATCCACTAATACCCCAAAGTCGTTCTCTGCCGGGCTGCTCTCAATCCACTCATCGCCCAGCCTGTATTTGTGCTTGGGACTGCCCCGACCCATGTGCAGGACCTTGCACTTGGCCTTGTTGAACTTCATGAGGTTTGCACAGGCCCACCTCTCCAGCCTGTCAAGGTCCCTCTGGATGGCACATCCCTTCGCTCCAGCATGTCAACTACACCACACAGCTTGGTGTCACTGGCAAACATGCTGAGGGTGCACTCAATTCATGAGTGGCCCATGTCGCCAGCAAAGATATTAAATATAGTGGTCTCCATACAGGCCACTGAGGAATGCTGCTAATCACTGGTCTCCACCTGAACATTGAGCCGTTGACCGCAAATCTTTTGAGTGCGACCGTCCAGCCAATTCCTTATTCACTAAGTGGTCCATCCATCAAATCAATGTCTCTCCAATTTAGAGACAAGGATGTTGTGTGGGACAGTGTCAAAGTCTTTAATATCCACAGTGCTTCTATGACATGTAATTTCACAGTTTAACTTAAACATTTTATGAAAAAATATGAAGAAATACCTCTTTTGAATATAACACCTACTAATTTCAATTGATGCATTTGTTTTTAGACAGTGAACTGATGCATCTTCTTCATGGGGGGAGTGAGTGAGTGGCTATGTGGGGCTTAGCTGCCTTAAGTCACAACACGCTGATGCTTTTGTGTTTGTCTTCCAGAATCTTTCTTCAGTGCTCTCCTCTAGGTGTAAAGCTTGCAACCTATTTAACTTCTTTTACAGAAGTTCTTCTGTAACTTTGATTATGTTCTTTGGTCATCTTTGAACGTCTTCTGGATCAGCTTTTTTGAGATGAACGGCCAGGATTGTGCATGCTATTCAAAATGACTGGATTTTGCTATCTTGTACTGATTCAGCTTCTCACTGACAAGTTGAGAGCTCACCATATTTAAAAGCAGCTTGGTTGAAATTACTGCATTTAACATGTGCAGAAGGTTTGATTTAGTTGCCACTTTTAAAAGATTACACAAGTTAAGCAGCTGTGAAATTGCATATGCCATCATGCTCAGAGATTTGCTTTTCCAACACTTAAAAATGACAGATAGTTTTTTGAAGACTGAGATAGTAATTCCCAAAGGATATTAAAAAGTACATTTTGAATACTTGGAGAACCACTGTAAATGTTACAGGCACATCTTTGCGGCTTTTTTCAAAGACCCAGAGTAAATGGAGCGAGAGGTTCTGGGATGATTACCATGGAGTTGTACCCAGTCCATGGAATGCTGTGCTCCAATAAACTGTTGTCACGTACAAACAAAAGGACCAGTGTACACTTCAAGAAAAAACCTCTTGGCTTGCTTTTAGTGCCTGTAATGCATAGGAAAGTTGAGAAGCTTTGGAAATGAGTTTTCAAAATGTAAATAAAATATATGATGCTTTAATAAATCTGGTTTTAACTACACTGAAGTACAGATATCTGCTCAAAAGCAGGACAGTCCTAATAGCCATCTTTCTTCGAATAATTGTTAAACCGAGTGCAAACTTAGAAGGGCTTTGCTGTATTTACAGAGATGAGGCTGCCTGCTTTGCTATTCAGAAGGGATTACAAGCATCTCGTAGTAACATCAAGTTATTTAAGCATAATGATATGGCTGACCTTGAACGACTGTTGAAAGAACAAGAGACTGAAGATCAAAAGGTACCATTCCTTTGAAGAAATATTTGTACTCTTTTGTGCTTCCTCCTCCACTTCTTTTTACTGGGTTGTGTATTTGAATGTATGCAATGCTTATAAGCAGCTGTTTGGTTTTCATAAATCTCTGTTGGGCAGTTAATGTTGCTTATGTAATTAAGACAGATTATTTTTAAAAAACATTTATTTATTTGCATTTGTTTGCATAACCACTGGAAGCGAACTCACAGGCATCGGTAACAGAGGAATATCTTTATGGGCAGATGACTAAAGTGTGAGGTTATTTTATTTTTTTAAAAATACAATTTCAGAGCTTTTTTACATGCCACACTGTAAAATCAACACAAAAGCAGCTAGTCCTAATTAAGACTTCAATTTATGGAATCAATGTGATTCTTTTTTTTTTTTTTTTTCTTAGACTCTTCCCGTATCTTGCACTCAACTCTTAAGATGTTCTCTCTCTTGAAAAATTTGGGTCAGTTGGATGGCTTGCTTTTCATTTTGACAGTATTACAAAGGGGTATCCAAAAGCAGCTACTAAAATCAGGATCAGCAAGTACAGATAACATGGTTAAATGAATTTTATAAGAGTTAGCTGAAGAGCTATCACCATTATGTGCCTGGTTGACAGAATGCTGGAAGGTTTCAGGCAATTGTAAGAAAGATTACTTTTATGCTAATCCATAGAAAAACTCAAGTAGATAAACTGAATAATAATCAACCAATCATCTTAACATCAGTCTAAATCAGTAATGGATCTGATTAATAGCAAATTTATAGACAACATGCTAGTTAACATACCTCATAGAAAATACATTTTGTCAGATAATCTACAAAAGGTTTTAGATGTGGTTGACAGACTAGTGATGCAATTTGTGTAACACATTTGGTTTGTTAGAGCAGAGTGCTTTAATTTAGCTACATGGTTAAAGTTTCTTAATGTAGTTAGCTGAATGTGAACATGAAGTTGGTGGCCAATAGTTTAATACAGACCATGTGTGTATAACTAAGACATAGTGACTAGGAAGGGATAGATCTTAACACTAGAGTTCGTCCAGCTTGTGGAGTGGTCTGTGCCTACCACTCAGAAGAATCAAATAGCTGTTCTCTGAATCTTTTGACAAGAACTGAAAAAGGTAAGAAGCATGACGTAATATCCTTGACTAGAAGATATCAATAAGGTTTAAAGTAAATACCAGGGGAATGGCATTTTAAAACAACAAAAATCAAATCATACCATTAAAGTTTAAACAGAAACCAGCGCAGGTTCTTCTTGTGACCTATATTGTCCAGAGATCAGACAAGGAAATTGTAACTTAAATGTTATGAATGCTTTTGGATTGTGTTTTATGAAGAAACTACTTGTCAGAGGTTTGTGCTGCATTGAGAATCCTGATGCACAAATCCACTTGTTGAAAAGCCTTCTTAATGCTCAGACTAATGATGAATATAATAGAGATCAAGATTTGTAGTACTTGTTCTGTAGTTGTTTGTATTTTATTCATAAAGTTCAAAACGATTGATTATGATTTGTTGCAAAACAAGGCATCTTAAACCTTGTGTACTAATTAAAAGCTTTAAAATTATTACAAAATAAAGAACTATTCCAGTGAGGCATTTCAACTTTTGTTACAAATGATAAATACTAAGTTTAAACTAAAGTAAAAGCTTACTTGAAAAAGAGACATTATCTGCCTTTCCTTCGCATTACTGCCCTTCCTCATAAAATAATTTTCAGAGCTTTACTTGTTGGTAACAATTGATATGAACTGAAATCATCATATCTTTTTCTGAAGAATCCTCGCAAGGCCCGTGTAACTCGAAGGTTTATTGTAGTGGAAGGATTGTATATGAACACAGGAGATGTTTGCCCTCTTCCAGAATTGGTAAGTGATTTCAGTTTAACTTTTAAACTCTGCATATGAAAACTTGTGACTAATTAAATAGTAGTATCATATAGTTAAGCCTGTGTAGAAAAGCTCTGCATGTGGTTTTTTTTTGTTTACCTTCTTGCTTTCTCAAATGTTCATGAAATGGCAATCCCAAATCTTATACTGTCTTGAAACTTCTGATCAGGATTAGGATTCTGAAGCTATATGCAACAAGACTTGCAAATGAATATCTGGTTATGGTCTTAGTTTTTAACTTGTAAATATACTGTATTTTCAGCTATGCTGTGTCATACTAAATCGTTAAACTAAGTTATATCTAAAAAAAAAAAAAGGAAGCTTCAAAGAAACCCTCACACAGCTGTCATAAACAGTGACTCCAAGGAAACCATTTGCTATTCAGCATAAATTGGCTTTTTGTGCAGGCTGTATTCTAGTAGTGGAAGAAGTGCTGTGAAGATGCATCAACTTGAAAGTACTTGATAGCCTATTTAAAAAAATTAAAATTTTTTGGGGGTACATGAACATTTATGACATTTACTCTAGTCTTGCATGGTTTTTAAAATGTCTTAATGACAGAACACAAGCCTAGAGCTGACATTTTTGCAGTATTCAGCATACTGTACTTGTCTGTCTTTACCTTATCTCCCCCACCCATTTTGTTACAAATTCTAATGGGCTTGACTTGTATTTTATATCATTTGCTCTGTTTTAGATAAAATTGAAGTATAAATACAAAGTTAGAATATTTTTGGAGGAGAGCCTTTCCTTTGGAGTCCTTGGAGAACATGGAAGAGGAATTACTGAACACTTTGGAATAAATGTAAGTGCCTTTTTTGTGAGTTTTGGTGTGAACAAGAGACTTGTACAGAAATAAATTGCACAATTGATTTCTTATACCTGTGGCATTAACAATGTTTAATAGTGTATGACAGAAACTTAAACATGCTTTCCATTATCAGTCTTAAAGCGTTCAGGTCTTGGCACTTTTCTTTCACATGCTTACCTGAAATAATTTTACTTATCTTTATTGAGGAAGATAACAAAAGAATTTTTACACTGCATAATTTGATCCTTTTTTTGGACATTCAGTGAGATGATGATTGTCATATGTACAGCCACATACACTTAAAAGTGTCATGCTTACACAGAAATATGTGGGGGCTAGGGGTAAGTCAAAAAAATCCGCTCAGCGTATAGCCAACTTACTTTTCTCTATTGCCTTTTACTCCAGTGGGGAAAAATAGGATAAAGTTTTTGATGGTCCTTTCAAAGATGTTGTCTTACTACTTCACGGGCAGATTAAGCCAAACTGTTTTTCCAAGTCTACTGTTTGTGGTGTTCATTCAGCTAAGGAGTACTTTGGGAATCCAAAAGGGTATCCTACAGTTGTTTAATACCACAGCCACCTGAGCTAGGGAAGGAAGGAAGAAGTACTCCTTTGGTTGCCAGTGTCTTAGTGTGGACCATCTCCCACTACATTCTGATAGTGTTGGAGTTCAGCTTGGAAGTGAAATACCAAATTCTGAGAATTCATTCTGTCTTCCCCTATCTCCTGTTGTTTCCACTTTAAGTGTCTTAATACGAAATGTGGAAAAGAGAAAATGAATGTTCAACAGCTTTAGAAAAGCAAACAAACAGTGCTACTGTGATGCTTGCCAAGTACCATCTGATTAATTGGCTTCTATGTTAAATTCATTTACAAACATAATCCTTCAGTTTTGTCTGTTAAGAATGGGAATTTGTAGCAGTGATCATCAGCGTGCATTACAGAGCCTGGCAAAAAATACATTTGCAACTAACATGAAATAGGATAGTTGTGACTCTGAGGTTCAAAGTCTGATTTAACAAGGCTTATGCTCAATTTTAATCAGATTCTGACTCCTACTGAGTGCAGTGGGACTACTTATATTCTTAAAGGATACTGGGACACTGACTGCTCTGAGGAATTGTCACCAGTATCTATATACTTTGTGTTTTCTGTTTGTGGTTTTCAAACTGCAAGGCCTGAAACAGTGATCCTATGTAAATTATCTACAGATCCATACATCTCAATTTTTAAAGTCCTTTTGTATTGCTTAAAACTTTCAGTTGTAGCTTCATTTTAATATGTGATAGTTTGGTGTATCTTCTCTAGTATTCATGATAATATGAAGCGATACATCTTTAATAGATTTGTCTTATAAATGATTTTGATGTAATCAAAAATATCTCTTAACTTATTAACTGGCAGATTGATGATATAGATCTTATCAGTGCAAACATGGAAAATTCACTGGCTTCTATTGGAGGATTTTGTTGTGGAAGATCTTTTATTATTGACCATCAGGTAAGCCAGGTCTCATTTTTATATGGTGTTGCAGAATTAGTTAGAAATGAGAGTTACTCAATTTGCAAGGAGTGTTATTATATAAATCAGTACGCAACATTTGATTCCATACAGAAACTATCTGGCTCTATGAAATAATGTAGATGAATTAGATACCTACTTTTAAATCCTTCCATGAATCTGTAAGTGTAGAGGAGAGGTAGTTTAAATATGTGTGAATTAACTTTTGAAACATTGCCTATACTGCTATAAACAAAAAAGTGCCTTTTTTTTTCTTTTTTTCTTTTTCCCTCACAGCGATTGTCTGGTCAAGGCTACTGCTTCTCTGCATCCCTACCTCCTTTGTTAGCTGCTGCTGCTATTGAGGCTCTGAATATTATGGAAGATAATCCAGGTACTTAATTCAGGAAAGTCTTATTCTTCATTCTTTCTTCAAACAAAACTAATAACTCCTACTTTTCCCTACTTTGATTCCTCACTTTTTACTCTCTTAAGTCCTTTCTCTTTTTCTGCTAATTAATTTTACATGCATGATTTTTTCTTCATATACTTTCCCATCCTGCTTTTCTTCAGTGTTTCCTCCCTTTTCCTTCTTCCAGCTGAAAATGAGCAAGTTGGTTCAGACTAGGAGGGACAGAGATGGTTTTCACTAAGCAAATAAGAAATTACTGTTTTGCTTTACGGACCAGTGGTATGCTTCTCCCTTGAAAACAAATTCCTTCAAGAAAAAAGGGGGAAGGCAAGGTTAAAGAAAAATGAATGGAAATTTTTGCAGGCCTGAACAACCCTTTCCTTTCCAGTTGCACTACATAATTTTTTTTCTTCTCCAAGTAAGCATCCAGGCAAGAATCTCAGGAATTATCATGGTGCAAACACGTGCAATTTTGGCAGGGCCATGTACAGGACATTTGGATAAAGTTGGCAGGCAGGAGTTTCTTCTCTAGGAGTCGGAGAATTGCCCTAGTTGCTAGAACCTAAGAGAGATTTCTTTTGCGGGGGGTGGTGGGAGTGGGAGGCATATCAGAGAGACAACATTGGCCAAATCTGTGTGTATTTGTTTTTGACCTTCATTAACATCAGCAGATTGGAGGAAATCTGCAGATAGATGCAGTATTTAGTTTGTCACAAATAAATAAAAACTACTGGGTAGTCCATGTCCTCAGAACTTAAACAAAAGAAAAAAAAAAAAACAAAAACAAAAAAGAGTAACTTATGGGACTGTTAGCTGTAGTTGAGGGTCAACATTTACCAAGGAAAAGAACCAAGGTTTGCAGATCCAGGAGTCAGTTTCCTGTTTAAGAATCTGCAGTGAGTTGGTGAAAGGATCAAGGATCAGTGTCTGCCTGGCTGTAGATATTTTATAGATACAAGTAAGTTGCCATTTCAATCCCATTACCAAGTGTTTGTGTCATCCTTTCATAGAATCATAGGATGGTTTGGTTTGGAAGGGACCTTAAAGATCATCTAGTTCCAAGCCCCCTGCCATGGGCAGGGACACCTTCTACTACATCAGGTTGCTCAAAGCCCCATCCAACCTGGCCTTGAACACTTCCAGGGAGGGGGCATCCACAACTTCTCTGGGCAACCTGTTCCAGTGTCTCACCAGCCTCATGCTAAAGAATTTCTTCCTTATATCTAATGTAAATCTAACCTCTTTCAGTTTAAAAGTTACCCCTCATCCTATCCCTACACCCCCTGATAAAGAGTCCCTCCACATCTTTCCTGTAGGTCCCCTTTAAGTTCTGGAAGGCCGCTGTAAGGTCTCCCCAGAGCTGAACAACCTCAACTCTGTCAGCCTGTCCTCATAAGGGAGGTGCTTCAGGCCCTTGATCACCTTCGTGGCCCTCCTCCAGACTACCTCCAACAGATCTATGTCCTTCTTATACTGTGGGCCCCAGAGTTGAACACAGTACTCCAGGTGGGAGTTTTCCATATGTTCATGAACCAGTGCAGGAGTAATGAGATAAAGGAAAGTAATGCATTTGTCAAATCTTAAAAGCCTGTGATTTCCTGGCAGAAATGGGAGTTGGGAACATTATGAAAAGTAGTGAAGAGACTTAGTACTTCAGTAGATATGTATATTTTAGTTTTCCTTCCAAATGCTTTTTTGAAATCTTAGACTTACAGAAATGTGAAGCAGAAACAGGATATCTAAACAGCTTCCTTTTTTTTTGTTTGTTTGTTTGTTTGTGCATAGACATTTTTCAGACTCTCCGGGCTAAATGCGAGCGAATTCACGAACTTTTACAGGGGTAAGTGTGTTTTTTGGGGCTTTTTTGCCTGTTTTTGCTTTGACCATGTCTTTATAATGCTAACTTTAAAGAACTCTCCTTGCTCAAATCTATTTCTGGTTTTACAGATGCTTAGACTGGGGTATATACACTAAATTATGTATGTAATAAAGTAATGAAGTCATCCTTTTCCCATTGTCTCTGTTATGCTACTAAAAAGAGTCCAGGTTTTTAAAATACCTTTACAGGTATTGAAATGAGATTATACCTTAATGCTAGTGAGGATGTTCACAAGCTGTTACACATATAAGTCTTTAGGAGAGTGTCACAGCTTTCAATGGTATGAAGTGTTGATAAGCGTTTTGAAAAGATGGCTAAGTAAAAGTGTTTGGAGTGTAGCTTAGAAAATACTCTGAATTTCAGACAGCTCAATACACCTTGCAGTCACCTTTAATACAATATTGTTCTTACATATGAGACTTAAGTGTTAAAGAGTAATAAAGTATTCATTTTTCTGGGGGCACACAGAAAATTGCTAGAATTTATCTGAAAAATAAGGATTCTTTTTAAAATTTCCTAACACTATCCTGTTTTAAAAGATGGCTGTACTGAGTAATTGCTTTTTTTGCTGACGGGTTTTGATACTAAAAAATATAGAAATTACCGTCACTGTTCAATGACTGTTTAATGTGCAGAATAGATATGTTAGCTGACATTTTACAATTAATTTTCTTCAACAGTTTTCTGTTACATATTACAGAAATGAATAACATTTAAGAACACACCAACTCTATAATGCATGATTACATTATAGTGTATTATACTGGCTGTTTTTTTTGTAGTATAGTCACTTAGTTATTCAGTGTGAGTTGCTTGTTATTTCAAATAAACAGTTTCCAGCTTAGCTGATGTTTTATGTTAGAACTTTAGCTATGTTCAACTTCTTTAGAATAATCCTACCATCAAATAATCCTTGTCTCCTTTGATGTGTTCTGTTTCAACACAGGTTTAAAATGCATATGCTTTCAGGTCAAAGATACACACAAGCTTCTACTCTTGAAATTAAAATTTCAGAGTAACTTGAAAACTGTTAGCATCTCTTCTTTGCTAGTAATAGAATGTTATGATTGAGCTAAAAGGAGAATAAATGTAATGTTCTTCTCTACCTGTTATTTTGTAGGAGATAATTATAAATATGTTTAAAATACAGGAGAAATATATAAGGAAAAATTATCAACTTTAACATTACTTGTTAATATTCACTGCAAAACAGAAGCAAATAAGCCATGGCTGGTACTTTTCTATCCTGTGACGCATTCTACTTTTCCAGTTAAATTCAGCGATTAGTATAGTCACAAATCAACAAGTAGTCAAAATGCCTGAATGTATGTAATAGGACTTCTGTATTTTTGCCCTGTGGAAAATAGGTGTGGTAATACAGAGGTCCAAAAAAATCGCAAAGGAAATAATTCTTCTAGGTCATACTGGGAAAGAACTTGAACAATTTAACAACACCAGGGAACTGGGCAGCACTGTAGCAGGAAAACTATCCTAAAAATTGCATAAAGCAGTATCAGAGAGAAGATTTGAACCAATATTTGCAGGGCGCAGTGTGTTTTTCTTTGTTCTAATTAATTACCACACTAGAAAAAGTGTGTGATGGTTTGAAGAGGAGGCAGCTTTCAGAAGAAGCTTTTCTTAATCCTGTAATGTTAAATGCACTCATCTTCCCTGCCTAACCATGGCTGCTGCTTGACTCAATTCTTTATAGTGCTCTCACTATGACAGAGTGAAACTAACTGTTGGTTTAAAAGAGAGTGTAAAATGGTAGAACTGTACACAAAGGAAGTGGGAAAGAATACACAGCTTTTCTCCTTTCTCATAATGGAACAAATACAGTGAGGGGAACAAATTAAAAGTAAAGGAAGTCTTTCTTGTAGACAAAGTGTAACTAATCCATGAAATTTAGGACTTGATACATAAGCACCAGTGCATGATTAGCATTCCAAAAAAATGTTGGTCTTATATGGACTATGGTGGGGGAAGAAACTGTAGTATTGTAAGCTAGAGGAATGACTGGGGTTTATTCCTGTTCTGGGTACAAGCCAAGTGCCAGTTTGTGGAAGAAGTGGAAGAATTCTTCTGAATCATGCATAGAACTAATTTCTGACTGTCTACAGCAGGTTATAAAGCATAAGAAAATGCAGTAAGAGGTGGGATCATAGAATCATAGAATGGTTTATGTTAGAAGGGACTTTAAAGATCATCTCGTTCCAATCCCCCTGCCACAGGCAGTGACACCTTCCACTAGATCAGGTTGCTCAAAGCCCTGTCCAACTTGGCCTTGAACACTTACATGGAGGAGGCAGCCACAGCTTCTCTGGGCAACCTGTTCCAGTGTCTTACCACCCTCACGCTAAAGAATTTCTTCCTTATATCTAATCTAAATCTAACCTCCCTCAATTTAAAACCACTACCCCTTGTCCTATCACTACATTCCCTGATAAGAGTCCCACCCCATCTTTTCTGTAGGCTCCCTTTAAGTACTGAAAGGCCACAGTAAAGTCTTCCCAGAGCCTTCTCTTCTCCAGGCTGAACCACCCCAATTCTCTCAGCCTGTCCTTGTAAGGGAGATGCTCCAGCCCCCTGATGGTCTTCATGGCACTCCACTGACACTGAACTAGCTCCAGCAGGTCCCTCTCATACTGTGTGCCCCAGAGCTGGACACAGTACTCCAGGTGGGGTCTCACGAGAATGGAGTAGAGGGGGAGAATCACCTCCCTCGACCTGCTGGCCACACTTCTCTGGATGCAGCCCAGGATACAGTTGGCTTTCTGGGCTGTGAGTGCATGTTGTTGGCTCATGTTCAGATTTCCATCCACTAACAGCCCCAAGTCCTTCTCCACAGGGCTGCTCTCAAACCACTCGTCGCCCAGCCTGTATTTGTGCTTGGGACTGCCCCGACCCATGTGCAGGACCTTGCACTTGGCCTTGTTGAACTTCATGAGGTTTGCACAGGCCCACCTCTCCAGCCTTTCAAGGTCCCTCTGGATGGCACATCCCTTCCCTCCAGTGTGTCAACCGCACCACACAGCTTGGTGTCATCAGCAAACATGCTGAGGGTGCACTCAACCCCACTGTCCATGTCGCCAACAAATGTGTTAAACAGCACCAGTCCCAACACCAACCCCTGAGGGACACCAGTTGTTACTGCTCTCCACTTGGATATCAAGCCATTGACTGCAACTCTTTCGAGTGTAACCATCCAGCCAATTAATTATCCACCAAGTAGGATGATTAACACAAATCAGGAATATTCTTAAATTTCTTAACAATCTTATCTAAATTAGGTTTCTTTCTTGTATTTAAAAATACCTAGTGTCTTAGTAAATAGAAACAAAGAAGCTCTGTTGCAGGGAGACAGGATAGATGGGATGGAATTTTGTGGGTTTTTTAAAAAGCATGACAGTAGTAGGTAATATCCCTTAAATAGTTCATTATTTATTGCATATCCTACACCTGGCTGAGAATTTTCCAATAAAACAAGTTTTCATTGGGGAAAAGCAGATTTATTTTTAAAGGTTTTGCCTTCCAGAGAAACTTGATTTTTTTCAATGAGACCTCATTCTAGTTTTCTGTTAGCAAAACTGATGGAAATGTTTATGGTGTTCAGAGCAACGGACTACACAGGGTTCCCTACTGTTAAGAGCCTGGTCATGCCACTTAGTTCTGCAGCCCAGCCTTGTAGCTGGGGTATGGAGAGCTGTGAGAAGGGAGCTCCCTGAGGCTACATCCATACTGGTACGTTAATGTCAGGAAGCATTCCTGGGTACTAGATCTTGATTGTCTACTCTGTCAAATTGTTGGAGTGATCTGTCGAATGGGTTTGGCCCAGGCCAAGCAGCGCTGTTTGAAAGGACTCCTGGATATAGTTCAAGAGTTGGCATGAGCCAGGAGCTGCTCCCCGTAGTTAGTTTGGATGTGGCCACCCTGACGTGGAGACTTAGATTTTAAAAGTATAGATGTGAGTCCTTCCATACCCATTCACCACAGGGCCAGGAAACATTCCAAGGCACATTTAATTTATTAATATAGAACTAACCTTAAAAGGAGTGTTGGCATTCAGGAGGCTACTTTTGTTTCTTTGTTACTTCAAAATCAGATCTTTCAGACTTCTTTTTTCTCTGTAAGTTGTACATTTCTGGTAGAAAATGAAACTTTCCCAGCATTTCTTAGGAAAGTGAGTTGTTATTGCAGGAAGGTTACAGTGTGCATGCATTGGATTCTTAAATACTTGAATCTTAATCTGTCAGAGGCTCAGAAAAACCTACTTAATACTTTACATGGAAGTTAATATATTGCCATTGGAAGATCTCATGTTAAACTCCTGGGTTTCTTCAGATAGTTGGGTAAGATGAATTATGTAGTTCAGTTTACTACAGCTGTGAGTGACAGAAAAAGTTTTAAGATTAAAATTAAGCTTGAAACTTGAAAGCAGCCTCTATGAGTAAGTGTATATCAAATACAAAGCATGTTGTTCATGCAAAGACTCAGTTTGAATGGAAGTGATACAAAGGTTGCTTCCTACCTGTCTTTCCTTGTTTAATCTTTGGAGGGGGGCAGTTTATGATTTTCTATGTTAATTAAAGGATTATGTCTATTTTATAACTAGAAGCTAATACTGTGTCTCTGTAAACAGAACCCAATTGTTTGTTTTAGTAGCTTATCTTAAACTCTGTTCTCCAGCAAGCAGATTTAAATTACAGTGAAACTTCATCTGACTTCTACTCTTATCTCCCTACTTGTAGAACACTACTACTAAAAAGCCACTCCTAGGGAGCATAACTAAGAACAGATATGTTATACGGCTATACTGTGTATTGTCTTTCTATCAGATGTTGTATCCCTGATCCCTAGATATGTGTGCAGTAGGGAGACAAATGCAGTGTGTGTGCTCATGTATTAAAGAAATTGCCTTGTGTTTGGTTAGTAGGTGAATGACACCAGAATGTTTGCAGTTTTGTGGCTGAAGAAGATTATCAGTTTGATTTGTCTTTCTCGAATGGACTGTGAATTGAAATAGCATTGCAGAAATAATGCAAGATGCTTTTGATGCTAGAGTATATTTTTTTTTCCCAAGGTTATAATTGATTCAGTGTGCTTGTAGTGCAAATTCCTTCTGTAGGCTCTAGTTCTGGTGTTTATGGATTTAACATCTTTTCTGCTCTGACTGGGTCTTGAACATTGTAAAAATAGAAAACTTATTTGAAAATGAGCACATAAACTTACAGTGTGTGTGTGTGGCAGGCTCATCAAAGTCAGGAAATCAAAATTACAGCTGATGGTACACATGTGTTTAGAGGACCTGTTAATTTTGGAGATCAGAGATCTTGCTTGGATATTAGATACAGTTTTTTAGAGGGCAATAACTCAGTCCTTACTATGATGATATGATGTGTCAGGACAATGACAATCAAATGGCAATCATTCAATCAAATTTTAAGAACCCGATTAACAACTGTCCTTATGTACAGATGTGGGAGCAATTCTAGTAATATAACTAGTTTTAGAGAAGCTTCTAAGTGAGAGATGATGTTGTAAAGATTTTCTACAAGAAATAGTTTAAAATCAGAAGTCTTGCCAAAAAATAAACCTTGTTTCTTCTTATCACATAAGTGGGTAAAAAGATTTATATGTTTTCTTAATATAGACTCCAAAGACTTGACTTAGCTAGCTGTGCTTTTATCAGCAATATGCAAGCCTAACACTAACATTTCTCCTACATCTTCATAAGGATCCTGTCAAAATTTCTGAATCGTTAATCTTTTTGCAGAAGGAGTGAGTAGTCACTATTGTTACACAAACTTGCTGAAAATACATTGAGTAAACTCCTTAGGAAAGACATTCACTTGATAAATTTTGTTATCTTTACCTATTGCAAACTGAAATGCACATATGTTTTGTCTGCATTAGTATTAGTAAAGTGAAATACTCTTCTCATTCACCACCCAGAAAAGGGGAACACTATCTAGAAGTTTAACACATGTGTTCAAGTAGGATGTGCATTAAAGGCATTTTATGTGTTTTAGGATTTCTGGCTTAAAAGTAGTGGGAGAATCATTTTCCCCAGCATTGCACCTACAGTTGGAAGAGAGCTGTGGATCTCGAGAAAATGATGTGAAGTTACTTAAAAGAGTTGTGGATTACGTAAGTGTCCCCATAACAACTAAAATATATCATTGCCTTTGAATGTGAATAACGAATTAAGTGCATATGGGTAGGGAGACTTGTTGGGTAACTTGTTGGAATGTCTTGCAGGAATGCTGTAAGAAACTCAGTTTCTTTGCTGACTATAGGGCTATATTAAAGACCATCTTTTAACCATTTCTTGCTGCAGATGTTTAGGTCAGTAGCAGTGGAAAAAAATATATTGTTAGACCTTTTACTTCAGAAAATAATTATTTCCTGTTATGTACTTCAAAGTTAAATTTGCATATAGAACGGTTGCTTAGAAAACTTTTATGAAGTTCATAAGAATAAAGGCTATCATTTGAACAGAGTTCTGGTGGTGTATTTTGACCATTTAAGGTCCAGCTTTCTGTAATTTTGCTTGTTTTGAATCTGCGAACTTGGTTTTTTTGTGTGAAGAATTTCATGTTTTATATGTAGTATTTTTTCTGTCTTCAGTACACATTGGTTCTCTTTCTCACATATGAACGAGATAAAGGTTTATGAGAAAGTTTTATATTTCAGGTGGCAGGTAAACAAGACTACACAACAAAAAGTAACTGGGAAGTTGATTTCCTCGGAAATATGCGTAAATATGATATAATAGCCTTCTTAATACAGCATTTTTGTCTGATTACTTGGAGGTGAAAGCTAAGGATGCTACACCCTAACCTGTTTTATGTGTTTATGCTGTATTAAAATTAGAAATGATTTTGCACAGCCTTCAAAATCTCCCTTTGGGAAAGAACTTGCAGGTATCCTGACACCAGGCTCATAAAGTTAGTTATATGTATTTGGTGATCAAAAGGATCAGAAGTTCACAGACTGATGACTGCTGTATTTTCTTTATTTATAGTGCATGAATAGTGGTATTGCGTTAACTCAGGCCCGCTATCTGGAGAAAGAAGAAAAATGTCTTCCTCCACCTAGGTTAGTAGAAAGTCAATACATTATTTCATTTGATTGGATATGACTCTCTGTCTCTTTTCATACAATGATGGGGTTTTGTTCAGTAGACTGGATTGAATAGTTGGTCCTGTAAAAAATGGGAAAGGCTCCATTTTAGGGTACATTTTCAGTGACTGTTACACAGTGCTGATACCCTGAAGTAACTGTGTCTAAATTCCCTGAGCCTCAGTGACTGGAATGTTGCCTGTTACCAGGCATATTTCCATGACCTGCACATCTGCAGGTGAAAAAGATAACAATCAAATTTCTGTGGTGTGTGTATGGGGGGGAAAAAGAGTAGTCTGACTATTTCTGTTTAGTCATATGTCTTGTTTCTGGTTGAATTTGAGTTTATAATAATTTCCCTAGAGATAGTGATCTTAATGTGTTAAAATTACAAGAAAAGTCTAAAGCTGCAGGCAAGGAGTAAAGTTTACTATGTATGTTCTGGTTTTCTTTTTCTAGTATTCGAGTAGTGGTAACAGTGGAACAAACAGAACAAGAACTGGACAAAGCTGCATCACTTCTTAAGGAAGCTGCACAGTCTGTATTGAATTAGACTGTTGTTTGGGATTCCTCTTTCCCCAAATTATCAGGATGAGTGTTTTACACTATAGTGACTTCACTTTAGATATTCAAGTTCTTCCACAAATGGCACTGAAACCTGACTGAGTAATAGGATTGTTCCAGAATGGTACAAATGCAGTGAGGGGAAGAATGCTGAATTTTGGGACTGGTGAATAAATAATCCATTGTACTTGCAATTCAAACTCTACCATTTACTAGCATTCATTAAAATGGGATATCACTGTTGCATACAGGACTCTTTCATAAGCTGCATCTTTAAAAGTTTTAAATTTATTTCTTCAGACCATTAAACATTTTTCAAAATGTATATGAACATTCATTCTTCCCCAAAAAACATCTGAAATGTATTGTTTTCTCTGCATATTCTCAGAATGTAGGAACTTGAAATAAATTTCACGAAATTATTTCCCCCCCAACCTCAAATGAAGACAGGCTGTTCATAACACTGCAATAAGGGACAAAATAACACATTATGAGATAATTCAGTGCTGTATTACGTTATTTATTATTGACCTATAGGAGGAACTTCAATTTTTTTTTTTTCAGTTTATATCTTTCTCTAACCATTTTTGGAAGATAGTTTTTTAAGAATGCCTGGCCAGAGAATTCCATTAATATTAAATACTATTTGCTTCCTGCATTTCATATGTAATTATATGCATGATTGATATTATGGGTGAAGTTTTTCACATTATTAACTTTAAAACTTCTAAATTGAAACCTCTGAACTGTGAAACTGCTGTCATTCCATTAATAGTATGTTCATCCAGGGGGGCTTTGCACCAGTCTGAAAGAGGATTCATAAGCAACATGAGGAATGAACCAGGATTTTGAAATAGCAGCCAAATAATAGCTTAGTCAAACTACTTTGAAGCACTAAAACGGTGTGTGCTAAGTTTTATCTCTAAACAGCTATGTCGTAGAGGGGAAGGCTCACAGTATCTAATAACAGTTTAGGTGGTACAAATACTGCTGAAACACAACTCAATATGTGCACACAAAATCCCCATGTTAATTGGATGGTAATATTTGGAGGTTATGCTGTCGGGATTTTCAATAAGCACAGATGGACGTTACACATTGCACCAGTCAGAGGAAACTGGTAAGGAAAAATTACAGTAAGCTGTACCTTTTTATAAAATAAAACCTATAGCTATGTATTTCAGGATTTTGATTTAAGAAAGCCCGTTTTAAAATTTGATATTCTACCTGATCTGTATTCTGCGTTCTTTTGTACTTATGTGCCTTTTTGGTTGTTGCTACAAGGACTACAGGACTATTTTTGAGAAATATCATTGTTTAAATAAAAGGTTATTCATGTTTGATTCAGTTTTTTACTTATAATTAGGTTTTGTAGCATGCTCAGCTATATTTTGTTGAATATTCTGCGTCAGATGAGCATAGTCTATGTTGCCTCCTTCAGTTCATAATGACTGCCTGTGCTCACTTTGAAAACTTCACACCTGCATACATTCAAATAAACCACCTATAGTTGTGTTGGGGCACTTTTGTGATTGTTGCTTGACTGTTTGAAATAGTAAAATCATTACCTGTGCAACGTAGATCCCAATGTGCAAGAGTATTACTATTTCACTGACATTCACATTTTTCTCTATTAACTGTGAGTAAAAGCCTGTGAAAAGCTAACAATTTGAAAGAGAAAAAGTGTGGGGAAGGAAGCTGATTTCCTTTTTACAGACTGGAATCAAAGTGCAGAACAATCAACCTTCTCAAGACCCTCAGAGATTGCAAGAAATGGAAATTAAAACTTACCACTATACTTTGAGCTTTTGGTCTGATAATTGAAACTTGAATATTCAAGTTAACTCAAGCCTATGATATATAAACTGGGAACAAATGAGGTACTTGAATTCCGTTGCAGCATAATAAATGGTTTTGGAGTTCAAGGTAATCCTGTGAAGGTAAGGAAATCACCAATTAATACTGAAATACTCGGTTGCAGAATCTATATTCACTTCTTGCATTTTGTTTTAGGTTGTCTCCAAATGGGGGGAATTTTTTTGTTGCAGTTTTGAGAACTAGCAACAGTATTCAGATACATGGGTTTGTTTTGTTGGTTTTGTTTTTTGCTTTAAAATGAAGTGATAACACCTAAATCATCAGGAAACAGGATGGAATTTCTGGCAATTTCAAAGCTGTGACTAAGTGGTTCTGATGAAACAAAAGTTCTGGTATGTTGCTAAGAGGTAGTAAGCTGATTCATTTGGCAAACACGTAGCCAGCATTAAAATATTGGTAAAACTGCCTTTGTCCATTTTTGTTGTTTAGTGTGATCTAAATGCTTCTTTTCTGTACACTTGTAAAGTGAACATCTTATGGTTGGTAGCAGTTGAAATACTGTTATGTGTTTTACTGACAAGTTATATACATGGTCTCTGTGAGAAATTAAGACGTTTATGAGATGTAACTGATGGAGAGAGATATCCCCACTCAGTTCAAGTATGTCGGGCCCTCTTAATTTGGACTTTTTTGATAAATGTCTCTGACATGACAAGCACATGAAGGGAAGAGTGGCTCTGGGAAAAAAAAACATTGCTTGGGGTTAGGGAGACAGCAAGCAATTCTGATTAAACTTTTGATATTAAAAAATCAGAAGCCCATTAACGTGCTTAAATTCTCAGCGCTCTAGGCTGATGAATACACAAATAAGCCTGTTTTAGTTGATTTGTGGTTATATTTGGTTGAAGCAGGACTTTTTCATCACGGAATCACAGAATCATCTAAGTTGGAAAAGACCTTGAAGGTCACCTAGTCCAACCATTAACCTAACACTGACAGTTCCCAACTACACCATATCCCTCAGCACTATGTCATCCATTTCTTCAGATGTGGGAGTAATGCTGGGGTCTTATCAAATAAGTGGAAAGCTATTCAGCAGGGTACTGTTGAGTTGGCTCAAACACATAAGGGTCTTATCCCAAACTTCAAAGTTTCTATTGAAAATAAATACCTGGATTCTTAATTTTAATTCGACTAATTTATGTATTTTGCCCTGGCAAGTATTTGGAACACAGTTTCAACTAATTGGAAGCATCAGGATAATAACTAGTGATCAAAAATAAATGTCAGTGTTTTTTTACTGAATATTAGTATCTGGTAGTTGAAGGAATGCATTTTAACTTATAAGGTGGCCATGGAAATTGTCCTGATGAAAGCAATTTTTTGCAATATGTGGGGACTGGGAAGGACTGGAAAGAATTTATACTTTGAAGATATTTTGGCTTGAAGAAACATGTCTACATGATATATATATATATATATTCTTTTTTTAAATAGAGATCTGTTTTCCTTGAATATTTAAAAATAAATAATTGTTATTTGTGTAGGTTCATTGTTTTTATAGGAAAACCTACAGATACCTTTTCTGTTTATTATAGTAATTATTTTTGGATAGGAGCTGGAATGCATAAGGAGAATATTAAGAAGGAAAGAGGGGTATGGCTGAATAACTTTGATTTTTTTTTTTCTCACTTTTGAAATATGATCCCAGTCACTGCACAAAATGTTGTACTGTCTCCTTTCTGTCACTCCATATGGACTTCATTATTTTAAACAGGGGTGTGGAGTGTTGGCGTTCACCGATCTATGAAGTTGCTACTGCAAAAGTGTCTTGCATCTTAAGATGACTTGAGAAATGTACATGAGCTGTAAATGCTGCTTAAACAGAGGAAATATTTACGACTAACAAAAGCATTTGTACATTAAACTGTTTCAGTGTCCTAATAAAAGGAAGTGTCTGGGTAACATTTCTTGTTGGTTTTTTTATGTTTTTTGGCAGTTTTCATGCTAATAAGGTAATGGACTTACTCTGTCTTGCTGTTGATAGATTTTTCAGATTTTAGTTTCCTGTCCAGTGTGTGCTAGGTCATTGCAGAATACGCATAATACAACTCACATAATCTAATAAATCAGCTGAACTGCAGATTGCTGGAAGTTCATTACCTGACCAATTTCTAATACTTAGGTAGCAGATATTTGTGGAAAACTGCTGCTGGAAATTAGACACTAGGCCAGGTTTTGCTGTGACTTGATGTATTAGAAATTCTGTATCAACAAATGCTTGAGTCCAGCTGAAATATGCCTCAGCTTTGAAAGACCTTTATGGAAGAAAATACTGCAATTTTGCCTATCATTTTATATGGATAGGATTTCTCTACCCCTGCTATTAAAAGTGTTACCACCTGACTTTACATGCTCTGTGGACAACTGAGCTGCGTTTTCCAACAGGGGATTCAGTGTTGGCAAAAACCAGTATTAGAGTCAGAGAAAAAACTTGAAGTAGTATTGGAAATGTATAATCCACTTATATTTGATGCAGGCTAAAAATTAGAACATTTTGGGGCATTACTAACAGAGATAGAGATGTGATCATCCCAGTCTACTCAGCACTTGTCAGACTGCGCTGGGAGGATTGTGTCCAGTTCTGGTCCCTACCATTCAAGAAAGTCAAGTACAGACTGGAGAACATCCAAAGCAAGATGACCATAGGACTGGAGAACATGCCCTGTGAGGAAGGAGTGAAGGATTCAGGTCTCTTCTCCCTGGAGAAGATAAGGCTTAGGGCGGACCTCATCAGTTTTCCAGTACTTCAGCAGCAAGAGGGCAGAGGCTCTCTCTTCCCACGGAGCCACATGGTAAAGACAAGGGGCAATAGGTATAAGTTAGAATCATAGAATAGTTTGGGTTGGAAGGGACCTTAAAGATTGTCTAGTTCCAACCCCCCTGCAGGGACACCTTCCACTATATCACATAGCTCAAAGCCCCATCCAACCTGGCCTTGAACACCTCCAGGGAGGGGGCAGCCACACCTTCTCTGGGCAACCTGTTCCAGTGTCTCAGCACCCTCACAGTAAAGAATTTCTTCCTAAAATCTAATCTTAAATCTATCCTCTTTCAGTTTAAACCATTACCCCTTGTCCTATCACTGTACTTGCAGCCTGTATTTGTGCTTGAGATTGCCCTGACCCATGTGCAGGACCTTGCACTTGGCCTTGTTGAATTTCAATGTTTGCACAGGCCCACCTCTCCAGCCTGTCAAGGTCCCTCTGGATAGCACATCCCTTCCCTCCAATGTGTGGATGCACCACACAGCTTGGTGTCCTCAGCAAACGTGCTGAGGGTGCACTCAACCCCACTGTTCATGTCCCCAACAAAGATGTTAAACAGCACCGGTCCTGATATTGACCCCTGGGGAACACCACTTGGCCCTGCTCTCCACTTTGACATTGAGCTGTTGACCGCAACTCTTGAGTTGCAGTCATCCAGCTAATTCCTTATCCACTGAGTGGTCCATCCATCAAATCGATGTCTCACCAATTTAGAGACAAGAATGTTGTGCAGGACAGTGTCAAATGCTTTGCATAAGTCCAGGTAGATGATGTCAGTTGCTCTTCCCTTAACTACCAATGCTGTAACCGCACTGTAGAAGACCACCAGATTTGTCAGGCACAATTAGTCCTTAGTGAAGCCATGTCGCCTGTCACTAATCTCTATTTTCCATATGCCCTAGCATAGTTTCCAGGAGGATCCGCTCTATGATCCTGCCAGGCACAGAGGTGAGACTGACTGGCCTGTAGTACCCTGGGTTGTCTTTTTTTCCCTTTTTAAAAATGGGGGTTATGTTTTCCCTTTTCCAGTCAGCAGGAACTTCACCAGACTGCCATGATTTCCCAAATATGATGTATAGTGGCTTAGCCACTTCCTCCACCAGTTTTTTCAAGACCTGTGGATGCATTTGATCAGGTCCCATGGACATGTGCACCATCAGGTTCCTTAGTTGGTCTCAAACCTGATCGTCTACAGTGGGCAGTTAATACTCCCAGTCTCTGCCTTTACCTTCTGCACCTTGGGCAGTGTGGCTAGAGCACTTGCCAGTGAAGACTGAGGCAAAAAAGTCATTGAGTACCTCAGCCTTCTCCATATCCTGGGTAACCAGGTCTCCCATTTTCTTCCAGAGAGGGCCCACATTTTCCCTAGTCTTCCTTTTATCACTGACATACCTATAGAAGCTTTTCTTGTTGCCCTTGACATCACTGGACAGATTTATTTCTATCAGGCCCTTGGCCTTCCTAACCTGATCCCTGACTGCTCAGACAGTTTCTCTGTACCCCTCCCAGGCTATCTGTCCTAGCTTCTACCCTCTGTAGGCTTCCTTTTCATGGTTGAGCTTGTCCAGGAGCTCCTTGTTCATCTATACAGGCCTCCTAGCATTGTTACCTGATTTCCTCTTTGTCAGGATGCTTCGTTCCTGAGCTTGGAGGAGGTGATCCTTGAATATTAACCAGCTTTCTTGGACCCAGGGCTTTATCCCATGTTACTCTGTGAAGCAGATCCCTGAAGAGGCCAAAGTCTGCTCTCCTAAAGTCCGGGGTAGTGAGATTGCTGTACACCCTCATCGCTACCCTAAGGATCTTGAACTCCACCATTCCATGGTCACTACAGCCAATGCTGCCCTTGAGTTTCACACTCCACACCAGGCCCTCCAACAAGGTCCAGCATAGCACCTCTCCTCATTGGCTTCTTTATCACTTGGAGAAGGAAGCAGTGTTCTCCCTCCAACAGATATCAGACTGGTTGAAGTCCCCTATGAGGACCAGGGCTTGTAAATGTGAGGCTGCTCCTATCTATCTATCGAGGCCTCATCTGCTTGGTCTTCCTGGTTGGGTGGCCTAAAGTAGACCTCCACTATAATGTCCCCTGTCCCTGCCCTCCTTTTAATCCTGACCCATAAACCCTCATCCATCCCCAGGCAGAGCTCCATGCACTCCAGCTGGTCATTGTCATAGCGGATGACACCCCCAGCTCGTCTCCCCTGCCAGTCCTTCCTAAAGAGCCTTAATCCTTCCATTTCAACGCTCCAGTCATGGGAGCCATCCCACCACCTCTCCCTGATGCCAATAAGATTGTAGCCCTGCAGGCTTGCGCACATCTCTAATGTCTTGTTTATTCCCCATGCTACGTGCATTTGCATAGAGGCATTTAAGTTGGGCCCCAGTGAAGCTGACTTACTGGCCGGAATTCCTTTGTGCTGCTCTTCAGGTGCTCTCCTGCTGACCTGTGATCCCGCTCCAGGCTCTGGGCATCTATGGGTGGCACTGGCAACAAGATGGTGGGAGTGAGATGGATTGACCTTCCCCTCCCTGGAAAGTTGCACCACGAAAGGTTTCATCTTGACATAGAGAATTTTTTTTACAGTGAGAACAGTCACTGTAAAACAAACTCCCCAGGGATATGGTGGAGTACCCATCCATAGGAGGTTTTCAGGACGCAACTGAACAGGGTACTGGGTAATCTTATCTAGCCTCCCTTTCCCACAAAAGGTTGGACCATGTGATCTACCGAGGTCCCTTCCAACCTGGGCTGTTCTGTGATCTATAGTTCTATGATTATAACTAAAGACAGGAAGTGGCAATAATTTTTGACACTTGCACTGTTCAAAATTGGGTTTCTTTTGGAGCAAGCCCTTCGCTGATTACCAGAGAATGTCACAGTAGGTTTTGGGGGGGAATGCAAGAGAAAGAATTTAAATTCAGTGCATTACACTAAGTACACATTAGACTGATGCTAAAGAGAGAGCATAAAAAAGGTGACATAACACCAGCACTTCATGATAATCTGGGAGGTGGGTTCGACTTCCTGTCATAATTTTTCAGTAGTTTGGACTTTTTCTGTTCTTTCATGTAGCAAGATAATGGAATGGCTGTTCTGTACAGTTAATTGCTAAGAGATAAAATATTTTTTGATTTAACTTTGTCCAGGATATTTTTTTTTGTAAGCTAGCTTCAGTTGTGTTTATCATATTTGTACTGAGTAAAGTTTTGCCTTGATGTCAATTGTGAATGTGACTTTTAGTTACAGAATCTAAACAGACTGTGATACCCCTTACCTTTGTATACAGCCTTTGAGTTTAAAATCTGAGAGTATTTAAGTGGCCTTTAAAGTAGCTGATATTATGGAATATGTGATGGTAACAAAATTCCTATTTATGACTGTTCAGATAGAGTATTTTATTGGTGAAAGACTGTAGATCTAATTTTGATCCAACCTTAGATTTTTGTGGTCAAGCTACACACAAAGAATTGCTAGCAAACAGTAATCAGCATTTGCAATAATAAATTTCCTGACTTTTTCATGGATAAAATAACTACATGGAAGAAGTTAAGCCATAGGCATGTTAGTATGCAGATTGTTTTACTGAAATGTGCTGATTTCCAAACTTTGTTAATAAGGAAATTTTAAATATTTTCATTGCTCATACCTAGATTGCTATCTTGAGGATAAGAATTTTGAAATGTTTAAGGATTTTTAAAGATCAGAGTTTTTAAGTAAGTTGCTCTCTTGTTTCTTGAAGCTTTTGCTGTTTCCTGCACCTTTGTTTTACAGTCATCTTCCTGCTTTTTTTCCTTCATTTTCCAGGATAACCACCAAATATAAATGCATTGTTCGTTGCTTAAAAATTGCTTAAGCACGAAAGTGTTTGGTATATAGTAGACCTTGTTTTAGTGGTTATGTTCACATTTCCTAAATGCAGAGGCATGTTGCCATTGTCTGACTGGTGGGAGGCAAGGGATGTGCAGAAAATTGCATTAAATTGGGGTTTAATATGATGGTATAAATGAACTGAGTTTATTAGGTGATGATTCCAGTGAAAATGTATTGACAGTTTCAGTCTAGTTCCATTGCTCATCTGTTCCTTGGTGCATAGTGCTGGTGAATGCTGTGCAGTTTTGAGGTTTGAAGCATAAATTGAAATCTGTAGAAATGTGTAATAACTCAAGTGTCAATGATCACCTCTAAGTACAGAAGGCCAGTTTTGCCATTTTAGTTACTTTTTACTCTTTGAAACCATAGAATTAAGTGTGGGTAAGATATCACAGCTGCGGTATTAGACATGCTGAAGTTAGAGGTCAAAAATTAAAACGTTTTTTGAATGTTAGGAGGTGAAGACAGCAAGATAGTGATGGTTTCTACAAAGGTGGAATTTGATGTTATTTGAGGGGCCCTCAGTTTGAACATGAAACATAAAGTGCTCGTTAAGTGCTGGTTAAGAGTAGTAAGATATAAGAATGCAAAGTGCTGCAGTAGAGCTGCATAGGAGAAAATGGACAGCAGGATCCTAGCTATCATTAGTAACAGTTACAGAAGTTAATTGTCACCAGTGTTGTTGCTCACGCATAGTTGGTCTACTCAAGTCTAGAGAGTAACAATGTGAGTACTAGAAATTGTTGCATATCAAAAACTGTTTCTGTCTGCAAGAAAAATTAGTGACTCACCTCACAGCAAAGTTAGATGCAACTGTGAAATCATATAGAAACTAGCAAATGAATTAAGTTATATATACCCTTTGCAACCTGGGGGAAGAGTTGTGTAGTAACAAAGGGAATTTATTATGTATCCACACATCTTTCTATAAACATATTTATTATGCTGGGCTAAGGAAAGAATTAAAAACAGCTAGGTGAAAACAAAAAACAACCTCTTAACAGTTTTGAGCAGAGCTATGAGATGGTATCAAATGGCAAGGTTTGAACAAGTTTTGGCTACTTCCACCCTTAAAATTTTAAAAAAAAAAGAAAAAGAAAAAGAAAAGAAGTTCAGCATATGTGTACTGCTTTTGCCACAGAGATTCTTTATGCAGCCAGCAGGGCAGAAGAAAGGTGTAGTAAGCTAACTCATGGGTAAAGTAGTTTTTGTTGTCATAGGTTGAAAAATGGCAGCAACTTTTGCTTTTTGGGGTAGTTTACTGTGGAACTGACAGGGCAGCATGAAACTTGCACAATGCCTGATCTGTTTGACATTTGAGTATCTGACACAGCCCCTTACTTCCAGAAAACAAGAGTAGTCTCAGAAGAGTCTTAGGCTGCTAGTACACACCTCTGTGTGTTTATCATCCCTTAAGGTAGTGTTGATGGATTTGAGGACACAAGTGGAGGTAGAGCATCTCGTTGTGGAAGCAGACTCTGTTCTAGCTGCTTTGTCTCTATTCAGTAGCACAGAGCCCAAAAGGCCACTGGTTAATCCTGCTGTCTTACTCTTCACAGTATTGCTTTTGCCAGGCATTAATGGCAAACAGAGAAGTTTGAAACATCTCTGTTACAGATGACACTGGAACAGCAACTTCTAGACCAATGGATAATTTTAAGTGCTCACGTGTTTACCCAAAGAACCTAGAGGTGAAAGGGGGTTAATTTTCAGGTTTTCTTGGAAGATTCAGGTGTGGGTCCTGTCTTCTCATTATCAATTTCCCTGTGAAATTATCCACTGCCTTGACATTATGAAATAATTCCTGAAGTTCATGCAAGAGCAAGTTAGGTTTCTCGGATAGCATAGGAGCATCATGCTGTGTTTCACAACAGTCTAAGGATGTATGACTTCCTTATTACTTGCAGTTCTCTGCCTATTTATTTTTGTAAAGTGTTTTCAATATGGATTTTTTCCAAGAACTATGTGAAACTGTGGATGTTCTGAGCAGTAATCAAGGGACATAATATACCCACGAAAACAGGCTACATAAATTCACATACAAGTACTTAAATTAACAAACTTGTTTTCTTGGCTGCTGAATAATTATGTTGATGATATTTCCCACTTAGAGGCACTCAAATGTCTAAGCAATATGCTTGTCAGCTAGTATAAATATTTTGGTGTGGTCAGCTAAAATTACTCATTCTCATAAATCCTGCATCCACTTGAAATGTCTCAGCTATTCAGAGATGACTGGAATGATATGTTATTACATTGATGTGGTGTTTGTTATCCTTCCCATAGTACAGGCGATTAGGAAAAGTGCTCTGCAGCAGAGAGAATGTGTTTCCTTTGTTAAAGGAAAATATTTCACTGCTTCCAGTAAGTAAAAACAAATAGAAATGCACATTTTTTGTGTATGAGAGAGAAAATATGCCTTTTTTTTCCTGACTTGTATCTCAAGGTTTTTTAATACCAGTAAACACATAAAATATGAATAACCCCCTATACAAAACCATGTTTATCATTGAAGAAAGTGCTTCACCTGCCATTAATAAGCAACTGCTTTCTGAAGACGTATGTATATGTATATTTTGTTTAGGGATCTGCAAAAAGAAGCACATAATCTTGCTTGTTGTCAACAGCTGGAATTTCTGATTTTGAAGCTTGACCTCAGGTATGTAGGTTTGCCAGAGGAATCTTCAGCAAGTGATTGAGCAAGTGATTGCAGAGATCTGGCAGGCTATCAGTTCAGGCATATAGGAAAAGAGATACTTTTAAAGCTAGTAATGAGATCACATGTTGTTTTTTTGTATTTATGTTCACTTTGTGTGTTTAAATTTTGAAAATAAACCAGTCTATTTAACATTAGCTTTTAATTTGTGTTAAAGCTTATTTTGAAGTACTAATAAATACCAGGTTTTTTATTAGCATGGGAGAATCCTTAAAACACAGTATAGGAGAGTGTTTTGACATTTTGAAAGACAGTTTGACTTTACTGTTCTTTTATGTATGAGCATACGAAATGCCATAATGGAAGCATTTGACTCATACCTGAGTCATTATCTTTAAAGTTCAGATCCTGGACTGCTGTTTCTGTTTGGCATAGGAGTACTGCTATCCAGACTTTGCGAAGAGTAATAGGATGCTTTGTGGCAGAACTGCATGAAACTATGGTAATTTGCATGGGGTTTTTTATTAGACAGAAATATTTCCAGCGTTAGCCAGGTAAGCTGTCTGGCATCAATGCTATCTATAGAGAGCACTTAAATCATGAGGTATCCCAGGCAAGTTTGGTGCACCACATAACGATAATAGTAAGAGTATGTAGAATCTCTACCTCATGGAAGTGAGAGTATTGGTTTCTGCTGAAGTCATGGTTTCACTGACTTTGTGCATTTATTACTGCTAATACTTGCCCCATAAAGGAAGTAAACTGGTGCTCTTGTTGTGGGCATAAATTATTGGTTTTGATCTGTCTGTACATCCTTTTAGCCAGGTAAACTATATATAAACCAAATACTGTAGGATTAGAGCATTTTTTTTTATATTCTGACCCTAATCCAGAAACTAAGACCAATTGTGTTGAAGATTAACGTTGCTTTTTACCATGAGAATATAAATGTATCTAATTCTGACTGGAAGATGTTAGCCATCTTGGCCAACTGACCAGTGCTGGATCTCTAAAGGTCTACCCAGCATACTTGTTTCCTTTTCCTTGGGTTTTGGCCTGTTGCAATAATTTATCAGTCTGATAAGTTAGAATAGCTTTTCACTCAAGTAAGCAAACGTAGACTTGACTTTTATGACATTCGTTAAAAGTTACTGAGAATTGTGAAGGATATGAGCAAATTGGTGTTGAATATTTTGTTGAATCGTGTTGGTATTAACTACTGCTTTGGTTGGCTTGAGAACTGTAATACAGGAGGCAACTGTAGTATAACAGCTAGATCAAGAAAGCAATACTTTTACCCTCAGGCAGGTGGTTGTGTTTTTGACCCAGTATAGCTTCTTTAATCATTTAGCTACACAGCAGATCTAAGAAGGTTCCAGATGGATGCTGAACCTAAAACCCCCTGACATAAAAACATCTATGATACCAGTTACACCATCTGTTGGTCATAAAAGCACATTCTCTATCTTTTCTTGGCTCTTGTGCTATACAAAAGCTGAAGGGTGACATTTGGAGCTGTTCTAGTTTATCCATGCAATTTAATGCAAAACACATTTTCACAGAGAGGGAGAACAAAGCACAATAGCACTAAAGTTCAATTTACATTCTCAGTCAGTGAAAACAAAAATGAAAATAAAAACCAGTTGTCTCAGTCATTATTTATACCCAAACTGTGGCTTCAATTGTAGCTTTTTCCCAGTGCTTGTGATTTAAAAAAACCCAAAGAGCAACTCCTACCACCACCACCCCAGCTTCTGAGGGCCCTGAATTGAAAGAAGATCTGTAATGGTAAAAATGAAATTATGGCAGCATTGAGGTATACATAGATCACATTAGTAGAAAGTGTATGCCTAATACTAACTTTTACACTTATTTAGGGTTTTGTGTTTGGTGGTAGTGTTTGGGAATGTATATATGAGTGTGGAGTATTACGAAGCTGAGGATTCAACCAGACCACTGCACATACCCTCAGAATCCCTCTGGATATAGGTGTCTCCTGTCTGAACTCCCTTCTCAGGCTCATCAACCTGGTATTCTGAAATACTTAACAAATTGGATCTCAAATTTTGTCCTCCTATGGGTACAATAGTTATCCCTAGGTGATTTATTGTGGTCGTCGGAAATGACAATGGAATACTGAGGGCTGGGTTATAAGGAATGATGTACTGAAATACAAGGTGTCATGTATTAGGGATAAAACTGATGGCATAAGTCCCTCAAAGCAAGTAAATAAGCCAAAGTGTGTTACTGGTGCAGAATGGATAACTGAGGTGAGTGATGTTTTATATCTTTTAGGAATATTCTGTTCATGCAATATTTTTTTTTTTTTTTTAGTGTTTGACTGGATTGTAGTTCTAGATAGTAATGGCTGCTTATGGAGGCTATATCATTAAATTCAGTGACTGCTTTTGCACGTATTGTCTTACAGCAAGAACAGTTTGGACACCTTTCTTACCATGTGGTGTGTTGATCAGTAGTCAAAAAGACTAGAAAGCTACTGCCAGAAACACACATGACCTATGCATTCTGGTACCATGTCTGATGGTTGGTTCAGTGCTTCGTGATCAATAGAGTCCCCACAGCACTGCTTTTTAAGAAACCTTGTGCTCTAATACCATCACATGTCTAACACAAAAATAAATGTATGCTATGTTACGTAAGTGGTCTAGATATACAGTAGGTGAGGGAAATATTTCTTAAGAGAAAGTCCAAAATCCCCACATCTTGCTGTTCCTGTTGCACTTTGGAAGCTGACTTCCTAAACTGGGAATGAAGCATTGAATAAAGCATAGCTGACTTTACTGTTAATACACTGGTGTTTTCTTATTGTTGATCCATCATTACTTTTTAAGAAACCATCTTTTATTTCTTAAAAATAATAAATAATTCATACAAATGGAAGGGAAAGAATTGAAGACTGAAACTGAAAAGTTTCTGTAGAATCTTTGAAATTGGTTAAACTGAGGAAAATATTTGAGGTTTCTGTTTCAATATATTATTTTTGTGTATATCTCCATAGGGTTATACCACAGACTTGGCAAATATAAGTGGCTATGTTGAAGCCATAAGGAAGAAATAAGTAAGTGCACGCCAATCAGTAGGATAGATAAAGTGACAAAAATACAATTCAGATAAATTTTTCTTCTGCCAGCAGTTAGCATTCTGTCACCAGAACCTCTACCCTTGGTTAATACTAACATGTCCCTTAAAAAAGTAATTTTCATGATTTGTGATAGAATCTATACTCTGAAAAATAATACTGACTATAACTTATAACAGCAAAAAATTATGTCTGTATTTTCTAAGTCCTCAGTTCAGTCTCAACTTTGTTATATTCATCTTCAAAAAACAAATTTGGATACTTCAGTGTTTGTTCATGTCAGTGAAAAACACTTGTCTGTCATGGTAGAATTTAATATTTCACTGTGGTCTAAGGTTTTTTTTAATACTTAATGTATTAACAATAATATCCATCTTGTCAATTTAAAAAAAAATTATCTTGGAAAGGATCTCAAAAGGTCCTGTAATCTGTTCTGAAGCAGAATCAAGTACGTATCAATAGTTGGTGGTAAAATCTAGTCTTGATGATACTAGCAAACTTCCACTGAACACAGTTAATAGAAGACTAACCATACTGAATCAAGGTCTGTCTGCCTAGGAACTTGTTATCAGATTACTGTCTATAGCAGACTAGAGAACACCTATAAGAAAGATGGCTTTACCTCAGTTAAGGGTATCCTTTCTGTCCTTTAAAATATAGATGATCTCAAACATGCAAAAGGGCTCAACACCAGACAACTTTAATAGTCAAATCCTGTAGTGCTGGTCTCATTTCCTTTACTTAATGTGACTATAAATAATGAAAAATACATTTTACTATCCAAAATGTCCTTCTTGTAGTTCTTTCCGTGTTTGGAAACATTGTATGTTGCATATTAAGTTATGCTCTTATGCTTCCACAATGCTTTTTAGCTCTAAAGATGTTAGAAGTAATGCAAGTAAAGTTTGGCAGAGAAGACTTCACTGCTTGAGTAGAGAAGAAAGGATGATTTCATGTAGATGAAGGCCAGTCTTCTGAAAGTCAAGGTGGTATGAGTTTTCATATCCTTTTATTTGTCATATTGACACAATTTCCATAAAATTTTGGTCAATCTCCCCATCATTTTAGTTTCTTCACCTCTAGAAAGTTGTTAACACGGCTTCTTTAACTTTAGGTTGCATATATTCATGTTTCCATAAGACTTTGAATGTCTCTGAACTGGTAAGTTGTGTAGTACAAAGTATTTATTATGAGGTAAATCTATTTTCAAGTCTTGTGTCTTCTGCCTCTGTGCTTTAAGAGTAAAGTTTTAGATCTCTTTGGGAAACAACCATTTAATCTGAACTCCTTCATAACTTCTGACAGGCCTGTCTAAATACAAAATTATAGCAGCGTTGATAATAAAACTTTAAATAAAATTAAATATGGCAGGTTGTGAAGGTTATGGTTATCAGTGTATGTGTTTTGGGCAGAAAAGTCTCTCCTAAGCTTCAAGAAGATCAAATAAAGCTCGATGAAATAAAACTGGTAGAATTACATTGTATAAATGTTAATGTAAATATAGTCTTCACAGTGGAAAATAGTGAAAGATGACCTGATAAACAGATATGTATTGGAAATTATTTTACTAATTGACTACGCATTTTTCTCTAAGTTCAGTGCCATTAGATTGTACCAAGTATTCCTACATATGGTAGGCCTAAAAAATGTTAACTGTAATGTTTAATCCCTTTGTTGGAAGGTATGCTTGTTTTTGTTTATATAGAAGTTAGTTATTACTTTTGTTAGGCATGTCTGATTAAAATTTGCCAAGAAGGTTGTAGAATAGTTCCCATGTGGATACTAAGTTTCTTTTTATAACATTTCAGATTTTATTGTTTCCATAAGTCTTCAATTTCATTCAATCCTTTGTTTCAAGTCTTCCCAACAAAATTTAGTTATGATTGTTCAAATCTTCTTTGTAATATATTGCATCAGATTTTAAAGTAAATGCTGACAGCAGCAGTATTATACCCTGCATACCAAGCGGATACCACATGGTTTGAATAACAGGCCCCCCTGCTGAGTGTGGATCAAATCAAAATCCTTGCACAGTCATGTAAAATGCACTGATAGAAACCTGTCTTTAAATCTGCTTTTTCATTTAAAAATGGATTCTTTTAGTCTATCCTGCCACTGATGCGTATGTGTGATTCCCACTAATGCTAATTAAAGTTAAAAAAGTTATGGCTTCAAGTGGTCCTAGAAGTCACATCAACCTTATGTACCACTAAATAAACAAAGTTAGCCCACGGAGTTTATTGTAGGTAATAGGAAGGCTAACTAAGGTCTTAAATATCACAGTCCTTTGGCATTATTATCAATGCTAAAGACAAGATTTTTTGATTAGGCTTTGGCCTGGAATTCTTAGCAACAGTTGCTTCTTTTCTGCTATTTAACATGTTGGAGGTATAAGCTGAAAGTAAACAGCAGAAGTTAAAAGTTCTAAGAGTAGCATTAACATTAATTCAGTACTGTTGTATATGAGGAATATATTTGTGTTTTGGATACATTTTAGTTGGGATTTTATTGCCTGAGAATACAGTAACAGATAATTTTATGAAATTGCAAATGTAAACTGGAAGTAGAATGAATATATGCAGAACTCTGTTTTAAGTTATCTTCCTCTTATTGCACAGTTAAGTCTGCCTTCTTCATTTTACTTTAATGGCATTGTTTCCAAAGAACTTAAACAAAAAGGAAAAACATTGTGGGTTTGGGATACTGGTGGTTGGTTGTATTAGAAAATTTTGTAAGGTTCTTTATTTCAATAATATACACACATCAGTATAAAACCATGTCTGTGCTATATCATTAATAAAATATGCATATACCCGTATACTGTCTCCATTTTCCAGGAACTCAAGCTCTTGTTCACATAGAGACTTCATCACTGAGGTTAGCATCCATGGCAAGCTGTAGGTTTCACATTCAGTCCCACTGGCAACAGTTCTGCTAAAAAATATTCCCCTTTTTTCCCCCATTTTACAGTGGAAAAAATGATTTCTTAGGGTTCATTCCACCTGGATGTATTTATTTACTTGTTTTTGTTTCGAGTGCCATGTGTGGCTCAGAAGCAGTCTGCTCCATTCACGTTCATTTCAGTGTGAGCAGTCCTGTACACTGTAAGTCACTATATAACAAAAGTCTCCTGATTCCTTTCCTACGCTTTCAAAAGTACAATTATCTATGCTGTCTTTTCCCCCTTCCTGTTGAATTGAAAGCTATGCTAAGTGTAGAAATGCAAAGTTTAAATAGACCACCTTCATATGTTTTGTTATAGACTAAACAGCAGCTTTTCTGCCAAATCAGTCTATGCCTTGTTTGACTTAACCGCTATTAAATATTGCATACTTCAGAACTAACCACACAAAGAAATAATATTGTCTTCCATTGTCTTTGCTTTCCCTATTATCCACAGTTTACAGGCAAGAGAAAAATTGCTGTGCAGACTTTCTCCATTTATCCCTGATGTTTCCAGAGGGCTTCAGCTCGGAGTTGGAAACGAGCTGTCCTATTTCTTCACTTCCTATTTTTCTTAGCTGGGTTGATTCCCGTGCTGCTTGGTAGTTGCTGAGAACCTGACAGAAGAGACTTGTGCTCAGGGTCTGAGTTTTGCCAGGCCAGCATTGCGCAGCATTAGCTGTTGCACAAGGCAGCAACTGGCACATTGCTGGGACCTTTTAGATGAACTCTTCTCCACAAAAATGACACTGGTGTCTCAGAGATATCATCAAGTCTGTGCAATAGCTCAGAGCATCTGAGTCTAATTTAACCATGCTATTTAATTAAATTAAAGCTTTGTTGTAAGAAGCTGACTGCTGCTGCTGCTATGGTTGGCTGGGAAAGATAGATATCAAGAGGTGTTCATTTAAGGCAGGTAGATGCTTGTGTATCACAGCAGCTGATGTTATGCAAGTGAGACAAACTTCCATCAAAACTTGTGGCTCAGCAATTTCTGAACAACATAGGAATCAAAGTAATTTTCCTCTTCTGTTTGATCTTGGTCAAATAACAGCTGTCAGGTGACAGCAGTAGTGACTGATCTCATAATCCATCCTTGCCTGTTTGCTCAAAGTGGGGAATGCTGACTGATGCCAGACAAGGGGTGCTGTAAGCAGAGCCCATGATAGGCAGAAATTCAATTTCATAAACAGGACTCTAACCAGGAAGTATATTCTCATGATTCCTGAAGTGAAACAGGACATGGTGCCATCAAAGTAGCTGACCACGTACAAAAACGTTGTTTCCCCAATAAAAGGTGAAACAACTTACTTGCCTTCAGTTTGGTTTATTCTCCCTGTGTTGTGTATGGAGATAAGACCTTTTCATTTGGGACAGTTATCTAATCTGCCCCTAGGCTGATGCAATTACCTATCTCCCTTGGCAGATCAGACTGAGCTTGCAGTTTAAACCCAAGAGAAAACATGAATCATTTTTCTAATTATTGCCAGTCTCCAATCTTGTGTCTCTGTTGTGAATGAAAGACATAGAATGTAAAAGGGATGATTATAAGATCTTGAAGGGAAAAATATATTTAGATAAGGTTTTTCTGCTTGTAGAATTTGAAGAACATAACTGCACAGGTGAGATGGGATAATTGGATATTTTAAAATACACTTTTAATAAAAACGAAGAAGTTCTAGAAGAGGGACAAAAAAGGCGCAGACTCCTTTTTTGTATTTGTGTGTAGCGAATAGCCATTCAGATTGTTCCAATACCAGTAAACGAATGAGAAGAGGTAGAGAGCATCTTTAAGTGGACAGAAGTATCTCACTTTTCTATTTTTGTGAAGCATGTATTTATAGGACTGGTGCACAAAGAGAAGGTGAAACAAAGAAGGAAAAAACACTACATAACAGGTAGTAGCACTGCAAGATCAAAACCATTTGACAGCTGATTCAGACACAGTGCTACCTTGTCATTGTACGTAACAAAAAAGTCTATTTTAAAATAATTTTACTTGTTAGCACTATGCTGCTTTTAATAGAAGAGAACCTCAACGATCCATATGGGAGTTGGGGACCCAGTTGTTGTTTTCTTTCCAGGTACACTGGCTTTGCAAATCTCTCTAGGGAGAAAAGGTTTTATGCAGTCTCTAAAATGTTTCAAAAGTAGAATCTAATGTAATCACATCTTCTTTAATGCACTTCAGTGTGAAGTCTCTGTTATCTACACTGTTGACTAGTTTTGTGTGTGTGTATTAGCCAGTTTTAGTCATGCTTGTGTATCTGTTCAGGTCCATGTCACTCTCTCAGGTTCTCATTCTTTAAGCACAATGGTCTGAATGCTGTAGAATACATTATTAGCTTATGGTTTCCCAAGTATTTTAATATTCATCAATATGCTGAATTTTATTTTCATAAGTCTTATGACTCAGACTGTGAGTGAGAGAAGGGAAAAATGTGGCAGACTGTCTTCCTCAGTGTTGCAGATGAGAGGGAAAACACTGGGGAATGTATACTGGGAGTCAACAGCACTGATCTGCTCCAAACCACAGAACACAGCAGCACCAACTGGATTTTAGTTGTATTCATGTTCCCATTACTGTTTGTGTGTTGTCTTTGAAGTTCTTCCCATGGTTGCTCCTGCTCCCTTATGTGTGTATGTCATACATACCTCCAAGTTTGGGGGAAAAAGAAGGAAGGAGAGGAGTTTCATTTTACCATGACTGATCCCTAGTGCAGGACTTCAGTGTGTTTAGCCTGCCTCTGCTAGACTGAATTTGTTGTCCATCTGGGGGCTGCTTTGCAGCCACAAAGGCAGAGGAGGTGCAAGAAACTTTGTGTCTGTGGCATGAGAAATAATACCTTGTGCTGGCTACTTGTAGTTTTCTCCCAGATTTTACTTCTTTCTCAAGTATATGTACCTTTTTTTTTTTTTTTTTTTCCCAAATCCAAGCATTATTTGATGCAGTTTTGACAAGCTTGTAATAAGATGACTCCCATCTGGAACACTCTGAAGTGCTCTTGGGAACAGAGCATACAACTTCTGATTCCTGTTTGTGGCCCTGAACCCCTGTGTGCCAGTGTTGAAGACTGCCTGTTCTCTAGCTAAGGCTAGCTTTAAAAAACAAAACAACAACAAAACCCACCAAAAACACAGTCCAAAACAAAACAAAAAAACCCAAACCAAACCAAAAAAATCCTCACCTTCTCTTCTTTCCCCTCTTCCAACTTCTTTCCCCACAACTGTCCCTTAGACACTGACATGCACACCAAGGCTCTCAAAAGAGCATTCTCCATAGTCGATATCCCTTGGGTGCTTTTAAACTCTCGCTTCAGTTCAGTTCAGTGTTTGTCTGACACCTTCACGTCCAGATGATAACCTTTCAAAATAAAACAATATATAGTTTTGTGGTGACTTGCAAAGATCTGATGCATTTTGAAATTTAACTGTATTTTTATCTTGCATAGTGTAACATTCTCTGCTGTCTAGATCCATTGACATTGTGTCTGCCTCACTAAGAAAATGTTGTACTTTTGGTGTTGCCTTGTAAACTGCAGTACTTAACGTAGTATCCTGGTACTGACAGCTTGGGTAATGGCTTAATAGTTCTGTATGAACTCAGTAAGTAACTTAGGGTTTTAAGGGCACATAGACACCCTTGTTTTGCTTTGAAATCTGTCACATGTCTGCATGTTGGTGCTCCAGCTTGACAGCTAGAACTTGTTTCAGAGTTTGCGTAAGTTAAATAGTTAGAATTTTAATTGTTCATGTGTTATTTACAAAGCTGTAGCATTCTAGTGCCATGGCAATGGCTGACATAAACAACTAAAATAAATGCATATAAGTATTTCAGTACAACTAGCAACAAATGATAATGAAAATTGCATGAAAAAGAACATCAGTTTTATTTTTTGGAGTATGAGAGATTAAACGCCAAGATCACTCTTTAGTGTAATCATAACAATTTCAAGGATTAGTTGAGCTCTAAATTAAAGTAATTCAGACATTCATGTCCTTGTTTAATTTGTATAATGGAAACCTAAATCCAATTCTCTATTCAGATTCTTATCTTCAATAAGTCATTCTCTAATTGTTTTTCCTGTAGGAATAATGACTAGAGAAGAGAGATGCAGCTTTCTCCCCCTTTCCGTTTTTATGACTGGAGAGGATTGAGAAGGCTGAAGGCACTGCTGCATGTTGTTCAGACCATCAGGTGAGTATGATTTTACAAGTTAGGGGACTCAGCTCTATTTTTGTGAGTGTTGTCTGCATCCTAACTTAAGAAATAAATGAAGAGCTGTGTTTATTGTTTCCTGTGGTTCTACCTGTGAGAAATATCCTTGGTGATCTTCTTTTAAAAAGAGTGTTGATAATATGAATACTTGTCAAATCTGTTCTGTGGTAGGCTGGCTTGTGTGACAATAATGCTTGATATATTTGTATGTGTAGAGCTGGAAACAAAAGCAAGAAGTGATATAACTCCTGAGCCCATTTAGAAATGGGCTTTACCTTCCAGAGGTAAAATATTTCCTTCAACATAATTATTGTGGCTATTTTAATATACATATATGTATCTCAATATCATGTATATTTAAACCATAACAAGTAATGGTCTAAAAGTGTGGATCAAAACCTCATACTATTTTTCTTCTAGTAGAGGAAAAGGTTTTCTGATGAGTGTTTTTAACTTGTTTTTTATTTTGACAAGTTTCATTTAAAAAAAAAATCAGAAGTGTACAGGTGGAAAGGAGACAGCTAACCGGACGTTCAAGATTAAACAGGTACATTTTTGGGTTACTAATTTGGAGTTGGGTGTCTGAAGCCTGTCTGAATCCTATTTTGGGTGCCTAAATCTTTTTTTCAGTTTTGATCCATAGCAGAATTCTGTGGGACGTACTTTACCATTGTAGAAGAAAGCCCAAGAGTTGATCCTGCAAATGTGAAGCATGTAGGTAATGTTTGCAATAATGTTTTCTGTGCTGCTTTCATCATAGGAATAGAAAGATCATGTCTGGAATGATTTTTTTAATAAAGGTAGTACACCAATTAAAACTTATCTAAACTTGTAGAATGCTTATAGGAACACTAAGACCTTGAAGTCTGAACCACATCTGACCTTATATTTTCTTTAGTTACTTCTGTTACATTTTTTATGAAAGCAGACACACATGGCAAAGGGAATCCATCCAAATTCTGTCAGGGATTTCCAAGCAAGTTCAGGCTGAATTCCAGCTTTGCCCATTGCTCTCAACAACTCCTATCAGGCACGTACCATATGGTCATGCAAACAAATACACGCACAGCTTTTTCTTTGTCAAATAGTGACAAAACACTTTGGGACCATATGCTGCAGAACACAAGTGAGCACTCTAATGGCTTACACAAGTAGGGTGAACCAACTCAGTAGAAATGTGCAGTTGTCCAGGCTTCTTTGCCTGCTGTACATATTTTTCTACAATACAGAGCAAGAATTTGTACTGTGGTTTCTTCACTGTAGTGACTTCACCTCGGTCCTGCCAAGTGATTCTCCCTGCAAATGTGAAATGTGAAATGGCAGATTTTGTGGTCAGTGACAAAATCATTTGTGGCTATGAAGGAGACTTAAATTCTTGATAGCTAACTTGGTCTAGTCATTTAGCCTTCATAACATAACCAGGTTCCCCTGCTAAGTCAGAGAAGTAATTCACAACTAAAGTTTCTATCAAATGCTAATTTATTCTCAAATGTAAAAATTATTTGGATTCATATCCTAGTTATTTTGTGAGATTTTTTGAGAGCATCGGAGGAAAAAAGCAAAATATTATTTCTTGGGAGGATTAGGCAAAATGTAGATTAATTTATGCAAGCAGTTTTATCCCCTAGGTTATTTGGAAGATAAGAAACTCAGCTGAACAATCATAAGCTCCACAGGAACATAAACTCAGAGCTTCAGAGGAACATAAACTCAGTAAGGTTTCAGGAGGTAACTGCCACAGGTTTTAACCAGTTAAACTTTGTTGTAAAAGTCACAGCATGGTCTCTGCTTTAGTTTCTCGGGCACACTTCTTGGCACTGAGTTCATCTATTGCCCTGCGTTAGAAAACTAATCCCATCACCTAGTAAGAAGTGTGCTTATGATCACAACCAAACTGCAGATTTGCTAGAATTGTGGAATAAAATAAAAATGTGGGAAAGGCGAAGGAATACATTCAATTTTTTTCCTTTCCTTTCCCCTCCCCTCCCATGTAATCTACTGAAGGAGGTGCAGGATCGTGTAACTGGGAAGTGACAAACACATGGGCTACTTACAGTCAGTGGCGAGTAACAGCTTTATTTCTGAGAGGAGCAAAAGAGTATATAGCCTTTTTGTTATCCTCAGCTCATGCACTGCATATGTTTCCTATATCGCACTAAGTTGTATGGGATCTTCCCATTTCCCAAGAGATCAAGGCTTTGTTCAGCTCTGTAGATGACATTCATGAAGAGTGAGAAAAAGTCATCCAGATTCCTACAGATCTATTAGTTTGGCCTCAGGAATTTACAAAGCTCTGGAACAGCATTTGGAAGAAAAAATAACATCATGGGAGTTAATAGAATAAAACTTATTTACTAAAGAAATATCACGTCAGATAACCTTAATAGCTTCCTTTCTATAATTTTCAAAACAAAGGACATACTAGATTTCATTCATCTGGATTTAAGTTGAACATTTGATATACCTCTATATGGGAAGTTATGGGTTAGGATGGAGTTTATGAGGCTTCCTTGTTAAACAGTAACGTGGATGATGAGATGTCAGAAGAGAGGAAAACAAGAAATTTGTAATTGAGAACTATTAGGTGGAGAGATGCTCTTCACCATTGATCTCTGATATTTAATATAGATTTAATGTATACACAAAAGCCTTAGCACACATTCTCAATGTGCAGCCAAAATTTTTTGCTGATGCAGAGCCAAGAGGTATTCTTGATAAAACATGGACCAGGATATCTTACAGAAAGGACTGGTCTTGATGACTTGAGATACAAAAAAAAAAAAAAAAGGCGGGGTGGGGTGGGATTTGGGAGGCCAGACACAGAGAATTTTGATGCAGTTATCTGCTGTTAGATATACACTGGAAACAATAAAGAAAGAGAGGATGCAGATTTTCTAACATATTATAGAACATCTGTAACTGGAAAGGTGCTGTAATCATCAGGATGTATTGGTTAGTCTTTTCAGCATCAAAAAGAAATTAGAAGTGCTCTGGTAGAGAAAGTATCCCCAATACTATGCTGGCCTTGAGCCACCCATCTTCAGAAAAATTAAAGCAGACTGCCAAAAATATGGAGGGGATGAAGGGAGTAGGCAGAGTGGCAGGAAAAAGGATTAGGATGACCAGGGAATGCAGAACTGATTGTTTCAAAGGAAATTTAAAAATTTAGGCGCTTTTAGTGCAACAAAATAAAGGTTGAGGTGTGATTCTGGTCATTTTATACCATAGAGCAGGGAAGTGAAAAGGTATGTAGAAGGATAATAGTGGCACAAGAGATAAGGAGTATAAACTGGTCATGAACACATATAGACTGGAAACTAAGAGTACATTTCTAACCACTACAGAGGCAAGGTCTGTAGCAGCTTTTAATCCAAAGAGTGGCACTTATTAAAAAGATGCTCACTACTTTTATATTAGGTTTTAAATGTTTATGAAAGGGATTATAAAATGTGTTGTTGTGATGGGAAGGGACTGAATTCAGTCAGTCCTACATTCCTGCCAAAGAGGGATCAGGACCTCCCTTTGTCATCTTTAGGTGCCAGAAGAATTTTCAAGATGGAACTGGAGGCCTGAGAGGAAAGAAAAAGGGTGCAAAAGCAGGAAGAAAGAATATGTTGTAGTGTTTGCCTTTGTTGCAATAAGAAGTAAATTTAATGGAAAACTAATTTCACTAAAACAGTTGTGAATTTAGAGCTTGATTTGGGGAAGAACTTAAAGGGATTTGTATGTATTAAGCACTGCTGAGCATCAAATCTTCAGAAACGCAGTCTAAAATAGGAATATTGTATTTCTAGAGAAGACATCTGATTAAATTTGCTGTTATATTGTAACTTTAAAAATACAGCAAATACTCAGGTGTCACTGGGTTCTTGCAGTTTATATGACATATTTAACAGAAGCCTGCTCACAGTTCTGCATTATTTTAGAGCATGGATTTCTCTGAACTACAAAAATTATAAGATAAAAAGGATTTTTAAATGTATATTTAAATTGTGCTCATAATGCCTTTATTTCTGGCGGTAGATAGCGCTGAAATATTTTGAAGCTTTACTGGGAACAGAATAATTTTCTACCTGTTAAAGATAGAAAGTAAAATTTACTTTTGACACCCTAAGAGGAGAGCACCGGTGGAACATGTCAAGTCGCAGTGGTCCTGGCCTCTTGGAGTACATGCTGCGGGGCTGATGCCCCTGGATGTTTTGGGGGCAGGAGTAACTGTTTTCAATCACTTAATGCTCTGTGGGCACAAAAAGGCGTCAGCTGTGCAGCGAAGAGGAAGGAGGCAAAGGAGAGAAATAGTAGTGGCTTTGGCTGACGTGCCCCCCGACCACTTATTTTTGTTTTATTGGGGATTTTTCTGAGGAAACTGGAAGCTTCCCGAGGCTTCTGGGGGCAGGACTGGCGCTTCAGAGCGGGCCCAAGCCCTGCCAGCTCGTGGGGGTGGTCGAGGCCCCCTGCCCGTGTGCACAGAGAGAGGCGGGTGCGGGCTGGCCGGGGCCGGGGGCTGCCCCCGGCAGAGGGTGCCGGAGCGCAAGGACTGCCCTTGCCCTGGCCGCCCCTCGGCGTCGCTCCCCTCCCCTGTGCCGGGTTTGTCCCGGGTGACGTTGGGATGCTGGGGAAGAAGGAGGAGGAGGAGAAAGGAGGAGGAGGGGAAAGGAGCGCGGCTTCCTCCGCCCCCAGTCCGGCACAGTCCGTTAGCGGGAGCGCAGGGCCGGAGCGGCGGTGCCGAGGAGAAGTTTGCGGCAGCGCCGAGCCCCCGCGGCGCGGCACCGGCAGCGGACCCTGCTCCGCCCGCAGGCGCTGCTGCTACCCCGCGGGCTCTGTGCCGCGGCGGCCGGGCGGGAGCGCGGGCGGGCAGCATGGTCCCCGCGGCGGGGCGGCGGGGGGCGGCGGGCCGCCTCCTGGCCCTGCTGGCGGCCGCCTCGGTCCTTCGCCTCCGCGCGGCAGGTAAGGAGCGGGACCCCGGCGGGAGGGGAGGGGAGGGGGTGTGCAGGCAGAGGGGAAGCAGGGAAAGCTGCGCGCGTTCTAGAAGAGTTGAGCGTATCCACTGGGGACCGGCGGAGCCGCCAGCATCCCCAGTTGGTGGTTGATGTTGGTTACTTTTTATTTTTTTCGTTTTGGGTTTTTCTTTTGTTGTTGTTTTTGTTTTGTTTTTGTTTTTTTTTTTCTTTTCTTTTCTTTTTGGCAAAATGGAAACCTGATGTTGCGTTTTTTTACGAGGGGGCGGGGGCTGGCAGGAGACGATGGCAGCGGTGGCTGCGCCGAGGAGGGATCGCTAAAACTTCTTCCCCGAGCGCATCCCGGCGCCCCAGCCCGGCGGGCGCTTCGTGCCGCTCCTCGGCTGGTTCAGCGCACCGAGGCTGGTTGGTGACGACTGGGGGGAGGGGGAAAGAAGAAGAAAACAAAGGAGAAGTTCGGGGTTTTGTTGTTTCCGAGGGTGGATAGCAATGAGTGGAGCCTCCTCCTTCACTCCGCCCGCCCTCCCTCCAGCCCTCCCCTCGGAGTAGTTATAATAATGTGTTATTTGGGCCGTTGAGTGTTGCCAGAATCTCAGTAGGAACCAGAAGGAAGGCGGGGGGGGGGGGGGGGGAATTAAAGTTGAGTGGGCGAAGGGGCAGCCGCCGTGCTTGCAGCTGGTAGAGGCTCGGCAGGTCTCTTTCTGTGTGTTTTTGAGCTTTAGAGGGTCCCATTTCCTCTGTGTACCTGGCCGACCCCTGGGGACTGAGGAGATCAGCCTCTAGGCTCAGGAAACACTAGGACTCGGTTCAGCGAGCTCGGCGATTGTTTTTAGAGCTGAATAAACTGCCCTTATTAACATCTGACCTTGCGCCGTGGCAGCGGCAGTGCGGCTGCTGAACACTTGCCAGTTTGTCCGGCATCTCCGAGGCGAGCGCCGTGATTTATAGGGACCTTGGGGAGCGTGGGGGGTTGGAGAGCCGCGATGGTGTAAGAGTTACAGTTCCTGTAAAAGAAGGCGCATAAACTTCCCCCCCCCCCCCGCCCCCCGCACGCTTAGGATGTGTGGTGCTTTCAGAGCAGAGAAGGGGAGGTTTAACGTTTTCGCTTTGCCTGGGATGTGAAATGCACCGCGGAGGTAGGTGCTGCCGGCTTCAGGTCTTTGATCTTTCGTGAAACCATTCTCTGGAAAAGTGCCCTCTCCCCCTCTGCAGCAGATGAACCTTGCTCACCAACTCCTTCCCGGGGCGCTTTGCCCGGGGGCTGAGGGAGGAGATGACAGGCGGCACCATGTCCATGCCCGGTTTGTAACCCTTCCCGTGCTGTCCCCACGGAGCAGCGCGGGAGCTCGGCGGGCAAGCAGCGCCTTCCTCCCCCCTTTCCTGGCTTCGACTTAATTGCACTGAAGTGCAGGAGGAGACCGATGATGTCTTTAAGGAAAAACAGTGATGCTGCAGATTAGAGGGGACTTGTTAATCAATTGCACGTTTGAAAGGGCTTTTCTTCCCTTTGTTGCTTTCGCTAATCCATTTACCTCTCCCCGGGAGGTGACAGATGCCTATATTTCCTGTTATTCAGCTCCGGGGTCCTAGGTCTTGCCATTTGTTGCATTACAGTGAAGGGAGAGGATCAGCAGAAAGAGGTCTGGGGGTTTTCCGGGGGGAGAGCAGGAGGCGAATGTGTTACAGCTCGCGGATCTGGGGTCAGTGCCCGTCGCGTTTATTTTTCCTAGTGCCTTTATTGCTCCCTTTGAAGGGGGGCCCGCTAACAAATTGCGCGGCCTGCTCGCCGCCCTGCCCCTCCTGCGGGGTCCCGGGCTCCAGGGGTCTCCCGGCCGGCCGGCCCGGTCGTCCTCTGCGGGATGTAAAAGGCGATGCCGGACTCTGTCCCCGTCCCCACTGTATTACCGTTTTGCCGAGCAGTTGGATCTGTTTTTCGGACGCAGCGGGAGGGAGTCGTGGAGGGAGTCCCACCTCCCGTCTGCTGTTGCGGGCAGTGTCTGCCGATGTGTGTTAGCGGGAGACATTTCAGATTTGGTGAGAGCGTTTCAGCCTTCTCAGAGGCAGTATAAAATCACTAACTACTATTACAAACGGATTTGGGGATTTTTATGAGTTTATTTTTTTAATGCTGCCCCGTAAACGGGCTTGTGATAGTCGTCTCAACCACCTGTGGAAGGTGTGGATTCGCTATGCTTCGATAGGCACAAAGTTTGAGACTCCATTTTCTTCACTGAGCAGCACAGCGGTTGAGAGCCCATAATCACAGCAATAAATACTTAGGTACTTCTGTTGTTAAGCGGTATTTTTCTGTTTAATTAGATTTGCTTAATGGTAAACAGAATTAATCTTCGTTTGTGAACCTACATTTCATTTAAACGTTTATTTTTGAAAATTATCTCAGCCTTTTCACAGTTCACTTTACAGTGTGACTGAGAGGCAGCAGAAATAAGGACGGTTGGTTGTTGAAACTAGTGATGCGCAATGTACTCAGCTTATAGACTTTTGTTACCTTACCATTAAATAGTAAAGGACGTTTAATGAACCTGAAGTTAATACTCAACATGACTTGTGAAGTATGCAGAACATTGTGTTTTAAAAAAAGTGTTTCTGTCAACAGAATGTCAGGGAACGAAAACGATGGTAACTCTCTGCTATCATTTTGCAAGGCCTGAAGTTTGTAAACTTCTACCTAATTTCATAAAGGAAAACCCCCTGATTTATTTGAGTACAATGTTAGTGGAGAAATAAATACAAGTACGGATTACTTCTGAATGCCTTTAAATGCCTAACTACACAAAGTTTTAAAATGCTCGAATCTTTAAAGTTGCCTGAGATTTAGCTATAGCTCCCTCCTGAGTTTAATAAATGAGCTTCAGCTCTGGAAATTGTACATAGGTCACCTGGTAAAAGTTTATACGGCTTTGAGTACAAGAAGTCTTCAGATAGCTTTGAATAAATGACATTGACTACATTAACTACTTTAGGTCAAACCTTAATCAAACCTAGCATTAATTAAATCGTTAGGTAGTTTAGTGGTGAAGTTTATCCTTAGGTCAAGGGTTGCTGCTGAATGTTTTTTTCCACTTGAGTGTCTTGATTATGTTAAGCATTTGTAATTGAATTGCAGTTTTCTTCCTTAAACTCTTTTCTGCTGTAAACAGCATAGAAATGTAAGATGCAGGAAGAAAAGGACCAGTTGACAGACAAGGCAAATTAATCCTGTTTAGTGAGCTTCCAGTTGTTTGTAGGAAAGCTGATCTGTTTTCTAAACTCACTGTACTTTGTGTGAGGTGTGAATAACTTTCAGACCTGTCATTGGCATGGAAATGTATTTGACCACTAATTAGAAAACTGACAGCCCGATGGGAATGACTTAGTCTAGCCAATGGGAGTGAAATGTAATAAATACTGGGTTTTGTTTGATAACTATGAGAATCTTCTATATAGATGACTTGTAGAGCCCTTTTCATGGCTTATCTTCAGAGTCTTAAATTCACATTTTAGGTTCAATAAAAATGTCAGCTAGAAGCAGTCAGCATCAGAAGTTTTTAATCATACTTTTGATGGAGAGAATTTATTTTAAAGAGCCTCTTTGTATTATTCTGAACATTGCACGCAAAGAAAAAATACTAAGCAAACTTCCTTTGGTTTTTATACATAAATATTTCTATAGATGTTTCTTTCTGTGTTGTGTTGTGCGGTTGCTCAGAGGGAAGAAATGCTACTTAGAGTATTCCATCTAATTTATAGCATCTGTCACTATGCTCTCTATGCAGAGGATGGCTTGCTATTTAACTTTGTTTATTCATTGTGAGGCTGTTGCTTTGTAAAGGAAGTTGTCATTAGGCTCAGCAAGTCTGGAAAGTATGCAAGTCCTCAAGTCTTCTAATCCAGTGACTACAAAGCAGTTAAAGCTTCAAAGAAAAGGAACAACAGGATTTTGCTGCACTGAAAGAAGACGCATTGTTTGTTAATCCTGCTTTTAATTGTTACTTATACTGCTGAATGATGAAACACTGCTAGTAACCATTTGGGACAAACAACAATTTAATTTAAATTATTGTCTTTCCTCTTGGTTTTGTACAAACGTGTAAGTAGTTTGAAGTGAAATGTCCCTTACCAGCTTTTTGCATTTACTTTTCCCAAGCCTTTGCCATGCACCGATATTCATTTGCAGACATCCTGCTAGGTTTTTTTTCTGTTCTCCACAGACTTGACTGACAACCAACCTCTCTATCTTCACATCTGTTTGTCCTCCTCAGCTAGTTTGGGAAAGGATTTCCACTTTCTTTTCAAAGTGATGCTGGCCGGTGATCTTTTTTGAAACTAAAAATGGCTGTACGTGACTCTTCTGGTGGCAGTAAAAGACGCTTTTCAAAAATTGGGGTGATCCCTTTGTCTTTTAACTGGCAGTGGACAAAAGCTTTCATTTAAGAACCCAAACAAATCTGCGTTGTAACTTCAGTGAAAACAAGAAATCACATAAATGTATTTCACTAATGGTACACTCTTATTTTGTTGGGGTAAGCAAGTGTATCGCACCTGCCTAGCTGGCTAGCTCACAGGGTGGTAGCCCTGGTCTTGAGCAGTTTGCAAAGCCTGTTGAAGGAGCGGTGGGTGTATCCTGTAGACAGTTCCATGCTTCTGAGCTTGTTGAAAATGAGCGTGTGTGTATCTGCATGAGCTGTTGTGCACATGTATCGATAGTGTGCACTGCTTCATGAAACAAAGGGACTATACTGCTGTCTGCCGATTGAGTTAGTCTTCATTCACATTGATGCATTCTGGTTTTGCTATATAAACTGTCGCAATGCATGCCTGTTTGTGATGGTGAAGAAGTGTGGTATACAGTAGCTGATGGAAGAGGAAGGATATCACGATATTACTGATTCCATAGAAGGTATTTGAAGAAGGAGCGTGGTCTTCTGTGCCTGTTTCCTCTGAGTCCAGAGCAGAGCCAACTGACATTCACTAAAGGTTGCGTGGTTGTGAGAGTGCAGATACACAGCCACCTGAAGCTGTTTGTTTATTTAGTTAAATCAGCAAGCTGACTCTGCTGAAAAATAACTCTGCAGGAGTGAAAGACTATGTGGGCAGAGGTGAACAGAGAATTAGCATGATGAAAAGAGAGAAGACATTTTCTTTTTCCACTATATTGATTTTGTTGGACCAACAGGAAGATGTTTTGTGAGGGTACTGCTTATACAAACAGCAAAGTGAAATCAATGGGAAACTGTTTTGGACCTCAGTTTGGCCAGTGTCTAGTTTTAAAGTGTGAGTAGTCCAATCACGAGGTTAGATTGAGTCCCCATAGGTATTTTGTCACTGAACTCTTCATCGATTTCACATGGGAGGCGTGTCTAAGTACCTCTTAGATTTGGTACTTCCACTTCAGATGATGTGAACTTGTAAAGAGAAACAACAAATCTGCATTTGATACTCTTTCTTGAACAAAAAAAATCACGTGTATATTGCTGTATCTATGAAACCTCTACTGAAATTAGATTTCTGTCTTCTAATTGCTCTGTTTAGACACTTCCTTTTATATAAGCAGCATAAACATTTAGTTCTGAAACTACAGGTTATTGCCCCTTGTCCTCATCAACACTGCTCTAGGCTGTTCATTTAACAGTTCATCCGGTAAGTATTATTTCAAGATGAAGTGGCTTCTATAAATTATTTTCCTTGCTTTTGGTAGTTTAGTGCCGTAACATTTTTTCCATTGTGTTGTGTATGTAAGTAGAATGACTTGACTGGTTGTATAAAGAGAGGATAAATTCTGTTAGAGTTCTCCTAAAATTGTGAAGTCTTGCTTTTCATAACAACATATACAACTGTCTAATTGAATCATAAATCAAACTATCAATGGACTAATTCCTTATCAAAGTAATAATGCAGTTACATATTCAATTATAGAGCAGAGGACAGATAACATACAGCAAAAGACAGGAAGAATTTTATCCCTGTTTCTTTAGGAAAATGTGTAAAAACTATGGTTGTAAATAATAAACTTGATTTCTACTAGTCAGAAACACTCTCTTCTATACCGTATGCACTGTAAACAAAAATGTTAATCATATGTAAATCTAAAAGAGGAATCACAGAAGTCTACCCAACACAAACAAATGAGACTGTCATGTTCCTTCACAAGCAGCTTGCTTTCCTCTCTGTCTACAACAGATAGCTAGATCCCATACCTTTAACTTGGAGGTAAAGGAGACATAAAAGATTTTTTTGAAGGGCAGAGATAACCACAGAAAATCTTAGGAGCAGGTTAACTCAAAGCACGGCTCAGGCATTTGAGCTGTGTTTCACAGCAAGATCTTAAAATTACTCCTTATGTACACTTCTATTTGTAAGACATTAATCTTTCATTTCTAAGGCCCTTAACTAGCTGTAAGTGTTGTACTTCTTTTCTTGCCGCATGGACAGGCATCATCCATATCTAAAAGTACTGTTTAAAGAAGTTACCTTCTTCCCCACTCTTCATCATTTCCTTCCTGCGGGATGTTACCACCTTCCAACTTTCCTGTCAGAGAAGTGGGTGGACATTCAGCAACCTGTTTCAGGCAACATCTTGCAGTTCACTTGGTCTAAGCTAACCCAGCTGATTTTGAGTTAGATGGGATCAGAGGTCCCTCATATGAGCAGCTCTGCCAGTAGACCAGAGGAGGCTGTAACTTCCGCAGTGCTGTTACCAAGCTGGAGTTTGGCAGGAAGATCACCTATTTCACTAGCTCACTTAGAGCTGGTAGCCTTTGGCAAGAGAATTTTGCTGAGAAGGTGGGAGAGGGATGGGAATGGTAGCAGTATAGCATCTTTCAACAGCAGAATTAATCTCCATTTATCTCACAGTTGGTCTCTGTCACATACCTTCCTAGTTTCTTCCTTCATGCTTCATAGGAGCTTCTCATAAATACCTGCAAAACTAATCGTTATCCTTCCTTGTGATGTCTCTAGAAATCCCTCATTTAAAGGTTAGACTAATTGTATGCTATCATGCAGGTCACTGTTGTCTGTGTCTCTGTATACTTGTGTCTTAAATTTGTCTCATATTGCAAGCTGTTTAATACAGTTTAATACATCATTGACTAACGTGGTGAGTACCTGGATTTCCAGTAATGTACAGGTATATAAACAAATAATCTGTTACTGGTATGGTAAGTCCATGTGAGAGTGCTATGATAAAACTGGTTGTGGGATCACAAGTATTGTCAAAAGGGGCTGCACACCGAGGGACAGGAGATCTGACTCACAGCAGTGCCACCTTAGGTCAAGTGAAGGTGTTGTGGGGTCTCCCTCGTTTGTTCTTTTGTCTGTAAAACAAAGGAGGTGTGATACTAGAAAAATAAGACATCTCTGAAAGGAAAAAACCAAGAAGGACAGTTCTGGAAACATTAATCAGATTTGTCTGGATTTGCATGAGAAATTACAAGTGTATCAAGTTTTGCTGAATAGAGCAAGATCAGAAAATGAGAAAGAAAAAAAAAGAATAGTATTACTTGACAGCTCAGGACTATAGCAGCTATGTTACTTTAAAGTAGGTATTGTGAATCTCTTGTATGAACCAATAATAAACAAAACTGCTTGAAAGCTTAAGAGGCCCCAATGATGTATAGAATTTTCTGCATACATGATCATAGTAAAGTTTTAGCAAGAAGTTATACTATGTAAAGAGAATCCTGAGATTTCGTGGTGTTTAAAATGAGAGAGTGCGTATTCTGAGAGATAAGTTAACAAATGGAGGGGATACACCCGAGGGTGCTGAAGGAGCTGGCTGGGGTGCTCGCCAAGCCACTTTCCATCATTTACCAGCAGTCCTGGCTGACCGGGGAGGTCCCGACAGGTTGGAAACTGGCCAGTGTGACGGCCGTCTATAGGAAGGGTCGGAAGGATGATCCAGGAAATTACAGGCCTGTCAGCTTGACTTTGGTGCCCGGGAAGCTGATGGAGCAGCTCATCCTGAGTACCATCACACAGCACATGCGGGACAACCAGATGATCAGGCCCAGTCAGCATGGGTTTATGAAAGGCAGGTCCTGCTTGACAAACCTGATCTCCTTCTACGACAGGGCGACCTGCTTATTGGATGAGGGAAAGGCTGTGGATGTTGTCTACCTTGACTTTAGCAAGGCCTTTGACACTGTTTCCCACAGCATTCTCCTGGTGAAACTGGCTGCTCGAGGCTTGGATGGGCACACGCTTCGCTGGGTAAAAAACTGTCTGGATGGCCGGGCCCAAAGAGTTGTGGTGAACGGAGTTAAATCCAGTTGGTGGCCGGTCACGAGTGGTGTCCCCCAGGGCTCGGTTTTGGGGCCACTCTTGTTTAACATCTTTATTGATGATCTAGACGAGGGGATCAAGTGCACCCTCAGTAAGTTTGCAGATGACACCAAGTTGGGTGGGAGTGTTGATCTGCTCGAGGGTAGGGAGGCTCTGCAGAGAGATCTGGACAGGCTGGAGCGATGGGCTCAGGCCAACTGTAGGAGTTTCAATAAGGCCAAATGCCGGGTGCTGCACTTGGGCCACAACAACCCCCAGCAGCGCTACAGGCTTGGGGAGGAGTGGCTGGAGAGCTGCCAGTCAGAGAGGGACCTGGGGGTGTTGATTGACAGCCGGCTGAACATGAGCCAGCAGTGTGCCCAGGTGGCCAAGAAGGCCAATGGCATCCTGCCTTGTATCAGCAATAGTGTGGCCAGCAGGGACAGGGAAGTGATCTTACCCCTGTACTCGGCACTGGTGAGGCCGCACCTCGATTCCTGGGTTCAGTTTTGGGCCCCTCACTACAAAAAGGACATTGAATTGCTCGAGCGTGTCCAGAGAAGGGCAACGAAGCTGGTGAAGGGTCTGGAGCACAGGTCGTACGAGGAGCGGCTGAGGGAACTGGGGTTGTTTAGTGTGGAGAAGAGGAGGCTGAGGGGAGACCTCATCGCCCTCTACAACTACCTGACAGGAGGTCGCAGAGAGCTGGGGATGAGTCTCTTTAATGAAATAACAAGCGATAGGACAAGAGGGAATGGCCTCAAGTTGCACCAGGGAAGGTTTAGACTGGATATTAGGAAGTATTTCTTTACAAAACGGGTTGTTGGGTGTTGGAATGGGCTGCCGAGGGGTGTGGTGGAGTCCCCATCCCTGGAGGTGTTTAAGAGTCAGGTAGACATAACGTTGAGGGATAGGGTGTAGTTGGGAACTGTCAGTGTTGGGTTAATGGTTGGACTAGACGATCTTCAAGGTCTTTTCCAACCTTCATGGGTCTCTGATTCTGTGAAAGGGTTTTAGTGTGGCTGTTTCTAGTTTAGAAAAGTGACATGGCAGAATTGTGTTATAATAAAAAACCAACAATACTAGAGCTAATGATGTGGCAATGATGTTTCTGTGTATGGTAAACTTGATCTCTTCTTAAGAAAACAAAAGCATAAAAAGGCAAATGAAGGCTATGCCAACAGATTTAGATAACCCAAATATATTGTATACTCTTTTTTTTCAGGCAGTAACAATTCTCTTCTGACTCTTAACTGTGTGTTGGTTTTCACATTTAGCTGATGTATTGGAGAAGCATTTTTCTTTATAAAAAGTTGCCTTGAGGCATGCCTACCCTGAAGTGTAATTCTAAAGCAGTGCCAAACTACCCAAACTGTGTATCGGAGAGCTGACAATACAGAAACTAGCCCTGCAAAATCCAACCCAGTGCTGGCTAGGCTGCCTGAATTGGCTTACCTCCTGTCCCCAGGAGCACCAAGGCTGGTGTGGGGAAGAGGCCAGACTGGGTGGTGCCAGGCTGGAGGACTGGCAGGGGGAGCAACATGGCAGCCCTAGCATTGAGCAGACTTCTTGCTGTGGGATTATACTCTCAGAGATAGAAAATGTGATACGCAGAAATATTAACATAATTGTGTGGGCTAGAAATACTAGAGACACTTTCACAATATTGCTGTAACTGATGGCTGTTTAAGATTTGAATTGTGCAGAGCTGAACTAAACTAGTGCCGTTTAAAGAAGAAAAGTCTCACCTGCCTCAAAAGTCTAGTCTGCAAACTAGTGTTTAATTAGTTGCCCAGTAGTTATTCACACCACAGATAATCTTGTCATTTCTCTGTGTTTGAGCAATGGAATCTCCAGCAAGTGTTGCTTAAGTTGAATATTAGGATTCCAGTGAGTTCCGTATTCCACTGTACTAGGTAAGAATGAATGATCTTTTGAAATTAAATGTGTTAATAAAACATGGGAGATTCTTTTGGTACAGTAAACAGTGAAATGGACAAAAGGAAAGTTTTGCGAAGGTTCTAAAGAGCTATCAAAGCTTTCAGTGTTCTATTTGAATTTTCAGTGTTCTATTTGAATTTTCAGTGTTCTATTTGAATTTTCAGTGTTCTATTTGAATATTCTAAGTTGAAAATAACAATTATCTTGTAGCATCTAGCCATAATTACTCTTTTAAATCTTACAACTTTCTTTTGAGAAATACAAATCATGCTTCTTCAGAACAGACATGAAACATTTTTTTCATAAAGTTGAAAAGAAAGAAGGGGAGGAATATATGCCAGAGAAACTGGAGAATTATATTCACCTGAGAAATTCCTTCACTGGGGAAGGGGAAATAAAAATCGTTTGTGGTACCCTAGGATCTGAATAGCTGAAGGGTGAGCTTAGGCATTAAAAATTATTTCAAAAATTGTAGTTATAGTGGTGGTAATGATGACTTCTTTCATGACAGATGAGAATCCCTTACAGAGAGGAAAGTGGTATTATGCAGATAAAATTACAAGCTTGAACAGGATCTAAATCAAACCTACATGAGGAAAATATATCTGCTGTTGTTTTAATTTTAAAAATAACTGCTTCTTAGCTCTGCCTGGAAGCAATTTAATGCAACAAATTGATCTTTTTTTTTTGGAAAAGTATTTCCAGCCAGACCAGAAGCGGTAGTTAATAAATATCTTGAGAGGGTGAGTCTGTTCTTTATGCTAGGTTTTGCAAACGAAGTGAATTTGGATATTAATATCTGAAATTGTAGATAGTAATTCAACCTGTTTTTCCAAAGTTGATCTCACATTTGTCATCTTGTCTCTGTGTCAATGTAGAAATAAGATTCAGAAATCTGTTCTTTTAACAGTGGTAATGGAGAATCTGTTACAAAGTTTATGATACTGGTTTTCAAAGCAACAAGAAAAAATCACATTTCTTTCAAATTTTATGTCTAGAGAATTTTTGGTTAATGTTGCTCTTGAGAAGAATATGCATGTTTTTGTCAACCTGTTATTTAAGAACGTATCGAGTGTAGAAAATACTTTGAAGAGGATTATGCCAGTCAAAGACAAGAGCATGTAGAGTCAGGAAAGGCAGATTTCAGAAGTTATCCTGGTTTGTAATCCAAGGCCAAATTTAAAGCTAGGGACAGTTTTGATTCTGGAACTTGGTGAGGATGTGTTTACACAGGAAGATACTGCAAAAAGCAGTGCATCTTTCAAAATTACAAAAAGTGGAAGATGTTACCTCACATTTACTGGACACTTACTGTGTCTGCAGAGGTAGTTATTAGAAAGTACTGGTTCAGTGTAAAACCATAGAGTAAACTAGAGGTAGTACCTTCTTGTAGACAAGTATTTAGTGATCAGTGAAATACTTAAATGTCATCTTTCTTTGTGCTGGCCATTGGCATGTGATTTATTGTTTCTAGAAATAGAGAAATAAACCTCAGCAATGTGGTGTTAGACTCTGTAGAAATTCTTGAAGTGTCTTTGTCTGCTGTATTTTCTAGAAAGCTTAAGATCTTCTGTAACCACAGTGTGTTGGGGAAAAAAGGGTTGGAAAGGATCTTGAGAGGTTGCATTATGTGTTCTTCAAGGTAGAATCACATGTAGCCAACTACATAACCTCTTCCCAAGAGGTGACAGGAACAGAGGTTCAGCAGCTTCCACAGGCAAGCACGCAGGTTTGGTGCTTACTTACTCTTGGTTGTAATTTAAGTGCATTACTTCCTCTTACAGTTTCTTTCTCTACCCCTTGTAATTATACTTTATTTTTTTGTGTGATTTCTGAAACAGTTCCTCAAACTTTGAAACAAACACTTATGAAAAAGTATCTTTTTTCCTTGTAGACGTATCTGCTTAGAACCCCTTTCCCCCTCTGTTTTCTCAGCTTTTCCTCTTTCATTATGTTTTCTAAATCTCATGGTAGTGCTCATTCCTCCCTACTGGACTTGCTCCAGAACATCTTTCTTGAAGTGCACTAACCAAAACTGTCATATTCCAGCTAGAATGCAACAGCACTGGCTAAAGGAAGAGGATTATTTCTTATACTTACCAGATGACATTATTTCTTAGAGTGATGTCTGACTGTTTTGTGGCAGGATGGCATTGCTCAGGTTCTCATCTGCTCCAAATCTTTCACACAGTATTTTTGCCCAGTCCCTGTTTGGTAACAGTGCACAAAACTTTCTGCCTGTCTTCACTCAATTGTGCATCTTTATTGCCACCTGCACCATACCATTTTTTGCTGACGTTTTGTTTCATTTGCGCAGATGAGAATATTGGCAACACCTAACACCTTGGTGTTGCCTGTGGAGTTCAGTAAGGGAGGTATCCATAGCACTGAAACGTGTGAAACTGCATCATATCAGTCAACTACTGAGAGTTAACTCTCATTATGGGTTTCTAGTGAGTTGGCATTTACCTCTATATAATTTTTTCATATTTCACCTATCAGAATGTCATGTGGGACAGTTCCCCCCCAAAGTAATTATCACCTTCATTTCCTGCTGTTGCCTCAGCTTCATGCTGTCATTTAGTGCAGGATAGGAGCTGTCATATTATGGTCCCTGGGAGCTAAACTTCCCTCAGCAGAAACTCTTGTGACATGTCTAAAGTCTCTGGTTCTGTGGCTTCTTCTCAAGTTGCCTTTCTGTAACTTAACTTGAATGAGATTCATCAATTTGAAAGACAGAGTTCAGACCTGACTATTTTTGAAGATTTTTTTTTTTTTCTTCTGAGTTCAGACAAAGTTCATAGAAAACTTCTTCCAAATGGCTGTTTATCTTTCTCTCTTAATATCATGTCTGCATCAATTTAATAGATTAAAATTGTATCCTTTAATCTCATACTGGTTACATGTATTCCTGTTCCTTTCGCTCTTTAAAATCCTGTATTGTGTGAGTAGTTGCATGTTGCAAGACCAAGGCAGTTAACTAAAACTTCTGGGAGTATATGATACAGTTTCGATTTTAAGTATTACTATTCATCTGAAATAAGTTACGGACTTAGAATTATAGAAATAATGTAAGAATAAATATGTGCACTTGTCATTGTCTCTACAGAATTGTCCTTAGTTCCTGTAACTCCCATCATCCCATCCTCTTCCTTAATTTTATTTTTCTGTACCTGTGGTTTTGTTTTTTTCCCTACAGCGTATTTTGTTCTGACACTTGGGGTTTTTTCTTTTTTCTTCTTCTAATTCTTTTCCCATTACTGAGCACTTTAGATCTTGGGAATTCACAGGTATGCTCTGCTTGCCTACCAATGGTAGGAAGTACTTCAGAGTGATCCACAGTGGCTGTTTCTAGCTGTCTGGGAAAAAAATAGCAGGTAGGACAAATACCTCCAAACAGATGGTGTTCTGTGATTAACTGAGCCACTGCATGCTCCTCTGTAATTGATGTTGCCTGAGAAACTGCTGGTATCAGCATCTATACATTTGTGCATGGGATGGAAGACTAAAGCCAGGAAAGGGTAAGATGGGGAGCACAGCTCTGATGAGGTAGGAGCAGGCTGGGATATGTGGGCTTGTCTGAGCAGAGGAGCTGGACTGTGATCCAGTTTATGAGAAAAATAAGTGTCTGTGGGATGTGGAACTGGGTTTAGGGTTATGAGAATGTGTAATAGCAAGTATAAGGGAGGTTAACATGCTCATGAACGCGGACTGGCAGAGAATTAGAAACTTCTACTGTTGCCCTGCCAACATGGCTGGAGGTACGGGTACTGAACATAGCTCCATGCTGTGCTTGGGAAGGTCCTGCCTTATACTGTGGTTACTTTTTTCTTCTTCAGGACATATAATGTAGGCAATGACCATGTCTTTCACCATGGGTTGTATAGCAAGTTTTACTTAAGAAGAAGGAAGGTGAAGTTGTGTCTGCTGCAGTGGTTGTGTATTTCAAATGTCTTGCCTGATTTGAAACATTAGAAGTGGATAGGGACATGAAGGAAGTCATTGCCAATTACAGGTCCTGTCACTCTGAGAGCTATAGCTGTGTTGAAGCAATAGTGGACTCTGCTTATTTAGGAAAATACACATGCTTTTTTTCTTCAGGTCAAAATCACAGTTATGAAATACTGGAAATTATGACCTCCTTTATCTTATGCGCATGTCTGATGTATGCAGCCCCTTTGTGGGGTTTATTTTTTTTTTCCTCTCTGCTGTTTTTCAGTGTGGTGGTTTTTTTTCTTTTTACTTTTTTTTTTTTCCTTTGAACTGATGAAACCACTCTCTTTGGTAATTATGATTCAGTTAGGTCAGTCTTAGACTTTTCTGTGTAGAGACTGCCAAGTTTTTCTGTAATATGTGGTGGTTTAGGGATTTGGATGAATGTCCAAAAGGGACCAAGACTTGATACCTCCAAATGTCTTTAATTTAAAACCATAATTTGGAAAGGATCTTTCCTGAGTCCCAAGAGAAAAAAGCCAATACTTTCATTTATATTATTAGTCATCATTCTCTCCACCATCAGGGTTCCCCTCCCTTCTGAAAAGGCTACAGTTTGTTTTGCTGTTTTAACAGAAACGAGTTTAGTTGATTTAATGTTCTGTTTTGTGATGAAGTGTCTTACCTAGGTCATAGTTTAGCTGTTAACAAGATATTTATGAAGTGGTAAGAATTCTCTGCTCTGTGGTGAATTTAGTCTCTAGAGAGAAGCAAAATGCTATTTAATAGCAAATAAAGTAGTTCAGTTTCAAATTATATGTTGAAGTTAAATGCAACAATTTTAATCTTTTAGTAACCCCCTAAATAACTAGAGTATCTGGAACTGCTCAAAACTTATGTAATTTGACCTCTATTATAGAAAAAACATTTTATGTAGAATAATATTGCAAGTAGCTATCCAAGGGAGGAAAATTTTAGATTTAGAAACCAAGTTAAATTCACACTTTTATTGTATGTGCAGACTGTAAAATATAGCCGAAGCCTAAGAACGTATTCCTGAGCTATTTTTTCAATATACAAGACTCATTTGACTGACTTATCAAATACTGTGCTAAATCCTTGTAAGTATTTGAATCTGGTATTTGGGATATTTGCTTGGAAGTGTGTTGTTTGTCATGTAACAATAGTGTTATCAGCAGACGATTCCCTCATTTTTGCATAGTTTTTATTGGTGTTTAGCATGATTACAGCTGTAGTAGTTAAGACTCAAGCAGCAGAAGCCTTCATGTTCTAGGTGTTCCCCAGACATGCAATGCAGATAGAGTTATTTTTAAAGGAATTCTGTGTGAACTACTGCTTTACCATCAAAAGCTTTGAAAACAGCATTGTTTGGGATTTCAGTTGTATCTATGAACCAGTAGTGGTTTGTCTCTCACTCACATGTACTAAAAAAATTGTATGTGAGCCCTTTCTCTTCCCAGTTGTTTATCAGCAGACTTTATCAGGCATGGTTTATGATGTATTGAATTTTGCGATAAGTAATAGACTAGCACTTGCATGATAAGTAAGTAATTAGTGAACTATATCACTAATTAATTGGCCATGTTTAATTAGCTCTAGAGTGCCAATTCAGCTCCACAGAAATAATTTGTATTCGATTCAGAGGCTTCATTTTACTTGATCTTCAGTTACCTGAACAGCCATTTCTGTGAAGTCCTTATTTCTGTCTTGGTCTAGGCAGGCAGACCTTTGCATATTGTAGAATAGTTGCTTTGGTCTCTATTCTTACTTTATATTTTGACTTGTATGATTATAGCTCTGAAAAGAAATCTTCAGGAAGATTTGTTTTCTTGACTCTTAATGTGTGTTTTTGCATTAAGATGGTTTCTAGGTCACTGTACAGTTTTATTGATCTGGCAAACAATATGAGTGAACCCTAAACATCTAAAGCAAAGCTTGCCCCAAGACTGGACAGTGAAGGAGGTATGTGAACCATGAGTTGTTCAAAACTAAAATCCTACAAAACTGTTTTTGTAAAAATCTATAGACGATTCTACCATTTACGCCCCAGCAGCCATCTGCTGAGACAAACTTTAGAAGACCTGGTTTCATAAACACATTTTGCATTTTATTTTGCTTTTAAAACAGTTATCTTACATGGTTAACACTCTCCTAAATGTATCTCTCATAATTAGTGCAACAAATAAAACAGTTTTGCCAGTGGCTTGCAAAGTTCATGCACAGATACAGATTGAATGACAAATTAGAGGTCTCTGTACAAGCCTAGCAGTTCATAAAGCAATGCTTTGTAAGACTGGAATAGGTGGGGCCAGACATTCATCTGTCTCTCATGTAATGGCATTCTGAATTGCATGAGGACCAGTGCTGTTCCAGAGGCAGTCTCTACCTCTTGTATAAGACAGTGAAAGTTTATTAACTAAGTTAGCATTTATACCTTTTTGATGAAGGTAATAATGAGTTTAACTTTGTAAGAAACCTCATTCTCTCAGTGAACATACAATAATTTTTCTACTTTAATAGAAGGTGTATAATAAAATAAAGTCAGACCTTCATGATTATAACTTTTTAAAATTGGAACTAAAAAGCTTTTCACTTGCCAGATATGAATTTCTGTGTTCCTTCTGCAATGATCAGTGTTCAACACCTAAAACAGAGCAGGGAGTTGCAAATCACTGATGCAGTTGTAGGTGTTAGTGTTATCTTGTTTTGTGGAGTCAGTAATCAGTTCCTGAAACTCCTGTTGCAAAGTGAAAGAACTTTATAAATGTTAATTAATTCTTAAATTGCACAAGTGAGATGGTCTTGTTTATCTTTGTTGTGGTTTAACCCCAGCCAGCAACTAAGCACCATGCAACTGCTTGCTCACTCCTCTCCCCACCCAGTGAGATGGGAGAAGAATTGAAAAAAAAGTAAAACTCGTGGGTTGAGATAAGAATGGTTTAATAACTAAACTAAAATAAAAATAATAAAATATAATAATATTCTAATGAAAAGGAGTATAATAAAAAAATAGATAAATAAAACCCAAGAAAAAACAAGTGATGTACAATGCAGTTGCTCATCACCTGCTGACCAATACCTGAGCAGTGATCTGCTCCTCCTGGCCAACTCTTCCCCCCAGTTTCTATACTGAGCATGATGTCCTGTGGTATGGAATATCCCTTTGGCTAGTTCGGGTCAGCTGTCCTGGCCGTGCTTCTTGTGTGCATCCTTGCTGGCAGAGCATGGGAAACTGATAAATCCTTGATTTAGGATAAGCACTACTTAGCAACAACTGAACCATCAACATGTTACCAGCATTATTCTCACACTAAATCCCAAAACCAGCACTGTACCAGCTACTAGGAAGAAAATTAACTTTGTCCCAGCCAAATCCAGGACAATCTTATAAATTATAAAACTGAGGCAGAAGGAAGGTATGTGAAGTGTGCTGAGAGCAGAGAGGTTATTGTGTGAGCAAGATTTTTCTGTATGGTGTGTTCATGAATGTTAAAGGATTTCACCAGACTGTGGGTATCTCTAGGCTTCCTTTATTAACAACTCAGAGTTGGGCCATCACCTCAGTGAGTGGCAACAGCTAACAAAAAGTGCCCTCTATATATATGATATAACATACAATACAAAGAGTCTTTGGTGATTTTCCAGGAACTTTCAGCTCTCAATTCACCATCAATTTCAAAAGTCCATTGTATTCCACAGTTTTGACTAGCTCTTGTGATTCCGTTCCAATTTCTCTTCGGACACCACTGCTTATTGATGCAGTCTTTGGTCATCATGGTTACTTATCTTCTGAACAATCATCATAATTCACTTCTAGACTTCTGAGAAAAGACTCAAAATGTTCTATTTAACATATACTTAATCTATGTCTAGCTTTTCATTACCTAGCCTTTCTAATTTGCTTAAACTGTCAGTATTGTTCCTAGAGCACCTGTGCTCTATTAATTAAGCCTATAAAACAATATCTGTTTATTAATTATTCCTGCTATTAATAATGTCCTAAGAGAAAAGAGTTTTCTAAAGCTTGTTCCTTTTACACTGAACATGTGGCACTACGCATGATTGTGCATATACCTAATATGATGTTTAATGGAGAAGTTGGTAAAATTCTAAGAAGAAAAAATGAGATCAAAATGCTAAAATAAAAACTAGCTAGCTTGTTTATGTTTTTGTCCAATGAAATATGAAATTGAAGCTCTTCTTACTGCATTTAAATATCTTGGCATATATGTATCCTACTGCATTTAAGTACCTTTGGCCTGCTGCTGTGGTTCATTCTTAATGATTACTGGTGAAAGAAAGGGGACACACAGCAGAGTATAAATGGCAAAAACTTGCAGCATTTCTGAAACAGTATCATGAACAAGTTAATAACAACCAGAACCTGTCAGTCTGACCTCGGTGCTGGGCAAGGTCATGGAGCAGGTCATCTTGAGTGCCATTAAAAGTCATATAATGGACAACCAGGGGATCAGACCTAGGCAGCATGGGTTTATGAAAGGCAGGTCCTGCCTGACAAACCTGATCTCCTATGGCAAGATGGCCCGACTATTGGACGAGGAAAAAGCTGTCGATATTATCTACCTGAATTTTTGAAAAGCATTCAACACAGTTCCGCATAGAATTCTCATAGAAAAACTGGCTGCCCATGGCCTGGATGAGCGAACGGTCTGCTGGGCCAAGCACTGGCTGGATGGACGGTCCCAGAGAGTGGTGGTCAATGGAGCTAAATCCAGCTGGCGGCCGGTCACAGGTGGTGTTCCTCAGGGCTCGGTTTTGGGACCATTTCTGTTTAACATCTTTATTGATGATCTTGATAAGGCCATAGGGTGTATCATCAGTAAGTTTGCAGATGACACCAAGTTAAGCGGGAGTGTCGATCTGCATGAGGATAGGGAGGCTCTACAGAGAGACTTGGATAGATTGGATCGGTGGGGCCAACGTCAGCGGGATGAGCTTCAACAAGGCCAAGTGCCAGGTCCTGCACTTGGGCCACAACAACCCCATGCATCGCTACAGGCTTGGGGAGGTGTGGCTGGAGAGCTGTGTGGAAGAGAAGGATCTGGGGGTTCTAATTGACAAGCAACTGAACATGAGCTGGCAGTGTGCCCAGGTGGCCAAGAAAGCCAACGGCATCCTGGCTTGTATTAGAAATAGTGTGACCAGCAGAAGCAGGGAGGTGATAGTCCCCCTGTACTCTGCACTGGTGAGGCCACACCTGGAGTATTGTGTCCAGTTTTGGGCCCCTCAATACGAGAGAGATATCGAGGTGCTGGAGCGAGTGCAGAGGAGGGCAACGAAGCTGGGGAAGGGCCTGGAGAATAAATCCTATGAGGAGCGATTGAAGGGGCTGGGACTGTTCAGTTTGAGGAAGAGAAGTCTGAGGGGAGACCTCATCACTCTCTACAACTACCTGAAAGGACATTGTAGAGAGGTTGGTGCTGGTCTCTTCTCACAGGTGATTAGCGATAGAACAAGGGGGAACGGCTTTAAACTGCGACAGGGGAGGTTCAAAGTGGACATTAGGAAAAAATTTTTCCCAGGAAGAGTGGTCAGACAGTGGAATAGGCTGCCCAGGGAGGTGGTGGAATCACCATCCCTGGATGTGTTTAAGGGTGGTTTAGATGAGATGTTGGGGGATATGGTGTAGGGGAGAACTTTGTAGAGTAGGGCTGATGGTTGGACTCGATGATCCCAAGGGTCTTTTCCAACCTGAATGATTCTGTGGTTCTCTGAATTCTAAAGAGACATATAAAAGTCTGTTTGCAGGTTAAAACAGAAAACATAGAAGAAAAATAGCTATGTCATAACGGGAAGGAAAAGTAACAATTTTTCTAAAATTACTGAGACTAAGGTCTTCTCTTGTTAAAATGGATGTATTAGAAAATAGGAAAATGTACATGTATAGTTGGAGTATAATTGAATCATGGAACCATTGTACCTTGCAGTTGTAGTATATGTTTGGAGAAAATGAGTCTTTTTCAAATCAGTGGATCTAGTGATGAGAAAGTTCCTGAGACAGTTGCTTGAAATAGTTTAGAAAACAGGCAAAAGCAAACTTGGCAAGGCATTTTTTTTTTTTAATGGCAATTACAGCTTCCATCTTCACAAAGATGAAGTTAAAGTACTTGACCTACTTGATTCCCATTGGTCATTATTTCTGTATGCCATCATTTACTCAGTAAATAGCAAGCTTTTAAAGTCCTTCTGTGGAGGGGACAGGCTTTCAGGCTTGGGAAGAAGCTTGAAATTTTTATGGGCATAGGAGCAGAATTTGGTCTGAAAGAGGAGACTGAGCAGTGGAGAGCTTTGTTGGGATGTGAAAGCTAAAATGTCATCCAGGCATTCATCCTACTGCTGTTGAAAGGAAGCAGTACCTGCACCAGGAGTTTAGAGAAGTAGCTTTCACAGAGGTGTTAGGTGGCTGTGAAGATACTGGCTTGAAGAAGGAGCTTGCTCACAATAAGTGCATGTAATTTTTTTTTTTTTAATTTACAGGAGAAAATGCATACCAAGAAACATGCACATATCTTTAAAGGCAGCGACAGTACACTTCCTTTTCTCCAAGTGGGATTTTGCATACTGCTGACTACAGAAGGAGTGCCATATACTACCAGGGCATCTTGTTTGCATTTCTTTCTTTCCTCTCATCCTTTATTCTGTTTATATGATTGCAGAATATAGAGGCTGATGCTGGCTACACGGTAATACTACAAGAAGTGTAATGCCTGTCTTCAGCTGTTGTAAATTGGCATGATTCTATTACAGTCAGTGAAGTCACACTGACAATGTTAATAAGCATTCAAACAAAGATTAAATTTAGGGTCTCTTAGACTTGATAGATGATGTTTCTAGTTCCTGAAGATGTTTTAGATTAGAAAGCCTGTGTTTGAGCAAACTGGCCTCCCCTTGAAGCAGTATAGATGTTGTAAATAACAACATTCCTCTGGCCACTGACCAAGATACAGGAACTGATTTAATCTTGGGCTTTTGTATGTCTTTACAATTGCATATTAATGCATTTCAAAATATCTGGTTTTTGTCTTTCTGTTAACATTTAGTTAAGAGATGCCTGAATGCTGTTGTTTGGATTACTTGATTGCAGTTTATAACCATTCATTATTCACTGCGTTTTTTTCTAAATGTAAATCAGAAAGGTGGGGTATTTTAGATTGCTAACAGGATAGAGGTTCTCTTTGACACTAAAGGCAAACTGGTTAAAATGAAAGGTAATTTAACAATTCAGCTTTGTGCCTCTAATTCATGCTATCCTGGTAGATATGCTAATGAATGTGTAAGTTTTCCACATGCATAGAATGAAGGGCAGGCTGTTCTGAAATTTTCATTTGCCTAAATGGCTGTTTTTCTGGCTTAGTTTAGTAGTGTATTGCCCTGTACCTCTTGGTTTCAGGTTCACTCATCAGTATGAGGCTTGTGGAAACAAAATTTAAAGCTAGATCTTGGTTTTACTTTTTATCTTACTGGAGCAAGTATCACAGGAAATTTCTGTTTTGAGTCTGCTTTAATTTACAGCAGTTTGCTTATGTTCAGGTTTATCTCTGTGTTTTTACTGAAGGAAGTCTTTTTGAGAGCACTGGAGCACTCAAATGCAGAACCCTACCAATGGGCTGGATTTACAGCAGTAGTCAGGCTGAAGAGGCAGATGTTCAGTTGTGCGATGAACTGATGACCAAATCTAGTAGTGAAAGGAATGACAAAAAGTTAGAGCATTAGTTAGGCTAGACACTGAACAGACAAATTAAGTGGAAATACGCACCGTCTGGGATAATTAGGGTTGGAAGGGACCTCGGTTCCTCACAGGGTCTGGGCCCTGCTCAGTGCAGGGCTAATAATATTAAATGTTAAATATTATTCTGAGCTTTATTTCAGAGATATCCTTTCCTAGACACTCTTCTTTACTGAGTACCCGACCACAGTTGTGACTGACAGCAGAAATAACTTCTGATTTCTGGATGCATAAAGAAAGCCTGAATTCTAAGACAGTCTCTTGGACTTGCCTTTTCCCACTGCTTCTTGGGTTTTTGGAATAAAATAACTGAAATACTGAAAGTACACATTGTTTCTTACCCATCTTTTGTTTTTACGGCCCTAGGATATTACAGCTTTCCTCTCAGCCTTGGACGTCTTCCCCTATGACTGCTCTGCCTTTCAAGTTAAACACCCAAAGGAATAACAGATTTCCCTACAGCATTGTTTGTTTCTTTTGGCAGTTCTGCTTTGCAGTGTCTTTCATCTTTCCTTTTTTATGACTTTTCAAGAATCATAATTTTAAATTCAAAAAATTATGAGTCAAACTTCTCCCTGTAGTGCTTGATTTCATGTGGACTGACTTGACAGCTTGAGGTTGCCATCAACACTTTAATTTCTCTCTACACTAATAGGAGTGATACTCTGAGTCAGTGGGGAGTTGAGCATCCTCATTGTTTAATGCTTTGAGGATGAGGTTATATATCTGTAATTACTGATAACACCTGACCTAAGCCTTTACCCTTTAACAAGCAATATACCCTTTTGTGATTTCTTTTATTTGCATTGTATACTTCACATTTTAGAAAGCTGTCTGTCCTCAGGAACTCTTGTTTTTAAACCACTCCTCTTCCCAATTGCCCTAGACCTGCACGATCTGAGGTGCTGTTATATTTGCCTAATATAATTTAGGCAAATGGCCTCCTAGCCCATCTGTTTCTTTGAAAGGTTGACAAATTTGATAATGGTTTCAGGTGTTTAGTCCTCAGTCTTTCATAAGTTTTATTTCTCCCCTTTTTCTGTTATCAGCAGACAGCGTTTAAAGTCCTGCAGTGCAGAGTGTAAGAACAAAAAGGAAAACTAGTTCTTTGCATTCCAGTAAATATGAGATGTTGTACTTCCTGTTGCATTTTGCAAATTTTGGAAACATTTATGCCTGTATACTGTGCAGTTTGGCCAAAATTTTTGAACTTGGACGCTTAAAATTGCTTGTTAAATTTGACTCCATTTTCAGGGTTACAGATTATCTGAAGCTTTCACTGGAAAAAGCATATACTTTTGAAATTTTTAAGTATACTTTATGGCGCTTTTTCTCATCATGACATACCATGTAAAAGAAGAATATTTTTGGAAGAGGAGTCTACTCTGCATAGAAGTCAGCATTCATATTCTCCCATCAGAAAGATGGCTTAGTTCCAATATACTGTTGTAACTGTGGCAAGCATCTAAATTAAACACTAAATACATAATTTTTTTTTTTTTTTTTCCCTGGTATATTTACAGTGTCACTCTTTTGATACTGATTTTGCAGCTAGTTTTAGGCCCAGGATTTTAGCCCTGAATATTCAGACTCACTTGGAAACCTGTCTTGCTGATTCTTGGCCAGTTCCAAGTGGATGCAATTTAATAACCCTTGTGCTGTTTTGATTTGCCTCCCACAACATCTGGTCTATGTCTCTCTTCTGCTCTTTTTTTTTTTTTTTTATTTCTTAAAGGATGGTATTTTTTCAATAATTTAAACTTTCAAGCATGTCATCTGAAAACGTAGCTTACTCTGAAACTTCCCTGTGCAATGTGTCTTTTGAGAAAGAAGGCTTTCTGTATACAGAGGAAAAAGAACATGAACAGGAACCTGTGGATAGGTTGGAATGGCAGGAATGTAGTGCACAGTAAAGATGTCTGTTTCTTCACACTGAAATATTATTGAAGCACATTTCAAAAGTAAAATTATTTTATGGCTCTGAGGTCTCCTGTATGGCGCTCTGTTTCTCTGCTGGCCTCCACAACACATTCAGTTGTTGGAGAGTGGCAAGAGATGTTTCAGAAATCCAAAATTGCTTAGCCTTTGCTGAGATGGAAGTTAAGTGCTGTGATGAAGCTTGTGGTCTGTTAACTGGCATTATTTATACTTGATTTAGTAATGATAACCTAGAGTGATGCTGCTTGAGTTTAGCTCTGTTTGTCATGATGTTTGAAAAATACTGGATGAACAGTTTGTTTATGTTGTGTGAAGGTGCAAATTCTTGACCACCTTGTTTTAAGTTTTGGAGGATAATTTGCCTGCATATCCTGGATGCTTGTCTTCTAGTCTTTCTGTATGTTTCAAATACGTTGCTTTAGCTGGCATTCAGGTTTTCTCTGATTTATGCTTGGTTTTTGCTGGACTGATGTCTGTGTAATGTAAACTGGAAAGGTTTAAAGAGGTAGGTTGTGAGATCGTTTTGTTCTGCCCCATGCTGTGGGTGTTGCCTGGGAGTAGCTTCTGGGGAAGCAGCAGGTGAATTGCACCTACTGTGGTAGTAGGTGGCCCTGCACCAACAGCAGCAAGCTGTTGTGCGAAGAGAGAAGGGAGAGCCAACGGTGTCCATCCCAGTTCTGGCTGGGTTTGGCTTGCTGTCCTCACAGCAATTCCTCAGCACCTTCAGTCCAGACTGCACCCTTCCTCAAAAAGGTGATGGTGGTGTCTGGCTCCCATGTGGTGCGGGGTGCGTGTGGCACACACAGCCCTTCAACTGACATGCCTGCTTGGTCCATGCCTGCCCTGTATGGGCAGCTAATTCCCGTGGTGGGGGCCATGAGCAGCGGTGGGTTCAGGTGGCCTGTGGGACACTGGCTCCTGTGGCCTCAAGGATGTCACCAGCCTGTTGGCCTGGTTGACCTAGTGGATGCCTTCTGGACACCCCTCACCTCATCTTCAGGTCTGTGTTTCAACGCCATGACACAAACTCTTATTTTGTACTTGCAGCTTTGCTCCTCTCCTCTCGGAGGAGCTGGCTGTTTTGCAGTAAGACACCTCCCACTCTCTCAGCAGGTATGTTGATATTCATGAGCATTCTCAAGTGTGGCTTAATATTTTCTTCCCTGATAACAATTTTTGGTGCTGTACATGTTTCAGATTTAGATAGGAAAATGTATTTCCTTGCCCCACTGCTGTCCCTGTGATGACAGGTAGGTCATCTTAAGGCAGAAAGTCAATGTATATGTACAGTCTCCATTTTGCCTAGCAAAATTGGTCAGTCTGGTGACATTTTGATGTACTCCTGTCTTCTTACCTCTTCCCCACCCCCACACCCAGCAGCCTGGTTTCCCTCATCAAAAGCCAGCTTTTAAGTTTCCCAGACTAATGCTCCTGTCTCCTCAATCAGCTTGTGCAAGATAAAGCCTTGGCTTCCAGTTCTGCTTCAGTGAAGTTAGTTTATCCCAAAACACTCATCTATAGATGCCAAAAACTACATCTGAACACATGCCATTCCTGTAAATTTCACTGAGACTTAGTACAAATTATTTTGCCGTTTGAATAAGTAAGTATTTTATTTTACTTTTTGTGTAAGTCATGAATTTTTGGTATGTTAGTCATATTAAAAGAATTAACTATGCATGCTTTCACATAAATCTATCCTGTAATTTTATGAATTCTGTTTTATGTGCAGTCTCTAGTAGCTACATGCTTTTATCCAAAAGCGAAAACCCCCTATATAGCTAATGGAATTTTTAAAATGCTCTTTGTGCTACACATTATTTCCTACCATTTTCTGCTGTACCAAGGGTGATAATTTGAGCTTACTTGGGAAAAAATTCCTACTAAATCTTTCCAAAAAGAGATTTTTAAGTTGATTCACCCTGATAGATTTCAACAACCAGTTCTTCTTTAAGAATTGGAGGGGGGTTTTTTTGTTTTGTTCTGTTTTGTTTCATTTTGAAAAGTGAGTTAGGATCTTGCTCTTTTTTTTTTTTTTTTTTTTTTTTTCTTCTAGTGCCTTTTATACCTCTGCTTTTCGGAACAGTGGTGTGATTGACTTTTATTCTGTATATATGACCTTTGTAAAGAATCTGAGATTCTTTTCCACTAGTTATATTAGTGCTTTGTTTCTCTCAAGTGTCTATTAATAACATTTAACTTGAAGTATGCTGGCACAGCGTGCGTCTGTAAAATGGCATTTCAGGAGAATCTCTGTTCCAAAAGGCTTTATAGCCTCACCTTAAGTTAAATTTGACATCCCAGTTTCCGTAAGTAAGAACAGACAGTAGCCTGGTTAAGGTTATCTGAATTTTCAGCAGTGTCAGTTCCTTTGATGCCTTTTTCTTTTGCACTGATATCTTTGACGCTGACCTGTTGTACTTATGTGGTCACTGGGAGCCACATAAACATTTTAGGAAAATTAAATAAAGAACTGGTTAAAATAAAGACATACAGGATGTCCATGTTTGACTGTGGCACTATGTGTACCGTGATATGTGTGGATGTAGCTCTTGTAGCAGTGGGCCATCTTCAAGGTTGGGAAGAAAGGAAATGAGCAAAGTTATTCTTGACATTGTAACCCAATGTAGAAAACGGCTTTTTTTCTTGTTCCATGAAAGTCTATTAGAAAAAGCTTTATTGACTCTTTATTAATGCCTCCATCTTCCTCCACCTTCCCCCATCCCAATTATTAGGAAGTGATCAACACTTAAAAGTTACTTAGCAAAGAGTTACTGTGAGGTTTTTATCACTTTGACAATAACGTTGTTCCACTCTTAATGAACTCCCAGTTGCAATTTATAATTTCAGTGAAGTACCTCACATAGCTGTAGATCAAGTTACCCACCACCTTAAAGTGGAGCATTTTGAAGAGAAACACATTTTGTGAATTCTTAAGAAATTGGTTTGCTGGGGAATGCAGTACTCTACAGAAGATAAAAGTATGTCCCTGTCATTTTTCTGTGGTGAAGCACTGATTCTGCTCTCCAGAGACTGTAGGCCCTCCTGTTAGTAATGCAGGAGATGGGAGGGTGCCCTTCTCTTTTGTTTGACAGGACATCATTTGAGGCTGGGAGTTTTGCCAACTAGTGACCTAGTATATCCAGTTTCTAATTTGGGGGAAATGTTACTGAGAAGGTGGTGACCTGACAACTCTGGCATTTCCTGGGATTCTCAGATTACTCTGACACCATCGGAGTGGTTTTTCAGACTGAATTTTACTTGGATTGAACTAGTTGTATTGCTTGCTCTTATGAGAGATCACCTGTGATCTGGAGACAGATTTTTTTTTTTTGTTACTCATCAGTTATTAGTTTTGCTTTTGAAGTTCTGGGAACATGGGAGTGTTTAGGTGTAGGTGTGACAGCTCAGTATCTTATCTTCTGAAGAAAGCTTCAGAGGAAGACATTTAGCACTGTTTGCCATCTGAGAGCTCAGCAACCAGAATTTTGTCAGCCTTTTTTTTTTATTGTTACCATGAATATTATTGCTGTTCGAGTAGTACATATACTGAGCTAGATACTTTTGAAGCGTGAGATTTCTCCATCATCTCTTGGTTAGAACACTGTTGATGATGTTCATAAGGCAGCACATGTGCTGATACAGTCATGACGGAATGAAATGGATTAGTGTTTCTCTAAGATTAGGTCTAAATGATGCCTGTTTTTTTCCTGAGGATGACTTGGAAATGGAAAAAGAGAATGTAGCTGGCCATTTGTCAAGGGAACTTAATGCGCAGATGTGTTATGGGACTCTCTGGAGTCCCTTCTGAAGGTCTGCCTAAATCTTCAGATGATGAGCATCACCTTGCTTTCAAAACCTTCACACTTGAAGCTGAGCACCTCACGGGTTGTTCCTGCAGTTGTCTTACGTGATGCAGTTGTGTACTGCATTATGTACTGCAGTATCTGAGTATGTGACTACAATGTCTATGCTCAACTAGGAGGGAAATCTCTGGCCCGAAGGGTGTGTCTGGCAACAGCCACGTGAGGACTTCCTGTGTTACTAGGTAATACTGAAGCCAGTGATAACAGGTGGCCCATGGGAGCTGTTTAAAAGGCATATTCAGCCTTCATTATTCTGCAGTAGAAGTATAGATGGGCTTAGGGTCAAAACATAGAAAAGTTGACATGTTTATTGTGACAAACGTGTGTGTATTTCTGTGAATGATGGACTACTAACAGTCCACGAGCTTGCTAGCCATTTCCATTTTCAGACACAGCCCAATGCATTTTGCTGACATTTTAATGACAAATCTGACACTTGATATTCCAAAATGTGGGTTTTTTTAAAAGAAACAGAATCCCCTCAGTGTTACTAGGCAGTGTTTGAAAATAATACTGTAATATGAATGTATTTTCTCTCTGAAGAGGAAAGGAACTCTTTAACTTTGCAAAATCTTTGTGGCAGTCATTGCACGATTCCATCTAGAATAGCTACTGTTGTCATTAATTTATCAAGTGCATACTCATTTAATGACAGCGTGAGCTTGTTTCAGTCGTCTTTTTATTTCAGTTGTGGTGGCTACAAACAATGAAAAAGTTTGCTGTCAAAATATGGAAGCAAAGTTTTATTTTCAAGAGAGATGTTTGGAGTTGGTGATGATTTACACTGCCAGAGGCCAGACTGTCCTCCTGGGATTTAAATACGTTGCAGGGAAGACCTACTTAGGTGCGTAACCTGCTTATTGCATAACTGACTGTAGTACAAAAGGTGTTTAACAGAACAATAGAACTTTTTTACTTGAATGTAGGTATCTTTTCTGTGTTTTTATCCATGATAACAATCTTACTGTGTTGTAGACTCATGTTTCTTTTATATTTTACATTTTGATGCATTGTTTTCTTGTTCTGCTTTGAGGGTGTTTTAATCAGACTTTTTAGCAAGTTTCATGTAGTTCAGAAGAGCAAATATAATGGAGCTTTTATTCTTGCCTTTATTGACATTTACTTTCGTATAAATCCTGTAGCAAAAGTTAACATAAATTGGCACAAGAAAATTACATGTCTGAGTCCTTTGGCTGGTCCCACTGATTAAGGACTGGCTTTGATTAAGATCAGGCTTGGAATTTTGATAATTTATCTGAACAAGAGCCATAAGGTTTATCTTTAACCTGAGTGAAAAAATGTTATCTCTGACAACAAAGCAAACAAAGTATTAAAGATTTTCCTAAACAAAAGAATTGAAGTGTGCCTTGATCTGTTTATAAAATTGAATGAAAAAAAAAATCTTTTTTTCTTAGGTTCCTAAGTATTTACAGTTGTTTAACAATATTGACGATAAGATTGTTTTTATTGACTTTACAAGGCAAAAAGCACTTACCATTCTTTTCATTTTCTTAACGAGAACCCATAATGTGTCAGTTACTGGTGGAAAGGTGATCAAAAGAGATTTCCATTAGGCACCAGACTAAAGTTTGGCTTGCCAAATATCAAAGTTACTTTATCTTGAAAAAATGTTACAAGTAATGCTGACCTTGTAAAGAATAGTGAGCCCTGTCTTCTATTCTTGTGCAAACCTGATTTGGTTAAAAAAACAGGTGCGAGGCAATGAATGTGCCTTAGTCTGACCAGACTGTCTGACATGCTGATTCAACATTGCTTTGTTTGTTCAGCTAGCTACTGTGTATAACATGCAAATGAAGTACCAACTTTACAAGACGTGTGTGACTGTCAGCCTGTCTCAAGGAGGATGAAGTCCTACAGAAAGGATACGTGCAGCTCAAAAACAGGCGTTCCTCGTTTCAGTCCCTGTTGCCTGAAGGGGGTTTCTGCCTCACCTGTCAACAGCTTGTGGTGTCAGTTTTACCTGTCTGTTTGTTGCATTATTCATAAAATGTGTGTGATCGTTCCTGTGGCTAATATGCACATTATCTTTTGCTGAAGTAACAGCATACAGCCTTAAGCATATTAGCCACATGCTGTAAGGACTGGAGGCTGTGGAGCCTTGGAAAAAAGATTTAGTTTTCTCTTGTGATTCACGCTTTTTTTTTTTTTTTGGTTAGAAAAACACAGCTCAAAATACAGTTATATGAGAGACATCTAATTTATTGGTTTCTACAAATTCTTAAGAGAATTATTAAATTTCTTCCCCTGGCTCTGCATCACAGGAGCAAAGTATTGTGTAAGTGTTAGCATGAGTAGACTCTTTGATGCCACTTTTTTTGTAAACACAAAGCTACTTCATGAGTGTCACTTCCCAGGTGGATTAAGACTTTATGAATATTTCAAATATATATATTTTTTAATTATTGTTAAACAGAAATAGAATTATGGATGCACTGTTTGTAAAAATCAGAACTCCTGTGGAAATTATTTACCCAGTATACTCCTAAAAATATTCTGGTGTAGAGAAAGGAAGGATTAATAGCACATTTTGTATTCATGTCTGGGAGTGTCCACTGCATTTTACAATGCTCTGTAAAACTCTTCAGTCCCCAAGCAACCCTGCAACCAGTCCTTTTCTTCTCGAGCTGCCAGCATATAACCTGCAGAAGGTATGGGTAGTTTGTGTGCTCCAAACTGGAGTGCTTTTGAGGAATAACACCCAGGATCATGTCTTATTCTGTTCCTATACAAGTTCATAAAGAAGTGATAAGCTTAATTCTTTGTGGTTGTGGGTTGATTTTTTTTTTTTCCCCTCCTGCCACCTAGGCAGTTGTCCCAGGCTGTTCTGACTTTGATCAGATATTTTCAAAGTCTCTTAGAGTCCTCCCCTGATTCTTCTAGCTACCGTGATGTGTGTTTACCAACATGACTGTGTCTAAACTGAGTATGGAATGGCACAATATGATTAAATTAGAACTAGTGGATGCTGTCTCTCCTGCAGTGGAACAGCTTTCCAGAAAGAGGATGAGGTGACTGAAGGAGACATTTCTGTTACTTACGAGAACTCTGTATACAAACCAGATGTATGGTCAATATTCTCCTCAAGAAAAGAGAGCTGTAAGATGAAGTTTCATCTTTAGGGTTTCAGCATGGTTGATTAAAAACAGAGCCCCAAAATTACACATAATTAATATGTCGCTAAGGCTCCTGGCACTTCATCTAAAGTAAGAGGCAGAGTAGCTTTCTTTAATGGATTTTGGATCAAACCTGTTGGCCTAGGGAAGCTATATATAGTTTTAAGTATTCCTATTCTCTGAAGTTGGTTTTTTTTGGTGGCAGAAGCCTTGCTCTCTGAAAGAAACAACCTCTGCATATTATTATTAGCATTATTAGAAAAATATATGCATATCTTTTGCTTCGCCCATGGTGTGGTACCAGAAAATGATCTGTGTTCTCTACCATCATACTGGTGGTACTGGGCTGAGTTCCCAAAGGGTGATAGTTGTAGCAGAAGTAGTATTTTGATAATGATGTTTTACCTATTTATTTTGTAATCATTTTTGTTAAATAGCACATAAAGTTGATGAACCTGAAGAGTCGTTGATCCTGGAACACACTTGCAAGTTTAGGTCTTTTAAAAAACAATGAAAATTTCAATAACAGGCTATGGCAATTGATTAGGCAAACTAAAGCTTAGTTTTGCAGCTGGTTTGGCCAAAATTCAGATTGAATGAGAGCAGTATTTGTGAACTAAACCAGAATTCTGTTTGTGCATCAATTATTCAACCTCTAATTTAACCCTTACAGAAGCCTGGAGTCTTGCTTTGTAGAAGGTATGTTTGGAAATGAAGTGTGTTACCCAGAGGAAAAGAGAGGTTATGGAGAGAAATGATGTGTAGTGGAGCACGACTGTGTTTGCTGGGGCTGGGCCAAGTAAAAAGTAGATGCATGTCAAGACTGATTAAAGACTTTCATATTGTAAGAGTACAGTATTTTAGGATGATAATGGAAGGATGAGAAAATGGCAAAAAGAATGCAGGTTTGGACAGAGCATTGTTTTGTTTTAATCAATTCTAAGTCTGAAGAAAAATAGAATTGCAGAGGGATTAAAATAACATTTTTTTTAAAAAAGATATGCTTTCAAGGCAGTATAATTTAAACTGTCTTAATGTAGTGTAGTATTTCTTTGTCTCACATGAAAATAACATGGTAGTGGAGAGGATGATGATGGGTGGGGGAAATATCTAGGGACCATCTGAAAGTAAGTGTTAAATTCTTTGTAATTGTATGTTCTCAGTAATAATCATAGACTTTAATATTTCTATATGTAAAATGAAAGCAGCTGTCAGAAATAAATCTCTCTTTAAAAGGCATCATGAGTAGCATTATTCAAAACATACTTTTCATAGGAAAATTAGGAGAACTAGCACTGACCTGTGATTACAGTAGAGGTGTTATCTCTGATTTGACATCTGCATTCAATTCCTTAACATCCTGGACATTTTTTCTGAGAAAATTTGTCCTTCTAAAATTTGTTCCTTAAATACAGGTAACAGATAACTTAAACACCCCCCACCCCCCCCCCCCCCCAACCCAAAAACCCGACAAAAACCCAGATAAAACCCCCACAAAAAGCCCACCAAAAAATAAAGCATTTTTATTCACTACAGAAAGGGTCATGTTTGGTGGCAGTCATTCAGAAGGATTGCAGAAGTCTGGAATCAGATCTTTTAAGTCTCTACAGGTCTATTCTGCCAAATAGGGAAGCATAGCTAAAAGTCCTAGGAAAAGCATGTATTTCTGAGTAGATAAGAATAGTATGGAAAACACAGAACAGAAAAAAAATAAAAATCAGTACCTCTTAAATGTATTTTGAATGTTATGTTATCTTGATGGCTAAGATAGCCAGTGTACTTAGTTCTGTCAGGTTTGGTGCTTGCAGAAGTTAGGCATATATACGTTCATGTCAGCCCATGTAATTTTTCCTTCTGTTTTTGTGTAATTTGAAGACTCTTTGCTCTGTGTCTCTGTAGCAGAACAGCTTTTTGCACTCACCCATTTGCTCCACGCTGGTTGGTTTTTCCTTCCACAAGTTGCTCAGTGAATCTGAGCTCCAAATGCAACTTTCTGCTCACAATCATTTGGAAAACAAAGTTTTCCAAATACAACCCACTGATGTTGCTTCTCTCTGAAAGTTTGCAGGTTTCAGAAGGAAATGGAATTAGTAAAGCAAGGGTTAAGACAGGATTTTACTTTCCTCACTGTACAAATGCACGTTTATTCATTTCATGAGGAAGGGAGTCTCTGGCATGTCGCAGGACCATGGTGTCGATCATTTTGAACTCTGCACCTACCTTACCACATTGAAAGAAGATGCTGTCAGTTTCAGAAACTGTTGCTGACAGCTGTGCACCAGGCACAGTTACTGCTCACTGGTACTGCGTGGGCAAAAGTTTGTTTTCTCTTTTCATGTACAGCGATTACAGCATTTCCAAAAGTGGCAACTACTATTGGAGGAGAACTGCTATCACATTCTCCCTGCAAATACCTTGTAGGCTCCTCAGGTATCTTTCTCAGATTATTTGTCAAGCGATGCTACTGAAATACAGTTTTTGGTTGCTGAGTTGTTTATGTAACGGATGAAACGAAGAAGGCAGACTGCGGTGCTGTGTTCAGGAGTCATGGGAAGTGAGTTACAGGGCCAGCCAGAAGGCACAGCTAGTAAATTGCCTGTAGGCTGGGTGCTGGAGCTGGAGGAGGCCAGCCAGGGGCTCTGCTCCTGCTCAGGCCAGTGGCAGAGCTCCCTGTTGGCTCCACCGAGGGCTCAAAATCTCCCTCTGTCTGAAGCCTGCAGCAATCAGTATTTAAAGGACATTTCTTCAAAACCTGTTTTACTCCAAATATTAGAGGGAGCAAAGCAGTGGGAAGACAGACAATTCCAGGAGCAGTTGTGCTTTATTTTGATAACAACCTTTTATGTAAAATTAAAAGCAAGTCTGCAGGTGCCACAACACAGAATCATCAAGGTTGGAAAAGACCTTGTAGATCATCCAGTCCAACCATTAACCCCACACTGACAGTTCCCAACTACACCATATCCCTCAGCGCTATGTCAACCTGACTCTTAAACACCTCCCGGGATGGGGACTCCACCACTGCCCTGGGCAGCCCATTCCAACGCCCAACAACCCGTTCTGTAAAGAAATGCTTCCTAATATCTAGTCTAAACCTTCCCTGGCGCAACTTGAGACACTATTAGCATTATTCTTAGCGCCACTTGAATGTCATGTCATAGTCCATATTTCTTCAATAAACAATTCCACATCTCATTTTTAAATTAGCATGTCTACTTTTGTGATTTTGGAAGCCTTCAATGACTTTCCATCATACACTTACATCCTGTGTTCTGCTTTGAAATGTTCCCTTGGCAGGATTTTAAATGCAACAGGAAATGGAGTTAGAAGGTGCATTCCTGAAAGGCTCTATTACAGTTCGCAGGCTATTTCAGAAAGTTAACGGACTGGGAAAATGGATTTATAAACCTCCTGCAGTTTGCATGCAATAACCAGTATCAACTGAAAAGTGAGTGTTCTTGGGATATAGGAGTTGAAGTCTGATCTGGAAACTTGATAGTATACAAGTGTTTGTAATATTGTGGTTTTGTTTTAAATGCTGTCTGAGGTTCAGGTAAAAATGTACTTAGGATCTTCCATGTGTACAATATTTTTAAAAGGTGTTGAAAATATTTCTTTAAACTGAGATCCTGTGAACTCACAAAAATCATGAAATAAAGATCGTGATATATTAAGATCTTCTATAAAATGAAAATACCAACCTGATTTTGAACACATTTTAGGAAAACAATGTGTGTTGTTTCTTCATACAGTCTTTGCTTGCACAGGAATTTCATTTTTGGTGGTATAAGACTAGTCAGATGTGGCTTTTTACTAGTTTTACTAGTACTACTAAAAGACTAGTTTTAAGTACTGGACAAAAGTTGTTTGTTTTCATGAAATTCTAACTTCCTTTTTTTTTTAAAATAGGAATTCTGTCATTGTAAGTTTCAATAAGATCTTTCACAGAGAGTATTTGCAGTTTTGGAATATTTTTATTTTCCTTCATTTTGCAGATTCTTGTTTTCAAAATATCAGACTGTGTTCTTCTAACCATGTGTACCTACTGTATTATTCCATGTGCACATGGAAAATCATCAGCACATTTTTACTTCCACAGTGTCCATATTTGGGAAGAGATGCCAACATGATACAAGTGTAGTGCAATATGTAATAAAATACTTCTAATCATGTTGAACTGACCATAACAAAACTGATTGGAAGATTTAAAAAGGTATTTTAAAAGGTTACAAGACCAAAACTTCGCATGGTAGATGACAGATAGTACAGTACTTTCAGGAAGAACAAAAAATAGACAAGTGTGGGGGGAAGCTATCACATGAGTATGGTAGAAAAATACAATGCCATTCAAAAAAAAAAGTTAAACTCAAGTAGTGACACACCTACACATAGAAAAACTCAAAATGTTAATAAAGATTCGAGCACTAGCCTTAAATCTGAATACGCAGACTGCCTTAGTCAGTCTGACAGCTGAAGCTGGGAAGCCAAGCAGAAGCAGCACAAAAGAAATCAACAGGACAGTGTTTTAGAAACAGTTGCATGAAGTCAGTTGGAGGAACAGTGAGGCTCTTGTGATTCTGTCACTTTTATATAATACCTTGAACATATGATTAAAAGAATGTTTTATACAGAACCTTTCTTTTCACTTTTCAGTTTTTTATTTTGCTCACCTGAACAAATTAATGACTTTTTGAAAATAACACTAGATCAGATTAGTTGGCTTCCAGTTCTTACACTGGGGTGTCTATTTCTTTAATTCCTCAACCCTCCACCCCCCCTTCTTTTTTATATGAACACTTCTTTCTGAACACCTGTGGACTATGAACTATAAATAACAAAAGCTTGTTTATCTGATTGCCACAGAGCTGATCATTCCTGCATCTAGTGAGAATCTTGTCTTTTTGTTTTGTTTGTGGTGTGTGGTTTGTGAGTGTTGGCTTTTTTATGTTGGTGGGGTTTTTTGTTTTTGGTTTGTTTGGTTTTTTGGGTTTCTCTCCCCAGCCCCCTCCTCTGAAGAGCAGCTCATCTTGAAGTGTTGAGGGCTCCGAAGAGCTGGACTATACAGCATATACTTCACACCCATTTCTTTATATGCAGTTTGAAAGAAACCTTGAATTACAGTTGTGAAAAGCTGATTGGGTTGAGTTTGATCAGGAATTACCCTCATGTGTCTGAAGGTATAAAAAACATTTTTGGAGACTGGTTGTGAGAGATGGAGACTTCCTCTTTCTCTCTCCCATCAGCCTCATAATTTTCTAGTCCATGAGTGTGGGTGCTTCTGTTGGATGTTGGTTTCCTAGCAGAACTATAAACACTACTTCTGGCTGCAGGTTTTGGGGGGAGAAACTGTCTGTGCATCTGAGGCGAGTGGGAAGTTGTAGGGCTCCCTACCTGCAGCTCAGGTAGGATGTTGATCAGATCGCACAGGAAAAACACTTACTACTCCCAGCCTGTATCTTTTGGGTGTTTCTCCTTAGATAATAACTCGAGCTCCTAATTTCACACCTTTTTGCAGCTTTTATAAGCTATGGGGAACTGTCTTGGCTCATGGTACTTTTACTGGGGGGGGTGGGGGGAGTGGTGCAGACAACAGTTACTCAGAGTCCTAGTACTGTATTATCCCAATTGTGAATTTAGGATGCAAACGTTGCATTTGTTTTTTGGAATATTATCTTTGCAACCATAAGGGTGTCATTTTGCAAGCAGAAGGTGGAAGGAGAAAAACAGGCAATGCACTTTAAAATCAAGACATATAACTTCAAGAAAAAAAACCAACCAAACAAACCACATTTTCCAGGCTTGGATGAGATATTGGTAAGTCTTCATTTTTTAATTGATGTAAAGAATTTACAGGACAGAGGATACATGTGATTCACTGTTCTAAGAAAGTGAGGCCTGTTTTTCTTTTTTGAGTGCCTTTTTGAATGATGGGTTTTATGTTTTCCATTATTGCACTAGAAGTGACTTTTTTGGCCCAACCACAGATTTCTGAGTGTGTTCCTCACTGCCAACAATCAAGGCTTATTTCTTCTGCCAAATGGATTATTAAGGCAGTAAAAAAAAAAAAAAAAGGAAGATTTGCTTGCTTCTAATCCAACAATTTCTTAACAAAGGATAGTACCAGATTTAAATGCTATAGTAATCTTTATTATTTCTTCACCAATTAAGCAAGGAATTGAAAAGGCGGCAGACAGGATATTTATATTAAGAAATAAATAAACAGTCTGTTAATATTGGACAGTTCTTAGCTGATCTTTCAGAAACAGTTACAGTAATACGTATAAAGTAGGTTGGAATAATTAAAAACATCAGGGATGTCCAAGAGCATATCTTCCTGACTGTTCTTGAGAATGAATCATCAGCAACTATTGGTTCAGACTTGCCAGTTTTAGCCATTGCTCCTTTTTGCTTTAAATCCAGTATTTCACCTGTCTATTATAAAAAATACTTTTTATGCATCTGGCTCTGGTGTAGTGATGTTTCAGGTACAAACACCTGTTATCTGATAAATCTGATTGCTGATATGTCTTGGAAAGTGGCTGAATAAACTTGTTGGCTGTTATGCCACTGACTTAGCTGCCTATCGTGTCTAGCCTTTAAAGCAAAATTGAGAGGTAAGGTGAGGTGGTAAAGAAGTGAAAGATCCTGGTCATTTTCATTTTGCAGTTCTTGTTCTTTCTGCAGTGTTTCTGCTAAATGTTTTCTACAGCATTCCCATAAGAGGCATAATCATATCATATGGATGCAGTAGCTTCTGCTTCATGGGTGGTGGTAAGAAAGTGTAGAGTCTCAGTTTTCCATGTCTCTGCTGTGTTAGTCTGCTAATACTTTTTAGGCTAGTAAGTTATCAAAGACTGTTCACTGACATCTCCTTCTCACTTCTATCTTTGCACTTTCAGACTGTGTATTACCACTTTTATGTGAGTAGCTAACATGCTCTTTTTTTTTTTTTTAATCTACTGTCAGACTCTGAAATTAAAGAGAGGTTAAAGAACAGGAGTTATATCTAAAAGTTATCACTTTGCATTTTGAACCAAGCATGTCCTGAACATAGTGTGTTCTATCACATAATAAATGAAGAAAAAGAACCAAGGAATCCTGCTCAGCAGTAAAAGTAATCATGAGGTCTTCATCCCGTTATTTGGAAAATCAAACGTGGAGACAGCCACTAATACTTCCTTTGTCTATCAGATTTTACTTAATCTGCTATGCTTGTGATCCAGTAATGCAAATTCACTGAATGGAGGTGTAGAAACCAGTTTTATTTCCAACTGTGATGTCTAGCCCTGCACCTCACCTAATTGGTGAAGCATTGTCAGACAAAGTCACCTTAAAAAAACCAAACCAAGATATAGTGTTCCTCACTTGGCTTAGTTTGTGCTTCTAAACTAGCTGTGGCTATATATAAATGGATAAAATACTTTGAGATGCATTGTTCTGAAAGGAGTTTTATAAATTTAATAATGCTTACAAATTTTTGTAAATTAGAACTGAAATTTCAAGAAATGGGCTTGCTTAGAATTTTATATTTTCATTACGCAATGTAATTTCTAGGACTAAAGATGTGTTTCAGTTAACGGTGTATATGGTTGTAAAAAGATTTTAGGTAGTAAAGTTACAAAGTTTTTTCATTCCTAACATTACACGTTCTGGAAAATTATATTCCTGTTAAGATGATCTCAGAATAGACCTGCTTCTGCATCAAGTTTCCTCAGATATAATTAAGATTTTTATTTTCATATTTGTCTCCTGCAACCTTAGCATGTTTTTCATGAACTTTTGTGATGGTTTTCACAGCAGAGTCATTGTTAGCCCAACTTTCTAGGTGGCCATTGTAATTTTCCGCTGCCTCGGCTTGGATTACCTATGGATGTAAAATAAATTGCCAGTCAGAAATAGTAAAGAATGGCTTGTATACTAGATCTGGCATAGTCCAGGCAATGTGGTCACTGGGGGACAAGAAATAATCTCTTTAATGTAATTTTAAGTGGAACCTCTGGTCTTCTTACACCAGAAGACAAAATGAAAGTCAATTTCTCAGAGGTAATTTATAGTCTGAGCTCTTTCAAAAAGCAATTACTCCAAGGAGTGTGTGGCTAAAGAGCAGGGCAGTGCTGATGATGTGCTGAGGATGCTTTTTGACGTGGCTTGAGGCAGCTGCGCCCACTGCATAAACTGTGGTTCCATCAACAATTCTGCTTTTTACTCTTGTTGAGAAGGAATACTTTTACTTGGTTAGGAAAAATGCCTGTGTATGTCAGTGGAAACTTTGTAGATGCCATTCAGAATGCAGAGAGCATTTCTTCAGTAAACTCTTTACAGACTTAGTACCTTACTACCTTAGCAGGTTTTAATTATTTTAGGATTAGGAAGGTACCTAAATGCACTTCTGTAACAGAGAGGTTCTTTAGAAGAATTCTTTCACAAAGAGAGCTCTGCTAGCACATGGGGGAAGGGACAGCATAAATTGTCATTTGGCTCTGGATGTATTTGAGGTGGCTGTCATATTTTATTCCAGGAAAGAAAAATAGACAGTGATCTATATTTTAAAGGGTTCAGATTTAGTTTGCATTAACTAGAACTTCCCCAGTGTCTCAAATAATCTCAAATAGTTAGATGCAGGAGCACTGTAATGTAACAGGGAGACGTTGGGACTGCATGGCAGCATAGGAATGTATGTTTGTTCATATATTAAGCTTTTCATCTAAATGAAGAATGTTGATACTTTAAAATGTCTGTTTTCCTGATAAGGAAGCATTGCTGATTCCACTCCTAACTCTGTATAGCATCACACAGCCTAAAAGTCAGCATTTCAGTGTTGAATTACTGCAAAGCTGGTATGGCACATTATGAATTGCTGTTCTGGAAAAACACTGGTGTGCATGAGTAAGTCTCTATATGACTTATAAAAGGGTAGATTTGTATTAAAGATATTAAACCCCTAAGAATATGTTTACATTTTAAAGTTATTAAATGCCACATGTGGAAAAACTAATTATGTGTGATGCATGTAAATCTAAATTGTCATTTTAAAAGTCATATTGAAAATACATACTATGAGAGTAACTGTGTAGCAAATTTGACCATGTTGTGTGAATATCCTAGTTGCTAATTCAATATAATACTTCTTTTGCTAAGTTTTGTTCATAAATTTTAAAGAGAAGAGGCTAGCTTAAATACAATCAGTGTCTGCTGGTACTTTCAAAGATTCCATTGAACATATAATGCAAGTGAGTTCCCAACATGTTTGGTGGCCACAAATCTGGCTGTTGCTTGGATAAATATTTTCCCCAGGTGCACAAAATATTATGCAGACCAACACCAGTTTTCATTTAAAGTCTACTCTGTAACTATAGCCAGAGGCGGTTCCACGCTGCCTGAAATAATGCACTCCAGACTGGCCAAAAAAACCCCCCAACAACCCAAGGGATTTTTCTTCCTTTTGACATCTGTAGTTTGAATGTTCAACATTTTATTTAGCTTTAAGGAATGTCTTTAACTTTAGCAACCAAAGAAAAGTCTTTAACCAATTAACCAAACCTGTCTTTTCCATATAGTGATATCGTAGTCTTAAAAACTATCATCTTGGTGCTAGTTATGCAAAAAAGGTATTAACTACAAACCAGATACAACTGGAGAGACTCAGTGAAGAAGCTCAGTGTGATGTTTGATGGACCTTGTCATTGGTGGTGGGAGCTACTGCTACTTATGGGAGGAATGGAGCATTTATGTACTTTGCAGGGTCTGCACACTGTCCTTGTTGCATAAAACTATGCAATCCACCTATTCTGCCCACCAAGGTCATTGTGTCTGATCCTCCTATTCCTCCATATGTAAGGGACTCTCTATGACTGCCTTAGGTTGTCTTTAATGGTGAATTTTTGTCCCTGTTGTCTTTCCCCAGTGTCCATCATCTTTTTACTCCAGCAGCTTGGGCTGCGTCCTTACCATAAACAAAACAGGATCTAGATTGAAGCTTAGATGCCAGCTCACAGTTGGCTGTGTTTTTTTGAGGAGCGTGCTTTCTGCCATAGCTTTAGCCTGTAGGTCTAACTCCTACAGGAGTATAATGTGGGGGAGGAGCATGTGACAAAGCATGTTCCCAGGTTTAGCTTTGATATGGCCCTCCTCTTTGAGGGTGAGAGGAGAGATAGCAGGTATGTAGGCATGACCCATGTTGTTTCACTTGTCCTCAGGGCCAACAAACTGCCTCTGGTCTTTCCTTCTTAGTAAGATTCAGTGCCTGTTCAGTTAGAATACATTCTGCACGCCCTATCCATGTTTCCAGTGACTCCTAAATCTCAGCCCTCAAGCAGCCTTTGCTGTCTCCCTGCCATGTCTAACACCTCATGCCTCCATCCTGAAGATATCTTAACTCTCTAGTCTGTCATACTGGGATCTCTCCATGCCTTTCTCATACCTCCTGGTCACCAGTGCCCACTTCTAGGCTCCCTTGCACACAAGTCTACTGGAGCATCCTCTTACTTTGCTCCACTGAGACCATGTTCTTCTTCTACCATTTGCAGTTTTCAAAGAGGTGAGTCATTTGGGATATTGGTATATTCATCTCCTTGAGAACATGGGTGGAGGTGGTGACCTGCTTGAATGTGCTTCATTGAGTGGGTTAAAATACAGGCAGCCTGTTCACAACTTAAAAAGTAACTAAGGGTTGTTTCTGTGTGAATAGTGACCAGTTCTCCTGCAGTTTAGCTGGTCAGGTGAGTTTGGGTTCCAACAACTAAACTGAGTTAAAACAGCAGTTTGCTGTACCAGTTCTTGGACTTGGCAATGAGTGAGAATACTGACTGTACTCTGAGGATGCTCATCCTAGTCTTCATATATGTCTTGCCTGTATTACATGTGTCAGCTAGCCCAATTATGAAGGTAGGATTTTTCCCTCCTTGTATCAGTCCCAGCCTCTTAATTTTTTCCCACCTTATTTGGAAAATCGAGGTGCTGATCTCGAGAGTTTCTGAAATAAATAACATATTACAAAGAAAATGTTTTTCTCTGGGAGCAGCTGTGCATATGGCTATACTGTTGGAATAAAAGACAAGATAATTTTATAACTGAATAGCTACATTCTAGGCAAAGCATGTTCATCAAAATAAACATGATTGTGGGTTTCTTTAGTTCTTCTAGTGATACAGTGCAAATCTGAGGAATGCAATTTTTCACTTGTCAGTGCTTTAGTGGTGTATTATCTAGAGTCTTAATTGAGAGGTCACATGTCTAACTTTTTGCCTCCAAAGTTAACCCCTTTATTTTCTTACGTTCACTTGAACAGGATTTATGCCTGATTAAGTTACTGTCTTTTATCATAATTAAAGAAAAATGTTGTGGAGGAAGAACTAAAAACTCTGTTCAATGGAAAACAGATTGTTGTGCCTGTAATGAAACAAAAGGGACCCTGTCATACACAGTGCCTTTTTTCCCTCCCATCAGAATAATCGGCAGTCAGAAAGATTTATCTGCTGTGAGAATGATTCAGCTGTCCAGAGCTAAGGGTGTGTGTGTGGAGGAAACATATTTCAGCTTTTCAGAAAGGACGTGACATGCTTCAGAGTTTGCCTGGGATCACAGGAACAGCAGCTATAGCAACAGTGCTTATAACCTGTATTTGTAAACTATCTTGCCTGTTTGCAGTTAGTGCCAAAAATGGATTAGTAGATTTTAACAGCATCTCTCTTCAGTACTCTAAGTGAATTACTGTATACAATATGCCCTTGATTTATAAAGGGTTTCTTCTTTTGGTGCCTTAAAGTCTCATTTTAAATAGCATAGAATGCTTGCAAAATTATTTTTTTAAATGTATGCTTCTGGCAGAGAAAACTCTACTGTTGCTGTTAGCTTTCACCTGTTTGAAGTTACTTTAAGGCTATAACACACTGGATAAAAATTTGTATGACAACACTAAACAGTGAAAAGAAAATGTAAGCCAGTCACTGTTGGATTATTCAGCCTTTCTGACACAATAGTATATTCACTTATAATCTGACAAACTGTAATAGGACTTTTGTGGTCAATATTAATTTGTTACGGTAACTTTAAAACATCTTGTGTCCTACTGTTCTTTAAAATCTGAAATGAGTTTCTAGTTCTACCAAAGAAAAACTGTTCCCAAGTATAAAATCAGAGATCTGAATAAATTACAGATTCTAAAGTCTTTTTGTATGCAGATTTGGCTGCATTCTTTGTACTTACAGTACATGGAAATATAAATACAAACAAATACCTCTGATGTACATTTTCTCTCCTTATATATATTTACATCCAGTGTTACAGAGGAAGCATTCTGTCCCAGGCCACAGAGGATTGTTAGTCTGTATCAGGGCCTTATCAACTCCTAATGCTGTGGTGACAATTACGCCATGTTTCTCAACATAGTATGAGCTAGTTTATCAACAGAAATTACAGATTGAGCATATTGTAAACATTACCTTAAGAAATAATAAGCTATGTTTCTATTCATGAATGTGCCAATCTGGATTGTGATGTGGGCTTTCATTTTTAAGTGTTTGAAGTACAAGTAGTACAAGTCCAATTGAGGACCACTGTTGATACTTTTCTCTTGTTCCCCTTTGTACTCTGTCATAGTTGTTTGGTACACCTATAACAGAGGGACATTCCGGTTCATAATTCATGACCAGATCAGAAAAGTTTGTCCAAAAAGCATGGGTGAGGCATATTGTATAATATTTTCTCACTATTTCTGAAGCTGTATCTTCAGCTTCAGACTCTTGATACATTTGGTATTTTCTTCATGTAACAATGGTAGCAAATTATTATTATTTCAAATTCAAATTGTTTCTGAGAAGTTATATGGCTGAGTCTTGTTTGGAGGTAAGGTGTACTGATCTGGTTGTACATGCAAGGGTTTAACTGCTGTTGCTCAGCTGCCATATCATCTCTTGGAAATCTGACATCAGCGATGCTCAAGGGAGAGACAACCATTTCTTCTAAGCATGGAAGGGGACAGTCTCATCTTGTCTTTCATGTCTTAGGAAAGCTCTTTAACTATGTTTCTGCTTAGGCAGAGAACTCTCTGTTTAGCCATCTGGTTAGCTAGGTAGCTAGAAGAAAAAAAAAAAAGGCGCAATATTGACCAGTGCTAGCATACTGGGTTTAGATTGGGAAAAATCTGCTGCTGGCTAATAATAAAAAAAGTTATAGATTTTATTTAGTATTTCTTCTTGTTCTCACTAATAACAGAAATGTTATCAGGGCAGGAAAACGGCCATTGGAAAAGAGCAATTTTTTTTTTTTTTTTTCAATTGGCCCAGTTTATTTGGTATTTATGCTGATTGCCAAGCAGATGTTGCACATCAGTTTCTAAGCCATCAACCTGGAATAGTATAAAATGCAAAAATTCTACAGGTGTTAAGACCTATTTTTTAATTTTATATGGCAACAAGGGAGATGGAAATTTTCTTTACTAAGCACATAATATATCACATTAAGAAAGAATTTATGTATCTGCACCATATAGTGTATCTGCAGCCACCTTCTGCCAGGGAAATTCAGGGAACTGAACATGTCAACATTGCCTGTCTTTTTTGTCTGAAGTCTGCCAGTTTAGCAGTATTGCTAGTGCAGTCAGTTTGAGCAAACCTGTCTGGCTTTGCACAGTGTCTTACAAGCAAGCTGTAATCATGCCAGTGGCTCCAATTGAGCTATGAATATGAGACTTACACTGGTGAGCTGGATGAAGATGGTGATGTTTCAGCTAAAGCTAGAAGACATCTACTACACTAAAACATACACAATTATAGTGATAACATGCTAAACTTCTAATTCTGTCATCCGAGCTGATTTTATCTTCCTTCCTTATGCTTCATCTTTCACCTGGTTTACTGACGAGGCAGCAATGCAATCTCCACTATACTGATGGAGACGAAAGATTTTCTGAAGTGTCGCAGATGGTAGAATTTTGCTCATCTTTATTCTTGACTTCATCCTTGTGTAAAAGTATCTCAGCTTGATGATTGGGTTCCAAGTTAAATTTGCAGAGCTGGAATGTAAACCGAGCACATTGCTTTGGAAATCATTGAGGCAATAACCCTGGAATGCAGTGATGCATCTTACAAAGCTACTCAGAGTGGAACCATAATTAGTATAAAAATGGGAAGACTTAAGCAAACCTGTTCTTAACTTTTTTTTTTTAAAGTTGGTCCCTTGATTTGTTGTTGTTCTTGTTCTTTCAAAATTTACAGGTCAGGACTGTTGTTAGATTTTTGTAAGAGTTTTATCATTAAAGAATAATTTATTTTCTTTGGGTATGGTTTTTTTTTTTTTTCCCTCCCAGCATATGCACAATTTTATTATCCATACTCAAGTATCGTTAATGGAGAGTGACAGGTGATAAGTCAACATTAGTTCCCAATTTGACTGAAAGATTTCATGATATAAATAACTTTCTTTTAAAGCTCATCTGTTCTCCATTTAGCAGAGTGTATATACTATGCTGAGATTTTAGCTTGGGAGTTTCAGTGGAAATATGTGGGCTTCCCTTCTTACGAATTAATTGAAAAGAGGTTTCCATCAACATCAAAGGAATTCTGACCCATAGGGGGCTACTCTGGTCATCCTGGAGTATAACTGGTAGTAAGTAGTTCTTCAGCAATGAAAGAGAATATGCTGCTGGTGATGTTTATCTCACATGTTCAGATTAAGGGTTCGGGGTTTCTTTTTGAATGTGTTTTCTCAGTCACTGTCATGACCAGATACAGTAAGTCAGTCTGGAGAGAAGAAACTTACTCTGGCTTATCTTTGGCCTGTGTACACACAAAATCTCTTAAAAAAAAAAAAAAAAAAAAAAAGAAAAAAAAAGTGAAGAAGAAAGAGGGAGCTTGGTTCTATTCTGGGGTGGGTAGGAAGATAACTGGTTTATTTCTCCTACAGTTCAGGATTATTTGACATGGACATGAAGACAAAATTAATAATTGGAAATACCATTTGGACTTTGCATGAAAAAAATTGCTGTCCTGTTAAACCTTTTGTCCAGAGATGAATGAGTTTCTGGAAGGGGGTGGATAGGAAAATAAGTCTTATTCCTTCTCTTCCTCTTCCCGTATCCCTTGTTCACTGGCTGCCATTCCCAAGTAGACTGGTTCCCTTGTGAATGAAGGGGAAAAAGTTGCCTTCCCCTAGATGTTCTGTTATGGTCTTTGGGGTGAAACAAAGAAATTAACAGTCAGAATCTAATACAGCTGTTAAGCAGGTATTCTTTATTAGCAGCGCTGGGGTCTCCCTGGGGATTTGGGTTATGCTTTCTTTCCCATGGGCTGTGGGATTCCACAGTTCAGCATAAACCCACATTTCAGCAGTTCACCACCAGGAGTGGAAAACCTGTCCAATGTCTTATTTGCTCCTCTGTCTCTTTGCTGCAGAGAGGGGAGTCACTTTTGGTGAGACATAGGTGGCTACAGAAGCTAAGGCAAGACCAGCCTGAGTGGTAGAGGTGAGGCACAACTTTAGCACTGGTGACAGTGCACATCAGCATTGGTGCGTAACGGCAGTGGACGTGACTGTACATGATTTTAGGATTAAATCACAGAATCACAGAATTGTCTAGGTTGGAAAAGACCTTGAAGATCATCCAGTCCAACCATCAACCCAACATTAACAGTTCCCAACTACACCATATCCCTAAGCGCTGGCGACCCTACTCTTAAACACCTCCAGGGATGGGGACTCCACGACCTCCCTGGGCAGTCCATTCCAACGCCTAACAACCCGTTCTGTAAAGAAATGCTTCCTAATATCCAGTCTAAACCTTCCCTGGCGCAACTTGAGGCCATTCCCTCTTGTCCTATCGCTTGTTATTTCATTAAAGAGACTCATCCCCCGCTCTCTGCGACCTCCTTTCAGACAGCTGTAGAGGGCGATGAGGTCTCCCCTCAGCCTCCTCTTCTCCACACTAAACAACCCCAGTTCCCTCAGCCGCTCCTCGTACGACCTGTGCTCCGGACCCTTCACCAGCTTCGTTGCCCTTCTCTGGACACGCTCGAGCAATTCAATGTCCTTTTTGTAGTGAGGGGCCCAAAACTGAACCCAGGAATCGAGGTGTGGCCTCACCAGTGCCGAGTACAGGGGTAAGATCACTTCCCTGTCCCTGCTGGCCACACTATTGCTGATACAAGCCAGGATACCACTGGCCTTCTTGGCCACCTGGGCACACTCTGCTGGCTCATGTTCAGCTGGCTGTCAGTCAACACCCCCAGGTCCCTCTCTGACTGGCAGCTCTCCAGCCACTCCTCCCCAAGCCTGTAGCGCTGCGGGGGGTTGTTGTGACCCAAGTGCAGCACCCGGCATTTGGCCTTATTGAAACTCCTACAGTTGGCCTGAGCCCATCGCTCCAACCTGTCCAGATCTCTCCGCAGAGCCTGCCTACCCTCGAGCAGATCAACACTCCCACCCAACTTGGTGTCATCTGCAAACTTACTGAGGGTGCACTCGATCCCCTCGTCCAGATCATCAATAAAGATGTTAAACAAGAGTGGCCCCAAAACTGAGCCCTGGGGGACACCACTCGTGACCGGCCGCCAACTGGATTTAACTCCATTCACCACAACTCTTTGGGCCCGGCCATCCAGCCAGTTTTTTACCCAGCAAAGTGTGTGCCCATCCAAGCCTCAAGCAGCCAGTTTCACCAGGAGAATGCTGTGGGAAATGGTGTCAAAGGCCTTACTAAAGTCAAGGTAGACAACATCCACAGCCTTTCCCTCATCCAATAAGCAGGTCGCCCTGTCGTAGAAGGAGATCAGGTTTGTCAAGCAGGACCTGCCTTTCATAAACCCATGCTGACTGGGCCTGATCATCTGGTTGTCCCGCATGTGTTGTGTGATGGTACTCAGGATGAGCTGCTCCATCAGCTTCCCGGGCACTGAAGTCAAGCTGACAGGCCTATAATTTCCCAGATCATCCTTCCGACCCCTCCTTATATATGGGCGTCACATTGGCCAATTTCCAATCTGGCGGGACCTCCCCGGTCAGCCAGGACTGCTGGTAAATGATGGAAAGCAGCTTGGCGAGCACCCCAGCCAGCTCCTTCAGCACCCTCGGGTGTATCCCATCTGGTCCCATAGACTTGTGTGTGTCTGTGTGATGCAGTAGGTCACTGACTATCTCCTCCTGGATTGCAGGGGCCTCGTTCTCCCAGTCTGTGTCTTCTGGCTGAGGAGGCTGGATTCCCTCAGTACAGCTAGTCTTGTTATTAAAGACTGAGGCAAAGAAGGCATTAAGCACCTCAGCCTTTTCCTCATCAGTTGTTTTCATGTTTTCTCCTGTGTTTAGCAGGGGATGGAGGCTCTCCCTGGTCTTTCTTTTGCTGCTCACATACTTATAGAAACATTTCTTGTTGTCCTTGATTGCTGAAGCCAGATTAATTTCTAGCTGGACTTTAGACGTCCTGATTTCTGCCCTGCATAGCCTCACAGCATCTTTGTAATCATTAGGTAGAGTTTGGCCAGATTAGGTAGAGATTAGGTAGAGTTTAGCCAGGGAATGTGGGTTTTTAAGATTGGATTGCTTATTTATGTTCTTATATTGACATCATTCTTCTATAGCGTAACAGCTGTAGTGGAAATGCTTAGTAACCTTTTTTATCTTCACATTAGAAGATGAGAAAGCTGAAAATGTATGGGTAGTAAGTGTAGAGACAGCTTTTAAAAAAACCACAACTTGTTCTGCTTTTTGCAATGCGTATCCAGTCTGCAGAGTTAATTTCTTCGTTAAAATGGGGATTACACATAACGCGCTGTCTAGCAGGGACTCTGTGGTTTGGAATTGGAACTACATGATGCTATCAGCTGTAAGCAGACAAAACGATCAGGTAAGTAATGGATTCATCTTGGGCGAGGGGAAAGAGTGTGTCATCATTTCAGGGTTACCCACACTGCAGAAAGTAATTATTCTGATGTTTTACAATGTGCTCATGGCAGTGAGAGAGTTACCCACTTTGACAAATCAGGTGGGGAGGTAACTTGAAACAAATCAGGTAACTTGGAACAAAGCAAAACATAGTGATTATTTCCATGTAACACACACATGAGCATGTGCACACATGTGCGCACACACATGTGCACACGCACACGTGCGCACACACATGTACGCACGCACACGTGCACACACACCACACCCACATACACCATCCTCCCCCCCGGTGAATAGTACCATTTTCCTGCTGAACTTTCTGTTAATGATAAATGAGATCTGTACTGAAATTCTACTGGTGTTAAATTTAAAGTGGGTGAAGGTGATGTGAAATTTAAAGTGGGTGATGTAGCTCATCATATGGGAATAACAAAAGTTTTTTCTGGGGAAAAAAAGTTTCCTGTGCTCAGATTCATGCAAGGTTTGTGTTTCAATCTGCATTTATTAGAAATAGATATGCTTCCATGAAGTGTTTTCAGATTGAGATCTATGCCCTCTTTAGAAATCTCAGTTGTTTCCAAAGAAAACTATTGGAAAATATTACAAAAGGTATGGCAGCAACCAAGAGAAGTAAATTGTATTAAAAATAGTGACTGGTAGAGGTCACGTCACATTGTTGCGTTCTGGCTGTCCACCTTCCAGACAACTGTGGAATATGCTGTCATGTAGCTGGACCACCCAATGATCAAGTAGATGTGCAGAAAGTGTGGTGTGGTAGCAGAAAGGTTGTATGGATTTCTTTATGTTTAGATCACTTAGAAGAAGCTTCCTAAGGTTAGGTAGCAGCATAGTAAATATGTAATGGAGATTTAGATGAGATTAATAATTGTAGCTGAAAATCACCTAAAGCTAGTTTCAGTGTAGAGACACTGAAATGATCTGATTCATCTTCTGAAAACCCCCCCCCCCCTTTTTTTTTTTTTTTTCCCAATTGGTGATACGTTTTATTGTTAGTATGGAAAACATCAAAATAGTAAACTAGACTGTGGAGGAATCTGATCTACAAAACAAATAGTTTTGATAGAATAGTACTGGTGAAAAACCACTTCTGTTAACAGGATGATAGGACATAATTGAAATAGATTTAGGTCTAACTTTTTTTTTTGAGGTTAATGCCTATGTAGTGACCACAGAATTTTTTCTATAGTCAAAGTTAATTTATTCAAGTTATTTATCATTTATCTGGGGAGGGAACCAAAACACAAAAGTGATGTGTATTAATGTAAGTGCAGGTTAAATATCTTCAGATGTTAATATTTGGCTATTTAATTATATAATTCATTTAATGTTGCAAATTTATAACCAATTATATAGAAGAAAAACACTTATTTCTGGTTTACTTCTGTAAGTTGCATTATCTTGGTCAATCATTTGTATTTGTTACTGGAAAAATTATTTTGCAAAATACTAGAGACACTAATATTCCACCTCTCCATTTTCTGGTAAGAAGAGACTTAGTGGTGTTTGCACTTTTCTCCAGTGTATGCAAGCCTGAATGCTTTTTCTGAAAGTTGGCTCATGTGCTTAAACCTGTTTTGCACTGTATTTACCCATCTTGAAAAGATTTCCAGCTTCACTTCTTTTCCAGTGCAAAAACAAATGTAAAAAACTAAATTCAGGAATTAACACGCCCACTTATCTCCTCTCCCTTCTTCCAGATTAAATCAGCCCCTGGACTGTGATCAGAAGTTACTTTCATCTCCTGCCAGTATGACTTCAGGCCAAATCTAGGCTCAGTGGGTGTCTAGAGGTGACAGTTGCATATTAGTTTTGATCTTTTAGGTAGGGAGAGGGTGTGGAAGAGACCACAGAGTTATTGCTTATTGGAAAAGACACCTCTTGACAGCACCTCTTTAACAGCTGTTAAAGCCAGATTCAAGCATGTTAAATCAGGAAGGGCTTTAGATGAAGGTTGTTGGCTTCAAACCTGAAAAGGATGAATTCCATGTTCTTCTTACTTGTTCTGTTGTTTTAAAGTGCTTCACGTCTGCTTAGGCTGCACAAAGAAGTTTTTAATCATGCTTTGCTTGTGTCCTTTGAATGAGAGCTTAATCTGTGTGAATGCTTTCCTTCAGGACCTGGGGAATGGTACCTCAGACCTGCCAGTACCACAGGTCCCTCAAATTAGCCATGGCTTATGACTCTGTTTTCTTCTTTTTGCCTTTTCCTGCCCATGAGATGGATACTTTGTGTCCAGCAAGTTTTACCCATGTCTTTTCTCCTTCCTCTTCCACCAATTTCAGGACAAGTGTTGGTAGCTATTTCATTTCTATCAAGCTTGTACCTGGGAAGAGGAGGTTGGTATAATAATTATCTAGTCTTCTAGGAAGGAACTTCTAAAATACTAGGAGCCTAAACGCAGTTTTAAAATGAAAAAAAAAAAGTGTCAGTTCTTTGCAGATATTTCAGTTGTAGGATGAAAACTGCAATGAGCTATTTAAAGATTTAGCAAAAAATTTGAGTTTGAAACAAACAAGAGGTGATGTTGATCAAGCTTATGCTGTAAAGCAGGCTTTGTGTACTTCAGACCAGCCCTGGCAGATGTTTATCCTGCTTCTTAAAATCTCCGTGAATATAGTGTGTTCCTTTGCTTACCTCTCCTCAAAATAAGATGCTCTCATGGTTTCTAACTCAAATCCTCTGGGCTGCAAATTAAGCTGATTTCTCCTTCTTCATGTAGCAGAAGTTAAGACAGATGCTCTCTTTCCTCTTTATAACAACCTTTTATACCTTGGACAAATGCTTACCTGTGTCTTTTTGCACTTAAACCTGGTTGTGCAATTTTTCTTTGATTTATGTTTCCTGTTGCTTTTGGAGCTGTCTGTTTTTCATAGCTTTTTCAGTGGTGCCCAAAGTTGGACAAGGACATTGGCACTTAATCAGCAGAATAATTATTTCCAGTCCTCATCAAAATCTACTAGAGTAAAATAATCCTCTCTGGTATCTCAGTATGATGGTTCCAGTAAGATTTCCTTGGGTTTTAAGTCTTAAGCATCCACAGTCTACTTTTTTATTGTCTGCAGCAGCCAGAATTTTTTCTGCAGTATTGTAAACCAGTACAAAATGAGGAAAAACTGCTCTGTTGTAGTTTTTAAATGTTACTAAATTTTGCATATGTCAGATGTTTTTAAAGTTCATCTTTTTTGATGTTAGACCCTTCCTCCTGTTTGTGAATGTAATTTTGAACTCTCAACCTGTTCCTAAGGATGCTTATGATACCTCCTGCATGGGAGTTACTCACAGGTTTGATACTCAGACTCTAGTCTACCATTCAGATTACTAATTAATGTATTTTATAGAATAAAATCCAAGAGAGTAGACCTGTGAATTCCTACTGTAGTTTCTCTTCTGGTTTGACAATGGAACATTACTCTGCCGCAGCCATTTTTTTCAGTTAGTTGAGTCCACCTTACTGATCTTTTTGCCTATGTTCTAGTTTCCTGTTTCAGAGAGGAGGTGAGAAGCTGTAGCTAGTCAAGATATATTGCATGACTGCCATTCAGACATGCCTCACCAATTCTGACAGTCACATAACCCTGCAGACACACAGCTGCTGATCATCTTACCTTGCATGCACACATATGGTCTGGCCTTGGGATGACATACCCATCGTGTGAGGTGGAAACCTGAGGACACTGCCCACATCTGATGGGCCTTGAGAAAGAGTGTGGTGGGAGGAATTTGGTGGGACAGGGGATGACAGATAGACCCTGATGATGACCTGAATAGTAACTCCAATTTATATAGCATTTGCTTGTTTTACCTCTATTCAAGTTTATGATCATACTCCTTTGTTAAAAACACAAGTCACAATTAATCAATTTTTTAAAAATATGTTCAAGAAGACAACTTCTGCCTCTTTCTTCTTTTGTTTGTTTTCTTTCCCAGTTAAGTACAGACCTTACTTTTGATACTTTCTTTAAACATATGATTTACAGAGAACATGTTTTACTGTCTTTTGTATCCATGCTGACTATAACTCATTGCATGCTTTGGCCTTTCTGATTTTATCCATATGTGTTTCTGTAATTCCTCTATACTATGACTAATCATTCATCACCGGTCCTTATTTCTAGATTTTTTTTTAAAAATCCTTCTGCATTTTCTGATTCTAAAGAGGCCCAGGCCCTTACATAGCTGCATTTGTCCCTTGCTGTGCTTGTTTCTTCTGTGTTGGGACAAATTCTGTCTTCACTTCTTTTTACTCAAGGTTTTCATCACCAGGCACTCTGCTTATGAGTATCCTTAGTGTGGTATTGTATTCCTTTCTGAATACAACATTCCTTACTGTATCAGGGCTTTTTTTGATCTGTCAGTCATGTTTGTTTTTTTCCACAGAATAAAGAATTTGTCACTTTGTGACCACTAATTCGGCTTAGGTTTCTTGACTCACCTCTCCTTTACTTAGAGTTAAATATAAATCAACCTCACCTAGAGAAGTCTCAAAAATCTTGTTGGACTGTCTTGTATATTCTTTTTTGTCTTTTCTCCTCCTTGTCCATGGATTCTCGATGAAGTCACCATTACTATCAACTCTTTTATTCGGGATGCCCTTACTAGTTACTTAAGGGAAAAACATCATGCATTTCTCCCTCTGAGTGATCTATAGCAGGTCTGCAACAAGATGTGATTGTCCTCATGCTTTTCACATTTTGTATTTGCTCAGAGATATTTCAAAGTCTACTTCTCAACTCTTCCTGAACTTCAGAGCACGTATATGCGTTCTTGATTTGCAATGTAGAACCTTCTCTCCTTTTTTTCACCCTGCTGTATTTTATCAACAATTTCTTTGTACCACTCTACACCAATTTTAGCCCTGCTATTTCTCCCCAGTCTTTGTGATGTGGATTCAGTGGTAATTTTGGTTGGTTCTAAAGACTTGAAGGTTCTTCCTGTTTTTTCCTTACTTCTGACATTTCTGTATAGAAATCTCAGATATTTGGCATATTACGCTATCTGTTGTCTCTCCCATGACCCTCAGAAAATTTTTTGACTGAAAAATCTGGTTACTTTCAGTACTCTGCTAGGGGCACTTCAAAGGAACACAGTTTCATGAAGTTGCTGAGTGCTCTCTGCCAAAACTCAGGCCTCCTTAGAATATGTCCTGTTGATTGTTCAAAAGTGGAGGTATGCAACATCATTCATTTTGAAATTACCAGCTACAAATCTAGAATGAACTCTAGTAAATTTTTTTTGATGTTATCTTAGCTTTCTGCAAAACAATTATGGCATAGTTTAGTGTGAGTCAGCATGGAGGCAAAAGCTAGAGCTTTAATAGTAATTTATTTTGGTGATTACTGGCTTTTGAATATCTGCTGTGGATCAGATTAAATGATTTGTGTTCTATGAAAAGTTTTCAGTAAAAATACTCTGATGAACAGTTTTCTGGAGTATGGTTTTAAATGGTCCCATGAAACTCATATGGTGACTTGCCAACCAAGGAGAACCAGCAAAGCCAAAGCAGTGTAGGTAGAACTCCAGTGGGTGTCCTAACTTCCCTTCTGGGCAGAAGATAGTATACTTCTAGGGGATAAACAGTAATTTGTCTACTGTTTTCTGCTGACTCAAAGTCCTTTTGTGGTTTGTTTGTTACACAACATTGGAAAGCAAGATTGATTTTTTTTTTTTTTTTTTTTTTTTTACCGCTCTTTTTTCTCTCCCCTGATGTACTCTTTGGAGGGAGGTTGTTTGGCAGTGCAAGTTAAAGGTCCGGTATGTATGCAAGTAGGGATGGGTGGAAGAATGGAGGCCCACAAGGGAAGTGGTAGAAATCCAAAAGTATAACTACACAAAAATAATACTTCTGCCAAAGGGCATTTTTATCCTTTCTGCACATAATAGCAGTCTTTAACTCTTACTTATGGGGATGGGTCTGTATGGAACCTGGAAGTGATTACTTAAATGGGAACATAAAAGGACTATATTTGTGCTTTTTTAAAGAGAAAGAAATTGAAACTTTGCAATATTTATAGTAGTTTATGCCAAGTGGATTTATCATTAGCCTAAGCTTTTTTTTTTTTTTTTTTTTTTAAAGCTAGAGAGATTTATGAAAATAGGGATTTAAGGATAAATCTCTGTATGGAATAGCTGTTTGAACACACTCAGCTCTGTTGCCTGTGTATTAATTTATGATAGATCTAAGTTTTAAGATTTTTTCCTCTTGATTTTTGGATTGTGGCAGTTATTTTTCAACATGTTACTTACTTACACCTTGCTTCATTTTTCATGTGAGTGATTCTGTCTTCGTGTCAGGTTGCATAGGGATACACCTTCATAGCTACCAAGACAACTCAGGATGTCTGACTTGATTTTCAAACCTGTGAGGTTTATCAAAATTTGGTTGTATATGGTTTCCCCCTGCCCGCTAAACTTTTGTGAGGATCATACACACCTGTATTTCTATACTCAGAAATATCTTTTAACGTATGACTATAGATGCCTTCTGTCAAACACCATACTGCACCATTTTGGGACAAATCCTGGGATGCAAGAGTCTAGAATTGTATCTGCTTGAAGGCCTTGTGCAGCAATTGGTGATACATTATTTTTCTTTTCTTTTCTTTACATCTCTAGTGAGAAATGGCCCCATTTCTCTTCCTTGATCTCCAAGCTGGATCATTTTACTTTTTTTTTAAGGCACTTTTAGGAGCAATTTAGGGGATTTTACAAAGAGGAAATTAATGCAGTGTAATATAAACAATGTAACAAGAAAAATAAAAATGTGAATATGAAGCTTTATTAAATGCACATAGCTGTAATGTGAAGTGTGTGGGGTGCATAGAGGCCTCAGTTTACAGAAAAGGTTCTTGGCTCTTGCCAAGCAGAGTCTGGAAAGTTTGCTGTAAATATGCTATGCTTGTGGTTCCTTGCTCAACCAGTGGCGCCAGGAATCAGTCCAAAGGGGGGGAGTTTTGTTTCTTTTTTTTTCCCAAAAATTACTTGATATTTTATTACATTAAAGTTTTAAGTGCTATTGTTCCATATTTGAATCATTATGGGCTTTGAGGTATGCCTTGCTCTTGAGAAGTATGGATATCATCAGGATCCTGTACAGTGTGTGTTTTCTGTATCTATATTTTAGTGTATTTTTTGACTCTCTGCCCAGGATTTAGTTACTAGGTTTTCCTCTCTGCTGAAATAGAAGTTAATGTAGTTTTTACTTCAAAGCACACAAAGACACATCGCCTTCTCTCTAGTTTTAGAGAAGTGCTGTTATAGTAGCAAAAGTGGTGTGGTCTTGATCTTTATATACCTCTTTTGTCTGAGAACATGATATTTGTGAATATTTATTTTGCAAAACCAACTTACAGGTATGGTTTCTGTAATTATAGTATCAAAATTGCATTGACCGCATATCCACTTTGTTAATATTCATTTTTCTGCCTGAAAGATACTCTTTGTGGCAGCATTTCACTTCTTAAAGAGACATAGGAAGTAGTAGTTTTCCAGGCTCAGAATACTAAGAATATCAAATAAGCTGTTAGGAACCGGTTCCTACCAAGCAGGAGGTGAGTCTTCATGCATCTAGCAATAGAGGTGTGGAACCAGTTGCTAGAGGATGTTGGGAATGTTGGTTGTCAAAATGTGGTTTCAAGGGCAGTTTTGATCAAGGTCATGGAAGATAAATCTGTTGAGGGTTACTGAACATACATCTACCTCAGGAACTTCCTGAAAACAGTTTGAAGCTGGAAGGCTTGTTAGCGACATGGACAGTGGGACTGAGTGCACCCTCAGCAAGTCTGCCAACGACACCAAGCTGAGTGTTGCAGTCGACATGCTGGAAGGAAGGGACGTGCTATCCAGAGGGATCTTGACAGGCTTGAGAGGTGGGCCTGTGCAAACCTCATGAAATTCAAAAAGACCAAGTGCAAGGTCCTGCACATGGGTTGAGGCAGTCTCACGCACAAATATAGGCTGGACGAGGAGTGGATTGAGAGCAGCCCTGCAGAGGAGGACTTGGGGGTGTTAGTGGATGGAAAACTGACCATGAGTCAGCAATGTGTGCTCACAGCCCAGAAAGCCAACTGTATCCTGGGCTGCATCCAGAGAAGTGTGGCCAGCAGGTCGAGGGAGGTGATTCTCCCCCTCTACTCCATTCTCGTGAGACCCCACCTGGAGTACTGTGTTCAGCTCTGGGGCACACAGTATAAGAAGGACATGGACCTCTTGGAGCTAGTCCAGAGGATTGGGAGGGCCCTCGAGCACCACCCTTATGAGGACAGGCTGAGAGAGTTGAGGTTGTTCAGCTTAGAGAGGAGAAGGCTCCAGGGAGACCTTATAGCAGCCTTCCAGTACTTAAGGGGGCCTACAGGAGAGATGGGGAGGGACTATTTATCAGGGAGTGTAGTGATGAGATGAGGGGTAATGGTTTTAAACTGAAAGTGGGTAGATTTAGATTAGATATAAGGAAGAAATTCTTTAGTGTGAGGGTGGTGAGACACTGGAACATGTTGCCCAGAGAAGCTGTAGCTGCCTCCTCCCTGGAAGTGTTCAAGGCCAGGTTGGATGGGACTTCGAGCAACCTGGTCTAGTGGAAGGTGTCCCTACCAGTACAGGGGAGTTGGAACTAGATGATCTTTAAAGTCCCTTCCAACCCAAACCACTCTACAATTCTATGACTGTTAAGGGGAAGTGTCATGTATGAATCTGGTCTTGGCTATTAGAGACAGGGCACTGGACTAAATGGTCCTTTGATCTGATGCAGTGTGGCCAGTTGTACATTTTCATGTGTTTGTTATCAGTTTTCTGTCAAAGATGTTAAGTGGAATAAGTTGTATGTCTTCTTCCAGGTCTGTACATTAAGGGGTCATTAGAATTTCCAGAATCTATGAAACACCAAGAAACCACATTAGCTCAGGTAGGCCTTCAGCTGCAGACAGCTAGAAGGTGTGAGAATATACTGGAGACACGCTTATAAACTCCCCTTTATTTTTCAATACTCTTTTCAAGACAAATCTCATAGACAACTATGGGAGACTGGGCACTCAAGGAAGTGGATCCTTTGTTTGACACAGCCTGGTCTTTCCTATTAGCATGTAGCTGAGCAGTGCCTCAATGGCGCTAATTGCATGGATTTCAGGTGGGTTCAGAAATAAGTCTTAGTTATAGTTCTCAGCACAAGAATTTGCATTTTCATTTGTGACTGAAAAGCATCTAAGGTATTTTAGATTCTTCCACGAGAAAGAATGTGTCAGGAGCTGCATGGTGTGTACCACAGTGATGAGAAAAAAAAGAATTCTCCACAATGTCTGGATGTAAATTCGATGGAATAAATGCTTTCAGAAAGATAACAGTTCATATTGTTGTTTAAAAACTTATGTCTTACAGGTCTAACTTGACCCTTAATTTCACTTTCTGATGAAAAAAATTCTGTGAGTATGCAATTACTACCTGCCTTCCATGTGAAAGAAGCTGCAGCGTTATCTAGTGATATTCTTTTTGTAGTGGTAAATCTGTTACTTTTGCTATAAATAATTCATCTGTTAACACTGATCATAACTGTTCATTCATGGGCTGGGGGAGAAGAGCATTCTGGCAAGAAGAAAGAGTGGTTCTTTGTAATCCTGTTGAAGTTACCACCTCTTTCATCTCAAACTTGGGGATCCATCTCACAAACAATGCTTGTCTAGGGAAACACATTTGTGAAAGGAAGAAGTGATGCTTATGTGTCCTTTGCTTTATTATTGATTAAGAAGGTCTGGAATGTACTTGTCTTCTTAACAACCTGTCCTCCCCCCCCCCTCGAATTGCATTATGGCTATTTCATTGCTTCATTTCCTTGTTCATCATCAAACAGGATATCAGATCCACGATACTCAATATAAAGGAAAATATGTGAACAGTATTTACTTTGTGATATTTGCCACTGCTCACTAGTGAAAAAGTCAGCAACATGGAAAAAGAAGGCTGGCTGGTTAGCATCTCTTGTGTCTAGATGAGACATGTATAAGAGAGTGTCCCATTCCTGTATCTTTATTAGTGAGATGTTGAAGCTTGTATAATGTGGAGATTTCACAGCATAGTACTTCTGACAGAGTAGATCTTTTTGCACCTGGAGGGCCTTGAGATAATGCTATGAAGTAACCCTAGTTGAAGTGGCTACAGGTGTTCTGTGGTAAACATCCTGTCCTTGTCCTTATTACTTAACAGGAACAGCCTGACAACTGAAAACATTTAGGGGATAAAGCAAGATAGTGTAAATTTTCTGCCTTGTCACTCAGGTCAATAATTACTTGTGCTTTTTGGTTAAAATGTATGTATGTTTTGGTAGCTCCCAAGGCAATGCGAGTAGAACTAGTCGCCAAGAGTTACAGCATAGTTCCTGTGCTCACCTCTTGTACCATGCTGAGGGTCTTACAGCAGTATCTTTAGAAATGCATCTCCAGTTTCACATGCTCTGATTTTCTTCCCCTTGAAAAATATTGGTCTTGGGAGCACTGCTGCCTTCAACATTGTATTTCTCTGTCTCTTTTTCTTGAGTACACAGATAACTTTTTTTGCTAAAAGTCCTGCTTTCGTACTCCTGTTTCCCTTCTGTGCTGAAATATTGTAGTTTCTGAACAGAGGAGGCTTTGAATGGATGATTTTTTTTTTTTAATATATGTTTAAAGCCTAGAAATTAGGTTTAATTGTAACATCAAGTGAATTCAAATCCAGATATTTCTTTTACTGTGTATTAAAGAGGATACTTATGAAAACGTCAGCTTAGTTTAATGTATTTTATAGTAAAGTCTTAGTTAAATGATATATGACAGTCTAATAAATTGAACTAGAAGGCACAGCATAACAGTTTCTCAGAAGACAGTTCTCCCATGAACATGGTAATATATTACAGAATGCTGAGTTATAAAATGACATTGGTGCTGGAGAATGTAGGGATCCCCTTTCTGGATAAATCCAAGGCTAATGCAAGACACTAAACTAGAGACACCAGGGCTATGAAGTCTCAAAGAAATTGGCTGCTTACAGTTTCCTTGTGAAATTAAATAAATCAGTGTCAATGGATAATCTAATGAATACTCAGCCTGTATACTCACTACTTCTCCAAATGCATATTTAGTTCTTCAGATTGTGGTAAAGCAGAAGTTACAGAAATCACAGCAAACCCTAAATTAGCTTTAAGCATGAATTAGTATTAAGTTTTATGGAAAGTGCTTCTTTGAAAATGGATTTCTACATTAAAAATCTATATTCTATTAAATACTATGTTACATATGCTTGGATTATATTGTGTGTGCACACACAGACACACATACACCCCCCTGCACTCTTGCCTACAGACACCCATCAGCACAAACACACACCCCTGCACTTCCCCATCTGCACACACATCTTTACACCTCCATATGACACCCCACACCTGCACACACACATATTTCATACGTACTGTACTACACACCACTGGTCAGACCCAGGAACAGACGTCTGCACGCTCCCCACATACACTCCACACACATGCATGTACGCATACACCTATCCACATGTGCACAACTGTACACAAATCCCATTACACACTTGTAAAAACCCACTGTGGAGGTTTGAACTCAGCCAACAGCCAGACGCCGCGTGGCTGGCCATTCACCTTCCCCCCGCCCCCTCTCTGGTGAAACAGGAGAGGGACAAAAAGAAGAGAATTCGTAGGTTGAATAAAAAGAAAGAATTTACTAACACAGCAGTGGCTTACTGAGCACGGTGGCCACCCCCACAGCAACACACATCCGGGCTGGATGCAAAAATCCCGCTCCCGCCCGAGAGACCCCACCCCCCTATATCCCTGGGCATGACATCACATGGTATGAAATACTCCAATGAAAGTTAACTCCATCCTGGTTGAAACCAGGACAGTCTCCACCCCTTATTCCATACCACTGACGTCATGCTCAGGTTTCCAAATACATCTTAAGGAATCACCACCCTCTTTTTTTCCCAGGTCTCACAGATATCATTCCCTCAGTCTATGGGCCGTCCTTCCACAATGTCTGCTGAGTTCATTTAGTCCATAACTTCGGGTTCCATCTGTCATGACAGTCTATAAGGCTGGAGGAATGAGGTGGAGTTGGCTCAGTCAGTGGAGCAGAAGGCTTTGGATGTGGCACAGGAATGTTGCAAGGCACCAATTGCCATAACAGGGTTATTTGACAGTTCGGTTCATTGGCTATTCTCACCTAAAATCAAATCTCCCTGAGGCACACATCGGACCTCTCCATCCTTCTGCATTACCCACCAGTGCACCGAGGTCCTTGGGCAAAAGTATTCCCATGCATGGGTTTACCTTTACCCAATGCAGGAGTAACCCAGACTGCCTTCCCCAACATATTCCTAATGCACACTATGGGGGCTTTATTCCCATCCACGGTATGTAGGAGGTTTGATTGAGCAGGGCCAGCTTGCTTGGCAGATCCTCTGGTATTGACTAACCAGGTGGCTTTTGCTAAATGCACGTCCCAGTGTTTGAAAGTTCCACCACCCATTGCTCTCAGTGTAGTTTTCAGCAATCCATTGTATCGCTCAATTTTCCCAGAGGCTGGTGCATGGTAGGGAATGTGATATAGCCACTCAATGCCATGTTCTTTGGCCCAAGTGTCTATGAGGTTGTTTTGGAAATGTGTCCCATTATCTGACTCAATCCTTTCTGGCATGCCACGCCGCCATAAGACTTTCTCCTCAAGGCCTAAAATGGTGTTCTGGGCAGTGGCATGGGGCACGGCATAAGTTTCCAACCAACCAGGCCAACCAGTGGCTGCTTCCACCATTGTAAGCACATAGTGTTTGCCGTTCCAAGTTTGAGGGACCGTGATATAATCAATCTGCCAGGCCTCTCCATATTTATATTTTGACCATCATCCTCCATACCAAATGGGCTTTAACCGTTTGGCTTGCTTGATCGTAGCACATGTCTCACATTCATGGATTACCTGTGCAATAACGTCCACGCTTAAGTCCACCCGTCGGTCATGAGCCCATCTGTATGTTGCATCTCTTCCCTGATGGCCTGAGGAGTCATGGGCCCAGCGAGCCATAAATTGTTCACCCTTATGTTGTCAGTCCAGATCTACTTGAGACACCTTAATCTTGGCAGCTTCATCCGCCTGTTGGTTCTGATGTTTTTCAGTGGCCTGGCTCTTGAGTACATGAGCATCTACATGGCGTACTTTCACAACCAGATTCTCTCCCCGAGCAGCAATATCTTGCCATAATTCAGCAGCCCAGACGGGTTTGCCCCTGCGCTGCCAGTTGCTCCATTTCCACTGCTGTAACCATCCCCACAGCGCATTTGCCACCATCCATGAGTCAGTACAGAGGTAGAGCACTGGCCACCTTTCTCGCTCAGCGATATCCAAGGCCAGCTGGATGGCTTTCACCTCTGCGAACTGACTCAATTCACCTTCTCCTTCAGCAGCTTCAGCGACCCGTCGTGTGGGGCTCCATACAGCTGCTTTCCACCTTCGATGTTTCCCCACAATGCAACAGGACCCGTTGGCAAACAGGGCATATCGCTTCTCATTATCCAGTAGTTCAGTATATGGTGGGGCCTCTTCAGCATGTGCTACCTCTTCCTCTGGTGCCATTCCAAAATCTTTGCCTTCTGGCCAATTTGTGATCACTTCCAATATTCCCGGATGACTGGGGCTCCCTATTTGAGCCTGTTGTGTGATTAATGCAACCCGTTTACTCCACGTGGCATCAGTTGCATGGTGTGTAGAGGGGACACTCCCTTTGAACATCCAGCCCAGCACTGGTAGTCGGGGAGACAGGAGGAGCTGTGCTTCAGTCCCGATCACCTCTGAAGCAGCCCGGACCCCTTCATATGCTGCCAGTATCTCCTTCTTGGTTGGAGTATCGCGGTCTTCTGATCCTCTGTATCCCTGACTCCAAAACCCCGGGGATCGACCCCGAGTATCCCCTGATGCTGTCTGCCAGAGACTCCAGGTAGGACCATTCTTCCTGGCTGCAGTGTAGAGCATATTTTGAACATCTTGCCCTGTCCAAACTGGCCCGAGGGCTACTGCATGAACTAGTTCCTGCTTAATTTGTTCAAAAGCCTGTTGCTGCTCTGGGCCCCATAAAAAATCATTCTTTTTATGAGTCACTTCATAGAGAGGGCTGACAATCTGACTGTAATTTGGAATGTGCAATCTCCAGAAACCCAAGAAAGCTTGCATTTCCTTTATGTTAGTGGATGGGGACATAGCTGTTATTTTGTTAGTCACCTCCATTGGAATCTGACGATGTCCGTCTTGCCATTTTACTCCTAAAAACTGGATATCTTGTGCAGGTCCCTTGACCTTACCACGCTTTATGGTGAAACCGCTCTCAGAAGGATTTGGATTATTTTCTCCCCTTTCTCAAAAACTTCTTCTGCTGTATTACCCCATATAATGATGTCATCAATGTTCTGTAAATGTTCTGGGGCTTCACCCTGTTCCAGTGCAGCCTGGATCAGTCCATGGCAAATGCTGGGGCTGAGTTTCCACCCCTGGGACAGTCGATTCCAGGTGTATTGGACACCCCTCCAGGTAAAAGCAAACTGTGGCCTGTATTCTGCTGCCAGAGGGATGGAGAAAAATGCATTGGCAATAGCAATCGTGGTGTACCACTTGGCCACCTTCAACTCTAGCTCATACTGAAGTTCTAACATGTCTGGCACAGCAGCACTCAGCGGTGCCGTGACTTCATTCAGGCCATGACAGTCTACTGTCAATCTCCATTCTCCATCAGACTTTCGCACTGGCCATATGGGGCTGTTAAAGGGAGAGTGCGTCTTACTGATGACTCCTTGGCTCTCTAGTTGACGAATCAGTTTATGGATAGGGATTACAGAGTCTCGACTGGTGCGATATTGCCGTTGGTGCACTGTTGTAGTGGCAGTTGACACCCGTTGTTCTTCGACCCTCAGCAATCCCACAACAGAAGGATCCTCTGATAGACCAGATAACACAGACAGCTGTTGAGACCCCCCTGTCACTCCTGAAATACAAATGGATTCTGCTTCTTTAAATTTTGCTGGCATTAGGGTGCATTGCTCACCAGTGTCCACTAGAGCCTTATATTGCTGGGGGTCAGATGTGCCACGCCATGGAATCCACACAGTCCAGTAAACTCGGTTGTCCCTGTCCTCCGCCTGGCTGGAGGCAGAGCCCCTCTAATGTTGGTCATAACACCCGCTAACGACAAATGGGTTAGTGTGGTGTGCACGGGTTTCAGCCTCATCTTGATCACTCACTTCTTGTGAATACAAATCAGAAGTTCTTCTCACAGGATCATGAGGACAGTCGACCTTTCTGCTCTGTTTGGGCACTTGATTACTGGAAACTGGAGCAGCATTTCTCCTGAAAGGACCACATTCTGCACTCGTTCTTCCTTCCAGCTCACATACCCGCTTTTCTAGGAGGTAGGTAGGTTTTCCATCCCATTTCTTCATGTCTTCTCCATGGTCACGCAGGTGATGCCACAGCTTCCCCCATGGTGTGTACCAGTTCTCTCAAGTAGAGAAACGATTGCTCCTAATAGCCGAGATTCTGGTCAGTGCAGGTGGGGAGTAGGACATGTCCTCTTTAAGTTGCTGGAAATCTTGAGATAATTTGTTCACAGCCGCGATGATGGGGGAAGAGAGACTTTGTTCATATGGTCATAGTCAGTGAGTCAATTCATTCACTGTTGGTCCCTCTTCATCTCTCCAGTCCATTACTGCTAATGCATTGGCATATGATGATGGTGTGCTCTGTTCAAAAGTCCTTCACATGGGCAGGGTGCATTGGACCTCATCTGGATCTGTGGGTAGCTGTGCATTATCTGGGTCATAGTAAACCGCCTCCCGCACAGCTAGCTCCCTCAAGTATTGAATGGCTCTCTCCACAGTGGTCCACTTACTTGGTCGACATGTCAAGTCATCCTTGAAGGGATACCTCTCCCTCACACTTGACAGGAGTCGCTTCCAGAGACTGAGATTTTGTGTCTCCTTTCCAATGGCTTTGTCAATGCCCCCTTCCCTAGACATGGATCCCAGCTTCCTGGCCTCCCTGCCTTCTAGTTCCATGCCACTGGCCCCGCTATCCCAGCACCGGAGCAGCCAGGTAACGAGTTGCTCACCTGGATGGCAGCTGAAATCTTTTCTTATGTCTCGCAACTCACTCAGGTAAAAGGATTGGGTGACTATTACTTGCTCTGCCTCCTCTGGTTCATCATCACCCTGTACACCGGCGAGGGGATTTTCTTGTGTATTTCTTCTTATGTATGGGAGCAACTGACACCGTCATGGGTTGGTTCTCTTGTTCAGCTGCAGCGCCTGTCCTTGGGCTTGTAGTGGCTGCAGTTTCTGTTACTTGGTTACCAGGTGCAGAGCCCTTCTCTTCCTCTTGAGGTTGCTGAACAGTGTTTAATAGCACTCGGTAAGTGTGGGCTAGGCCCCAGCATGTTGCAGTGAGCTCTGCCTCTCTGGAATTACCCGGGTGACAACATACTTTTTCCAAATATTCCACTAGTTCTTCAGGATTCTGCGCTTGTGCAGGAGTGAAGTTCCAATACACTGGAGGTGCCCACTGTTCTAGGTACTTTCCCATGCTACTCCACACCCCCAGCCACTCATAATTCCCCAACCTTGAGGTAGGTTTCCAAGTGGTACTCTTAAATAGTTGCTTAACCATAAACAAAACCAGAACCACATTCAGGAACACACTAGCTCCTAACAGCATGGCCACCATGTTTATGTCAACATTCCAAAGATATTTGAACTCCCCAAATTTCTCAAACACAACAGAAACAAAACCTTAACCCAACTCTCACTGAAGGTGAGCAACAGCATGGGAAACACGTATTGCAAATGAGGTGATAAGATCTTGAGGTGATAAGATCTTAAGGAGCCAAGCAATCCGCATTTTACCCATTTTGTTGTTATCTCAAAAAAAAAAAAAACCTCAGTGCCCCACGTTGGGCGCCGGAAACTGTTGAGGTTTGAAGTCAGCCGGCAGCCAGACTCCATGTGGCCGGCCGTTCACCTCCCCCCTCCCTGGTGAAACAGGGGAGGGACAAAAAGAAGAGAATTCGTAGGTTGAATAATGAGAAAGAATTTACTAAATATAACAAGAGAACAACAGTAACAATAGTGAGTCCAAAAGAAATGGGTAAAATGCAGCAGTGGCTTACTGAGCGCGGTGACCGCCCCCACAGCAACACACACCCGGGCCTGACCGAAAATCCCTTTCCAGCCCGAGAGAGCCCACCCCCCTATATCCCTGGGCATGACATCACATGGTATGAAATACTCCAATGAAAGTTAACTTCATCCTGGTCGAAACCAGGACACCCACATATACTTTCACACATATGCACGTACACACACGTGCAGCTATCCATCCCTCCACACACATGCATCTGCACAGTTAGATGTACACCCCTATACCCATGTGCCCCTATACCCACACATACCTGCACATGCATATTTGCAAATACCCAGTCATCTGTACCACTATGCACATACTGTCCTACACACAAACCCACCCTACATGCACATCTACATCCATTCAGAAACAAGCATCCCCAAAACACATGTGCACACTCCACTATACGTGCATGCACATGTGCCCACATACACACAAACATCTACTAGTTCTGTAAATTAGGCCTGGATTTTGATTGAAGCATAGGCTTTACATTTCATGTGCTATTGAGAATGGTGTATTATGCTACAACCCCACTGCCTTGAATGTTTGATCCAGCTTTTACTTATAACCAGGTAGTCAGTAAACGTTTGGTGGGCATTAAGGAACAAAGTCCATCTTCTGGCTTGGCTTTCGGGGATAGCTTGAGCTCAAAACAAGTTTCTTCACCAGTGTGAGGGGACAAGGCTGTGATTACATGCCTACAAAGCACAACCTCACACAGCGCCATACAGAAACACACCAGACAGCCCTGATGGCTGTGGGCAGTTGGAAGTCTTACAGCTGCTTTCTCCCACCACAGCATGGGCGATGCTGTGCTAGCTTGTGTGATTTTTTTTTTTTTTGTTTTTTTTTTATGCTGGTCACTGTGCTGTGTTGTCTCATAGGCACATCTTTGATTGCCCTAAGACCTAAACAGTTGAATTAAAATGTCCCCTGAGCCATGGGGAAAATCACAAGCACTTTTCTGTTAACATTTAGAATAGAGCCATACTTAAATCGTTGCTGATGACAGACTGCAATCAAGGATGCTCATCACCATATAGAAAGATTCAGAAAACAGTTTTACAGTTTGCATTGAAAAAAAGAACAGTACAGTGAAATTAGCTGTCAGACAAGGGATTCTACTGTAAAATTTTAATTAAATTTAATTAAAAAACTTAATTTTTCTTGTACTACAGAAAAACATATTTTACCTTTCCATAGAACTGTGCAATTAAAAAGTTAAATATATTTTGAAAGCAGGTCCAAAAATGTTTCCTAATCCTGTACAGGTGCAAATGAAGAGTGGAGAGCAGTGATCCTTACCTTTTCTTGCCTTCTTTGCAAGCTAAGCAGAAGAGTAAGTCCCTGTGTCTTGAAAATCCTGAATACTGTTGCTTCATTCCCCCAGTTCTGCGTAGTGCAGCAATCTATTTTCGATGAGAAAGAGGAATTAAAATGTTTCTTCAGATCTTTGTGGTGATTTACGGATGATAATTGCTTCTCGAAGGGTAGAAGCCCATAGCTCACTGTAGGCTGTGTATCAAGCGTGATCTGTTATCGTGGCAGGAGCGCCACAGTATGTGGCAAGTCTTCTGTTCATACTGTACAGTTCTGCATGGCTGCTGAACCTGTGCAAAACCTGGGAGTCAGAGACTGATGACAAGAAGATGACAGAAATGAGGTAGCAGCTTCTATCTTAGTTTTAAGCATTGTGTTTGCCAACTTCCATTAGTGAGAAGAGGTAGAATGAAGAGGCGCATTAAAAATACCCAAGCTGTGCTGATGTAATGGGCATCCATGGCAGGAGGATGAAGGGGATTTTCAAGAATGCTACATTTTTCTTCAAGCAAAAAGCTGTTTTTACAAAATAGATTTAATTTGAAAGGCAACCCTTCTTGAATACTTTCTGCTTTATTATGGGTGGCTTCAACACTTTTGCCAGAAACACAGTTACTTCGTTTTGGATTGCTTGTGTTTTTGATTTTCACTGGTTATCAGGATAGAGTTAAATTTAGCAGCTGTTGTTATGGTATGCATAAATGACCATTTTGTGTGTGTTCTTTCTCTTTTGCTGCTGTTCTTTTCTTACTATTAGGTTTTGAACACCTTTATGATATAAGGATGTTAACATGAATGTAACTAACAGTACAAAAAATATTGGAAGAATTTAGGTTACAATCCTGCAAACAGTTGCTTTTATTAGCTTTGCATTGTCAAAAGATGTTGCAGGAGAAAGGCCTCGTTATGTAGGATTCACTGGAAGTCATAATAAGTAATTTGTAGTAAGTCAAGATTTAAAAGTGATTCTCACCTTCAGTTCCTATCATGTCCTGTCACCACAATAAAAAGAAAGTCATATGAATATGAGGTTTTTTATGAAACTGTACTGTGACTGAAATTTCTGAGTCCCATGCTTTTCTTTAAAAAAAATCTTCTTCGTCCCAGATTATGATGGTTTTGATGGGTTTTTTTTGAAAGAAAGAAAAAAATAAGAAGTGAAATTAGTAAAGAGTATTTGTATTCTTTTCCAGTCTAGTTCATTTGAAGCTAAGAAGATAGATTTACAGGGACTTCTTGCTAAATTTTTGGGTTTGTGTTTTGGAGACCTGATTATATATGGAATATCTGGCTCACACACCAGGAAATACTGGAGAACAGGCATTGGGGGAAAGCTAAGTAATTTAAATGGGAAAAAAAATAATTAATGAATATCTTACATTCTTCCTGTGAGATTGTGTATCTTGAAATAGTTAAAATGATGTTTAAAGGCATATAAATTCACTGTTGTTCAAGTGATTTAACATCATTATGAACTAATCTTGCACTGGTTCTCATTTTAAATTTGTGAAAGGATATCCCATACAACCATCGGTCCCATGGAGAGTTTTACATTTCCTTTTCTAGGCATCAGCATGCGAAGTTAGCATTACTGCAAAACTCTGCAGAAAGAATTCAGCTACTGTAGTACGAACAATACTCTTCTGTAGGAAGATAAACTGCAGAGGGCTTGGTGGGATGGGAATCCTTGTCTGGTTTTATCCTGTGCTCTTTTATATGAAGAAGTTTCTTATCTGTTACCCAGGATTTAAGAAATCTAGTTCTGTAAGAAAAGCAAAGGTCATCTTTTGTTTCAATGCTGCTTTAAGGTGTGTGTGCAGAGGCTTCATCTGTGATTCTGTCTGATATGAACTTGTCTTGGACATCTCCCAGTGTCACAGCTTAATAGTGAGACTCTACGACCGGAGAGATTATTGGGGAGGATATGTATCCTGAAGAGATCCTCAAGTTGTATGAGTTTGGCATAAAGCCTTGCTGAAGTCAATAGACATGTGTCAATATACACTAACTGAAAAACATGGAATGCATCTCTGTATCTTATGCTTCCCAAATAAGTTCACTGATACAAATACACTTCACCCTGCAAAAAAGCCAGCTGGCATTGTCAGTGTATTATATGCCCAAAAGGTGTCCAGCATCTTTGCATCTAACTGTAGTTCCACAGGTGAAGTTACTATGAATCATGTAAAGTGGTCTCTGTGGTCCTTCCTTCATATTTCTTTGCTGTCTCCTTCCTCCTTACTGTTTTCACTTGACTTTTTGGGCTTATAGTAAGATGCCATTATAAGGGAAGGTTTTATCAAAGAGATGGCTCGTGTATTTAGATCTGAATATGATTTAACTGCATGATCGCCTGTGACATAGAGTTTTAGAAGGAGTGTTTAATATTTGTTGTGGTGACTCAACCACTTCTCTGGGCAGCCTGCTCCAGTGCTTGATAACCCTTTCAGTGAAGCAATTTTTCCTAATAACCAGTCTAAACCTCCCCTGGCCCAACTTGAGGCCGTTTCCTCGTGTCCTGTCACTTGTTACCTGGAACAAGAGACTGACACCCACCTCTCTACAACCTCCTTTCAGGTAGTTGTAGAAAGCGATTCTATGGGCTAAACACCTCCAGTTTCCTCAGCCGCTCCTCATAAGTCTTGCTCTGTTGACCTTTCACCAGTTTCATTGCACTTCTTTGTACATGCTTCAGCACCTCTCAAATGCACAAAAAATACCTTAGCAAATTTACTGGATGTTTTCTTCTTATGAGCAGTTTTCTTCTTATGAGCAGTTTTTTTCGGTTTTCCTTCCTGGGCTTTGAGTAGCTGCTCTTAGGCTAATGTTTACAGCCTCTGTGACATAGACTGACAGTTTATAGCAGATACTGTGTTGGTAGTTGAAATAGAGCATCATCGGGTTATTACTCACAGCACAAATTCTCACCTTCACAAATTCACCTATAGTATATTTCTACACCCATTAATCAGAGAAATAATAATCTGTTTTTATGGAATGATACACCTGAGGAAGCTGAGCATCCTTGAACTGGGAGGAATATGTGAATGTGATGACTCCCGTGTGCTATACAGGCATTAATACAGTGTATATATATATGCTGTTACAGGAGCTGGTTTTCTTACAGAAATTATCGTTCCATCCACTTTTCAGGAGTCTTTTAGGCGTACAGGCAGCAAAATCCTTATACGGTTCCTTGCTGCAGAAGTCAGAGTTGTGCAGATGTGGTGCTTGACTGCAACAACCAGCAAGCTCTAGCGATGTATCAGGAGGAAGTTGAGATTAGAAATGTAGGGTGTCTATAACCACAGGGTTTTGTACAGACTCTTGACTACTGAAGTTGCCTGTGACTTAAGTGTCAGTAGATCCGGAGCAATAATGCCCAGTTTTTCAACAACTAAGCTAGTCACATTATGTCAATAGCTTTAAAAAAAACAAACAAACAAACTAAAAATCCTCATGTCTCCCAAGGCTCTGTTTAAATATTCATGAAACATTCACTTATTTTTCTGGTTAAGAAATGTACCTGTTTTCTAAATATTTCTATTTGCTAGTATTGTTAGTGTGGTCATCAGATCAGGTTGTTCTGTTTCCGAAACAGTTTCTGACATCTCTTATGGCTAACCTGCCACCCTTTTCAACTGTCTAAAATAAGGCTTCATTTTTCCTTTTTAAATCCTTGTAATTTCTCTTCACAGCCCTCTTTCTCTTCCCCATTCTCTTCTCCCTCACTTCAGTTTTGGCTTTAAATCTTTCCTGGTCCTCCTCTTCATCACATTCCAAAGACATTGCTACATTTTCTCTTTACAAGACATTGAATTTTAAGATTGTATAGTTTCCATCTTTTCCTGAGTCCATTAAGTGGCTTTTTAAAAAAAAATAAATTGAATATTCTCTTTACTTTAAAAGCCCTTCATACACCAGAGATATTACTTTTTCTGCCTTTATCTTCATGTCTCTAAAATGTCAATATTATAATAATACTCTGCTGTTTTTCTTTCCCCTGCGAGTATGCTTTTTTGCTGTATTTTTGTCCCTGTTCTTGAGAGAGTCTCATTTCATTTTGCCCAGTTATTCTGTATGTAAAGCCCTCTGGAAAAACAGAGTTGATGTATTAATTCCTCTGACAGCTGTGCTTCCCTTAGGTCTCTACATTTTCCTTTCTCTGAAGATATTTGTGTAGTCTGTCTACTGTCTGGTATTAAATCCTGAGCTCCTTAGGTTAAGACTGTAATATTTCTTCATTCTACAGATAGTCTTTTTACGCAAACTTAATTTTACCCTGTTCTTCATTTGCAATAAAAGCTTTATGTTGCAAACAATTAAAGAATTCTATTGACAACTGAGACAAGATACTGGCAAAAGTGTGTCCAAGAAGAGCTTGATTTTAAAAATGTCCTTTTCCTAAGCCTATACAAGGGTGGCTTCCCCAGGGGTAGTCTGCATTACCAAGCTGAGTAATGCAGAAGGACTTGGAAAGAAACTGTTTAAGCTAAATGAAGGCCTCAAAGTATCAATTTAGGAAGGCTGGTGTTCATTTGAGTTGTGTGTTAGACATTCATCTCCCAAATGTTCGTTATATTCCTCATGTTAATACTTCAAGAATCTAGGTTCTTTTTTGGTGCTTTGTCATTGTAAACACAGTTGTTATAAACCAGGTCAATTCTATAACTTGTTATAGATTTGGCATAATGGTATTCTGGTCCTTTTTGATTTAGTACAACTCTGGACTGAGTGTCCTCAGTTCTGGAGAAATTGATAATGGAGGTATGGTTTCACATGTCTTTCTGCAGCTGTATTAAATTGTAGGACGTGTTTCTTTCCAGGGATAGACTTGCACATGTGCTTCATCCCTGAGTAGTCAAAAGTGTGACCTGAAGACCTGTAGGGATGGAAAGCTCACTCTGTTCTGCTTTTCCTGCTAAAGCTGTTGGAAACTGTTGAAAGGTCTGTAACTATGCTTGGTTTTTTTGCTCAGGCTGTGAAGGTAAGACTTGATAATCATGTAATTATTTTAACAACTGAGCCTCCTATGTAAGAGCCAAAAATTGTTTTTGTGATAGCCTAGTAATAGGGACACTTCCATTTAGATGTTCACATCTTGGGTTTTTTTTGTAGAAGTTAATTTAAGCTTTTTTTTCCCTCCTCTGCCCTTCTTCCTTAGACATATCCATCTGAATTTTCCATAGCTGTATTGTGGATGACTATTTCTTCCATCCACCATTGTTCTTGTAACTATTCTGGCATTTCGTCCTGAAAGTATTCTTCTCTGAAAGGTCTCTAATGAACTTGTGTCCAGACTGTTAAGTCCTTCAACCTAGAGTTAAAGATGTGCTTTGCAGGGGCAGGTGAGTAGGTTGAACACACATATGTTACAGACTGTAAGTAAGAGGGGGCAGCAGTGGTGCATGACCACTTCTCGGGGGCCCATGGGTGGGGCTCCATACTGAAGTGGGACACCCTCAAAAGACCACAGCCCATGGGCAACCCAGGCTAGGCCAGGAGCACCCCCAAGGGACTGAAGCCCACAGGTGGGTTAGGGGCACCAAGGAATAGAAGGGTAGAAACCTTCATGTGAGGCTGCAACAAACTATGAGGGTATGGCATCAGAAATCCTAAGCACAGGGTAGCAGACAGAATCCGTTACATCCACCCCTTAATACTTCTGTTGCCTCGCCAGAGCCACGTGGGTGGATTGAGTTTAATCTGTGGTGAAAATTAGGTAAATTGAGACTGGGGAAGGAAGAGGGTATTTATTTGTTTGCTTAATAGTTTATGTCCTTTTTCTCAATGCTCAAATCAGTGATGAGAGATTTGTGTTGCACAGCAATAAATTAACTCAAGTAAAATTCCCCAAGTCCAGACAGTTTTGCCTGCAACAGGATTTCATCCTGAAAAAAACCACGAATTTTCTCCAAGTGAAGAAGTGAGCATACAGGTAGAACAGTAAATGGAATGTGACTGTGTAGCACAGTTTGATTTATATTCTAGGCTCTTTGATGATTACAGAAAGTTTCAGGCAGTGAAGTGCAACTCTTCAACACTCCGACCTATACTAGATTTTCTTCATAATTCCTCAAGCCTGGGAAATTCCCATGAACGCATTTAAGGTATGTCTCTTAATGTTTTGGTGCTTTGCTTTTGGGTGCAGGCTAAGGGGATAGTTTAGTTTTAGTTTTCACTCTGTGTTAGAGATATAGGGAATACTGGCAGCATGTTCCATGACAAGTCTCCCTGGGGAGAGCTCTGCATTGTCCTGCAGCAGTACCTTTTATTTAAGTAGCTTAAATGTCTTTCTCTTTTGGGAGGAACCAGTTTCCTTCTCTTCATTAAAGGGTAGTGCTGTGGTACATTGAAGACATTTACCAGTTACAGCACTAGTTTTGCATTGCATTGATCAGGAAGGATCTTCTGCAGCAAGGTACAAGGATTTTTCTTACAAGAAATCTCTGACGATACAGTGACTTTGGCCGGAGAGTATGTGGTAGTCTTAACATGGTATAGGAAGTTAAATAAATCATACCTGCTTGTGGTTTCATTATTGTAGACCTCATTTTGATTTGAATGGAAATGTAGTGAAAATATATAAGGGGAAGAAAAACAGAAGCTTAGTAAATTATGTCGCATGTTACAGTACCTTCGTCATTTGTCTGCTCACCCTCACAAACAACTATGATAGGTATGGTAGAATCTAGGACCAAACCTTAATCCTAGCACCATTATCTGAAGCTTAAATTTAGTCTTTGAATCCTCTTTTTTTAGCCCACCCATAAACAGAGAAGTTGTTGCAAGCAGACATAAGGCAGAGCAACATTCTTGGGTTGAACTGGAAAAGCAATCATTTCCTGGCAGAGAACACACTTGGTCAAGTTATAAAGTGGTTTCACTTGAACAGAGCCTATGCTATCAACTTTTATTAGGGTACTGTTTATCTTGGGCCTTGTAGGAGTAAAGAGAAATGGAAATTTTAGGTAAACTCTTGTGCTGCATCTAAAGGTTCATGCCTTTATGAAGTATGGGGCCGGGGAGAAATGTTTTATTTAATTCTTAAATCACTTGCTTTTCAGTTCAGGTATTGCCTCTTGTCAAAACAATGTGTTAAAAAAGTAGAAAAAAAGAAGGGTAATTCAATTTCAGAAGCCCTCTGCTGCTTTGGTAGATGGGCTTAAGAGTTACATCATGCATATATCTGAAAGGTAAGCTGCACGCTTTTACAAAGAAGGGGCTGTATACAGCTTTTATTACAACACTAAAAGCTATGATCTGTGTGCTCTAGAGCAGTGGTTTTATGTTGCTGTGGCCTAGCTGAGGAAGAAAGCAGGGAGATCCACAGGGTCTAGCTCTTCATCTTTAGCCTCTTCACCCCCATGCCCAAAAGCTGTCATACCCAGCCAAGGATTTTCATCTTCAGGTGTGTCTTCACTGCAGCTAGATCTGCACAAGGAGTGCTGAGATCAACTAATAAACTGAGCTGGACTGAGCTATGACTTTTCAGAGCAGTGTTTGCATGTCTCCAGATCTCTAGATAACATTCCCCAGAGCTCCAGTGCTATAAGCACCGAGCAGAGCCCCCCAAGCTGGTCTTGCATTGAATTAGACCACACTCGGGACAGGTTTAGATTTGATGTTACAGTTAAGCTGATGTAACACTGCTGCTGCTAAAAGGGACAGCCACATTTCCCTCTGTCCCCAGATGTTTTCCTCTGGTGCTGTTTTTGGACCAGCATTTTTTCCAGAGTCTCATGTGAAACTTAGTCAAACCAGGACACCATGGCTGGGGTGATATGCCTGTCACATTCTCAGTCAGGCAGTACCCACCTGGGGTATATCCTGCTTGGGTCAGTCCACATCTGCAGAATGAAGTGCGAAGCACATTGCTGGCTGCTTATTTCCTCCTCTTTCTGGCGTTAATCACTATGGCTCTTGGTGGTCATATTCTGTACTGTCTCAGGGATTCCTTTTTCACAGCCAATAAGTTGTAACACGGATCAGCTGGAAGGGAAAGAGTGGAAGTCCAAATTCTTTATGAGCTGTTGAACCCAAGGGGCAAAAAGCAGGTTTCCTAGGACTTTAAGGAACCTCCTGCATCACTGAACAGTTTTCTGCTGTTGAAGGCACTGTGCCATATAGCTCCTTTCTTAAACTTATCAAAGTCTATATGAAAAACAGTTAATGTTTTCTTGCCTCTGCTACTCCCATGGGAAAGGCTGTTCCTGGACTTGATTACTTTAACAGGTAAGAATCTTCAGGTTTGAGTGTAAGTTTATCCACTGCTCTTTAATATCTATTTATTTTTGTGCAAGCAGTTATTTTTCATCCTGGACTTACTTTCCTTAAACTTTCCATGGAGAGCAGACATGAATTCTCTTTGTTTTCCTTTTGCTATGGGAAACAAGCAAATTTTGTTTCTGTGTATTCTGTAAGTACTCTCTCTCAAATCCATTTTCTGCATCTGTTCTGTTTCCTGTTTCATTCTTTAATGTATGTGATATTAAATCAAGGTTCTATATAAGGTATACAACAGGCACCATTTGTTCTGCAGTGTTGCAGTGTCTCACCTGATATATAAGGATTTTACTTTCTTGTTTCACATCTGTGTTTTATTAGTGCATTCAGACCCATCTTTGCTTCAATTAAGTGATGAGCTCCCAGAATACTATGGAATTTTATATTAGTCCCTAACTCCATGATATCGTGACTTTGGTATTGATACATTCCATTTTTCTGATCCACACCTCAAGGTCATTCTTCTTAGGCATTTTACGGTGCCATTACTCTGCATTGTGATTAAGTGATTTCAGCATCAAACTTCTGATACTTGTTCCAACATTACCAGTAAAAATATTAAGCAAGATTGGTCCAAGTACCAGTCTTGGTACTGTATGGGACATCCCTAATGATCTCCTTCCAGTCTTAAACTCATTTTGTCAGTACTTATTGCCTCCTCTTTTTTGCTTGCTGTTGTAGTACCTCCTCATTCATCTGACACTGTGTATAAATGTCCAATAAATCAAATGCTTTACTTAAGCTAAACTAGAAGACATTGTCTATAAAATCAGTGTTGTTATTAGAGAAAGATACTGGGTAAAACTGATAGAAGTATTATAGATCCTGTATTATAATTTGTTTTGTTTGCAGTGTATCTGTATATTAATTATTCTTTCCTTAAAAATCTGTTCTGAAGCCTTGCCCATTAATGAAATCCTGGACTGGAAATGCCTGGATCACATTTTGGTTGCTTCTGATTGTTTACACTCTAAATCCTAGCTGTATAGGCACAATTACTTCTTTTGCATACCTGATTGCTTTTCTCATTCATATTAGGACTCTCCTTGATTTCCATCCTCTGCGTACTGTTTTTTATTTACCTATTGGTTTACTCTTATCTGCCAGATTTACCTTTTCTTGTGTGTTAGGTATAGAAATTACACATGTATCTCAACCCTTTCTCCACTGCTAAGTGTAAGACTACCTCTTGTTAGTCACACTAGCCTTACTCAGAGAAGACTGTTTCCCCAGATTTTCAAGGGGAGCCAAGCCTCTTGTTCTGCTTATCTTTACATTGCATCTAGCTTTTCATGGCTGGCTTCCTGTAAACACAAAGGTAAATCCAAATCATAGAAGAAATGCAACTTCCCTTCCTATACTATCCAGGTTGGTATAGCAAGGATAATTACAAGGCCTCTTTCTCATTCCTTCCATTCAGAAAAGAAAGGGGAGCAGTAATGATTGACAAAATAAATTTGATCATAGTAAGGGTTTTGTTGTGCTGTGACACTGCCTTTGTTTTGTCTTTTGAGACAGTAGTTTGATGACTCAGCCTGCTATTTCTTGAATTGCTGTTTTCCTTCTGTCCTTTAGAGAAAGGAGGGTAGGTGCCTGGAGTGTAGGTAATCCTGCCTAAACTGCAAAATGAATTTTCACTTACTGTGTTAAGGCAGATATTATCCTAGAGGAGGCAGGAGTGTGATGAACAGATAACGAGCCATATACAGTGAGATCTTTAAGGTTTTCTTAAGAGCATTCTCAAAACATGGAACAATGAGCACAAAAGTGGTGAAGCTACCTCTGCAGGACCAGCGATGAAGCCTCTGCAGTCTTGTTATCCAAAATTGTTAGCAGTATGATACACTAGATCTTTACTGGATGATTCATCTGCACAGCATTAGGTTCATAGTGTTTGCCTTCCATATAATACAGAAAAGGTTTTTCAACAAGTACAGGCATATTTTTATGACATAGTCTACTTTGTACTAAATAATCACAAAGTTCTATCCGTAATATTCTTTCATCTTTGGTTGGATGAGGATCTATTTCATGCCTTTGTTATCTGGAGGGTAAGCTATCTTTATATGCTGTGCTTGGATCAAAACTGAAGATTGTTTCAGTTGGTGCAAAATGTGGTTCTTTAGTTCAAGGACTTTTCATCAATCTTTCATATGTATTTCATCAAGTTGATAATTTTTTTTTTTCTACAGGCTGCTAGTTCATGTAGTGTTGTCATTTATCTTTGAATGTTTATTGTAACTCTGCTTTGGATATCACTGGATTGGATGTCTGACTAAAGCAAGGCTTTTGATCCCACTGCAAGATTTAAAGTTAGTATTTGTTCAGATTTACTTTTAATCACCTACTTTGGATTTGCTTGAAATTACCTTCCTTGGTAGTATATATTTTCAAAGATCCTGTAAAGGAAGCTAGGTCTTCTCATGTGAGAATGTAATAAAGTTCCCAGAATCACAGTAGAAATTTGGTACTGTTCTCATCTGCAGGAAGTGTAGCAAGGTGTCACAGTAATGGAATTAATATAAATACTTAAAGTAGCAAAAGTAAAAATCAGATAATATCCTCTTTCCACTTCAGATCCTCAAAAAGATCCACTCCTTGAGGATCTGAAATGGAGAGAGGAAATTATCACTGAGTGAAAGAATGCTCACCAATAAAATTCTCCTACCAATAAAATTGCTAACTTGCATGTTATGGAGTAAAAAATAGTCAGCTTTCTACATAAGGGTGATAATATCTTGGTTCTGTTTTCTGGGGAGAAGTGTGAAGGACAGTCTGTCTTCAGTTACCATGTGAATTAGGATGGTTAAGTAGTCAGTTAAGCACTGACCTTTGTTTGGAAGGCTATGGAGGAAGTTCCACAGAAGGAATTGCATTAGGGCACTGTAGCTGAGAGTATGTGAGAATCCAGAAGGATGTATTGCAAAGAATGATAGCAAAGAAGAAAGAGACCAAAAAAGGGTGACATAAAGGGAGAATATAGTGACTAGATAGCTGTGAACTGGATGAGAGAAGTCCACCATAAGGAACAAGAGGCTGGGGTGGGCAGTGTGAACGAGGTAGCAGCCTTTCCATCAGAGGAGGGCACAAGGTAGAGAGGATAATGGCAACTGGTCAGGTTCCAGAAGAGAACATATGCAAGTGACATTTCCTTCTGACAGTAAATTTGCATTTTGTGTTTCTTCAGGTTACATTTTTAACCTTACAGTGATGAGAGAAAAGTGAAGAGCTGTAGGTTCTCAGACTCTTCTCAGCCTAGGTTCTGTTCTACTAACAAAATGTTAATAAAAACAGTGTGATTTATTATAGCTTTGGTGTCTTGTCACTGGAAAAGATAATCTCTGTCAGAGGTTCAGTGTATCCAACACAATTCATAGACACCTGGATCCCAATTAGCATAAATATATACCTATTTCAATGAATCCATGGGAAATCTTTTTTTTAATCAAGGTTTTGTTTTATTTGGAAGATCACAGTTATTAAAAGATGAGATTTTAAATGAAGAACCTCTTTTCTAAAGGCTGGGATGTTTCTAAGCCATCGTATCAGTGATCCTGCTTGCATGAACATAGCTGAAGTGACAGAAAAATGCTCTGTGGAGAGGAAGGGTAGAAATCCTTATGCTAACTTCACTGTTGGCAAAAATATACTGCCTTTGTTCTACTTTTAAAGATATACATTGCTTTATTTAGAATACAGAATAAAAATAGACCCTCTCACCTGATTTTGTCTGTATCTCACACCAATGAGTGTTTGCACTTCATCACAGCGCAGGGTTCTCTGGGCAGGCGATGAAGTGTGGTTCCAGGCACTCTGGCAAGATGTTCTTCACGGGAAGACTATAGTTTCATGTCCATATCCTTTTCTGGCAGTGCTATTCAGCACTGCAGGCATGCTTTCTGTTGCTTATTCCAATCTCCAGAGACCCCATCAATCAACTGGTACAACAAGGGGGTGCACCCGTGTAGTGAACTGGATTGGAAAACATTTGCGTTGAAAATAACCTTTTCTTTTTCTCTTTTTCTGGGTTATTTTTAGCCTGGTTAGCTGCTTGATCCAAATCACAGCATGACTAGATAAACAGATACATGTCTACCATAGACATACTGAGAAAAAAGGGTCAGGACAGGGGATGTAAAGACTGTTTAAGACAGCATGGCTTCTGGAGGAAAGGTTTCTGAACATGCTTGAGAAGGGCTGGGCTGAGAAGCAGACTGCACAGAAACAGTTTTGTGTAAAACAACCTTTTCTGTGAGGTGGGAAAATATTTTGCTAGGTTGTTGCAGATGTGAATTTGCCATTAATAGATGTTAATGAATTGAAAGGAGCTTTGAGACAAGCAACAAAAATAATTAGACCCTGTGTATATGTGTGCAGATGCATGAAGAGGATTGGTTAAGGTGTGAGCATTTTGAGGAAGTGATGATGGCACAGGAAGGTGCAAGCACAGAAATACTTAGATGGTGTAAGCATCACTGGTAGTAAAGGGTATTGTAAAATAATGAAGAACAACAGTAAACTTAAGCAAGCTTTTTTTTATTTACTGTCAATGTAATGCGTTGTACCATCAGAAGGTTTCTGTCACTGTCAGGAATAGTTTCTCAAGGGAGGTTCCATTTCTTGGAACTCATAAAACTGAGCTGGATAAATATTAGAAAACATACTGTACGCATTTAATTCTCCATTGGCAGAGAGGTGAATGACTGATCTGTTACATATTTACATCTCTTAGCAACTGTGAATCATAGGTGGCAAATGCTGAATTTTGTAAGGGAAATTCAAGATAAATGCAGAGTATGCTGTGCAATCATATTATTGGCCCTGTCTACTACTTTTTGTCTGATTGCTTGTTCCTTCATATTGCAAGCATTCCTTCACTATTGTCAACTGTGAATGAGACACTGTGCTGGATTCCAGTGAGGCCTGAGGCTTATAAACTTTGGAAAGCAACTGACATCGGAGGTCAGTGTGTTACAACAATGTTAAGCTACACTCTCTGCTTATAAAGGGAATCTCCTTGTGCAAACAGATATGCTGGAAAATTTTGGGACAGGAATTTTCATCTAGTTTCCTGGACAATGATGAAATGATTTGGAGCCTTTCTGTTGTTCATAATAAAGTAATCCTGTCCTGAACCAGCAATACAGATTTTCACCCCTCTGTATAGATACTTGTCAGCCCTGGTACACTAGGACTGTAAATAATGGATGGACTTTGACTGATCTTTTCAAGAAGTGTGCATGAGGATGTCATTTTGGTTCTTTTGTCTTCCTTCATTATGTAATCAAAGCATTTATTTTGTTTTTCATTTGCAACAGTAAATACTGTTAAAAAGAACAATTCCATTTAACATCCTTATGTTTCTATTCAGGTCTTTCCTCTTGTGTACTTAATAGTACATATACTGAAGACGAACTTGAAGGGCAAATCTGAGTGAAATTTCACCTACAATTTGAGCTCATGCCCAAATTCTGGTTCTGATTGTGCCTGGCTTTATGCTGAATTCCTGGAAGCTGCTATCAGACTGTTTCATTGCCAAATGGTAGAAGTATCATGAAATCAAATTACCTTGTAAGGTTACGTCTGTATTTGACTCTGTACTGGAAAAATTAGATTGCATTTGTTTTTTGGATCAAACTCTTATTTCATTCCAGGTGCTTGAAGAGGACTAGATGTTAGGCTTGCTTTTTAACCCATCTGTATTAAATATATAATATGGAGATATGGTTTGAATGTAGTTGGTTATGGTTTATGTGTAGCTATGGAATTTGAGAATCATCTAATAACTTTCCCTTTCAACAGACTTTTTTAAGTACCAACATGGTATGCTGCCTTCCTTGAAGACTGCATAATTTTAGATTCCTCACCTTCATGCAGCCTATTTCTCATCCTTCTTGTGTGTTAGCTAATCCTGACATTTTCTTAATTTAAAACCTAATTCATAATGAGTTGCATTTAGTCACGTGAATAATCCTACTGATTGTAACTCATTGTGAAAGCCCTTTGCAGAGTCAACTCTTTTGACTATATTCTCTCCTTATTTTCTTCTTTAAAATGCGTATGTGTCAATGTGCTGCACAAGAACAATCCATTTCACACCTTCTGTATGATTACATGTTGCTCGTCTAGCTTGCATTTAGAAAGATGAAAGGTGAAATGTGTTGGACTTGTCCTGACTTCAATAATTCCACCAACATAAGTTTTCCTAGTCTGATATATTTTAAATTCCCTCCAATTTCCATAACAAATGAAAATTGACAGGTTTTATTGTGTATTTAAATTGTTCTTGTAACAAAGATCACGAGTTAACTGCTGCTTCTATTGGCTGTGCATCTGATGCTTGTATTGACTCAGTTGCATTTCTCTGTAGTGCAATGAACAGGCAAACCGTAGCAATAGTATGACTTGGGAAAGAAACAGTGGCTTATGTTAGCAGTAGAAGTTAGGTTTATTCTTGTTCTCTTCAGATGCCCTTGGCCATTGCAGGACAGTGCTATGAGAATATCAAGAGTCACCTGGTCAGATTAGATTGCAGAACCCACATTTTATGCTACAACTTCAATGCTTACTTTATTTTAAGTTCATGAGTCACATAAACCATGAAGGGTGGTTTGGTTAGTAAATTAGTAATCCCATAAAACCTTTCTCTTAAACTGTAGCACTTTACGCTGCACTTTGTTTAGTTTTACTTTTTGTATCCAAGGATTTTGAAGTAAGCACTACAGTTTTAATTTTACTGAGCAACAGACAGCCTATTGAAATGCAAACATTGTTTACAAAGTTACCAAAGTTACATAATCACATTATATTTCTTTATTCAGTGCTAGTTCTGAATCCAGCATATTCCCTCATGCTGTAGCAGTATATTAGGAATAGTCTTCAATGCTGTGTCTGGTTGAGGATATTTGCTATGTACAATTATTCCATATGCTACTTGTAATTATGAGATATAGGCAGTTAGGTTGATACCTAAATTACTGTCTGGTGTAGAAGAAGAAACAGAAATTTGGTATTTTGATGTATGTCTGGTATGTCATGCCGCATGTTCCTGAAGGCCCTGATGATTTACTCCAATAAGGTGTAGGTTGTACCTCTATCACGCACAAGTGAATGTATTTCTTGAGATGCAACTGTAATGCTCAATTAATCGGGCACATACTTAGAGAACTTGGAGGGGAATACTTAACTAACTTAATTTCTTAATTAAACAGTTAGTGCAGTGAAATTTCAGATCAGCAGGGGTCAAACCCTTCCCCTTGTTCACTCTCTAAACACTACAGCGACTAAAACTGGATTTCAGAAGTATTCCATCCTTTGCAAGGCTTCTGTTGCTTGTCATAGGTTGCTAAAAGCTACACAATTGCATTCTGCAGTCCTCTAGATCTAAAGCACATCCAATTTTTGCAAGGGAAGGCAGATAAACTCTTCCATTTAAGGTGTTTTTTGATATGTGTGTACAGGAGCCTACTGTTTGGCTGTGTTATTAAACATGCTAAGATTGAGTCTTAGCTGTGCAGAGAGGAAAAAAAAAAAACAAACAACCCACGTCTGGAAAACAGCCTTCAATAACCTTTGCTGCCAGAATAGCCCACTAACTAATTGCAAACACATGGGGATATTTATAAAGAGCAGGGCATGGGCTCAGAAACTGACTGATCTCCTGCTCTGGTTCAGCATATATGAATGACAGCCCTTAGTAACCCTGTTCCCTGTCAAAGCAGGTCTGCTTCATCAAACTGTGACAAAGTACAGCTGCTGTGCAAACAGTGAGCACCCCAAAATATTTCAGTGAAAATAGCTTATGCTAAGGGGAACAGATTTTGAAAAGACAGTTACCTTGCTAAGAATTAAAGAGGACAGTTTACTTCTAGTTTCTATCATCTATCAGTGCATTGTCTGTGTTTGGAAACGAGGAGAATTTGAAAATCTGTATTCCTGTTATCTTTCTGGTGTTATTTGAGGCTTAGCAAGAATAAGTAATGGCTGTAATACAAATGTTGGCCCCTGCACAGTGGGGCCCTGACATCATAGCCTTAAAGCACTGAACACACAATTCATTTTCTCTTCCCCTGTGAACCGTTCTCCTCCAGAAGGGTCATGTTTAGTATAAACAGAACGTAGAAAGAAGAATTAAAAAAGACTGTCAAGTTTCTAGTTATTTTTATGTAAACAATAGTTTATTCACTGTGCAAGGGCTGGAATTTTTTTGTTGGTTGTTTGTTTTTTTTTAAAGTAAACTGGCGAGTACAATAAAGTTGAATAATTATGATTCCTTTGCAACATCACTGTTGAAAAGGGAACGCAACTTCCGTTTTTAGTGATGCTCAATATGTTCTGAGGACTATTTTCATTCATTTTTGGGAAAATATCATAAATTATTACCAATGAGATCTTTTTAACCAAGTGCCCAAGAATTTGGGGAGCTGTCATGTCACTCCAGTTCCATAAAGTCTTTTGGTGTCTACAGAACTACTTCTGTAATCTCAGGAGGATTGAAGATTTTGAAATAACTCCTAATGGTATTTGGCATTTGTTCAGCTACCTCTGTCATCACCAGCAAGTACAAAGTTACTTTCACATGCTTAACAGCAAGAAGGGTTTTGAGAGAGAGACTCAGGCTGTTGTTTTAGTGAGGGCTATTTTATTTATCCCTGCTGAAAATTCTGGACTATGGCTGAATTTCCTTACAGTTAAAAGGCAAGTAGTATGTCTCCTGTTTTGTTGAAGATGTGAGTGTATGCTTTCAGTCAGAAATATGAGTGGTCTATAAATCAGCTTGTGTTTTGCTTCTTCCTTCTCTTTGTGCTGTTATTTTTCATCACATGTGTGATGCACATGGTGCAGTGGAGGCCACATTTCCTGCAGGTTTGAGTTACTGAAAGAAAAATGGCATGCAAGAGCTTGAAAAGAAGAGAGCCCAACTGTCTCTAGCTCTTAATGATAGCCCCCTGAAGTTCTGGCTTTCTACTTGCCAGCTTCCCTAAGAGCTGGACGTTAAAAGTTTCCCTCTTGCGTGTATGGACCTGGTTCTGTTACACCTTCAGGCTTGGTACTTCTACTATAGTCAAATGGTGTCTGTTTGCAGAGTATGCTCTGAATTACTGCTTATGTTTCAGAAGCTCTGGAAAATACATCATTTTAATGCATATAAATATCTTGAGGTTGAGAATTTAATTTATTCACTATATGCCTAATCTGTCTGTACTGATTTTTCTTGCAGTGTTTGAAGTAGCACTATAATATCAGGAACTCTAGTGTCCCATATATGGCCAAGTCATTAGTGGTTATTTTAATTTATTATTATTATTGTTAATTATTAATATTATAATTATTTTCTGTTTATTACTAGGAATTTCCTCACTGACTTCAGTGCCTTTGTTTCTGATAAAATTTTTCATTAAAACGATACTGCATGCTGTTGTAGCGTAACAGACCTTCAGAGCTTTTATTGGTGTGCTGGACTATGTAGCCTTCAAAAAGACACTATTTACTCTGAATTTACTGAGAATCTGATAAGTTTTTTGTCTGTTTATTTTGACTTTTCCTATAGGATATGCAGTGACTAAACAAGTCAGGCCAATGACAGAGAAAGAGAAATGAATGATCATTACTATTTGACCTTGTAAAAAAGACAAAATACTGCATTTGTTGGAACAGAAGCTTGGGACACAATTGAATTTCCTAACACACAGAAGACACTGGTTAAAGCAGAGGAAAGAATAATTTCTAGGCAATAAATAAGAGAAAATAGTAAGCAATAATTTTCATTCCATTAATGTTTTGGGATAGAAATGAATGAAAAAAACTGTCTGAAAAAGATTGGGCATTGCATTACACATTGCAAAAGAGAAATTCCCATTTGTCTTCCAGGATGGATACCTTTCCTATGTTTAGAACCACAGAGTGATGGGCTTATTTCCTCCTCTTCACATAAGTGGTGTCTGCATCAGGAATCCTCACCTATGTGAGGATCCTCACCAATACTGAATGGGAATCATCTAACACTACTTTAATTTTGGTGGTTTTGAACATCTAAAATCATATTTTTCTTTGAGTATTTAATTGATTTAGCTGTTTTTTTCCACATTACAGTCCAGTTGACTACTAATGATGGTTTACTAAAGGTTGTTGCTACAGTGAACGCTGCCAACACGCACATAAGTGTGGGGCCCTACCCAGCAAGAATTTTTTATCACATAATTCATAATTTATCAGTATTCCATTGTTTTCATTTTCCACCTGCCTTGCTTTATGCCTGTTAAAATTGACTAATGTTTTTCAAGATTGTTTTTCTTAAATGTAAGAGTCATGAAGTTGGAGGTGAAAAAGCAGAGCAATAAAAGTGGTAACAATATGTAATGTGTACATGTAGAATATAGAAAAATCAGATTAGTCTGGACCTTTAGAAACAAAAAACACTTTCACATTTTTTGTGAAATTATTTTTTTCCATTTCCTTCTAACTTTTGTATTTCATATAGTTCAACAGATGTATAACTATATTGCTATGGATGAGAAATTTCTCCCTTTCTTATAGCAAGGCCTTCTGAGCTACCCTGTCATTTGGGAAGTAACAACATTCTGATTTTTTAACATTTTAAACTTTTCAAAAAACCCCCACCATTTTTAACACATTCTGAATTTTAAAAATATTTTACAGCTCTTCAGGAGTGAAAGAAATATTTTATCTGGGAGTCCACATTCCTGAAAGATTTATGCTTTCATTCAAAACTTCACATAAAGGAAGAGTAAGGTGTATGAAACATCTGTGTAGTCAGAAAACTGGAACATTCTTTGGAAACACGATCAACTTTAAGTTATTAATTAATAAAAACATTCCCAAATGCAGTTTCAGAAAGTATTTTATAAAATTTGATAATATTATTCTATACTGCTAAGCAGTATTTGAATTTCAGGGTCAACAGCTCTATTAGCATTACTTGATATTATCTTTGGCAAATTAAAAAAAACCCAGAAATCAAACAAAAAACAACCCAACAAAAAAACCCACAACAGAAGAAAGAATACAGAAACACCATTCCAGAAGAAATGAGTGTGTGTTTTCCTAATTATTGAGTAAAATGAATTTATTTAGATCTGAAAGTTTAAGATCTGTCACACTAACTTACTGTTGCGGCACACTTCTGAACAGTTAAGAAGAATTCATTGTAAAGGGGGAAATTCATACACATTTTTGTTGACATTCTTGGAAAATAATCAGACTTCAAGTATGACTTCAAAAATTATGATTTTTTTCTTTTAAAAACAGGTTTTCAAAGACTGGATTCATTTAGTTTGGCAAAAGCTACAAAATGAATATGTATTTAAAAAAGCAAAGACTTAAGTGATCACAGCTTTTGCGTCTTAGGGAGAAGGAAATGCCTTTAAAAATTCCATATTTCACCAGAGTTCATTCTCTGCCTCCCCCCTCTTTCTAGCCCCTATTTAATGTTGTGTGGAACATCTGTTTAAGAAAAGTAAGGCTAGAAACAAATTTGTTAACCCTTCAGCTGGTAGATATCCAGGTTTATTGTGAAATGGTTGTTTTCTTGGGGGACTACTGTGTTTCGGGTACCTTGTATTAATTTTATCTTTTTCTGCCTTTTTCTCACCACCTTTATTTATTTTTAATTTTTATTTAATACGGGAAACAGGAGAAATGAGAGAAGAAAAGCATACATTGCACAGTTTTTCACTTCTTGAGGGAAGACAGAAGAGACTATAAGCTAGTGAGAAATATGTGCATTAGATAGGTATCCACTCCCTTACTGTCTGCATTTTGGTGTAAAGGCCTAAAAGAACTTTTCTGCATCTCCCAGTGACACTTTGTGAGAAGGTGCATCATGCCTGCCTTACAAACATGTTCTGAATTTCAGTAATTGCCTAAGAGCAGAGACACTTCACAGGGGACTGAAAAATGAGGCTGCAACTTTGTATATAGGCTTATTTTAAGAACAGAGCATATCCAGTGGATAAGCATGAGGCATCCCTATAATCTACCAGCTGGGGATTCACAAATTAGAGGGGTCATCTTCTGGATCTGAAGTCTCTACCTTTGTTTTCCCAAGCCCAGTGTCTTCCCAGCCCTTGCACAAGTATTTCTAGTTACGTGATGGTCTTCAACCATGGTTCTTTGTCCAAGAGCTGGCTCCAGTGCCTCTTATTTCTGATGCCTGGGACCTGGCTACCTTTTACCATGAGTCTATACTATGTGTCCTGCTGCTGCTGAGAAGAAGGTAGTCCTGAGCTGGCCATGGCCTCATGTGGTTCATCTACGAGGATTTCTTTTTGGTCCCTACAGGTGCTGGCAACTGAATGCTGTTCTTTTCTCCACTGTGGGAACTGAGCTCCTCTTACCAAATATGTCCCATCTGAATGCAGGGGAACAGTAGGTAGCTCTGGGGTGCCTGGGTCACCAGCTGAGCTAAAAAGTTCTCTTTCCCAGAAGGCTTTTCTTAAAGCACTGTCTCTTTATTGACTTGACTTAGGTAAAGTCCTCACCTACTCGCTGTGAAGTGCTCTAGGTTTTGTTAGTTTCAGGTAATTCTGGTAACAGGGTCATGGAACAGAACTGAAAGTCCTCAATATGAAGATACATGCTTTCCATTAATTTCTCTTTATCTCAAGGTCCGTTTTCCACCCAAGTCCATAACTATTGTTGATGGGCACTTCAAATTTAATTAAATTACTGTTTTTGAGACATAACTACTGAAGTAAGGAGAAAGGGCTGGATTAATGGCATGACACGTCTGTCATTCCTCATGTGGCTCTAGGGACCTGCCTTTGGCTTCTGAAGAACATTCAATAACGTGTGTTTGAGAGGGGTTCTCTGGAAACGTTTGCTTAGGAGCATGAGGGTTAGCTGATTTGTTTGCTTTTGGCTCACAGAGGTAATGTAGCTCAAGATTCATAAAATTTTGTTATGTCTTTAGAAAATAGATGAGCAAAAATGTGCTGAAAATGCTCATTAAAAATATAAAATAAACATTTAATAGTGATGGTTTTGTTTTATCTATATTGATACATCTGAGAGTATATCTATGAAACTATGAGATCTTTTCAAAAGATCTCTAATAAATCTTCTGAAATTGCTGAATATCAGTGAGAACACATTTTAACCACAAACACTCTTTTCTTTGTTGATGGAGATTTCTGAAGGTGGTGTTAAAGGTTACAGAGATTGTAACTACTAGATATCAGTGCTAAAGAGAGAGCGCTCGATAATTTGGACAAAGCTTTGTTCAAATTATAGGAACATAAATCAAAAGTATAAATTAGAGAGAGACCAGCGGCACTGCTGACTATAAAACCTCTAAGAAACTTGGTCTAGCATCACTCTGAACCAATAAATCCGTATTACACAGCATCATTAGATCCTCCAACCCTCATCTATGCATGCAGAATCAGAGGAAGTGCATGAGTTCTTAAACTGGACTATCTAACTTACTTCTCTCCAGTGTATCTCAGACACAGGCAGTATAAAATTTGTATTTGTTTTAGAAAATTAATTATTTCACAATAGGTTTATTACATGTAGGCACTAATGCACTTAAATTGTACCTTTAGTAAATATAGTGTCTTGTAAGAGTTTGAACTGATTAAAGTTTTTGGTTTGCTTTTATAATTGTTGCATTATACACACAGACACATATATATATATAAAATTTTACAATTGGAAATAAAGGCCTCATGGTGAGATTGGCATATACACAATGCTCAGCAGCTGTGAAGTGACTGTTCTGTGAAAGAGAGTTTAGGGGTACTGACTTCTTTTGAAAAATCCAGCCTTTAGCTTTTGCAGTATTTACCAAGGGTCAAGTTTTCATTTTTGTCTCTTAAGATTATTCTCTTTTTATATAGAGAAAGAGAAGATATTTCTGCTTAACCAGGTACTCTGAAATACATATTAAATATGTTGAACTGCGGGTATTTAAAATCAGTTCTAGTGAGGTCTTTTGGGCTGTTACATGTTCTGCTTAAATGACAGAAGATAGATACTGTGTGTTGTATTTAAGTTGCTGAATCGTGTATTTACTACTTAGTTACTTATTGATGTTTCTTTGCCATTTCTTTTCTCCCCCATAACTGCCCCTATTTGGTCCATACAATTATAATTACATTGTTGTTACTACATAACTACAATGCAGCAGGGTTTATATGCTTAGTGCTTGGGAAAACATTGAAGACTGAAGTGTGATGGTTTACTGACGGGTAGACCAGTGTGACATCAGTTGTGGACATTGCCCATAACTGTCAATATAAGCCATGTGTAGTGATGACTGCAAAAAAGCAACATGTTTAAAAAAGATAAACACAATTATTGGTAGAACATGTCACAGATGTTTTTATTTCAGCTCAAGAGTGACCTGATTTGTTTTTTCTGGGGAGGGTGGAAGAATGCTTATTGCCTCAAATGCAGGCCACGAAACCATCATAATCTGGCTTTAGCTGCTCTATCTGAGCCACATAGGTTCTGGGACCAAGTCAATATTGCTGTTACTTCTGGTTTGTATTTAACAAATGTTTAGCTGTATCTGAACTGAGTGTGTAGGGCTCATTTCATTTGTACCTAGCTGGAGGTGACTTTACCCTTCCCATCTGCTTTCAGATGTTGCAGGATCCATGTTCCTAGGTACTTCTGATCCTTGTCTCCTTTTTATGGTCTAACTGAAAACTATTTCTGTGGTTCTCTGCTGGATACTGGAGAAAAAGTATCTCTCTCTAGGTACCAGGAAAGACAACTTCTGTTGTTTGTTCACTTGTGCATGCCAGTACTCCAGCCAGTTGTAGCCATGTTTAGTCATATGGTTTAAGTCAGATGTCATTTCTCCTACCACTGACTCTTCAGTGCTGTGACCACTGAGGTGTTCCCAGGAAAGACAGGGCAACCTCCTTTTGCATTAAGATGGCTAGGTTTCTAGCTCACTCTAACACATTCCTGCCAACCTCTGAAACCCATTGGTGCAGGTGGCCACCTTGCATGATACTGAAGGTGAATGGGAGAGTGAGGCTCTTACATTGCCTTAAAGTTCTTGCAAAGTTCTTGCTGTATGAACTCTAGTAAACCAGAGTTTTCTGACTTACATGTTCCATCTACTCAGTCTTGAGCCTGTAGAGGGCCAATGCATAGATCATCAGGTCCCTGGAAAGGAATATGAAGGCACAGATGGTTCTGAGTGGAAAGCAAGCTCAGGGGGAACAGGTAAGCAGGCAGAGTTCACAGACGTCAAGTCTTTGCTATATTCTTCGGTTCCTTGGTCCTATGCCCCAAGTGCAAATTCTATCACTGACTTATCTCGTGCCATAGTGGAGGTTAATGCCTGATGTCATGCAGCATCTGCAGAATGCCTGGGAGCAGTCAGAGCTGCTTTGAGCTGCTTTGAGTTTGTGCTTGGGCCTCGTGGTGGTGCTGGGAGGAAATGGCTTGGAAAGGTGAAATGCTGCTCAAAAGAATGAATTTTTACTGCTGTCATACTACATTTCTCGTCAATACAGTTTCCGATGTCCTCAGTTTCCTCTTTTGCTGATCCTGTGAGCAAATAGCTGGAGGATAGGGCTGACTGCCCACTGACAGTTAGAATATCTGTGGGGCCACCCGTACCTGAGGAGGTCATGAATACAAACATCTTCATAACAGTACAGTTTTATCCATTTTGTACCATTTTTACTGCCTAAATTGGTAGAAGAGCTCAGGCAACTTAAGAGGTACATCAGCATAGCTAAACTGGATCAGCTTCATACCTTTCAGGTAACTCATTCTGGTTTGTGAGCAAATTAAGTTTTATAAGATAAGTTGTTTGCTTTTCTCTGATAAATAAAAGCTGTTAAAACCTGTGCATATATAACTGTCATAAGCAATTATATATGGTATATATATGTATGGCTCAACAATGTATGATACATATGCAGTAAAAAACTTAGTGTTTGATCTTCTGCATTACCAGATAGCTGTCTGAATGAATTTTCTTTTGAATAGCAATAACTTTATCTTAAAAAGGTACTGAAGATGTTCAGTGGAACTGGTGAGACTTTAAATAAACTATATAATAGCATATGCTATTTGTAGTCATAAAATCAAAAGTGTGAGGAAAACCTCTTGTTAAATATGTGCCAATAAACAGTACAACAGAAAAATATGTTTGTATTTTATGCCAAGCAATATCATCAAGGAAATTAGTCTTGGGAAGGAAAGCTTGATTAAATTGGCAAAGTAATGGGGAAAAAAATAGTACCTACTACTGTGGTTTTGCTCCAGAACACCTAAGTGGTATCACAACCTGCAATTTCCCTTTTTAAATAATTTATATTTTGCATAAGTGATGGAACTGCCTGGTTAAAATACAGACCTTCACACCGGGATCAGGGATGTGTCAAATTAACTGAGCCAGTGGTACAAGTTTTTAGGTAATTACAAAGCTGGCTAAGCTAGCTCTGCTTCTATATAACACAACTGTGGCAGTTTGCAAGGTGTTCAAATGGCAAAAAAACCCAAAACAAAACAAAAACTCCCATTAGTTTATGTTTTTATTTTGCCCAAAATTGTCCTCAACATGTTTATTAACATTGTTTAATATCAAACTCTTTGAATCTGAGTGCCAGCTGTACTAGGCACCTGGCCCATACTAGAGATTTGAATTGGTCTGATTTCATCTGTGCAACTTGACTCACTGCAGAAAACACCTCATTGTAGCCTAAACAGGCCCTTTCAACTCCCTGATCATTTCTCTTTGACAGGAAACTGAAGATAAATTTATAACATCAAATGACTTAATTGAAAGCAACTTGATGAAGTCTTTTCACTGTACAATCTCAGTAATTATGGAGGTGTTGTTACATATCAAAGCAGCTGTTATGCTCCCACCATGAGACATTAAAGCAGTGGCATTCTGCGGCCCCAGATGGGGTAGGCTAGTGCCCCTCTTGTCGTTTTTACTGATGTATTTTAATTTTGGGGGAGTTGCCTCTTATCTTCCCCCCACAGAGACTGTGCCTTGCTGTTTAAAGGCGAAGGGAAAAAACTGCTTGTATGTCAAGAGAAAGGGAGGAAATTTGTCTTAAAACAGAAATTAGCTCTTCTAAATTTTTTTTAAAAGTTGAGATAATGGAGAGGGATGGTGCCAACTAGCAAATCCCACTGTCAGCTCCATACCACCATATTTTTAGAGCTCATATTTTCAGCACTTTGATTTTATCAAAAGAAGAAATTGAAATTTTGTGCTCTTTCTCAACAGAAGTAGCCTCATATCTGCATCATGACTCTTTCCTGCTGCTATGAAAGAAACCTGAAATGCGTTTAGCAGAGGGGCTAAGTTGTTTCCAAGGACTGCAACTGATCTCCCTTTTCCTCCAGGTTCTAGGCAAAGACAGTGCTTCTGACTATAATTTAAGGTGGAAAATAGGAAAACTGTTCCTTTCAATCTTCTTTTAATTTTTTTTTGTTTGTTTATTAGGGAAATGTGGTTGTCTTTGATAATTAAAACATTTTAAAGGTTTCTAAGTGTGTTACTGGTATCCGTTTTTCTAATGGGGCAATGCACTTTATCAGTAGTGTAGTTTAATATACATTTGTTATTTTCTCTATTTCACAAAATTTAAACAATGTTAGTGTAAGCATTTATTACTTACGGTTTTGCTGTTTGTGCATAAAACAAGCCTTGGAAAAAAATAGTAAAATAAAATCTCTTTAACATGAGAATGGAAGAGAAAATAACTTTCCAAAAATATGTTTTTAATTTGAAACACATTGACTTAGTAAATACAATTTTATCTGTAGTAGTGAATTGAACTGATTGTTTCTCATTACCATGGACTTCGATATTTAAAAACTGGATCTCAGCCTCTCACCTCATTTTTATTCATGGATTGTAAGAGGAAAATAAGGTTTCCAGGCTTTTAAAATCCCAGTTGGTTTTTCAGCTTTGAATGAAGTAGTTGAAATTTGGAATGAAGCAAATATTCACTATGCACCTGTGGAATAGTCTGGTTCTGTCAAAAGCTGCCTTAACATTTCAGCTTATTCTAGCTACAGTTGCTTTGTCTTTGGCTTCTACTTTTTCAGAGACTGAATTTTTTTTAAACACTTTAAATACTACTGAATATTTTTGTAGCCTAAATTAATTGTGTTTACTAGATTATTACTTTGCACAGGACATAATAATTTCGAATTTAAATATAAATGGGGAATTTGAAAATAAAAATGTCTTTAAGTAAAGATCTGAAAGCCATCTATTTTAAAAATTCTTGCATTTTTATCCACCCTGCCTAGACCCTGTGGAGATCTGAGAAGCTGGCTCTCTGAAGAAAGGAAATTTGATAGGAAGTGTTGGTACGCTTTCCCACTTCACTAAACAGATTTGCTCATCACTTCAAAAGCAGACAGATGAGGGGTGATGTAATTTCATTCTGTTAATCTGCCATTTATACAATTTAATTGTTTTGTCCAAGAATTAGAATAGATGTTCTAGTTGAAATTATTCTGTGAACAATTTCTGCCATGGCAAACTTTCACTTTAATGTACAGCGGTACATACACAGCATTTTTGCTCCACAAGCGTGTTTGAAACAGGCATGTTTCATCAAGGAGTGTGTGATCTCAGCCTCGTACACAAATAAACGAGTTTTGCCACGTAGTGCAGGTGGTACTGTTTCCCTGCCAAAAGTATAGGGAGTTTACCATCGCAAGGCAGGTCTTGTTCCAGATGCCATACAGAACTCTACCTCTTGTCATCTCTGCCTTGGTGACAAACTGATTCTAACATCAGGCATCTTTTACAGCCTGTTGGAGTGGGATGACAGGCTTAATTTTCTTTGCAAAATAATTCCAGCTTCATGTAATCCCTCTTCCTTCCTTCACAGTGTGTTTTTGAAAGTATTTTTCTCCCTTGATCCAGACCATAGAAAACTCCTTCAAGATCTACATTGCTAGATAGGTTTTTTGTATGTTTATGACTTCTATCACATAATTTTTCTTTCAAACTGTGCGCTTACATAGAGGCAGGCTGGAAAATTGAGTGTTTCTAGAAGGTTGTCTGACAATCAAGGTAATGTCATATTTTCCAGCAAGGATACCAGATCTATGTCATATGTGATTTAACCAGTAGTTTCTGCATGAAGAACAGTGTTCACTTTGTTTATTGGAGTATTACTGAAAATCCTATAATTCATCACTAGTCTGTCAGAAGCAAGTTTTGGCTGATTTACTGCCTCATTCGGAACTGAAATGTACATATTTTATCTTAAATGTTAAGTGTTCTGTTTCAAGTCTTACATTCTAGCTTTGTGTAGAATACAAATAGCCTTAGTATATATTTTTGTAAAATGACAAACCATATTAATGAAAGAAGATGCTTTGAGGCATGTTGCTATGAGGTTGAAGTGTACTGCTTACTTATTATAAAGCTGTTTTTCAAAAGAAGAGAAGTATTTCAACTGTATGGTTATTATAAAGAATGATGAGGGCCTGTAGTACTTTTTCACACATAAACTAGCATGTGTAGCATTAGAGATCTAGACTGGTTGATTTAAGAAGAGAAAATGCCTGTATTTAATACGTTTCTTACATCAGTCACAACTCTTGTATCAACTTGATACCTCAGCATGTTAAGTAATAAGTATAGGCTGCTATGAGTCAAAGACATTTAAAATTTCTGCTTCCTTAAAATCCTTTTGTCCCTCCTTGCTCTCTGCTGGCACTTTGGTTGCGTGGTATATGCAAGACGATAAACAATCATGGCTACCCCTATGGCTGCTTTATCCAAAGTTATGTTTTCATTTTCCATAATAGTAGAAGCCCCATTATTGTGATTGTGCAACAACTGGGTTGCGTAGGTTTTAGGAATTTGTAGATTACAGCTAAAACCCTGATTGAAGCTGAGGCAAATACCTACCTGATTGAAGCTGAGGCATTTTAACTAGAGCATAATTTGTTGTATGTGCGGATTACATTTCCTTATGACAAAGGCTAAGAGATCAGACATAAACCATGTGTGCTTTTCCCCTTCTCTGTTTTTGGTTCTGTTGCTGTCAGTCTGCTCTCAGAAACGGTGACTGGGGAAGGCTTCGGGTTGTCTTATGTTTCCTCACATGTGCTACCAGGAGGTTGAATGACTTTATAGAATTAGATAGCAAGCTGTTCTTTCAAAAACAGTAGCTAATGAAATGACTCAGTCTGGCACTTTACAGCACTCTACAGCTGCAAGAAATGAGCTGCAGCTAATAGCTTTTCCCAGATACTAATTTAGAAATTGAAAAGCTCTAGGAAGAGGATTAGCCATCCAACTTTTAATTGTTCTTGTAGTTAAAAACTATGTTACCCAAACATCTCTCGTTCTTGCCTGTAAATTAAGCTATTAATGTATTCTTCTAAAAATTATCCCAATGCTAGTGCTCATGCAGACTCAATCTTTTCAGTTTGGGATTAAAAAGAAAACAATGTAGCACTTCGAATTGTAAATATTCTTGAGTGAGGTAACTGCTCTTGATGTTATCTATTGAGGGCTTTCTAATTGGGACCACCAAATTATATTTCAAATGCCACAGATTATTTTCCTCTTTAACTCTTTTTTCATAGATCTTCGAAAGACCATTCCAAGACCTGGGTTACTTTTAACATTCACTTCTCTGATCTGTGAGAGTAGGGTTAGAGTAACTGAGGCTACGCAGGCCAAAACTAGGTGCTTAGGTGATATGGTTAAAGGGGGTTATGGTTAAACTAGACATGTGAGCAGGTGTTCTGCTGAGAACTTCATTTACCAGCTGGCTTCCTGTCTTTCCTCACTAGGACCTGTTCTCCCTCTGCATGTATACCACTGCATCTAAGCTTTTCTCCTAGAGTTGTGCAGTCCCTCCATATCTGAGCTCCTCATTCTCTTCTGAAGACTTCTCCAGACTTACCCAGGTCCCCTGCCTCCCCTTTGCCTTCCTGCCTTTCTTTTTATTCAGCTCCATATAAAGTTCTCCCCTTTGTTGTTTAGTTTGCTGGAGTGAAGTTTCAGTACATGCTGCTTGGCAAGGGGTGTGGCTGATCAGCCAGTTGTGGACTTTACAGCTGGCAAATACGCCCTTCTTCACTCACCAGCCAGTCTCCACTCTCCAGTCAAGAGACTTGCATGCTTTGAGAGCCCTGGGCTAAACACCACAGCCTGCCTTTCAGTAGGGGTAAGGCAGAGTTTTAACTCTGTGGCCCAGACGTTTGTAGGTCTGAGATGTGTCTGTTTGCTTAATGAAGAAACAGTGAATGACAGGAGTAAACAAGATGCCTTTAAATACTGTGTATCATTTTTGGTATAGTTGGCACCTTGGTTTTACTGTCTTTGCCAGTATTAAATGGTATGACAGGGAAGCTGGGGTAACATGTTTTTCTCCCATCCCATCAAACTTAAAATCCAAACAGCTCTTAAAAAACCACTGTACTGTGTGAACAAGAGCCATTGTTCTGGAGACAGCAAATTGGAAATCAGTATTCTGTGGTGACCAGTTCTGTTGACGGGCTCAGTCTTTGGAACAAAAATGCATGCAGTGCCACGCAGAGCTGAGGAATATGGGAGTCACCAGTGACTCCCAATGCAAAACTTCACTGTTCTGTGTTCTTCCTCTCCTTTCTGGCCCAAAGATTAGCCATACCACAGATGCCATCATTGTCTTGGTCTAGTTACGCAGGTCTTTCTCCAAGTCCCTGTCCCCATCTCCCCTTACCTCTTCTCCACACCTACTTTCCTTTGCTTCCGCAGAAACAGACATACTGTCCCAGGGGCCACTTCTGTGTAAGTGTGGGTTAAGAGTGTGGTTCTGATGTCTTGGCTCATTAAAGGAAATGGAAATCCCATCTCACCAAGGTCATAAACGCTCACCTTTGTGCTGGGTTCATGGTCACTACCAGTGTTTTAGCATGAAACCCTTAACTTCTTTCATAAGTGGCTTTTAAGGTCTGAAATGTGGGATCCAGAATGCTGTTTTATAAACTCTTTAACTAGTTTTTAGGAAATTACTTGAATTTCTACATTGTTGAATATGTCTTAAAAGGTGCATGCTTAAAAGATACTGGAAGAATGGGACTGGGGAGAGGAAAAAATCCAAATTAATATTTACTGTGTGTGAGGGATGTGACAACTGTGTGTATATTTATGCACAAATAGCATACTCCTACCTATATTAATGCTCCCTTTACAGTGAAATACAGACTATCTGTCATTCATACACAGTCCAGGTTTCCCTGTTGCCTGCAAATAATGATGAGTTCTGTTGATTCAGTCAATTTTGAAAGGAAACTTATTCAAAATGCTGGAGATGAGATGCAAACGTTCCTGCTACTTCTGTGAATACTGTGAATCTCCAAGATCAAAAGGCTCTGTATTTGAAAAGGTTCACCCATCTCTATTTTTGAAGGTCTGCAGAGTCTCAGTCTCCGTTTTAAGTTCAGTCAGGAGATTTGTTTAGTATGTAGGTAATAACTCTTCCATAAGACATGTTTCCAGAGCTGTAGTTTACACATGAGCAAAGTTACACATCTTCAAAAATGAAAGGATACTTGAAAATGTAGCAATGTCTGTTTATAGACTTCACAACGTTAAATCCTACCCGTCAAGCAAGGTGACTAGTAGATGTGAGAAGTAACTTAATCTACATTGTTTACTTGCAAAAGCTATTGCAAAAGATTTTAGGGAAAAATATTTTACTCTTATAATTGAACAAATTTAAGTCAACTTTTGTTGATGAGTCTTGATTTTCTTCAGACACATAAAATGCACAGCCCATCTCTGCACAAAGGCACAATTCCTAAAACAACCCAGTTACTGTTTAAACAGCTAGCATAAATAATGAACCACTCCATTACCAAGAGTATAAATAAATGTAGACAAGTAAGGGTTCTCTAGAGCTGAAAGTTTAGGTTATGCAAAAACTTCGACAGCTGTAATTTGTAGGTCCTTGTAGACCGAGGGGTGTGAGTGATGTAAACTCTAGAAAGTTGACATTTAATGTATGTCTATTTTGTCATTTTGCCAAAAGGCAGGACTTCACTGTTGTGTTTATTTCGCTGTATACAGATTTTGAACAGGGCAACATTTGGCAGAAAAAATTTCACAAAACGCCTTAAGCTTTGCAGTACTGTAAACAGAGCACAGCACTCCACTGCATGATGAGTGATGAGTCAACGTTTTAGAGAAGTCTGGTCATAACCATCTTTTCCCTGGATAAATCTAAGAAAGAAGAATAGGAGAGCAAAAAAATATTAATTGAAATTTGTTTCTTCACATGTGAAGACTTAAAAGTTAATTTAATACTAAAAATAGTTGAGTCTCAAGTGTGCTTCTAATTAGATCATAATCTAAAAAGTTTGTTCTTTCTTATGTGCCAGTTGAAGAGATAGAAGACCTTTGGCTCTGAGTGTTTATGTCCCATGCCTAAGGATGTCAGTGGAAGCAGCTCAGTTCTCCCCTCTACCCTAAAGTAATCACACACCTGTAACCTCAGTGAACCACAGTGAAAAATGGCTTAACCAACACCTCAGAAATTTGGTAAATTTTGGTGAGACCGTAACTCTTTAAGGGCTAACTTTAATCCAGCAAATTTAAATATTTTCACTAGCATTAGTGCAGGTCCTTTGGCTTAAATTGGTAAAGTGAAAACATAAGGAAAGTTAAGAGCTTTCCTTGAGGTGGGGGAGAATGGGAGAGAGAGGAAGGGAGGAAAAGAGGGAAAGATGGATGGAAAGAGAGAGAGGGCAGACTGACCATGAGCACACCAAGGTGAAATGTACCCTTGGTCCCAGGAATTTTTTAAATAAACAGAACGGTTCATATTTTAGGGCTCTTGTCCAGAATATTTACAGAAACACTGTAGTCTGTACTGTTAGTCTAAGAATGTGACTACACAAGCAATCATAAACTACCCAGGTGCTATGCTACGTTTCTGAGTGAAGGTACAGAATGAAAGCAGGGCACTCTTCTCAGCTGTCTGTTCTGAAACACTCACAGCGAGAATCTGTGTTACGTCGCAAGGGTGGTTTTTTCCTCCGTAATTATGCCTTTTTTTTTTTTCTTAAACTACTTACTTTGATTGGACTGCTGAACCTTCACTTTATTTATTGCAGTGCAACACTGCTATGTCTCACCGCAAGCAACTCTGCTGTTTTTGAATACACTGTCTGCACCCACGTTTGTCAGGGAAAGGATTGCCACCTAAGCATTTGTCTTTTTAGGAAGAGAACAGCTAAATGGGGAAATGCAAGTGGGAAGAAAACAATATTTATTAATGGATCTATTAATTCTAGTGGTATCAGGGATTTTTGAAAGTGTTTCTTAATGGTAAGTAGCCACTTCAGAGGTTCTTTGCATAAGCAGTGGTCTAAGTGATGGTGATACCCCCTTTGATTCTTCATTTCCAACAGCAGCAAGCCTTATGGTACACACAGGAGACAAAGCTGGCTGATAAGTTTTTCTCCCTTACATCTGCCATTGGGAAGCTTTCTGCAGTCTGCTTGGGGTAGCTGCAGCTCTGGGCAGCAGGGGTGGAGGGTGCCAAGAGGTATGTCTGAAGTATTGCTGCGCTGCTGCAGTTCATTCAGGAAAGGGCAGCAGCTCTGTCGCTCCAGGCTTTCTTCTCTACTGCCTTTGGGATTCAGACTGCACTTATAACTTGGGTTGCAAAGACTGTGGTTTTTTGGATTGTACATTGTGGCTAATACCCTCTCCCAGCTTACTCAAAAATGTTACACAATGTGTGTGTTTCTATGGCACCTTCTAAGGAGCTGATCTGGGGAATTATTTTCACTATCAGAATTTCTTAATTATTTCTGTGCATAATAAAAATATGTCTGAGGACCTCAATCATAGCTAGGGGATCACAGATATAAACAAGAGGTAAAGCATTTTTGTCTCTGTTTATCTGGATTCAAATCAAGACTTAAAGGTGAAAGAATGGCAGAGACAAGAATTACTACATCAGGTTTCCCGACAAGCTGCAGCTTGAGGTAAATAGATGAACCGATTGATGCCCCTGTTCTCCCCATGAAGAAAAGAAAAAAACATTTACTAACAAAAACCTGAACACTTTCTTAGGTGTAGCAACTGCTTTCTGCTATTAAACACATTTTCAAATACTTGGGATTTGTAAATGTTTATGTCTTAATCATCCTGGCCTACAATATTTGAGAGACAATATAAGTACAAGTGCTTTTCTTAAATTGTCTTGTTTTTGTAAACCTTGAAATCTGAAATTATTCTTTTTTCCTAATACATCTTTTTCTAGGTGGATGTGAATTTTTTAAACTACTTTGAATTTCAAAGGGCTTCTCACTTGTACAACTAACATGACACTATTCTCCCATCCTAAAGACATGCTTCTGTAGGCCCATTACACACAGTATAGCAATGAATTAACACATGAATTTTTGACACAAGCCTGTTTGGTTTTGTCCTGAATCTGAGGCTCATAATCATCTAATTGGTTCTGCATAACTTACTCTTGAAAAATTTCCTACAACTGAAATATCAGAAACTCTCAGAAAATTGCAGTGCTTAACACTACGAAAAAGGCTGAGGTAATGCTAATTGAATAAATTCATTCCTATTGGTACTGAATTATAGTTTAGTTTCCAGATGTCCTCCAAGCAAGTCTAAATTTTGGTCAGCCTTTTTTATACTCTAGTTAACTGAAGTGGGATGAGTAACAATTACAGCCTTTGTTCCCACTGCTGTTTGGCAACCAGTGCTCAGTCTCCCAGAGCTCTTTCTCTCACAAACCTTAGCTAGAAATGTCAATTTAACATAAAGGCTTCACCTTACTTTACTATTCAGCACATAAGCATTACCACACCTAAGCAGCTTCTTTTGAATGCTTAGTCACTGGAGTGTGGGAAAACTAGGAAAGTCAATCATACTTGTATCCTTAATAAGTGATTTTGCTCAATATACCTCATTAGGCACACTTCTGCAGTGAGCTGACATAATTGGATCTTATACTAACCTGGGTGATACAGTAGTTGTAGTTGATATGCTTGCCCTTGAGGTTGGTGGGGAGTGTTAGATTCTTTATTTGGAAAGCAAAATGTATATGAAGGTATTGACTTGCTTGTTGTCGTTGTACTGGAGCTCTATTAATAGCATTATCTTTTTAAAAGATAAATTAAAAGTATAGCAATCAGAATGCAATAAATCAGAATGTTTTATAGCCTTTTGTACTACCTAAAGGAGCAAGAGGCTGCTGCTCAAGTCAAATTGTACCATAAATTGTAAGTTCACTAAGAATTACTTGGTTTATGACTCAGGCCACAAGGTCACTTCAAATCTGCTTAAAAGCCTTGTTACACTAACATAATACAGTATATATGTTGCCTCTTTTGTTTATGAAGTAGTTTCACAAAGTCCTGCCAAGCCAAGTGACCGAAAGTTTTCAGCAGCCTTTGTCTCATGGAAGGTGATAGGTAGAAGGGTGGATTATGGTAAGAGAATTCAGTCCTTCTGTGACTACTAAAAGTTGAGTTCCTGTGCTGTGACAAGGATATATGTTCTTCATAGTTCATTTTTGCAATCTGCGAATCTCCTTCTTCATCACTATAATTAAATTTTACTTTTGCCATTTTGTAGACTTTTTCCTGGAAAGGGATTTATGACAATTAAGGACTCCATCTGTTATTGTTGTTTTCTCAGTCTCCTATTAGCAGTTGTAAGCATGCAGGAATTGCAGTGCCAAATACTCAATTCTGAATTCTCTTTCAATTTCTGCATAAGCTGTGAAATTAAATTCTTTTACAGGTTTTGAATGGAGTGCTTGGATTTTTTGTATACATATTTTTGGTCAGAAATATGTGTATGTCATACGGCTTTCCTCTATATGCACAATAAAATTTTTTTCTGTTCATTTATTATATTTAGGTTGACACGTCATGTTTGCGTGTTCCAGTTTATCACTGCTTCTCTCAGTTACGAGGACTGGTTTATGTTGTTTTTAGTGAGGCAAGTATAAGGAGAAAATAGAGTTAATTTACGTTGTGTTATAACTAAGCTTTCCTGCATTAGCAGTTTGACTGGCTTTTAGTTTTATTGGATATAGATAAGTTTATAAATATAGAGAATGTTCTTTTTGTAGGAATAAAGTAATTCACTGTTCATTTTTTTTCCAAGTAGGAGAAAATGCAAATAATACATCATTTCATTTAATAAATAAACAGAGTGAAAATAAATATTTTTAGAATATGTTTCAGGTATGACTTTCATTATCCTAGGAGGCATCTTAATAGGCTTATCTAATGATATTTTTCTATTGAAAAGTCTTGCTAGCAAAAATGATGTCTCTGCTATATTGCATAGTCAGGACATACTCATGGACAGCCAAGTAACTGAGCAGACCACTTAATAACCTATTATCTGTACAGTGTTTACTTTATCAAACGAGTGAGGTTAGGTATTTCAGATTAATATACACAAGACAGAATACAGAGACAGAGGAGAGAAAAACAGACTAGCCACGAATGACAAGGTCGAGGGCAATGTATCAGTTGGCTTTCTGGGTCATAGTAGTTTAAAATATTTGAGAAGCCATTCCAAGAGTAATATAGAGCTCTTTGTTTTGTTTCAGATCTTTGACCAGATCTTATCTGCATTCATAGATCTGGACTGTAAATCACCAAGTCTCTTTCATGTTGGGTACTTAGAAAACCTAAGAGGCAGTAAGTAGTGGATGTAGTGCAAGATCCAGAAAAGCTTTTTCCCAGTGCATTAATTTAATGTCTGGTGATAGAAAGTGCAGCACATGCAAATAACCACTCCAGTCTTTTCAGAGATACATTCCTTCAGTGCTGCAGCAGACAGCTAATGATTACGTTGTGGTTAGCATCTCGTTTGATGCTTTGAACAGAGTTCCCTCAGTATTTTCCCAAAGCACGGGAACATGTATACATACGAGGAAAAATAACCTCCCATACGTTTAGTAACACAGTAACTGGTACCTAATGCAGGTACTCTGCCAAGATTTTAAAATTTGGCTGTAGTTGAATTTTGTTATAGGAAGATGTAGATTCTCACGTAACTTCAAAGAGTGAGGAGGAAACAGCTGGATGTGTTAAAAAAAATGTAAATAAAAATATTTTAAAAAGGTAAGTGCTGAGAAATTAATGCCTGATAGTACTAGAGAAGAAAAAGCTCTGTTTTCATGAAACTGGTGATAGATGTAATAAACTTTCCTGGTCTTCGGTAACAAGATTCATCACTGTGACCACTTTAATGATGGCATCTCAGTGGCCGCTAGCAAAGATAGCTGGTGTTTGCTAATTTTTGTGGTACTCTTTTGTCATGTAAATGTTATTTACTATCAATGAGGCTGAGCCCCCATGCATCCATCAGATAACTGTTTCTAGTGCTGTGAAGCTTTGTCAGGTTAAACTCAAGCAACTGGGCTTGCTTCAAGGAAATCTGCTTTTGATGGCAAACAAACTATTGGCCTCATATTAATGTTGGTTGTTGTGGGCAGCAAAATGGTTGGACTAGTGAGAAGAAATGCACTCTGCTTTGAAGTCATCTTGCCAGCCAAGTGTCATACTGTTGTAAGTTCCCCTCTTCCACCCTGCTTGACTGGACATGCCACTATCACTCCTACAGCTTGGCTCCTTTTGATCTTAACTGAGCCCCTGACCTCTCCGTGTTGAGCTTAAACTGCCATCTTTTCCATTTATGACAGTTCCCCCTCTGAGTCCGCTGCTGTGCCAAATCACAGCCTGCACAGTAGTGCAGAACCAGCTGGTAATTATCTGACGGGCTCTGTACCAGCCAGACCTGGGAAATTCACACAGAGCAGGGAAGGTGGTTTGACTACATGTACAAGCAAGGATGGAAAGATTTGATTCTATTTTTTTAATACCAGAGGAAACCCAGTTAGTATTTTAGAATATACTCAATATTGAGAATAAACAAAAGCATTTGCAGTTAAAAAGCTGCCCATTAAGCTTAGCAGTTTTCTGTCTTTCCATTGCGCAGTAAGTGCCAACTACACATACATTGCTTCCATGTACTTCACACAACATGGAACACTTCCTTTGAAGCTTCATTATCAACAAAAGTCTTAGATTCCTACAAGTACCTAAAATCATGTCATTTCTTAATGTTATTCTCTGCTATAATGGATGCTTTGATTCCTGTGTATACACTTGTATTCTGGTTCTAGCATCCTCTCCTGCTTATTAGAGTAGGCAATGTGTTTCTATACTTTGGAGCTAAGGCAGTTCTAAAGCTGTCTGTAACTAACATGTAGGAAGGCAACTACTTATACACTAGGAAGGATTTATTTGGCAATTGCTCACACATGTTACAAAAAGTTCATATGTGAGAACATTTAGATTGGCACAGTTGCCTTCTACTTGCAAAACTTTACGGTAATATATTACAATAGTAACTGATACCTGTGCAAATATTTGCTTAAGGATAATGAAAACCACAGCCGTCCACTTTGATTAAATAAACAGTGGTTGCAAGGGAATGTATCAAATATAAAAGTAACATTTGAATCTGAGCAGGATACCTGCTATGTATATTTTGAAATATGGAAACATCATAAAATTCATGAAGACAGAATACAAATATGTCCCAATTTTAATTTTCACTGTGAAGAACACTCTTTTGCCTTAAAACACAATCTTTTCCAATCCCGAAGGTAAGGGATCTACATTATGACTCAGAAGTGTTAAGAATGAAGACCAGCATGTTTGACAGTTGCTTAGAGCAGCTGTCAGCTTTTTTGTGCTTTGCACTTCAGAGGTTGAACCAACCAATTTTCCAGCAGTAAATGCTGCTGGTTCCACACAGCTTGGTCCACTCCCATCTATGATTATGTCTGCAGTAGCTGACTCACAGATGTGAGCTTTTTGTTGCATTTGTTAAAAATAAGAGGCTATCACTTCAAGTGAGTGCTTTTCTGAAAACATGTCTTATGAAATCTCAGCTGTGATTTGTATGTGACTTTCAGACAAGATATGTTCAATATATTAGTAAGAATTTGAGGTCATGGCTCAGTGCCAGAAGTTAAACTTGCAATCTAAAATTAGGTTGTGTGTGTTGTTTCTTGCTTACATGTCACGAAAACAGGTGTTTCACAGCCACAGTATTTTGATGATATAGAAGCAAAACTGGCCCATGTGATGAATGAAAAACTGTGGCAGTCCTGCTGTCACAGTAACAAAATGGTGGTAAAGTTTGTAGTTTGCAAAATAGGAGTTTATACTAGCAAGATTCAGAGCTCTTCAGTGGGAAGATGCAACTTTGAAAGTGCACTGCACTTTACACAAGTGTTGTTCTCAGGAGTCATTAAAATGACAGTGTGGCAGCCTTGAATGTTTCTGCTGAAATGAAATCGTAATAAAAGGGTTAAGACTGATCATGTGATTAGCATCAGTTACAATCGTTAAACTGCATAGTGAGGAATGATAGTGGCACCTCAGGAAACCCCTGCCTGGCTTGGGGAAATACATAGCAGTTGGGTGAAAACTGTCAACTGCTTTGAGCCTGTCTAACAGTGAGTGCATGCCTGAATTCTCCTCTGCACCACTGGGGTAGGGGAGCTGCTCCATGACAGAAAGGGGCTCCTGTGCATCATTATGTCATTTGGAAATGGCTGTGTTGGCTAGTGTCAGTGGGACTGTAACCAGGTTTTCATTTAGTTCTTTCACTGTACACCCACTGAAAACAGCGTATATCCACATCTGGAAGTACTCTACTCACTGTTTTCCACCTCAGGGCTCTTATTATTGTTTTTGAGACGAGTATAAGCAAATAATATCTCATCTCTTTTCATGCAGAAAAGTGTTGCTTGGCTCTGTTAATTAAAGACAAATAACAAAGAACAACTGTATCAAAATCCACTTACAGATCTGAGCTGTTTTCCCCTGTAGCAGCAAAGGCGGTTTAAACAACAAGAGAAAGAGAAATGGGAGTTTCTTTCAGGGCAGACAACCAGTATGACTTCACTGTATGCAATCAGTTGTAATCCAAGAAGTCAAACAGATTCTGCAGTAGAAGAAAAAGATTTTTCCTATCTAGACTGAACAAGCAGCTCATTAGCAGAAATATTGTGTAGTTTAGATATTTACTCTCAAATGAAGAAATATAATTTAAACTTTTATTATTAATGTTATTTAAATAAATAACTCCATACTGTGAAAATGTAGAAAAGCCTACTAAAACAAATCAGTAACTTATCTTTTAAACTTCCAGTAAGAATAACTGGTTTGCATTTTTCAATGGCTAAAATACAGATCAGGTGTTAGTTTCCTTTACATGCTGGCATCCTTTCTTACCTTTGTCATCCATTTTCTACACATGGAGTCAGATGTGCATGCATGCATGCACACACACACACACACTCATACAACGATGTTTAGCCACCAACAATATTTGATATGGTCACAAGAGCTGGCACTGCTCACTTGTGACTTGCCTGACCAAAACACCTCTACACTGACTTGCTCCCTCCATACTTGCTCCACAGCTGTCAGTACAAGCTGAACTGTTAGTGGGAGACAGAAATTACTCTTTTTTTTGTTTGTATATAGACCATAACTAATTACTCATTATAAAGAGAACTTTCAGTAAAAAATTAAGAATTTTAAGCACTTGATCTAGAAGCCAAGATATTTTGCATTAAAAAGAATTTTGCCCTCTTTAAGAATTGAATCTGATGTATTTATCTTTATGCCAACTGGCCACGGACAAAACCTATAGTAAGAAATAATTTTTACTCATGAGCAGCTGCTTCCATTTGAACATGGTATTTGATACTGCATATTAGCAGCATAACATTGTAAAATCATGTTCTAATATGACTTAACAGAGGCAGATCCCAAGTGGGTAGGTATAGCTCCAGATATCCAGAAGCATACTTTTCTATCTACTTGGGTCTTTTAAAAAATTGTGATGCTTGGTGATAGGAAAGAACATGAGCAACTATTTAATGATTTTATTTAAGGATGAATATTGTCCCATCATTGGCTCATTTGCCAGCCTTGGTTTCTTAGAATATTGATAAACCAGACCCTCCTGCGTGGATGACCAGGTTTCTCAAATTAGTGTTTAGTATCAGACACTGGCGTTTGAAAATTAATTGGTCTCCACTGTATCTTTTCTGTCAGGAAAGTGATTATAATACTTAACCCATAAGTACTTCTGTTGTTCAGAAAGTGCTCTGATTAATACAAACGTGCTATTTACTCTCACTATTTTCTGGAGAGCAGAATGGCTGGCTGCGACTGCCCTAACTTCCAAGACTGGTGCTTCAATTCCTGCTTTTGAAATACAGAGTGAAAACTAAACAAACTGCAGTAAGGTGTTTTTTACACTCTCAGTAGTTCCACTGCCTGTAGTTGTCAGCGCTGTCAGAATAACCATTAGTTTAAGTTAATAGCAGCTTCTACTCTATTCTGTTACACTCAGGTGTGATCTGTGCTGGTTTTATATTACCATCTAGACTGAGAAATTATAATATTGTAGTTAAAATACAGATAAGCATTTAAGAGTGTGCTTAGCAATAAGCCAATTTTCAAGTGTTTGTCTGACTAGACTTATTTTTCTGAATTGGAATCTTAAAGATTTCAGCCTAAGGCTGCAAACAGGACTGGCATTTTTGGATTTTAAATTATTCTTCAGAAAAAAAGAGCACTGTGAAAATCGTTGTTCATCCCAGTTGATGGAGTGTTATACTCATAAATCATGATTATTTTCAACCTTTTGGTTGAGACTATTTTGTTTTCACAGCCAGAAGCAGTAAAATAATCAATCATGTAATAATGCCATGGATAATTATCATGTTATTTGGTGTTCTTTGAGCTATTGCAGGTGTGTTCAGAACCTCAATTGGTTGTATTTAAACTGTGATTTTACAGCTGAGGTGGTGAAGAGCTTTGGAATGTACCCACAGTTGCTTTACTTTTTTTTTTTAGCATAATGCATTACCAGCAAAGACCATTTGTTATGAAATCCAGAACGACGTGTGTTTTTTCTATGGTTCAAGGCTTTTATATGCTCCTTCGTAAATTAACTTAGACTGCTAAACATATAGTTGTATAGAAAAGCTATGTTTGTGATAGCTAGTAGACATAGTTCCATTGTTGCTAAATTAGAAATGACATTGAAATGCATTTGTGGTTTAAAAGCCTCAAATATTTTACACTGTAAATGCCATGGAATTAACTCTTATTAAACATTCAGAACAGTTTTACTGGCATAATTACATCTTAATTTGTTTTCAGATAGTGCTTTAATTTTTGCCTTTCTTTACTAGAAGCAAAACTAGTGCTCTGCAGTGACTGCAGGGTTTCTCCAGTGTGAGAGAATAATGTTTAAATCTGGAATTCCTTGATCAGTTGAAGGTGGCATAAATCACCACAGTCATCAAAAAACTCCCTCCTGCCTTTTCTCTGCCCTAGCTTTTTGCTTCCATGCTGCTCCCTTCCTTCTGCTGACTCAAAACACTCATGCAGCTGCACTGGGAACCACATCAGGGAGCTAACCTTTCCCCCTCTCAGCCGCTGGGCAACTGAGGTACAAAATTTTAAGGGATATTACTGCAGACATGAGATTTGGGTGCCCACATGCTTTTGAAAATCCTGGTAGACATCTGTCTGCATCTTTTGGCATCAAATGCTTTTAGCAATCTGGCCTACAGTGACTTGGCCAGGATTTTACAGAAAGTCCAAAGAATTGAAGATAGAATTTGGATATTCTTTTGGGCAGGCTAGGTTCCTGTTTAATGATCTCCACTCTGTTGTAAAATATGAGGAGCTGCACTTGCTATTGTAACTTTATCAAAAGAGTGTTTTGGCTGTGAATTAATAGAATAATTTGTAATCCAAAGCTTATCATCTTCAGAACTTGGTTGTACACTGAAAATGGTGACTTAAAATGAGTATCTTCTTTTCCATGGGTGCTGTTTGTTCTAATGTAATGTTGCAACAGCTGTTAATGAGGGTTCCTCTGTGAATGAAATCTGAATAAATCTTTATCTCTAACATTTCTGTCTCATTTTAAGTGGCAAATATGAGTTGCAGGAGGAAAAATCTAAGGTATTTAATAGCTAAGCTCAGTGATGAGGATTGTATAATGAAAGGGTAAAGATTGACAGTGCAATTGAAAATGCAGCTGTGTGGTTAATATAAGATGCATTAACAGTATGAGGCATTAAAATAATCAAAGTATTCATGGAAGTCTGATGTTGAATCCCTGGTAATAATATTTTAAATGACTTATCTGATTCCATTCTTTTCACACTGACTTCATAGTACTTGGTGAGGCACCTGGCTGATGACTAAGAAGATAAACTGCATCTTCAGTATACTTTTTTCTGTTTTGGAGGTTAATTGCAGCTCTGTTTGGAAATCAAGAATCATTCTTTCCCTGCAGTTTTGTGCTGATGGGCATCTGATTTCTTTTACTGTGTTTTAGAGTGGTTTGATTGTAGGTTAGTAAGGATTGTGTTATTAAATGAGGAAGTTCCTGCAGTAACCTTGTGAAATTTGTAAAGCAGCTTTTTCCATCATGTACTTGACTACTAGTTTTCCAAAACAGTCAACTAGTCTATCTTGGATCAGTCTGTGAATACAAACATTCACAGTAACAGCAATTAATGCAATATGCAGATTCCCTCTTTATGCATTTAACTGACAAAAGGATGTCAAAGTATAGGATTTTGAATCTCTGTTAAGGTGAATTTGAGGAATGAGTCTCACTGTGCAGAATGAACATGGTTTAACATTTGTTTTTGTTTGGAATTTTATTTTAAATCAATGATAAATTTTCTGTCCAAAACAATGAAGCCCTTCTCATTGCTACAGATCATAAACCTCAGAACTGCCTTTGTTCCCTAGTATAGTTCCCATATTTTGCAACAGAGTGTTTTTCCTGATACATACTGAAATGAAACTGATTCAATATAGCTATTAGGTGAAACAGAAAAAAATCTAAAGAGGGGAAAATTCGCCCTAACGGAACAAGAGATTCACTTCAATAAGAAATGCTTATAAACTGTGGGAATTTACTCTGTGTACCTCAACTCTGGCTCTTGTAAAAGGTTTCTTGTTAGTGTTTTCTACCAGCTTTCTGTTGTTGGTTTCACTTTAAATGTACTTATTTAATGTTATTTTGATGTTATACCAGAGCAGGCTTAGAAAAGCGTACTCTCTAATGCTCTCATAGTGAGAGCTATTTATTACTATGAATTTTGCTGAAAGCAATTGTAAAAAATTTTTGATGGCTAAAGAATAAATTTAAATTAACTAGTTAACATACTATCCTGAGAATAGTATGCTTTGCAAGCTGATAGCAAACTAAAAAGTGCCTGTTTTTCAGACTTTGCAGTGCCTGAGTAGAGCAACGGCAACAAAAAGTGCAGGTTATTTCCCCCACCTTCAGCTATTTTTATGTGAAGCTGCAGCAGTTAAGCAGCGTATGCTGTGGAAGTTCTAATCTGCCATCACTATGAAAGGGGTGCACTGGTTTTATGCTACAAACTGCATCTTTTGTAGACTATTCACCGCCCTTTACAGGTCTGCCAAGCCCACTCTGCAATTGGTTGCCAGGGGCTGCAGATGTTGGAAAAGAGAAATTTCAATGAAAGGCCCTGATTCAGCAACCCAAGCAGCCTGCCTCCCCCAGCCAAAGTAATCAGATTGGCAGCTGAATCAAAGGGCACAGTGGGCCCTTTGTTCAGGAGCTCCAGAGGTTAGTAATTGACAGGTCAACAAAATTTTATGAAGAAAAGAACAGAATATTAGAGGGTATGAGGCTGAAGAGGGAGAGTTTGGAAGTCATATGTTATTGGAAGAAAGTTAGAACCTGAGTCAAAGGTTACAGCCACAGGAAGCAAAGGTTGCATATTGCTGTTTAAATCTGAAAATAATTTCAGCTCCAGAAACAGCATTATTGATGAGTGGAAGGAATGGCTGAACGAAAATCTGCAGTTTCCCTAATTGTAGCTATGTGCAATTGTTAGTGTTGAAGGATTTATTTGTAAGCTTTGGGATTTAATATACAGTGGTAGAAGGATGGTTGTTTTCCTCATAGAATCATGAGACCAGAAAAGATTTTAAGAGGTTCTGTTTCACTCTGGAAGAAGAAACATTAGCTGTATCTGTGCAGTATCATATGCAATAGATGCTTGCCTAATCTGACACTCTGGAAAATTTTCTTCAGAGACCTGTGTGTTTGAAGAATGCTAGCTCTCAGTCCGTGCCTAATCACCTTCAAACTAAGCAGGCATAGTAGTCATTAATTTTTTCTTTCTGTTGGTCATGTTTTGTAGACCATCCTCATGGCACTAATTGTAGTATTTCAGTTTTACCCACATCCATCTTGAAATGGAGTACAAAAAACTGGAGAAAGCTCTCCAGGGCCTTACTAGCATTAAGCAGACTGGAAGGATTACTACTGTTTGTGTGTCCCAGTATGTTTGCCTTATTTGCAATAGCTTGAGATTGTTGATTTATGTTCAATTCTAATCCAGCTAAGCCAAGACAATGTTGGTTTCTATGTTATTACTCATCTTTCTGCTTTATTGTAAATGCTTAAAAATAACCTTTGTTCCATTATTTTTCCACGAATTGAAGTTAAGCTGATGGATCTATAATTCTCTGGCACTCGTTTTTACTAATAAACGATAGGAACTATTTATGCAATTTCCCATCTTTTAAGATCTCATCTGTGCTCTTCAAGAACTGAAAGGCAGTTATTAACATTGCATGGCATTGCATCAGCCAGCCTTAACTGCTCTAAATTAATCAGTCCCAGTCTGGTTGGAAATACCTGACTTAGTTATTCTCTTCCTGTGTGAAGCTGAGGCATTGGTTTGGCCCTGGTATCAATTATGATAAGTACCTCCTTGTGACTGGCTTTTTGATGAAGATTAATGCATTGTTTTGATGTCTGCTTATGGCCATGAGCATTTTGAAATCTGTTTATTGCAATTACCTCTCAAGTAATGAATGATCTGTGAACTCATAACCATTTCAGAGGGAAAAATTTAGGTCTTTTATGATGAATGATGTATGCCCTGTGAGTCGACATTGTGATCAGTTGGGCAATTTAGTTTTCAAACGTGTGAAAAGGCATTCCTGTCTCAATAATACAAGATGTTTGCTTGTGTAGTTTGTTGGTTGGTGGTGCCTAATTCAGAGCAGTGGGGCTACCTGTGCTGGGCCTTGTCAGTAAGCAAATCTTACTGAGTTTCAGACAAAGGGAATTGACAAAATCAACAGTTATTTATATTCAGTTTGGAAAAGGGTTTTCTGTACTGCTTGTTTTCTTGCTGCAGTTTGCTATAGTAAGTCAAAAGATCAGAATGTATTTTGTACATCAGAAAGATGGAACACTGACTTTAAATGTAGTTTCTCCTTTAGAGTTGGGATTTTCCTTAAATGGAAATAGTGTCCTTTATTGCCCTGAAAAGGTAAGAAATCCTTTTTGTGTGGGTGAGCAGTTTAAAAGAGCTTCTACTTACAGCATTTGCATTTTATTTGTCTATGTGGTCCCTGAAAGGAGTGGTATTCCTGGGGGTCTGACATGTGGCACATCTGGCACATACATTATCCCACAATGGCAGTTGGCATTCAGGCTGAGTTCTGGTTATGTTGAAGTCTTGTCTGGTCATGCAGTGTTCAAGGAGGACAGACACTGGTGATCTCTTCTACCTGATACTATCACTGCAAGTATAAATTAAACAAGTGGATGGTCAGAAATAAGCCATGATACATTTAATGACTGAGCAGAGAACATATGCAAGTGAAAAATGTGAGGGTAGTGGAGCATAGTGGAGCAGATCAGAGATCTATGCAGCCCTGTGTCTTGGCTCTGAGGCCAGTAAAAAGGAGATGCTGAAGTACAAGTGTAAGAAGAGGTCTGACATACGTAGTACTACTTTATGCTGGGTATTTACCTAGCCTCCAGCCATTTCATAGAATCATAGAATCATTCAGGTTGGAAAAGACCCTTGGGATCATCGAGTCCAACCATCAGCCCTACTCTGCAAAGTTCTCCCCTACACCATATCCCCCAACATCTCATCTAAACCACCCTTAAACACATCCAGGGATGGTGACTCCACCCCCTCCCTGGGCAGCCTATTCCATTGTCTGACCACTCTTTCTGGGAAAATTTTTTTCCTAATGTCCAGTCTAAATCTCCCCTTTTGGAGTTTAAAGCCGTTCCCCCTTGTTCTGTCACTAATTACCTGTGAGAAGAGACCAGCACCAACCTCTCTACAACATCCTTTCAGGTAGTTGTAGAGAGTGATGAGGTCTCCCCTCAGCCTTCTCTTCCTCAAGCTAAACAGTCCCAGCTCCTTCAGTTGCTCCTCATAGGGTTTATTCTCCAGGCCCTTCACCAGCTTCATTGCCCTCCTCTGCACTCGCTCCAGCACCTCGATATCTCTCTCATATTGAGGTGCCCAGAACTGGACACAATACTCCAGGTGTGGCCTCACCAGTGCAGAGTACAGGGGGACTATCACCTCCCTACTTCTGCTGGTCACACTATTTCTAATACAAGCCAGGCTGCCGTTGGCTTTCTTGGCCACCTGGGCACACTGCCAGCTCATGTTCAGCTGTTTGTCAATTAGAACCCCCAGATCCTTCTCTTCCACAGTAGCGATGCATGGGGTTGTTGTGGCCCAAGTGCAGGACCTGGCACTTGGCCTTGTTGAAGCTCATCCCGTTGACGTTGGCCCCACCGATCCAATCTATCCAAGTCTCTCTGTAGTGCCTCCCTATCCTTATGCAGATCGACACTCCCGCTTAACTTGGTGTCATCTGCAAACTTACTGATGATACACTCTATGTCCTTATCAAGATCATCAATAAAGATGTTAAACAGAAATGGTCCCAACACCAAGCCCCGAGGAACACCACCTGTGACCGATCGCCAGCTGGATTTAGTTCCATTGACCACCACTCTCTGGGACCATCCATCCAGCCAGTGCTTGGCCCAGCAGACCGTTCGCTCATCCAGGCCATGGGCAGCCATTTTTTCTATGAGAATCCTATGGGGAACTGTGTTGAATGCTTTTCGAAAATCCAGGTAGATAATATCGACAGCTTTTTCCTCATCCAATAGTTGGGTCATTTTGTCATAGAAGGAGATCAGGTTTGTCAGGCAGGACCTGCCTTTCATAAACCCATGCTGACTAGGCCTGATCCCCTGGTTGTCCATTATATGACTTCTAATGGCACTTGAGATGACCTGCTCCATGACCTTCCCTGGCACCGAGGTCAGACTGACGGGTCTATAGTTTCCTGGATCCTCCTTTCTGCCTCTCTTGTAGATGGGTATCACATTTGCCACCCTCCAGTCCAGTCGGACCTCCCCAGTTAGCCATGACTTCAGGTAAATCATGGACAGCGGCTTGGTGAGCACATCTGCCAACTCTTTCAGCACCCTTGGGTGTAACCCATCTGGTCCCACAGATGGCGCATCCAAGTGGTGTAGCAGGTCTCTGACCACCTCCTCTTCAACTGTGCTGACCTCATTCTGCTTCCCCTCCTCATCTCCCAGCTCATGAGGCTGGGTGTCCAGGGAACAGCCAGTTCCACTGCTAAAGACTGAGGCAAAGTAGGCGTTGAGCACCTCAGCCTTTTCCTTATCCTTAGTTACCACGTTTCCCTCTGCATCCAATAAAGGAGGGAGATTTTCCCTAATCCTCCTTTTGCTGTTAATGAATTTGTAGAAACATTTTTTATTATCCCTAAGAGCTCTAGACAAGTTGAGCTCTAGCTGCGCTTTGGCTCTCCTAATGCTCTCCCTGCATAACTTCACTACATCTTTATAGTCTTCATGAGAGACCTGGTCCCTCTTCCAAAGGTCATAGATTCTCCTTTTGTTCTTGAGATCCAGCCAAAGGTCCCTGTTTAGCCAGGCCGGTCTCCTTCCCCGCCTGCTTGTTTTTCGGCATACGGGAACAGCCTGCTCCTGTGCCTTTAAGACTTCTCTCTTGAAGTATGTCCAGCCTTCCTGGACTCCCACATCCTTCAAGGCAGCCTCCCAAGGGATTTTGTTAATCAGTCTTTTGAACAGCTCAAAGTTTGCCCTCTGAAAGTCTAAGGTGGCAGTTTTACTAACCCCTCTCTTTGTTTCTCCAAGGATCGAAAACTCAATCATCTCATGATCACTGCACCCTAGACGGCCTCCAACCTTTACTTCCCCCACAAGCTCTTCCCTGTTCACAAGAAGCAGGTCCAGAAGGGCATCTTCCCTGGTCGGCTCACTCACCAGCTGTGTGGGGAAGTTATCCTCCACACATTCCAGGAACCTCCTGGATTGTTCCCTCTGTGCTGTGTTGTGATCCCAGCAGATACCTGGGAGGTTAAAGTCCCCCACAAGAACAACGTCAAGTGACCGCGAGATTTCTCCCAACTGTTTATAGAAAGCTTCATCCACCTCACTGCTTTGGTTGGGAGGTCTATAGCAGCCTCCCACAGCAAGATCTGCTTTATTGGCCCTTAACCTAATCCAAACACTCTCAACCCCGTTATCACTGTACTTGATTTCTGAGCTCTCATAGCATTCTCTAACATACAGCGCCACTCCATCACCTCTCCTTCCCTGTCTATCCCTCCTGAAGAGCTTGTAGCCATCGATTGCAGCACTCCAGTAGTGTGAGGCATCCCACCACGTTTCTGTTATAGCTACTATGTCACAGTTCTCGTGCTGCATCATGGCTTCAAGCTCCCCCTGTTTGTTGCTCATACTGCGTGCATTGGTATAGATGCACTTGAGATGGGCTAATGAATCCAACACCTTTTTGTGAGTGTGGGTCCCATTCCCTACCAGACCCTTCTCAGGTGCTTCCATGGTTCCTAAACATCTTTCCCTTCTCTCAAATGAAGCGGCAGAGGGAGAGCCCTCACCAGTCCACCATCCGTCAAGTTTTGGCATGCTTCCCTTGAGCTTGTTCCTAACAGGCCCAGTTATCTCCCTGTCCCCCCTCATATCTAGTTTAAAGCCCTGTCAATAAGCCCTGCTAACTCCTGCCCCAGAATCCTTTTCCCCCAATGGGACAGCTGCATCCCACCTGTCTCATTTGTCACCAGCAGACCAGGTGCCTTATAAACCTCACCATGATCAAAGAACCCAAAATTCTGACGGTGACACCAGTCTCTGAGCCACGTGTTAATCAGATATGTTTTCCACCCTCTCTCAGTGGTTTTCCCTTTCACTTGAGGGATTGATGAAAACACGACCTGAGCTCCTGAGCCTTCAATTAGCCACCCCGGTGCCTTGAAGTCCTTTTTGAGTGACTTAAGACTTCTCTCTACCACCTCATCGTCACCTGCCGGGATAACCAACAAGGGGTAGTAATCAGAGGGCTGCACCAGAGCAGTAACCCTCCTTTTAATGTCTCTAACCCGAGCCCCAGGGAGGCAGCAGGCCTCTCTGTGGTATGGGTCTGATTGACATATGGGCCCCTCCGTAACCCTCAGAACAGAGTCACCTACTACAATTACCCTCCTTTCCTTCTTAATTGAAGAAGTCTCAAGTTGTGGGGCTGAGGGACAAGCGGTGGATGACTCACCAGATGGGTCCTCATTTCCATCTTCATTCAGCTGGCTGTCTAGTTCCAAAGCCTCATACCTGTTGTACGATGACAACTGGGAAGGTGAGAGGGGCCGAGAAGGTTTTCTCTTGCCTTTCCAAGGAAGGACCTGACTCCATTCCCCCCTGTCCCCCACATGCCCTCCTTCTGCCTGGTGAGAGGAGGGGAGGGAGTCATGTATTTCTTGTAGAGCCTCTACCTGCTGCCTTTGTCTCAGAGTGTGGCTCCACCAGTCAATCTCATTTTCACACTCTTTGATCGTTCTCAACCTTTCTACCTCCTCCCTCAGTTCAGCCACCTGCCTGAGCAGATCCTTTACTTGATCACACCGCACAGAAACAGTGTCTCTGACTCCCTCCGGTTCAAGTGCCAGGCTCAGGCACTCTCAGCAGGCAGAGACCTGCACAGCCGCCTGTTTGTGCGGGACCTCTGGGTTCCCACATTCCTCATCACTCTGCCTCTTGGCTGTGTTGTGACCATGGTCTTCTCTCTGGCTGGGAGGAAACCAATCCCTGGGTGCTGTTTCCCACACGCTGTGCTCTCACATCCCTGCAGTGCTGTTCCTTCCCTCCCCTCTCTCTGTCACTGGTCAATGGCTTGCAGGGATTGAACATACCTTGTTCAGTGGGAGAGACTCAGCCCTGCCCTACCAGCTGCCTCGGGGCACTCACAGTCAAGTACTGTCTGACCACCCTGAGCTCGGTGGGCCATTGCTGCCCTCCCACAGGGTTCTTATTACCTGATCAACGGTGGGTGGTGCTGGTTCCGCCCACGCTAACTCGGTAGCCCACCGAGCTCGTTATCGAGGGGTGGGTTTTTGACCTCACAGACTTCCTTGCCCACATAGGATTTGTATGAATTAGGTCTGAATGGATTTTTCTCCGTGAACTTGACCAGTCTCACCTGTAGCCCATATGAACTCTGCCCACAGCCTAAGTCCGTCTTGTTTGAGAAAACTTTACTGTGTTTTAGCTTTGTATTGAAATTGCATTTTGCTGTTTTTCCCTTATACTGCCATTTCTTTTACCGAGAGATTGGTCCATCCTCTCTAAGACTTTCATGACTCCATAGACCTTTACTGTCATTGACCTCAGCCATCTCCTTCCCAGAATGACAAATGCTAGAAGCTCTACAAAACCTGGTTTATGACTTTAATTATCCTCAATGCTCTTCTCTGAAACTCTTCCAACTTTTCTGTACCCTTTTTGAGATGAGAGTACCACAACAGCATGCAGTGTATCAGAGCAAGCCATAGATTTACACAGCAAAATAATGATGCTTTCAGTTTTACTCTTTATTTATTTCCTAGAAATACCCAGTAGTGGCTGGATTTGCTTTTCTTACTGCTTCTGAGAACTGAGCTCAATTTTGATGGGACTAACTATTCTGAGCCCAAGATCTTGGTCCTCAGTAGTCACGGTCAGTTCTGAGCAAATCTTGTATTAACAATACTTCCCCCATGTGCATCTCTTTCTGTTTGTCTCCATTATTCTCAGTCAGGTCTGTCATTACTCCCATTCCCCATCTGCTTCACTTTCTTCAGTAACCTTGAATAGGAGAGTTTAACAACCTATAGACCCTTTAGCCATTTCTTTTTTGTCTTCTCCATTCCAGGAACATCTGGGCCACCCAGAGCCCTCTGCCAGGAACTCTTTCAGGCTTGGACTGTAGAAGCCTGTGCAGCTGTTTTCTGTACATACTTGCACAGTTGTCCAGCCTGCTGTGGGGGTTCCTCCAATGTGGGTATGTTCCTTGAGACACTTTCCAGATAACATGGTGGTTGATTTGTCTTCAGTTAGCTACCTATTTATGTAGTAGCATACTGACTGGCATACTTCTTGCAAGTGTGAGTTGATAATATCACATGTAAGCTTCAAATATTGAGCATTTATCTTGTTACCAGTTTTTAATAACAACTATTTTGTGGGTTGCTGTTGTTCTGCCAGTTTTGTGTTTTGCAAGTCTACCTTTTTTCTTAGTGTTGTGTGAGAATGCTGTATTTGTAATAGATATGAAAAAAAATGTGACTAATATCTTTGTTGCATCTAAAATCAGTTTAATGAATGTCTCTTTTCTAGCAGTAGCTGCTTACTGATCAAGACTGACACTGAAAGTTGGACACCTAAAATTACTTTGTGGATTTTTCTCCCCTTTAAGCAGTGCAAAAACATATAAAAATGCTGCCAGGAAAAGATACAGAAAGTAGGAGGAAGAAGAGCAAAATGGGATATCCTGAAATACTGAATAAACAAAGTGGGAAAAGGGACATAAGTTAAAAATCAGATGTGGACAGGAGCACAGTTGTGTAGGCATCTTCAAACAAGTAAGACTGCAGAGAGTTGGTGATGACACATGATCAGGAGTGCACCTGTGCTACATTGAGGGGAATTGAAGAAGAAATGTCAACAAGAATAATTTTCTGTTGAAAACACAATGGTTTTACTCATATCAGGAAAAATATACTAAGTTATTCATGCAAAATCAGAAAGCACTGAGAATAATATTCAACAGGAATACACAGCTTTTTCCTTGAAGTTCTTGACTGCACAATTTTTAATTCTGTTTAACTGGAGGAAGAGGTTTTATTTGGTTGTAGTGACATGTTGGTCATCTGATCCAGAAGTGTTTATGGTGTAAAAAACTTAATTTTTCATATTGATAATAACTTTTTGTTGTTTTAAGTTGTGGTACAGAAACTTCAGGGTTAAAGCTAGAATTCATAATAAATGTGGTCGAAGTGGAATTTTGCAGATTACAGAAAATATATGTTTCTTTCATAAAAGCAAGTTTAAGTGACAGATCTGTTTTGTATTTATAATTTACAAAATCCACAAAGGATTTTCAATTTTAGCTTTACTTAGTTGTGGAGACTTTGCTGATAGGTGGTATCTGTGGTTTGCAATTGTTCTCTGGTAAAGCACATCTGGAGATTAATGTTTTTTCCAGACATAAACATACCAAGCACAAGAATGAATCACACAAAACTATTATTGAAACATTTTCAAATCAGCAAATGCTTTTGTTTCTTTCCATCTTTGTTTTGAAAAGCTTAAAAAAATTAAGAGATATGGGTCTGGGAAGGAGGGAAGAGAGAAGACGACATTTCTGTGCTCATTTTTCTGAGCTTTCAATTCTTTTTCCTATTGTGAATCCCACTAAATGACTGAAGAAATGGAAGCAACTATTTTAAAGTTGAACATGTGGTATTAAACCAGATGTGCTACTCAGATCTTGGGCAGTTTGGAGTCTGGCGGTCTGAGTGTTAAGCAACCAAGTGTCCCTAAGAATGGGCTTCTACAGATAATGTTTCATCATATGAATACTGGTGGATCATGGTCACCAGAACAAGCCAAGTGCAGGTGCTTGTGGACTAAAAGAACTTCTTTTTACTCCGATGTCTCACCTTGGATTTATCTTCTTTGTGGACAGTAAATGTTGCTGTCCTTTTTTAAACTCCTTGTGCGACATAGAGGAGGTCAAGCAGAAGCAAGGGAACAGAGGTGAACTTGCCTTGCTTCGCCTTGGTAAAAATGACACATGATGTATCTCAGCTGAAATTTGATGGAAATATCCCTATCATGCGCTCATCAGTTCACACAGAATCAAACAAATCAACAGAACTTCTGTACAGTAAAAAGTCAGGCACTGAGTCTGCACCATGCCCTCAGGGGTGTGAAGACACACCAGGGCAGGATTTATGATGGCAGTTTAAGATGCCGCCACCACCTTGGCCACCAGTTTCAATTTCTCCCTCCAGTCTGCAGGTGATGACTATCTATCATTCCTTTGACCAGTGCTGGGAGTGGCAGAAGATGATGTAAGCCCAAGGCTTAGCTGTTAAAATTAGAGAGAGAGTGTCTTACCAGGGATACAGCACTGTCTTCACCATCGCTCTGATTGGTGTGTCTGGGAATGAGCACACAGCTCAAGTGGAGTCAGCAGTACTGCCAGGCTAGGAATCAAGCAGTGGGAGATGAAGGGAGAGGTGAATTAATGACAAGGTGGCAGTACTGTGTCAAAATAAATACTTTCATAAGCAGCCTGAGGTTGAGGATGTCTCTGATTTCTGTGTTTCACTTGGTAAACTTAAAGGCAGGTTAGCTAAATCTTTTGTTCTCAAATAATGCGTAAAAGCATGAAGTAAAAATAAAAATTAATGACAGTCTCGATTTTTTTTTTTCGTAATGTGGTAGAAGATAGGGATGGAATTACTTGTTTCATCACTGTGATTTGTAGTCAGAGTGGTGTTGTAGGGTTTAGTCTGAAGGAAGGGGCATGGGGAAAAAAGGAAGAGGGGGAGCCTTTTCCCTAGTTTTATTTTACCCAGAACATTACCATGTACATCCCTAACAAATCTACAACAAAAACCAGATCCTTCACTTCAGATCCTGATGACCTTAGATTTGCATGCTGTCTTGGTGACATGCCAAGGTGATAAGGAATTTGGATAACTGAATGTAAATTAGGAAATACAAAAATATAGGGGATGTCATTTGAGAATTTGTTTTAGTAAAAACACCCCTATAGTTTTATCTGATTTATAAGTTCAGCTCTGTTCCTTACAGCACCATACTTTCAGAAGGGAGAGCAGACAGGTGAACCCCTGTTTTATAATGGTCAGGGTTTTGTAACACCTGCAAAAGCCAAGGGGACATGGACGTATTGTCTGCTGTCTGCAACAACTGCTGGCTAAACATTGGTTTTAGCTTGTTCTGATAGATGTTAGACACAAACAAGGAGGGCACATAGAAGGATGTCCATCTGTTTCATCACCCTATGGAATACTTAGCTAATGGCTATTATATTTTCATTTCTGGGAGATATTTTCATTTCTAGGGACATGGCTGAGAATAGGATAAGAAAGTCATCAGAGATGATGAATCTGACCTCTGGAAATAGAATCTAATTTAATATAGTGTAAATTCAAAAGCAGATTTATGCCACTTTGTAACTGAGATTGTTAATAAAGCTCAGGTACTGCTTCATTTGCTGAGCCAACCCTGCTTTCAGGAAATGTTTGCATTCTTTGTAAAACTGTGAATTTTATTCTATTAGGAATTGGAAAGCAGTTTCTAATGCTGCCCGTGTTTGCCAACCACAACACTAAACCCACAAGGTAAATTATTGTAAAGTTTTCTAATCTGCAGTGGATAAATCCTGACTTTGTTAGTAGGTATTTCCTGTGTGCTACTCTGGAACCAGGATCTGTACTGAATGAGTTTGCTGAACATACTGTTGTAATGCTGTCTAAGAGAAAGATTAACTCAGAACCTCAACTTAACAAAATCTTTTTTTCTTCCTAGGTGAAATGGAAATTCCAGATTCAAATGACCCCTTAGGTCACATAGATGGACTTGAGAGACCAATTCCAACACCTAAAGGTAAAAATAATTGTAGTTACATTTTTTTTTGCTCTGCCCAAATATAAGCATACTTTAGAAAGGACCAGCAAAATCATGTTATTACATGTTCACTTGATTTACCTGTACATACAAGTCTGTAAGAAAGGCAGCCTTGTGTGTCTTAATGCTTCTGATTCTAAGCAGGGATAGCAAGGTTACAGGAGTCCATAAAAATTAATTTTTAAGCATGTTCAGTCCCCCCACACTGAGCGATTCGATGTTTGACCCCAACACAGAGGGCTATTATTACCTTCCTAGCGTCTTTCTGTCACGTTTGTGCCATGAAAATTATTTAATTTTGTACAGTGTCACACTTGGCATCTATAGGTAAATCTTAAGTATTGGTATCCTTAAATATCTTTGATTTGGGATAATTACATTTGAGCCCATGGCAACATAAGAATGCTTACTTTTTAAGTAGCTCTGAGCGTTAGTGATTTTTTTTTAAAGTAGACTGTAATGGCAGAATTTCTAGTACCTTGTTAGTTAGCATTAATTTTTGTGCTACTTTGTCACTTAAACTATAGATCCAAATGCTATTCTGGGATCTGAAAATGCACATAGTTACTGCAAATTGTGCAAATTCCAATTACAATTTGGTGCAGCTTCCTAAAGCAGGAAGTGTTCTACCTGAAGAAACATGCTTTTGTCACTTGTAGTACAGATTTTTTTCTTTGTATGGATACCCTGGTGTAGTAAAGTCAACCCTTATGCTTAGAAAAAATGTCAGACAATCTTGTTAGTGTGAAGAGCTCAACCTGCCTTCTGCCTTGTCATTAACATTCTCAGCAAGATGAGCACATGTTGAAGCTTACGAAGTTTTGAGGTGCTGGTCAGATGTTCTTCTTGGAGCTTCCCTTTCAGAGGAACATAAGTTTTGAGAGTACCTTGGAGTATAGTCTCTGTTCTCATAGATATCCAATGTCATGCAATCCTTATTGTGCTTCACCTGAACAGTGATTAGATTTTTTACCTTAACTACACTTATTAGAAGCTTTTTTTCAGAATCTTCCATTAATTTCTACACTTAATTGAATGAAAAGAAGATGTGTTTATGTTCACATATCTCTAACCACCTTCCTACCGATCTTCAGTGTGGGACTGTCCCCCTCCCATTTGGGAGGAAGGTTTGGCGTACTCCTCAACCCTTTTCACTTCCTGAAGCTCCAAAATTATTTTAGAGGATTAAACTTTGTTCTCCACTATGGGAATAAATTTCATTAACAGTCATTTCTGTCAGCAGCACTGTATGCTACATCTGTTTTATACACTCCACACTCACATATCCAATACTTTTGATGGGAAAGGGTTCATGTTTAATCTTTAACTGCATCTGACAGGCTTGTTTACTTGGCAAGTTGGTCTCACTTTACGCTTTTGTTATGTCTGAGCTTTTAAGGGTACAGACATAAAAGAAAATGTTTTTTCATGTGACATTACTTGGTTAAGTTCTTGCTGAGAAAGGAGTTGCAGTTATTTCCTTTTTTTGCAGGGCCACAGGCAATACCTGTCTAAGGAAGTAATTAATCACATTTCAAACATTTCTACATCATAAGGATTTTGTATTTCCTTCAGAAAAAGAGACCCTTGTTCTTACATGACTCATTCGTATAGAATCAGTTGTTAGTTTCCAGCATGCCTGGTCTGGAAATGGCCTCATTTTGCTCCCCTTTTATTTTTGTGGCTACAAAATTCTCCAAATAAGCAAAAATCCTTGAAATTTTTTGTTTCTTTGGTTGGAATGTTAACCCATGTGTTTCTGTATCATGGGTAGCAGTTTTTGTTTCAAAAAAATCATCGCACAGAGATGCTTCAGAGTTTGTGCATACTATTGAGACCATTAGAAAGAGTCTTTTAGCTTCTTCCATCACATCAACCTTCTTTCCTACCTTGAGAAATGTTTAGTTATGCTGATTTGAACATCATCTACTTTTTTCTGATTGTAGAAGAGACCCAAAACTGGCCTGAAAATAATAGTAAATAGGCTTTAATAATGCCCAAAGTTAAATCTGCGTTAGATGTACTAAGTGTACTGGTCACCCTCTTCTATAAATCCTCCAGAAGTCTTGAAAATTGGTTCTGTCTCCAAAGTAACCAGGTTAAACAAGGTATTATTAATAATGCGAACTTAAAAAGAGTTGCAAGTCTCTTCCTACAAGTGAAGCTAAACTTCTAATGGGATAGGACCATGACTCATCTAGGGCTTTGTGGAGAACTTACCTACCCCTGTTTCCTTTAAGTGAGCACCTGAACCACCAGAAGAGCAGTACCTCTGAGCAATGTTTCGCTGAAAACCAGAGCAGAACAGTGAACATTTTCTGTAGAAAAACTTAGGTCTGCTTTGGAATAAAAATAGAAGATCTGAACACAAATTTCCTCCCAATCCAGTGAGTCTTTGCAAAGATGATCCTTTCCCCACTCTTGATTTCAGTCAAGCGTCTCTTGGTGTTGTCCTGTTTTGCAACACTCTAACAAACTCTTCCTGGTTCCTAAAAAGTCTCTTTGCCATGCTAAAGAGGCAAACCAGTTTCAGCTCCATACTTCTCTCCAGAAACTCCCAGGCTTGCTGCCTGACAGGTCTTGTGCTGCTCTCTGTCCACCTTCCTGCACTTGGCCATCTTTTCCTGCCAATGATGCTGGGGAAGGAGGTGATGCTGAGGAAGGCGCAAAGTTTCCTCTCTCTCACTGCTGCAGGGGTCAGACAGGACAAGGCCAACAGGGAGATTTCCTTTCTGAAGCCCAGAAGAGGAAAAGAACATATCTGTTAATCACAAATAAATGTAAGAGTTGTGGCACAAGCTGAAACCAAGTTTTTCTTTGGTGCTGAACACTGTTGGTGCATCATCACAGAGGTACTCACTGCTCACAATCTTGTACTCTTAAAATAAGCCTGGGGAAGGTATTAAAGGGTAAAATGCAAAACTCTTGATGCATAGATGAGCTGCCAGTAAAATCTTGCATCATAAATAATGTCTGGTGGTGTGACTGTTAGAGCAACACACTTTAATAGTTAAAGAAACACACGAGTAAGGGCAACCTGCAGTAACTGAGTCATTGAGTGAGTTGGGTTGCTCGGAGAGGCATGATGCTTCAAGCGCCTGACCTTAACTGTGGTTTCTGCACAAGTCTTTCTGGGAACTTATTCTGATTCAAGAGGTACCTATATGATAAGTCCCAACTTACGACTGTACTATCCTGGTTGCTTTGGCTTGACATAAGGTAACCTGTCAGGAATCACTCATATGAGTTCTAAAAGAGGTGTCTCTTTTATCTGTGTTACTGGTGACCCAAAGAACAGTCCACATCCTAACTGCACTGCTGTGCCCCCAAAGATCTCTTCCTAAATGGGCAGTAGCCTAGGACAGGTGGTACCTGCCTCTTCACAGTCTCATCTGGGAGTTCAGAAAGCAAGAAAACAAAACCATTCCACCTTGTAGAATTGGATTCCTGGTCTAGGTAGAGTCTTCAGTCCTTCAAGTATGAGAAAATACTGCTCAAAAATAGGTTTTCTTCTGCTAGTAAGGGAGCTTAAGCCCACTGGTTTTGGTGCTGGGGACAGTGTGCACACTGTGCCAGTATTTCAGTGCTAATTCTGCTTCACTGCTGAAATCAGCTATAATTTGTTCTGAAGTACATTTGAAGTGCGTGTGATGCAAATGATTTTATTGTACATACTTCTGGTTGCATTTTTGTACATTGAGAACACAAATACTATAGAAGATGGGGTGCAAACAATGGGATTAAATTAGGCTGTAAAGGTATCTGTTCATCTGGAAATATTATGTGGCAGTATGTAACAGTGTAGTTTCCTTAGCTGCTCATGTGTGTTTTGGGAGAGCTGTCAACATCCCTTCCATTTCCTAACCTGGCTCCAATATGTTGCAGATGGCTCATCTTCATATTGTAGTTAAATAAAGCAGAGGGGTGAAGACTTGGGAAGACTGCTTTGTATTTAGGAAAAAGGCCTGTGCTAGAAATCATGAGTCTTAGACTTCTATCTCTCCTCCATATTAGTATGGTGTTTCTCAGTGTGAGTCCTGATGTACTTGTGGAAATAGTCACTTTACTGGACTTCAGCCACCTGCTAAGGTGTGCTGGTGTGGTCCATGTCCCCTAAACTCTTACACTTACAGCAGTGTTGCTATACACACCTCTAGAAAGAAACGCTTTGAATTTCAGCAACTTTAATGTTTGTTTTCTCTTACAATAGTGTTCAGTTCTTTTATAAGGCCAGAACACTCTGCAGCTCTTTGATATTCTTTATAATTACCTGTCAATTCTGTGAACACTTTATACTTATTACTGTATTCATAACACAGTAAATTTGACAACACCATTGTCTTCCTCAAGTCATTCCTTGTTAATAATCAGCTATTCCATAAACTAAAGTATGCTTCCTAGGTGAAAAATTATGTCTTATTATAGGAAATCATGAATTTACTTCTAATGGAAATATCATTAGATTAATTACTCAAAGTATTTTCCCAAAAAATCATTTGTATTGGATATAGGATTATATCAGTCTGAAAATGCCATCACAGAAGGTTGTCATTTGAAAGAGTTGTGATGAGGGAGACCATTTTTTTAATTATATCTAACAAAATGAACAAAGAGTTATTTGAAGACAAAAGTGGAAAAGGGTGGGGAGGGAGAAAAAAAGAAAAAGCAAGGGTTTGATGAAAAAAAAATCCCACATTGCTTTTTAAACAAATCATAATATACATACTTTTAGTGGTTTTAAACATCGTAAAGTTTTATACGATGAATCTAAAGATGGTCTAAATTGTATGCAGTTATGCAGACAAAAACTATTTGCTTTTTTTTTCAACAGCTGATTTTAAATTTTGGGTATCTGAAGCCAACACTGCTGTAAGTTGTGATGTGTTCTGTAGTATTGAACAGATGGGTTTACAGGCTTTTTTGACTGTTGGATCTAAAGTTATTTAAATACATATATGTCTTTTCAAGAAATATGTAGTCTAAAAAGTGATAAAACATATATAAATATTGCTACTTGTTCTAAAGAGATTGTTTTATCTTCAGGTATCTTATCAATTTATGACTGAAATGTTCCTTTGATTTTCTCAGAAATGGGACATTCAGTGTTTGTTTCCCTTATGCAATGCAGAAAGAAAAGGGAATCAACTGTACCACAAAAATGAATTATTATTATCTCATATGCTCATTATCTCAGGAACACAGGAGGATGTGAAACTCTTTATAGTATCATACATATTACTACTTAGTCTAGGTGTGAATTTGGGAAGTCACTTAAACTCTCCTTTGCTTTAGTTTCCACGTTTGGAAAATAAGTTTGATGATATCTTCCCATCCCATGAGACTTAAATATTCATAACTGATTTAGAAGTTCTGAGATAAGAAGAGTTGCAAATTTTTAATAATTGCTATTCACGGAGGCCATCATGAAGCTGGTTTGAAAATTATGAAGGGATAATTATTTTTTAAATCATATTGGGTAAAAGGAGCAGTAAGAAAACAAAAATTAATAGAAACCAAAACTCAAACTGGAAACAGCTAAGCCAGAATTAACTTGATCTAAAGTAACTAAAGAGATATAATTTTTTTTTTAGAATGAACTTCAAAATTGCAGCTAAGATCTTAAAATAACAGAAGCAGAGTGATTATTTTATATTGTGTTTATGCCAAGAATAGCGTGTATGGTTTGAGCAAATAACTTGGACATCTTAGTGCCAGAATAATACAAATAAAACTAAGAAAAATAATATGCATGTGAGGTCTAGGTGGTAGATGTGCCCTTTATGTTTTTAGCTTAGTATCTATTCTTGTGTGTATCTTCACAATGATTTGACACATGCTGGAAAAGTTTACTTTTATATTCTTGCCAAAACACACAAAATAAACCTGTCATCTTAACTTTGATTTGCTGTGGGATTCTGTTTGATATATTTATATTAAATTTATTCCATTTAAAAATATGGCAACCTAACAAAGGCTTTTCAAAATATGAAAGAGTTTTGCCAGAGTTCATGTCAGTCATTTCCCTAAGCTACTTTATTCATAGGGTACATAGAATATGATAGTATAACATAATATCTAGATTAAGTTGCATTATTCTCTCATAGCTTCTTGACAGAACAGTTTTTACTCTGTTCAAGCAAAATAAATATTAGTATTGGTTGTACACTATGTTAGAAACCATAATAAAAGAGAAATTTAATTTAGAGCATCTTTGCCTACAGCAAATGCAGAAATATTCACCAGATAGCTTTTCCCTTTGAAGTACTTTAAGCCAAGCCAAAGACCACTGATGGCAAAGGAAGCATTTTCCTTCAATGACCCTTGGAACCAAGCCAGAGTGTAGAAAATAGTATATAACAATAGTATTTGTGTAACACAGAAAATTGCTGGCCATTATAGTAATACTGTTTATACGCAGCAAGCCCAGAATATTTTACAGAGAGTATTTACTCTTTGTTCCAAAGTTATGTCAGTATTAAAACAGATTAACAAATCTGTTCGTTTTAAACCATTCTAGTTGTCTGATTCATAACACAAAATACAGGATACACATTAAATACAAGTTCTAGCACCTTCACATTTCATTTTTCTCCATATCTGTCCAAATCAATATTTATTAAGAGAGAAAGAGAACTACATTTGAAAAAATTTGCATTGCACATTGTTGAAATCCCAGTTTATCCTGGGAAGCATTTTGGTTTTTCCCCCTAACCACTGCATCAAACTGGCATTCACACAGTGTTTGTGGTTTCACGTACATCACAAAAAGTAACTGCTTATTATCACCACAGAAATTAAATAAGGAAAACCTTCTTAAGAACATGGTTGGTTAAATTTTCCACTTTGTTTGAAAGATTTGCAATTATGGGTTATCTAAAGTGGACACCAAATAACAGAGCAGCACAACAAATTGCCCACTCTGTCATACAGTTCAGATTCAGTAAGTATATAAACACCAGACTTCAGCATCATTTCTCAAAGAGGAAATGAAACTAGCAAACAGAGAGTGTGTGCTTCAGGGTATGGATAGAGGCAGTGGATAGGCAGTGAGTTGCCCTACTGCTCCTAAGCTGCTCTGCAGAACTTTAAAGAAAACACAAGTGCTTCAAAGTTCAGTAGGTTAAAATATTTATTACTTGATTTGTAATAACAGGGTAATATAAAACACTGCAGAAAATGCCTGTAAAATTGGCAGGAGAAATAACGAACTAAAGCCAAATTCTGACCTGCAGGAAATGGATTCAGTTACACTGACTTCAGGGAAAATGTATCTAATCACACTGGGTCTGAATTCATCCATAAATCTTCGGCATTGCTTTTGGTGGTAATAGGTTTGTTTCAGTTATTAATAGGATCTGATTCATAAATTCTTATGAAATGTTTTGGATTGCTTAAAAGCTATGGACCAAATTACTTCCAAGCCTAACTCTGGCTTAATTGGTAAAACAGAAACGTCTAACATGGATTTAATCTTGAGTTAATAACATCTGTTGGTCCTAATAAGTAAATTTAGTATATGTTTTCATCCAAATGTATTTGAACATAATATCTATGAATAACCCAAAGTGAAGACTCAACCCAGCTCATTTTAAAGCAGGAAAAGTTAAATAGTGGTAAGTGTTCGAGCAAGCTATAAACTGACCAATGGCACAAAAGCTGACCAATGGCACAAGAACAGTATAGACCAGACCTTTTATATGTCTAAGCAATAGACTTAAGTAATAGTTTTAACCAATTGCTTCTGTTCCCTGTATCAACAATGTAATTTGCTGTTTTTCTGTTCCCTGCTAGAATGTGATCCTAGTAATTCTAATTCTGCAGATACGAAATGTAACCGGGAACCACAAGTGATACTGTTGTGGCATGACATTGCAGAAAGCATTCATGTACTTTTTCTCCCTTTTTTATCAGGCATTTGAAAAGAAATCATTTTTTGGTTTTTGTGTTCTGTCAGAATGTTTTAAAGTCAACTGCAGATTTGTAGGCTAACAATAGGGAAAACTAATGTAAAATTACATTCAGAATAATTTATTATTTATGAGGAAAAAGGATGACAAAATAATTTTCCTGGTTTTGGGTTTACTTCATTTTCTATTTAGTGACATTCTAAATTCACACTTGCCTACGTTGTATTCTCATGTTATTCATTAAAGCAGGATTTCTTTTGAAAGGCCAACAGTAGACAACAATGTAATACTCAGGAAAACCCAGTTTTCCAACAAAATTTGGCTTCGGTAATTCATTATATTCTGATGTTCCTACTGTTCCCCTGTCCAGTGCTATATCTAGCCATTACAGAGGAACTGATTTTCATGGTCATGTCAAACGTAAATCAAAGCAGAGATTCAATTGTCTTAAAGTATTACAGCAATTAGACTGCAAATGTTGACCATTGCATTACTGGTGTTAGATTCCTGCACAGTAATATGCTATTTCCTAATTAAACAACTGCAGAATAATCTAACTGATAGGAAATTGTATCAGCAATAGCGTGGCCAGCAGGGACAGGGAAGTGATCTTCCCCCTGTACTCGGCACTGGTGAGGCCGCACCTCGATTCCTGGGTTCAGTTTTGGGCCCCTCACTACAAAAAGGACATTGAATTGCTCGAGCGTGTCCAGAGAAGGGCAACGAAGCTGGTGAAGGGTCTGGAGGACAGGTCGTACGAGGAGCGGCTGAGGGAACTGGGGTTGTTTAGTGTGGAGAAGAGGAGGCTGAGGGGAGACCTCATCGCCCTCTACAACTCCCTGACAGGAGGTTGCAGAGAGCGGGGGATGAGTCTTTTTAACCAAGTAACAAGTGACAGGACAAGAGGGAATGGCCTCAAGTTGCGCCAGGGAAGGTTTAGACTGGATATTAGGAAGCATTCCTTTACAGAACGGGTTGTTGGGCGTTGGAATGGGCTGCCCAGGGCAGTGGTGGAGTCCCCATCCCTGGAGGTGTTTAAGAGTCGGGTCGACGTAGCGCTGAGGGATATGTTGTAGTTGGGAACTGTCAGTGTGGGGTTAATGGTTGGACTGGATGATCTTCAAGGTCTTTTCCAACCTTGATGATTCTGTGAAATGGCACATGTGGTTATCCGTCAAAGTTATTTGATATTTGGATCCAGCTGACATAAAAATGTAATGTAGTATGAAGTATTCCTGATGCCGTATGTCTAGATGGTATAAGTTTATCAAAACAAACATATGGGCATGACAGCTAGATACTTTTCTTCCTTGTTTTGACAATCACACTATTATTTCTGTGGAATTACATTCTTTCAAGCTTTTGACGTGTGATGTGTGTCAGTTGCGGGACTCCTAACTCCAAATTAAATTTGAAGATAATAACCTACAGAAGTTTTGATTGTCAAGTGGGGTTTTTTTATCACTTGAGATCACCAATACAGCATACGTGCTTCTTCACAAGCCCTTTGGTTTCAATATACCACAAATTAGTGCTTTTAGTTTCCATTTATAAAACTAAACCCATGGAACTTGATTACTCAATATCCGTACAGACCTTTCTTTGACCAATTTATTTTAGGACTTGATGTAAAAAATGGCAGCATATATGAATTTAAAAGTGCCTTCTGTATCACAGGTTACTTCTGCAATTCAGACATCCTTTCTTTAAACTGGATGTGAGACCATCTTTAAAATTCAATTGGAAGATAAACCTATCCAAATCAGGCTCATCATAAATTTTCCTGTCAGATGGGTATCTGGCAAATCAAATTAGTATCTAAAAGTAACTTCTTCAGTTTTAGTTATTTTTAAGACAAATATGTGACCATCTAAAAAGGTTAAGTGGTAAAATTCTAATGATATTCCAATATGGTTACAAGTGGGAATACTGTTTTATGGAATAAGGGTGTATTTTTCTGTTACAACACTGTTTCCCAAGAGACACAGAAACTAACCAGAAAAAGTAATTATTGTTTCAGAATAGGTGTCCACAAAGGGAGTTAGGATTGTAATGGTATTAATTCATGCTTGACCTTCTAATCTGCATACCTACTTGCAGACAAACATGAAGTCAATCATGAAAGACGAATTGGAGTGAGATGCTACGGTGTCCTAGGACAGTGAATTACATTTTTTTTTAAAATATGCTTGAAAGAAAACTGAAACCGTTTCCAAGATCCTCTATTAAAAATGTGCCTTTTGGGCAGTCTTTTATCACAACCTGAGTGAAGATTGATCTTTTCTGACCTTTTACCCTCTTAGGTTACTTCTTGACCTTTCTGGAACCAGTCAACAACATCACTGTAGTCCAGGGACAAACAGCAATCCTCCACTGTAAGGTAGCAGGAAATCCATCTCCGAATGTCAGATGGCTAAAAAACGATGCTCCAGTGGTTCAGGAGCCAAGACGAATCATCATCAGAAAAACAGATTATGGTTCACGTCTGAGAATCCAGGATCTGGATACCACAGACACAGGATACTACCAGTGTGTGGCTTCGAATGGAATAAAGACGATAACTGCAACAGGAGTGCTGTTTGTGAGGCTCGGTGAGTTCCTGGCTTTTACGATTACTCAGACTGCTTTTATAGACTAGGTATTAGTTTTCACAATAGCATAATGAGAAATGAATTTGATGTTTTAAAAAGGATTCTCAACACAAAAGGAAATAAGTAAAGCTGTTGCCTGTGACCTCTCCCCCACTGCAGAATTTCTTAGTTGAACTCGATACTCGTTTACTAGTAATAAAAGAAAGTAAATACTGATGGAAAGGTCTGTAAATATATAGTGAAGAAAAAACTTTAAAGAGGTATCAGTATAAAGTACAAAAAGTTAACATTTCATTGCCTGGAGTTTTCAGTCTACTGCTGAACTCAGTCTGTAAAATAACTGAAGGGAAGAATGAGAATCAGTTTTCTACATGATGTTCATAGTGCTGGGCCCATCCTTGTGAAATATCACATCTGTACTGCTACGTGAAGCCTGGCCTCAGATTCTGCCCTTTGACAGCTGAAGGTACTTATGTTGCATTTTGGAGACTTAATCACCCAACCTGGAAGGCAAGCTTTTATTTAGTTCGCTTCTGAAAAAAAAGAAAAAAAATTCTAGAGAAATTTTCCTAAAATTTCATCTATTTTTATAATGAAAATAGCTAACTTCACAGTTTAGTTTGTAGTGATTGATTAAGTGTGCGGTATTGGACCTTGTTCCTGCTGTGACAAAGATTAAGAGCATGCCCTTGTCATACCATAAACTCTGATAGTAAGTCTCAGGTGGGGCTTATTAAGAGGTAAGTGATGTGTCAAGATAACACACTGTCTTTCTAACAGCCTGTGTTTTTATGGTGGGAGGTATTTTCTAACAAAAATTAAGTCCACTCAATCTTCTGAGCAGACAGAAGATTCATGTGATTTTTATTTGTGGCTTCGAAAATAACAATATATAATTATGTGCAGGAACGCAGAGGGTTTTGTCTGAATCTTGAGACAAACCTTCCTTAAAGAGACAGTTTCCTTTAGATTACTATCGACTTTTTTTATGCTGCTGTTCTTGAGCCAAACTTGCCATCGGTTTTTGTTTGTTTTATGTTTACAGGTCCAACAAACAGCCCAAATCACAATCTTCAGTAAGTACTTTTTTAAAAATTACTTAATGCACTCTGACCACTTTTGTTCTGTAAGAATTTAGTTCATAAACTCAGTAAACACTGCCTGCAACCACAGTGTTCTTGCTAAAAATACCTAATTTATCGAAAACTCACAGAAAGGATGAAGCTTTTTCAGACAGGGATAGCATTGTGTTACAGTGGGTTTGGTTTGATTGAATTTTCTTGAGCAACTTCTGCTTGCTTATTTCATATTTTGTGCAAGCAAAATACCACAAAGTCATGATGTTTGAACAGTAATTGTTTACAGGGCAAGTATGGGCTGGAAGAGTGGTTAAAAATGAATGGGTAAAATACTTAGGTTGCTGTGGTTGTAAATTTACCCATGTTATATTATTATAACTTGAAAAGTCAGATAAAACAAGACTAGAATCCTGTCTTCGAGCAGCTAGGTAAAACCCCTCTTTGTTAGTGTCATTTTGACTTCGGTGGTGATTTAGTGATTTTTGTTAGCTGCCTCAGCTCACTTGTTGATCCAGTCATAAGGATAAAAATAGATCAGTTCTGTTTCATCATCGTTGGTTTATATTTCAGTTTTAATTTAAATACTCTGTATTGTATAATTTTGTTAAGTAGATTCTGCGATTGATCAATTAATGAAGTGAGGAATGCAGTCTGAGGCCTTTTTATGTTTAATGGTATAAAACTAGTGCTGGTGATGGACTAATTAAAAATAAGAGTAAAAGCAAATTTGTAAAGACACGTGGATGCTTTTCAGAAGTACACTGTTGATGAGTGTTTGTGATCTCTGAACTCCCAATGACTTGAGTGTAAACACTTCCAATAACTGCAGTGAGCTGACCACTAATCCAGCCATCTTGCATGTACCTCACTCAGTCGTCTTACATATGTAAAACTAACACTACATGGTACACATTCTTGTATTTTATATGGACAGAAAGTGTAAATGAATTTAAAGGATCTCAACATCACAGGGATTTCATAAGTTTTCATATTTTTCTTAAAATTGATTACTGTTGAAGATTAAAAACAGCTGTTCATGAGAGTACAAAAAAATGTAATAATTCCTGTAACCACTGAAATCCTACTTCAGATCTCACAGCACTTTAGAAAACTGTTATGCACCTGTTTCACAAAGAAGAAAAATAGTGAGATACCAGGAAGCTGTCTGATCTTTTATGAGATCAGGAGGCAGATACTGGTACAAGAGACAGGAAACTGAAATGCGTGTAGTGAAGCACTGAACTGAAGTTCAAGGAACAGTTTTCAAATGCAGCTGAAAAGTGGTAAGCTCTGAGCACAAAGTGAAAAGCTGGGAACTAAGTTTTACATTGGTTCACTTTTTATTATTGAGCAAATAATTAACCTTATTTCTTTCAACTTCCCTAGTATTACCCAAACTTTTCTCCGGTAGTGAGTATTACCTTATATTTTACAAATATAATAAATATGATAAAGTGAAAAAAAAATTACTGTAACACACATTTCTTAAATTATACGCCTTTCCCCCCCCTCCTCCCCCCTCCACCCAAAGTGGAAGTGAATTAAGGTTTCTGAGCCATCTTTCGTTCTGGTTTTGCGTACATTTTGAATGCTTGACTATTCAACCTTTGCTAGTTTTGAACTCTTAACTTAAAATAAAGAAAGACATTACCAAAAAAAAAAAATAATCCTGTCATTTGGATTGTGACACCTCTAAACTGTTTTTGTACCAATGTTAGAGGTGGTGAACCTGGAAGCACTAGTGTGCCATGATTGTCTTGGACCTGCCATTAAAATGTGAAGAGTAGGCTGCTGTTAGATTTTTTTTTTCCTTTTTTTAAATATCCAGTTGATTGAAGAGAAAGCTGAAACTTGAGAAAAACAAGCTCAGGTCAAAGGTCTACTGAGAAGTCATGAGGCACTTATCTTATGAGGTCCAGGAGCTTTCAGGGATTACAGATCTTTGCGTCACTGCATGCCTGCTCCTGTTTCCATTTTTTTTCTCTTCCTTATTTAACCAGGTTTTGTCCACCTTTCCAAAGTTCCTGTCCTTCTTTTTGATACTGTCTTTTCTCTTCTCATGCCTCACAGTTGTTGCCATGTTCCTCTGCTCCGTGCCTTCTACCTAGTCCTTCAAATAAAATGACATAATTTGGCGGTAGTATTTGTTTCTATTCAGAAACTGTTTTACTGAATATTTTGTATAAAATTGTGCAGGTCAATTTATAAGCCAGAAAAGAGGAAAGGGGAAAAAGGTGAAAGAAATACCTAACTGCTTGGCAGGAGCCCGCATGGAACAAAGGGCTCTTTCTGTTTGCTGACTGCACAGCACGGTCTTGTGTTGAGCCACCCATGAGCTTTTTCTCCTGGCATTAACACTTCCAAAAAGACATGCTTCAGTGGAAGCACTGAAACCTAAAACCATTGTAACTTGGTTTAAAACTATACCTAATGAATTATTAAGGGATAAAAACCATTACCTGTATAGATACCATCTAGCAAGGTATTTTTATGCAGTCCATGTGTTCTGCTGTGGATTTCTAGAAATGATCTACAATTAAAAATTGCCAGAGATCAATTGTGCATTTTGCAGTCAGACTTGTTGGTGCAAAAAAGGGCACTGACCTTCAGTGACGCATTTCCAGAAAAGTCTAAAAGTAAAAATTTTCAACCAAATACAGTCTTAAACTGGTGTGGATTTTTTTGTGAGGGTGGAGAGGTCTTTATTTTCTGGAAGGTCCATAACTGTAAAAATTACTATGGATTCTTCTGTAGAAATGGAAAAATACAATCTAATGAAATTGCTGTATTTATCAGAAGTATTCAAATTATTTAAAGTATTAATCACTAGTACAAATTAATTTACAATGGAAATAAAATCAAAACACAGTCAGAAAACTAATCTGTGATGAGCCTTTGCTGTCCAAAGGACTGTGCTACTAGAGGACAAGCCTGCAGATTGAATCCTTTCTCTCACTGCATAATGTTACTACCTTTTGTATCATTAACATTATTAGCTTTTGCCCTTGTAAAGAGGGACATCCTGTCCATTCAGAAAAATATGAGTGTGTGGAAATAAAATAAATGGATAGCAGATACTGGAGAATGTTTTTTTCTAGCATGATTTTAAATTAAGCAATGGATGTTAATCTATGTAGGACAGAAACAGTTGCCTTCCCATCTAGAGGTGTTGTTCTTACACGATAACATCATTCTAAAATCCTTTGTGTTCTCTAGTCTAATGTATTTTTCTCTTGAATTGAACAGCTAGATGGAATTTCACCATTGGGGAAATTCCTGTTTTGAAGCTGTTTAGATTTCTCTTTAAGGCTGTGACTGTAGTGGTGCCATCTTGAAGGGAACCTGCGATGGGAGATATCTGACAGTTTGTTGGCTCTAAGGGCTTCTGGAAAATCTGATGAGCCTTTAGCAGAAGCGAGGAAGGCACACCAGAGTATGGGCAGAAAAAAAGTAGCTATAAACAACACCCTTGCTAAGTGTAGGTGAAGAGAACTGGCTCTGTTGCCAGTGCTGCACTTTTCCCAACATGACCTTTCTGCAGTCTGCTCAGGACACCAGGAGGTGAACACCTCCTTCCATAGCCCTGTTTAGGGGAACTGGGCTTTCTAAGAAACTTTGAGAAGTCCCTGTTTTATCAAATTCTGACTAAGATCAGTTCTGAGTTTGCAGTCACTGATGCCTGTATGCTGGACCCTTAGAAGGAGAAATAGGTGGGAAGAAACACCATCATCAAGTTGAAATTGTCATTTCTTTGGGGAGGAATTATTGAGGTATTAATCATTCAGAATAAATTTGCATGCTCTCATGCCTTATTTTCTTCAGGTAGTACAACAGTACAACAGTAAAAATTTAAAGATTCAGTCCATTGAAGAAGAGTGATGAAGCAATTGTAGTTGAGAAAAAATCAGTTCTTTCAGTGGAAAACAGAAGCTCTTTAAAACCCGGTAACACATCTGAGTTAAAACTCTGATGAGGAACCCTGGGTCTGGGATGGGCAATTTGTTCTCTATGGGTCTGCATATCCTATAGCTTTTATCACATAGCTGTAGGAGTCTGGGCCGCGCTGGGAGAAAGTTAGTGCAGACAGAAGAATGCAAGGACGAAGACAAGGCCAGCAAAATAAGGCTGGCAAAAACTCACAAGATAGCAGATAAGTGAGAAACACCTGTGGTCAGCAAAAGCACACAAGTCTGAGCAAAACAGGGTATGAGATAAGGGAGTTTTGGCAAGTTTGGGGCTTTACGTGCTAATTGCAATTAACCAATGCAAATGCTTGTAGAGGCGCGTGAACAGCGCGTGTAGATGACCTGTAGCCTATTAGAAGATAGATGAGTGCGTGTACGGAACTTAGTAGAGTATAAATGTAACCAGAAAAGGAATAAAAAAAAAAAGATGGATGACCTGATCATCACATTGGTGTTGTGTCGTTTCTGTTCCCGCATGGAGAAATAAGGACCCTGGCTAATGGTGACCCCGACACATAGCCAAAGCACATCCCTTCTGTGACTGAAAGGGGACCTTCTGCATGATGTAAACGTCAGTCATACAGCTTTATGATGGAGGCAAGTGTGTTTTCACCATGTGACAAATCTCTGTGTAATTGTAAGGTGGAAAAGGGAATATGGGGCCGTGGGAAAGAGAGTGGAAAGAAGTGGATCATCAGAGCACTTCACCCTGAGGCCATCTCCCTGCCCATTGCTGAGGTCTTCCAGATAAAAGGCAGTAGCTATAGGGGCAAGTAGTTTTGTAAATTGAAGGTGTCTGGCAAGCCAAAGGCACCCAACATCACGTAAAAAAGGAAGAATACTTTATCATCAAACGGCAGCACCACTCATATCTTCCTCCTTTCCTCAGGTGGCATGGCAAATACTCTTTAGTCCCAGTGCAGTTCAGCCACTGATAACATTTTTAATCTTGTAAATTATACAAGATTATCTTAAAATTCACATAAACAGATGTTTTTATAACCAATACAAGGTTGTCTTAACTCAGAAGTTACAGTGTTTATTCAGGCCCATGAGGACCAGGTGTTCAGTGATGGGCCTCCTCCAGAACAAGATGCATGCCTTTTGTTTCATCAAAATATACACTTGGTGAGATGACTATATTTGAAGGATATATATTTTTCTAAGATATTTGTGGTAATATGTTGAAGTTACAGAATAAGCACATACTTTGTCTTCTGGTTTCCTGTTTTAATCAGGGAAGAAGGATTTTGTCATTAAAACACTGGACTGTAATTTTAGAGGTCTGGATTAAATTTCTGGCTGTGCTTCTGTCTCCATGTGTGATTGCAGCAAGTTGTTTAACCTTTGTCTCTCCATCAAATGGAGATGGTCGATCTTGGCAATTTTTTGCCTTCCTCTATTATGGGATCAGATCATTTCAAAATGTTCAGGGTACATTCTCTCCTCATAAAGCATGGAATGTTATTTTATGAATGAGGAACTGAGGCACAGATTATCTTGGGCTGGTCTACATTAAGCAGCATGTGTTTGCCTTGACCGATTTCCTGGCTCCCTCACAATCCAATCTGGGAATCTGGCTGGAACATGCTGCAATTCAACTGTGTGTCAGTTTCCTTTTTTCGTTCAAGATTGGTGGGGGGAGGCTGTGTTTCACCCTGGGGTGGGGTTGGGGCTGCTTTCAGGGAACTTTGATCCACAGTCTCGGATATGCTTCTGAGTCCATCAGTTTAAATGGCCTTTGACAGTCGCTGAGGCCAAGACAGGAAATTTGTAGAGGAAGGAGGGAACTGAAACCAAGGCTGCACTAAACCATTTTACATATTCTTTTCTCTCTTACCTGTTTTAGAGTGTAATTTTTTGGTATAGTGATTGTTTTTACTCTAGCTATGTAGGATACAGCCTAGTAGGGCTCATAAGTATATCGTGTCACAAATAATACATAACTGAAAAGTATACTCTGGTCTGTTCAGAGCTTTAGAGTACACTCAGAAGAAGCTGACATTCTGTCTTGCAATGGAAACTGCAGAATTTTTATCCTAATCTTACTTTTGTGTTTTAGAAAATATATTTTTTTCTCATCAAAAACCCCAAATATGTGTAATTCAAGGCAGTGGAAGTACTGGTCTGGATTGCTTTGCACAACATGAGATCCCAGCTTTTTCCCACACTACATTATTTCTTCAGCTTTAATCTTCCACTTAAATATTTTCTAATCGCTAGTGAATAAATGATCTAATGCATTTTATATTATTTAGTGTTAGAAGTAGAAATTCATTATGTGCTTACAAAATTGACTAATTTTAAAAGCCAGATGTGTATTTAAACTAATATGCATAACATCTTAGAGTAGACACAAGTGTTTGTATTCCTGCAACTTGTTAGCTGGAGGAACTATTGCAAGTGGTAGTTTTCTCCTTTCCTTCAAAGGAAGGGAAGAACAAAGGAAAGAACCTGCCAGGGAATACAGAAAAACGGATAATAGTTTGTTTCAATCTGTTATGCTCACTAATCCATGCTGTTCAGAAATGCCCAAAACCCAAAGGGAAGCCAAGCATATGCAAAGGTCATTAAAAATAGACCACCAGGGAAGTTTTACTTTCTTTTTGCTACTGTGTGAATCAAACGGCCCTGAGACTTAGGGTGTAGTGCAACTATTTTGCACTGCTTTAGGTAGAGACCCTGGTTGCAAAGACAAGAAAGCAGCCCTATGGGACTTGCCTGCTGTTAGGCAAGGTTTCCAAATACCTGGGGAAGAAGTGGTTAGTTACACTTCTGTCTCCTCTTACAGTTAATCTAATTCAGGGTTAAATGTGAGGAAGCGCCTTCCTGTGTGTGATTAGCAGTACTGTCAAGATACTTTTAAATGGGTTGGATCAAGCACCTAATGAACGTAACGCTTACCACTTCACATTTATATATGGGGCTATAGCACCCAGTACACCAAAGCACACAAAAACACTTTCTTTCCTAAGAGTTCTGCTTTCCAAAATTTAAGCTTGTAGGTGGATATTAAAGGAAGTTGATTCTTTCTGTAGGGGAGAACTTACCCACAGCCTCTGTGCTGGGAGAGCCTGCTTCCTACTCTGCAGAGCGGTGGTTAGGTTTTTGATAGCCAGACAGCTGTCTGTCAGGCAAACTGTAAGGTGTAACTCTGAGATGTGCAATGTACGGTGAAGAGCCAAATACAGCTCTGACTTTGTAAATATGTGACCCCAACGTGCCCTCTTCCAGTAAATTCCAGATCAGCAGCAGGTGCTTAGGTTTGGGCAGCTCAGAGAAATAAACTACCAAAGTTGAAAGCCAAGTAAGACATTTGTTAATCTGTTTAAGGATATATTTAAATTGATATTCAAAGTATTAATGGCCATTGGCCTTTTGGCAGGTAGCTACTGCATCTGTTGGTCATCCCTGATATAACCAGCGGATCTTTAGTTTGTTTTGATTTTACTTCCTCCTCCTGCCCTTCCTTCAGTAGCTTAAATGGCTTTCAAAGTATTTATTGTATGTCCTACAAAAGGACAGTTACATGTCCCTGAGACTTCCTGTCAGCATTTGATGCCACATCGAGCTTAATTAGAGTTCCTTACTATGCTGAATAGCCTCTAAATGCACACAAAGAAAGAGTGAATGTTATAGTTAGGCACAAAGATAAAGGAACACTATTCTAATGAAAAGTAGGTAATTTAACAAAATGAGATAATGTTGTAACACCACACCGTAAATCTTCCTTTCAATCTTTATGGCTTTATGGTTAATTTTCTCCTACTTTTCTGTTATTTTGTTGTCCATTTCAGTTTGAAAGAGGCAAACAAATTATACATGCAACTAATTTAGTGTACTTGGGAGAAGGTGAAACAGATGGTACACACTGCTAAAATTTGAACATTTCCATTCAAAACTAAATAACATTAAGATTGATAGAACACATTGTTTTTTCAAAAAAACCCCTAACAAATGTAGTAAGAAATCCTGCTCTTTTAAATTGATACTGCTGTGTTAAGTCTAAAATCTGAAGTATTTGAGGTAATGCTACACTAAAAATTAAGGCTGCAAGAAGCATGTCTCATCGTCAGTCTCTCTCATGCTCCTCAGAAAGGTCAGTCCTAAGTGTACCATTTCTCATTTTGTTCAATCTGATAATAACACAGAAGGGGCAGAAGATCACTTTAGGTGGGGCACAAAAATATTTGATATTCATCACAGAAACTTTGCTTTTGTACATATGTGTGCACACACATGCGTATAGTTCTCCGTGCACCCCCCCTGGTTTTTCTAACAGTTCATTTTGCAGGCCAGAAAACATGTTTACCCCTGCCTCACCATACTTTCCTTCAAGTTGGGAAATCAGTCTCTTTACTGGTACACTCTCAGCAGGCTGACCTGCATATAGATATCCTGATACTTTCATCTGATTCAGTCTTGCAAAAATACCATGAAAAAACTCAATTTTTTCACATGCCTAATGCCAATAAAGTAGTTCCAGAATGCAAAACAATGAGTAGAGGGTTAAAGGAATAGGATAGGATAGGATAGGATAGGATAGGATAGGATAGGATAGGATAGGATAGGATAGGATAGGATAGGATAGGATAGGATAGGATAGGATAGGAAAGGAAATTAAAATGGAATGGAATGGAATGGAATGGAATGGAATGGAATGGAATGGAATGGAATGCCACGCCACGCCATGCCACGCCACCGTTCCAGTTGGAAGGGACCTACAACGATCATCTAGTCCAACTCAACTGCCTGACCACTCCAGGAATGACCAAAAGTTAAAGCCTGTTATGAAGGGCATTGACCAAATGCATTTTTTTAGGGCACTGACAGGCATGAGGCATCAACCACTTCTTTAAGGAGCCTGTTCCAGTGTTTGACCACCCTCTTGGTAAAAAAATGGTTCCTAATATCTACTCTGAACTACCCCTGATGAGGCTTTGAACCATTCCCATGCATCCTATCAGAGGATGCTAGGGTGAAGAGGTCAGCAGATCCCTCTTCACTTCCCTGCCCCAGGAAGCTGTAGAGAGCAATGAGGTCACCCCTTGCCTCTTTTTCTCCAGACTAGACAAACCCAGACTCCTGAGCCACTCCTTGCAGGACATGCCTTCCAGCCCTTCCACCAGCTTTGTTTCCCTCTGGACACATTGTAAATCATGGGGCCCAGAACTGCACACAGTATTCAAGGTGAGGCCACAGCAACGCTAAATACAGCAGGATAGCTGCCTCTTTTGACCAGCTGATTATGCTGTTTGATGCACCCCAGGATGCTGTTTGCACACCTGGCTGCCAGGGCACACTGCTGGCTCCTATTGAGCTTAGTGTCAACCAGCACCCCCAGATCCCTTTCCCGCAGGCTGCTTTCCAACTGCTTCTCTCCCAATTTATACATGTGTCTGGTGTTCCTCCATCCCAGGTGCAGAAGCTATCATTTGTTTTTGTTAAATTTCATGCCATTGATGATTGCCTAATGCTCCAATCTATCAGCACTTCCCAGTTTAGTATCATCCGCAAAGTGACCAACTGTGCATTCAACTCCTGTCTCCAGGTCATTAATAAAAGTGTTGAACAGAACTGGCCCTAGAATTGAGCCCTGAGTAACACCACTGGTGACTGGCCACCAGCCTGATGTAGCCCAATTCACTACAACACCTTGAACCCTGCTGTTCAGCCAGCGCATTGTACCTCCCCAAGGAACACATGCAATGTTACCTCAATCCCCAAAACAGAAAGTCTGTGTTACCCCCAAGGGAAGAAGAGTCTGTCTTAGCAGCAAACAGTAGAAGGAAATAGTTTCACACAGCAACAAATCTTCTATGCTTTCAACAGGAGCAGTGCAGACTGTCTTTTTATTTTCTTCTGTAGTAGATTAGTTTATCACATAAAGTCATAGGACCATTTAGGTATGAAAATACTCTTAAGATCATGAGTAGAACTGTAAAATGTTACATGTTTCCACTAAATAACACCAGAATCTGAAAGATAGAACAAAGGCATGCTTGTGGGTATGCTCTGTTAACAAAGTTAAAACTGTAGCTGCTTTTTGACTCTGACTGCTGTGGTAATGTTCCCCATGTTGGTGCTGCAAGGTAGTGTGTTCATGTGGTGTTTGGTAATTAACGTGGAAAAGACAACCTCAGTGGGTAACAGAGTTTAGCTGCATATTTTTTACTTCAGCATTAGATCGAGGAGAAAAGAGAAAAGCAAAAATATATTACAAAATCAATAATTCCAAGACTCAGGCACTCCATCAAGTATGTGCAATAGGTGATCACTGTACTTTTAAATTTTCTGTCATTCAGACTGACAGATACATCAGTATATACAGAATCTTAGTTTTCAAGCATTAAGAACTAAATATTGTAATGCTAAACTTGGAGAAGCATTTGATTTCCTAATTGAGTTTTCTACATGTTTTGATTCTTGATGAGTTTATTAATGTTAATCTCAATTAGATAATTTACAGAGCTGTGGTGCTGGTACTACAGCCTATCAAGATAATAATGTTTGTATAGCATCATGTGTGTGGCATCTGGAAATAAGTTGTAACCCTGACTTCGGAATGTGAGATATTTTGCTTTGCCTGAGATGCAATGAAGTATCCATTATTATATTATGGGAAGACTTAAATGAAAATATATGCCATTCAGGCCTTAGTTGGTTGTACATAGGAAAAAAAAAAAAAAGAGAGGAGTCTTTCAAAATAAGGTCTGATAAACATTCAGTAAATGGTTTTAAATCCAAAGGAAGAAGAGTATAGAGAAATAACCATTTGGGATTACATGAGGGCTGGATGGATACCCAGGCCTTCCAGCAGTTTTGGGTGATTCAGGGTGCTGTGTCCCTAGCCCCAACAAAGGGTAGCTGCAGAGCCAAAGGTGGTTAATTTCTACCCTCTTCAGTGGCTCTTTATTCTTAATTCTTGAGAACTCCAGAGGCTTTGATTGAAACTGACATATGACTTCCTGTGCAGAAAAAGCTAATTTTCCTCATTTGGAAAAAATTAACAATCTTGTTACGTGGAATTATGATGACACACCAGAATTATTACTTGAGTACTGGATTCCTTAGCCATTCCACCCAGACCTCAGTCACTGGAGCCAGCCGACAAGTGGGTAGTGCTAATAATAGACTGCTGTCCTCAGTACAGACCAGCCCAAAAGAGAAGACACATACTTAACTCATCTGTTGACAGAAAGAAATGGTGAGACACAAAAATACTAGGTTTTGCTTGAGATTTTTGAGACTGTGTGCTCTCCTGGTGGTGGCCCCTTTATGCATCCCTGACCTGCCTCTTCTTCCCACTTCCATAGCCACTGTCCTCCTGAGTGCTCGGCAAAGTCCTCGTACCATTGCCTCCATTAGCCTTAGGCACTTGCCCTGACAAGGGTGCCAAGCATTTTTATTTTCTCACACAGCACTGTAAAAGTTGCTGTAGGTGGGATATTTGGAGAATGTATCAGCTACACTCTCGTAGGCTGGGCTGAGCACATGAAAATGGAAATGACATAAAGGCTGGACAAATTCGGGTAGTGTTTCATGGGATCAGCAATAGGTATGTTCTAGCAAGGCAACACGATAGCATCACAATCAACTGTCTGCTTCTTTTGCTGGTAGTGGTTTTGGTTTGGGTTTTAATTTATTTTTTCTTCCTATAGAGAAAAATGGTCATTTTCTCTGGCCTCATTTTTTGAAACACCTTAACCATTTTTTTTGAAGTTTAAAAAAAATAATAAATTTTAAAATTAGCTTTGGACCATGGAAAATTTCAGCTCAAATAAATTCTACAAAGTTGAGAGCAGCTATGAAAACAGCCTCTAACATTGGAAAGTATTCACAAACTGTAACTTTCTGCAACATTGCCTAGAATAAGTAGTTCATATTCTACCCATAAAAAGTAACAGAGAAGCTAACAAGTATTTAATATTGTTGCTTAGATGTATTTAAAGTTGATGTTTCTGTAGTTTTAATAAAAATATTCTTTGAAAGCCTTTGAAGATGAACACTTGCATGTACATATAATTAGGTAACCAATTTATAGCTGATGTTATGATAATTTCTGGCTGGTTTACAAAGCTCTCTGCTATCAGATGTATAATCTCTGTGTTAGTTGAAACAGAAAAACCACCTTTCTTATGTTTTAAAAAAAAAAAAAAAAAAAAGAAAAAAGAAGGAAAAAGTTATACCAGAACAGTTATTTTCATTTTTTCATTTGTTCAGATACTTTCACAAGTGATCACATTTTTAATGGCATGGTCAGTTAAAACATTTTTAATTCTGAAACAGTTTTTAATTAATAACGTTTTTTAACAATTATTTTTTACAAAAATGTCTTAACATTTTAACCTCTACTATAAAGCTAAGAATCACTTTTCAGAAAACTTGCATTTCCCATCATTCACAAAAAAAACCCAAAATGGAAAGCTTGAGGCACTTCCATGGGATTTTGGGGGGTTTTTTAATTATTCCGTTGTCTTTCTTGTAACTTCCCCTTCACTTTGGATTTATATAACTGGCTATTTTTGATCATGCTTTCTTAGTCTTCTCTTTTCTCAAGATTTTCTACCTCTTACCTGTCTTCCTGGTAATATAAAATATGTAAAATATATTTTATATTTTATATAAAATTCCATCAATGGATTTTAATGAACTGAACAATAGTACAAGATTTCTATTGGGGCATAAAATCTGCCTGTGTAGCTAAATCACAATGCATAAATATCTAGCTGAAAACTTTAAAGATTTTTTTGTTTTGTTTTTAATAGTTTATTATATTATGCTTATCCATTGTGGCTTTTATGGAGTGGGGTGAGGGTAGCACTAGACAAGGTTGGAGCAGCCTGGCAGAAGGCGGGCTGCCCTTCTCTCACCCTCTCCCAAACCACTGACCAGTCCCCTCGGTGAGGCCCGGTATCCCTCCCTCCCTCCCTCCCTCCCTCCCTCCCTCCCTCCCTCCCTCCCTCCCTCCCATGGCATCACAGCCATCAAAGCTGCCCTTCACTCCTTCTCCTCGATGGCTTTCCCATCCCCCAGGCAGCCAACATGGGCTTTTATCTCTGTCCTTTCCATTACATCCCTCCTTTGGTATAGCACAGAAGCCCAGGCGAAGCCCTCTGCCCCCTGCACTGACCTCAAGATGCTGGCAGCCCCATTGCTGAATCCCTCTCTGTGCTGCCCAGGATGCCCCCTACCAGTATTACTGCTGCTTGGATGTGGCAGCGGCTATAATGACATTTTCAGCTGGTGGACACTTCCAAGACCTTTTTGGAACTGACCTGTGTGTACTTACTCAGGATGGTATGGCAGGAGGTGGAAGGATAAAAACAAAGAAGAATTTTGCTTTTCTTTGGCAGTGGGGGAAATAGGGAGCTCCTTGATAGAGGCTCTTCAAGAGACCTCATTGGCCCTGCTGTTTTTCCGTGGGGATGTCAGATGGAGACCATTTATTAGACAATCGTAACACACTGAGAGGGATAACATGCCTTAAAAAAAAAGGGGTGGGGAGGAAGACTCATAGTGATTTATTTGCTAAGTGAAAAGTGGGAATGTTGCATGGCCAGGTCTACATTGCCATATGTTGAAATTAGTTTTCTGAAGTTTTTTTCCCCAATTCTTGAGTAACCTGACACTCAGCAAAACAGACCTGCAGCCTTCTTTGGATTGACAGCTGACTCATGTGATTTCAAGATTTCATCCCAACATGCTGACACCTATGAAAGCAGAGGGAGAATTTACAAAAATGTCGTTTGAGTAAATTGACAGAGAGAGTTGGTAGGTAGAAGTAATATTAGATCATCTGTGTGAAGCTACATGTGGTAATCAGGGGATTATGGCTGGTTATACCTCCAGGGACAATCCTCTGTTCCTTGCAGAAATTCAAGATGTAGGTGTCCTTGTTTAGCTTTCCTTCCTTGACTGTTTTACACAGGATACTATAGTTAGAGCCATCCTGACACCCATGTCTATACTTCTGATATGGTTACCGTACTTGAGAACATCAACAGTTTTTGGTACACTGAAACCTTTTCCAAGTATGTAAAGCAATAATAAATATGTGAATGTCTGTGATACCGTCAAACCACAGCAGCATGTAGTGTTATCTAATGAGCATCTCGCCACAGTTTTATATGTTCGGTTCTTTCCTATATCTTCACTAGTGAGAGCTGTGTGTTTTTCTCATTATAGGAATGACAGAGGATAGATAATTCTGTGAAAGAAAGGAGGGCAATACCATTTTCCATTGATTTTATCCACTTTAATTGAAAATGGTATCTTTTAGCAAGGCTCAGCTAGGAGTGCTGACACCCACTAAAGGCAGTGCCTAGTGAGGAGAACAATTTGGTTCATGATTCAGTGAAGCCGTATGCTTAAACCCTGTTGATGTCCTCCCCCTTTCTTGTATTTAAGTGCTTTTTAAATACCTTGCATTAAAAACATCCTCCGTTCATGGTAACTTCAGAAAATATGTTTAAAACATTGTTTGGACTATGTTTGAGAGACAGACTTTGAAGCCTGAGTTCTGTGTTTAAAAATACTGATTTTATAATCTGTTGTGGAAATAATTGCAGTAGGCTAAAAATAAGGTGGTTGTTTACAAGTTGCTGTTTGACAAACAAGTTACTTTGCTCTAGTTCGTCACAAACGCTAAGTCCATTTGCATCTGTGTTTTCACTAATGACACTTCAATGAATTGCTTTAGCTATTACCTGACTTAAAATGGTGTCTCAAATCCTATGATTAACAGTTACAAATTTATCATTTAGTAGAATCAGCAGAATAAAGATCAACTGTTATTTTTTACTGATCTTAGACATGGAATCTGGAGTTTCACTTCGCAACATACTCTTTTAGAAATCAGCAGTTAAATATTCAAATCAAATGCAGCACAATTGCTCTGTTCAGTAAACGTGACTTTACATTTTGTTAGGAATTCTGTTATGTACTACTTTTCAGATAAAAAGCACAGAAATAAATGCTATTTGTTAATGTTTAATCTAAGTGGTATGCTAGACGTAAGAGAATCTTGCTTTTGGGGTCTCTTGTTACACTCAGTGAGCATCTGGTAGCAAAGTTCATGAGCCATATCTCTGGTGAGTGTAAATTGTCATAGGTCTATTGACTTCAACTGAGCTATGACTATTTATACAAATTCCCCTGCCTGTTAGTTTTTGACTTTTTAACACTAGACTCCATTTCTGATACTATTTATTACATTCCTTTAGTGTGTGGGAAAAGTTTTTATGTCCTTCTTGTATTTCAGTGAAGTCTCTCTTTGAGGTGTTAACTGCTTTGATGGGTATTTTCTGATATCCCAGGAGTGCTGATCTTTAGATGTGGGTGAATATGTGCAAACAATGATTTTATGTGCCGGAAAGGTGGGTTATTTGCAGATAAACCTTTGGTCAGAGAATGAAACTGTTTGTTCAGAACATGGATACAGGTAGGGCAGGAAGCCTGTGCTCTTCTCCCATGACATGGGTGCAGGGCGTCTTCATCCAGGTAGGGGCCTGAGGCAGCAGTGAAATTGTCCCTGCCATCCTTTTCTTGGCTACAACAGGCAGGGTACATACAGATATGCAGGTGTAGGTGTCATGGTTCAACCCCAGCGAGGAACTAAGCACCATGCAGTTGCTTGCTCACCCCTTCCCACACCCCTGGTGATGTGGGAAGGAAAATCAAAAAAAAGTACAACTTGTGGGTCAAGATAAGAACAGTTTAATAACTGAAATAAAAGAAAATTTAATAATAATAATAATAGTAGTAATAATAATAATAGTAATGAAAATGAAGATAACAAAAAGAGAGAGAAATAGAACCCAGAAAAGACAATGCAATTGCTCATCACCCACTGACCAATGCCCAGACAGTCCCTGAGCAGCGATTGGCCCTTCCTGGCCAACTCCCCCCAGTTTTTGTATTGAACATGTTGTCCTATGGTATGGAATATCCCTTTGGCTAGTTCGGGTCAGCTGTCCTGGCCATGCTCCCTCCCAGCTTCCTGTGCACCTCCTTGCTGACAGAGCATGGGAAACTGATAAATCCTTGACTTAGGTTAAGTGCTGCTTAACAACAACTAAACCATCAGTGTGTTACCAATGTTATTGTCATACTAAATCCAGAATACAGTACTGTACCAGCTACTAGGAAGAGAATTAACACGCTCTCAGCTGAAACCAGGACAGTGGGGTTTTTTGTATTTTATAGTTCATGGATGGGTTGGGTTTTTTTTTTAGGTTTTCCTGTACATCTGGACTTTGGAAACTTTGCTAGAACCTCCAATCCATTTGTGCATGTTACTGAATTTCTGCCCAGTATGGACAGAAGTTATGGGCAATGTCAGGAGCACCTGGCATTAGCCAAGCCCTTCTCAATTGATGAATAGTAGTTCAGGCAATACTGGTTTTGAAAAATCCTGTTCTTTTCCTACATCAAATATTTATAACTCAGTTGTGTTAATGCCAGTAGTAAAACTTGAATTGATCCTCCTGTGCACAACAGGAGGCCTGCGATAAGGAGCAATTTTATAGCCTACTGTAACTATTACTTTAAAAGACAACACTCCTGGCAAATTTTAATTCATGGTGAAACAAGAAATTGAGTGTTTTATTTAATATTTTCCCTGAAAGGTAAATATACAAACCTGATTAGGAAGTACCAAGTATTTTTCTATGGTAACATTAATATAAATTCCCTTTGTTTTTGACAGGAGGCAAATTTTATAGCTGTGATATGGCACATGTCAAGGGTAGTATGTATCTCTTCTCCCAGATCTTCTCTGTGACCTGTTTCAGTGAGAGGGAGTGAATATTTGGAGATGTGAACTCATTTTAGCCATTGAAAAGTGATCCCCTTGTGTGAATCGAGTTCACTCCCTGGGACTATGATATGATACATGTCAAGAGTAAGGGTAACAAATTACAAGAGCTATAGTGCCAGATTATAAGAGGTCCTGATTTTGAGATGCAGTATAAATAAACCATGAATTCATACGTATATTAAAAACAGAAATTCCTGAGTTTTTACTGCATCCCTTTATAATGCCCTTCCCTCAAGTCAGAGTGATTTGCCTCTCTTTGATGAAACATAAACTCTTTATTCCTTTAATTCTTTGTACTGCAGGTCATTTAACTTGTGTGCTTTATGTTTATGAAGTAGCTACACATCAGGCTAAGTAAACTTATAATCTGAAATATGATGCCTGTCTTTTTCCCTCTGATCTCACTGTCGATCATAATCATCCTCTTTACACAGCTTCTGCCATCAGTTTTCAAGATGTAGCTATCAAAATCTCTGAGACTTTCCCACAAGATGAGTGACCATATACCAAATGTTGTATTTCTCTACCTGTAGCAAATAAGATGACATAAATCTTTTGTCCTTTCCTTTGTCTGTCACTGTCTAACTGGTTTTCTGTGCATTTGTGCTCTCTTTTGCACTCCACTTGCAATGGAATATCAGGGGGAGTCCTAATATCCTCTCCTAGTATTTGACAGTTTTTAATTAAATGCTGTTTAACCCACGGACAATATGAAAGAGGGTCAAAACTTCAGGCTTATTATTTGCTGTGGGAAGATTTATAAGAAATTTTAACTGTACTTAGTTTGCTGTGGGAAGTCGCTGTAACAAAGTTTTTACTATCTTTTTAAAAACTAACCTCTGGAATATCCTGTTATATTCTATGAATTGGTTTAGTATTGTTTACTTCAGTAAAGTGTAAGCTGAGGATGTATCCCTCCAAATAACTTCTAGATTTATTATTTGAATATATTAAAATACATTGTTCTCAAATTTAATTTTAAATAACATTTTTGTTCGTTTTATTGCAATGGTATCTTGGTAGGCTATTATTAAATTAGTTGGATTTTTTAATATATTCAATCAAAAAAGTTTTTCTGAGTTTCCTGGAGGATTTCTGAGGTTTTGTGCTGATGCACAGTGTTGTGTCTCTTCTATTTTCAGGAAATAGATTTAACTTAGAACCCTGTGTTGTCTTTGTAAGTTAAGCCTGTGGAATGCAATCAGAAAAAAGTTATTGTACTAGCAAATATCTAGTACTCCTCAACTATGCTTCAGAATGCTCTTTGTGAACCCTTGCTAAAGATTGTTATGCCTTCCTGTCTTTTCTCTTATTTTTCAGCAAAACCACTAGGTCTGCACTCACTTTGTTTTCAGGGGCACCAAGTATATACTGAAAGCTTTCATCAGACTTACGTGCTTCACAAAGTGAATTTAGTATTGAACAGGATTTCGACAGTTGCCTTTCGTTTACTGGGACTTTTTTGTTTCATATGCCCTCTGGACTGTTCAGATGTGACAGTTGCATGCAATAGATTGTGTTACATAGATACCATATAGTGTATTGTGCCCAGATGTATTCTTTCAGCATTTCAGATTTTCTGTTAAGAAAAACCTCATTGTTTCCTAGGTATTTTTTTTGTAGTCTTTTATTAGGTATTCTTTCTGTGTCATGTGAAATTAAAGTAATGCTTAATGCCAGGATGGGGGTGGCAATGTTCAGTATGTTTCTGCAGCACATGCAGTACACCTAGAAATCTCTCCATATACTTCTAGAGCAGATATCCACCTTATGGAAGTCTTGCATGACCGTCATCTAGAGAGCTTCCTATTCATGCATGCTGGCCTTTATTCCAATTCAGAGGCACCTGGTTTTTCCAGTGCTTCCTTTATAGACCTATAGAGTAGATTCAACTGGTACTGCACCACTGAATGTGCATCTTCTACATTGCTTGTTTGGTTAATTCTCCGTTTCAGACAGACTTCTTCTGCCCACAAACCTGAAGGCAGACTGTGTTTAATCAGGCAGTGCAGTGCATGTGTGATAAGGAACTTGTAAATATCAGTGCTTGGTTCTTCAAGATGTTTTCAGACTTGATAAGCCTGGTCAACCTTAGAGGCACTCCATGTTGTACATAAAAGTAGTATCAGTGTTTTGCTTTTATTTGCACATGCCTGAAATAAAAAGTTCTCCTACTTTAGCTTTCTATTAGAAAGGATAGTTCTTAACCTTATTGTTCTGGCAGAAGATCACCTTATGGGCCTGGAAAACTAATGGCATTCATCGTAAGAAATGGAAGTTGGGGTTTTAGGAATATTAGTCAGATTCTTTACAATTTTATTTTCAAATCCAAACTCTTGTCAAGCATCTGATAATTAGTTGGGAGGAGAGTTCTCTCAATAGGAGAATATACCTTACCTCCACTCTAATTGAGTGCTGAGAAAATTCATGTTCCAGGTGCGCTGTCTTTGAGACTGCCCCCCAGCAAAGGTGAAAAAAAAGGCCAACACTTAGGATGATCCTGACTCTGTTTTGTAAAAAAAAAAAAAAAAAAGTTGTATAAAAATGGAAGAAAATCACTAGTAACAAAAGGTAATGCTATCTTGAAACATTCATAAAGAAACAATAAAGAACACAGGTAAAAAAGTACCTATGGTGATTAACTTGTAAGATTTCTGCAAGTGGAACAAATTGAACTCTTCTGGATTCCTCCCGTGGAGTCAGATTTCTGCTTTTACCAAGGTTCTTGATGAGAGCAGACTTTACAGCTCAAGCAGCAGGAAATTGAAGAGTCAGTATTTCTGCCCATTTTCAGCAGCTTTTAACTCTTGCTCTGATCAGCAACTGAATTGCTGGCATATGGTTTGGAGCACAAATCAAAGCCGCACATGGTTCCAAAGGCTCCTGTTTGAACTGAGCATGATGTTGCTCCTGCATGGTTTTATCAGATTCCCCCCAGGTTGCTTTTTGCTGCAGACATTTTGCCATGTGCTGAGTGTATATGTAGCTGAGGGAAAGAGTAATCTGTAAGGAGACTGTAAGTGCTGCCACTTCTGCAGCTTTGTTGAAATCAACTATTTTGCTAAGAAGACTAATGTAATTTTGTCCCCTCCATACTAGTACTAGTCAAACTATTCACTGAGTTTCCTGACCTGACAAAGATGCATGTAGAATAACAGCCCAGCTTCTGTCAAAGTATCTGACATCAGGTTACTGTTTACTTTTGCTTGCATCCATGGTAATAGTCATATCCAGTTTAATCAGCAGTTGACTATAACACAGGAGAGGGAAGCATATGTGTGTATATATAGTATCTCAGCTGTATTTAGTTGTTCTTGACAGAAATAAATAAACTGAGCTAAGTAAGAAATCACACTGCTTTTGTCACCAAACCCATGCTATTTGGAGTGCTGTTTTTTATAGATTTTGTGTATGTGTGTGTGCTGGCAAAAGAGCCCTGCACTGAGAGTTGAAGTGTGAGATACAGTTTCAGTTAGATACATTGCAGACTTTGTTCTGCAGGATAGGGGTATGAATTTACTCTTGAGGAAAAGGTCAAATAGAGGTTTCATATTCATTCAGCTCCTTATGGGAATTGCTGACTTCCTATGAAGGTGGTCAAGGATCATAAAACAGGCTCAGACAAAATGCTTTCATATTTTGTCCCTTCAGTCATGATGCAATTGTTGCAAGAATTAGAAGTTTTGTTAAGAGAGTGAAACTGCAGGAATTAAATGATCCTGAAAGATGTCTCCTTTACTTCATCCACCATAATAAAAAACTTACATATCTGTGGAAGCAAAACTTGTTTCAGAGTTTGTAGACAAAATGTTGCTTTATGAATATTATGAATAATTCCTATCCTATGTGATAGGAAATAAAGGCCAGATCTGGAGAACAACTGCATGAGACACTTCATGTCACCATGGTTTATCTAGCAGCTGTGTGATGGATCAGATCCTGTTAATACATTGTCTTTCTGGGAGGAAAGTGAGAGATGCTGCTCCAGTGGTGATTCAATGGTTCCAGCTTTTGGCTACACTGTACGGACAGTCCTGCCCAACCTTCCAGTGCTGAAGAGTTCCTAAGACAGAATAAGTTATCAGAAATAAAGGGCTGCACTCGGCACTGTAGATGTTGGGTGATGTGCTCATCATGGTGTTTGTTGTCAGGCATCAGGTTTTCATACTGATTTGGACCAGCTGAAGTTACGTGGTTTTACACATACTCACTGACAGTTTTGTCCTGTTCATGTGGCACCCTAAGGAAGGGTGAAGGTATTTGTAAGAGAAGTGGAAACATGGGTGAACAAAACAGGTCTTGATATCCAAAGACAATAAAGTGCAAAGTGCGGAAGAAGAGTATTGAAGTAATACTTCAAAAATTGCTGGTATTAGAGAGGTATCTCAGACTTTTGAACTGACTGTTTAGTTACAAAACCTGAGTGAGCTTTTGGGTGACCTAGGATTACTCTAGAGTCATGGTTTTCTAGATTATGTTTTATGCCTTTTTTGGTCCATCATGCAGTGAATGACATGATGAGAATCCATCAGGCTAGTGAATCCTAGCATAGAGTCTGTGCTGTGCCAGAGGAAACACACAGCATACTGGTTATTAACTCTGAGAGTGCTCTCACTCTGAAGCCCCTTTTCAGTGCTCAGACGTATATGATCTACAGATCAGCTCTGTATTATTTACTGGGGCTTTGGGGATGATGTGTTGAACCACTGAGCCTTTAGACTAGTGTTTGTATGCCAAAATATTTATGTTTATGTAAGGGAGTAAAATTTGGCCCAAAGCCCTGTTGATTTGAAAAAATGTATTAAAATATATGTTGGAAGAGGAATTTGACATTGACTCTGACTAGAGAAAAGAGAAAAAGAGGTTAAAACCTTGATTATTTTTTATTCTGTTTACCTATTTCAGAGTTCAAAATTATTCCATGCTTTAATTAAAGCTTGGCAGGATCTCTTCTGCTGTTCGCTACAGGAAATGAAGAAAGGGAGAGAGAGGTGGGGGAAGAGAACCAACCGTTTGCCTAATGGTACTGGGTGCAGCAAGATGCCAAAAGTGCATGGGGACGTGTAACAAGATCTATGTTGCTGTGTCAGTCTAAAGGGTTTTTAATAGATTCATCTGTCAAATCCCATTATGATTAGCATATGATTTTTAAATTAATCTTGGGTTTTGGTTTACTCCTTTCTCTAATGAGCTGTTTACAGGGTGCCTCATTAATGCTTTCAAGGTAGTATAGAGAGAATTGGTGGAGAAAGCTGCACCTGGGGAATGGAACAATTTCAGATTTACAGTCTTTTGTGGTTTTCTCCTTTGATAAGAAAATATTCATTAAAAATTCTTTTGGGACAACGAGACATCTGCTTATAAAATCCTAACCTGTCTTTTGCAGAGAAGATTACCATGAAGACGGGTTCTGTCAGCCATACAGGGGAATTGCGTGTGCACGAATCATTGGAAACAGGACCATTTATGTGGACTCCCTCCAGATGCAAGGGGAAATTGAAAATCGTATTACTGGTAAGCTTATACATTGCTGTGGCAGGGCAAAAAACATTCATGAAAGTATCCAATTCGGGTATAAATAGTGCTATCATACTTTTCAGTTTTATTGGTCAATGACTAAGACATCCTTATATTAAGGTTTAGAGAAGGTAAGCCAATTTCCCACTTGTGCAGTTAGCAAAATTTGGAGCAAGGAAGATGAATATCTGCTGTTATGTGTAGAAGCTTCTTCTGTGTCATTAAGTAAAACATGAGAGCATTGACTTTTTAACAGCTTGTAGTTTATACTGGAGTTCTTTGCATGATGGATTCAAATAGATTTTTTTAAAAAATCGTTTTGTGATGTAGTAAAAAATTAGTGGTTTTTGATTTTCTTGAAAAATGTGTGGTGACTTTTACCTTGGGTTTCCTCCCCTGTTGCATAATCCTGGTAGAGTCTGGACTTCACATTGATTTATGTAAAACAAGAGTCAACATTTCTGTGTTCTGTCCCTGCTGATTCTTTCTCTGATCGTTGCTTTGGTACAGAGTCACAAACATGCTTCCAAAACCTTAGTGACTTTTAATGGGCTGTACATCAACAGGGGTTTTTGTCCCAGCAACTGGACCTCAGTCAGCTGCATTAGCAGCTGTGACTCCGATGTACACAAGTAGAACAAGCAAACGGATTTGTGGAATAGAGAAAACTGTTTATCATAATACATGGCCAGTTAACGCCATCCATCAGGAGTTCATTTGCATCTGGCCAAATACGGCTGAAGTAATTGAATCTGCAATTTTAACATAACTACTTGCCAAAAAGAGTTTGACTTCACTTGTCAGTTCTATCTCCTTAAAGATTTTAGCTTAAAGGCTCGTTGTCAAGCCAAAAATCCAGGTCAGGTTTTTTGTGTTCTTGATTTGGTGATCACATTCTGGGACTGGCAAAATCCAGGTGCTGGTCTTTCCTTGTGCTGTTACGATTCAGTCCTCTCCCTCCTTTCTACTGTACTCTGTTGCAATTCCAGCCTGTTTTACCATTATACCATTAATTAATCTATACTATTGATACCATTTTTCTTCTACAACTTAATCTCTGTTCTGTTTGGATGTATGTCAGCAGTATGGGAATGTTCAACTATCTGAAATGATTAAATCTGTAACTCCATGAATTAGGTTCATAATGTTCTTTAAAAAAAATAACCAAAAAACTGTGATATCTTTCAGAAAATGTTTAGTGATCAAGTTATACTTGTCTCTGAAATATACAACATAGGCATTCATGACCTGACTGCTGGATCCCTAATGCCACTGATTATCAGTTAGATTTTGGAGCCTTGGGGCTGGGACTCTGTCCTGAAGTTGAGGAGAATTTCTGATGGGACTGTTATTTTTTAGGAAAACCACCATGTAGAGCTGCCCAGTGCCTAGTTAGACAGTAATGATAGTCCATTAATAATACCACATTTTCAAACATCTGAAGGACGTATCAAATGCCTTTTGCAAAATAAAGCTGAGGATTTCACAGCATACTTTGGTTCTTATGAGTCTTCTTATATGTAAAACAAGTATTGCACAACTGGATGTTCTCTGTACAAATGACAGGGTATTTTTGAAATTGCAGTAACTTGTTAGATTAAAAAAAATCTGCCGTGTAACTGCTGCTGACCTTTTGCTTATACTTTTGCCCATACCTCCTAAACGCAGTTTTTGATGGAAGGTCTTTGTGCTCAGAGCCGTTAGGGCCTTCAGGGGAGACTGTGCGTGGTAAACGGTGACACCTACTGCCCGACGCCAGGAACATTTAACAAGGTTACAGGCGAGACGTCTATTGAGTATTTTCATTCTGGATTTTCATTTCCCTGTTGTGCTGATGTGTGAAATACATTCCTTTTGTCTCTACCGCCCCTGGTGCTGTTCGGTCCTGGCCATGTGGTTAGGTGAGAATTGCATCCTTCTATTAAAAAAAAGACGTTTCTGGATAAGAATTTGAGACGTGACTTGAAAGGCCAACAATAAAGAGTGCATGGACCTGACCCCTGACTTGTGGATATGTGTAGCTAGCAGTGTCTTTGCTGTGCTGTTTAATATTTGTTTAATAACTAAAAAAATAAACCCCTTGGATGCCACCACACAGTCCTGCTGGCTTTTGTGCCTCCCGTCAGAATAAGGACACAATTGTGAATTGTGCACTCTTCACTCATGCTGGACTAAATTCTGTAATGCCTTCACAAAAATTAGTGTGGTGTTTCAAATAGCCAACAGTAACCTCTTCGCTCCTTCAGGTTTATTTTTTCCCTGTTAGTCTTCAGGACAAGCACACATCACAGCTGTCATTTGGGGCCTGATATGCTTGCATGCAGTGTTCCCTAAATGACTGATAAACAATTATATTCCTGTGTTAACATTCCTGTATTAACATAAACAAAGGTGTAAACAGTGCAAAAGGCTGGAGCTGGTGCTGCTTGCTGCATGTGTGATGTTTAGGAAGAGACAGAAGACTCTCTGATAGCAGGTGGCAGCAGGAAATAGATGGTTGAAAGGAGAGAGCTGGACAAGAGCAAAAGAATTGATTTGTAGGTTGTAAATAGACTGCTGAATGACTTGAACTGCTCATTTCCTCTCTTTTTACAGTGTGCGTTGGTGGAACGTGCAGTCTAGCAAGCCTCACACACAAATTATGCTTTCCAGTGTGGGAATGAATGTTCCTACATTTAAAGCTTGATTCATCCCCAGACACATGATGCACATGCACATTTGACTGTTCTTTGCAATGTGCAAGGAAACTCAGATAAATGTTAGTACGTAGATGCTGGGAGCTGAAGGGGAGTATTAAGTTCCTAATTCATTATGACATTCGTTTTAATGTGATAAGTATGCTGAGATTGATTACATTCATTTTTCCCAAAACCACTGCTATTAGGCTTCTCGTGTCTATAATAGCTATATCTCCCCAAATACCAATAGCACACTTCCTTTTGCCTGTCAAGACTTGAAAAACACTTGTCTTGTTTAGTGATCAAAATGTCTGCAGGAGGAAGAAGCTTAGGTGATCCTTGTTCAGATTTTACCTAATTAGGAATTTAGGAAATACATGTTAGTATCCTGGAAGGCATATCTTGCTTTCGCTCTTTATCCTTTTAAGTTAAAATTAGTCAAGCGCCAACAGTTTGCTCAATGCTAGTCATTGGGTAACTTCGTAGGAACTGAGGTCCTACAAGCTCTGTGCATATGTCAGAGGGACACTGGAATGCTGGATTTGCTTTCTACATTTGTCAGCTCTCCTTTACAGTAGAAATGACCTCATTTCCCTATTGCTCAGTAGTCTTTCAGACCCTCAGGAAAAGATGAAAGTTGTAAAAGGCAAATGAGATTAAAATTATGTCGTTTCTTGTGCTTCTCATTAATTAATACTTAAGCAGTATTTTTGTTCCTTTCCAGCTGCATTTACCATGATTGGCACTTCCACGCATTTGTCTGATCAGTGCTCACAGTTTGCTATACCATCCTTCTGCCACTTTGTGTTTCCCCTGTGTGACGAGCGCTCTCGGACCCCTAAGCCACGGGAACTGTGTCGGGATGAATGTGAAGTTCTGGAGAATGATCTCTGTAGGCAGGAGTACAACATTGCTAGGTCAAACCCCCTGATCTTGATGCAACTACAGTTGCCTAAGTGTGAGGATCTCCCACGACCTGACACCTTGGAAGCTGCCAACTGCATAAGGATCGGGATCCCTGTGGAGAGACTCAGTCGGTGTAAGTCTGGGTGTTTCATCACTGGGAAAAAGTAGGGTTTGTTGCTTCCTCAGGTTGGGTCTGAGGGACAATATTTTATCAGTCACTCTTTTTGTAAAGAAAGTGCTGGTATACTGGATGCTACTGCTTTTTATCATGTTAATACTGACCATAATCTTGCACTTCTGTAAAGTACAGTTAGGATGGCGAGGAAGTTTAAAGGATGCTGCTTATTACTGGAAAGTTTTATAGCAACCACCCTGGGCTATAAAACTCAGTGTTCACACAACTGATTTGACTCAGATTTTTGAGGGGTAGCAACGTGTTCCAGGCTTCCCTTCTCACATGCCTGTCCTCACCTCTGGCTCAGTCCGTGCCTTTCTGGATGAGTGAAACATCCCCCATACAGCTATTTGTGAGTTCTGTTTACCTGTCAATAAACCTCAGATAGGCTGTGGAAGCTTCACTGGCAAAATCTGTTGAGAAACTGAACATTTAATGTTCATTATTTCTATATGGAAATCCACAAGAATATTATTCCTGTAAATTGAGTATGGAGTGTAATTGTCTTTCTTCACCCACACAGGATGGGTGAAAACATTGATCTTGCTTCCGTGAATTTATATTTGCATCCAGGAGTTGAAGGGCTGTTCCGTTGTCAGTAATTATGTGCTGACAATTTTTCTGCCTACTCCGTTTCCTAGCAATTAATCACCACCCCCTACAAGGTTCAACAAGGAAGCTCCAAGAGTCTATATATGTTTAAAGTTCAAAGTGTGATAAGAGTATTCTGAATATCCATTGTCTGAACCCACAGTTAGGAGCAGGGGTCATGACATAACGATGGGCATGGAAAACAAGCTGTGTACTAGTAAGGCAATAATCTAGTGTAGCTGAGAAGCAGAAATAACTGAGAAAATGATGACAGAGACAAAGCAGCCAGGGAAGAGGTATCAAGCAAAAGGAATGAGAATAAAACGAACAAAAAGTCTGACAAGTACTCCCTGCAAGGGTACAGTGGGGCATGAGTGCCCTGGGGGTTTGGAGGAGGGGCTCTGAGAGAGCTGGATGCCTGATGGCTGGTGACAGGGACTCAGAAAAATGGAGAAGATAATGTTGCAAACATGCAGAAGAATGCATGGTTCAGTTCAGGTGGTATGTATCACTCAAAAATGTGAGGTGATACATATCACTCAAAAAGTATGAAGAGAACATAGCAGCAAAACAGAGAGAATAGAGATCGGAGTTCAGCAGACATGGAAGTGATTGATGTATGTAAAGAGAAGAAAAGCCTGAATCCCTTCTCTGTAAAGAGGAAAAGAAGGAAAAATTGGCAAGAGGCATTAGAAAATGTGCTAATTTCTCTAGGAAGCAGTGTGAGGAAGACAGGAAGATTATGAGAAGTAAAAGTGGCAGGAAGTTTACATTGTTGGCATCTGAAGATTTTTCCTGAAGTGAAACTAATATCTCTAATTTAACTTACATAGGCCTGTATCTAAAGGTCCATACATGCTCCTTAGTATCAACTTGCAGAGTTACCAAATATTGGTGTGTATAGCCATAGAGCTGAGACACTCCAGGGCAGAATCCAGAAATAACTGGGTGTAAGAGTACAGATGTCCACAGAACTGAAATTTCAAGCCCCGCAGCTTTCATTTAAATCCTGAAGTACCTAAATTTAAGTACTTATGGCATACATGGTCTATGCACTTCAACCCTTTTGGTTTGCTGGCCCTTGCTTGTTTTGTTATTTGCAACATTTTGTCAAACCCTGTGTTGCAGATCATCAGTGCTACAACGGTTCTGGAGCAGACTACAGAGGGACAGTCAGTGTTACTAAGTCTGGCCACACTTGCCAACTCTGGGACTCCCAGAGTCCCCATAACCATGATCTGACAAGCACACAGTTTCCAGAGCTAGGTGGAGGACATGCATATTGCCGAAATCCTGGAGGTCAGATGGATGGGCCCTGGTGTTTTACGAAGAATAAAAACGTACGCGTGGAACTGTGTGACATACCTTCTTGTAGTATGTATTCTCTTTCTTTTTTCCCCTACTACTGTCCTAAATCCTGTGTAATTTTGAATGTTCCCTATTTTTACAAGTATAATTCACTTAAAAGGATTATGCTTTCAAATGTTTCACTTGTTGTAATGCAACACCCTTGTTTTGCATATAGACATTTAACAGAGATCAGAGCTTGTAACTGAGATGTTGTGAAACTTTTTTATTATGTATTGGGTGCTTAAGCTGAGATAATAATTAACAGTACTGCTGCAGTTTGTATTCTAACTTGTCAAATGCCAGACTTGACATACTTATCACCTGTATGTGTTTGGTTTGCTCACACTACTCAATGGTATATTGCCTTCACTCTGTATGACATCTTGCAGGCAGCAAGGATTTTCAGATCCTGTAGAGGGAGATACAGCACCATGCTTGGTTGGAAGGAACTGTGTGAAGTGCAGAAGCAGAGCTATAAAACAGACGATCTTATCAGAAAATCCCTACACTATCTGCTAGTGGCTCTGTACTGCACAACTGATAGCAAAAATAAAAAGCACAGCTCTCACAGCTTAATACTGTCCCACTCACTTCCGTGTATGGGTACAGCCTTCACTCTAAAGCTGTTAGAGTGGTAACAGTCTTTGGACGCAACAAAGCAACCTAATATTGTACTGCATTAGGACAAAAAGCATGTTTCCTGCAGCAACAGATGTATCATGGAAGCCATAAAAGTGGTTTTGTTACAGATTGCCTAGATATTTAAGAGCGCTCAGAATTGATATGAAATTTCTTAGTTACTTCACTTTTTTACAATAACATGATTTGACATTTATAATAAATTTCTACGTTGTGTGTGACATGGTATAAAGATAACACTGGGATGTGGTTGTGGTGAAAGCAGTAACCACATATAGCAAAACCACGGAATGCAGAAGACATCCCAGGCAGTTCCAATGAACATTTTGGACATCACTCTGCTTTCTAGAGTCTCTTAAGTATCAAGAAAAAAGCATTTTAGGAAGGTTCCAGAACAGTCATTAAGTGTATTGATGGCTCTTTCACGTCTGTCTCACTGTTACATAAAAGCACTTTAATTCTATTAAGTACAGAACAAATAATATCTCTAACAGTGAGAAGTGAGATTTATTTTATTCTGGGCAGAAGTGGTACCAGTGGAGGTAAAAAGTGGGCAAAATGCTGATAAAATTGATGTTGGGTGAGAAGGTCAGACTGCAATATTGTGCTGTGGTTTATCACATTGAGTTCACTGCTTTATATACTGTGATGAAGGCTACTCACTTATTTTTCATCCCCTGAACAAGATAATGCAATGATACTCTGGTCTATGTTCTGCAGTTTCCACAACCAAGAGCCTCAAAAATAAAGTGAAATAAACCACATACTGTTACAGTCAACACATTAAATGTGGGGCTTCTAGTTTATCTTCATACTGATAGTTGCTATGTCCATTCAAATTTCTTTGAAATATTTAATGGAAAATTGTGGAGAAAGGGGAGAGGGCAATGTGGCTTCTGTTTTCAAGCTATAGGTGTTTACTTTTTGTTTAAAATACAGTATTAATAATCATGCTGTAGTTGTTTGTTGTTTGTTTGGGGTTTTTTTGCTTTACTATCCAATGCATTAAAAAGTACTTCCTGTAAACAGTGAACATTTCTGTGCCTGACAGGTCCACGTGACAACAGTAAAATGGGAATCCTCTACATCCTGGTTCCCAGCATAGCCATCCCCCTGGTTATCGCCTGCCTTTTCTTCCTGGTCTGTATGTGCAGAAACAAGCAGAAGGCATCTGCTGCTACACCACAGCGCCGCCAGCTGATGGCGTCTCCTAGCCAGGACATGGAAATGCCACTCATTAATCAACACAAACAGGTGTTTTTCCCATAACTTGCTTAGGCCACGTATTTCCAAAGTGTCGTGATTTTCAGTGTCTCAGGTTGTCGGTGTTCAAATGGAGCTGTGTTGTAAGTGACCTAATTTTCATACTGCACTGGCCATCTACTGCAGTGAAAACCAGGTCTTGCACTCGCTAGCTGTGTCTAGAAATCCTGGCCTCGGGCAACAGCTTTCAGGACAAAGTATTTCATGACATTTGTCCTTACCTATCAACCCCCATTCTGCCTGTTGTCTCAGTGACTGGAAATGTTTTTATTTCTGATCCAGTCTTCAGCCTGCAGCTCATTTTCACTCCTGGTAATGACATGGCTGGTTTGCTTGTTTAAAGCAAGATGCACAGTGGGGTTTCTTGTCTAATCCGTCAGCTCAGTCCGCTGGTATTCTGAACCACCGCCGAGCAGGGAGCTGAGCTGGGGTGCAACATGTTTCTAAGGCTGTGTATCACAAAGGATGGTGAAATGAAAATGGCTTTGAACTTCTGTCTACAGATCTCAGCTCCCGCATACAATTTTCTAGGTCAACTAACTGATCTCCACGCTAAAATCCTCTCAGAGCTAATGTTGAATTTTTAATCACAGCATTTACAAGATGCAAGCTTTAAAAAACAATGCTCAAATTGGAACAATTGGCAACATCTGTTCAGGAAACTGTAGAATATTTGTGGGTTATTACCAATTGTAACAAATTGCATTGATTCTGTGTGGTAAGGGGGAGGTTTAATGGCAGAGTCTGGGCTTTGCTGGAAACTGTCTGGTCCAGTCCACAGTCTGTTGGCCACTGAAATCAGAGCTTGTTCCCAAATCACCTGTTAAAGCGTCTTTCCAGCCTGCCCTCCTCCCTCGTGCTGCGGTGCCCTGTGCATGAAGCTGTGCCAGTTGCATCTGGCTCAGTCGGGGACTCTTCTAGGCCATGCAGCTCAGGACAGACCCATTAGATCACTGTCACAAACTCCCTTATTTTCCCTGCCAGCTGCAGGAGGGGGGTTCTGAGGATTACTCACTCTTGGGTTTGCCACCTTTTCCTTCATGTACTGAGAGAAGTTTCTTCTTTCTTCTCTCCTCTTCCAGCCCCACTTCATCAGAGCTAGTGCAAGGTTTCTCAGCAGGGGTACTGTCTACTGCTACCCACAGGCAGGGGCTGTTGCTGTAGTGCAATGGAGGAGAAAGGGCATATCTGCTACTGCAGACCCGAAAGAGAAAAGTTTTGTTACTCCTTCTGCTGGAAGGGATGTTTCAGTTCACCCTGAGGCTACCACCTCCCTCAGCCAGTGCTGACAGCTTTTCTAACAAATCTCCAGTGGGCAGCTCTGGGCTGATCTGTAGGGCAAGTGCAGCTGCAGTTAATAGATGTCATTATTTGCCAGATATACTCTGAACTGATTATTCATTTAGCTTGCAGGAAATATGGTCACTTCTTTGTAAAAATAATAGCACTCATCATCTTGCAGCGTAATTCAATTTACACTTCTGATAATAGTATAGCTCATTTCAAGGTTAACTGTAAAATCAATATACCGATGTGAATATACAAAAAGCTGAAAAGTCTTTTTGGCCCAATTTATCTTGCATTTGGAGCATCTAACCACTGGGACCTTTTCTATAATAAGACTCTCTGTAGAAAACATTGTGATTTCTAACTGACTTACCTTCTTTACTTCATTTCAGGCTAAACTTAAAGAAATCAATCTGTCCACCGTGCGGTTTATGGAGGAACTAGGAGAAGAGAGATTTGGCAAAGTCTACAAGGGGCATCTTTTTGGTACAGCACCAGGTGAACAGACGCAAGCTGTTGCTATCAAGACACTTAAAGACAAAGCAGAACTGGCTCTTCGGGAAGAATTCAAACATGAGGCGATGATGAGATCACGATTACAGCACCCAAACATTGTTTGTTTGCTGGGAATAGTGACAAAGGAACAACCCATAAGCATGATATTTAGTTATTGTTCCCACAGTGACCTCCATGAGTTCTTGGTAATGAGATCTCCCCATTCAGATGTTGGCAGCACTGATGATGACAAGACAGTAAAATCCACTTTGGAACCAGCAGACTTTTTCCACATCGTGACTCAGATAGCTGCAGGAATGGAATATCTTTCAAGCCACCATGTTGTCCATAAGGACTTGGCCACTAGAAATATACTGGTGTTTGATAAACTGAATGTGAAAATATCTGATTTAGGCCTTTTCAGGGAAGTTTACGCTGCCGACTACTACAAACTGATGGGAAATTCCCTTCTTCCTATCCGGTGGATGTCCCCTGAGGCTATTATGTATGGCAAGTTTTCTATTGATTCGGATATATGGTCATATGGAGTTGTGTTGTGGGAAGTTTTCAGCTATGGCCTGCAGCCTTACTGTGGTTATTCTAATCAGGATGTCATCGAGATGATCAGGAACCGACAGGTTTTGCCATGTCCTGATGACTGCCCTACATGGATATACACTTTGATGTTGGAGTGTTGGAATGAATTTCCCAATAGAAGACCAAGATTTAAAGATATACACAGCAGACTAAGAACATGGGGAAACCTTTCTAATTACAACAGCTCAGCGCAAACCTCTGGGGCAAGCAACACCACGCAAACAAGTTCTCTCAGCACAAGCCCTGTTAGCAACGTCAGCAATGCTAGGTACATTGGACCAAAGCAGAAAACTCCAGCTTTCCCTCAACCACAGTTCATACAAATGAAAGGGCAGATGAGACCAATGGTCCCACCTCCTCAGCTCTACATTCCAGTCAATGGTTACCAGCCAATGCCTGCCTATGGTGCTTACTTGCCAAATTTTTATCCCGTCCAAATTCCAATGCAAATGGCTCCTCAGCAAATGCCTCCCCAGATCATTCCCAAACCAGGCTCCCACCACAGTGGGAGTGGATCCACCAGCACAGGCTACGTAACAACAGCACCTTCCAATGCATCGGTGGCTGACAGGGCTGCTCTGCTCTCGGAGGGCACAGATGACACACACAATGGAACAGAAGACATCGCCCAGAATCCTGTCCAGGAGGAGGAGGAAGAGGAGGGCTCTGTGCCTGAAACAGAATTGCTGGGCGATAATGACACACTTCAGATGGACGAAGCAGAAATTCAATCAGAAGCCTAAGGAATTTGGCCTCATTACTAAGAATTTCACATCACTTCCATGCATGGAGACTGTCAATCCTTAGGCTTAATGGCAGTGATTTTGATCTGACTAAAAGTAACAAAACTAAAAACCTACACCCATGTAAAGTGCAGCAGTAATGATATACCAGGTTTATTGACCATTGCCACCATCAGATTTGGCAAATATGATTGTGTAGAATTGCTGGGTTTAATCTTTTTTACTGTCCTACAGTTTTTGAGGGAAGCTGCTTTTCAGTTATGTACTGTTGCTGTGCAACATATTGCAGAGTAGCATTGCACATCATGTATATCATGATATGTGAGTGTAATGTTAGTGAATTATGCTTAAACCAATAACACAAAAAGGAATCCAACTATGGTTGCAGAATTGCTCTGAGCATAAAGAAGTGCCCTGGATGTGATGGACAGCTTAGTTTATAGTATTTATCTCTTTGATGTAACAGACACGAGATTGTTGTTTGCTTTTTGAGTCTGAAAAAGTAACAAGTTGAGAATACTGATCCGTGTTTATATAATGATAACCAGAAAAGTAGGGAAACTGAACATAAAATTGACTGTGCTGAATCAGACCACGCATCTGTCCAGCCCAGTAGCATGTCTCAAAAGGCCATTGATAATGTCTGCCCAGGGAAGACTGCAAGGACAATTTCCTTGTAGAATTTTCCCAGGGTATTTCCCTAACCTCCAGCAATTTGTGGCTTAGGGACTTCCTAAGCCAGAAGTGGAATTTTTTTCTGTTTAATAGCCCTTTATGGAATTTTCTACCATGAATTTATCCAAATGATTTTGAACCCACATAAACTTCTAGCATCCACAACATCCTGTGGAATAACATGACAGGAGAGAGGATGGCTTTCTTTCATCATTCCCAATGAAGGACTGTGACAGAAGCTTCCAAATGAGATCGTCTGACTGCATTTGTGGATGAAAGTATTCCTTCTCTGCTGTGTGTTTTCAACAGCAAGCAGCCTTAATACACTGTTAACCAAAAATGGGGATATTGTAGGGGATATTGTAGGTGTGCACTAACTTAACAATCCAACTTTAATTGCATATTGGTTATCAAGTATAGAAAAGGGCTCCACATGTATGTTCCTACATTGTAAGGTGTTGAGTTTTGTGTGGGGTTATAAACTTACTTGATTTACCACAATTACTGATGGATTGCATGTGAAACCATGTTTTTTCCTGCCTCTTTAGTGAAAATAAATCTTTGAACTTTAGAAGACCAAAATAGGCAATACTGTACAAAGTGCTGGTTTTGTGCTTCTATTTGCAGGATGAATCATGTACAGACCTTTAAATGTAATTTATGTTTTACTACATTTTATATACTTTTTTTCGTTGAAATATTTGGATTTTTGAATGAATGACTTTATAACTTAACCATTTACAATATTCACATGTGGTGCAGTTTTATTGTGTTGCTGTTTCATTTTGTTAAACATGCAGACAGGTCCATACATTTCATGACCCTTTCTGTAATACAAGTAATACACATTCTCATTGTAGCATTGTAGCCAACACACACTATAGCTATAAGTTGTACATCCAACATGGAGTATTTAATAAAGTGATGCAGAAAGTATGATTATGTTATCTTCATAGTTCCTACAGCTGCTGTTTTGTTATGGTACTTTGTGGAAATAGAAATGGCCACAGTTCCTTAGGTTACAGGTTTCATACCTAAACTACAACTTTTTGTTGTTGGGATTCACTTGTAAGTTATGTACCATTGTGATCTACACACTCTGTTCATGGTATGGCAGCATTACTTATTTCCAGCATTTCACCTGGATTTGGAAATGCACTGGTAGGAATAAAATATGAAAGCTTTATTACTTGTGTTAATATAATGCAGCTTTGGGTGCTATTACTAAATAAAGCATAAATAAATAAAAAAATGTGAAGTTTATGTACTTTAGGTTCTTTGTTTCTTCTAGGTTTCACATTCTCAGGTTAAGGAACTTCATGAAACAACTACACTGGCTTCTTTTGCTAACTTCCTGCCTGGAAAATGGAGAGTAAGCAGTCCAGTTTCACCACAGATGTGTCCGTGAGATAAGAGATATAATAAATGAATGAGTACAGCACTGTCTGAAGTTCAGCCCATTTCTGACAGTCAAAGAGCATTACAATTCTGGGTGTTTTGGGTGCAGTTTGGGAAACTTCTAATTCCCTTCTTCAAGCCTCATAAATTCAAGCCTATAAATCACTGTAGTTAGAACAAGTAGGGCAGAGTCCTATACTGACTTTCTCATTCCCGCTAAGATGTGCATACACTCTCAAAGTGACAGTAGAGTAGTAATATACAATTCTCTAGGCCGACCTTGGTAATACACACAGTACTGCAGAGGGGTTTTCTCCCATCCTGATATGGACACACCTCCCTGAGCTGCCATGATTGGAGCCATGATGGGATGCAAACACCTTGTCTGTGGCTCAGGTGAGCACCTCTGCACAAGTGATTACCACTACCAACACGTTAGTGGCTACTGTAACTTATATGAATTGGCAGTTGTTGCTCTACAATAACTTGTTGCTCTACAGCTCCACAGGCTACTCCCCCTGTGATGTCTACTGCAAAGAGCCAGACAGAGTCAGGATCTGCCTTTCCTCCTCAAGCTTTGGAAGCAAGGCCAAGGAAGAGCAGGAAAGGGATGTGGCGGTAAGCGGATGGGACAAAGTGGTAAGGTGGGAAAAAGGGTTGGGTCTGGGGCCCAGCAAAGCCAGCACAATACTGCTCACTAGGGCATGCAGTTATTTATTTCTGCCAGGGCAAGCAAAGCTGGGGTTTGTTCTGGTGGCAGAACAACTTTTCTGAGCAACAAATATATGTCCAGATGGCCAGAAGAGGGCAAGGTGTTTTTGAAAGACTCTGGAATATTTCAAAAGTTTTCCTTTGCCTCTTGGTAGTTCCCTACTCCATTTCGGCCAATACAAACTGCCTAAGAAGACAGGAACTGACATTGGGAATAGTAGAACATTGGTAGTGTCCACAGCAGCCCACTGATGAGACAGGGTTCTGTGGCTGACAGAGACTGCCTCTTCTCCATCTCCAGTGGTATATGACACTGGACCTGGTGCATGCCCTCCTCCCCTGCCCATACCAATTAGTTTAGCTGTCCTCACTCAAACCCGGCTCTCTAATATGGTGCAGGTGTCTGATCTCAGCTCAGAGTGTTGTGAAGGAAGAGCTGGTGCAGAAAAGAGGTTGAAAGAGCCCTGGTGGCATCAGCCCCTTCTCTTATGTGCAGCCTATGTCTGCAGAGCACAAAAATGCTCCTGAGATTCACCTCAGGGCAGGGCAAAGCACACCTGTGCTGAACAGGTCCTTGGCAGGGTTGGAGGTCAGCCCAGCATCAGCAAGCCTGAAGGTCTGCACTGCCTGTATTCATAAGTCCTGGTGAGGAAGTGGCAAGGAAGGAGAAGCTGAAACACAAGGCAGGAGGGCTTTGGGTGTAGCACAGTCACAAGTGCCAAGGCAAAGTCTTGACCCATGACAGGACTTTTGTAGTGTTCCTATGTCCCAGAGCATAAAGAACCAAAGGTCTATAGAAGAGTGCCTTCGTCAGCTGGGTGTCTGTCTGTGCCTGAAAACAAGTGTGCATCCCTGTTTGCAAAAGCATATGAGGTAGATGAGGAATGGATTTGCAGTGACAGGGCGGGGAAGATCAGGTTTGTACTCTTGAGTGGGGAAACTAAGTGACTGTAGATGTGCATACTTGCTCCACCATGCTAGTGCAGCCTTGCAAGAACACAAATCTGAATCCTGTTCTGATATTGCCTGAGATCTGGGTTATTGCAGGGTGTTTTCATCTGTTTTACCCATTGGGACTATAGGGAAGACAAAACTATAAACAGTGCAGTATACACAGCTGTGTAGGAACAGAGGATTCACCCACAGTGCAAACTGATAAGTACAAATAGGCTTTATTATTGCAAGCTTTGATAGGCAGCTTCATTCCTTCACTTTCATCTAAATGTCACTACTCTGAGTTTCATCTAATGATTTCCCTAAAGGCTTGATCCAGAAGGACATGCTCCCTGTGGAGATACGAATCCTTTGCTCCCTGTATCTGCCATGGCTACAAACATCACAGTAAGTCAAAGAGAAATTACTTCACAAGTAACAGTACCTCAAACTTTTATTAGAGAAATGAATTTGAATTTGTTTCTCACTTATTATCTAAGGACTTCACTAGATGTCACTTGCTTCTGTGTTCAGAGAAATCATCTCACTTTGGCCATGTGGGAATGAAGGGAAGAGATCTGATGCTTTCTGGGAGAGAGCTCACGACACTTGTTGAGTTGGAGCACTCTCGAAAGATGTCAGACCTTGAGGTGTTTGCCAGAACAAATATAAGGATGAAACACCCAGCTACAAGCACAGTTGTATCACAGAATCACAGAAACGTCTAGGTTGGAAAAGGACCTCGAAGATCATCTAGTCCAACCATTAACCCAACACTGACCATTCCCAACTACACCATATCCCTCAGCGCTATGTCAGCCCGACTCCTAAACACCTCCAGGGATGGGGACTCCACCACCTCCCTGGGCAGCCCATTCCAATGCCTAACGACCTCTTCTGTAAAGAAATGCTTCCTAATATCTAATCTAAACCTTCCCTGGTGCAGCTTGAGGCCATTCCCTCTTGTCCTATCGTTTGTTACTTCATTAAAGAGACTCATCCCCAGCTCTCTGCAACCTCCTGTCAGGTAGTTGTAGAGGGCGATGAGGTCTCCCCTCAGCCTCCTCTTCTCCAGACTAAACACCCCCAGTTCCCTCAGCCGCTCCTCGTACGACCTGTGCTCCAGACCCTTCACCAGCTTCGTTGCCCTTCTCTGGACACGCTCGAGCAATTCAATGTCCTTTTTGTAGTGAGGGGCCCAAAACTGAACACAGTCATCAAGGTGCGGCCTCACCAGTGCCGAGTACAGGGGTAAGATCACTTCGCTGTCCCTGCTGGCCACGCTATTGCTGATGCAAGCCAGGGTGCCATTGGCCTTCTTGGCCACCTGGGCACACTGCTGGCTCATGTTCAGCCGGCTGTCAATCAACACCCCCAGGTCCCTCTCTTCAAATATCTTCAAATAAAGCCACGTTTTAACGTTTTTAATTCATAGTTTGACCTTGCATAGACAGTAACTCTCTGTTTCTAGACAGGCAAACTCTACCGCAAACTGTTCTCAAACAGCATCTCAGTTACCCAAAGTATGAAGAAAAAAATGCACTAGCAAAACCATCCCCTATTTGAGGAAAGGGACTAAATTAATATTGTAAGGAATGATATATATTGCTGTTCTATAAATAAACTATGAAATGTTAGTGGAGAGACAGGAATCAAGTTTGGGAGATTCTCTCAGGCACTAGGAAAGGCATATTAGAAGATTAGAAGAGTAGCAGTATACAGTATGAACAATGACATGGCTCAGTGAACGAGGTTAAGTTCTGTCTTACCTGAATTTTGTTCTCATTTTTTCAAAAGTTACCTTATGTAATCTTTCAGTTTTGCCCAGCTTGCAGATAGGATAAGTTTTTGGCTCCTTCAATCAGCAGTGTGAAGTCTGAGCAATCTAGGGACTATCAAGCAATACTAAATGTGCTCAGCTGGCAAGATAAACCAAGTCCGTGATATCCTGGTCAGGCAGATCTTTGTCTAGACCAAAATGTTCTGTACCTACTGTAATAAAATGTAGAAGTGTTGGTTCAGCAGGGTTTCCTTTCCAGAAATATGCTGTAAAAACATTTTGCACCCAATATTGCTGCCTTGCTCTATGTTTGATGTTGAAGAGTTACAGCGTCTGGACTCTGTACTCACTGCTCCTCTTTCATAGATACATGGTGGGGGCTCCTAACACTGGGTTCCCACTGTAGAAGACTGTGCCCCCTGGCTTGCTTTGTGACCTCGAGTAGAATGCAACCCCTGCATGTGCATGTGTGCACGTGTGCCTGCTTTTTGAAGGAAAAATATCCTGGAATATAAGGTAATAGCTCTGTGTTCAGGGCCAAATGAAATGTGTGCATGTGCACACACATACACATGCATGTACATACACACATGTACATACAGACACAAACCAGCAAGGGGCAATGCACATTCAGATAATTGCAGTTCATTAGAGGGTGTTTTTGCCCTCTCTGCGATGTGCAGATGCTCCAGGGCTGTGTGAGGTCTTTTGCAGCTCTGAATCCAAACCCAGTTCCTCCTAGTGCAAAGTGAAGTCCTTTCTTGGCACTGCTTCAAGTCAATTGCAGTACTCGGGTTTGTGGCAGGAGAAGACTCACAAGGTGAGCTTGGCACAAGGAATCCCCTAGCAGCACCCATGGGGTGCTGCCCCTGTGTAGGACTTGCAGAGGGGGTTATCACTGTCACAGTTATGCTCCCGCTCTCCCTCACCCGCACTGAGGGGCACGTTGCTCTCCCTGACCCAGGCCCCATCCAGTTGCTTTAAGTGAAAAAACATAGCTTTAAATCTTAGCTGAATACTGCAAGATTGCACAAGCAGGGGGAAGTAATATAACTGAGGTTATGGCAGGAACTGGAAATAGTATGGGGTTCACAGGGCTGTAAATCTCCAGGAGAGTCGGAATTTAAAATAATATGATACTGAGGGAATGCAGAATCCGATGTAGCTACTTCTCATTTCTATTGATCTGAAAGAGGAACTTTACTTTATCTCAATTACAGTGTACCTGATGGTTTAACTGTCCTTTTTAAGACTTGTGTCTAAAACTGGAAATAACCCATCTGTTCAGTCTGTTCTTTTATTAACTCTAAAGGTGGTGGAATTAGGGGGAAATGAGATTAAAATTACCATATTCATTTAATTGAATGTTTGTTTCCATACAACAATTAATAAATAATCATCATGGAGATTTACAGAAAGTGCTTTTGTTGCCACATATTTTCTATTTGTTACTGAAGAAGATATTTTTTGCAGGAGCCACCCTCCGCATAGACTTCTTCAAAATTTCTTTTCAACCTACTAAACTAGTCACTGGAGATGTTGGGAGCTGTTGTAATTTTGATTCATAACAATTATAAGTTTTAACAATCTTATGAAGAAATCCAACTTTAATTCTTAGGGTGCTTTAGAGGTAACTATTTGATAAACAACACCATTAAGAAATGAAAGGAATTCCTTTCAGAACCACAAAAGACATTGTAATTAACAGATAGGGTAGTGGGTAGGAAAATAGGCAGCAAACTAAAGAAGTAATTGACCACATGGGGACTGTCTCTAAGTCATTTAAAAACAAAAGCACTTCAGGTGCATAGCATTAATTTAATGTAGATGTAATATGATTTCAGCTGAGGCTGGTTATTCCCAAACATAGTCTGAGGTTTTACAGCTATGGTAAAGATCTTTGTCTTGCTCTGTTGTTAATTGTGTGAATATGTTTTTTCATAACTTGATGGGGTTTGGCATTTAATTACTTTCATATCAAATTTAAATTAAACATATATCTGAGATGTAACCTGAAATGCTGGGAGAAGTATCTTGTAAAAGAGCTAATAGCCATGTGCTTTTCACACCAAGGAAGGGATGTTGTGTTCTATTTTTTCCCACTGTCTTGTTTCTACACCAAACATGCATCTCCCCAGGATATATTTCTGTTCCCAGCTCAGTTAAGTGATTGTTTCAGTACAAATCACTGAAGAAGCATTTCAAGTTATACACTGTTAACACCGAGAGAACTGGGAATAAAGAATCTGTTTCTTTATGAAGTGAAGGTATTTCATGCTGTCTTTGCTTCTTCTGTTCCTTGTTCCTTTAATATATTCCTTGCCCTTGCCCTCCATTAGGTATTTCTCAGAGGACAATCACAGCATTCACTAATGCATTTCCTCTACTTGAAATACTGTTCTCTAAAGGCAGACTAAAAGACAGAGTTTATATATTTATAATTAGATACATTTATGAACAAACTCAGTCTTGACGTGTTGAAAAGCATGCAGTGGTAAAAGTGTGAGGATTTTGTTGTTCACTAACTTGCAAACCCAAACATTCCCAAATGAAAGGGTTTATGGAAGCAAGGTCTTTGGTTTTCAGCACAATTTTGCTGCTGACTGCGCTGTGGCCTGCACTTTTGCATCTGATAAAACATAAGTGCTAGCTTTTCATCAACATTTTGCAATGTCTTTGCTAATAATTAGTGAATATTTTTGTAATTTCTTTACCCATTCTATTACCCAGGTATCTGATGTAAGCAGTTCAACTCTTAAGTGCCTTCTGCTGTTGGTGTCTGTTAAGGCTGCTTCTGTAGAAAGAGCTACCCTGCATTAGAAGAAGTGAATCCACCCAAACCAATGCAGAATTCACTTCTGAAATAGGCAGGGTGCTCTAAGCTCAGGCCTCCTCCTAGCTGTGGGATACGCAGCAAAAGCCACATCAGGGAATGGTACAAGTTCTCCTTACCCGCCTCAGCCTCAAGCTGGTCATTTTGGCTGACTCGGTGTTGGAGGTGCTAAGCCACTGACTTAGCACTGGGATTTGGGATCCCTTTTTGGACAGGAGCCTCATGCTGGAAGCTGATGCTGAACTGCTGAGAGTGGTAGTCTTCTAAACTGCCCTAAGTAGACTCAAAACTATGGGCTTAGTTAGGCAGAGTATTTTTCCTGACCATGTTTGTCTGAGGAGTGGAGTTAATTCTGGACTGAGTGCCCACCTCTGTCACTGGCACCATGTGGTACCCCGTGTAAATTATTTAGGTTTCTGTTGTTTCTCCTGTAAGAAACAAAATTGATGGTGCTTCATACAGGTGTTTTGAGGGGAAAGTCAAGAGGTACAAGGGAACTCATACTGCAGACAAGCTTAGCAGCCTGATGGTAGATTATGCTTCATACTAGATATGGCACAAAGGCATTACAAAAAGGCATAGAATCATAGAATTGTTTGGGTTGGAAGCAACCTTAAAGATCATCTAGTTTCAACCCCCCTGCCATGGACAGGGACACCTTCTGCTAGATTAGGTTGCTCAAAGCCCCATCCAACCTGGCCTTGGACACTTCCAGGGAGGGGGCATTCACAGCTTCTCTGGGCAACCTGTTCAGTGTCTTGCCAGCCTCACAGTGAAGAACTTCTTCTTTACATCTAATCTAAATCTACCCTCTTTCAGTTTAAAATGGTACCCCTCATCCTATCACTACATGCCTGTCTGCTCCCCAGAAGATTATTGTATTAACCGGCTGCAGGGTTCTTGGGCTTGGTGCAGGCTATCTGACTATAGACATACTTTGTGCAGATGTAGCACTTCTGTGGGGAATGTTGGTCTGAAATGAGTAGGTCCATCTTATAATGACAAATAGTCTTGAGGCCTGGACCAAAGCCAATTAAAGCCATTGGGAAGAACTCTTCAGCATTAAAGGGTTTTGGACTAAAGCCATAAGAATTGTTCATCTTGTTCTTTTAGATAAACACTCCCCAACTTGTAATCACCCTGTTATTAATGCATGGTTTAAAAATCCTTTTTTTCTTTAATAGATTCTATAACACAGAGCGAACATTGTATTCTTCTCTGAATAACTTAAAAAGCTGGTAATTTTTTTCTTTTTTTCTTTTTTAATGTGGCAGTGTGACATTATAACACCTTAAATTGTTCTGTGCATACCAAAAAGTATTCATGGTACATACTGTAATTTCTTGTAATCGTTTTGTACGCTAGCTGATGCCCTTGGGAAAAATATTTGCCAAAATAACATGCATGAAAACCTCTTTTTTTTTCTTTGTGGCTTTGCTTGGAAATCAGCATACATGCTTACAATAATCTGATTTTAGTAAGTGGGAGTTAATACTTTGTTCATGCATTTTTAAGCATGCTAACAGATGAGGGGATTTTGGGGGAGGGGGGTGGAGATTTGGATGTTGTCACTTTGTAAGGGGTCCACTTCCAGCCTGAGGTGCAGATCTGACAGAGTGTGCCTGAGCAAGGGAGGGAGTGGGATCAGAGCAAGACTTTGCTCTACCCCATGGCAACATTTATTGAAAAGACTCAACATTGCCGTGGGAGTGTGAGGGCCAGGGATCTTGGGGGCAAGGCTGGGGGCACATCCCAGATGAGTTCCCCCTGGACAGCCTGATCCCTTCCCTGCTTTCACCCATCTCTGGGGTCTTTTGTCCCTTCTTCCAAGGGGTTGATACTTGGAGTCTGTACCCAGGCACTGAGAACAGCAAGGCCACTGCAACAACTCCACATAGCTCTAGGGAGAGCAGTGGTGGATGCCAACAGCTGCCCCCAGGACCACAGCGAGACATTGCAGGGGGTGGGGGGTACAGCCCCCATCTTGAAGGCTGGTGAGATTTCACTTGGCCCTCTCCAGCAAAAGCACCGACAGTAAGAAGGTACTTGTCTTCTTGTCGGGATCTGCTCTGTCAGCAAGTTAATGAAAACAAGCTTTCAGGTGGGGTTGCTAGTGCTTCCTCTCTCCAGGACGGAAGTGCAGCTCTGCAGACATCGTCCCCCAGCTCCAGCACTTCTGCTCCTGGCTGGCTCCTGAAGGCAGGGAGACGCGTTGTAGTGAGGGGAGAAGAAGCTTTTTGGAGTCGCTTTGTTTTCACTTGCAGTTTTTCAAGACACTGTTATCAATGTGTGTTCTTGTGTACATACTTTCACCTAGTATTTCTCCATGGGTGATTTTTCAGTGAATACCGGGTTACAAGTCACAATTTTCTATTTCTGCTAAACATCGCAATGTCATGTCAAAATGTTTAAGGTATGATATTTTCCTAGGAAAGTCATTAGTTTGCATTATTCTGAGGAGATGATAGACCTGATTCTTCAAGAGTTTTTTACAGAAATTCCACTAAAGTCAGAATAATTTTAAACTTGACCTTGACGTGAATTGCACATACTTTAAATTCTTATTTCTTTAGATTCCTGCTGTACACACACACGTGCATACATCTGTACTCTCACAGAGGCTGAGCAGACTATTGAATGAATACATATTTGCATAACTGGTCAATATTTCCCAGTGTTTTAGAAGCTGTATTAAACAAACCGAACCTCCTTCTCACATAACACTGTCAAATACAATGCTGTTTTGGCAAAGGGCACACTTTCAGCACTTTTTAAAAGGGATTTTTAAAATAATTATTTTAAAAATTTATTTTAAAATAATGTCCCAGGAAAAGGTTCTAGGAAAAGAGAGTGAGCAGTTAAGTCCCACTGTTTCAGGGATGGAATCCAGCAAGCTACTGGCAAAGAATTTCTTGTGTTTTGAGCAGTAGGTTGACATTTCACCTGGCATTATAAATTCTTATAAATGAAGGAGATTGTAAATTATTAACTTGGTCTTTTGCTTTTGTACATCATAACTTCTCTTTCCATTGTAGTTTTTTGCACTGAAGTTGATTAGAAGGTACAAATTCACCCAGAACATTTAAAAACCAACTTCAATAATATTTTTCTTTTCTATTAATTGTTTTGCTTATACCATGGTCCCAGCCTCCCAAGGAGATCACAGCCCCATTTGAAAGAGCAAGTTAGAAGCAGCAGTGATCCAAGCTGATAAACTCTCCCATACCTGTGCTGATTTTGCTGAACTCAGGGAGAGATGCCATATCACCAGGTTTTTGGAGTGAATCTTGACTGTCACAAGGTTTAGCATTTCTGGGTGATCTAGCTATAATATGAAAATCTTCCACTTTTGAAAGCTGACTTTCCTTTAGAATAGATCATAGTAGAGAGAAACTAGGCTGATTCACTTTATTGCAATTCAAGTTCCAGCTAGCGGTGAAAATAAAATAAAAAAAGTCAGTGTACAACTGGCTTGCTCTCTTGGTCTCTTCTTTGTCTTGACTTTCACTTAACATAGTTTTTTTAAAAAAAAAAAAAAGGATTTGAACAGCAGTACTTCAAAATACATCTTTTCTAAGGGCCCAGAATTGTTAAAACATCTTACATTTTAGGCCTACAGATGTCCAGGTTGTATAAAATTCTTGTTAGGCAACAGAAGTGAGATTTCCAGTTTATGCTGAACAGGAAAAAAATTGACATATCAGAAATAAAATAATGCTAAAAGATGTGATAGAAGACTCTTTCAAGAGAGTAGGGTTTTCTATTTAATGAGTTAACCTTACTGCACCACCAAACTGATGTGTAGGTTTCACTTTACAAGGAAAAGGATTTGGAAGAAGGAGATTCCTTTTTATGTTTGACATTTGCTCTTTGCTATTCTTCTCTGTATAAACCCAGATCTGGTAAGACTTATAAGTATATGTTTAACATAAGGCAAAAAAATAATTCTTGGGGCTATTGCGACTAATGCTGAACATAGACCTCAAAAATGACAGCTGTAATGGGAGAGTACAGTGTCCTAAGAGTCGTGTTTAAAAAATAATTTCCTCCATTACCTTGGAGTATTACTGAATATGTATTACTGAATATTGCTGCCAGTACAGAAACGATGTCTCATTGAAGGTAACAGCCATGCTCTCTTGGACTTCCCTGCTTATCATGCCATAGGTGGCAGCATGGGCCATTGGTCACATAAGCAGACTGGGGGAAACAGAGATGTGCAGTTAGGGACAGCAACAGCCTCTTTAACAACGTTCTGTTTTTCTGCTGGAATCACTAGAGGATGTGAACAAGATGTATTTCAACCATAAGTGTAGCTTTGACCTATGATTTCTATATGGAGAATGTAGGCATTTTACTTACCAAGTGAAGTAGTTGTATGGGTATGTTTAATTACTTCTGAACCGTGGAGATGCAGCTGGGAGAGCAAAAGAAAAGTTTCGCTGAAACTGTTTTCTGTGGAAGTACAGAGATATTTTGGATATTATTGTATGTCTGCAATAGGTAGATTTTTGCAAGTGACTTGCAATAGGACAGTGTTAAGTAACTGTATAAACAATGAAAATGTGATTATAAAAATCATAAATCACAGAAGGACTTCTGAGAAATATGCCAGTTCTTTCTGCAAGTGTGAGATGGGACAGGAGAGATACATAATAAGATGTTTAATTGTTGTACTTTTGAAATTCAGTTTGCATATGTGCTTTTGTATCATTGAGAGCTTATAAACTTGTGCTGTACTGTGTTGAATAACAGGATAAAACTGCTAATACAATTGTCATCAGCATGCCTTGACTTACCAGTAGGCCCTCAATAAATTTTCTAATAGGCCAATGTTCATGCATTTTTCTCAGAAACATGAGTCTATTACCAATAATCCTGAAACTAGACAACGTTGTTAAAAAAATAAAAAAATATTTATATGTTGTCAATTAATTTCACAATCTTAAAAAAAAAGACCACTCAAAACCGCTAGGGTTTAATAAAATGAAGGACACGGAATGAGGCAGATGCTTTTTGGAGTATCCCAGAGAGTTGTGATTGTGAGACAGATCTGCCCATATGCTTCATTTCACACTTTCTCTAAGGTTTTTATTGATTTGGTTAAAGTGTTGTATGAGCATTACATTGCCAATAGCAGGGTGTTAAGATGTGTTACCCATGATGGCACTGTAGCTATGAGTTTATTTGGAATCCTTTGTTATGTAACAAAACATCTTGTGTTGACAACCTTATGGAAAACTAGGTAATTGAGTTGGTCATTTACTGCCTAGTTTATCTCCTTTAAAATGAAGCTCTGTACTTGGGTAATACATTTATTTGAGCAGTAACTTTGATTTACTAAGACGCCAGTCTTCCAAGCTTCCACCTTTGTACCTTGTCTAGTAGTGACAGTGCTCCTGTTATTGCAGATGGCATTTTGGAATATGTTTGCCTTTATTCCTACTCCCATAAATTTCATTTGCAGCTATGCATGTATTTTGTGATCCACATATAACCTATTACACTTGATGTTTCTTTTCCACTTTCTCTTGTATCTCCAGTAGATTTACTTATAAGACATTGTTTTTACCATTTACTTCTGTTTCAGTAAAAAACTTGTGTTTCTGCATCTTGATGATACATTTTTTCTTTAGTGGCAAAAGACCATTCTGTTAAGCAGTTTTGGTACAAATGGCAAGTATAACTAGGAGACAATGAAAACATAATCCAAAGGAATATACAGAGAAAACAATAGCTATATGCCTATACAGTTTATGTCTGTAGTTTTTATTATTTATAAATTGTCGTACACTCACAGCATTGTCAGATGCACGTGTACATCTTGGTTTAGATCTGCTTTGTTGCTGAAGTACAGTGGAATAAGTGGAATATGCTGCTTCATCCTATGCATTCACATCCATTTTAGTTTTAGAAAAGGTCACTCATAACTCTATGTTCCTGATCTACATTTACATCAGAGGTAAGTGTGTGATGCTCCACTTTTCCAACATAATCATTAAATACCACTTTAGTGACGCTTAACTGTTGCACAGAAACATTCCCCCTCAGGATCATCACAGACAGGAACAGTAGAGGTGTGGTGCTTGTCAACTTCCAGAGATTCTGGCTTTAGTAAGTACCTATGTTTATATGTTACACCAAGCCGATCTTCCAAGTAAGTAGATACTGACTCATCACTGTTTACTGCAAGTATAAGTATTTTTCATGCTTATATTCACAAAGCTTTTATTTTTTGCATTTTTCATGACTGAGTCTTGTATTTAAATGAGATAATTTCTAGGGAAGGATAAATGTAGGAACTTAACAAACTTTCTTTTCTTTTAGGCTCCATTAAGTCAGTGTTTTCCTTCTCTCCTCCCTCTCTCCTTTGAAAAAGCAAGTAAATATTTATTCTGGAGCAAAATAAAGGCAGTTCCTCTACCACACTTTTTTTTTTTTTTTTTTTTTTTTTCCTGGTGTGTAGGGTGGGGGCAGCTATGTTGCCTTTTTTTGGTTTTTGGTCTGGGGTCGTAAAATATGTGTTTTGTAGACCTTTGCCTCCTCAAGTAAGCATAAACCAGTTAAGAAAAACAAACCATTTAAGACTGTGCTGTTTGGACTCTGTACATTAGTATTTCATGCTCTCAGTTGGTTGACCATGAAATATCTGCTCATGTGTAGCAAAATAAGTGCACAGAAGAATAAACTCCACTCTTCCCCAAACCTTTTTACAATGAGGATACATTAGTGAGTCCACTTCAATCGATAAAGCTGATTGGTTTTGTTATATTAAGACTTCCCTGAAATCTCAAAAAACATCTGGATGAGAATTTTAAACTCTTTGCTAAAACCTTATTGAAGTCTAAGAATTAGCTTGTATATTAAGTTTAAGTCTAGTTAGTATGGCTCTAGGTAATTTTTATTTTGCATTGTCTTTCCTCTTTGTTGAGTAAATGTGCAGAAAGGAGTATTCCCTTCCACATGGTTAACCTAAGCAATCCTTTTTATTAATAAAACACTGAAGCTCCATGTAAGAAATACTCTAATACTATATTTGCAATTACAGCTTTAAAACTGCATATTGTATATGTTTTCTTTATAATAATTCTAAATAGGTGAGTGATGTCTAAAATTTAAGTTCTGTTGGTTTCCAACATTTCACTGTAGCATTTCATTCTCAGCACTTGTTTGTGGTTTTGACAAATCTTGACAAACTTAACCTTTTAGACTTATATTTTCCATTTTTATTCTGTGTTGTAAAAAAGTAGCAGGTGCTAGAAAAAACAGGTAAGTAGAGCAGAGACAAGTTCCCAAACTAATCATAACAGTGGTCTCCGTAGTTTAATATAGGCCACTGTGGTAAATAGATAATACCTCTAAATGGTTGAGCATTTAGCAGAAAGACTAACACAAGAAGTCTCCTCCTGGAGTTCAAACTCTCTGTACTTTGTTTTGAAATAATTTGAAACTTTTTTTGAACATCAGTGTAAAAGGTTATGTTTTCTTAAGTTATAGTTTTCTGTTTCAGTAGAAATATTCTGCATGGCTGCCTCAGCTGAATAGATTGGATATTCAACTTGTTGCCTTTGATTACTGTCATTGCACTAAAGAATTCAAATATCCATATGTTTATAGAAAATTGGCAGCTTCCTTATTAGTTCAGAGCTGGTTTGTTTCCTTTGTCATTCCAAAGGATTGGATTTTACCAGGAGACCAAACTGTGGTTACAAAATGCAGCTTCCAATATGCGCTTCATATTTTATCTGACAGTGTCTCTTTTAATTTTGTGCTTTTTTTTTCCCCCAAGAAGTATAGTTTAATGACCATTTGGAAGTAAGTTTAGTATTTATGTTTGGTGTGTTTGGTGTTGTTCTTTTCAATATGAAGATGTCATGGTTTTATGTAGAAAGTGTAACACGAAGTTCCTGTTTGCTTTCCTTCATGCATTACTGGCTTTTCTTGTTCTTAAATGTAATTAGTGAAAGTTCATCTGTGGTATAAGACTGTAGGTCACTGCTCAGATTTGTAACCTTCTTTTAAATTTTTGAATAACATGATGCTGAAACTAATACATAAGTGTAAAATTTCACAGGGCTTACAAGTCTGTACGCTCTTAAGTATAAGCTTGTTTTTTATGTACCTCTGGTATAGGAATTCCACACAATACTCACCTAGTGTTTCCTCATTTCAATTAATTCTGAAATGCATTTTCTGTTTAAATGAAACACTGAGAATCCTGCTTTGATGCATTAATTTCTTCCAGTGCATACTTTTGAGTGTCATGTAAAGATGATGATTTATAATGAAGTTCTTTTAATGCGATTCATTTCTTAGTAGTCTCAGAGCACTTTATAGTTGGAGAATTATACTTCAAATTAATTTAAAAATTAAACAGTAAAGTAGTGACAATCATCTGCTATTCATCAAGTGTAAAAAGCTCTCATCTAAGAAATAATTTATAACTCTCTGAGAAAGAATCACCAAAACATTTTGTAAATATGCATTACTGTCCTGTCATTGCATAGACTTATATTAATAAGAATCTTTAACATTGAAGCTGACACCATTTCCACTGCAACAGATAAGGACATTGTGGCCAACATCACGTACATGAGGGCGTAGATGATCATACCCTTTGCTTTACACACACTGCTTAGATACAAAGGACCAAAGTGAGTTGTTGTTCCCTGTAGGAGGACTAGAGAAACTAATGTCACCCCCATGTCCTCTCTGAGGTGAGTTATGACACTTTGCACACCACCACTGCTTTATGTGCAAGGAGATTAAATAGGAGAAACAAAGCATGTCAAGAAGCGGTGCAGAAATGTATTGAAAAGAAAATGCCTGACAGCAAGTAAGAGAGTAGAGAAGTTAAGCATTAGCCATACTGTGAAATGTGAATATGGAAAACTGGCAGGTTTTCCAACAGCAAAATTAAGTTTCTACTGCCTTCCATTCTTGTTAACTTTGCAGAACCAACACCACTGGGAGGATGTGACCCAGCTCTTCTCCTTTTCTTCCCCGTCAACAAGATAATTTAGCAATTTCCATTTAGGTCTGTATGCGCGTTCCGGCTAACAGCATTGGAGTTGTACAGCTATTACTAATGACATGATCTGAAAACTGTGGGTCTGTGTACATGTTAATAACCATCTAATTTATCTTGAAGAGTCGTTATTACTGCTGATTATGTACTTCAGTTCCTTGAATATGGCTCCATTAACATTGTTACCAAATTGTCCTATGTCTCAGAGTCACCTCAGAAATCTTTATTGACTTCTTTATGTCAAGGGTACTTAGATTTAATTTTTATTGGATTGTAGGAGCTACAGCATTACCAGGTCTCAACAAAATATCTGGCAGAACTCTGAAACGCCACACCTGGAGGCAGGAAACTATATCAGTACTTTACCCTTTAAAGACAACATAGAAAACAAGATTCAACAGGACTTTGAAGTCTCAAAACCAAGACAAAAGTTCCTTTGACTCAACTTCATTTGTTCAAATCTTGTAATTTTCAGTGGTTAGTGTTTTTGCATGTTTAAGGCTGGCAACACAAGAAACTCCAGATGTTGGTTCTTTTACCCAATCCATAAGCTGTTCAAGACCACGTGTTCAAGAGAATGGATATGAGGTCTGGAAGTGATGCTGAAGCAGAAGATGTGTCATGGGGATCCTCATCACGTACAGGTCTGGGAACCAGGTCTGGGGCAAGGCAGGAAAGTCACTTGAGAAGATACCAGGGATAAAATTTGGACATCAGTTTATACTATTGCAATTCAATACTGAGTGGAAGATTTTGACCAGAAAAGAGTGCTACTTGCAGCAAATATACAGTAGCCACAAAAAACAAATGGGAAAGTGCACTTACATGAATTCTTATTACAAAAGAATGTACATTACATGTTCTGAAAGGAAGAGCATAATCGTTTGTACTTTGTCAGCAGTTTAATTGTACAGTCTCGTTAATTTGTATGTGACTGAAATGTGACTTCAGTTCTGCTCCTATTAAAAACTTGTCAACCACCTACAACAGGTCCAGTTTTGGTAATAACATGAAAGATGGTACTGGAGCAAATCTTTCCACAGGCTTACATTATGAAGAACAGTATATGGGCTGTGTCCCACATTAAGAAGCAAAACATTTGTGTCAGAGTAAAACGGGCTTATGGCAGCTCTCGCATCAGCACGACATGGACTAGGCCTGTACCGAGAGGTCGTAATTCAGCACCTTGCTATTTGCAACCTTGGTATTGAGGTCACAAAGCCGCTGGAAACAAGGGCATGCAGCAAAGGTGGTGAGAGCAGCCAGCCAGGAACTTAAGCCTGTATACAGTCTCCTACTGTACTGCACGCTTGAGACCAGGGTAATACAGGGGCTGGGGCTGCATCTTGTTTCTTGAGTGAATCCACTCACAGCAGTAGATTAAGAAAAGTTGCCAAAAAGAAGGACAAGCAAAGACTCTATGCCACTGATTCAGGGCTCAGAGCTGTAGCAAAGAACTGTGTGGAGTTATAGTTTTTCCACAAACAGCAGATGCTTCTGTGTTTCTTCATATTGTGATTGACCCACTTGTAATGAGATCTTGACACAGCCGAAAGAATACCTGCTCTCCTCCACAAGCACTGACATCCCTCTCACAGGCTCAGCATGCTTTATAGCACAAAGGTATTGCAGCAATGGCAAAGCAGGAAGAACATTTAATAGGTCAGAGGAATTTAAATCGTATAATTTGAAGGAGGTTGATGCAGCAATATGTTAGCACAGTAGCTTGCCATGTCAAGTGGCTTTTATTTAAATAATTGCTCAATTTGTTGCTCTTGACATTGTCTGTGGAGGATTCTTGACCAATTGAAATACATCATGCAGCAGCAGTAAAGAGTAACATCTGCTCTAGAAAGAAGTAGAAGTACTGCAAAAGAGCATGTTACTCTTAAGGTGAGAGATGGGGAAGGGAGAGCGGAATGGAACAGTCCCTGAAATATTTGCTGGATTAGACTGCACCCAGGCAATTCTAATTCATTTTACAGTGAGTAAATGGTGCTGAGCTCTGCTGTCATCTTGTTTGGTAGTATTCATATGCTGAAGCATTATCAAAGGATAAACATAAGAAAAAGGAAATCATTCAAACCCTCACACATGTGGTTTCAAAGTGGAATATAGAGATTAACTTTATTGACTCACATTAATGCTAAAAAGAGCTGCATGGTTAAATCCCCAAGCATTACTGTTATTCCTCCACACTCTTGCTGGGGTTTCCTAGCTTATCATCTGTGTTCTTCTGTGAATGTAGTTTAGCAAGTGTCTGTAGATTAAAGATAGGGGATTTAGATAAGTGTTTAGGTTTCCTACAGGTGGAATATCATACGGCTGGAGGGAAGAGGACAGAAAGAAGGTTTAGCTTGTGTTTCAAATTCTGATGGACTGCAAGTGGATTTAGAACACAAAAATGACCTAAACCCCTTGCAAAATAGTACTCTATAGTCTTCTTCTGAGCTCTGTGTGAGGTAAGAGTCCTGTTTAAGTTTCTGTGGCAAAAGCTGTTTTCAGACTTCTTGTGCTAGCTCATTTTCCAATTAACTTAATTGACATTATATTGGATAATGGAAAAAGTTAAATCTGATCTTTCATCATTTTGGCAATGTGTTCTTTTTTAATTATTGTCATTGTTTTGGGATTTTAATTTGCATTTTAATAAGTTTAATTAAGCAATCAGTGAATATTTATTATTAGAACAATTAGTTTGCGATTTTCAAAAAGGTACTTAAAAAAAATTGATTCCAGCCAGCTGTCCAGGTGAGAATAAGTACTTCTGTTGTGCAATGAATTTTAAAAGAAGCATATTATCTTTCTGTATGAATCTGAATATCAAGGAAGATCTAAAACTAGTTTGTAGTAAGGAAAATAAATGAGAGCTTTATGATGGAGACTGCATAATCCACAAGACATACAGAAAGATAAGGCACTGAGTTTAGGTTGACTGATCAAAAATATTTGACTATAAGATGTTAACAAACCAGGCTACTACTTTATAGGCAACAGATTTTTTGTGTTGGAAACAAAGCTGGCTTGACCATGTTCCTGACATTGCTGCTTATACAGAACCTTGTGAAATAGTTTGAGATTTTCTTGCAATTTATAATTATCCCACAAGATGGCACAAGAAATCAATCGTTCTCTTCCCATAACACAGTGTTGTTTTCTGTATTTTGATTCTGACAGACAGGTATGCCCTAATAGCCTACTAAGCAATTACAATATAATGTTCCCAGCTGAGAGTTTGGAATTTGTTATTGTACATTAATAACTGAGAGATAAGCATGTGGTAAGGGGAGCGCTTCTTATTTGTTGACAAGGGGACACAGAACAGTATTACTGTAGCTGAATTGTTTTTCACTAATATACATAAATATTCATGGAACTCACATGAATTAAATTACAAAGGCATCTGTTACACCATGAGGGACTTAGTGCTACAATGGGCACTTAATACTCAATTGGAAAACAATGTCTAAAAAAACCCTCTCCACCCAATCCCTCTTCTTGTGGCTAAGATACTAAAATTTATAATAAATCCCTGGTGGAGTCCACTGAAATATTAAGCATAATGAGCTTATGGGGAAAAAAAAAAAAAAGGAAAAGGATATGCAGCAGCAGTCTTAATCAAATTTTGTGCAGGTTCCACTGAAAGGTACCTTCATAACTGGATACTATGAAATGTCACAGTCTATATTGTCAATCAGGCATTGTTTGAAGAAGTAAAACAGAATATGGTAAGAGTACAGTTTAGAACAGGTAAACGTGTAAGCATGGCATAAATGGCATCCATGAGAAATAACAGTAGGTTTTGATCAAGCTTTCTTCAATCTTTCTGAAGTGAAGTAGCCAGTCTGAGGCTTGTCTTTAGAGATGTATCATCACGGGCCTATTTGCAGTCATCCGTACCTGGCATGTTGATGTCCACCTTTGCATTTTCCAGATTGTAAAAGGACTTTCTTCTCTTACAGAAAACACTATAACATGAATATTTTTATTACAATTGTTCTTCATATTTAAAATGGGCACACTGGCAACAGAGGAAATCAACCTGCCTTTTGTCCTATGCCTAGATGAGATCCAGTAGCAAGGTATTTCCTTCTTTCCCAGTCCTGCTGGAATTGCTGGTCTGATTGCAAAGCCTGAATTGGACATGAGCCCTTAAGATGTTGTTCATGGTTTGTAATTTAGAGTTCTTGTGCTTTATGGTGGTTTGTTTACTTCCACTCCAGAGCAACTGTAGCAAGACTGGGCGAGGGCACAACAGAGGTTTTTATCAGCTGGCTTGGTAGGGCTAAGTGTAGTGCAAGCACGAGAATGGAGGTGTGGTGGGACGAATAAGATCTTTTGTTTTTCCAGAAGCCAGATATTCCAGTTTTAGAAGTGTTTTGTGTACTGAGACATCTAATTGTCATTGATATCATTGATACACTAGGACTGATAGAGGTTCTTACAGAAGTAAGTCAGTTCATAGCAAAAGTGCATCTGAATCTCTAGGGATTAATTTTGTCATGGCTTATGTTTGACTACTGTGATGTCATATCGTGAGGTGGAGGTCATATTGTGAGGTGGATGAGTATGATATAAAGGCTTAGAGACCTGAAGGGCCATAATTCATTTATTATCCTTTTTATTTGACATGAGAAAATTTAGGTTATATGCAACTGTTTCAGTGAAGCACATTACCACATGCAGTACTACAAATATGCTCAATTATGCTAGTTTTAGGTAAATTGCCTGTCTAAAGAGGATTACTGAGAAAGTAAATGCAGGACATGCCTGAACCAAAGCAAATGCAGTGAAGTGTTTCATTTTATTGAAATCTCTAGATGTTTTAGATTCCTGAATTACATTACATTAATTACAGAGTCATTAGAGAGGTTTTGCTTTATTACAAAACCTGAAATTCTTTGAATTCTTTAAGCATAGTCCTTTTCTTATGATAAATATACAATAAAGTAAGTTTCAGCCCTGGACAAAAAGCCAAGGCAAAATCTTCTTGCCACAGAAATGGCTCTCAGTGCTTCATTTTGATTTAAATGATAGTTGGGGTGAACTTCATTCTCAATGCCATGTTATAATATTGTAGTACTTTGGACTTGGGTGCCTTACTGTACCTGGATCAGGAAGTGACAATGGTCACAATAAATGGAGATGGATTACTTTGTCTTGCTATAAATGAAAACAACCCTCTCTGTGTGCCTTCCCACAATATTTATTGTCTCCTTTTGTGAAGGTGATGACTTCAAAAAACAAAATTTTTTTAGCCTTACTCTACAGAGTCATAGTTAAACCACTTTATCATAAAGTATGCCATAGTGCTCTATATTTCAGTATCGCAAAGGCTTTCATTTCTACACCAAATTTATAACCTTTTTTATCAGGATTTTTATATCCCATTTAATAGATAAAATTTATTACAGATTACAGTGACTGATGCAGTTTCCTAGCACTTCAGAGCTTCTAGATATCAAGATAATACAGTCTTAGTGAACCATAATTCTCTTCAGAATATACCAACCATGTTTAAAGTATGGATTACCTAAGTGCATGGTTGAGTACAACTCAGCCCCACCCCAAATCTCATTCTTCCACAAATTGGTTTTTGCTATGCTACCTGAGTTAATTTAAATTTTCCTGCCCCTTAGCATCTCTCTTCTTTAGTAAGGAAGGTATGTTGCTGCCCCTCAGACCCTCCCCACTGCCCCACTGCATTTATTACACCGAGAGCTGGTTTCCTCCAGCCACTGGCTTCTGGCTTTTTTCATTTGAAGAGCTGGGTGTTGTTTGTTTTGCCCCTCTTTGTTTACTTTAATAGGTAGTCACTGTGGTGGCTGAGCTTTGGTGCATTCATGCTGAACTCTAGCTATAAATGGTTTACAAGATGCTGTGGTTAAGACTAGAGATGTGAGATACTTTAATGGTGAAGATTAGCCCAGATTTATGAAAGGATTTTGCCACATTCTGAATATTTTTCTTTACTGGAACCTGACCAAATTTTGTCCAAATCCTTCCTTCCCACAGACTTTGCCTTTTTTGACAATGGTGAGATACTGACACTTCCTTTGTTGTGACTGATTTTTTTTCTTCACTAAAGAGAAACAAGATATAGAGAGGAGTGAATTTTGGGGAAATGATGTGAAGTGAAAGCAGCAGGTTTTGCATAGTTAGGGTAGGAGCTGTGACTCTCAGGCAAAAAGTAAGAAAGGGGAACTCAGAGCGAGACCGAGCAAGCCTGCTGGAATTGCGAGTTAAACTTTCTGAGAATAACAATATCCTCAAATAAACTAGTTCAGTTTACAGTGGCAGGGGTTTTTTTGTGTGTGTCTGTGTAAGCCCACATTCATTTCTTTTCCTCTGTATTTGGAATGCGTAATCAAATACACCTTCTCCATGTATTCCAGAGATAAGGAAGTTTTCTGGGAGCCACTTTCAGGGGCACAATAAAGCACAAGGGTACTTAGAAGTCTCCAAACATTTAAAGACTTTAACCAAGCTTGAACTAGACTGTCTGGAACATGTCCATCACCAGTTAAAGCCGTAATGAAAGAGATTTGAAAAGATATGGCTGCTTTCTTTGTGTTTTCAAATGAAAATACTCCCCGGCTTTCCTTTGTGCAGGAGTGTTTGGCCAGAATCCTTAGGGGAAAACTGAGCAGCCAAACCACATGCTAGTTTACTGAGATACTACTAGGTGCATGAATAAATAATGGGTAGATAAATAATTGAGTCTCAGATTTTTTTTGATGGTGTAAACAAAGATTGAAAGTAGTCATTGGGGAAATCTTATTCATCTTATCTAGTACTCAAGATTCATTCCATTAGAAGTATTTTCTTCTGAAGTGACTATATGAATAAGCATATTCTAGGTGTATTAATTCCATCTGTATTTCACTGCTTTAGATCATGCAAGCTGGGTGTTGTTTTGTCTGGGTACAGAATATCCTGAGCTCAAGGTGGTTCTGAATGTTAACCTGTCACCTCTATCTGCCCTTATTAAGGGTTTATAAAAAGTGAATAAGACTGTAACATACTACTGTGTTCCAATATGGGTTAATATGAAATCGGCCACATGTATTATATTCCAAGGTCTTGAGAGCAAAGCTGGCAGAGATGAAGCACTGAGTGGTAGTGCCTGCACTGATGAGAATGTCATTGGCAGGATGAAGGGAAGCAAGGGTTTGCTCTCCACAAGCCTTTCCCCCATGTATCGGGACAAACCCAAACTCTCTTGTGCTCTTTCACTTTATTCTATAAAGGACAGCAATACCGAGACCTTGTCCACCCAGGATCAAGTTCCTCCTCTGCCTGTTGTGACCCAGAGACTGACATCCATCTCCCACAGCCCAGTGGGGAGCTCTAACCTAAAATCTATTCTGAACTGAATTTTTCTCTAGCTGCTGCAGGAAAGATACCAATCAATAGTTAAATATTCATGGGCTCTTTGTGTTAAAGCACATTTAAGATCTGTTAGGCAAGTCACTTAACACTTCTCTTTTAGTTTTATCAGCTGGTGAAATGAAGATTAGATCTTTGGGAACAGCTCTGGTTTGAGTGTTGGCCCATCCTATAAGAAGGGAACCTTAATTGTGGTGGTGGCAAGTTGTGGGCTGACCTGATTGCCTAGATGACTCTAACACCCTCTGTCTTTAATATCCTGTCACATCACAAGATGGAGGTAAACCCATAGCCCCAGGCACTCCGTGGGAAAAGCTTTTACAGGCACATTAGCCCATAATTTCTGGCACCCATGCCACAGCCTTGGCACCCTGAGCACTGTCTGCGCTGTAGCTCTTCTCCCTCTCCCAGAGCTCTGTGAAGTCATGCAATGCCAGGGGAGGAGGGGACAAAAAGTAATGCCTCTCCGTCCCAGGCCCCGTCTCTTGCATTTACGCATGATCTTCGCTTGGTGAGACATTGCGCACTTCCATTTCCAATCTGCAGTTCCCCTTTACAGGAAAGATCTAAGGGGAGAGCTTTTGAAGGTGGGGAAAAGAACTCATATCTAAGGTCTGTGTAGCTAGTAGACATTGTCATAATTGCCTAGCCCTTCAATTAATGACAGGACTTTTAATGATGGCAAGTGGAAACAAACTCTTGAGTTTCAGAGTCTGCAATGGACTCTGCACTGCAAAGACTGCGACTTCTGTTTCTTATATGACAATGTGGAAGTAAGTGAAAATAAATATTTTTGAAGCAGTAAAGCATAAGCTACATTCAGTGGGAAGTGGATATATATACACTGATGTACTGTGAATATATATATGTGTGTTTTGTGTTGACGTGTGTGCATGTTTATATATATATGTACTTCTATAGTGTGTGTTTCAGGGAGATAATTGCACATCTAGAAGTGTTGGGTCTTTTTTAGGCAAAGCATGTTGAAGTAGTACATTTCTCTCTTTAGCTAGAAAGAAAAAAATCCACTTTGGAACAGATTGGACTTGTTTTGTCTGTTCTCAGACATTGTTGTCTTTTCTGTGTAGTATTTGCTATTCCTATTTCCACCAAGTATTCCTCATCACTTCAGAAAGCAATTTGGAACAACTTGGATGAGAGCGACCAAACAGAAGTACACTTTAAGGAAAAGAGTGTTGTAGTTTCATCCTCTTAGAGCAAAGTGCTTATAACAATGTGTTTGGAAAACCTATTGGGCTTATGGCACTTACTTTCAGGAAAGAAAGACAATGTATTTTGTGTTACTTACATTTATCTGTCAAGACTCTTTTGTGAGAGATCACAGGAAGCCTTTCTTACAAGGCTGTACATTATACAGACTATATTGTATAATCTTAGAGGTGAACTAAATGGGAGCTCAGACTGCTGAGTGTCTCTGAAAATCAGGCCAGTTTTGCTTAGGTACTTCACTTGCATTTTCTCACACAATCAAAACTTTGGCTTGAATCTTTTAAATATCTTGTGAGCACTGCTACAGATCAAAATTTGTCTCAGAGTATTTTTTTCTGGAGTTTTTGTGGCTGCATATCTCAGGATATTTAGTCTTTATTTTAGCATTTCATGGGAACTCAAACAGTAACAGCAAGTAATGTGTGGATTGTAGGACGCTACTGCTTTTGCATCGGTCTTCTAAGCGAGTCAGGCTGTGCATACAATGCATATAATGAGAAGAGGTAAGTTTCAGCAACTGCAAAAAGCATTCCTTTCTACTTGTACTCTTCTCCCTTAGCATGCAGGTCATGTACAATACATGGTGCAGAGTCATTGAAGTAATTGCCAAGTTTCCAGCATCATGTTATGATTCATCTATAAAGAGTCAGTTATCAGAGAACCTACCAAATAACAGCACTATTTTAGACCAGTCTAAGACACCAGAGATTCAACATAATTTTGTTGCACCTACAGAACAACAAAACTGCATGGTCCTGACTTCTCTGAAATTTATATCTTCCTTTGTAGAAGAAGAGGATCATCTCACAAGACTTTAAGGTAGTCCAAGGTGCTTTTTTTTTTTTTTTTCAGGTAGATTGATTTACATCAACAAGCAAGTCAAATTGATATAGCTAGTTTTAATCTTTGTAATAGTAATTTTAGTTTGTTAAAGAATGTTAGGTTGTTGTTGTTTGGTAAGAACCAAAATATTTTCATTAGCAAATTAATGAACTTAGCACTGAGTAAGACTAACAAAAATAATATAACATATTTGTGCATTTTTATTTGAGCAGTTTGTAGCTTATTATGTTAAAAATGGTCAAGGGTGCAATTAAACTTACTTGGTGATTATACTTTTCTTTACAGTTGATGTCAACTTGCTTTTGAATAGAGCTGGAATTCAATTAAAATGAACACAAATGGCATTTTTAAAGTATTTCTATTAACCAGTACCACTACCATAAATGTGTTAGATATATAATCCATTTTCTGAAGTTAAAATATATTTTAGACACTAAATGAATGTATCTATTCAAGCAAGAAAGAATTATCTACAGAAATGGAAATGAAAGGATTGTTTCTGATCACCAAGTCTTTCTATCACTGCTAGATCTCTGGTTCTTCAGCCTAGTTTCATAGGAACAGAAAAAGTTCTACGTTTGGTGTTTCTTTTATATCTCATTCAGGCTATCAGTAGTTTCATGCATTGGACTGATTTAGCTGAATAAACTGAAGGAAGTATTTTCTCTGTATTCGCAGAATTTCTCACCATTCCAGTCTGATTAGGGGAAGCTGCCTGGTTCCACAACTTTGGCAGCAAGCAGGTATTGTTTCTTTCTTGAAAAAGGGAATTTAGTGAGCTTAAAGGCTTTGTGTTTAAATTTGCAATTCTCTGTGTGGTCTCCTTACAATTCTGATATTCTCTTGATATTGTTTTGATTTCACAATGTATAAAAGCTGCCTTTCCAAATGTAGAGATGCAAGAAATTAATTGCATTTGGTCCAGTGTAAACTTGAGAGTAATTTTTATTAGATAAAGTTTAAAATTCTTTCGTATGTTCTGAATTTCATGCATGTATTAATCACCAAAATTAGAGAGATTTGAGGAAATCATGAAGTTGCATACATTTTTCGACAAGTGTAAGTACCATCCCTAGGCATACTTACCATGTAGGTCAACTTTTAGGTAAATCAGTGAACCTTAGATAAGATTTAAGACTTTTAACTAAGTAAATTCTAAGTATTTTTATGTAAGCGTGGCCTTGGAAGTTTATCTTGATTTTAATGAAGTGAGTTCTATGTAATTTTATGCGAAAGTCACCTTTTGAATTTATCTACAAGCAGAGTTCTGCAGATAATGAATGTGTCCACTTTGTGTCTGGACAATTAAATAAAATTAATTCTTACTCAACCAAAATCTTCTCTTTGAGAAGAATTTTAATTTAAAACTAAATAAATAGAAATTATAGAAGCTCTGTTTCAAGGTAAAACACTGAAGTATTGCATTCACTTTAAAATTTTCAAAATCTATTGTATTTGGTATTTCTCATGCTTTGGGTCACTTGCACACTCATCATCAATCCGAAATGGGATTTTTCAGTGCAGTTCATCTGAAAAATGTTCCCTGGTTCCTTCTGTGAAGTGCTTTGTATTATGGTACTTTGAGTTGCCTGAACATAATTTCCTTTGTGCAAACGAACTATGTGCATAGGACGTTCTTTATATTTATAAATGCACTCTTAATGAGCATGCTTCAAAACAAGGACAATGTAAGTATATTTAATTTGGGAAAGTGTCTCATGTTAGGTACATAGGAGCAGCATGGGAACTTTCTTGAAAATATGAATATAACTTTTTCTCTTAAATAGGCAACAAGATATAAACAGGAGGCCTCTGTTTTAGAGCAAATAGGTTGACCTTTTGTATTTCCCCTTCACCAAGAAAATGTATAACCTACTTGGCATCTGTTCCTGATGATTAATTTATAAAGCATTAGTATGAAAGGGCTGTGTGAAGCTGTACTTAAGGAATGAAATATGTTCTGATGAAAATATACTTTTGATGCCTTCTGACCAATGTGTTTTTGGCAATTATAAAAAGTGCTAATTTTTAAAAGGAAACATATAACACCTTGTGAGTCAAGACTTCTGAAGAACAACAGAAATTTAACAAAAATAATTAGTATGGAAATAAAAAACAAGATAAAATATTCCCTTCTTATAAAACAGATAATTAAAAATTATGTTGAAATATACTGCAGTTTGTTCTCAGCATTTTATGTACCAGGTCCCAGTATGGCAGGAAGACTGGAGCCTCTCTTTCAGAGACTGAAAACTCAGCTTGAAAGCATGTAGAAATTGTTTTGAGCCTAAAAGTCCCTTTTCAGCCAAGTCGCTTGCTAAAATTTGACATTTGGACAACAGCAATGGTCTGAATGTTTTCCACATCGTAATGACAAGAAACTACCTGGGTATGATCTCCTGGTCCTTGACCATAGGGCATGAGAGCAGAGAGGGAAGTTTGCTGCTGTGTATAAGGGTTCAGGATGCTTGATAGATACATGATACTGTACAGATACTTGCCTGGATAAAATCCTGTTCAAAAACCAAAGAAACAGAAGTGGTGGCCAGCAGCAGATGCCCAAGATACAAAAAGATACTTTTCCAGAATAATCCCTTGGTTTCCAGTGGTTTGTGGTTTGCAGATCACTGGTGGTGTGTGTCCCTTTGTCAGTTTGCCTTGATAGCATCTTCAACCTCCTGTGGCGAGAAATTCAACCACTGAACTCGTACATGTTGTATGAAAAAGCATCTTCTACTTTTTGCTTTGAAATTGCCACCTACTAGCTTCATATGAAGTTCACTGGGTTTTGAACAAGGAGTAATGATTCAATACATCTCTACTGCTTGTGATTATATAAAAATGATGATATGCCCCGTGTGATCTGTTACATGCCTCCTTATAAGCAGGCAGTATAGTTATTCCTACCTGGACAGATATAAGACCCGCAAGTTGAGAATGTAGTAAGAAAAACCAATACAGATGTGTTACAAGTTTGCTATTCAAACTTTCTAGTGTAAAGTAAGGAGACCGAGACCATACCTGGCTTTTGAAATTGCTGGCAGAATAGTTGGGTATGTGACAAATGTAATCTAACATATTGGTTCAACACCTAAATGTAGAAATCTTGCTAGTTTAGGCATTCAGATTTGAAAACTGGGTCTCCATGAATCATTTACTTTAATGACTCTTAATTGCCTCAAATTTAATTCTTTTTTTAAATGACCAAAAAAGGGCGTTATCCACTTTAAATTCCAAAGGTTATCTGTATTCAATGAGTTAATGCTAATGGAAATGTATATTATGTGGTAATGACTGTAATTATTACATCTAAGGACTCGGGAATCTGTTTTTAACATAGTTTCCTGAGGAAATTATGATTATGCAATTTCTACCTGTCTGTCTGTCTTCCTTTCTGCTTAAGAACTTTGAATGTCTTGGCCAATTTTTACCAACTTTGGAGGAATAGAAGTCCCAAAGGTGTTTTCTTACAATGTCTGTTGAAATTAGTGCCTAAACAAGAGAGAGGGAGGGTAGGAAGAGAGAGATACTTGAGTCACTGTAATAGATGAGTTTTCTTTGCAAAGATACAGTGTGTTTGGCAGAAGTGATCCAATCAATGTGCATGTGCAGACTGGCTGGTACCGTAACCTACACTTAGCTCCAGATGAGCAATTATGATATGCCCTGTCTCTGGCCTGTTAGAAGAAACTCAGGAGAGCAGTATGGAAGAAGAGTCTGTAATAGGTATAAAGTTTAGCTGGCCAAGGCAAGCTGGACTTTATTCTTTCTCTGCTTAAAGAGCTTAAAGGCCAAATGGCCTTTCTTGATGGTCTAAAACACATGGTGTGGCATGGAAAGAAGAAGAAATAAAGATAAATGTAAAAAAAAAAAAGGGGGGGGGGGGCAAAAAATATTCTGAGTCTACTAAGAAGTGGGATTTCAAATGATCTCCTAAAATGATGAACCTATCATCCTTTCATCCTTTTAATATAGGGATATTCACAGCAGATTAATTTCTGCATGGATGAGGGAAAGGCTGTGGATGTAGTTTACCTCGACTTCAGTAAGGCCTTTGACACCGTTTCCCACAGCATTCTCCTGGTGAAACTGGCTGCTCGAGGCTTGGATGGGCACACGCTTTGCTGGGTAAAAAACTGGCTGGATGGCCGGGCCCAAAGAGTTGTGGTGAATGGAGTTAAATCCAGTTGGTGGCCAGTCACGAGTGGTGTCCCCCAGGGCTCGGTTCTGGGGCCACTCCTGTTTAACATCTTTCTTGATGATCTAGACGAGGGGATCGAATGCACCCTCAGTAAGTTTGCAGATGACACCAAGTTGGGTGGGAGTGTTGATCTGCTGGAGGGTAGGGAGGCTCTGCAGAGAGATCTGGACAGGCTGGAGCGATGGGCTGAGGCCAACTGGAGGAGTTTCAATAAGGCCAAATGCCGGGTGCTGCACTTGGGTCACAGCAACCCCCAGCAGCGCTACAGGCTTGGGGAGGAGTGGCTGGAGAGCTGCCAGTCAGAGAGGGACCTGGGGGTGTTGATTGACAGCTGGCTGAACATGAGCCAGCAGTGTGCCCAGGTGGCCAAGAAGGCCAATGGCATCCTGCCTTGTATCAGAAATAGCGTGGCCAGCAGGGACAGGGAAGTGATCTTACCCCTGTACTCGGCACTGGTGAGGCCGCACCTCAATTCCTGGGTTCAGTTTTGGGCCCCTCACTACAAAAAGGACATTGAATGACTCGAGCATGTCCAGAAAAGGGCAACGAAGCTGGTGAAGGGTCTGGAGCACAGGTCGTACTGAGGGAACTGGGGTTGTTTAGTCTGGAGAGGAGGAGGCTGAGGGGAGACCTCATCGCCCTCTACAGCTGTCTGAAAGGAGGTTTCAGAGAGCGGGGGATGAGCCTCTTTAACCAAGTAATAAGCGATAGGACAAGAGGGAATGGCCTCAAGTTGCGCCAGGGAAGGTTTAGACTAGATGTCAGGAAGTATTTCTTTACAGAACGGGTTATTAGGCAGTGGAATGGGCTGCCCAGGGAGGTGGTGGAGTCCCCATCCCTGGAGGTGTTTAAGAGTCGGGCTGACATAGCGCTGAGAGATATGGTGTAGATGGGAACTGGCAATGTTAGGTTAATGGTTGGACTAGATGATCTTCGAGGTCCTTTCCAACCTAGCTGATTCTGTGATTCTGTGAATTACTTGAGCGTGTCCAGAGAAGGGCAACGAAGCTGGTGAAGGGTCTGGAGCACAGGTCGTACGAGGAGCGGCTGAGGGAACTGGGGTTGTTTAGTCTGGAGAAGAGGAGGCTGAGGGGAGACCTCATCGCCCTCTACAACTACCTGACAGGAGGTCGCAGAGAGCTGGGGATGAATCTCTTTAACCAAGTAATAAGCAATAGGACAAGAGAGAATGGCCTCAAGTTGCCCCAGGAAGGTTTAGACTGGATATTAGGAAGTATTTCTTTACAGAATGGGTTGTTAGGCATTGGAATGTGCTGCCCAGGGAGGTGGTGGAGTCCCCATCCCTGGAGGTGTTTAAGAGTCGGGTTGACATAGCACTTAGGCATATGGTGTAGTTGGGATCTGTAGTGTTGGGTTAACGGTTGGACTAGATGATCTTCGAGGTCCTTTCCAACCTAGATGATTCTGTGATTCTGTGACCTTTCTAAACAGACCTCTTTCAATCTATAGAATGGTTTGGAATAGGTACTTTCTACTTCATATACTTATTTTTAAGTTTTTGAGAGCATTTTTCCATGCCTGTATATATATCTGAAGAAGAACGGAAGCCTAAAGTCACAGGCTGGTCATCCACATGTTCTAGTGAATCTTGGTTTATTCAGAAATGACTTTGAGAGATTAGATTTAGGTATATGATGTAACTTTTTTCCATACTGCAAATATTTTAAATATCTAGGATTTGAAACCATGCCACATTTTGAAAAGTCTGTTTCCAACCTGTTCATAAATGGGATGCTACTGCTAGGGCATCAATGTAAAAGGTAATGGTAACTGAAAGATGATAATCCCCTGCTAATAGCATCAACAGAGCAGGCAATCCTACCCTACACATAAGAAAGCTCACCATACAAATCTATCACTAACAGCATTATCTACCTTTCTGTTTAAGGGGCATCAGTGCAGAAGCCAAGGCTTGATAGGAGAGTTCCAGTGGAGCATCTCAACAGAAACATTTGCTTTAGGGAAGATAATAAGGGTGTTTTGGGTTTCATATGCTCTATGTGCCCATGCTACAGACTCTGTAAGTATTTTTACAAAATCAAAGGTGTGAGTTTTGTAAACATCAAACTACATCACACAGATTTCAGTTGCTCAACAAAGTTCACAAAACTGATCTGGAACAATACGCTCAATGTATATGAAATCTCTAATATATACTTTGCAGAGTAATAGCCCTAAAACCATCTTTTGCTAGCAAAAGGCCTGTTTTAATGTAGATACACCATCCAGAGCATGAGTGCAAGCACCATCAACTCCTTTCCTTGGAGAGTGAACTGATGCTATGTGAAAGGTAGGCAAGCTATAATCCACAGTATGGGTACAGCTCACCATGATAGTTCTTTCAGTGATTCTTTAAGAATAAAGATGACCAGGTGGTAAGTTTACACTGTTTAGCATTAGGCCTTACTTTTCAACATAAGAGGAGCTGGAAATTCTCGACTTTACCTTCCTTAACAGGACAAGGAGATGTGTTGAAATGGTCACTGGCTCAACTGATGAGAGGCATGCATACATGTACGAGGGAATTTGATGAGCCAGTGACATGACAGGCACCTCCTTGGTCTTCTAACTGATGGTGTCAGGTATGTGCCTTGGAGGTGCATGGTGCAGCCGTACTGAAAGATGGGGCTATTTCTCATGACAACATAAAAACTCTCTTCCTTTAGTGATTGTGCTCTGGGACTGGCTGACTCTCTGTGGTTTAGTATATTCTTTTGGGGGTACATCTACTATTTCAATCTGTGAGAAAATAAAGCCTTGGTCTCCTTTTAGGGTAGGACTTTTGGGGCCCAGCTCAAGCCCAGACCAGGGCTGCACTGACTGGTGGTGCTACAAGTGACAGAGAGCTGTCCACTGCTGGGAGAAGAGTCACCAAGCCTGGTGCCACCCTAAGCATGGCCCCCTGCTGCTGTGGCCAGGTCACATACTGGACCAGGGCACTGTCACTCACTGTAACAATCTCTGTGCTTCGCAGATGCACCCTCAAAGTCATTAAGGAAGGCATAATTGAGTTGGACAGCAAAGGCTCTCAGGATCACAATTTAGACACCTAATTTCTTGCTAAATTCCATTGTAGCCCATCTTTTACTAGACGTGGCCTATAACCTGCATAAGCTATTTTGGTGCCTCTTTAAATACAGTGAGGACAAAGATGATCATATTTTTTTACCTCCTATCTTTTCCCTCCCTTTTAGACTTTCTCAAGATTCTCTTGAAAAGCTTTTCAAGGGCAAGTGAAAGAAGACTAAAATTATACTTTGAATAGAATGGCATGAATCACACACACAACTATTCAGATGAAATTTTAGTTGTATAAGCAATTTTTTCCAGTCATGTCATCTTCAACTCAGGAGCCAAATGAGAAGATGTTTGTGCATTCTGTGTTCTTGATACATAAAGCAATGTCACTGCTGGTGTAAAATGGAATTAAAATACAGTTTCAATTTATTTTATATGGTCTGCTTTCTTTACAGTGTGTTTAACTTTTCCAGATATTACTGTATGCATTACAGAAAGTGAAGGCGAAAACCTACAATATATCTTTTTACAGAAATAATCATTCTACAAAGCCTATCCCCTTCAGAAAATGTATCAGCAATCCATGTGCACTAAGTGCTTCAGAAGCACAGCCATGTACAATTGATAGGAGCTGAAAATATTTCCACGTATCCTCTTACCATTCTAGAGTTAATGTGTCAATTATGTGTTATAGATTTGAATTTCAAGGGGGCGATTATTATTTCATGATAAAAACATTTCTGGACAGGATTGTGGAATTAAAAATACAGCTCAGGATTGCCTTGATATATGGTGTGTATAAAAAAGTAAATCCAATCGGATTAATAATTTCTTTTCAACATAAATTGTTTAGAAAAGGGAAGAAATATTTTGCTGGGAAAAGCAAAACAGACTGCATTTTAAAAGGGATTTTTCTAGATTTCATTCTTCAACATGGAATGTTGAAAAAAAAATTTGATTTCATAAAGGAAAAGTTAATATGTGTTATATTCACTACTTTTGGACATGCTCAGATAGTTCAGAGTATTTGTAACCATCAATGAACTCCATGCCTGTGCATCCCAGCTGTACTTCAGTACATCCAGCTGCATTTTATAGTGTGAATTAGATTTGAGACTGTCTCATTTTCATCCATGTGCTAAATTGTAGTCTGCAGACTGAAACTAATCCACAAACATTTATTTTGAAGATGAAATTCACACACCAAAACCTAACGGGTGAAAACCTACACCACAGAATATTAATACACCTAGGATGGATGTGCTTAGTCAAAGCATCTCTGACAAGAGGCTGGTTTCTAGCTAGGTACCTAGATAGACACAGGGACTTTACTACATGCAATCCACACTGCACTTTAATATGTATGATCTGCTTTGCCACATCTTAGTTATACTTGAATTTTTAAAAATGTGTTCAGACTTTAGTGTACATATGAAATATGAATACTATCAGGAATACAAAGCCTTTTCTTATTCACCCTTCCTCTGAAGAGCAGCAAGGTCACTGAGGCAGAATTTAATAAAAAGGAAGGGATAATTAACATCGGACTATGAAAGGCTGTTTGTCCATGGATGTATGCTGATTGAGACACATACTGGGTTTCTACTAAGTGCTGGATGCTAAGGGTCTGTAAAGATGCTTTTTCTCATTTAGCATCTTCATTGCCTACTCTCCCTATAACAAGATGCTCTTCTGCTCTCCTGATGCCTGGGTGTCAAAGAGGTGGCCTAGGGATATATTTCACTTCTAAGTACTAATCAAAGTAATGTTTTTTGTTTCATATTAAAACTGTTTCATGCTTCCACTGTGTAACTCCCTGAACAAAATTTTTGGCTATGTGACATTATATAAACATAGGTTGTATGTCATGTCTTTGCTCATCAAGTCACTGCAGAAGAACTATGCAAATACCACACTGAGAGTATTTTGTACAGCATGTAGCATGTTGATAGTGACTTTCGTAAGTTCTCTCTCATGGCCCTGTAATGTTTTCAGGTTTAAAAAATAGCTTTATTTGGTACTGAAAAGTTAGGCCAAAGGAAAACAAAAGTTGGAATTTTTAAAAAGTCATATCTAAACTCAATGGATTGCTGCTACTTCTGCTCTGGGTTCTTTATCAATACAATAATGCCAACACTATGGGTCCCAGGGGGGCTGCGGACATCCACCAGCCAGAAGTCACTGCACCAACACAACACAGAGGTTATTTTCCAGAGTATCGCAATGTCAAACAATTAAGTCTTTATTGAAAGTCAGCAGTCTCTGGAGAAGAAAGTACTGATGAGACAATATTGACCAGTGTGGCAGGGACACAACCATGCTGAATATTTCACCAAGCATCCTCACAAAGTAGGTGGCTGCTGCCCCTTCCCTGGGCACTCCTTCCATGACTCAGAGCAGTGCCTGGAAAAGCTATGGCTGGTGTAGCTGACTGCGTGGAAGTGGGAGTGAGCCGCAGGACGGAATGGGTAAAAGATGGACTGGGGGTGACCCAGAGAGGCAAGAACAGCTTAGGCTGATGCATAGGAGGAAGGAAAGCTGCAGCAGATGTGAGGAGTTGTCAGTGAGAAAAATGGGCGGGTCAGAAGGAAAGGCTGTGATGAATATGGAAGGTGTGTTTCTGCATTTGTCAGGGGCAGAGAGAAAGATCTGACAGTGTCTAGGCAGTATAAAAAGAGTCTGGACATAAGAATATGGATGAGCAGAAGGTGAAAAATGTTTCTACATGTACTAACATGTAGAAAAAACCTGAAGCCAAACTGTAGATCTAATTAATTGGAATCAAATTTCTTGCAGGTCAGCTTACTTTGTAATACAGATGTTAGATTTTCCACATGAAGCTGGCTGAATTTGAGTGTGTTTCTGCACTGAAATGAAGTGGAACAATGATTAGGAAAATGAAAGGTGTCTGTAGAAGGTGTATTGCTGCTGACAAAGCTGTGTGGTGGAAAAGCTCAGGGAGCTCTTACAAATTTTAGTTTTTAACAGTTCTAATGTGCACTTCAGCATGTTATTTGCCATTCATATCCCATATGACAGTCCCATATTTTAAAAAATTGTGGAATTAGTTCTAAGCACTAATCTTTTGCAGTATGGGGTGTGCTCCTCTTAGTTGTCTGACCATCACTCCATTTAGGAAGTATGTAACACCAGTACAGAGGGAACAGGTTTCACAATATTGTTTTTTTTCTCTTTTGGAGCACAGAAGGAATCATTTCTACTGGGACCTCTGTGGAACTGATGAAAGAGAATGGTGTGATTATTTGTTATAATCAATATCCTAGCATACTGCAGTAATTCTAATATTTCTCTGTCACTTAGCAGCCTTTGTTTGGATTTGAATCCCAGTGAATTTTTAAAAGGTATAAACTTGTTATGGACCTTTATTATTGACTCGTGCTGCGTAGCTTTAAATAAGTATTCCCAGAAATGTGCTAAAATGGCATTGTGTTTGATGTGTTCCTGTGTTTGGTTGTTGTTTTTTTTAAGGGGGAAAAAAAAACCCCCACACCCTGGCTGTTATTTCCCATTCACCTAAAAGCTCTTTTGTGATTATAATTCATACTCTTCAGACTCACACTGACCACACAGTAAATAATGTTCATTTGCCTTTGATTACAGAGAAGAAAAACAGATCTCTGGCAATTATGTATTTTATCAGCACCGCTGTAAAATACAAGAAGAGCACTTGCTAATTCCCTAATGCCTTGGGATCCCACAAAATCCAAGTTTCTTCACCATGTTTATTAGATTTAAATAGTGTAGTGTTGGACAGGGGGGAGGAGTGGCTTACTGGGAAAATGAATGTTTCAGGCTGGAACAATTGTATTTATTTTTTCTGTAATGTGGAATAAAGAATGTGAAGCAGCCTAATACATCAATTTTTAAGGGGTGGGGAAAGAATGGTGACTGTAGTTTGGAATCACAAGTCTGAAGAAATGTGGGAAGCTAGAAAAAACCTTTGAAAGCTTGAAAAATTATTTTCATTGGGCAGATATAATCTCTAAATTAATTCCAAGATCCATTAATTCCAAGATCCTCAGACACCTCTATTCAGATATCTAGAGGAGGGTTTTCTGGACTTTTCTGTGAATATCGAAGACAGTTTGTAGTTTCAGTGCATTTTAAACTAGACAGGCCATAGAAAGTTCAGCAGGAAAAATCCAGCACTTTTTGGCCAGCCCTTTTCTTTTGGACACAAACCCCCAAAAGACCTAATGGTGTCCTCTTTTCCTAACTACTGTTACAGTCTTGCTGTAGGTGAAGTTCAGTATATGGCTATGGAGAATATCATCCATTTTTGTTTCATGCTGTGCCCTTTTTATTTGAGACTCATCATGATGGGGAAAAGGTGACCAAAGATTCCTTTGATGTTGAATTCAGCTGTCATAAGTACAGAGTACAAATCTTCTGAAAAGGGAAATATTTTTCCTGGTTTCTCTGTTCTAACAAGCAACTGTACCATAAAGTGTCCATAGGTTCATAGCTAAACAAGACAGTTCAATATCTAATCCAGAGAGAAGGGCAATTCTTGTGTGGTCTTTGCACTTCCAATTTCAGGCCATAAGCCTTTCCAAATTAAGAGAAAAAATCTGTGGGGTCAGAACTTATGAGGTGAAGAACAAAACCTCAATCCAAGACTTTATCTAGAATAATTATATGCATCTGAGGAAAAATTAATCCTTAAAAAAAATCTCAGCAATGGATATAACAAAGAAAAACAAATCAGTTGGCAGTAAAGACAGACTTTGTAGGCCAGTAAAGTTTACTGTTTTGATGATGTTATCCATTTACACAAGTTCTCCTAACAATAATTATTAAGAAAAGGAGATCTGAAATGCTTAATTCTTTCAGATTCCCATAAAATAAAAAAGGAGGATTATATAATTGCTTGCATCTTCATTGTTCTAGTCAAACAGAGGAAGGTATGCTTATTTATGCTAGTTGATCATTTGAGCCTTAGCTCAAATAGTCCTGCTCCCATTTTGAGGTCCTGAAAGAATCATGTACATCCAGAGCAGGAGTAAAGCTAATATGAGTTACAGCTGGAAAGGGACACATACAGGATTCCTCTCAGTGCCAGAGATCAGATGTAAATTATAACAAATTCCCTTGCAAGAAGCTGCAGTCTTGATTTTCTCATCAGCAAATGCGATGATGAAGAGAGTACCATTGCTCAATACCTAAGAGGATGTTTTTAAGATTATTTGTTTGCAGTGGCTGGAAATACGAATCACTGTATTTTTACTAAGATATAGATCACTTGACTAAACACATTATTTTCTTCTAATATACTATAAGACTGGATTTATGGGTACCTAGTAGTCTGTGTATTCACATCCTCTGTAACTTACTCATGTTCACTTTTAGCTGCAATGCTTAGAATTGCTGTGTTTGTATGTGTGAAAAACAAACAAATCTCATGCAGTTGCTTATTTCAAAGCATAAAACCTGATCATTTCACCTAGATCAGCAGGAGGGTCTCTAACAGCCTGTGCAGGAAGTTATAATTCTGGGAGCAGAAAATTAAATTGCTGCCGTACTTGCCTGGCCAAGCACTTGCGGACGCTCCAGGAGCAGGTTCAACATGCAGAGGCAGTGCTTCTTGCTCCCATTAAGCATTTCAAACATCTGTCCCCAGTGTTGAAAGCTCTGTGCTGGCATCTGTTGAATAGCAGATCATTTGCAGGGTTGTACGTCATGGGTTTAGATCATCCCAGTTTTGATAATCTCTTTATTCACTGCATGCTTGCCATGATCTGAGATCTGCTGACACAGGATTTCTGTGGTTCATAACTTCCATCTCAAGACACAGAACGTGGCTTTAGGGCTTGTACTGCTTTATGCTTTCCTGTTTTGAAGTTCATTCCCACCTGATGAGGTTAAAGCTTGACGGTTGTTTTAATATTTAAGCACTTCTTTCTGGCAAAGGTTTATTGTCACTGCTTACTCTACGGTGAGTGGAAACAAGTTTCCAAATCTCATCATGGGACTGGGACCCAGGAATGTCTAACCTTTAATCCCAGATACCACAAATGCTATCCATAATTTGGGCATGGAAAGTCATGTACATAGATTGTACACCCTCTGTTTCCTTTGTAGCAAAATAGGCATTGCATCTCATGAGCATTTCAATGAACTGATTTGGCATTTTGGATATAAAATGTTTTGTTCATGTACTGGGCAATAAATGGCACTTTTAGGTTAAAATAGCACCAGACCTCTGAGGGAGTACCTGAGCTCCAAATTCACAGGCTTGTTAAATGTTTTGATTGTTCTCGTTGGATGGGGTGCCCTGAGATGAGTAAAGACCTGGTTTTTAATAAATACTACTATCTTTACAACCCTGTTTAAAGTCTTTGTACGTTCTTATCTGGTTTCATAATCTTTACTGTGTTCTTAAGCAGCCCTTTTGTCAGGAGATTGGTAGTCCTGAGCAAAAGGCTCTCGTATAAACAGAAATGCTCTTAATTGTCCCCTGGACCAGCCTGCAGCCTTTTCATGTGGCTTAGCTGGGTGATTTCCACAGTCTGGCCTGTTTAGGGAGGGGATCTTCTGACCTAATATATATACTCTTGTTGGCAGATGAGGCTTTGTAGTATACATTCCTGGACAACAAAAAGTGTCACTGGGAGGCTGGGGTCAGAACACATTTCCTTAGACTCGGGTTACAGAGGCACTGATTGTGGTTATCTTGCAGCCACATCCCAAGCCACCACATAGGGAACCCAAATCCATGCATGTGACTTCCAGGCACCAGGATAATGTCAAAAGTAATGGAAATTAAGAACATGGAAGAGATGTGGCTATTATCTACAGTCAGAACACTGCAAAGTCAAGAAATTCAGGCTTATTCTTTACATGTCCTGAAAAAATGTGCTAGGGTTGTGATCTGTCTGAAAAACTGGCACACTGCTATGTGTTTAAAGACTTACTGTTGCAAAGCCTACAAAGACCTTCACATTTGCCAGTTACCCTATAACTGCTCTAAGAAAAGCTAAGTTGAATATAAAATAATTTCTGACAGAATCCAATGTAGGTCATGAGATGCCAATGGTTACAGAAGCAAGTGAGCAGCAATGAAAAGAGAATAAAATCTACCTACCTACTAGGTTAGATCCAGAGTGTCTTTTACTTTATATTGTCCAGCCAATAACTGGTTATGATGCTTCACACCTGCCTGACATAGTGTCTGATTCTGGGGTTCGTCCTTATATATCTATTTTCCATTTACAGATGGTAGAAGGGATTTGGGAGATCACACTTTTTTGATAATGTTCCAAATGTATGCTATGTGCCTGTAACAATGCCCTAGCCCTTCATCAGGTAAAAGTTTCAGACTTCCAAACTATTTTATGCCCCTTCCAGGAAAATGTTAATGCCTCTCCTCATGGATAGGTGTGGTTATCACCTGCCCAGACAGTAAACAGAGTCAGCTAACAACTACTCTGGTGTTGGGCTAATGGTTAACATACTGCAAGGCAGAAAAACTTTTTCTCTGGGCGTGTTTAAATGCCAGAATAATGCATTTTATGTATTGCATGAATTTACCACTTCCTAAATGTGCTTTATAACTTAACTGATCTAATTAACTGAGTGTGATAAATATAACATATCATGTGCTTTCATACAGTAGTAACCAGTGCTGAGTTTAGGAGTGAACTGAATTTTTCCCACCTACTTCCAACCTTTTTTGAAGAATACTATGACAATACTTCACTTGACTTAGACTCTGCTATTCCTGGCTATAAAGAACTGATTTTTTCAAATGAGCAGTTGTTCTGTTTATGTCTTTGCCATTCTAAGAATACTGTCTCAACTATCTTTCACAACAAGCAGAAGTATGGGAGAGATGAGGGAAATGCAACAAACATGAAAAAGATCAGCTGGGGGGTGTCACTAAGCATAAATGCAGAGGAAATAAAAAGAATTTGAAAGCCGGATCTCAGTATAAGTAAGCAGTTTGAAGAAAGAGGGAACAGAATGAACATGAAAGGTAAAAGAAATTAGAAGAACAGATACGTTTTTGAATAGCTGCATAAGAAGGAAGCATTAACAAGGAATATGAGAATGTGGAATAAAGTTGGAGAAGAAAACAATCCAGTAGTTAAGGATGACAATAAAACAAGGAGGTAGAAGGAAATGAGCATAACGACATGAGTTTACATTATTCTAATTAATTTCTGTAGAATAGTGTTTTCAGAAGTTCCTGGTAGTAAGGTCAAAGGAGAAAATAAGAGTGTTTTATTTGAACATGTGAAACTCACATAGGCTCCCAAAAAGCCTGGGATTTCCATCTGCTGTTGCATTTAAGGGTCTGTCTTCAGAAAGCAAAGTGGAGATCCTGAAGGTAAGTACTGCAAGTAGTAAGTAGCTTAGATGAGAGAGCAAATGAAGGACTTCACTGAGAGGTTTTTAACAACCCTCATACACTGCTCCCTATCATCAAGATAGGAATTGTCGTGTCATTTCATTTCTGCTCACCTGCTAGATCTTACAGAAATGACACCTTTCCAGCAGTAAGAACTGCAGAAGGGAGCTGAATGAGGGACCCTCCCACCCCATATTTTTCTACCAGGAGAGACAGGGAACATGGCAACATGGAGGGGAGCTACTTGTGCTGAGAGATGAGGTGATGGAGCTGGGGCTGTGGAAGAAATCAGCTTGTTCTCCCAACTTGTGGGGGTCCTAGGCTGCCTTTTTCTTACAGCAACTGGAGAGATACCCTTCCTCCTCCCAGCTCCTGGGTATTCCTCTCACCTGCTCAGAGGGTGACCACCTGGGAGCTGACTTTTTGCTCTAAGCATTGATCTTCTGTAGCCACGATGGCATTCACCTAAAGCAACCAGATTTTAATGAATCCAGTGTTCATGACCTTTCTCATTCCACATGACTCACTAGGCAGTGGAAATCTTATGGGGGATCTGGTCTTTTCCATTTGGAAAATATTAACTTTTTTTCATCTGTTGTTTCTTCCTGAGCCTACCCCAGCAGAGCCCAGGTTTTCACAGAGCACTGAAGGCTGGTTTGTGGAAGAAATGAAGGATGCTACAGAAATGAGCCGTGTGCCAGTATTGCGACAGTTGGCAGTGATGTTCTCTATTTTGCAGATAAGAAAACAATGTATAGGCCTGCCCACAGCTAGGAAAGATAGGAAATATAAGAAATATGTCAAGGAAAGAGTCTGGAATAAGATCCTGGGCCCAGCCAGGGCAGATTTTCCCTCTGTTTGTGGCCATAGTTGGGACAAAGGCATTGCAGGGCTGCTGCAGTACATAGATGTGTGCACGTGTCTGGGGGACTTGAAGAGTAGAGGTTAGACTGGGAACCTCAAAGGCCTTGTTAATGGATTAGGTTCTGCTAAAGATGAATAAGATCCTGGGTTTAAATACCCTGCTAAAGTAATTCAAATAAGCAAACATTTTCTAAAACCAAAATTAACTTGAGTCTGCCCTGTAATTGTCTGACGGCTGAAAAGTGTCAAATCATCCTCTGAGACTAAAATACAACAATCAGCTTCTATTTTTACTGTTCATTCCATACTACAAACTATTTAGCAACAAAAGGTGAAAATGACATTGGAAACTGAGATCCGAAGTTGGTAATTTTGTAGTTTAGGAGGAGAAACAGTGGGGGTAATTTTATATAAGCCGTCTTCCCCTCCCCAACATAGCTTCATCAAAGTGCTTTATTACATTATCGCTCATGCTTTTGTACTGTTTTCTAATATTGTACTGACTTGTCTGAATCACTTTGAAAGCTAAGGCTGCCTCCTTCTGAGACAAATCCAGGCCTCATTAAAATTCATAAACAGGCAGCCAAAAGCTTTGAGTGTTTTTCCATTGATGCTGAGAAATAGTAGTGTCTTTATTTATCCTGATAGCATGTTATTTCAAATGGTGTCCACATCCATAGGTGTAAGGGACAAGCCCCAAATGACTGTACTAGGAACCCTGGCAGTACCCCCACAGGTGTGACCTCAGTAAGTCACAGGGAGGGGCCTAATGTCACTTCTCTTGATTGACTTGTGTCTCATCCACTCCTGGAACTGAGGCGAGAGAAGGTTCCAGAAGTCCAGGCCCTGGAGCCATAAACAGGGGCCTGTACAAGTCTGGGAGGGGACACTCTCCACTGAAAACCCTAGCTGGCAGGTGTGACCCTGGGTCGGGGATATCCCTCTCTCCCCGCTCCGCCTCCCCCTTCTTCACCTTTTTCTCTTATAGTATTAAAGGGTTAAATGTCCACCTTGGTTTCCCACAAAGCCGAATAGATTGGCTAGTTACAACTGTGCCAGCATTTACAGCCCATTGTGTATGGATTTAAGAGTGTTATCTCACCTTGGTCCATACCACAGGGGATTTGCAACGGGACAATAGGCAGCTGGGTTTTGATTGATAAAATTTAGGGCTCGCTATGAAAGAACCTGATTTTCGTTAAGGAGTTCTGTGACACTAACTACTTAATGGTATCTCAAATCAACACCATTTCAGTGTTTAATTGTATTCTTTTGGTAGGAAAAAACTTCACATTAGCATTAATTGCAAATTATGCTGACACATCGAAGCAGTCTGATCTCAGGTAGCATGCGAGTATACTTGGGACTGTTGTGTATTGTCACTGCTGATTGCATCAACTCACCCTCACTTTGGGGGAGTAGTGGAGGAAAGAGAGACATAATCACTTGTCCCTGCTATTGAGTCCAGCTGAGCTCATGTTACACAATTTAATACCAGTTGTGATGTATATTTGGCCACTGCATTGTTTTTGTTTGTCATTCTGTCAAATATGCACAGCGAATAATGACATTTCTTCAAAATCATTCTCAAATTCAGTTAGAAAAAAATTCATATGCTTTAGTCAAGATGAAAATCGAAAAATTTTGACAGTATAATTTCAGAAACATAAGGATTTAAATATATTAATTGGCAGCCACACCAATAATAATCAATCAGTAGGTCTTTGCAGGGCTTCAATATGGAAAGCACTTAAAACTTAAGCAGACAAAAACAAATGTGGGGTAACACATTTGCTTGATGTGTAAATGTGTGTAGGAAATACTCTTCATAAAAAAGGTTGCAGAATCAGACTCCATTGGGCAAAGCTAGCATTGTAGATACACTATGGGAAACAGTAATTGATCAGCTGGGCTTAATTTTAGTGAGTGTCTTTATATAACACAAATATGACATATAGATATCAATATAACCTTCTAATTAAGAACCAGCAATTATCTGTAGCTTAAGGTTGTCCTAGAACTGGTGTCTTAGAACGAAAATAATTCTTGGTTTTAAGCTGAATTCATTTATGCAGAAAGTTTGGGTTGTATGACCAAAAGGACATTTTTTTTTCTGCTATCCACTCAAGCTATTGCAGATTCTGGTGAGAAATGCCATACTTTTACTTCTCTAGAGCAGTGGAATATATTTCTAAACAGATCTTTATAAAGATGGCAAAAATTGTAAGGTCAGCTGGTTTCCTGAGATGGCCATGCTTTTGGGTAATATTATGTATATTTACATTTAGTTTCAGCAGTATAATTCCAAAAATTATTCCACAAGCCTAAATTCTACCTCTATACTAGTTATTCAGATCTCTGGAGTCTGCCCTGGCCTTCCATGGTGTGTTGTACATAAGCAAAATCCTCCCTTCTATGAAATCTAGAAGGTAACATGCCAAAGTATTAAACTTGTAAGTGTAGCGGTTAAAAACACTATTTCTGATGTGCATAGAAACTGTGTTGTTTATTGCCAGTCAGAAGATTAAGAGTATAAATGGGGAATACTAGATTTGTTATTAAGAAACTATACATACGATTAAGTTACTTTCTTTGAGTCTTACCTTTTATAACAAGGCTCAAAGCAATCCCATTATGAATTCCCCAGTAGATCTGATCGTGGCCTGCTTTTGTAAAAAGCCTAGCAAACATATGTTACTGATTACTTCTATTAAATGTGTCTTCAAAATAGCAGTAAGTACATGACAAGAGCACCTTGTATTGGAAATCTGTATGCCTTCTAGATTTGATGTATGAGCTCAAACCCACCCAACAGAATTTTTGTAACTTTAATAATCAATATAAAGATGGTGACAGTTTCTAGTAAATGGGCTTCCAGCCAGTTTCTCAAACAGGAATGTTTGTACTTATAGCTGGTAGCCAAATTTGTTCTGGTTCTCAGTCACAAAGTTGTGACTTCCCAAGGAAATCTTGCTACAGGTTATGCATGATCAGAAATATTAATATGATTTTGATTTGCAATATTAAATACATAAAAATTCTCAGCATTTCATCTGAATTTGTCTAGTCTATTGACTGAAATGCTGAAATGTATTCAGGAGGCAAAACCGAGGCACTCAGTTCAGAAGTTCTGGACCTGACCCAGACCCATTCCTTTTAAAAATATATAGCCTGGTAAGGAATGCCCTTCACAGTATTTTTCACTCTGCCTGCCTCCAAAAAGCTCGGGGATCTTTTGCTTTAACATCTGGGATGAATAATACCCAGCTTTGGACCAACCAAGTTGCTCTTTTTCCATGTAATGCAGGCTTGTAAACATAAGTTATTTTAAGTCAATTGTGTATTAGCTCTGTGAAATCGGTGAATACTTGATGAAATGCTTTTTCCTTACTGAAATATTCATGAAGCTAATTTTCAACAATCAACAAAATCGAGTCATGTTTTTGAAAAAGAAAACAGCATCTTTCCATAGCTGCATGTTGAATACAAATCAAAAAAATCCTAAAATAGAAGTGATCAGATTCACTTTTTGTATTTGCTCCTGATTTGATGAGAATTTGGAGTCCCAATCAGATAGCAAGTGAATAGCTCCTTTATTATTATTTTGATTTCAGTTATCAGCCATACTCTTTTGGGAGTGAGTATATAGTACTGAACTTGATACTGAATCTGGAACAGAACCCTGACCATAGCAGGCACTAAAATTTCTATGAGGGATTTAATTTAATCTAACTCTCCAATATTTCAAAATCTTATTAATGTTTCCTATTTCACGTACACACACCAAAAGTTTAGCTGATTTCCAACAAAGTGCTCTGACTAATATTTTCATGCTGTCTAGGGGAAAACCTGAACCAGTATTTACCAGTATTAAGTCCACTGAAGTCCATCAAATCACTGCAATTTGTCCTAATTGCTATTTTGGGGGTGGTGTTTTTAGTTGCACGTTATATCAAATTCAGGCTGAGGAGAAGTTTAATTTGTAAAGGATTCTTTCTGTATGTAATTTTTGGCTTTGAACTCATGAACACATTTTGTGATCCAAAAAAAGATCACACATGCCTTGAGGATAGGTCCTGTAGTACCTCTCATTTTAGCTGAGCAACCTAGAGGTTGACACAACTTCAGTTCTAATGGAGAAGAGTGCCCAGCTGCAATCGCATGGCATGGTTTGGAAAAACGCACAGTGTCAAATGGGTGGAGAGGGAGGAGACTTAGAATGGTGACCTCCTTATCCACCTGGCAGTGGAGCTTGGCTGGCCTGGGGAAAACAACCCAGGACCTTACATACTGAATATAAACTCTCCACATGGTGTGTGCTGAGAAGCAGGCATTTGGGAGAGCCACAGGGAGAAAATCACAGCCTTATTGCTGAGCAAATTTCTTTCTAGAATTATCAGGAAGGTTTGCAAAAAGGAAGAGGCTGTAAATCCTGACCATGCAGGGAGGCAAGGCATGTTCTTCAAGTGCCTAGTTCTTGTGTTCCCCTCAGATTCACAGTTTGGGACTTCCCCAGAACTGAGAGACAAATAGCTGTTTAGAAAGGACTCAAAACCGGGCTGGAGTAGGAGGAAGATGGTAGCTGGGCTTGTCTTAGGCAAAATAGCTGAATGGTTGGAGTGTTCGCCCAGGAAACAGGAGAGAGGAGTTACTTGCCCTCCTCAGCCTGGGGCTGTCAAAACCCTTATCTCCTATCTCTCTCCTAGGAAAGTGCTGTCAGCACCAGGCTAGCTGCGAAGTTGGCTGGAGGCAATCCCCACCCTTTCTGTGTAAGCTTTTCTCCTGCAAAACAAGAAATACAAGAAGCATTAGGAACAAGAGAAATATTGTAAGAGGATACTGTAATGTGACTTGTCGCCAAAGGTTAGGTGTGTTTTAAGAGTGCCCACTGTAATGTGCACCTCCCAGAGGGCTGGGGCAGAAACATAGCTTGTTCTTGAATCCTTGTTACTTTGTTCAGCAGTTAAGCTTGGCACCAAAAAGGTGGGCGGTTCTGGCCATCCTGAGGGTGGCTGTTGTGGGTGCCTGGGAACATGGGAATCAGACGAGGCGCTGGGCAGATGCAGGCTTTGCTGGCACCTGAGCTTGGGGGGTTCTGAGCTGAAGCCCCAAACCCAAACAGCGGAGTCTCTGGTGTTCTGCCTAAATCCTAAAGCAGTTCTCCAGTGGATCTAGCTGGAACTCTTCTTAAAAGTTGTGTGATTATAAATTCATTCAAGTAAACACACTTTTTAAAGAAAGGCCACTTTACCCCCCTTAGATTCAAACCATTTTGCTTGTAGAAAAAGCTAAGTTAGAATATGAAACACCTCAGGAAATAAGAGTAAAATGTGCACACCATACAGAGCCCTCATTAAAAAAAACAGGAAAAGTCAGCTGTGAAATGGTCAGGTTAAACAAGACAAGGGTAATGCTAGTTTGTTCCTCTTCAGACTTACAGTTCACACACGATAGATCTGAACAGGCTTGCAGAGGGGTTGGGGTGGGGGGGCTACTTGTTAACTTCACTGCTTGCTTAAATAGCTGACCTTTTTCTCACTTGGCAGGATTTCTAGGTATTACTTCTTTATGTAGATAAACTGTTCTTTTGTCTAACTTGGCTCTTCTTTAACAACTGAAATATTTTGGAACAGATACCCAGCACAACATAAACCTGAGCATGCCATAAATATAAATGTAATTCAGAAAAAGCACTCCTGGTCAGATTGAGTCAGCTGCATTTTAGTATGTTGACTGTGTTAGTTCTAGTGAAAACAAACAGAAAACACTGGCATGTTAACAGGGAGCGATGAGAAGAAATAATCTGGGCCTTTCAGGGGCAGTAAAAGTGCAGTAAGGCAAAAGGCTTTCAACACGTTCCTACAAGGCAACCATCTTCCACTGGGAAGACTGAGGGCTCTGGGGTGTCATTTGTCCATTATGGATCTGCAACTGTTCTCTAATTCTTTAATTGTATTTTACTAAACTCATGCTTGCAGTGCAAGATGTAACGTGCATTCCATAGCCAGATAAACCTGTTTTTGTTCACTAACAGAGCAGTGAATTGCTTCTCTCATTCCTTCTTTTGAATATGTTTTGGGGTTTTTTTGATACTGTGTTTTGTTGGCATACTTTTATGGTACTGTTATTACAAATGAGTACAAATATCCTTATTTACAGAACTAATGCAGGTAGCATTGTCAGTCTCTGAATACTGAAGTCTTGTCCACATGTGTGAATTAAGAAACATATCAATGTGATTATATACTGCCTTCTAACTATAGAGATTCCATGTATCTCTATATAGACATACGTATCTCTATTAAAAGTGGTTTTTTTATTTAGTATCCTTTGGAAGCAGGTTAAGCTAAAAAGTAAAAATACACATGAAAGTAAAATGTAAATGTAAAATACAATATATTCTAAGCATTTATGCAAGAGAATAATAAGAATGTGTCATTCAAGGTTAATTGCCTTTAGAAGTGGATTTTAAAAAATATCTTCTTTCATTGGTAAGTATTCCACATTGTTATTCAAGAATAAATCTGGAGTATATGCAAGTATACTTGCATAACTTCATGTGTGACAATATTTTGCTCTAGAATAAAATACTCTGTTTTATATATTTTAATCTGGACTACTTCCCATATAAAAAAAATTTTGATGATTTGGCCCAATCTTGCCCCATTCGTCTGTAAAAATAGCGTCAGGAAGCCAGATAACTGGTGTAATCCAGATAGATGACGTCAACTGTTAGTCGACTCATTTCTGCAAGGAATGCCTGATCCTGTTCTTGTCCTCCTCATTCTGGCAAGATCTCTTGGTATAATCCAGGGTAATTTTGCCAGTGTGAGATGTCAGGATTAGGTTCTGCGATTAACTGCATCTCTAAACTGCCTGCCTGAATCCAGTTTGTATTCTGTTGATGGCTTGATGCTGCAGTATACAGAACACTATAATGCACGGGATTTCAGCCTTTGGTTGATTGTTCTCTGAACCTTTGTTAAAAATCAGCCATTTAAGTCCTGATTTAGAGTCTAGTCCATATTCTGCATATCTTCTGCATAACTCATGCAGAGGATATACTGTAGCATTGCAAAGAATGACTAATTCTTTCTCTATTATGATGACTCACTATTTGTTGTTCTAAGAAACAGGCTTCTCAAATCATGTCCCTTAAGGGTTTTTTTTTTTCCCCCTTTTCATTTTTTTCCCCTTTTCATATATCAGTCTAGGCAGATGAGAGACTTTTACATTTTTCACATAAATTTTCATCCAGTATCTTCCCTTAAGTATTGTCTGTAGAATTTTTACCTCCTACATGAAGATTTAAGGAAAGATCATTCAAGTATCTAACACGATGAATAATTTAGCATTTGAAAGACATATTCTCTCAATGCTACAATTAAAGCACAGTTGCTCCTTACAATTATATGTAAAGAAATTTTCTATCTAATCCTGTTGATTAATCATGTCTTCCTTTTTTCCACTGACTAGCTGTCTAAATTTACATGCCTTTTGCAGTTACCTTAAGCACAGACCTCCAAACTGTTATAGCTGTCTATAGCTAATTATTTGTAGAAACAAACAGCTAGGTGTTGGGGCTTTGGTAAAATTTGGGTAATTTATTTCTATATTTAATATTTCCTTTGGACTGATTCATGCCCAAGGCATGCAGCTGAGATGTTTCAAATTGCAGATTTTGCTTCTTTTCAAAATCCTGCAGTTTCTCCTCCATTTTATGGTACACAGAGAAGTTTACTGTTCATTAAGCCAATGTAATAAAATTATTGTATCTTTTGGCAATGTCAGCTATTTTGAACAATAGAATTCTTTTGAAAACGCCAGCCAGCAGTACATTCTTGTGGCACACACTTCAGTTTTGTGAAATGATTGTTTTTGTTTGCTTTGGGTTGGATCAGTGATTGTAAGCACATTTTTTAAAATTGCCTTGTCATAACTTATTTTCTTTAAGTCATTATATTTTTAATGTTTGTGTGTCTTGCAATGCCCAAATTGGCTGCGTCATTAACTCCTGGAGAAAAGAATAACAGATTTAAGACCTGCTCTGTCTTTCTGTTAGATGGCTGTTGGCATGCACTTAACTTTGAAAATCTGCCCCTTTGGTAGCTATGACAACTAGTGATAGATTCTAGGGTATTACAAACAAATATGAAAGGTGGTGAATAGCATAGAGACTAAGAATTTCTCTTCAAGGTTAGTTACTATCTGTTTCCTCACTGAATTTCTTTACAGCTTTGGTAGTGAAGACACTAGTACCTCAAATTTAGGTCCAAACTTGTTCACATCCCAGATGCGGTGTATTTATGTGCAAGAGGCTGTAAACAAACAAAAGAAGTTGGGAAAAAAAAAAAAAAAAAAGGCATCATGTGAAATGAGGTTTTCTTTCAGGGTCCTTGATTGTTTTTCTGGATACATCTCCATTTTTTCTGTGTGAGGCTCTCTCTTTTTCACAAAGAACCCAAATGCTAGTACAGGCTATGGGGACTTCATTGTCTATCTGGACACATATCTCCTCACTGCTCAGCTGCCATTCAAGTTCAGGGATTGGAGATGGGAGGGGACGATCTTTGCAGGGTGGCAGGAAAGGTGTGTTGACCTCTAGCATGTGAGCCAAGGTCCTTCTGGCATGATCATGGAGAGAAACTCCAGAGCTCAAATCATCTGCTGGAAACCTCTTTCCATGATTCAGATATTCCTTGGGATGTTTCTGTCCTGGAAAAGAACAGAGTCCCTGCTGCCTGAGTGTGTTATCAAGACTGACTTCATCTGCTTGGGAAGAGACAACAAGAACCTAGAGAACAGATCTACTTGGCCTTCAGATCCCTCCAGGGCAAACAGCTTGATTTTTGCTGTTTAGAGACTTATTTGTCAGGCAGTGCTCTTAGAAACAGGAGAAGCAACTTACCCTTGGAATACTAAAACACTGTTTCCCATGTTTCTGCTGGACATCTTTTGGAAAGCAAGAAGGCAGTGCCCACCAGGATGGAATCCACTGCAGAAAGGAGAGGCAGGGCAGAGCAGAGCAGAGGAGAGGAGACGACTGGCTTCTTCAAATAGTTTGCTAATCTGTAGGCAGTATTTACCAACTGAAGCAAAACAACTGTGTGCTAGCTTTCTTGATAAGACGATCACTGTCAAGTGTGCCTACATTTGTTGGGACTTCTTATACAAACTGGTAGCAAGCCAGAGAAAATAAAATGGGCCAAATAGCCTCAGTCTGTGGAGTCAGCCACAAGACAATGGAGTAGTCCTAGCCATTGGGAATCACCTGATGAAACAGAACCTGAAATCCCAAAAGCAGCTGGGGCCTGCAGGTTTGTATAGTGGCTTGCGGCTAGGGCTCAGGGAGGTGCAAGGTAGCACTGAGCAGCATGATACAGAGTATTTATGGTTACAAGCTAAGCAGTGTTAGCATGGGAAAGTGAAAGTTTAAGGAGAGGTTTGAATTAGGATAATGATGGTGCTTAGTGAATAATTCCAGGGCCTCTTCTTGTGCTTCAAGGGCTACAGTGACAAAGAATCACAGTCCATATTTTAAAGTTTTAAAGAGTAGATGGTGTGGTTTGTATTGCTGTCTGTAAAGTTTATAACCAGCTATGAGCATTTCTGGCATACAGGCAGCAAACCTACACTGCTGAAGCATTTGTTGCCCGTATGCATCTGTGCCTGTTACGCTCCTGTCTTTCCAATCCAGTCTTCCTAATGGAGCCTACAAATAAGAAAAAGCTATAAAAAAAATCTTGTACATCACTCTCAAGTGTGATCTGTGCAAAAGGAGGCTTGTGAATCCTGGTTTAATCAAAAGTTAAATGAAAGTCTCGATCTGTGAATCACAAGGACTTTTACTAGCAATTTACTCCATTTCTGAACTTCCCTTGGTTACATACTAGGCTGTATGGATAACAGAATGACTTTGTCAGAAACATTCCTTTTGATCTACTTCTGCTTTCATGTTGTCTTCTACCACATTTTAAAATATTTTTTAAGCTGAAGAAGTTGAAAACATTGAATAAGACCAGGGTTATGAGCACTTAGAAATATTCCAGTGGAGAAAGTGCAAGCTGTAGAGATGCCTGAAATAAACATTATGCCTGATGAATGTGCTGGAATTCTTAGAGTGCACTCTAAATTGGCAGACAGAAGTGAAACAAATACAAATAATCTTATTTGGAAGAAAAAGCTGTGTATCACAGAGGAAAAAACAGTAACTGCCTTGCAACACCAATGGATTTTTTAAATGGCTATCTGTTCAGTATTTGTCCTCTCCTTTTCTTTTTCCTGCATCTTATATGTTCAACTTTCTTTAGTAAAATCATAAGACAGAAGGAAAATAACAAAATATTACTGCTTGTGCCATTAAAAAAAATTATTTTTGTAACTTATCAGATCCTATGATTTTGCTTGGGTGGTTGGTATCTTATTGGCAGCCCATTTTCACAGAATCACAGAATCGTCTAGGTTGGAAAAGACCTTGAAAATCATCCAGTCCAACCATCAACCCTGCATTAACAGTTCCCAACTACACCATATCCCTCAGCACTATGTTGACTCTACTCTTAAACACCTCCAGGGATGAGGACTCCACCACTACCCTGGGCAGCCCATTCCAATGCCTAACAACCCGTTCTGTAAAGAAATATTTCCTAATATCCAGCCTAAACCTTCCCTGGTGCAGCTTGAGGCCATTCCCTCTTGTCCTGTCGCTTGTTACTTGGTTAAAGAGACTCATCCCCAGTTCTCTGCAACCTCCTGTCAGGTAGTTGTAGAGGGCGATGAGGTCTCCCCTCAGCCTCCCCTTCTCCAGACTAAACAACCCCAGTTCCCTCAGCCGCTCCTCGTACGACAACCTAGTTTAGGATATTCCACTATAGTGCTGCTTTACTATCTTTACTCTTTTTGAGTCAGCTCAATCTCTGTCTTAATACTTGCTTAGAGGTTTGGGTAATGTGGATGTCATCATGATATTCCACGTGTTTATGTGCATTATACTCTTCCAGAGGCAGGATAAATTGCTTCTTGGCATACTGCACATATCTCTTCTGTTAATGTAAACTAATTCCATATGCCCACAACAAAACACCACTTGCTACTGTCTCATCAAAATCTTGGAGGAGGTCTGTATGGCTCTAATCTTTTTTATTCTATAGAAGAAAGCTTTGAAGTTGACATCTATGTATCCAGGTTTTAAACATGCATGATAACTGACCAGAATTAATAAAATTAGGCTTATTACTCACATTTTGGTGCTAAAGGCATTTCATTTTATGACATGTACTCAGGAGTCTTGTTATAGTACTAATGCAGTAATTTCACCTTCTATCTGATATCACATCATTTTAAACATCAAATTAATGTCCATATGTTCTGGTTGAGTCTACCGTATCTGCATGAAGTTAACTTTCAGCCCACAGTCTCTCCAGTAGCCTGTGATACATCTCTGTAGATTATCTTGAAAGAATAAATAGTCGTGGTACTTCTGTATTAATAACTTCTAATGATTTTCTTTTTCCACTAGGAAAAAATCTTGAAGAGAAAGCTATCCTCCTTCAATTTTGGGGACCAAAACACAATGGGAAATTCCTTATCAGAAGCCTTTTCCACACTTACTCATATAATTAACTTTTGTCTTCTGTATCAGGCTTATTAAGTTCACTGCTGTGTTTTGAAATTATGCCGTTGGACCTTCCATAACATTAATTATCACCTCTTTGCCTCTGCATGTGGTCTGCAAATTCTACCCTTTCTCAGAGGTTTGAAATAACAACTTTTTCAAATTAAATTTATATAAATGCTTCTGTAATATCTCAAAGTCCAATGACTTTCCTTCCTTCAGTTAATTCTTTTGTGCTTTGGAGCCCTGCTTTTTCCTGTTTACAGAGAAAAAGAAGGCTTAGTATTGTTTGGGAACTGGGAGTTGTTGAAGAGGTTGTTGGACTCTGTGGTCAAAGTAAAAAGGAAGATTTGGGATTACAGTCCTTCTGTGTTTGTCTCATACATCTTGATCCCCCAAAAGTTAAAAAAAAAAAAACAAAAAACAAACCACAACCAAAAAACCAAAGGTAAAAGATTTTACTCTAAGGCTTTTCTTACCTTGTTTTCTGATAAAAATTTCTGGATATCCTCATCATATTGGTGCTGATACTTTTCTTTAGGAAAGGACTGAACTGTAGCTAATGTTTGTGCTTTAATGTTGAAAGAATGACTGTAAAGTTCTTAAACTTTGAGGGGAATTTCAACTGAAGGGTTTGAAATGCAATGTAATTTTAAATGAAGCTAGGAAAACAAAGTAATTTTCATCTCTCCGTACAAATTCCTGGAATTTTTAGAGCTTATTTGAGTTAGGCAGTAACGTTCATGGGATCTGGACACTTAACTCCATTGGGCTCCTCTGAAAATGCCAGTTAATACTGCCTGTTCTATGTGAAATATTTTAGGGCTTTCTGTACCAGAATAGCAGAGGTGCACTATGTGTATCTGGCTTGCCAAGAGTTCAGAAGAACTGAAGTTGGGGTCTCTATAATGGTATGCGTTGTGTAAAGTTAATGGTGAACTGTATCACTCATGTGCAGTGATCACTGCAGAGATGTGTCTGAGGTAAGTAGAAGTTGGTATCTCAGTATTATTGCCCACCTGGCTCCCACTGACAGATTCTGGGGACATCTTGAAAATCGCACGGGTGGATACCCTTGCTTGTTAAGGCGAGGTAATCAAAGTCTTTGGTGTCTTAGCAAATGTTTGGTATTTTCTTTCACCAATTATGCACTTCTAAAAATTTTTTTTATCTCTTAAAAATATTTTGGAATATGAGCAGACAAAAGATATAGTCATGGAGACAATACTGGCCGCATCCAGCCAAGATGTACTTGCCGGATAGTCAGTAAGTTAGTCACCAGTGTGGTTTTGTATCTTGGATAACATCAGCTTAAAACAATTTGGAGCAGTTTAGCCATGTCAGGTGTTAGGGTTATGGACATAGTCATGCCCTTTACTAGTACTCTAAAAAAGGGAGCTTGCTTATTCTTCAGTGCTAATGTTTCTGTCAGCTATCAGTTGATAGCTGTCAGGAGATTTTTCAGAACTTTAATTTAACCTACCTGTTATGCCTGCATTCTTTGGCTTACCTTGCCATTCCTTTGGCTTACCTAATTATTGCTATCATTTATTGTTACCTGGATCTGCTATACTTGTCCTTTCCTAATAGGTTGAAAAGCAGAGTTGGAAGAGAGAGGTCACTGTTGCCTACTCATTCCTTCCAAAGTGTACAAACTCTTCCTTTATGCAAAATGGTTAGCCTGATCTCACTGCTCTAGCTGTTCAGATCTGCTACTCCTCCATTATCTGTCTTGCTTGTAATAATTATCCCCATTGACTGTAACAAAAACTTTTACAGCATTTAATGATGTCATTTTCGTTCCTTAATGACTCAATCCACCAGCTGCCAGATGTTATCCACCTGCCAGTACTGAAACCAACCTGATCTCTGCTAATCGAGAACTTTATGCAATTTTCCAATGTGTTTGCCAAATTATTTGAAGGTATTTTTGGTATTGAAATGGCATGGCAAATGACAACCGCCTTACTGGTTTGTCTTCATTAAAGGTGATGATATTTCCATCAGATTCATTCAGTTTTAACTGCCCTTGACTTAAAAACATCATTAAAGATTCTAAACAGTTTAGGAGAAGATATTACTTCCAAAATCTTAAGAATCTCAGTTTGGAATCCATCTGTGCCTGTAGCTTTTCTTCCTATTGACAAATACCTAATTACCTGGCTAATTTTCTGATGAAGGATTTCTGTCTCCTGTCTAAGCTGTTACAAGTAACTCAGGAGGGATTTTCCCCATGAGGAGTGATGCAGAGAGGTATTTCTCTCGGTGGAAAAAATATAATCTTTGTGCAGTGTGTAAGTTTAGTCTGATGACCTCAACATTAGCTGACTGGGTTCTTGTGCTGTATTTTTGTTGTTGTATTTTAGAACTTTTAACTGCAATTGTTTATTTCTAAACAGTCAAGTCTGCTCTATTTTCCAAAGAAATCTCTCTCTGTGAATTGTATGAGACATTTGCTTTCATTATTTTTGATGTTGCTGAGCAGTTTTGTTTTGGTTTTTTTCATTTTTTTTTTTCCCCAGATTCATCAGTCACTAATCAAATAGTTGAAGAGCCATTTCTAATGACATCTGGGTAGTGATAGAATACATGAATCATGTTACTGCTTGGTGGCTAAAAATAACAGTACGGACTTTATTCTGAAATAGAGAGGAACCCAGCATGGATAAACTGAGATGGAGTCATACCTAGTTCTATAGGTCTGTAGTTTAGAACCTGTGTGCAAGTAATAGTTACCAGGAAAAAGTTAAAATTAATTCATGGAAAAGTGAGCTTGAGTTATGGTATCTGGAATATAGGGCTCTATTGCCATTTTAGGCAGTGTTTCTTCACAGACAACATTCCACTGTCCTGGGCTGCAAAATCTGGGCAAATTACTTATAACTGTGGTGTCTTGTCTTCTTCATGAGGAAAGGAAGCATCAGAAAAAGTAAGAGTGAATCCTGCTGAGCTCAGAGGAGTGTTGTGAGTCTTGGCCATTTCATTAGTGCTTTGCAAAGTGGTTTGAAATCTTTGACTAGAAGGTAGCACTAGAATGAAAACTATTCATGCTGAATTTTGGTTCTAGTGTTTAGACAGCCCATGCTGAGAGAACAGTTATATTAACTCCTAACGATCCTATTGAAAATAAAATTAAAACTGATTGCTTTCATTTTAAAACAGATTAGCCAAAAGCAACATCAGAAATGGACAACATCAGAAATCAATGGTCCAAGTGCAGCCTTCCAGGATTTTTATAGATTGCACCAAACCTTTAGGGATTTTGATTGTGCAAACCACAATATAGGAAGGCTGGCACCGTTTGGATCATTGCTGCTACAGCCTCTGCCAAGAGCACAGAGACTAGTAAACAGCTTCAAGTATTAATCATGTATTTCTTCATTCTTCCTGTATCTAAGAACTGTTCTGTACTACGAGGGTTAGATGAAGAGATGGAAGGCACTGACTCAGAGCTGACGGCAGCCTGCACACCAGGGGTTACGGCAGTCTTGCTTTCTCTTTTTGTGCCCAAAGAAACTGTGGATGCAATTAAGATATTAAATTCAAGGAAACTGTATACTGTAGCTGGGGGAGTTCAGTAAATACTTCACAGATCAGCTAATCCTTTTATTGCTGACTTCAATTAGCTCTTTACATACAGGTACAGTGTGCTTTTTCTTTCAAACAAACACCAATGTTTTCTATAGTGGATTGAAGTGGTTTTGAGCAGTACCTGGCAACAACACTCTTGCCTTCTCTAATAGCTCCAGCATTGCTTTCCAGGCTTGTGGCTCAGCTACAGCATTGAGAAAGAGCCTGATGGCAGGAAGGCTGCAGAGTCCAGTCACGTCAGGAGAGTGGAGGTCACCAGGCAACCCTTGCCCGCTGGGAGAGTGTGTGCTCATTGCAACAACAAACCTACCTCTTTCCTTCTCTCGACCTGCACAGATCAGGAGCAGTCCTTGGGTGTTGTACCTGGGGTGCTGCAGTTGGAGCCACACATCTGTAAAACACAGTGTGTGCATGCATGCATACAGGTGCACACAGATTATATGGAAATCACAACCTTTCCTCATCCTCATCTTCTACTCAGGTTCCACTTGAGGAGAGGCTGCCACTGCTTCCCAAACAATTATAAACCAAACAAAACCAAACTTGGGGTTAGACCTCCCTCTGACTTCGGGTCAAATCTGTCAATTGGAAAACTTTTGTCCAGAGGTGTGTGTGAACATCTGTTTTTTTAACTTGGTCTGAACGTACTGGTGCTGCCCTTGCTTTCCAGAAAATGTCATAAATTGTGTAAAGAAAAAGAAGAAAGACATTTCTCAAGAAAAGTGTAAACATTCAGAGTGTGGCTCAGCTGAAATATGCTGTGGTCTCTTTCCAGGGAAGGCAGAGGAAATTGGGATTTCACCCTTCTGACCTTTTTCAGGAAAAAAATGTGCCCAACCCATATAACTACATTTTGGTGTCAGTCTTCAACAGAGTTCAAAAAAAAGAGAGCTGAAGGCTCCCTTCTTCTTCCTCCTGAGCACAAGTTTTGATTCAGAACAGGAAAAAACCTGGTATGAACATGTCATCATTATACGAGAAATAACTATTTTTATTTTTTTTAATTTGCTTCTTAGAGGCATGTAGATATGACAGCCTCTTTAAGAAGCCCAGCAGGGAATTTTCTGAATCCATGCACCACAGTCCGTTCACATGAAAATATGCCTTTCTGCTAGTGTAGCTGTAGCTGTATCTTAAAATCTAGATGCTAAGTAGCCATGTGTGTTTAACCAGGCATCTTGTCCATGCTGCTTGTTCTTAAGGTGCAGACAAGTACAAGCTGCAAGTCAATGAGATTCCAGTCCCAAATGAGCAACTGGGTTCTGCCAAAGTAGAAATATGCTGTTAATTTACCTCTGTGACAGCACTGCCACACCATCATCCCACTTGACATCCATTCATACCTGGTCAGACTTAATGCTTTAAAGTACTAGACATCAATGAAAACAAAGACAGGGGTGGCAGTGAGGATTATTTGACAGCAGGATGGCAACACTCCAGATTCTTGAGGCCAGTCCCTGGCAAACAGTGGGCAATTTTGTTATAGGAGCAGCAAGCAGAAGGGCCCTGAGACACGCATTTTTCCTGAGGAGAGGCATTGCAGCAAGCCAGGTGCAGGGCTGTTTGGGTCAGGAGGAGATGCCGCCTTCATGTGAGGGGAAGCCCCCAAATTGCCTTCGCTTTGAGGAGCATGGCAGTGCAGGGGCCAGCGCTGGTGGGGAAAGGGGCAGGGTAGAGAAATAAGGGGAACTGGAGATGTTTAATATGATACAGGTGCTTCTGTGACTTGGAGATGTTCTGAAGGTGATTGAAGGTAAGAGATGTCCATGTCACAACTAGTGTGGTATCAAGGCAGTTTTGATTTCTGGAGAGTCCAGAGCATTGAGACTTTCTCCAGGGTCTTGGGATGGCGTTGCACTAATGATGTGTATCTGCTGGCACACAGCAAGGTGTACGCCCAGCCTTTTCCTGAAGGAGTCCTACATGATTTGAGAGCAAAGCCTGCTTTATACTGCAGTTGTTTACTAATGTAAATAAGATCAAATTTGGAAAGATGAGCCTTCTGTGGCTGAATTGTTCCTTCTTAATTTAATGCAGCCATAGGTGTTTTAAAAGTACATGAGAATTACAGGTATGCGTTCTGGAGTCTGCTGTCTGTTAGTGAAGATGTCATTTGCTTCCCAACTTGCCCTCAAACTTCAGAATTGCCTATAAAGGTTGTGGAAAAGCCACAAAACTCAGGATTTTTTTCTGAAAATAGAATCCTTATGTCTTTCCCTGATAAGGACATCTTAAAAAAAAAACAGTGGCAAAGCTTATAACTGAACGTCTGTGTCACAAGCACGATGGTACTGCAAACCACGAATAATAATCCTAGAGAATAAGGGAGGATAATAATCCTTTCTATGCATTTCTTTCTGCTTTCCCTTTGTAGGCTGATGTCATCATTATGAATTGTCAGTTCCTGGGATCACAGCTAATGCTCTGGTGGTTTTGTTAGAAAGATAATTCATGTAGTGGCAGAAACTAATTGTTCTTTGGATTTGTCCTTCATTGTAGCATTTCATGAATAAGTTTGTAAGTGAATTTGAACCTTATCTGAGCCACTTGGGCTTGTCCCCTGGTGCTGCTAGCTTTATTCCCGGGTTAAACCATCCATCTAATAAAAGTCCCTGCTTCCAGAATTAGCTAAGGGGCACTAAGAAAAGCATTTGACACTGTAAAATGGAGAAGTAAAAGTACAGTAGTGGCAGCCTTAGGTTTCAGAAATGCTTTCATTGTATTATCGTCAGCTTTTCCAAAAGCTGCAGTAGCCTCTGGTGACCTGTCTGCAAACACTTCCATTACAAAGAATAATAGGTGAGGCCATCCTTTGTCAGTTCTCTTTCAACATGTGCTTAGGAAAATAGCAGAACGTCTCATCAGACAAAAGAAAAGCAAGGAGAAGTATAACGGAATGTTACCAATAGGCAATAGTGTAATTGTTGGATGGGGATGATACTGCTTATAATTCTGGTTTTCCTGCAGTTGTCTTCAATCCCAGCAACCTCATTTTCAGCAGGATCTGAACCTAGTGCTATTCAACAGTTTTCCCTTTAGTATACGAGATAATTTACCATTTCAGTTGGCCTTGCAGTGACTGAAATATTTAGGGGATTTGTGTAGTGACAGAAATAGATAAGATGTTTGAAGCAAATGGCTTAGCTCTGTTTAGGAAAATCTCCATGGGATTTAAGGGGATGCACTGATGTAATACAATTGGTGGTTTTATTAAAATTTTTTCTGAATAACATCTATGGTAAAAGTATAGCCTGTTCCCATTACGAAGTCCTCTCCATCTCCTAACACCCCACATAATATTCTTCCTAAATGACTTAGAAACCTGTCTAGAGATGTAAATAATACGGCAACAACAATGAATACAGAAATATTTTTTAAATCTATTTATTGTCTTTATATACTTGTTTATAGCTCTGAAAATCACAACAGCCAGATCCTCCAGTGTAAGCTAAAGCTTGAGGCACTTTCATGTCATTGTTTTAAAAGAGTAATGTCAGAATTAGCAGATTATCTGCTTGCTTATATATTATTTATATCTTGCTTAATCACAGTACATGAATGAATATAAGAATACTGATAGTCTATGTAGTACCATGTCCAAACACATCTATGTCTATGCACGTATGTAAATACGAACATGTCTGCATTCACTGATACAAAACTAGATTTCACTGGTAAAACTGGTTCACTGGTTCACACACACACATTGGTAAGAGATTATTATTAAGGGTGCACTCTAAAGTTCAAAAAGCTAAGAAATACCAAAAAATGAACGTTGCTGGGGCAACCTTAATTTGGTTTCCCAGTGTGTCTTTGCTGCAACTGAAGCTGTTTGGGAAGTTTCCTATACAATGTTTTTGTCACAAAATGCCAGTCTATCAAAATCAAGACACTCATGTACACATTCCAGCTTTGGCAAAACTTTTCTCAACCCCAGACTGGAATCTTTATGATGAGAGATTCAATTTAGAGATGGTTCAGACTGTTTTTTGTAAACCTGGCTTGTTCCAAGAGGGACCCCTAACTAGGCAACTTCCAGGTGACTTGCAGGCCTTGCCACTATTTTATTTTCCCATATTTCCTGGTTTTCTGATTAAGGCTGTAGGACCACATTGTGGAAATGCTGAATGCTCACAGCTGCAGCTGTAGTTAGTGGAAGCTAAGCTTTGAAAATACAATGCTAAATAATCGTAAGAAACAGGTTGCAGATATTTGAAATTGCTTTCCAACTTTGCATATCTCTGCCTCTCTTCTTAATCTGTGAAATGATTCATTAACATTCGTGTATCACTCCAGCACTATTACGGTAAGCACCACAGAAAAGCCCTTGAGGAAATTTTATATTCTTTTTTTTTTCAGAGCAGGCTTGAATAGTTTTCAATGAATAACGCATTAGGCAACAGTGTATTGAGTGAGGAAAGAATAAAATATTAAACACCTACAGGGCACTGTCCTTCCTAAGGAATTGAATGAGGCAGAGGTCTTGTGAGAAGAGACCTCTGTGTGACTGTGTCACCATACATGATGACAATACATATGTACGACAGGCTAAATTAAAGTTGTGCAGGGAGTGTTAACACTAGGATTTCCTAAATCCTGAATGCTTAACTTTGTCATCTTTTAGAAGAACAGTATTAAGGTGGGCTTTCTGTGGGTAATACATGTATAATCTACAGAGAAGCTCTTATGCCAGACCCTTGACAGAAAGATTTTATTGGATGAGTTGCGTTGACCTTGTTATTTCTAAACAGTAACTGGAATTATATTTAATTAATATGTTTATTGAAGTTAAGTACATTGATCTGTGCAGGAGTTGGAGAAGCAATAATTTTGTCGCTAATATGTTTTCAAGGCCTCCAATCAAAGCTGAGATAATACCTTGTACACAGGCATAGCTCATACTTACACCCCCCCCCACCTCTCTATTACTAGCTTGCTGAAAATTTGCACCAGCTGTGGCCTCCTTTGAACCAACAGAACTGCAGCGGGAGTCAGGGTGGTGATAAGGACAGACAAGAAAGTGGTGAGGATAGTTCAGGGATTGAAGGTGCCTTTTAAATTCAGGTGTCATCATCTCAGTCTCTAGTTTGCCACCTATCTGAGAACTTCACATCACCAATAAGTTATAGACATATGTGTAGCAGAGCTGGGATCTTCTGGATCTGCCACCTGATTTCTTGATGTCTTGGTAGAGTGGGCTTTCTCTTTTTTTCTGATTAAAAATAAAAATTCCCCTTCCCATCAGTAATGCAGAACAATAAATTCTAAATGTAACTCTTCAGTGCACTGATAGGACAGGGGCCAAAAGAAAGAAATACGGAAATTCTCCTGTTCTGAATAGTAAGATCCACTCAGCACTGCCACAAAAATCTTTCCTTTATTCCAGAGCATACAGCCAGACTTTCCTTTGAACCTCTTGCAACAGAGCACCTGGGAGGCCATACCGCTAATTCTGCAGTATGCCCAGGCCACTTCATCCAGAGGATCAAAAACCTGAATAATGGGGGTTTTATCAAAGAACACAGCTTTGTGTCAGCTGACCCTAGAGTACTATTCCTTCTTCTATTTATTTAGAAGAATCACCCGCCAGAAGATGGGGAATCAGTGTTTAGACATTTAGGGGGAATGAAAACAGAAGAGAGAAATAGTGTTACAAGCAGCATTACCTCCAGTACTACAGGGAAAGCTCTCCTGAGCAAACGGGTATTTATATGAAACTGCTATTACAGGCTATGAAATGCCCCTGTCACCTCAAAGTAACTATGTTTAAGAATGAATTGTCTTTATTCAGTGGAGATCCATTACAGGAGGCGAGCAGGGATTGCTTTGCCTTCTGTGAAGGTGTAGGTTATACATTACTCTCTCTGGAATGTCCATGAGAAAGTTACTTAATACTCTGAGCAACTTTCTTACAGGGAAAGGAAAGGCAACTGTTATCACTTGGGCTCCCCTTGGGGGATGCTGTGATGATAACTTTCTTGTTTAAATTTGGGAAATACATAGTGCATAAATGAATGAACTTCATTGTCTTTGAAGTTTCCTATGTGAGTCATGGTGAAGATTCTACATAATTGCATTAAAATTACAGGGACAGGAATCAGCATGCAAACAGGCCATGGGCAAACATATAGTTACGTGATTCTATCAGCTATACAAATGAAAATTAGCTCCCTTTCCATACTACTTGCCATGCTCTCTGTGTTACATAAGTTAGTGATAATATCTAAATATGTTTTCAGAACTTAGAAAAATCTTGCCAGGAGAATAAATCAGTGTAAAAACCTTACAGGAAATTTGTTGAAAGCCAGTATTAGTAATTCATTTAACATCAAATCTGCCAAGCATGCCTATTTTGGGGGCCCAAATACAGAAGCTTAAGCCAAGTACTCCAGCAAAAGCACTTTTCCATCACTGTTCAGACAACTTACATTGGCTCACAACCTTGTTTTCACATTTCCAGCTTAGCGTGAAGGCACAATAAACAGACAGTGGTGAGAGAGCTGGCAGAGTGGCTGGGAAGTCTAGAGGTATTTAGAAGAGGCTTGCTAAAAGAACAGAGGTACGAGTATCTCTAACAGATCTTGTCTAATGCACATCAGTGCTAGGAGGAACCTGATCAAACTCAGATTGCACTGCACACTTTTCACTCCTGGCTAATCTGACTGCTAGATGACTATTAAATGTTACTGGTGGCAAACAAGAGCTTCCTTTGGATCAGCTGAGGTTTGAAGGGGAATGCAAAATTTTTTCAACTGTCTGAATGTTTCTGAAGCCTGTTGCTCCCTGTCACCATGAGCATTTCTCCCCGTGGAGGGCAATGAGGAGGGGGCAGCGGGAAGGAAGTCTTGCAGAACAACCTGAGAACAAGTTTCAACACTGACCACTGCCTGCTAGTCCTTTTGTTTATTGCTGTTCTCTTTTCTTTGTTATGAAAGGAAGTCCAAGTGTTTCCCCATGGTAAAGTACATTGTCTTTTGTGATGGGCGTCTGGAATGTATAGTAAATGGTCAGTTTTTCATAATCAGTTTCTGGTGTTCCATGGCTTGTCTCCAAGTGCAAGAAGAATGGCAAATACCAAAGGATGAAGTATGTGTACAATCTTGTTTTATCTTATAGATGATTATCCATAAATAATACACAGATTTCTATTTAATTTCTTAATAATGTCAGCAGGCCTTACAGATTTTCGAAGTGCAGTCAAGTTCCTTTTCTAAAACGTCTTTTACCTCTGCTCACCTTAATTTGGGGTTGTGCCTGCTGCAGAAACAGCATGACCAGAATCTGTAAGTTGGAGTGGCTAAAGCCAGCGTCCCCAAGCCCATATTTAGGCATCCAAAGAAATGGTCTGATTTCCAAAACTGCTGAGCAGCCAGCAGCCCTAATTGGAGTCCATGGGAACTGTCGGATATTCAGCGCATTTGAAAAATCAGGTCACTTATGTAAGCAACTAATTGTTGCTATAAGAGCCCCACTTCAGCACCTAGTTTTACAAGAGCTTGATGTTGCTTTACCCAGAAACCTTTCAAAGCGGGACATCTGGCTTGCGCTCTCTCTGACCTGAGTGGAGGCCCTGACTGCTGTCTGCATCCTGGGAAACTCCCTCTGGCAGGCTGGAGTTCACCCTGCCTCGGTGAGGCAACTGAGCTGGGGCTGTGGGTGCGCAGCTGCTCTCTGTGACTCAGAAGCAGTGGCTCTGCCAGGCTGCGGTGACTGCCCGCTCCTGGGCCACCTCCCTGGGCCCCATCAACTACCTCTGAGTGACCTGGGACCACCAGGTGCCACCCCCAGAGCCTCCCTGAGCCTTTGACAAGAAAGAGGGGATGCTTCAAAGTGTTTGCACCATTTAAACAGTTTTCTTGGAAACTGAGGCTTTATTGGCTTTATTCTGTTCCCTTGGAAAAGAAGAAAAAAACCCCACAAAACCATGTGGAAAAATCCTGCAGAAAGAGACCCTGCTCTTGGCTCAAAGACTCTTCCTTTGTGTCAGCAGGGATCAGCCTCCAACCCTGCATGGCATGCTACTTGCTGAAGGGTGTGAAGCAAGTGTAGGACAAACAGTGCCACAAACTATTTTAGGGCTAAAATGAACTTTGCGTAGTAAACATGGGAAGGCTTAAGTTCATTTAGTACCTAAGAGGGTAAGTTTGCAGAAGTTCTTGTAAATCCCTATTGCACAACATGCTCAGCATGACTGTCGTCCTGAAGTAATAGATATTCCTCAACATTATGAAACATAAATAGGTGTCTTAGTCTGACTTTCCACATCAGCAAGGATCAGTGCAGAGTGTTTTCCTCTTTGTTCTTATGTTTAAAATAGTACACAACAAATGTAAGCAAGTTTCTTAACTCCTGGGTAGGGTCTGGTTTCCTAACTCCTGGTGCTGGGCCAAGCTCTAATCTTGGGCACACAGCATGCATAATCATGTATCTCTGCAGACATTTCCAGGTACACGCTGCTTACAGTTCACCCAAGATTACAATCTGACCTGCGAAGAATGTTCTGGATGTGGAGGATACAGGACAAACAAGTCATGCGAAGGAGCAGATGCAGCAACGGCATTCCTCAGACTGAAAGCCCTGAATGCTACTCACAATAACAGGCCCCAAGTGATGATCAGCAATTTTCAGAAATAGTGTCTTTATGAAGATGTGCTAGTATTATGAAATATTTGCATCCCTTTCATTACAGCATCCCCACAACCTTCAGAAAGTAGGACAGGATGACGGGCAGCATTCAAATAAAAACCGCACTGGGTGTAATGTCAACACCGTCACTTTAAATTACAAAATTAGCTGTCTTTGTTTAACTTAATTTAGCAGGGGCTGGGAATAGCTGCTTGATTGTCAACCCCACAGATGCAAGTCAGCTCTTTGGCTTTAGGTGAGGTTCAGGGTGACTGCAGCTGTCTTACGGCTCTGCAGCATGCCTTGCCAGTGCCTTTCATCCTGGGCTCCTTCAGCATCTAACTAGTGGGTGAGCCTAGGTCCCTTTGTGTTACTTCTGAGAAGGTGAAAGTTACATTTTATACTCACAACACTTAGTAGTATTTCTGCAGCTCCACATGTCTTCAAACCACTTTGTAAGGAGCCAGCTAAACTGTGCAGCTGCCTGGCATGGAACAGGACTGCAAGGCGCTTCATCTGTCAGGTCCTTGAGGTGGAGCCAGAGATGGCTGCAGCTCTGGCACACGTGCAGGCATAAGAAGTACATCAGATCCAGTGATCTTTCTGCCAAAGGGTGCATTGGATCAGTTCACTGAACCAACACAGGGGCTAATCCACCATCTGTCTGAGCTGCTCACTGGCCAGCCATGCAAATCCTGAGAGCAAGATGGGGTATGAGCAGGAACCAGTGAAAAAATGGAGGAGGGAGGATGAGGAGCATTTGAACAAATCTCTGAGTTGCATTCAGATGGCTGTGGTGTGAAACTGCACATCGAGCAAAGCTTGTGTACAGGGAGCCAAATATCCTCCCTGTTTCTCCTACACCTTCCTGTTGGTGAGGCACACTCTTCTCAATAGGTGGGAGACACTGCACCTTTCTAATTCAGCTCCCATGTTTTGCTATAGAATATTATTTCTAATACTATTAGAATATTATTTCTATAATTAGGCACTCAAGGAGGCATTGTATTTGCAGTACTCTATTGTAAATCAGTAGACTAATACGTCAGCAAAGAGAGGAAGGGAGGCAATAAATTACATAGGATTTGTACAGTCAACCCTACAGGCTGAATCACTTTTGTTGATGTTTTGATAGAAAATACTTTGCAGTTGACAAGCTGCAGTTAAAGTACAAGTTGGTTTCTGTGGCTTATGGGTAGTTGTCTGTATGAAACTATCCTCCTTTAATGTCTTAAAATATTTCGGATGTAGGAGGTAAAATTTGGTATTTCATCACTGTTCACCTTTTTCCTTTCCCATCCCCAAAATCAGCCTCCCCAATTAATTTTATTGACTGTTTTACAGTGTTGCAGTCTGTTCTTTTCCGGAGAGCTGTGGATGGATTTGGTTCACACAGAAATGTGTGTTTGTGCTTTCTGCTAAATACAGACGTAAGCCTACTCCCCCTTCCTTTTCTTCCTCATGGCACATACTGTCATTGTGAGATGACGCAGAAGTGCATCACCACAGATATCATGACTTGTCAGGACAGGCACCACCTTTAGCTTTGTTTTAATGGTTGGCCTACAACTGAAATGGAATTTAAAAACTGCCATACTGATAGCAGCTAGTAAATATTACTGGGAGTCAAAGTTACAGATAGAAAGCTGGCAAGAAAAATCACTCACCTACTCAATATCAAAGAGTTGTGTCTGTGCCAACAGCAGTGAAACAGTGCCAGAGAAAATGTGTTGCAGTAACATTACACATTGCCTTTCTGTGCAAAAATACTGGACCAAATTCAGTCTTTGGTGTAAGCAAAGGCAGTTCCGTGAACACTTCTGGTGCTGTATCTACCTGTTTACACCCATGTGGCCCACAACTATATGTTTAAATTACATTGAATGATTAAGAGGAATTTGCTTAAACCAATGCAAACAAAGGAAATACAGTTCTAGGGCCAACGGCATAACCTCAGCTCACACTGCTGGGGCTTGGGTGTTAAGGGAGAAAAAACTGCCAGTCTGAACTCAGAAGGAGAGAGAAAGGGCAGAGCAACACGCACAGGAATGCAGTCCTTTTCCAGCCAAGGACTCCTCTAAGTGCCAGGTTATGGGGAAGCTCCTGGTTCCTTTCAGCTGATGTTTCCTTTCCCAACAGAACCCAGAAGGGAGATTACATGCAACTTCTCCAACTATGTTGCCAAGCATGTGTGGCCCCATAGCCCTCCTCCTCCCCAAGCAGCTGCTCTCACCCTTTCTGCCTGCAGCCCAATGGGCTACAGGCTCTTCCCTTGTAGCTGCATGTGGCTTCATGATGCCAAGACTGGATTTTGCCCTCAGTGTTCTTTATTTCCAGTCTTATTTTGTAACATAGATTTTTTTCGCTAAAACGTGGTTTTCTTAAACCAGATAAAAGCATTATCATGGAAAATAATGTGGCAAGCCAGCAGGGCTGCAAACTGGTTAAACCTGAATGTAAACTGTTCTGTAACTAATATTGCTGGTATGTGGGCAATAACCCTGAATAATTTCATTAATTAGTTATATGCCAGTAACTGTTTTTAAAGGGCACACTATTTACACTGTAGGCAGTTGAACATGTAATTACATGCTAAGGATGTGTGTTATTTTATCATCATGAACTCTGTGAATGCAAGACAAAATATACGTTATAAAAGCAGGTGATCTGATTTAGAGCATAGCTAAGTCTAAAATTTTTTTTAGTTTCTTAGCGTTAAGACATATGGTTTTTGTTCAAAGCTGCTTGTATGTCCAACATAACAACCATTTTTCCTGTGTTTTCCACTCTGTGTTAGAAGAAAGCCATACCACATACACTACTAAACAAAACTACATGTATTTACTGTTCATATATAAGTTCACTATAAAGAGAGCATGCGAGGAAGAAAGAATTACTTTAAACCTGTAGAAATACATCATGCTACTGCAGCTGTTGGTGTTATAAGGCTAACGTACTTGTTCATTGCAGGTTGTCACTACTTGTCACAGTTGAGGTTGTTTTGATGACCTTACTGTGAATTTCTATTAGTATAGATTGAACTTTGAATCCTAAGGGTTTCTAATATTTGTTTGGGGGATAATTGCAATATTCTTGTAATGTTTATTTGGTCTACATTTTTAATCTATGCTCTCCATCTTAACTCTATTGTTAATATAGTCTTGGCCTGGGAATACTATATGGTAGGTATAATGAAGTAACTGCTTGACAGCTTTGCATTAAGATTATGTATTGCAATTTGATGTCTGCACTGAGAGAGCTAATGGCAGCACTGGAGCTGGAATTGCTAATACCACGCTGAGCACACCTTGGGCCTGTATTTACACAGCAAGTGCCAAAACGTGTTGATGTTGGCCTTTCAAATGAATGAAGCGCCAGAAGAAGGGCCACAGCAAAAATTAACACAGCAAAGGAAAAAGGATTAAATGAGATGACAAGGAGGAACATAGCCTGAAACCTAGGCTTTGTGGGGTACTTCTAGAAAGTTTCAAAGGGAGAAAATGAGGCAGCAGACAGTCTCAGCAACAGCTGAAGAAAATCTCTGCTGCATTCATCTTATTTCAGTTTTTTACTCCAGAGAATATCTTGTATGACATTCAGTTCACAATGGCTGTAACCATGTGTACCTGGATGTTATCACCACCCTGGTATCCTCCCAGACAAGCTTCCCATCTAGGTCAGATTGTGACGCCCTTGCTCACTAAGGAGTATATCAAAGCCTGGTCCCTCATCAAACCTGCTAGAGTTTGTGGGTCCTATACGACCTTCACATTTTACTAGTGTGTCTTAGCTTTTCTGCAAGTGGTACTCAGCCACTCACTTTTTGCTGACAGAGGACTCTTCCCATACTTTCTGTAACATAAGAGAAAGTGTATGGAGACTCAAGCCAGGAAACTACAGCTTTTAAAGACAACCCCTTGTGTTCCTGGGCACTTTGTGATCTTGCTAATCAATGGATCCTGCTCCAAATCAGGAAACCAGCAACTGTTCATCTATTTTACCGTCAGATTGCAGAGGAAGTCAGAGAGTTGTTTCTCAAGCATTGTAGGCTTCATTCTCCCCTACTTTGCCTTGTTGCCTCTCAGGGTAAGGAGCCAAGCTCATGATGCAGGATAGGTCTTTATCCTTGAGCTGGTTAGACCATGCATAGCAGTTTATAAGTTTCCATTTTAATGTGCATGATCTTTTATCTCAAGTAATAAGATCTATGGATAGAAAAGAATTCTCCTGAATTTAGTTTCCTTCATTCAACCCAAACCTGAAAGCATCTCTGACTGCTAATTTATAATCTACTCCTGAAGCAAGCAAAAACCCCAGGAAATCCTGGAACCCAACACTTGCACTCCCAAAGGGTGTTGCACTTGGAGGGCCTCTCAATCAGGTAATGGCATGACTTTTTCCATCACTTCCTCTAGTGGCAGAATACAGGACTGTGCAATGCCTTCCCAGGTTGTCATCCCAAAGCCACATCAAAGAAAAAAATGTGTAAATGTCAGCATTCTAACATATACTCCTGTCATGTAAATATTGCAGTGGAGAGGTGAATTTCAACATACGGTCTACTACTATTGATATCTGGATTGATGAGAGCTGACTTTTTAGGAACTGGGTGGGGTAGAGCAACTGAAATAATATGTGCCTGTGTAGTGGTAGCTTCCAAATCTCAGCCATCACTTCCATGGAGGAACCTTCCCAAGAACCCCTGATATCTTTCTCATGAAGGTTATTATCACTCTGTTAGAAGACTAAATGCCCAGGAGCATTGTTGATTATAATCTTTTGGCTGTAGTTTACCAGCATAAATCTCACCTGAACCTGTAGAGTTAAACCTGCTTACATGTAATTGATGTTTTGTGACTGCTATAAGGCCCAGGATTTTGGGGCTGGGGAGTAGGATGGAAGAGGCAAGGACTCTCAGTTGCAGCCCATAAACACAAAGTCCTTGCCACCATTTTTAGTTGCTAGAAGATGCAGTATAGGTCTGTCAGTCACAGGGAAGGGACTACAGAAACACAAGTGGCTATGAAAACCTGCACTGGTGACTGTTCAGTAGTTAAGCTGAGGGCTTTGCTCAGCAGGGCTGCTTTCCACTCCCAAAGCAGTAGTGTAGGCTTTCAAAAAGCAAGTTGGTTATATGCAAATTAGATGCAAATACCTAATAGGCTTGTTTAATAATTGGCATAGAATATCACACATGGTGCAGCATCAAATTTGGCAGCTACAGTCATCCCTACTGTACTGCTAGTACTTCACTGGTGCTAAACTGGTTTATACAAGCTGAGGATCTGGCCCACGTAGCATATGGAATTTCCAGGATAAGCTACTACTCCCCGTCATACTTAATCACTGATAAATACAGGCCAGATTTATATTGTATGTATATGCTGAATTTATTGGATGATCTTTCTCATTCTGCCATCAGTTCAAGCAGTCCATTAAATCAGTCGTTGCAAATGCACTGTGTGCTGGAGTCAGAACTGATCACATGCTGGCATTTAGTTTTCTTGATAAAGAATAGAGGAAATAACGTAAACAAGTATGCTTGATTACTTTCCCACCCCCGTTCATCCATTTCTGAATCACGTTGGATTAACAACACATTTGAGACAAAGATACTGAATTTTATTAGCATTGCTTGCTCACTTGTGTCATTATTAAATGCTACATTATTAGCTACTCGGGTATAGCATACATTCTTCCTGTACTGTTCCTCAGAAAATAAGCAAAAGCCAAATTGTTTTGTGGCATACTGAAACCAGTGCTGACTTTATGCAGCAGATGTTCATCTAGCCACGCATGTAGATGATTTCATAGATGGGGCGAGTGTGCTCACCAATCACACACATTGCTTTTTTTCCTCCAGCACTGAATCACCATCTCTCCTTAACTGTATTTTTTTTAAATGGAGAAAGTAGAGCACTGTGCAAACAGTCGTGACCTTTCCTGCCTTTAACCAACATTTTTTTAATGCCCCAATTCCAGGCTGACCTCCTTTTTCAGAGCTATCTTTGGAACTCAAATAATACTATGGAAATGCATTTGTCAGCTTCACGATTAATGCTTTAATGATGATTTTCTTTCACTGCTTATTTTCCCCCTGCTGTTTGTATTATGGCAATTTCATTTTTATGAACACAGAAAATGGTAAAGAAAAATCCAATTTATTTCTTTAAATTTACCTCTATTTTGAAGACATTTCTGAGGTCTGCACTTCATGTGTGTCTTTAAAACTAGAGAACTTGCAAGACTACTTGAAGCTCTTGTTTGGTCTAAGGAGGAGAGTAGGAGTTACTTGCTTTGCTGTCACTATCTTAAACAGCTTAAACAGCTCTGCGCATCTAATCTAGCTGCAGTACTAATACTAATAACACATGGTTCATAGGAAATAATGATCAGCAATATGGCTATGTTTAAGAAACACAGACATATAGAAATATTAAACAGCTCATGATGTGAAGGTCAAAATTACTAGCATGCTCCTTATTGTGGAGTGTCTGGTATGCTGCAATATTGTACTATCATGAAACAAAACTTTCTACAATCCTTTTTTAAATTTCAAGCCTCACCTCTGTCATCTCATGGTGCTTTCCCCTTCTACAGTTGTCATAGTGGTGTATAAAAATGGCAGTTTATCATTGCAGGGGGTTCCTGAATCATGCATGCTGCTACATCAGTGTCCTCCCACTGAAACTGGCTCTGGAATATTGCTCACTGGCATGGTGGGTAGGTTTGCAGAAAATACACTCAACTTAAGCATACTATTTACATTCAAAGCTCCTCTGTATTGATATCAACTACTTTGCAAGTTTGCTGCAGGTCAAATGGTGAATAGAACCAGTGGAGTTTGTATATACATAGAAGTATATATATGGTCTAAGCAAGGCTTGGGCAGGGTGTGTTGCCTGTGCAGCCAGGTGTAGAGATCTCTTTCCACTATCCCATCTGTTTCTTGACTCCACCTTCTTCCCTCTTTTTCTCTTCATGTAACTGCTATTCAGTTTTTCACCAATCTAGTCAGCTTCTTTATTTAAATTTCTATCAAACCTAGAACTATTGCAATGTAAAGTAAAGTTTATAATGTCAAACCAGTATAATGTTCCTTATTCTTCAAATTTAGCTGAAGTTTGGGAAGAAAGATGACTGTATGCGTGAAGAAGCTGAGAAGTTGGTGAAGTAGCAAAATGGGGACAGTGCGACAAGTGACCCTTCAGGATTCAGTAGCTCCAGCCCAGTGGTGAGGACCATGTGCTGGCTTTTCCTAGCTGAGCATCTCCTTGCAGTGCTTAATACCGCCTGGGATGTGCCTTAGTAAAAAACAAAGCCATGCTGAGGCTGCTGCTTGGTGGCATCCCATCTCACTGGGTGCCTGATGTGCTACATCCCAGCTGCAGTGTGGCACTGGGCAGGAAGTCACCGGATCCCAGCCCTGCACACCACTCGGGCTCTGTAAGCACCTCAGACTTTAGAAAATAAAAATCTTCTGGCTAACTCTTGCACATGCCGAAGAGCATGGCCATCCTCATAAAATTGTGCCCATGAGAGTGCTGAGTTTTGTTTGTGCAGTAGCAGTTCTGATACCTGCTCCGTAACAGCAGCAAGATGTTTTGAAAGTGAAGCCGGTATGATTTTAGGAAACATATGCCAGTCCTTGACAAAGAGGAACCTGTTTCTTGGAGACTTTTTGCCCAGTAATGTCCAATCATGTATAGCAGATGTTATTGCAGCTTCAGCAACAAAATACAGACTGCTGGTGCTGCCCAGATTTGTTTGAGCACTTTGCAAAAAGAAATAGAAATGCTGGCATTTGTGTATTGGTGACAATCAGACACTTAAATAGAGCCCAAAAATGGAAATATGTACTTGATATTACTCCAGAGAGCAAATAAAATTTTTAAATTCAGAAGCTTAAACCCATGCTATTCAGAACTATGGGTATATTGTACAAAGGGACAGGATGTAGTAATATGTCAGACAAAGAAGTTGCCAGGGAACCTGTGTTCCTGGCCTCAGGTGCTATGAAAGTTTTTCTAGCTGTAAGTTGGAGGCTAATATGCTTCACTCCTGAAGTCAAGAAGTAACTCACAGCTTCCAGCCATTGCAAAGTCTACTGTGAACCTGCTAGGAAGCTGGATACTAGTGACTCCCTCCAATCTGGAGCAGCATACAGATATAACTGGGCAAGTTTCATGTCTCTGAGAGTCCCTTTCCCTGAAAGCCCTGCTTGTGAGCCATGACAATAATCATAGACAGATCACCTTCAGACATGTTGAAAATATGAGTAGGTGTTGAATTTCTGGTGAAGGATATGTGAAGCAGAAAGATGGAAACTTGCTTCTTAAGAAGAAAGTACAAACGCCAAATTGGATCAGCTCCAAAGTTCATCCTGCAGTGAGTAGGAACACCAGCAACTTAACCAGCAACAAGGTAACAGTAATCAAGAACTATTTTATGGTTGCTCAACCTACAGAGAATCTGCTCTAATAAGCCTGTGATAAAAGCCTTGGTGCTTCACAATGGGAAACTGGAGCCAACAGCCAGCAGTGAACACGCAGGATTTTCAGCTGAGTGAGGCCCAGCCGTGCGTGCAGAGCGTGGCCATTTTGAACAGTAACATAGAGCACTGCACCTTGCATCTAGCATAGTTCAGAGGAGTAGAAAACACACTGTGCTGATGTGGTGTTCACTGCATAAATCCCTGCTAGCAGTCAAAGTATGAAAACTGGCAGTGTTATATAGATGTGATAGTCACAGGTAGCCACACAGAGGGCAGCTAAAATCCCATCTGATCTACATGAAGTTAGCTTTCCTGGGGTTTATTTGACCATGACCTACAGAGAAGTGTGCAAATCTCAAAAAGCTTATTTTTGCTCTTTAACCATGACATGACTTTGGAGTTAAACCTTGACATATTCCGTGATACAGAGGATCTTGATCTCATTTCTTCCACTGAGGAGGTGTGGTCGTTGCTCTGTAGAGGTCAAGAATTAAATAAAAACTACAGACAAGTATGAGAGCTATGCTGTCAGAGGGTGGTTGTGTATCGAAGAGTAGTAGAGCATGTTCCTGGACAGTCAGTCAGTCGGTGGAGTACCAGGTCATATGCTTGTCAAAAGACTTGTACCTGCTGTAATAATGAAGTTTTCTCTCATATGTACTCCTGAGCCACCATATTCTGCAAAGAGGAACATAAGACCCCCTTTATTTCTTGCTGCTGCACCACCCTATGTAGCATGAGGCTCATAAAAAAGACTCCATATGGTCAGTTAAATATTGGTAAAGTCAGTCAGGGCACAAGTGTTGACACTGATGGCTTGTTTAGTTTGTTGCAGAAAACTGTTATGTGACAAACATTTAGTTCTTATTGATTAAAATAGATTTATTTTTATTTGTTGCAAATAGAGAAAGAAGGAAGGAGGTGGAACACAATGGGAGGAAAAAACCCTTTTACATTGCTGTTATTCTGTAAGTTGAAATAGGATAATACAACAAATAGTATTTCTACATCCAGTGATATGGTTTATTACTAGGGCTTTTTTTTCAGAATGCCTATGGCTAATTCTTTTCAAATTACAGAAGGATATGGGCAAGATTTATGATTGGAATAAATTGAGTGAATTTGAGTCATGAAGCACAGCTGTAAAAAGTGAACATGGAAAGAATATTCCAGTTCCATACTGAGAAAATTTAACTGAAAACTACATTATTGTGTCCAATCATCTAAGGTCAGGTTGTATAGTAAACACACCCAATGCTTGCTTGGCCACCAGTTGGCAGCATATGGTTCTCCATGTCTTTGATGACCATGTCTTTGATGTTTTACTCCAGGCTCTTCCTGCACTCCAAAGACTGGGCTGGTTCTCATGGTCAAGTTCTTTGTCTTCTGTACTTGCCCGAAGTAGTGGCATTAGTCAGTCTCATTTAGTCCAGCCCCGTTAATCTATGCATCCAATTTCCTTCTGGCATCTTTACTTACCTCCATAACCTCTGTTTACTCATGCTCCTCCTATGCCCATTTCCTTGTTTTACTACCAACAATTTGCTACTTCCTCTACTTTTTTTTTTTTTTTTTTTTTTTAAGATTATTTCTTGGCCATGTCATCTGTATTCAGGAGTTCCTGCCTCCTTTTCCCATTAGATTATTTTGCTGATGTGGGCCATCAGCATACTGACCATAATAGTCCATAGCGTGATCTTTCACTTCAAAGAGGTTATGTTTCTGTTTGAGTCACCATCTGCATATCTACATCATGCATTTACTAGAGACACTAGTATTTATACTCTTCATAGTTCCTCATCTCCCTGGCCACCTTACTGATGCCACCTCTAGCCAATGAAAACTAGTTGGTACTTCTTTATTAATGCTAAATGGCAAACATTACATGGTCTTTAGCTCTTTCCTAAACTAAGATTGTTTTATTTGAGTTATCAGGATGAGCTACTCTCTTGATTTTAGCATCCAACGTGTGTTTCAAGATGTTGCTTCCACACAGCTCTACTTCTTCCCTCTTAGACTTCCAGTAACCACTATTGCCCTTCTTATGTACTAGGGCCAAGCTTTGTATTGCCATAAAAAGGTTTTTTCTACCAACCTGTGAAAAAGCAAATGTGCCTGAAGAAATTCATTACACATTTCAAAAGTGTACATGCAGATGTGTGATTTTTGAGAGAAGGGATTGCAGAAGGTATTACGTAGCAGCATGCAGAAAATGAAATAAAAAAGGTGAAGTTAGAAGCAGTTGCACGTTTTCTGGTGAGTTAGGATTCTAATCGCTTGCTGCAGAAAACAACAAAAACTAGAGACAACCAGACTAAAATCGGCCCTACATCAAAAATCAGTCTTTGATGAAGTTGAAGCCTGATCCACAAATTAACCAAATGCTTAGACTGGCATTAAAAGCCGAGTGGAAACTATGGAAAGAACTTGAATGCTAGATTAATTTGATTATGCTGGCCTGAGTCACAGAGAGGGCAGGTAGCCATGGTAATTGTTAGAACCCAAACAACACTATCTTCCATATCACAGTCATCCATCCTAGAAATGACCACAGTATGAATCTCCTGATGGACAGGTTCCTCACGAGCAGAGAGGATGACTTTTTTTAGCACACTGAACTTGGAAGAGAGCATTTGGGGGTCCTTGCATGTTTTGCAAATGCCAGGATCTCTCACTAATTTGATTAAGATACCTATATGCCTTTAAGATGAACCTTTTCAGAGTAGCCCTTCTGTCTAATCTCAGCTCACACCAGCTGGTCTTTATCCAAAGCCTGATTTCCTTTAAGCATGTTGATGCTCTATATGTGGTCATGTTTAAATTAGTCAAAGATCTGTAGGTGGGCACTAAGTCCATGATACTCATATGGATATTGTGACATGGTATGGATCTCTGTAGATCTTCAAAATTAAGGGTAATTCAAGAGGGAAAAGTTACACTTGCTACTCCCCCGGTCTTGTTGGACAGAAAGCACTGGAGCAATTCTGGTGTAGCGTTCTCTTCTTCCACTGTGTCTCATAGTACTATCAAAATCAGCCCGTGCATCGATAACAGCTATGTGTCTCTAGACAATACTGATCTTGAAGTCCAAGATATGCACTTGAGAACTAGGAACAAAATGTCCTCTGTTAAGTTACCTCAGTAGAGAAGATGAGAAGGCCTTCAAACAGTCTTCAGAAACAAGAACAACTCTCTACATTGAGACAGCCTTTTTGTCATAAATGTTTTCTTTCAGATACCTATTTTCATTGCCAAAGTCTAATAACTTCATGACTCCTCAGCAAAAGAAATAACTGACCTGAAGAAGAAGAGCCTGAAAATCTTTCATCTATGAGGGACTTTGTTATTGCCACTGACATTACCTCCAATACTATTGGTAAGTGGCAATATCAGTAACTAGTTAGCCATCCATAAATGGCTGCAACTGTGGGAAATATTATTATCATCTGGTACAAGATTTCTGTTCCTTCTCCATTCCACCCTTCCAGCAGAAAGACAATGCAATAGTGATGACTTTTTTGTTCATTTTCCATGGCTAACACAATCAGTGAAATAAAATCTAAAGTGGTAAGAGTGGAAGGGAAAGGAGAGAGAAATGTGTCAAATTACTTAGCTGGGAACTGAATCCTTGTACATTCCTGAGATGGTCCAAACCCAAAGCCTCCAATCTGAACTTCCTCAGACCATGGAAAAACAAGAATCTGTATGTGAACTTTGTGGCTTGGCCCCTCTCTTAGACCCAGCCTACCTCATGAGTCACAGATGCAAGAAAGTGCAGGAGAATCATTACATGCCCTACAGTATCTTAAAAGAAAATAAATGAATCAGTTAAACAAAAAAGAAAAACAAGTGTGGCAGGCTTATTCTCTTCTGGGTTTCCTGTGTGTCAAATCCTGCTTTGAAATACAGGGCCTAAGAATAAGTTCAGTTTGTCAAAGCAAGCAGAACCTTGTTATTCTCAAAAAGCCAAGGATGAAAACATATAACATCAGCTTTTAAAATATATACCAGACACATTGGGGTGGGGGTGAGGGGGCGTTAATGAGAAACAAGAGCAGAGAAAGCAAAGCAGAGAGTGATAGTAGTTTATTTTCTTTAACCTGCATAATGTTTTCCATGTCCTTATTTTCCTAATTCAGCAGTTCTAGTGCCTGTAATTCATAATATTAAATTGCAAACTGAGAGCAGGTTTGTGTGAGATGAACTAAATTGAGCAATGCAACTCACAATTATGAATATTTGTGAGGTACTTTAATGCATGGGAAGGGCTTTTTCTCTCTGCCTGTCTGCAAAGTATTCCTCTAATGTCAAATGGCTCAGGCCTGCCGTCTTTGCCCCTGTTGTACCCAGCCCTTATTCATGAAGGGCATGGGGGAGCTTAGCATTCCTGCAGGGTAGCACTCAGTCTCTTGTCAGCACAAGCATTTTGAGTGGGAAACACTGAAGGATCATTGCAATGGGGTATGCTGTAAACATGCAGCTTATTGTCAGCGAAGGTGGTCAGTAAATGTTCCAGGAGAACATGATATCCACCCTGAAACATGGATTAATCAAAATCAGAACATTCTGTGGGAATGTCTGTTTTAACAAATGACAAAACACAGGCACATTTCCAAACTTGCCTGCCGGGCAGGTTTCAGTCAAAAGCCTGCCCGGTTTCATACCAGCTTGCCAACCCAGCTCCTTAGCAGTCTGCCCAGCAGTCTGCTGGGGAGACAAAATGCTAGGCCTTCAGACTTTAGAGTGCTAGGGCAGCCCTTTGAACAAAGTGCCTCAGCGCTGGGGGACCCTGGGCTTGCAGGCTGTCCATCACAAAGCTAGACTAGTTATCAGCCTTAAAAGCAGGCAAGACCAGGGCTGCCTGCCCTGAAAAAGGCAAGAAAGAATGTTGCCTGGGACTTCTGAAATGGGAACGGTAAATGACACATGAGGAGGAGTAAGGCTGCAAGAACAACAAAATATCCATTTCCTTTTGCCCTAGTTAGTCCTGCAACTGACCCTATTTTGAGGGAGTTCCACTTCTGGATCTGATACCCACTGAGGAGGGGAGCACTAAATTGGCCCAATTACCTGAAGACTGCTATTGACCAAAGTGTTTGTGTATACAAAGAAGTGTTTCCACCTTTTTTCCTCTAGGCTCCATTTAATTTCTTTCTGTGCTGGGGAGGACAGAGCAGCAGAGCCCCTTTTCTGTCATATGGTGGGCTTGTATCAAGCCCAGTTTACTGATGTGTACTGCATTGCGTGTGGGTAGTAGACCAAGTTCTTCCCAGCAGCAGAGGTCTCACCACATGCCTGCTATGCTGCACAGGTCTGCAGTTGCCCCAAGAAACATCCCAAGTGTTAGTGGCAATTCAAACAGTCTGTCCCTATTAGTCTTTTTTTTTTTTTTTTTCCTCAAGAACAACTCAGGAACGTAAAACAGAATAGGACATATATTGGGTGAGGCATTCTAGAAGTGGTAGTCCATCTTTATTTGCAACTTTGAGGCCTCTTACTGTCTCCTTCATCCTTTAAAGGATGTGCTCTCATCATGTAATGAAAGAAAACATGAAGGATCTCCACAAAGGCTGGTGGGTAGTAGTAAGCTTCTATCAGCTCTCAAACTACTCAGTTCCCCATCACCTGCTGCCTGCTTGAGTCCCAAGTTTTCCAGAGGAAACCAGTTCACAAATTGTACGAGCAGGTCATCTGTGGCCTGGTGTAGGAGTGAGGGATGAGAAACTGTGGCTGAGAAAATGGTTTTGCTAAACTCTTCTTTAACCTTTCTTTTTAGTAGGTTTTATTGTTTTCTTTCTATTCTGTGAAGGAACTGATTTTGTTCTAAGAATAATACCTGAGGAACAATGAACAAAAATGACAAATTGGAGGTTTGGATGAAAAGTGTTCTTGACCGTTTTAGTGCATTTCTGTTATTGGCCACTGGAACTAACACCAGTTCATCCCCATGATAACTGTTGACAGAAAACTAAAACAGCTTTTTGTTAGAGAATAATACGTCAGTCTGGAAGAAACTGTCTATGCTTATTCTTCTGACACTTGATGCCAAGCAGAGTTTAGCTTAGGTACACTAGGCAGGAGTACAGCTGCATCATCTACTACTACGCTGACTGTATCAAAAACTGTCTTCCTAAGATCATATAGCTCAAGATGGTGTATGTTGTGCCTTCTAGACCCTCAGTTTGAAAGGGAAGAGGCTCATGTCTGAGAAGACTATTTGTACCAAGGAAATACAATTTTTCTTCTCACACATGTTTTGAACCAAACATAAGCAAAATAAAATTAGAAATGTGGCCTTGTCCTTAAAACTTACAGGGACTATGGAGACATATTCTAGGCTTATTTTAACTAATTGCATGGAGAGCATTTGGGATTTGGCCTAGAAAAAGAAACAATTTCTTACTCTTTCCATGTTTACTAACTCTTAAATACCCTGAGGAAGTCTTGCTTCACTGATCCCTTATTTTCCTCAGATTTTTTCTGGGGACATTTCAGAGAATACTCAGTTTCTGGATCTTTTTGTATTCCTCATTACCAGTAGTGGAAGACTTGTCCCCTTGACTAATTCTGGACCATGGTACTCTCACCACTCGGTAAGTAGTTTTACAGCTAGTGTTTCACACTTCAAACACAAACGCATGGAGCTACATCAGATTTTGCCCCTGGTCAAACACCAGCCCTCCTCAGCTTGGTTCTTCTCCTTATCTGGTGTCTCCTTCTCTGATTGAACATGAGGAAAGGCACCTTAGAAGCTAACAACAATTTGCAAGAAAATTTTCCTGTAGGATGTGTCATTGCTAGAAGACATAAGGGACAGATTCTGCCATGTTCTGAAAGGAGGTCGGGTGGCTTGCAAGGGTGTGTGCCATGTGCAGGCAATAATAATGGGATGGCAGGGAAGATACCTCCATCCCTTTAGTTTTTTGCCCCATTCCTTCTTGGCCTGCCACAGCTCAGCTTTTAGAGTTAATTCAAATAATTTGTCCAGTTGGTCTAACATAAAAATACTTCACTGAAATACTGGATGGTAAACCTATCTTACCACTAACCCTGCAGGCTTTTTGAACCATTGCTCGACTTCCTGTGTTACTTCAAACCTTTGCCCCGTGTTTTCAGACAGCTCGATGTAAAAGCAGGATTACAGTCAAGCTTAATGTTTTCCTGTGCTGCTTTGACTTGTGTTAGCAGCATCTCTGAAGTCATAAACAAATTCATATTTCTCGAGAGAAGATACTTGTAACTCTTTAAACATTGCATCCACACAGGTATGTAGAACAGTTAATCAAGATTTCCTTTTCTCTAGTTCCAGTTTAATTTCATGATAGATTTTATCCATGTCTACCTATTCTAACATAAGAGATTTGTACTGAATATTGTTGAAGAATTGGTGTTTATGCATGAAGAGCAAGAGTATGGTAATCAAAATAGATTAACACACTTCCATATCCTATCTAAAGGAAAGGCATAGGCATTAACAGATAAAATACCTCTGAAATAGCTTTGTTTACAGACTGCTGAGCCTTACTGGCTTCATTGGACTACATATTCTCCAGCTCCACTCTCTTACTACATTCAGATCTTTTTTGCATTTGCCATCTGTTTTTTGATGAAACACAATGAAGAAAACTATGTATACATTGTGTATGTCTCCACCATACTTATTTTTAGAGAACTATTTTTGAGCTAGCTAATAAGTATTTTTTTGCATGTGGTGCTCTGTGAGGGAATCAGGGTGGTTCAGGACAGAATGAATACAACATGTTTGCACAAACCCATGATGACTATCTATTTATCCCAGGTAACACAGGATGTTCTTCTGGGTTGAGTCCAGCCCGCTCAATGCATACAACTGTCCTTGAAGTAAATAGTGAAACACAGATACCCTTCTCCCATGGTGAATGTCCTGATGGCTATGCTATAAAAGGCAAGCTCACTTTTGCTCTTTGTGTCTGTTCTGGTGACTTTTTAAACTCTTTTTCTGCATATTAGGCCACTTTCTACCCACCCTCCTGGGTGCCAGTTTTAGAACACTGCAGTCCAAGAGTTAGGAAGCCACCAGTGCAACGGGCGTTTAGACCAGCAGTGGTTGGTAGAGATTTTTCCAAATGTCTATCAGACAAAGTCCTTCTCTGGACTTGAGTAGAAGAGGTCACAGTTTCCCACATCTCTAGGTCCCAGTTGGACTCATCTGCAAGAGGGGCACCTCCCTGCTGCATGCATAGAAGGAAAATCTTTAGTCATCTGAGCATGTTCAGGTTGGAAAGGAACGATGACAGTATTATTTCTTGTCCTCCAAGGTTATCAAGTAGCTGAGCAGAGAGTTTCAGGAGCAAAAGTTTGAATTAAGCCATCTGCCTGACGTTAAATTATGAAGTCCGTGCAACAACTGTTGAACAATCAGGAACATGCTTTTCAGTGATCAGTGCTAAGGGTGTTTTCCAGACTCTCTACAGTCCTTGAGAGCAAGGGTCTAAGACTAAGAATTATACTCCATTCTCTCACAAGGCTATAATTAGCCGCCCAGTGCTTGCACAGCTTTAACGTACAATAACCATAAAACAGTAGCACAGACATCCCCTGCACAGAACAAAGGTTTCTTCTTGTCTTTCTGCTAATCATTACTGTGTGACAAACTTTTTATAGCTCGGTGTCTTTAAGTTTACTACTCAGTTTTCACTTCAATAGAACACATTTCTAACTATTTTGCAAAGCATAGTGGCTTCAACAAATGACTCACTGATAATTACTGTCATAGGAGAGTCAACTGCTCAGTATTTTAATACGCATTTTACTATTCTTAGTTGTTATGGTGGCTGTAAAAATCCACCATGTGATGCTTGCTCTCAGCATCATTGCTCAAAGTACAACGTCATAGAAAAATGTCTGTCCTCAGTATCTGTCTGCCTTCAGTGGTCAAGCATCTTCCAAACATTTTGGTAAAAATCAAGTAAGGTACATTTCTTAAAGATTTCATGCTATCACTTAAGTAAGGATTACTCACAAATGTAAATTATCAAAGTCAGTGGGTTGACTAATGTGAACAAAGATTAAATGGCAATATCAAGTCTCAAATGTATATAAGAAACGACTGCAAAAAAAATCCCACTGGTTTCTTTACAGATGTCTCACCTTGGAGTATGACAAATCAAGCAGAAAAGTGGATGACTGGAAAAGTAGTGGTGAATAGTGTTAGGTCATATCTAAAAAACTCTGCCTAAGAGTTTTGACTTTCCCTTGTCTTGGCTCTGCTGGAGACCAGGCAGTGAAGTTTTTGACTTCTACTATCATTTTTGAGTAATCTCGTTTAGATGACTAACGGAATCAGGCTTATGTTAACTCCATCATTTGGGTAACTTTTATGCAAGACAATTTTATTTTGTTTTGGAAATAAGATTGCTCATATCCATGTGGACAGAAAACTGTCTTAAAGGGAAAATGTGAAAATGTTGGGGTTTTTTGTTTGTTTGCTTGTGTGGTGGGTTTTTTTGTTTCTGTGTCAGAAAGCTTCATTTGATGGGCCTTTAGACCCATCAGCAATTTAGAACCTGGCAGCAATTGCTTCAGTCACTGTAGACCAGGAGAGGTGCTGGACATGAGGGACTTTTGGGTTTTCTCTAGTAGAAATCGTCTTACTTCTTCTCAAGAAATCATCACTTCACATGAGAAATCCTGCAAACTACTGGCCTGTCTCATTTAATTGGAATGATTCAAATGTCAGCAGCAAGGCAGCTCTGAGTAACTATACATTTGAAAGCTCCCTGGTCCTTGACGATCTCTGAGCAAGGTGCCATGAATCTGGAATTTAGCGTGCTGCCTGGTGAGCTTGTTTCACCACAGGCTGATAACAGCTGTTCCTGGTGGCATTGCAACGTCACTTGTTTCCCTCCTGTGCTGTTGGCCATGAGAAATTACTGATCTCCCTACCTGTGTGTCATCTCCCCCTTCCTTTCAAATGTATGTGGGTGTAAGGTGTGCCTTGCCTTCTCAGTCACTGCAGGGTGCCTGCTGCTTTCTTTCTCCAGTACTTTTATGTGGTGTGCTCCAGATTTCCTACTCATCATGTCTGCTGCTCAGTCATATGTAGAAGGAAGCTAGGACTCATTATTTTTTTTGCAGGGATATTCATAGCATTTCCCACTTTCTATACACATACTATACACTTCATAAAATGGCACATTTTCACATTTTTGATGGCTTTCCAGTGATTTTTTTCAGTCTGATCTTGAAAATGAATGGTGATACATGTTTCTACTTTCCACAGTATTGGCACCGCTACCTCGGTTTCAGTAACAGCAGTGTTATATGCATTAGCAGCATATGTGTTCATTAATTAAAAGAACCTTTTTGAAAATACTTCTCTTTGTGTTTAAAATATTCAGGTGAAATCAGATATTTCCTTCAATCCTGAAGATATTGCTGTTCTCTAGACAGTTCTCCGAATCTAGGTAGGGTAATGTGCTAGTGGCTCTGAAGGCAGAATTGCTATCCATGTCTAAAATATTTGAACATCATGACCTTCTTACTTTTGTATTTTACATTGTAGCTCTGCTTGAGAATATGAAAGCTCTTCATAGTGATCGAGTTTGCTTCTGCACTCTCCTGTCATGTGAAAGTTATGAATGACCCATCAATCTTAAATTGGCCATTGCAGTGCAAAAGTATCATGTAAATTTTCTTTATTTAGTCCGTGCACTTATTGTGCAATTTTTGGTGTTTCTTCACATTTAACAGCTCCAGTAAACATTGCCTCACTTATGTCTGCCTAAGTTACAATGTGAACATCTATTTCTCTTGGGTTTGCTTTTAGCAAGAGTACATTACAGCATAAATATTTTTCCAGTACAGTTTCCACAAATGTTCCCAGGCACATGGAAATATTTTGATTAATACTTTGAACTGTAGTCAAATTACTTGCCTTTTTCTTTAATGTATTTTATTCCTGGCTTTGATCTTTATAAAATTACAATATCATCTATTTTATGGAACTTTCCCTACTACTCATCTTGAGCAGGAAGGCCTGGAGGACTTGGTTAGTATTAAACATTTTTGAGCACTGATCACATTAAATATATAAAAAGATTGGTGAATTTAGTTTTGTGTGATTGCATTGCTATGTAGTAAACCTCCTACAGATATAAAGAAAGTAATGCAAGGAAATCAAGGATTATAGCAGAAATCACCGTATCTTCAGTTAATTCCAGTGTGTGGGGGGGTTTAACATATATAAAAATCATTAAAATATATTTAATAGATCATAATCTTAAAAAGTGTTTTATTCTTATTTTGCTCCAAACTATGTGTTATTTCAATTATTATGTTGTACTCTATGTGGACTATAACAAGGGTGGAATTAAAGCCTTTCTTCTTTGGAGGCACTGGGACTTTTACTGTTGACTTCAACTGATTCTGAATTTCAGGCTCAGTCATACTCAAAGGTTTTATTACAGAAAGCTCAAGAGGCATGGACACAAGTGAATGCAAAGGAGTCAATCAATGTTAGAGATGACAGACATTACTTCCCATTATATTTTTGTTAATTACTTCTCAGATACCCCTTTTTCTAGATCCTTCATGTAGTACTGTGACTCAGCATAGGCTCAGCAAGCCATTAAGCCACCCATTAAGCCAAAATCAGAGGTAAAGAGGGTTTAAGTCACGTAATAATAAATACCGATGAATCTAAAAGAGTTGAAGTTAATATTGTGCCGTCCAAAAGCAAGTATAAATCCTACCATGCTAGAGTCAGCTGAGAATTTAGCTAAAGATCTTCATGACTTACTTCATCCTTCCAATAGCAAAATCAGCAGAGGTGGATAATCACAGGAAGATTCTCTTTTTAGAGTTTTCCCGAAAGTCTTAGACTCCCTTTGTGCAGAATGCTAGCTATGGCTTTCATCCATGCTATCTTTTTCTGTACCTCGGGAGAGGAGGAAAAATGGTGAATATGTTCCTTTAGCCACATTACATTCAGCTCCCTTGGATTTGCCAGTGCACCCACTGTAAGGTTTGGAGAGTAAGCACAGATTTTGCTGTAGGTTTTGACTCTCCTGACCTCCACAGAGTAGAAGTAATGTGAAATATAGAAATTATCTTTGTTAGAAATCTGGGAGAAAGATCAGGTCTGGTCTTATGTCTGATTATAATTAGTGACAAACATGTAAGCAAATAGGCGACCAATCTCCATCTGGAATATTATTTCCAGGACTGTCCACCCACGTCGGAAGGATATTATTGCCTTGGAGACTTCTTTCTATATTTCAAGAGTCTAAGTTATGAAGGCAGTTTTGAGTTACTGCATTTATTTTTTCTAGATATGAGATTTAAAGTTGTTAAAAGTATATGCCCAGGATTCATCACAAATATTTTCCATGATGAAAATGGCATGTACCTTTCCACTTAAAAAATTCCCAGAAGTTTTGCGATTTATTTTAGGTTTTGCCAGTCCTGGGGACTCTTGGTGCATTGTTTTAGTACAATATGTATATGTCCTGGTTTCAGCCAGGATAGAGCTAATTTTTTTCCCCCCTTCTTAGTAGCTAGAAAAGTGCTGTGTTTTGCATTCAGTATGGGATTTGATATAAGAAGAAGGTTGACTGATGTTTTTAGTTGTTGCTAGGAAATCAAGGACTTTTCAACTTCCCATGTCCTGCTGGTCCACAGGCACACAAGGAGCTGGGAGGGGCACAGCCAAAGCAATGGACTCAAATTGATCAATGGAATGCTCTGTATCATGTAACATCATGCTCAGTATATAGATGAGGGTTATTGGGAAGCTCACTCACTTTCAGGATTGTGTTTCAGGCCTCTCTCTTCTCTGGGATCACTAGCTGGGAACAGTCAATGGGTGGTGAGCAATCACATTGTGCATTACTCATTTGTATTTTCTATTATTACTATTATTATTATTATTATCATCATTATTTTAATTTTTATTTCAGTTATTGAATTGTTTTTATCTCAGCTTACAGGTCTCCTTACCCTTACCCCTCAATTCTCTCCTCCATTCCCTGGGGTGTGGGAAAATGAGAAAGCAGCTGTATGGTGTGTGGTTGCCAGCCGGGTTTATGCCACGACAACATAGAGTGAGACATAACGTGTGCTGCACAAGTCTTCCTCACAGAGGTTCTCCAGTGTGCCTAAAACCTTAAGTAGACCACCGGTATTTATGAGCAAGCAGGTCTTCAAACTCATTGCTTGAGCTCACACCTGGCATTTCCAGTAGCGTGCTGACTGTCTTTGTATGTATGTGCATCCACTGGCAAGTGGAAGCATGGCAAAAAAATTGACTGTGCAGCCCCCGGATGGAGGTAGCAATCGCTCGGACTTGGGCTGCTTTTGAGTCCCCTTTCTAGTCATGGTGGGTTCCGCAGTCTGTTACCATTAACAAGGCTCCATATCCTAGATATTAGAAACAGGGAAGGAAGCAGGGAAAATCAGTGTGAGTAAAGGCACTTAGATTTACTGGAGGGGCGGTATGAGTACGTGTGATAGAAGATCAAGGTCTGAGACAAATCAAACAATATTCAGTGAACTCTTCTGGTGTCTGAACTTGCTGTTAGGTTTGCTTTGCTCCAGAGGGCTATCTCTGTTGACATATAAATATGGGATGATGTAGTAATATAACAGGGCTATGTTAGTGTGGACTGCGCTATTTTGGTAAGAGTGTTTAACCAAATGTAATCAGGAATCACTTATGTTCTGGAACTAGGCTTTAATAAAATTTTCTGTTGTCCTCATAAATTTTACATGTGAAGGAAAAAGGAGAGGGCGTCACAAATCTTCTGAGAGGAAAAAAATGAGGAAGGTACATATTGCACACTTAATCAAACGTGTACCCGCAAACACATTGAGATGGCAGTTGGACTTCTTGCTGGCCATGTGCCATTTTCTAAAACGGAGGTTAAACAAGGGTCAAACGAGCACCAGGCTCTCTTATTGAATCTCCACTCTATGTAATGCTCTGCGGAGGGAAGCAGGGCTTGAAGGTGCGGAGAGGTGGGACTGCAGGCAGCGCCCCCAGCGCCGGGGGGCATCGCCCCGAGAGGGCGAGAGCCAGCGTGGGCGAGTTTCTCCAAACCGTGTCCCGGCTTTTGAGCAGCATTTCAGGGATGAGGGCAGAGATGAAGTCGGCGGAAGAAATACTGTCAAAATCCTTCACCCTTGACGATCAGTGAAGGCAAGCAGCGGCCGTGACGCGCAGGGCAAGCCTTGCAGCCCGCGGTACGAAGTGCCCCGCGGCGTAGCGGGCTCCTTCCGTCCTTTTATTTTTCTTCTCCCTTTTACGATCATTATTACTGTCTTCCGCGAGCCAAAGCCGAAGCGCGATCCACCGGCGGATTACCCGTATGAGTGGCTAGGTGGCAGGTACGTGCCTCAGGAGCACGGCTCCCGGGTCTTGTGCTATTGCTCCGAGACTACAACGCTCCCGCCGGGGCCGAGGGCTTGATTTTTACACGCCATACAGACACATACAGTCCGGTGACGCCACGCACCACGGCGGCGGTAGGGCTGCCAGAGCACCGCCGCGCTCCGTTTCCCCCGGCAGCGCGGGCGGCGACGCTCAGCCCCTGCTGCGAGCCCCCGCGCAGCCGCCACCGTTGCCGGGGAGGGGGCGCGGTGCCGCGGCTCTGCGCCCCTGCGGAGGCTTGCGCGGGGCGAGCGCCCCCCTGCGCGCTGCCGCGCGGCGCCGCGGCGGTTACGTAAGTGCCGGCGCCCCCCGCGCCGCTCCCCCCCGCCCCCCCGTGCCGCCCCCCGCCCCGCCGGCGGTTATGCAATCGCCAGCACACAGACCTACTGTACCACACACCGCCCCGCGCCCCGCCCCGCCCCGCCCCCGGCCGCTCCCATTGGCCGTCCTCCGGCAGCGCCCGGCGCCGATTGGGGCGGTGTCGCCGCCCGTCACGGCGCGGCGCGGCTGGCATGCGGGCTATGAGCCCCGCGCCGCGCAGCCCTGACCTACTAACACACATCCCTCCGCGCCGCCGCACGCTCCCGCCCAGCCGCTCCGCTGCTGCCTGCACGGCACAGCACGGCACAGCACGGCGCGGCATCGCACCATCGCCCGCCTCGCCTCGCCTCGCCTCGCCTCGCCCGCGGCCCGGCGCGGGGCGGGGGTTCCTTGGCGGCCCGCGGTGCGCTGCAGGTAGGAAGGCGCGGAGCGGAGCGCGGGTGTAAAGTTATAAGGTGTCCGCCCGGGCTGCGGCGCCCGCCGCGCCTCGGCTGGGGGCGGCTGTTACATAACGCGAGCCCAGCCGGCTCCGGCTGCCGCCGGGCGGGGAGGGGTCCGCCGGGCGGGCCAGCTCTGCGCACTGCCGGGCGGCTCGGCGGAGGGGCGGCGGCGCGGGCGGCAGCGCGGGAGATGCCCGCCGAAGGCTTTCCCTCGCTGGGGGTGGGTGTGTGTGTGTGTGTGTGTGTGTGTGTGCTTGTTCCCTGCGTGCCGCCCTATCCCCCGCTTCTCCCCGGGGCAGCGCTGCCGGAGCCGCCGCGTTGTATAATGTACCGGCGGGGAGCGAGCTGCCGCGGCGGCCGCCGTGCGGGGCGGAGGGCCGCGTCCCGAGCGCCAACCGCGCCTCGGCTCCAAATTCACCGGGAGTTGCGTGCCGCCGGAGCCTGCCGGCGAGACCCCCCTTCCCCTCCCCCCCCCCCCGCCTTTCCGGGCTGCGCGGGGGGATGTTGCCCGCGGGCAAGCGCGATTAATGGCAGCGGCCCGGCCTCTGTCCCCGCGCCGTGCGGGGCTGCGCTTGCCTCATCCTTTTTCGTCACTTTTGTCGCTGTTTTTCAGGCGCTGCGGGACCGATCGCATAATAGTTCCTGGAAATGTTGCATTATGTAACCACAGAATTTGCTGGCAGCCGGGCTGGAAAGAGGGAGCTAATTATGCGATTTTATAATCTCGCTACAAAGAAACTAGGACAATCTCTCCCTGAAAAAAGCCCCCAAAACCCGTAGCTGTAACAGATTTTTCTGAAGTGCGTTTAATAAGGGAAGTAGACAACTGGGTAAGTGGGGAGGCAAGGCGCACTCGCCGGCTGCGTGCCGGGTGCCTTAAAACGAGATTTGTGTTGGTCTATATTTAGCCCCATCGCATTTTAGCAATTGTGGCTTCATGTGCTATTTCTGGTCTTTTCTCCAGAGCTGTGCGTGTAGACGTTCGAGGCCATTTGCTCGGATTTTTAACTCCACGCCTTCAGAGACGTTTTGATAAGACTGTATTTTTAGGAAGGCATTTCGCCCAGACGCTGAGACATCTCTCCGGTACGGGCTTTCGCTTGCCGTTTCTTCGAGAAAAAAAAAAAAAAAAAAAAACCACCAAAAAAACCCAAAACGTTTAAGAGAGGCAGGCATTTAGGAGGCATTCGGCCGCGCCTGAGGTAGAGCCGTCCCGCCCGTGCCCTGACGGCCGCGGGGAGCCAGGTGCCGCCGGACCCCGGGGGGCAGCGGCGCCGTGCCCCGGGGGCAGCCGCCAGCACCGCAAGTAGGTCAGTGTGACAGAGGCGGCGGGGAGCGGAGCCGGTACGCGGGGCCCGATCCCGCGCCATCTTCCCCTCAGGCTTGCACTGCGCGCGGGGGTCGCCGTCCCCCCAGCGGCCGTTGGTGGCCGTTGGGGCGCGGCGGCCGCGCGGCGGCGGGCGAGCGAGGACTGGGGGCGCTGGCGCTCCCCCTCAGCCCTTTGTTCTGGGCTGGGGCGGCGGCGGGCGGGTGGGGGGGGCGCGGCGGGCTGATAGCGCGGGGACGTGCTGAGGGAGGAACGGGCCGGGCGCCATGAGCCGCCGGTCACGTAGGGGGACGCCGGGCCCGGCGGCCTTTGTGGCGGGCGCGGTGCGGGGCCGAGCTGCGGGGAGGCGGCGGGCGCCGCCTCCCCGCAGCTCGGCCCCGCAGCGCGCCCCGCGGAGCGTCCCCTCCCCCTCGCTGGTCTCCCCCCGCCTTGTCCCACCGTTGCCTGCAGGCAGGGAGCGCCAGACAAAGGCCCCCCCCCCCGCCCCACTCCCCTCTTCGTGCTGCCGCCTGCCTCCCCTCCCCGCGGGAGGGGTACGGCTTGCAGGTAGGCATGAGAGAGCCTAGCACACCCCCGACTCTTGCGACCCGAGTATTTTCGGCTTTCTCTTTACGTAACGAGCAATAACAACAACAAAAAAACCCGGCCATTGCCCAATTCTGTTGTTTTGCCAAGTCACTTCGGCGTTGCAGTGGCAAAAACCGTGGCTGGACGTCCCGTACTCTGGGGTCAGCTTGTGCTATGTCGTCGATGGAACCGTATCTTGAAAGTTGCTGGTGATAACTTGACTTTCAAGATGACGTGATTTTTGTGTGTGACTAAGATGGTCCTCTAAGTAGACAAAACCAACATCACTGTGCCTGTGACCAAGACCTCTAAAATCCAGATTGAGTACTGCAGCCACTATCTTTATCTTTGGCATACCTGCCATAGGTAGTAGCAGCAAAATATTTTAAAAACGTGATATTCTTGGTAACATGCATAAACTGTTCTGCTACTTGATTGTTGGGGTCAGGTACGGCTTTGATCGTGAAGCTGTCTTGGAGTTACTGTTGTGTTAAAAACATCCCTATTTTTTTTTCTTCTCCTTGTAACTTGAATGATTGCACTCAGTTTCATTGTGTTCGCTCCTGTGTATGTAACCTACCTTGAGTCATCTTTGCCCTCCTCAGTAATTCAGTCCAGAGCCTCGTTTAAAATATTGCTACGTGCATCACTCATACAGTCCTTATTCAGTCAAAATGTTGACTTTGATGGGGAAACTTGAATGAGTAAGGGTTCAAGTTTTGGACCAAAAACCTGATTTAAACCAGCAAGTTCAAGGATTACAAAGATCCTTAATATCATTGGCCCTAACAGTTACTGTTTTAAAACTTCTTATGTTACAGATGTCTTTGTTGAAGTACTAACACTCTTTAGAATGATCTGCTACTACTTTCCATTTTTATTTACTTTATATTTTTAACTCATCTTATTCTCCAAAGGACTCTTAACTAGCTTTTAAAATATCCAGCTTCCTGGATTTGACTTCAAAGCCTCAAGTTTCTGCTGTGTTGGTTTTAATTTTCTTTTTTTTTTAAAAGGAACTGATCTGAAAGGTGTCAAAAGCTTACAGTCTTCCCATGAGCAATATGAACTTAGATGACCTCCTCACAGCTTATCTCATCCTAAGAAAGAACAGTATTTGCCATGATTTGGCTGAAATTTGTAGAACATACAGACATTCTTTTGCAATAAAGTCTAAATAGAGTCTGTGAAAGATATCAGTACCATGCTGCTTTTTTCAATCCTTTATCTTGAAATAAAACTCATAAATATAATAAACCTTTAGCTCATTTTAAATTGACTTACTTTAACAAATAGTTATGCAAACTGTCCTTATGCAATAGTTTTTTCCAGACAGCAATTTTGCTGCTGTTATAACATCACTATGATGCAATAATATGAACAATAAAATCCTCTGTTTGAGTCTTATTACACACTGTTAAGCAATGTATCTGACTCATCAGCTTAATTGACTCTTCTAGGTGACCTTGCCATGATCATTACAGTCAGTTATGAGATATAAATGTGCTTAGGATATGTAATAGAAAAAAAATGCAAATAGATGGCCAATTCCTGCAGTCCGTTCTAAAAGAAAATGACAGTTGATTTCCATGTTACGGTATTCTACAGTGTTTGAAAATAATTTTTAAAAATCTGATTTTTTTAAAAAAACAAAGCATATGTAACTGTCTAATACTGATGTTAAGCATGCCTGTCAAAAATAAGACTGTATAACCAAGGGCATACCTTGACTTGATTCAAAATGTCATATGAGCAACATTCTTTAAAATTTATATTAAAAGGTAGATCTGAAATGAATTGTTGTTAAGACTGCCTTAGATATCCTGGTTTTTTTCCTAATTCAAGTGTTGAATTGATCCATGTCCAAATTAGCATACTGTGAGACTGAGTCTGGTGACAGATACTACACAGATCTATCTATCAGAAAGAATGCCTTATTTAAGACAGATATTTTTCCCCTTTCTTGTGTTGCTCCATCTTGGTGTAATTTTCAGTCCGTCTTGAAGCATTTGAATAATCAACCAGTTTTTGCCACAGAGGTGGCTGCACAGCATTAGCAGTATAGGTGCCACTGCTGCAAGACCTCCTCTTACGAGTGGAACGCAACCCAATAAAGAAAATGTTGCTCAGCATGGGCAGTGGCCTTCCTGCCTGCACCTTCTCACAGAATTGGGAGCAGTAAAGATATCTCTCAGTTCTGCTTGCAGTGAGTGGTAGATACCAACATTTTACAGGCCTGTGCTTGTTTTACGTATTTGTACTTCAGTTGTTATATAACAAGATGCATGTTTAGAGCATCAGCTGGGATTAATTGACATAATTCTGCTGCCTTTAAATAGTGCTATATAAATTTAGGTCAACTGAAGGTCTAGTCCATGCTTGGCAGTTTAAGAACACAGTTCAATAATAGCCATTTGTTGTCAGAATAATTAACATTTGATTCTGGGGTTTTTTTATGTTTCTTAACTAGGGGAAAGCTGAGATCATATTTCCAGAACATTGTTACTATTAAGTTATAGCTTTCTTGCAGTCAAGTTTTTTCTGCTGTCAAGTAGCTATTGAAATAAAGAGAAGCATACTATCATAGTACTGTAACTTCAGTAACCATCGTTTCTATTGGGGTTTTATTAAAAATACTGACAAGTGGTGCAATATTTAAAATGGCATGATTTATATACACAGACTATATATATTACATATATGTAATGAAATATTTATGTAAGTTATATATACATTTCCTTTACTTCTCAGTTTTAAAGTTTTTCCTGGCGCTTTGAGTAACATTCCTAGATTTTGTTTCCCCTCCCTTGAATCAGAGCAGTAAATAGGTTGTTTTGAAAAAGTCTGATAGACTGAAAGATCTGATAGAATCGTAGTGTCTTCCTAAGTAAATGGAAGAAAATATAGGTCAAATTTGCACCTCTCAACCTTGACTGACCCTTTTGAGCAACAGCTACCTTTAACATAGTGTTTCGTGCTCTCCAAATAATTTTATTTGCATAATAAATTTGTGTAATTTACCTTTGGGAAGCAGGCTGTACTTAATGAGTTAATTTGTAGTTATTAAGATAAACAGTAAGTTAAGTAATTTTCCTAACAAGGAAAGCCTTTTGTAAAAATTATATGTGACATCAACTTTCTGGGTACAGCTTAGAGGTGGGTAATATGAAGCTGCAGTAATGTTCCAAGTTTCATGACGATCTTATTTGGTTTTTTATATTTGATTGAAAAGTGTCATAATGAATGATTTTTTTATGTTCCCAGTGGGCTATATTGTATAGACATCTCCCATTTTTTCTTTCAATAAGATGACCGACATTTTAGCAAAAATGGGTCATCTTGTACAAAGCTATCATCATCAGTGTTCCACTGACCCAATTACACGTTGATCCTGAAACCGTAAGCAGTTAAGATGCCCATGAAGTTGTAAGAAAAGGGAACTGTGTAACAGGATCAATAGTTCTCCGTTGCTCTGTGCTGTTGTAATGGATTCATGTTCTCTATGAGTGCAACTATATAATGTCAGTAAGTGGCGGTAACATTTGTATTGTAAATGCCTTTTCCCTTTGTGGTTGTGGATAACCTGTCCATCATAGCATAAAATGCAGTCACCTATTTTTTTTTTCTGAAAGTTTGAGCTTCATTTGCTCTACATTGCCTAGACCCTCTTCCCTGCAAATCTATCCTTGGGATAATACCACTCTTCCAGCAGAGCCAGCATTAAAACTTTTCTGCAACAGGAACATAGTTTTACTAACTGTGCTAGATAAAAGGCAAGAAAAGTATGTTGAAGGATTTCAGTGAAGGTTGGAATGGGGCCACATCCTCTGTTGGAAAGGATTTCTGAATTATGATAGACCCAAGAGTTGCAGAATTCCATGGCATAATTTTTGTCTGTGAAAAGCCGTAGAGGTAGAGTGGCTCCAAAGTATTTCAGCAGCATTTAGGTAGGCTGTGTATTCACCACCTAAGCTTAATATTTTTTTCTGTACCTCATAAAAGTCTTGAGACAGATAGCAACTGTTTTTAAAATACTTTGAAGATAAAGTGCAAACTATATTCTTCAGTTTTTTAAAGTTTGGAATGTGAACTCGTCATTTTGGTATCTATGAGCAGGTTCTACACCAGCGCTTTTTGTATGTAGACAGATTTTCAAAATATATAGCCTGTGACAGAATGGTAGCAGTAATATAATTAATGATACCTATGCAAAACACGGACAACAAAAACTAAAAATATGCACGGACACATATCAATCTGAGCTTTTATTGTTTTCCTGCAGTTTGCTGTATACTGGTGGTGGTGATAGAGGCATGGTTATTTTGAAAACAAGAAGTTGTACTTAGCTGTTATTTTCTTCCATTTTTGAAGGACTAAGAGAGAAATGTTTTGGATGCATGGTGAAACAAAAGAGAATTGTGTTTGAGCATCCAACTGCTAGAAATGGGTTTTCATTTAGTTTCATAGAATTACTATCAAAAAATTAGAGCAATAGAACTAAACAGTTATCTCGTTCTAGGATATGTTTGAAAAATTATGCTTGAAGTTAGCATGAATTATTTTGCTAAATACAAATAATATGCAGTTACTCTGTGGGGAAGCATATGTACATGGGGAGGCCCACATGAATTCAGGTATGACTTATGTAATTAAATTACACAGAGGAGAGAGGAAAGATTGTGGTCCTGTCCTTCAACCTTTTGAAACATTTCAATTACTACTGTATGAATACACAAATCCCCAGGATCAGATCCTTAATGTGCTATTTTGACAGACCACTTAAGTATTTTTTGAAGTCCATGGATAAATTAACTTTTCATGATTTCTGCATACATAATTTCTTGTTTCAGTAGCATGAGTTCTATACAACAGTCTCATTAATACTTGGATCTGGGCTTGTATCCTGCTTCTGTTGAAGCCAATGGCAAAATTACTGCAGGAGCAAGACTAGGTCTGTAATTAAGTTAATAGGGTCGAGTGTTATTACATTGTTGAATTGGCACTCAATGCCATTAACATCAACCAACCAAAAAAAAAATTAACGGTGACTAATGTAAGGCAGTATTAAATGTTGGTTTTATAACACTTTATGAGGGAGTGATAAAGCAATTGAAAAATTAATCATAAGGGAAAATATTGGAATTTGAAATATAGTCAGAGGAATCATTACAGTTCATTAATTTATGTGTAAATACTGATGTTTTCCAGTGGAATTATAAAATGCAAGTGAAGTGAAATGTCTGGTTTCATTGAAGGCATTTTGCCATTATCATCAGATGGAATTTAATTTGTTTACAGACTCAGCACTGGGCTGATCCACATGGAGAAGTATTAATAAACAAGGGCTTTGACTCATGTTTGTAAAGCAGCAATTCCAGTTACCATGATAAAAGTGCTCAAGGAAGATGTGGAAAGAGCTAAAGATTTATTGCTGTTTTGTTAGTTTGCTAAAGTAATGACATTAGAACTAACTACATAAATAGCAAACCAGTAAGACTATGTCAATGGATTACACATCTGTCTTGACAGCGTTGCTGATGGACTCTGGCAGAGAGCAGTTGAATACTGCATGCAAAACCGTGGTCGTTTTGATTCACAATATTTGCTGTAGACTTGCATGCTACTTACGTTCTGTCTGTTTGTGCCAGGAACCATGTGTACAGGAGGGAGACTGGCCAAAACAGGAGTTATCAGTGATTGTACACTGGAATGGCCCAAACTGCAGAAGTCCCATGGAACAAGGGATATGAACTCTGCAGGTTTTTGGGTTGTTAATTGCAGGTCAGTGCTAGTGTTAGGCTGCAGGAGATTATGCTTGGACATGCAGTTGAGTTTTTACTGATGCATAGGCAGTCATACTGATGAACTATGCCATTAGTCTACATTCATTTAGGGAAAAAAAACTCCAAACCAACAACTTTTTGCTGCTTATTACTATTATTAATGTTATTAGTATTACTATTATAATTATTAGTATTTTTCCTAGATCACAGTGTTGGACAAATACCAAAGTGGGATCACTTTGGGCTGGAGACCATACAGATGGACACAATGTTGTTGTTCTTCTCCCCAAACAGTCTTGTTCAAGACTAAACATATGGCTTCTATATCGTGGAAATGGAAGATTAGAATATAAGAGGGAAAAAAAGTTGTGTTAAATCTGTGTAGGTATAGCTTCATTCTTCTAAAATATGCACAAGTTCTGTGTTTATAAGTAATTGCTTGCTGTTGATACTGTTTCAAGTAAGTGTAGATATTCCTGGGTGTATGGCAGGTAAATATATAGAAAATAATGATGTATGCATATTAGTATCCCTTTTCTAAGAGAATAAGTATTTTTATTTGGGTTTGAATGTAGCTCTCAAGTACTGTTAAATTCAGTAAGGCCCTGAAATTTTACAAAAGTTGTTTTGAATCCTTTTGACTTCAGTGAGAGTTGGCAAGATGCATACTAAGAGACAAGTGATTTCATAGATATTCAGTACATGTTACACTGCTTCCTGCTGTGTATGCATTTCCTCACAAACGCAGAAGTTGTTAACGATAACAAATGAACACAGTGATTGAAGTATATCAAGACAATTAGAGATCAATAGCTCTGTGTTCCCAGTTGCTACAGGATAATGAAATGAAATCCCAGTATTTTTCTTCTTTTAATGTAAAGTCATGTTACAGAGACTGGATATTCTACAAATGCCGCAAAAATTCAGGTGGCCTTGTCTTGTCCTTTTTAAAAATTTTTAAAGTCTGTGTGTTCAACAATGATGGAGGTTTTTTTAATGCATTGGGTTGCACTAGATTTAAAATGGTATGCATATTAAACCATTGATTACATGTAGCGGTGAAATGGACAGAATGACTATGCAGCTTCTTCAGCAAATCAAATTATACTGAATGTTTGAAAAAACAGATACTGCTTTGTTGTGGGGCTTATTTTTGTTTTTAAACCTGATCCAGCTTCTATTTAACTTAACTTTGACTCCAGTTTGAATTTTGGATCAGGATCTAAGTATGTAATTGCTTGTATATTAGAGATACATTTCTCCTTTAAAACATGGCACTTTGTGGTGCTGCTTTTGCGTTGAAATGTTAGATGCTGTCTTTGGTGTGGCTGGCTTCTATTTTCCGTTAAGGCTGTATTATCGAAGACAGATAGTTATATGTCAGTAATTAACCACGGATTTTAGGAAATTCCACTTAGCTGTTCTATTAAATGTGTTAATTTTTCATGACAGAAGAGTTGGCATGGTTTGATGGAACAGAACCCAGCTTGAAACCTGAGTCTTTATGACCTCGCTTAATTGTTATTACATCACTCACTCCTCTTTGCCTTCTGGAAAAGACAAGAGAAACTGGCAGAATATAATTCATTAATTATTTTATAATTTTCCCAACTGATAACGTTAAAATGAGTTTCATTAGTACTGTAAAAACATTCCCAATAAATAGTGACATTAATCTGAAGTGGCTGATTTTTATTTTTTTTTTTTTATATACAGACAAGAATAATTTCTGACTTGATAGTCAGTTCTATAAAAGCACTTGGCATACTACATTTATTTTACCAGGGACATGACTGACTGTGGAAAGTGAGATATTGAGAAGCTATATCTCAGATCAAGACCAAATGATCTTGTGAGAATTAAGTATTTTTTCATTAAGAGGGACTAAATAAAACAAAGGCTAATTTAAATGCTAAATTCAAATTTAATGATTAAAATGTCTGAAGCTAAATGTTAAGCTAGTTTTCCTTTGTTAATGGTAAAGCTTTTAGAGCTAAACTTCTACTTTAATGCAAACACTGTTTTTCAAAGGTGCACATGCCTCAATAGTATTAAACTTTACTTTGATGCAATAAGACTATTTTTCAAATGTAATTTATTAAATGTTATTTCTCTAATGTATTTTTCAATATTGATTTTAAAATTTTCTTTGTAAGAGAAAAGAAATATGTAATACATTTCATTTCTTGCCAATAATTTTTAATAGGTATTCACCCAAATTATGTGTGTGCATTTGCTAGTTTGAATTGATATGATTGATCACAAAGGCATTTTAAAATTCCAAGTGTGTATGTATATAAACATTTGTGTGTATATATATATGTGTATATATATTCTTATAGGATGCAAAACCAATAATTAAATCTTTAATAGATTTAATGGATAGTGGTGTTATTTTAAGACAATACAAAGCACTCCAGCTTCTCCAAATCAGCTTGTGTTATCTTTAATCCATGAAGGACCCAAATATATAGCATTTTTAACTCACACACCACAGCTGTTTTTGGAAGAGGTCCTTCAATGTGGAAGAACAAGACACTTTCCTGTGCTGCTCATCAACATGCCTGGTGTCCTGCAGTGTTGAATGTTGGAGGTTTAGGTTGATCAGTGATATCATGGAAAGTTCTGTGACAACATTAGGATCAAACCTCAAATATTTTTTTATTGATTTTTCCTTGGATCATATTGTATTTGTTTTGGAAGCAAATCTGCTACATAGGTATCATAAAGCTTAGAATATCAGTTGTTTCAGTGTTGAGCTGTCTTCATATTACAGCAGGTTTAATGAACCAAATGCTAGTCTAAGCTTTTTATCAAAAGCTACTTTTGCATGTCCTGAACCAGCAGTTCCTAAATAGTAATCAAATTCTCTATTTATTCCAGGTTTTTAAGAAGATTTCCATTGCCTCTGCCAAGAAAATTGGTTCTAGACACTTCTGTCTGAGAATATGAAAGAAAAGGAAGAATGTGTGTGGATTTAAAATTACTGTATTTAACAAATTGTGGAGTGAGAAGTATTGGGGAAATAGGTTGCTCTGTTGCTCATTGTAGATCTACTACAAAGTGTTTCTGATGCAGCTGAGAAAAATGCAGACCCTTAAAAAGGAACACGGACCTGTTGACACAAGTAGCAATGTGGACAAAATCATGGTACTTAAGTCTACTTTAGCAGAAGTGCCCGAAGAGTTGTCTACAAATGAAGATATACTACTTACTGAAGCAAGTAGTGGAAAAAGCAAATCTTCAGCTTGCCGGAGAAAGCGAGAATTCATTCCAGATGAAAAGAAAGATGCCATGTATTGGGAGAAAAGGCGGAAAAATAATGAAGCTGCCAAAAGATCTCGTGAAAAGCGACGACTGAATGACCTTGTCTTAGAGAACAAACTAATTGCACTGGGAGAGGAGAATGCCACTTTGAAGGCAGAGCTGCTTTCATTGAAGCTAAAGTTTGGTTTAATTAGTTCTGCAGCCTATGCCCAAGAGATACAGAAACTCAGTAGCTCAACAACTGTGTATTTCCAAGACTATCAGAGTTCCAAATCAAATATTAACTCATTTGTAGATGAACATGAACCATCTATAGTTGGTAGCAGTTGTATTTCTGTCATTAAACATTCTCCTCAAAGTTCAATGTCTGATGTGTCTGAAATATCATCCGTAGAGCACACTCAACCAAGTCGTATACAAAACAACTGCAGAAGTCCTGAAAATAAGTTCCAGATTATAAAACAGGAGCCCATGGAATTAGAGAGAGAGCCAAGAGATGACAGAGGTTCATATAAAGCATCCATATATCCAAACTACATGGGAGCTACTTTTAATGTGTACTCACATTCTCCTCCTCTCTTGCAAGTTAATAGGTCCTCCAGTAATTCACCCAGAACATCAGAAACTGATGATGGTGTGGTTGGAAAGTCATCTGATGGAGAAGATGAACAGCAGGTTCCTAAGGGTCCAATCCATTCCCCAGTTGAACATAAAAATGTTCATGCAACAGTTAAAGTTCCAGAAGTGAATTCTTCAGCTTTGCCTCACAAGCTTCGAATTAAAGCCAAAGCCATGCAAGTTAAAGTGGAAGCAATGGATAATGACTATGATGCAACACAGAAATTGTCATCGCCCATTGACATGTCCTCAAAAAGACATTTTGAGCTTGAAAAGCATGGTGCACAAAACTTAGTGCATTCTTCTCACACTCCTTTCTCGGTTCAAGTGACTAACATCCAAGACTGGTCACTTAAACCAGAACTCTGGCATCAGAAGGAACTCAACGTAAAAATTCAGAGTGGTTGCAAAACTGGAGTTGCTGAAATAAAAGACCATCTCTACAATGTCTCTGAGTCAGAGAACCTGTATTTAAAGCAGGGCATAGCAAGCTTATCTGCAGAGGTTGCTTCGCTTAAAAGACTTATAACTACACAACAAATCTCTGCATCAGACTCTGGTTAAGTTACTACTGAATAAAGGCTTATTGTTTTAAAGGATGTCATTTGCAGTAGATCAGTATGTTTTGTATTATGCTGAATTTTCACTGGACTTGTGATGTCATTTCACTGTAATGTTCACATAATGTCTGATTGGTGTCTTTTTGTGCACAAATTATTATGAAGACTAGGTTGTGTTATGATCACTATGCCTTGTGTATAGTCAAGTAGCCTGTACAAAGGCTGTATATAGTGAACTTTATTTTCTTTTTGTTCTACTATAAAGCGTGCAAGTTACCAGTTACAATAAAACATTGGTGACAAACACAGAACATCTACTCCAGTTCAGTTGATTTTATGAACTTGTAAATAAGTTGTTAACTAAAAACTGGCTTTTTCTTACACTGTGCTCAACTTCACTTATGTGTTTGGTTTTTACAGCCTAACAACCAAATTACAATTTACAACATGTGTAATCCTTCTGGCCGCCTTTTTCCTTAAGACCTTTTTTAGAAGAGAATAGAAATAAAGTGAATATTTATAAATGAAACAGTACCAATTTATAGCCTTAGCCTTCTTTAACTTATTTATTAGTAGAAGTTAACCAAAAACCATGCAAATTCTAACCCAGTAACTACAACAACCTTTTTTCTCCTTCTATCTCAAATGAGACAGTAATGAGTTTCCTGAATGGTTTATTGTGGCGAACCATTTTTTCAATATTATAACTTGGTGTTTTAGATGAAATTAGTTAAGTTGGATTTGTGCATCTGCAAAGTTTTCAGAGCCTTGCAGTGGCAGAATTGGACAACACCATCTTTGTCAAGGGGTGACTTGTGTGTGTAAGAGGTGCAGGCATGGAAAGAAGCTTGCACAAAGGCTGCATTGTCCCTCTTGCATACCATGGTTCTTTCCACGGCAGACCGTGGACCACCTGTAGATGAAGGATAAGGCTACTGGATCTGTAAACTGAGTTCAACTAGGCAAACATCTACGTAAGGGGCAGGCAATAGTAGCAGCAGAGTTAGAAGAGATCATCTGCTATTTTAGTCCCCAGTGTGGGACATAATGCAATTTTAACTATGAAGTAAGTCTTACCACCAATTTGGCCTTGGTTTCAATGGCTTGGTCAACTGAACTGGAATACCCTGGTTCACTACAGGGCATTTTGCAAGAAGTTCTGAAATGTAAAATAGAGACTGTGTGAAGAACTGCACAATCCAGATACTACTAGCCCCTTAGAATTTATGCGGATTGCAAGTTCTTCACTTGATGACTGGACAGGGCTACAGTGGTCTTTGTCTTTGAGAAGAGCCATTGAACCAGGGATGCTAGAATTGCATCACATATCCTTGGTCTGGCTTACCAAAGTCTTTCATTTTAAAATTAAAAATAATTTATAAATAGAGCATAGACTTGGCAGAAGTTCTTTTTGTGACACTTCCCCCTTCTTTTAACATACTAATAAATCAGACTAACAAATAAGCTTTTTCTTAAAAAGCTTCTTATTACTTGCCATAATGTATATATAATGAATGGAACCTTTCCATAGACTTAAAATACTAATTCAGAAAACAATATGTAGGTATTGTTTTTTAAATTCATACTTGACTTGAGTGAGAGGATGTTTTGTCAATTTTTTGGGGATATGAAGAGGAGTCTAAGTCACTCCTGATAGCTCTGAAGCTTGGTCCAGCAGTCAAGGCAATGGCAAAACTCCCTGATGTCAGCAAGGCCGGGATTTGATTCTGTACCTTTCCAGGAGCTGATGATTGACAGTCATGTTCTGGGAGGACCTTGGCACAGAAATCACTGGTACTTTCTGAGCTTTTTTGAGCCTTCTAACTGCTGTGCTGTATTTGTGGCATTCAGAGTTAATAAACTGTTATTCTTTTTTAATGCCTTAATAATACAATAGACCCCATAGCTGGGCTCTGTATGTATTTGGTAATTAATATAGATGACATTTCAATGTTACTGAAAATAAGCTCAGGATTATTGCATGAAATGTAAACATTTGCATTGAATGATGGGGATATGAGACATGAGGCAGTGATTGCTACTGTCTCTTTGCTTGCTAAGTATCTTCTGTAAGCAACAATAAAATTCTTTAAATATTTTGCATATTATTTATCACATGTAATGTGTTCAAGGAGAGGACTTAAAACTCTCAGTGTTGCCATCTGTGTAAGCCTAGATCTATTGGTTTTTTTTCCATTTCTTGTTACAGTTGTTTGTCATAATGGAAGAATGTTGTCCTCTTTCTAGCTCATTATATATTTTGTGTATCTGTTTTGTGCAATTAATACTTAACAGTAATGATGTAGTTAATTTGTTGAAGGATGTCATTGCAAGAAAGTAATAGCATGGAGCTTAGGAGCACAATCAGATGTTATTTATACTCCCTTTATACCTTAGTGTTATGCTTCATTTGAAGAAAGAAATAAATAATTTGTCTTTTGTTCAAAACCAGATCTAATTACAACATGATTTTCTATTATGTTCATCGTCCCAGTCTAACACAGAGGTATTAGCTGCAGTTGGTGACAAATCTTCCTGTGATGAAGTTACTATTTCTGCAGCTAGTATTTGGGGTATCTTCCACAGATGTAAATGCATGTGGGTGGTACATACAATGCCTCGTTCTTGGCTACAGTTGCAAACTGGCCAGATTAAACTCTCAACTGGTCAATTGCAGTCAATGTGGGGTAGATGGCCTCCTCACCCGGAGACCCTCACCCATCTTTAGCCTGCTTTCCTTCAGAACATGGCACTGGGAAAGACGGAGAGTCACACTGACTGGGGGGAGGGAGAGAACACAGTGGAACTCTGCTCCCTTGCTGCAACTTTCAGCTGGTAATGCATATGAGTGGAGGAGCTGGGGAATTGCATAGCTATGCCCTTCCAGTCTACCTTCCCCTGTACTGTAAAAAAATAGAATCAGCCTCTATGAAAAGAATATCCTTGGCTGGTCTAGTCTCACCACGGGAGATGGAGTGCAAAATGGGATTTACCTAAGTGGATATAAAGTGGTATCGCATGTTGTAAGCTCAGTGGTTTACTGACAAAACAACATAAAACATGCTGAAAGTACAGTCTTTCTCATGTGAAGGAACATGGAGGACTAAAAAGTAACTGAAAAATGACTGTTAGAATGTGCCTTCAAATGAAAATGTTAAGGAAGACCCCATACAGAGACAGGGAACTCCAGAGACTATCTATATAAATTATCATTTTTCATGGGAACATGGGAATTACCATGCTAGGTTAGTTTGGCTAGTCCTGAGCCTTGCCTGTGATAGTCATTAGTACGGTGGTAATTGTTAGTATGAAGGGCTTCATGGAAAGTTTTAAAAAAAGTCCATGGCAAATAACTGTTGATTAGCAAGATACGTTTTTTCCTAGTGACATCAACTGGTGGCTAATCAACACTGTGAAGTATGACTATCAGATCCTCTGTTAAATCTGCCTAACTTAATTATGTATAAACACAGTAATATGTCCACATGTTCTATCAACACCTATATTTTGGTAGGTAGAAAGATTGAATGTGGATATGCCCATATATATACCGAGCCCATACATTATGATTTTCTGAATCCCCTCAACTTTCTGCCTTCAGTAAAACTTAGATATTGCATGGGATATATTTAAATTTTATTAATATTCTGTACAGCCAAATATCCCCTTTTTCATGAATAGGAGATAGCTGTCAATCCCTTGTTTATCTTCTCTTATTTTGGATGTTTTCATTATGGCCCTTATGTCCATGTGAGCAGTTTATGAGACTAAAAAACATTTATTTTCTGTAGAACTTAACAGAAATGTAAAATTACAGCATAAACACATTCATGAAGTTTTATTAAAATACTACTAAAACCCTTTTCTACTTGCTAGTACATAAATACGCTGGTGAAAATAGGCAATGTACAATGAATTTAGCAGAAAACTCACAGAGAATCCAATTAACACCATATTGTTTTTAAAAAATAAGGCCTTTATTAACACTGTATTGTTTTAAAAATACTTTTACAGTTCATTGCACAATACGAGCTTGGTAACTACCAGAATACAGCAAAACAATTTTTGGTATTTATTGCATAAGAATGAGTAGCACATATTGTTCCATTACAGTGCCAAATTAAAAGTTAAAAATACTAGGCCAAATCCTAAGGCTTTTAACTCAATGTTAGATTCTGTTTTCCTTAATGAAGCAGACTTGTTATGTGTGCAATAAGAGACTTACTCAAGATAAGTAACATTACTAAGACATAATCTTTACAGTTCACTCATGGCACAGACTCCTACTGATTTTCCTACCCTAAGGCTAACTTCCTTGTGACACAATAATGATATACGACTCACTTTATTCCTATCACTGGAGTTATAGGGAACTTGCTCACGTAGAAAAGAGAAGGCAGCCAGATATTCAAGTACTATTTATTTAATGAGAGCTCTAAAAGGACTCACTGAATTATGAGCAGAATCTCAGAGTAGAGATTTGATGTTTATTTGCTCAAAAGAGAAAGCCTCAGAAGACATTTGGTTTTAGAACTCCAAAAAATAACAGGAATCACCTATGCTTTCTATGATTTGACCAGCTATTACCTGTGTGCCAATCCCAATGGCTGTGACTAGCATTATGGTAATTGCTCCTCCTTAAACACTATGGAGCTCCATAGGATTACAAATAGGAGTGCTTGGGAGGACCAAACACAGGGTCTGCAACTCTGCTATGATTTTATGTGGGTTTGAATCTCCTGCATGCAAACATCCTTCCTGCTTGTACTGCATCTGAGAGATATCTGACCTGAGAAAGCCTGCATCAGTCCAAAGTTCTGGGGAAGCTAAATGGCCATCTAATACTACTGACATTCAGATAACATAGTGAATTTTTCCCCCACTGTACCTTGTTCCCCTACAAATGGATGCACAACTTAAAATGTCAGGGCAGTTTTTACACTTTTCCATGCTATTCAGATTCTTGGATGTGCAAATGCCTGGATGGGCATCTTAGTTAATAACTTACATATGTAAAAAGATCAGTCCACCCTGCTATCTCTATATGCCAGAGTCAGCATCCATTATGTCTACATTTCTGAGGCATGATACTAAACATGTTTCTTTCTAATAATTCGGGCTTCTAAAAATTCTCTTAAGTTTTGTATATAAATATACAGAGGACATATTGCATTGATTTCTATGGGATTTGTCTTAGGCAGTCCTGAAAGCCAGGATATTAATGGTCTGTATAACAATCAGAAAATACCAAAGCATAATATTGTATCATATAAAACAGATGAAAAGATGATAAAATGCAATGAGGGCCATTGTAGCAGAACTCAGTGTTCCTTTCTCTGGGCCTTGTTCCCATTTAGTATTTAGAAATACTAGAGGGATGTCATGGTTTAAGCCCAGAGGGCAACTGAGCACCACATGGCCACTCACTCATCCCCCCTGGTGGGATGGGGAGGAGAAAATAAAATGAAAGGCTAGGGGACAGGGAGGGATGACTCACCCATTATGGTTCACAGGCAAAAGACAGATTTGACTGGGGAATAAATAACATCAATTTAATTCAGTCACCACCACCACCACCACTAATTTACAAATCAAACAGAGTAGGACCATGAGAAATACAACCACATCTTAAAAACACCTTTCCCTCATCCATCCTTCTTCCTGGGCTCACCTCTGCTCCCTATTTCTCTACCTCCTCTCTGCCAGTGGTGCAGGGGGGCAGGGGATGGGGGTTGTAGTCAGTTCATCACCCATTGTTTCTGCAGCTCCTTCCTCCTCAGAAGGAGGACTACTCACACTTTTCCCCTGCTCCAGCATGGGGCTCCTCTCATGGGAGAAAGTCCGTGAACTTCTCTGACATGAATCCTTCTCCCAGGCTGCAGTTCTTCACAAGCTGCTCCAATGTGGGTTCCTTCCACAGGTTGCAATCCTCCCAGCAACAGACTACTCCAGCGTGGGCTTCCCTTAGAGTCCTAACCTTCTTCAAGTGCAGCCACCTGTTCCAGCCTAGGGTCCTCCACAGGCTGCAGGTGGGCATCTGCTCCACTGTGCACCTCCATGGGCTGCAGGGGAATCTCTGCTCCAGCATACCACCCCTTAGTGTTTGCACAGGTATTTCCCTCACTCCTTCTCCTTCTCTCAGGTTCCCCTTCTTAAATATGTTATTACAGAGGCACGGCCACCATCAATAATTGTCTTGGCCTTGGCCAGAGGCGGGTCTGACCTGGAGCCAGGGAGCTTCTAGAAGCTTCTTACAGGAGCCACCCCTGTAGCCCCTGCCCAGCTGCCTAAACCCTGCCACACACAAACCCAGTACAAGGGAGTTTAGAAGAGAACAAAAGTAAAATAAACTCTCAGGGGCTGATCCGTGACTTAAAAGTATACATTACACTGTAAGTCCACACTACACACACCAATAGCCAATATATATGCACAAAGGATTTAGTTCCCACTCTTGGCAACACATGATTTTAAAAGCCTGGTAGTTAAAAATATGAACAAGCATATGTCAAAAATATTTATGTAAGCAAAACTATGTTGGACAAGAGACACAGTTAGACAGCTTCCATGGCCTATAAATATTGGATGGGGCTTGAAATAATTATATTGTCTTATTTTCTATGAGAATAATGAGATTGCTTTAAAAAAGATTTTTAGTTACTTTAATCAGATAAAGTTTATGACAGTCGAAAATACAAAAATTGAAGAAAGGCAAAAAATGCTGATTTGATGGTATTGAAAGGCAGTAGGATGGAATAGTTCCAGTTGGAAGGGACCATCTAGTGCAGGTGCCTGACCACTCCAGGGCTGACCAAAAATTTAAGCCTGTTAGGAAGAGCATTGTCCAAATACCTCTTTTTAGGGCACTGACAGGCATAGGGCATCAACCACCTCTCTAAGAAGCCTGTTCCAGTGTTTGACCACCATCTCAGCAAAGAAGGGCTTCCTAATGTCAAGTCTAAACTTCCCCTGACGCAGCTTTGAACCATCCCCACATGTCCTGTTGCTGGATCCCAGGGAGAAGACACCAGCAGCTCCCTCTCCACTTCCCCTCCTCAGGAAGCTGTAGAGAGCAATGAGGTCACCTCTCAGCCTCCTTGTCTCCTAGACAAACCCAGTGTCCATCTGCTGAGCATCTGCCAAAGATGGGTCCTTCTGAGCAGAGGAGAAGAAATGCCAGCACCAAAGCTGGATCTGGCAGAGCAGGAGGAAAGCCTGTGCCTGAGGGCAGCAGCACGGTCACCTTTCCCTGGCTGCTTTCCAGCCGGGCAGCCCACTGCAGGTGCTGGTGCCTGGCACTTCCCTCCCCAGGTGCAGGGTGTTGCGCTTCCCCTTGTTGAACTTCTTGGGGCTCCTTCCTTGGCAGGGTATGACCCCAGGCTGATGCAGAGAGCAGCACCGAGTCGTGATTCCACGCAGGAGGAGAGATTTGGGTGTCGCCGTAGAGAGGCTGCACCGGGCAGCGCAGGCTGGTAGGAGAGCAGAGCCCCGGGACGTGGGGGCAGAGGGTGCGGTGAGGAGCAGGACAGGCCGGGAGGGATGAGCGATGGGGCACGGGCTGGCCCTGGAGAGCCCCTGGCTGGAAACATCTGCCCCGGGACCGGCTGCTGAGGTGCAGGCGTAGAGCTGGGCATCACTTGCCTTTGGGGTGAACAACAAAATAGTACCTGGCACATGTAGAAAGACCTTTCATGATAACATCCCACCCCTCCCAGCAATAAATCACAAAAGGGTGAGGATAGTAGAGCCACCTACACTGTTAGTAACACTGAGACTTCTGTAGTTTTCATGAATTTATTTTATTTGGACAGTTGGATTTGGGGGCTGGGAGCCCTTGAGGGCTGGTGCATGCCTCAGCAGATTGTCCAGTCCTGATTTGGCCAAACCATTCTTTTTTGTTAGAAGTCTCTCATCTTCTATATAAGTACAAGATTATGGTTGAGAAGAAAACTGACTTCTCTACCTCAAAAAAATGCTACACACTCCTCACTTTTTTCTATTATGATCATGCTTGATGTGATAAACAGTGAAGCAAGTCAGATTGTACAAAAAGTCAGCTGGTTCTCAGAAGATTACTTTTAGTATGATGTGATATAATGAGTTTGAGTAGTGAGAAAAGCCTGAGAGCCTCCTGCATCCATTTTATCACTATCTGTTACAATCTGTCCATGTGACACTCGCTAATCTGATGCTTTCACTCACTAGCTTGCTTTCATGTGAGTCTGCAGTGTCTGGTAATGTTTATTTTTCTTCTGATAATCCTGCTCACAGAGGCAGACTCCAGAGACTCCATGCCAGAGTCTCCTCTCTCTACACCATGTCTTAATAAAGTGGCTGGAAGCGGTCTTTTTTCCTGAAATAGCACTGGAGTGTATCAGGGCAACAATGGCCTGAAATACACTGCTGCTCCTCAAGAGTGATTATTCCATGTTCCCCAATTGTTGACTAAGATGTTTTTTCCCTCCTGTCAATTCCCATGGGCAGATCTCAGAAAGCTTTCCTCAGTACCAGTAGCGATCTAGTTGAAGCTGTTCCATTTTTCCATCCATTGCAGTTAGTTCAGATTCCAGATGCTCAAATTTTCCATAAATTGCTGAAGCTATCTCCTAAAATAAGGAAATCACAGGGTCATTAGTTCAGTCCCATGAGCAACCCTTGACTAAAATCTCAGGTTAGGCAAGGCCAGTTCTCTTGACTTCAGCATCCTTGCTCAGTTGGAAATGTTTCCTTCTTCAGTTACCTGCACCTTTATTGTCTTTATCTGTATCCCCTCAAAAAGCATTTATGGGTATCTAAGCATAAATGAGTGATCCTAATTCAATTAAAAAAATTAAAATATTTAGAACTGAGCCTAAAGAAAGTTGACCTCCTTGTTTACTCCTGCCCTGCAGACTCTATCTCTCAATATCAAATTGAATATTATGGTGTGTTCTTGTACACACAAAATGCTTTCCATCTAAATTTTTTCCTGACTCCTCCATAGTGAGATAATCTCAATTCTACTACCTTACTGTGGCTTTAATTTGGCATAAATTTTCTGGCAACTTTGTGTTACTCAGTATTATATCAGATGAAAGAAACAGGATTCAGCCTTCAACAATGAACTCATTTTGTTATGGCAGAATTTTCTTGTGCAATGTAATAGGGGTGCTGGAAATGGGGAGAACGTAAAAAGGCAAAGCAACAACAGTGTATTCTTCATCATTTAGCTGTGGTTTGATAGCTCTAGCCATATTTGTTATTTACTATACAAGTCTTTCTTTACAGAATGTGGTGTAATAACTAACTTTCAGTATTATTTTCTTGGGTTGTCTGCCTCAGCTTTGTTAAAAATTTTCTGCACCACCTCTGAAAATGCTTGGCTCCAAAAATTGTAGTTAATTATGTTGTGGTTACTTCATAGGAAAAAAACCATTTTGCTGCCACTTGAATCCTTTAGAACAGGAAAAAAAATGTGCTCTTTACAGAGGTACTCAAGGGTTGGGACACAAGACAATTTTTTTATTTTTGAAGACTGCATACACATGCTTTTTTATTCACTCTCTTTCCAAGTATCCCTGATTCAGCTGAAGCTACAGTCCTAAAATATCCACAGGGCAGTTGCCTACATATGGCAAATGGTGGTTTTCCTGAACTGCAGCAGATTCTCTCATTGGAATTTCAGTCAGGACCATTTATAGTTATTAAAGCACTTAGGTAAAGGAAAAAATAAATAAAACTACAGATGCCAATAATTTTTATTTAAATTCAGGGATGACTAAAAGTCCAAGGGCAGTCTGCAACTCAGTAAAAAGATTACTAAATCTGAGATATGAAAAGAGGGACTGGTTACTGGAATATGAATTGTTTTTATTGGAAATGATAGTGTATGTGTTTGCCTATCTGTCTATTTATGACACGAAACTTGATCCAAGCACATTTTTCCTGTGCAACATGTTAAGTGTTGCAGGGGTTTTGAATACGTATGTAATGGTAAAGTATACTCGAAAGCTGCTATTGTGAACTTACCCAGTTTTCTCTCAAAACTTGTCAAAAACCCTTATGAAACAATAACGGTAATTAATAAATGGGTTTGTATAACAGGTTTTGAACCTGAGTTGAAAAGAAAATGTTTTGCATATGGTGCTGAGTAATTTTTGTAACACTGAAAGTGCATTTTTGTAGCACTTCAAGCTATTTTTTCACAGTTTGATGCAGAAGACAGCGTCTGTTCAAAACTTCTGCTAAATTTATGCCTTAGTATATTTCTAAAGCATTCACTAGAGAAATGGGAGCTCTTCTGTTGTTGTCTGTGACCATTTTACCACTCAAAGGTTATGGGAAAGAACATTAAAATGGGGTAAAGAGCAACAGAATATGCAATTAAATGAGAAGAATTTCTCTCAGTGTAGCTGATTAAGTACACCATCAGGCAGAAAGTTAAGTAAACATACAGTCATAGAAAAAAAATCCTACACTGGGGGAAAGACTCCTTTGGTTCTTCTTATAAGAAGAATTGCTAAATGGCAAGTCTAATTCTCATAAGAACTTTGTTGCAAACTTTGTACTCAACATTTGGAGCTTATCCTGTCAAACAGAAAGTACAACCACATGCAGCATGAGAGAAACATTTCAGTTTGTATGACAAATGTCATTTAAAAATGGGCTTTGCTTTTAATTTAGAACATTGTAAACACATCAGGAGAAAGTAGTTTTGATCATTTGCCAAATATTGCACAAGTATTTAGACTAATAAATAGCCTTCTATAACAGGAAGTGTACTGTATATTTTATGCGTTCCCACAATTTTTAAGAGAAAGTCTCATCCCTTCTGTTTCACAGATGTTTCTAGAGAAAAGGAAAACTAGATAAAATAGCAGATATTATTATCAAAAAAACATTTCAGTCATGAGCTAAAGATTTAGGAACATTAAGAGTACATTATAAATAAGAGTACATTTTAATTAGAGGTTTTTGCTCACTGATTAGTCTTTCAGACCCCAGGTTAAAGTCATGACTTACTGAATAAAATATGATGTATAGTTAAGAAAATAATCATAGGGTCTATCATCTCATTATTTTCATTGTGTAAATTACAAAGTAAGGCATATTCCAGCTGTTAGGAAAACCAACTGGTCTAGTTTCCAATGCAGTTATTAAAGCATGTGGATCAGACCTATGAATGTACGAGGCACCAAATATTCTGTCTCATGCTGCTGCTTCCAAGGCTGTGATATGCACTGAGATCTAAGGGTTTTATCTGGTAAACTTTGTGCTGGGCTCTCCCTTTTGTATCCAAAATGTCACAGGAAGGAAGCAAGCCCAAACAACCTCTATGCCTTTTAGGTGTGGCAAAAGCTTTCTTACTTACATTCCCTTACCATCTGGCTTTAAGGGCTGATGGTATGGAACAAGCAAAAATAGTTCCAAACATGGAAAGAATATTTTTGCATGAGGGGTGGTGGTACATGTTATATCAAGGAATGCATGATTATCTTATTTATATCATTTGGGTTTTCACAGGAGAAAGATGTTCTGTGGTTAACAGAGGTAACTTCAGTTAAATTCTGCAGAAATTTGGTGCAACTTTGGGAAAGGCATAGGACAGTATGCAGACTGCTCAGCAAGTTCTTGGAATGAGTTAGCAATAATGTTTTGATGCAGACAGTGAAGCATGCAAATAGTGAAAGAGCCTTTAAAGCTGGATTCTAACCAATGAGTTTGAGAATGTTGAAAGTGCGAAGTGGATCAGAATGACCATGACATGAAAGCTGATCCCTTTTAAAAGATGGAGCAATATAAGATGAAATCAACAGACTGAAAAAAATGCAGAAATCAGGAAGAAAAATCAAAGAAGTAGAAGGTTTAGGATAACTGGCAAAGAAGTGATACTAAGGCCACAAAGTAGGAGATGGGGAATGTAGGAAGGGAGCAATTTGTTTTATGATGAGTTTCACTGGTACCAAGCATAAGCAAAACATACAGAAGGTGGAAACTAGGTTCAGTTATGTAAGCACACGTGAAGGTCTGAGGTAGAAAATGAGCTTACAGGAAGGTATCTTGTCTGCTGGACAGGCATCTGTCTGCTACAGGACAGAAAGGAGGAAGTAATGGTAGATAATGCAGAAAAAATTTAAAGGTTTAATATGTTTGGATTAGCATTCTCTAACAAAATTAATGGAAGCATGTGGCCAAGACAATACCTGTACGGGATAGTGTAAGAATACTTTAGTAAGCTGGATGTTTTCAAATTGACAGAGACAAAAGAATTCCAACTTTGGATTCTTACAAAGTAAGGATTTGTGAGATTCTTGCTTGAACAAGGAGATAAATGGGTCTATTCCTTGAAGCTCCTTTAGCCCTACCTTTGCACAGTTCTGTAATCTGTCTTGGCTCTAGTTGCTTATCTCCTTAACAAACCCTCTCTGTCTCAGAAATCATTATATATAAAAATGAATCAATATTTGCAATCTATTTGGGAATAGTGTTGATCGGACTGCTGTCTTATGAGTACAACCAAAGAATCAATATTTAGATAATTGTCAAGGAATACATGTGCTTATCTGTAGCTATACAAACCATGTGTGTCCCTACTTAGGAACATAGGCTTAGCTGTCTGTGGATGTACCGTTGCCAGCAATATCATAGAATCATACAATTTCTCAAGTTGGAAGGGACCCACAAGGATCATTGAGTCCAACTCCCTGCTCCTCACAGGACCATTTAAAACTAAATCATATGACTAGTATATGTATGGTAGTGGAGATGCTGCAGGAGTCACTGCTATGTAGAATAAGAAATCATATTCTCAGTCCTTACTATGAGGGGGCAAGCTGTTTGTATTATTTCTACTATGAGGGGGCAAGCTGTTCGTATTATTTCTAGTCTGGCTTTCATTAGATGTTAGTGTTCTACTCTTCTCCCCATCTCCATTTCATCAGATCTTTTATTTATTGCATCTTATCACTATTGTTACAAATAAAAGCTTACAGAGTGAAATTTAATGTAATTGGATGACGTTTTCTTTTTATAACATGTAAAATTGCATATATAGCCTTTATGATTTGCTTTAGATCTGACTTCAGCCACTACTGAAAACCATTCCTTAATAATACATAAAAATGCCAGGTAGTGGTCTAGCTATCCCTATGTGCTTTTTGAATTATGGTTCTATTTAGGAAATATGTATTTATTATACACTTTTTGAAGGGATTATTTCAGTTATAAATTATTTTCATTATCTTTTAGACTTGCTATCACATTTTGACCTGTATCTGAATACCAACTAATTAAACACTTTATCACCTCATCAGTTCTTTTTTGAAATGTCAGATTATTTCTACTATTATTTTGTTACATAGCAATAAGAATTATATTGGTAAGAAGACCCAATTCTCTCTTGAAAAAGGTTTAGCTCATTGGATCAGAATTTGCATACGGATCTAACTACGAACTTGATTTAGTTCAAAAATGCAGATAAACGGAAAACTGTGATATTTCACATTTATAATGTCAAAAAGCTGTACTGTCCAACAAAGATGTTTTTGAAATTATTAGCTAGGCTGTATAGTAAAAAGTGTATTAATTACTTTCAGAGAATGTAATTCTTAAGAAAAGGAATTTGTAATTCCTTTGACTAGACAGTAATTTTTTCAGAGTCTTTTTCTTGCCTTGATCTCAGACAATCATAGACGCTACAGTTGGAAAAATCCAGTTAAGTCACATCTACCATCAATGCAAAAGAACATATTCTTCACTATTTTTCTAAACTAATCTAAAAATTACCAATTACTGGATTTTCATTTCATATTGTAGCAATTCCCTTACATGTTCTCATTGACAAGAATAAATTGTTTTTCCTGATACAGTTTAACTCAAGCTTTCTCTTTCTAACTGTACCATGTGACACTGTAAACATAGATCTGTCTAGGTTCAGTATCTTTTACTTTCCTTGTCACTTTTCATCTGTCACCCCTTTTCAGTTACCTTACCTTTTAAGAAGCAGGGCTTTCTCAAAGTGAGGAACTGAAATTTTCTAAAAATAAGACCTTTTTGAGTACTCAGGTTAAAGTAGCTAAAATTCATAGTCACTTTCAAGTGCAGGGGATTGGAAGTGCATCATGTCTTTCTAGTAACATGGTTTATGAGAAAATATATCAAATTTAGCAGAAAGGCAGAGAAGGTAGAAGAAATATTCAGAATGTGGATTAAAATTATACACAAAAAACTAAGGAAACATTTCTTTCAGGATAAAATAAAGTGAAATCCTGCCCCTAATGTAGTTAAAAGGAATATAACCATTGAGTTCAGTGGTACCAGGATTTTACTATGTCTATCTTGAAACATATTCAATACTTTTAAAGTTAATTTAATCTGAAGACACAGTGGAGGTTTTCTACTACTTTGTCATAGAGCTGAATGAATAAAAATATTATCTTGTATGAATTGTCCAATGATAATCCAATTTCAGTTGTCTGCTTTAATTTAAAATTCCAAATTAATAAATGTAGAGTGTTCTGTAGTAAAAATTTCCAATGTATGTAAAAACTGAGTATATATTTTCTGTTTCGTCAATTAAAACTTAGGGTTTTTCCCAAAATTATTTTGTGGTTCATCTGCCAAGTCTTGTAAAAAGTTACTTTTTTTGGAAATCTTTGAAACACTTAAGTGTATAAAATAAAATAATTCAGTAGCATTATAGCATAACAAAAATTATAGCCAACAATGTTAAGGTATAACAAGGGAATTGAATCTGAGCATGCTAGGAAAGCATTTAAGGGAAAAAAGCATTAGGAAATGCATGTCATTTTGCTTGTGTAATTTGTCATTACGAAGAGAAAAATAAATATGTAGATCAGAGGTGAAAGTTCAGTTTTACAGAAAGTCCCTTCCTGTATTTTTAACACTTATTAAAAGGGAAAATTGCAGGTCTTACAATCTCTTTTGGAATTTTGCTTGGGAGAGGATGAAAAAGTATCCACTCCTTTGTAATAACTGTCTTGCAGTTGGAGCTATTGAGATCAAACGGCATTTACTTCTTTCCATTTGACCTCATGGAAAAGTGGTTACCTATGATTCCTGTACACAAGAGAGGCCTTTCTCAGACAGACAGGCTAAGGGTGGTAACAAGGTCACCTACAAATTCCCTGAGAAATTTCACAAGTCATTTATGACTGACAAGACCAGCATTGCAAAGAATTAATTGATCTTGTTTATGAGGTGGGTTTGAACAACACAACTCAAGAGTCTGAGTGAGTTTCCTAGTTCTCTTCCCTCCATCCTTGATGTCTCTCATATGGATAGCTATACCTCAAAGCAAAAGATTTTTTCACATTTATCTTTAAGCTCTTGCAAACTTTCCATCTGAGGACACCACCTGAACTGACACTAATAGGTCATACAATGTTATTCACAGCATTTTTGAGAATCTTGCCCAGTTATATGAATAACTTGTTCCTTTAGAGCAGTTTATTGCTTCACTGAGGGGGAAAAAAAAAGCAACAATGTATAAACACAGTACTTTGTTTAGGTCCTTATAGCCACTATATACAAAAGGCAGCTTTAAAACTGGTTTCAGAGTAGAAAAAAATCAGCAGATATTTGCATGGATTTAACTCCTGCTATGACACTGTTTCAATATTACCATATTGAACCACTTTTATCCAGAACATACCTGTTTTTTTCATATGGCTCATTTCTAAACTGTGGGCCCTCCAATGGAAAAACTGCAACTTACCCAGTTTGTATGACTTTTGACAGGTGAAAAGTTAGCAAAAGGGACATGACTGGCATTCCAGTGATGTCACTGACAAAATGTCATTCTCTGTAACAAGACATGGAGATGACATATAAGGCTAGCTGCCATATCTTTCAAGACAATTTCCTCCAAGGTCAATCTCAAAAAATGACTGGGCCATTCCAGTTTAAAGCCCGAGGCAGGCATTCAGCATGGCAAACCTGAATGGCTACATTTATTATAACTGTAAACCATTTTATGATGTGGGCAGGTGGACAAATGTAGGCGGCATCTGACTATAATACAAAACAGTTTTCCACTTTTGCCCTTCACATACAGAAAAAAACAGCGGGTCTGGATGAAAAGCCAGCCTCCAAGTAGTTAAATGTCTCTAATCTATTCTGCATCTCATACGCAAGTGTGTGTGGGAATGCTTGTAAATTTAATGAAGTGCTGACCGAAAGAAGTTTATGCCTGGCTTCCAATTAGATACTAATAAGCTAACCTTAGGTAGCATAAACTCTTTCTTATTATGAAGATGGAATATGTTAGCTATAAGCAGCCCCAGTTCCCCAACTTCATAACATTGTCAAGACCTTTTTTTTTCTTTTTTTTTTTTTTTTTTTTACAGAACAAGCTTTTCCTTTTAACCTCTTGGCTCAATTCCCTTCTTTTTTGAAGTCAGTGTGACCTCCCCATTGGTTCCAGTGGGTTTTGGATTGGAGTCTTAGATGTGCAGCTGTTGCTAATGCAGGGTTAAGTATTCAAATACTGCACAAAATGAATAACAACAGTGGTTTATAAATTTATCTTGTACAATAATCTAACCCAGAAGATAGAACAGAGGACAAGAGGATATCTATTCCTTTTTCTTAGATCTCACAGGTAGTATGTGGTCATAGGTCATTCTCCACATATTCAGGTCTAGTTGCACATTCCAGCTATCTCCTGGCTCCAAGTTTAGGTAAGATCTGGGCGTTTTTGCCCCTCTGTTAGAAAGGGGACAGAATAGAAATGGTTTACAGTATGCTTCACCTGCATCTTTTATGAGGTCCACCTGTATGATGCATCTTCAATGTAAGCACTGTGGCCTCTGTTACTCTGTACAAACACTATACTAGTCAGTTTCCTGAGGCATAAAAAGTGAACTTTACTGCTTAATTCTTCAAAAAGCATTCCTGGTATCATGATACAGAGCATTTCAACACCCATCTCTTAAGACACTTAGTTGCTCTGCGGGGTTCTATAGGCTTTTCGAACCAATATGTCCATGAGAAAAGGCGGACACTCAAGAGTGGGATATCCAAAAAACCAATTTAGTCAATAGGGAAATATTGAGGAAAACAATATATTATTAAAATTTTATCTTGTCCATAAGGCTCCTTAGTCCTATAATTATAAAAGAAATTGCTTTGCCACTTACTGGGACTTTTATAAATGTATTTAGAAGGTTGCAGCATCTCTTTACATCTTCTCTTTCCAAAAATTGTTGTCTTGAAATTGTTATCATTAATCTCTTACCTTTGTTGTTAGTTTCCTATTAATAACAGTGTAACAGCTGGTTACATTCTATACTGGGCATGGAAAAGTAGCTCACTTGGTGCCACTGAGCATCTTGTAAGTGCATTTTTTTTTCTACAAGACATACTGTATCTGACAAGTCTGACAGGGCACCTAATATAGCCAGTAAGAAGTTTTCAGTCAGCCCATGAAATTGAAGTCTTAGCTAAAGTAAAAATGACTAAAAAGATGCAAAATCTGATCTCAGAGAAACATCACTCTGTGAACATGCCAAAATTAGTTTGAATAAATCTTTAAATGGTACTTCAATTAATTTTTCCAGTAATGAAAAAGAGTATATGTACAATCTCTTAATTAAAACTTGTTTATCCTCCTATTCTCATTCAGAAAACACACCTATCTTCACTTCTTGTTCACTACTGTGGCTATTTTGTGTACTTCTGTTTTGGTACATGTGATGGTTCAAGGTATAAACACTTAGAAAGCTTGGTTTTATGATACACTTGTGTATGTTCTTTACATATGACTCTAAAAACAACACTGTATTTTAAAATTTTAAAGGAGGATTTTCCTCCAACAGACTTAAATAATAAATTGCCTATTTGTATATACCTGTGTACTTTTTCCTTTTAGCTTGTTACCTAAGCTTTGCTATTTGAACAATGGTTTTCTTCTTCTCTAGGCTCACTTTCTTTATGTCTTTATGTCTCCTGTCATGAAGTTCTAACTGAATTTGGGACATCAGTCATTTCCATGGCAATGGACTGATGCTTTAAACATATGATTATGATGAATTCAACATAGTATTGAGTAAAAGGAAAACAAGACTATGAGCAAGCAAGATTTTATTAGAGCACAACGGTGTTCTGTTAAAAGGGTGGAGAAAGGAATATAAATGCTGAATACACTTCCCCTTTTTAACATTACAGTTCTGCATGATGGTCCACACATTGTGGTTATTTATTTCAGATGTTCACAATATTTGATGTAACATCTGTGGCATTCAGACATTGCCAAAAGTTTCAGACATACTCATTAATCTTGTTCTTACATATCTGATGTAAGACACAGTGGGTTTTCATGACTACCTGCAGTTGTAAATACAATCATAGAATCACAGAATCATAGAATGGTTTGGGTTGGAAGGGACCTTAAAGATCATCTAGTTCCAACCCGCCTGCCATGGGCAGGGACAACTTCCATTACATCAGGTTGCTCAAAGACCCATCCAACCTGGCCTTGAACACTGCCAGGGAGGGGGTATCCAACTTCTCTGGGCAACCTGCTCCAGTGTCTCACCACCATCACAGTGAAGAACTTCTTCCTAACATCTAATATAAATCTATCCTCTTTCAGTTTAAAGCCATTACCCCTTGTCCTATCACTACATGCCCTTGTAAAAAGTTCCTCTCCAGCTTTCTTGTACCTTTAGGTAGTGGAAGACTGCTCTAAGGTCTCCCTGGAGCCTTCTCCAGGATGAAAAACTCCAATGCTCTCAGCCTGTTCTCATAGTGGAGGTCCTCCAGCCCTCTGATCATCTTCATGGCCATCCTCTGGACTTCCTCCAACAGGTTTATGTCCTTCTTATGTTGGGGGAACCAGAACTGGATTCAGTACTCCAGGTGGGGTCTCACAAGAGTGGAGTAGAGGGGGAGAATCACCTCCCTTGACCTGCTGGCCACACTTCTCTTGATGCAGCCCAGGATACAGTTGGCTTTATGGGCTGCAAATGCACATTACCAGATCATGTTGAGCTTCTCTTCAGTCAAGCTCAGTAGAGGTATTAGGCTCTCATCACCTCTGAAAAATAATTCTTAAAACATTTCAGGTTAACCTCTGAAAAACTGGAACACAGGCAACCACTGGGAAATATGGCTGTACATTAATTTGTCTTAGTAAGTTTATGTTAAGAAATGCCATAGGTTTAACATATTAAGAGTCATAAAAACACTTCTTTTAAAAAAATATTTCTAGTCCAGCACAATCTAATTTATGTAATGAAAAAAATATCCTGTTTTCTGTAAATGACATTCCCGTTAGCTGAATTCTGTTATTATGAAGTGTCTTGAGTACAACACAGATATACACATGGATGTGGATTTCTGCTTGGTCAGATTCCTACTGCAGGCTAAAGGGCTACTGGTGGCATTAGAGATTGTACTAAAAATCTCTAATGCAGACCCCGGTAAGCAGTGACACCTCCTCAGAGGTTCCATCTTGTTCCCAACTCATCCTATACTGTGTAGCTCAGCTGAAGCTATACTGACAAGGCTTATATTGTGACTGAGGAACCATGCTGCGGTGATATCAAAACTACAAATACAAGTATAAAAGCTTTATTCTATAGTTAAAGACGCTATATTATTCTATGTTTCTGTGCAATGGCTACTGGAAGGATTGTCAATTTTAGTCCTGCTCTGCCCAAGATGCATGAATTCAAAGAAGTATGGCATGTCTCCTTTAAGGTTCACTGGCAGAAAGTGCAGGATGAAGATGGAGAAAGACGCCAAGGATACTCCATATCTCTGTTGCAAGAAATATCGATCTTGAGGTCATAATTAGAGTCTGATTAACACATGGATTAAAAATAACACCAAGAACTGTCCCAACATACCTAACTGTATTAAATATGTATTCCAGCATTCACAGTTTACTAACTCTTATGAACAGCTGGGAATTTCTTTCACCAAGCAGTTTTAAAATACTGTTTCAGAACATGGAAACATCCCATTCTTGTTGATACTTCTTCCACCTATTGTTAAGACTGCATATACCACAGGAGAATGACATGTTTGAAAGACTTCAATGAAGAAGGAAATTATCAATTTTCAGGTATACTGTTGAAACAGCACAAATGTTACAAAACATCTGAAAGTTATGGGCCACTTCTGAAGTAGAAGACTGTGGGCAGTATTAGCCTAACATCTGGCTTAGTCTTGGAAACCTTGTTTAGGTTTTTTGAAGTCTTCCACTTTATTGAGGTGCTTAGCTACATAAACCTTTTTTTTTGCCAGTTGCTGCCAGGGCTGAGAAGACAAAGTATATTGTGTTCTGCTTAGCAGATAAAACATACTTCACAGGGCATAAGGCAACTGGAATATAGTTTCACCTTCCAGACGACATACACAAAAAGATACTATCTAGGAAGAAAATGTTAACTATGACTCTGATACAGGTTAATTTTTGTAATAATTTTTCTTTAATTGATGTGTAATTGCCAAACATGATTCCTAGATGAGATCCTAATTTTGAGTATCTACAAGAACATGCCTTTAAAGAATGTTAAGAAATGAGAAATCTGAAAATTGCTGTGTTGGAAACAGCTGTTTACTGGCATTGGTGAATAGCTCTGTATTCAGTCTGTGCCTACACACATAAAATACTAGCCACTTAGTATGTATTTTTCTTTTTTTTTCACATACCAATTGCTAGGTTTGTTCTTTATCTTAAGGATCTTGCTTCCTTACATAGACAAATGAATTACACTGGGGTGTTTAAGTAGAAAAAAGGTTATGATGAAACCATTTTGACAAAACATGGAGTCCTTAGTTTATGTTTATCCCAATTCATCCATTCTTGTATACATGTGAGTTATAAAGACTGTGGCTATTTAACCTTTTGCTCTGCCCTGGAAATTTGGGTCATAAGGTCATTCAGATTCTTTGACTTCAGAAGAGTTCTTAAATACGACAGAATAAGCTTTCACTGAAAATGCTTATTCAGCTTAACAGACTGTCTTAATTGCATCAGTATGTAATGAATGCAGGAAACTACAGTTAAGGTTAGAACGTAAAAGATAACCTAGTCTAATGAAACGGAATACAATATCAAAAAAGCACCCAGTGTTTTCCCCATATGGGGTGAAAAAGAATGCAAGGCATTCTTAGAAAGAATGAAATATATTCAGTAGATCTCTGCATGACAATCATAAGACTGAAAAGGAAAAGCAATGAACATAAATGTTTTATATCGCAACAGCTTAAAATTTATCTTCAGTGATTTGTGCATAATGCATCATATTTTTCAAGCAGAAACTATGCAACATTTTCTTCAAAAATGCTGCAGCTTTTAGCAGAAAGGTAAGCAATATCTTAAACTACACATATTACCTACAGTACATCCACAGTAAGCTCAGTTATTGTGTTTAGACATAAACCACCTAAAAAAAAAAAAAAGAAAAAGAAATTAGCCGAACAGAAGGAGAATGTAGTTATGCCATTCAGAAACGTAATATACATCTTAACTCCCAGCTTGTTCATGAACAATAATAAAGAATTACATCTGAGAAAAACAGTCTATGAAGTGCTGTTGATTTTTCTATAACATTTTATAACTTGAGCATAAAAGACCAGATTTCTCTTAGCTCCTAGTAGGGACCTGGATTTCAAGACAAATATATTGCCTTTAAAAAGCAGAGGGTTTCTTGGTAAGTTCTTTCCACTAGAAATCACACTAAATCAGGACAGAAGCATTAAAATATTTTTCATCTCCTGATTGTAATGATGACAGTAATTTTTAATTTGTTTCATTGAGAGTTCTACTGAAATATCCTTTATTACTTTAATATAAAAACTTTTAAACAAAATGTTACTCAGATGAATTGCCCCTTTATTTTGCCAAATGCTTGTTTGGACAGAAACCAATTCTCTGCATTTAGATATGTTTTTTATTTAGTTAGTAATTCTTTGTCCAAAATGCTTTCTTCTCTGGGCTAATACCTAGTTCTATTTCATTCTTCCCTATAGCATAGATTTGACAGGATTGTTTTACTGCCTCCTTAGCAACAGCCCAGATGATAGCTTTTTACCACACATAAAGGCACCCTGATAAAATTGGGAAATCCATTTTCTACAAGAACTTCGTATCAACTATCTTAAATCAAATGCCAATTACATCAGTAGTGTTCTACCTGGTTTCTGTGTTTCTTGCGCAGTTTTCACTGATCCCCACATGAGAGCTTGCCTTCTCAGTTGCCAAAGCAAAGATCCTCTAAGATGCAGTTAGTAATATTGGCTCTGGCATTCTTCAAAAGGATACAGAGATGGGAGTACTGCTTCCTACAAAGGCTTGTCTAGAAGCCTGATTGTGAAGAAAATAAATGATTTTAACAATATTTAGAAATAGATGAACAGGGTACATTCACTGTAAGAAAAGTATTCAGTGATGTTGCAGTTTGCCTGAATGCATAGTTATTTGACTGAGTCTGTGAATGTTCCGCTGAGCTACTTTAAAAACACAAGAAGGCTTTTAAAAACCTTTAGCAAAAGGAGAGACATCAGCATTCAAGAAGTTGTAGTCAGATACAATTACCTCAATTTTTAGGAATCTCCACTGTTGGTCGATTCTGTTTCCACTGCCTTTGCTTACATCTAGCTCCACAGAAATAAATACCTTTATTTCATTCCCTTTTGGCATAAACTGTATGCCCTGCCTCAAAAGAAAACATTCTATATATTTTATTTACTAAATACCTGTCCATTTCCTGTTATAAGTACCTAAGGCCCTCCTTAGGCTCTGATCTTCCAATATTACATGGTGGCAACTACTGCCAATTTACCCATGCAAGAGACCTTGCTCAGCACATTTATGTGCCTGTAATTGTTTTAGCATGCTGCCTTGTTTGCGATCTGCAGAAAATGGGCAGACAACTTGGTTGTTTCTACCTTCCATGTTTGGAAGTAGGATTTTAAGAAGTCCCTTGAGTAATTGGCTCACATACGCCAGGCGCTTGCCCGCTATATCAATCCAATGCAGTTGTGGCTATTTTCAAGATGTGAGAGTATATGCACAAATAAATGGGGTCGACATGAATGCAAAGACAAAATCTGTCCAGTGCTTTGAAGCACGAGTGACACAGGTACATTTTTTAATAACATGTGTTGGAACCACGTAACAAGTGCCATGTAAGCAAACTTGCAAGCATTCCCAAGTAGACTGAGTTTAGTAAGAATAATTTCTGAAGAGAAAAAGTAAACAATCTAAGGAAACAGCTGCCTGCGAAACATACTGAGCAGGCGTGGTGCCAGAAAGGGAACATGCTGTGTGTGCTGCCTGCTTATTAATAATACATAACAATGAGGGACTTTTCTTCAGCAGTACCAGTGTTAAAAGAAGAGCAAAAAGTCATTACAAAAAGTTAAAAATCAAGACTGAAAACACGAGTGTGATCAATGGATAACATAATAATCAGTAAAATTCTGCCATTAATAAAAAGCACATATGTGAAAATTAGAAGAGACAAAAACTCCTGGCAGGTTTAGTGAAATTGAAACAACCTTTATAAACCAACTTAGAGAAGAGGTAGCTAATGGATCTCATTCTCAGATACCAACAGACACTTTATATAGACAATTAATTTCCAACTTGCAAGAAAGACAAGTGATTTAGCTTGAAAAGCCAAAATTTGGTGCTCCATTTTTTCCCTAAAACGTGCTCCCTTTTCACTTTAGTTATACACTGCCACTGATGTGTTCATCCAGGAAAAACAAACTATTTGTTACACCTTATCTACATGCACAATGTAAGAAAATCAAAGCAACTTAGAATTCCTAGGTGAGATTCCTTCTTGTCCTTATTCCTGCTTCATTGTACATACTGTGTAGACCTTTTCACTGTTACCTGTAAAGTCGCATATTAGTATAAATACACATGCAATTATTTTTCTGTCTCATTTGAAATGATCTATTAATATTTTTAGTAATACTAGATGCCTAACTGAACAAGTACTTTCACACTCCTTCATTTTTAAGTACCTAATTTAGATCTTAAATTTAGAGGCCACACTCCTCCATTATACTTAATTAAGAGTCAGATTGTTCCTCTAGAAAGTGAATCATGGCAGGTGCCCTGCACTGAATCATGTTGAATAATGTTCTGAAGAAACTTCCCTCCACTAACCATGTAGGCAGTCTCCCAATTTCTGCACCTACACACTGTGCTAAGTTGAAACAGTACTGCACCAAAAACACAGAAAAAGGACCCCCCCACACCTCAAATCCCCCTCCCTTCAAACTAGGTTTTAAAACAAAAGCTGTGAGCAAAGCTAAAATAGGTGCTGCACATTTTCCTTTCCAGTCTCAGCCCTGTATATTGTGAGAACCTGCAGCCTGATGTGAATGGGCTTTCCAGGGTAATTCCAAATGTAAAATTAATTAGAGTGAAGGACCTTCAAGTTTTTTCCCTTGGATTAGATTATGATTGAGTGACCATATTAAAAGTAACAGCTGAGTGCAGAGAATTGCTGAGCTATTCTCCACCTACACTGGTTCTATTTTCATTCATGCTAACATTGCTTCTTTGGGTATAAGGGAGGCTGAGTCAAGATTTATACAGTTGTGCTAAATCAATTTATTTTACCCATCACCCAGTATCAATATTTGGATTTCTGTGTGCAGCAGCAATCAGGTTACCAAGCAATGTCACATGTTTTTTAGGTAGTTACTTAACAGTGCTGTTCCAGTTGCCCCATTTTTTTCTTCTTGTTAGGATATATTTTTAAATAATAATCTGCATGTCAATATACTTTCCCTCTGTAACTAAATGTGCTTTCCATGTATGACTGACTTTAAAGCTGTGTTGTTAGAACTAAACCACAGTGAAAAAAACAGGGAGCAAGAGAATATGGAAAACTCTGCTTTCATCCAACAGTCCTGATTCATGCTTGAACATCAGTGCAATGGAACTGAATATACAGTACTATAAAATGCACTGCAGTATTAAAGTACCAAAATAAAACACATTTAGGAGTATCATGTGGTTCTATGCATGGTACTCACGCTCTTTAAGAGAGACACAGTTCAAAGAACAAAATGACCCACTGTAGCAAGCATCTTTATGACTCTTGTTGCCAAAATTTTAAAATTTGATTTAAAAAAAAAACCATTACTCTCTAGACTGCAAAAAATCTTCAGGAGCTTTGTTATGTTACAAAGATAGCTATCTTACCAATCTTCACAACCATTCTGTTTTCAAAAATCACTACAAAGGTCATTGGAAATAAGACTTTTTATCTAGGTGTAAACATGCCCTAGCAGTGCAGATGTGGGAAACTGCAGAAAAAGTGATTAGAAATTAAATTTTGTTTTCAGTTCTTATGCTAAGAAAGTAAAATCAAACAGTGATGGTGTAAAAGAAAAGTGTACTTCTAAAACTCATCCAGCTTTAACCATGATTGTGGATGTTTGTACAACAGATAGGAGGGTTGATTCCATATGCTGACCTCTGCTCAGGAAAGTGTTTGCTAGTCTTTGAGTCTGGGAACCATTGCAAATGACAACACTTTAGCCTTCAGGCTAAAGGCAACATTATGGTACTGTAGTGAATCTAGTTCTGCTTCTAATGCCTTTTTACCTAATTCTATGTCTTTTAGAATAGTGCCGTCCCTCTGTTTCTATTGAAATATCTGGGCATGATCTTTCAAAATTTGTTCTCATTAAATAAAATGTTCTTCAGCTGTGAACAAAACTTCCAGGATGGACATTCTTTATCCCTTTCTGCTGGAAAAGTCTTTAGCATACTGCAGGCACTGCTGGAACAGCCTGTTAATCACAAGCTATAGTCTTGTTTAAATAGTAAAACATAATAAATGCAAGGTGATAGTCTGCCTGTTCCTTCCCTCCCCATTTGCCCTTCATGGTGCTCTTCATGAACAAACAGGGCATTATTTTTAGACTTTAATTTCTCCAGAAGGAAGGCAGTGGAAGAGCTGCTGAGCAACTGCAGGGAGAGGAATGCAGTAGCTAGTTCTCCCAAATGACAACCAAAATGGCTCCACCTGAGCCTTTGTTCAGAAGCAGTACAGCTCTATCCCTCTGATTAAGTAACACTGAGTTTTGAAAACCATAGTGGTGGCTCAAATGCATGTTTTCAATTCTCAAGGCCTAATTCTCTGAAGCAGATAAACTTCACAGTTTTAGGAGCCTCATTACTGTTACTGGATTAACTGCAGCTATAGCATCCTTTCCCAAGTCCTGTGGTAAGGAATCAAGTGAACTTCTTTACTTGTATCCAATATACATACATATACTCTGGCCCAACTAAAGGTTATGGTATTGACACATGGATTGATGAAATTGTACCATCCTTTTGAAACAGGTCATACTGGTTCTGTAATATGTGAATTTGCAACTAAAGATGGCAACTACCTCCCACCTCAACCCTTACTGCTTATACAGTTTGACTTGCTTCATGCCGGTACACCTGTCAGTGTGGATGGAGAGCAAGCAGACACCACAGCTGTATTCTTACACAACTAAACCCAGCTCGGATTACCAAACTGTGTTAGTTTCATCCTTACTTTTGCAAAGCAACAGTAAATCTGAGTGCTCAAAAAGAGGACAGTGGATGTAGAGGGGGGGAAGCAATGCAAGCAGCTTTTTATCCTAGTGCGCAGAACCAGGTGTTACCTGGTTTACATTACTCTCTGTAGCTACTTGATGTCAGTGCTTATGCCACCACCGGGCCTGGGCACGGTTGTGATACTGAAAAAGACGCAAGAGCAGAGGAGTTCATGTGCATTTCTTCTGGTACCACCTCATACAATGCAACAAAGTCTGAGCATGTTGCCTTTAAGATGGGACCTAGATGCGTTCACCACAAATAAAAGTGCTGTGTGACTTCCACCAAGAATTCTCAATAGAGCTAAACAGCAGCTTGTACCAACAAGAAACCTTTGCACGCACCGCTGTATTTCAAGCTGTGTGTGAAAAATTCCAGCTCTCTTCTGGCTAACGAGCCTTTTCTCATCACCGGCCGCAGCCAGCGCTGGGGCCGGCCCGCCTCGTGCCGCCCCTTCCCCGCCGGCTCCCGCGGCCCAGCCTGCGGCCGGCCACGGCGCGGGCTCCGGGCGGCCGCTGGGCGCGCGGGCCGCTCGCAGGTTCCTCGCGCCTCGGCGGCGGCGGCGGGGGGGGGGAGGGGGCCAGCGGCGCCCCGTGCGTGCCGCAGCCGGTCACGTGGGCGGCGGGGCCGGGACCGGCGGTCGCGAGAGGCTGAGGCGGCGCTGGCGGCGCAGGCAGCAGCATGGCGGCGGCGCTGGGCGGCCTGGGCCTCCTGCAGGGCCGAGTCAGGTTGGCAGTCGCAGCCGCCGCCACCTCCTCCCTCGGCCGGCCCAGCCACCGGCCGCCGGTGCGGGGAGGCGCCGCCGCCGCTCTCCCCTCGGCCGGGAGGAGCTACGGTTCCGAGGCGAAGGAAGAGGAGGAGCTGCGGGTCCGGTACCTGGATGACGAGCACAAAGGTAACGAGGGGAAGCAGCAGCGGCGGGGCGGCCCGGCCGCGCTGCTCCGGCAGCGCCCGGGCCAGGGTGACCCCTGCGTGCCGCCGCGGCACTGTGGGGCGGCCGCCACGGCGGGGCAGGGCGGGGGAGGTCCCGGGGGGAGCTACCCGGCAGCGAGGGGCGGGAAGAGAGCGGCGGCTCCTCCTCCTCCTCGGCGCCCCGGCCGGTGGCCCAGTCGTACGGCGCTGGGAACCGGGCAGTAGCTGAGCTGGCTTAGGTTAAGCTCTCTTGGCTCTTCTCTTCAGACCACCGCCCTGTACGTACAGTATGTGCAAGCTACACCTTTCTGAGTTGGCATCCGGTGGCCGCTTTAATGGGAGAAAATGAAGTTTGGCCGGAAATTGCTATGATCGTGCTGCTTCCCACACCTGTTAACGTGCCTGTGTGCAGGGACAGACAAGGATCCAGAAGTTGTATCAATGTTTTCTGTTCTGGGAAGCGTGACTTCAGCACTCTCGCTCATCTCATGCTTTCCTACTAACCATCTCACCCTACTCCTTGCTTTTAGTGCTGTCAACTCCTGCTGACCTGTTCTGCTCAGCTCTACCCAGAGTCTTTTTTTTTTTAACCCACCTCGTTAAGCAGAGAAAGAAAATCTGTGCTCCAGAGTGATCTGGAGCCAGTGCATCACAACATGGAAACTTTGTACTTCCTCTTGTGGTTTGGTGCTCACCAGGTTTTGGAGGTGTTTTTCCTTTGGAGGTGTTTCACTTCCTTTGGTGTTTGTCACTTCCTTCCCATTTGGGTGCAGCAGGGCTAGGAATAGTTGAGATACAGTAAGTGCAAGCTTTGTTCTTGAGGACTTATTTTTAGACCAATGATGCTGTACTTATTTTTATGAAGAGGGCCATAGTGTGGACCTCTCTTCATCTGCAGCACATGAATCTCTTTATGTGGATAGCATATCTTGGAATAACCATATGTTGAGATGCACAGTTCAGTTTACATCTTTCAGCATGTTAACTCAGTTACTTCAGATGCTCCAAATTCAGGCAAATGCCTGTGAGTTGAGTATGCCTATATGTAGATTTGTATACATATATGGAGACGTAACTTTAAAACTTCAAATTTCAGCCTAAGACTTAGAAGATGATTCTTTTTCAAAGGAAAACTAAGGTTCTGCTTTCACCTGAGGTCAGTTTTTTCTGTCACTGTTAAGGGACAGTAAAGCTGATGATGTAATCTGATCCTGAAATCCACTTACGTCTTAGTGATTGTTTTGTTCCCAACTCTTTCCAGTTCCTTTAAGATGTACTTCTTTAGTGCTGTTTTCTCAACCAGCTGTGGAACTTGGAATTAGTTTTAAACATTTATTTTAATTTTTTAAGGTTATTTTAAATTGAGGAAGAGGCAAGTCAGGAGCAAAGAAGAGTTTGGCAGAGTGGTTTTGTTTGTTCTGTGCTTTTCCAATAAGTGGTAGAAAATACTTGAATACTACCCAAGATCATGATTTTTGTTTCTGCTATTATACAACAAGCTATAGAATTAGGGTACTGTGTTTCAGCTGTTGAATCAGCTAGGAATCATTGCTTTTGTAATGTTACTAAGGTGTTTCGTGCTGTGTATCTATTGTTCATTGCTGAGTGCTTTTGATGCACATACTATAAGTTTGATTGTGCAGAGAATTGAAGGAGGTTTTTGGAGAAAAGGTGCAGAGATAGCTAAAGTTTTGCATGTCAATAGCCCATCTGTTTTTGTTTTTTTTCTGTTGAAAAAAATATTTTTGAAGTTGATTTTTCTTTTCTTCTCAGAATATACGTCTTTGTTAAATGTGACATTAAAAAAGCCCGAAAACATGGAGATGGCATTTGGAATGTTAAATCAACTGTGGCTATCATAAGGAAGGATTCAATCAATGTATTTTTAATTAATGAATTCTTTTCAGGCGAAGGGATTTTCTTTGGCTTTGCCCTTCAGAAGGACATAGAAACAAATACTGTTTGTTAATAAAGGATAAGAACAAGGGTCTAGAAGTAAGCCAGAAGGAGACATAAGCTTGATATGCCTCCTTCAGCAGCACAAAGAGCAGACCATGTTTCTGTGAAAGAAACGTGTCTGTGTTTCCTCCCTGTGCTCCTAGTGCACACCTTCCTCCTCGCCTTGTATGTCAAATTCATTTTTACCTGCTTACAACATGTAGTACCACCGCTGCATTAGGACACTGACTCCATATAATTCCCTCTGGTCTTTCTTGCTCTTCTCTACCCTACCATTCTTTTTTACACCAGTTCATGTTCTAGACTTTCCCAAGTGGGACTCTGGCGCTCCTGCCTCATCACATTCTTCTATTACATACTTCATGACTACACAGGGACAGACGCTGTCCCTCTGGCTACCTTTTATGGCACTCACATACTCATTTGTGCTGTGGTTATGTTCTTGTCCACGCCTCGTCTTTCCGTGCTACTTGGAGAAGGATCTGTTGTCTAGGGGCTTTTACAGCTGAGGATGCAGGGGAGGCGTGAAGACTGACAGTAACTGCGTCATGTGGTGGCACATACCTTGTAGCTCTAGAAAAATCTTTCCCTGCAGGCAAAGTAGCAAACTGTCCTGCCTCATAACACTTTTACATGATTCGTATACCACAGGTTTTGGGACGTTGTTAAACATAGACTGAAATGAGTATATTTGAAAGGGCTGGTTACTGAAATTTTAACTCAAGGTTTGGAGCTTCCAAATTTGAACTGAACTAGAATACAGAAGATGTGAGATTTTTGAAAACTGTGATTGTAAAATGCGTGTGAATTCCGAACATGTTGCAACTTGTGAAAATTTTAGTATTACTTTTCTATGAGTATAGGTGAATGTCAGTGCATTAGTATTTCTTAATTAAATACGTATCTTTTACTTTATTTCAGATTCTGTTTGATTATCACTAGGACTGAAATATATTACAACTATTGACATTTCAGAATTTTCAGCCACATTGCATTAGTGATCCCATAACAGATTTTAATGACCTTAGCTCTTTAAGTTATAGACGGAATTAGGAGAAATATCTCTGTAGTCTTGACTCAAGTGTTGCAGTGTCACTGGAATGCGATCTAAATATTTGTAAAATTTAGATTTTACACTAGAATGACTCTTTGTGTTTATATTTTCCACCTGGTTTTAGTTCAGTTAGAGTATGTAAGACAGCTTTTTGTCCTCATTGGTTAGAAATTTAACATATATGGAATGAGTAGAACAAATATGGTCTCAGTTGAAGTTGATAAGTTGGAAAAACTTTCCCTTCTTTTGCTCTTTTTAAATAAAGCAGGGCTGAGCAGATGAGATCTACTAGATCTCGACTTTAGAGGTAAAGAAGGTGCAGATATGGAATTTTGAAAAGTGTTTTGGTGTTTTTTAAAAATCCTGCTTAGGACTCATCTGTGTGATTTTTCACTTAAATACTTCTTGATAAGGCGATCAATGGAAACCACTAGAACTGTGCATGATACAGTCACCATAGATTCTTGTTTTGCTTAAAAAACTACTCTAGAATAATAAGACATCTAAGCCAACTTTATCTGAGTAGTTAAGTGAGACAAGCCTAAAAATAGCTCTCTAATCCTCCTTGTATTTTTAAGTGCATAATTCAGATACTTTTTTTCTATTTAGTTATGAAATAGTACATCTGGATAGGTAATTTGTGTGAGTGTGTATACTTAATACACATAAATGTATTTCCATAAGTACTTTTTATGCAGATGTAGTGAATATTTCTAACTCGGACAAAATTACTAATATGAGTGTAAAGACAAGACTTATTTGTAAATAGCTGCTTACATGTGCTTCTGCCATTGAGGATGAGTATTTTTCTAAAACTAAAAAGTACAAGATAAAACAGATAAAAATCATTATTTAAAGTAAGATTTCCTGTGGGCTGATATAAACTGTAGTTATACCATGATCTAATCACTTTGCTTAAATTGGTCCACCCTGTTTTGTACACTGTAGAAGGAAATATGATCTTCTCTCTCAGCAGTTTTAACTAATGATAGCATCATATATTTTTGCTATCACTCTTAAAATACAAGAACCTTTCAATAAATGCAAATCTCGAATTTAGTATACACTGAAATGAGGATGTTTCTGGGAATTTACAGGTATTTTGAAGCTATCTTTCATATATGTATGTATATTTATCTTAATGAAAGACATTTTTTGGTTTTATTGTATATGACTTTCATATAGTCCCTTAAACGTCAAGAATTATATCACAGGCAGCTTTCTGCTTTGACAAAGGTAACTTATAAGCAGGGAACATATTGTACGTTTGCATACACTTTTCATTGGATGGTTGACTAGGCAAGCAGGGATATGCTTATATTAGACAGCATTGGGAGTCACCCTTGTCCCTTGGAGAGCTTAGCTAATAGGGTGAAAGTTAGTTTTTAATATGTGGATGTAATTTTTAATAGATGCATGTTATTTGCTGAAGAGTGTTCTGAAATAACAAGGAGATGACTCCCAGGAAAAACTATGAAATGAATGCTTATTGCCTTTTAGTATATCTCCCATTTCTTTGACACCATACAGATACTGGAATTTTATTATTATTATTATTTCTACTGATATTTGCTGATGAATGTGATGATGACTTTCTAAGTTTTTTTTTTTCTTTAACAGATAGATTTTTCCAAATAATTAAAAAAAAAAGATTTTGGAAAGCACACCTATATGTGGGTGCTTTAGGAAGAATGAACGATGGTTAAATTAAACATAAAAATAATCAGGTTTTCTGTATGAATAACAATATTTATCAGAATGATTACCTGTATGGCAGTATTGTCTCAACATTTTGCCTTTTTCTTAACTTCTTTCTTTATAATTGGGTTGGTGGGGCTCTGCAGTGTTATATGGAGCCTGATTATTCCTTTTTGCCCTCGTCAGGGAAATTTATCCCATCTAAAATGGATATACCCATGGGGCCAGGAGTTTAAATCTTGTTGAATGAGCCAAACAGAGAAGACTTGCCTTAAACATTTTTTGCCAGGAGATTCTTGGGGTGGGCTGGGAGAAGGATTAAACTCTCAGCTGGACCTCAAGAAGTCTATTCTTTAATTTCTGTTTTGTGACTTTGAGCAGGCACTTAATCTGTCTCTGGTTTGGTCACTGATCAATAATACATTTGGAAAACTTCCCAAATCTTACTGCAGTATTAAAAAAACCTAAGAATTTGTTTTAAGGATGCCCAGGTACTATAGTAATGACATATTAGAACAAAACTGACTCAAACCAGAATTCAAAGAATGCCTTTTTGTATACATCACTGCAATATATAGTTTTCTCTTGTAAACCTTTTATGTTTTTCCTGTTGCAGTTCTTGCTTCTTCTTTTTTATCTTCTTTTTTTTTTTTTTTTTTTTTTTTTCCTATTTAAGAAATAGAACAGCTGTGTGGGTGTCATCTCTATTTATCTCTTTATTTTTCTGGAGAGCGAGGCAGAAGTGGTAGATTTGTGACTTGATATGACACTGCTAAGAAGAGTCAACTTGTATGATTTGTCTTCAAGGATCATCCCTTCATAGGAAAAAATATTAAATGTTCTTCAGTGTTAATTGGAAATTCGTTCTGAATACACTAATATTGGTGATGGAGCAACAATTGTTGCGGTTTGATGGGGAGAAATAAAATACAAGTGTATTTAAAAAGTGTCATTGTCATTGGAAAATAGCATGCTTCTGAAAAGGACTTTATTTTCCTAACTGAAGAACAGTTTGGGATGATAGCTTCTGTAGTTTATTCAAATGTCAGATTTGCAGTGTGCCTGAGAGTTTAAAATAAAAGCCAGGTCAAGTGTCTCTTTGTTGCTTTAATGTGTGGTGAATGTGGAGTATTTGAATTTGGAGTAATCCTTCTGAAGAGTAAGTTGTGATGGTAGAATAAAAGTGCTATAGTACTACTCTGCTTTGCTTAGCAAAACATAAACAGATTCCTGTGTAAGTGCTGAATAAGGACCCTTGCAGGAGGTCCTAGATGCATGCCTCCAACCATGGGGATGAACAGGTGGGAATTCAGGTTTACAGAACAAGGAAGTGAAGATTATTTAGGTTAGCCAGGCTCCTCTCCCCTTTTAGGAGGTATGTATACATAGCAATTGATTGTACCCTGGGAGCAAGCAAGAGGCACATGTACTCTTATTACTTGGGTTTAAACATTTTTATTTCAATCTTGAGAGTGGTAGCTGGTCAATGGAGCACTTTTGTTTCAAATTGGTAGCTGCAGAAGGAGCAGGAGCTGTCTTAAATCTCATCGTGTGTGCATGCGCGTGCATGTACATGCAGGAGAAAGAAGAGGAAAGGGAGTGGGGTCAAGCACTGATGGGTCAGTACTTTGGGAGGACAGGTTTCCCTGAAATAAAAGAAGTAGTATGTGCTGAGATGACAAGACACACACCCTGTGGAGGTTACGGGAGCCAGATTACATATAGATTATATGTGCAAAGCTGAGTGGTGAAGTAGTAAATACTCAGGCAAATACTGAGTTTCTGGAATTTCTTTTTTTCATCATGTAGATTGATGGCAATACTGTGGGCATTTTTGTTTGAGATCAAGAACTCCCTTTTTGTCTTTCATTCCTGGTCCCTGTTCTTCTACTCCTTTGTCTTTCTCCCCTTAGCCCTGCATTCTCCAAGTGAAAAAAAGCCCTTACTGATAAGACCTTCCCAGGGCTGGATCAATTTAATAGGACTGTGTGCTGATGTTTAGAATTTAGGGAATTGTGGTGTGTTTAGGAAGTAATTGTCTAAAAGATTATAGGCTTGGTAAACTTAGACATTTCCAAGATAAATTGTTCAGAATTTTCCTGTTTGATAATCATGCCTGTTAAGCTGAGGGGGGTCGAATAAGGAGAAACAATTCGTGCTTCTGCTACAATGTTCAAACAAATGCACATGCAATCAGTCAGTGAGACAACCGATCTCTAACTGTTCTAAGGGAGCTGTGAATGTATGATTGGAGCTGTGTACCAAGCATTGAGTGCAGTTTTTGTGTCTTCGGGGATAATTTTTATATGATTTTTTCTTTTTAAACAAACGTTCAGGTTTCCTGTGGGTAGCTTTCTTTCTATGTTTGTAACTTCCTTTTACCTGTATCGGAGTTGCTAGTCTTAGCTATGGTAGCACTTATGGCTTTAAGAAGTCTCTGAAGGCAGGCTGTCTAAATATGGAAACATGTTTTACAATTAAATATTATTTTTCCTGATTGCATGTCAGCACTTCACACACAAACATGAAATTTGTGCATGCAGTTGTGTAATTATACATGCAACTTTTGTAAGCACTATTTCCATGTGAAGGTGTTAAGGCTATATTTTTTTTCTTAAAAAAAATGTTATTTCTGTTGAACATGGAATGTTTAACATTGGAAAATGTAACTCAATTTATTTTGTTTCAAAAACTCAGTAGTTAAGTGATTACACTAGCATTTTTTTTGCAGTACTCAGTGATACTTTTTCTGTAATTTCAAAATAATAATTTATGTAGATAATATGTATTTTACTACATTGTAACAATGATACAATTTTTATTCCCCTCCAGGAATTGTGGTGCTTGGATTAAACAGATCTCATGCCAAGAATGCACTTAACAAAAATCTTTTAAAAATGGTAAGTGAAAATAATAGTTTTTAGTATAAAGGTAAAGTATTGGAATTAAGGACTTTAAAAAGTGTTTGGTTATTCCCCTTCCTCCTTTTCTCTGTAGATGTCAAAAGCTGTGGATGCTTTGAAATCTGATAAGAAAGTACGAACTGTTATATTCCGGAGTGAAGTCCCAGGAATATTCTGTGCTGGTATGCAAACTTAATTTTCCTGAGAAGCTGGAAATCTGTATCTCATATTGCACAAAAAAAGCCCGGATTCCAAGGAAACATGTCTTCTGTATATATTCATCTCAGTAGCGAACAAAACATTTTTTCATGATTTTCTTCAATTACTAACAAGAATCGAATATTGGTTTTGTACTTTCTGTGTCATAAAGTATTTCAAAATATGTAATAGATTATTCATTGTGGTGGAAAATTATTTAATTGAGCTCCTAGAAAGTCTTGAATGTACTCCAGAATGAAGACCAAATATGCTAGAGGCCATATAAAGAGGCTGTGTAGAAAGCGGTATCAAAACAATATTTTAAACACATTAAAAATAAATTTTAATTAAAGAAATGTACATAAAATTAATTATGAACATGACTGTTGCTGCAGGCTTAATGTATTCTCAAATTAAAAAACCAAACCAAAACAAAAAGCACACACGACCCCACGTATAAAGCAGTACATGTGTCTTGCCAAAGTGCTCAGGAAAATAGAAGCTCTCAACTGTCAAACACTAGGAAACAGATTTTGTCAACACATCAAAATCAATTGAAACAACTGTGTCTTGTGGCTATCAAGTGAATAATCGTCTTATTTTCAGATGGTCCATCCAGTTCTTACTTTGTTCAAATTTAATTTAAATCTGTTTGAAACTGAAAACAGAAGTTTCTTCTTTTTAATATACAAATAGAACTGTCAGGAAAGAGGAGGAGATCACTTCTAAAATCTTTCTTTTCTGATAATTTATGCAGTCATTAAGCTTGCTAGCCATACATAACATAATTAATTCAGTTTTAAATGCAAAATAGTTTTTCCAGTTTTTATATATGTAGCACATGTAAGTACTTTTAGTTGAGTTTAAAATTATTTTTGGTGCTTTTAAAGTCTGTTTTCATCCACACACAGTTCGTCACTTAGAAGACTTGTGAAAAGAATTGTCTTGAAAAAAAGAGTAATAAATTTATCATTTAGTAATACATATAAATAGGTTAAATATGCATGTATTAACATATTTAATTTAAATGTTGTATCTTGTTTTAAAACAAGTTTTAAAGATCAGTCACTATTCAATCTTCAGGGAAAAAAGGTTTAAAAGCTGTGGTTTTTAAACTGATGAAGAATGCAGCATCAGAGCAACAAATGCAAATGGGGTTTCAAGTTGGGTGCTACATACATTGTATAAAAAGGTGGCCGTTAGTTGAGATTTGTTATCAACTCTTTTTTTAAAAAAAAATTATTTTTTTTTATTTAACATTCATGAATTTTATGGTACTGTTATATAAGAAATATGAGAGCAGAAATACTGATTTTGAGGGAGAGGATCTTAGGTATGCTATTAATACCGTATTTATGAGCTCCAAGTACTTCTCCAGTATGCTTTGTTGGCTGACTTTGCAGGGCTGTTTTGGTATTAAGATTTAACATAGGTATTGTTGCCTGTTTGGGTAAAAAAAAGGCAACATAAAGTATGTACAGCTGACTGTATACAAGATGTGGGGATGTTTATGTGTGAACATCAGGAAGAGAGATTAGCCCTGAAAAGGGGAGCGTGAAAGACTGTGACTGGTTAGCTATATCCGCGTCTTAAACCAAGAGGTAGAGATAGGGTGTGGACCAGGTGTCCATAATTTAAAAAAAAAAAGTGACGGGTAAAAGGAGGGTCCTAAGAAAGGAAACTCCTGTATTTGAACCAGTGAAATAAAGGATGTTCCAACAGTGGTAACTGAAATTCAGGGTGAACCAGAAGACTTGACGCCGAGTTTGTCAGTTGAAGATGGGCAGAAAGAGCTCAGTGGCTGCATGGGTTGCTTTTGTAGATGACTTTAGGGGGTGTCTGTAAAGAGAATGAAACTAGAGGAAGTATAACGGGACATGGAGAAAACAGGTAATGGCTTAGGGAAGTAGGATGAAGGGAGGAACATACTGGATGTAACGGCATTTTCTGGAGGGGACTTAGCCAGGAAGTTCAGTAGAACAGAAGAAACTTAACGGTTAAAGAACAATGTGTTTCAAGAACACTTGATTTCCTTAAAAAATGCAAGGCTCATCTTGTGAAATGTCACATTTTTTATGCATTATAGTGCAATTCTATTAGGCTAAACTTTGAATGTTTGCTTTATTTTTGTGTATTTCCTCAATTATGTTTTCTTGCTTGCATGTGTGGGAATGTATGTTTTTAAAAATACATTTGTTATGATTTTTTGGACCACCATCTGATGTTTTACAGACCACAGATTGAGAAACTTTGTCCTAGAATGTAATTCCCTTTTATGTGTGGAATGAAATCCAAGATCCTTAAATCTTGCCATTCCTCAGCTATCAACATAAATCTGTGAAAGCCACAAGCCAAGTGTCTTGTTTCCTTCTAAGGGCTAGTCCACAAAACATGACATCCAACTGTTTTTCACAACATGACAGTGCGGGTGGTTAAAAAATTTAAACTCTGTTGGTGACTGTTGTGGATTTGAGTATGATTCCAAATTATGGAATTTTCACATGGTGAAATGGGAGTAAAAAAATAAAAAAGAAATTTTATAAAAGAACATAGAAATATGCCAGCAATTGTATCCTTTCATTTCTGCGTAAAGATTCACTTTGAATCTTCTACTACTGTTTTCTTTGTATCTTCTTTCTTATGCTCTATCCATGGTTGCAGAAAGTTCCTCATTAATGCTCTAGTGCTGATCAAAAGGAACACCTAGAAGTCAAAGAAGAGGATGACTGGAATTAAGGATGCATTATGAGGCCTTCTTGTGCTTCCATCAGAAGTGCTCTGGCTCTGAGTCACTTCTTGGCCTCTTTCTTTCTTTGTCTAAAACCAAGTAAAGAAAATATTGAACTTTCTGGAGTGAACATGTATGACCAGTCCAGGCCTGTGTAAGCCTACCCTGTGTGCCTGCCCAGTTCTGCAACCAAGGCAAGTGAGTCTTTTCAGGAATCTTTTTATTTCTTGGCAGTGTTCCATCCTCAAGGAAGGAATTGTCTGTGCATGGGATAAGGCAGGTGTCCCATGGGTAAAAACTCTGTGATCAAGTAATTAAGAGCTGTGCTGTGTTCACACAAAGGGCTGAATGACATTTACATAGGCAGTTTAAGTAGCTTAATTTTTCATTATTAAAGTAATTTTAACGTATATATATTAGTGATATTGCTCAGGTAGTTTTGTGAGCAGTTTTTCAGGATTTTTCATCTTCAGAAAATTTCTGGAAGTGCATGTATAGTACTGTTGGGAGATAGGGTACTGTAAGGAAGGGCAGAAGGGCTGTCTGCAACTTGTTACAGAACCTTATTTTGGAGTGGCAGTATATTCTGGAGACAATTTTACAGCCTCTTCTGATCTTAACTGTGTGATGTCTGAAAGAAGGTACAAATAAAATACATTGCCCAAGAGCTACCTTTTTGGTTTTCAGATAGTGTTCAATAATGTTTGTGGTCAAAGAATTGAACAATCTAATATTCCACCTTAAAGCTTTTGTTGCTCAGTTTCCTAGAGCTTTGAATAAAAGGCAAAATAATATTTATAGAACTTATATTTATTACAGAATTTTGCATTTGGAAATGTTGTTTTGGCAAACTGAAGCCTGCTGCGTGAGTCCAGGTCTTCTCCTTTCCTTTTTTCCCCCCCTCTCTCTCCGACTTTTGTCTGTGTGTTTGATGATGTGAAATAGGGGTTACATTATATATTTCCAATTACAATTATAAAATTTGTAATTTTGCAATTACAAATTTGAGATCAGGTAATATTAATTTCTTTTTAAACAGTTTGATTTGTCGATGCTTACTGTAATTAAAGAAACAGACTCCTTTTATATTCTTTTCCTTCCCCCTTTCCACCTGCTGTTCCTTGTACTACTGTTTCCCTTAGGACTGTAATGTTCCCTCAGACTTCTCTCTTTTCGTGTCCTGTCAAGAAGGCAATTCTATGTGTTTTGAAAAAATGTATTCCTCATGTGTTTGTCTCAGGCCGTAACTTATTGGCCCATAGTTCACTGGTTCAGTTTACAGCTCATAATAATAAATTAAACCCTGAGCTACTGTTCCATAGCTCAGAGTAATTACTGTTTTATTTTCCTTCCTCTGCTGCCTGGCCAACCAGGACAGTTGTTTAACTCTGACTGTCCCAAACCAATCAGAGATTGTTTCTTTCCTAAAAGTCCACATGTGAGTTGTGGTCTGTTTCCTTGCATCCATCCACCCTCTGTTGATGGGCAGAAAAATTCTGCCATACCATGTGGGAGGAGAATGACATGCTGTGATTCCCTAGAGGAACAGACCACTTATGGATTTCTTTTTGCATGGGAGAGTTAGAAGGAGAGCTTTCAGGGGCAAGAACCTCTAACTTGAGATTTTTTTGGAGACTGTGTTTAAAGTATAATTGTTATGAATGGGCTCTTCAGTATTGCTTCTCCAAAGTGAACTGCACTAATTGAAATAGAGGTTGTGAGATTGATGAGTTATTCACTTTGTATGTGTGCACACAACTAAAGAGAGCTGTGGGGCAATTTTTAGTTGACAGATTTGAAAAAAATTTGTTCTTTGGAGACCTTATTTCAGAAATCTTTGAGACATATCAGATTATGGATAGTTAGTATATTTTTTTGTTGTAACCAGCTTTCAAGACAATTTGAAAAATTTGGGTATTGGGAGCTCTTCAAACCTCTTTGACCTAACAGTCATTGCAGCTTGGCCAATAAAGCCCTCTCTTGGAAAGGCAGAATTAATTTTTCTGCCAGCAGAGGTTCATCATTTGGGTCTGTGGTGTGAGTAAAGCCAACACAAATGCTTTTCCTGTTGGCATAACTTGTCTACATCAAAATTTTGTTTTCAGCACAGCTGAATTGGTGTGTGGTTCCCAGCTGCCATTTCCAGCTGGTGTAGTTTTTCTGGCAGGAGATTATGGGGTAGACAAGGCTGGCAGAACAGATCCTTGAAGGAAGACTTCTTCGTTTATGAGGTTTTGTGGAGGAGAAGAGGAGTTCCATAATAGTTCTCAAATACTTGAGCTACTCTTATTTTTGTAGAACTAGCAAGAGTAGTAGGGAAGTATTACAGTGGGTGTAGTCTCCTTTTTCCCTCCAGTCTCTGTTAAACAAGCAAGGAGAGAGGATATATGTTCCCAGAGCATGTTTTGGTTCTCAGATTCCAGCTGTTGCACAGGAACTGAGAAGAGAGTTCACGTAATACTCCACTGTTCCCTTCTGAGGATTCAGATCACACATGAAAATATTTCAGTGTCTTCTGAATATTTTTGTTGCTGTACATACGTTTCATTCCCCAAAATAAATGTCTTCAGATGTAGACTGTAGCTAGTTTCTTTCCTCTTTTTTTCATTCCAGACTTCCATGAAGTTCATATTCAGGCTGATGCTAGTTGCTTGTAGACTGCTAGGCTCAATGGCAGTTGCATTTCCCTTAGAGCAACATGAGTTATGTGAAATCTGGCAGGTTGGTCAGCTGTGTGACAGCTATGCGTTGTGAGTGTGTGCATGGTAATCTGTTGAGTTTGGAGTCTACAGCTTGCTTTTGTCTGACATTGGTTATTTTACTTCTTAATTTTGTTTTTGATGTTTTGATGTTTTTCTGAAAGAATTAGTAGCTGCACATGTTGAACAACCAAGCCAACGAAGAGTGCAGTTAGGTTTGTGGTTTGATCTCATAATCTATACAGAAAAAAATCACAATAAGAAAAACTCCGTCTTTTTTTTTTTTTGAAGTACCTCAGTCAGATAACTCCAAATACTCCAAATACCTTCTACCTTGAGGAGGCATACTGAATTTCAGAAGAAACTGGAATGACTGTGTTTTTTTGTGAGCTAGAAAAGTTCACCTTAAACTAAAGTTCATTCCTGGCGTTAAATACGGCAGAGCTGTTGTGTTCCTAATTGATCACCTACATGATTCTAGTATTGCAATGTAGCTCAGATGAGTTCAGCATGTTATTTGATGCATGTTATTCTGCTCATGTATACCTTAACCTTGTGGCTAATTGTAGAACAAAGTACTGGGAAATTAACAAATAAAAATTGCTTGTAGTTAATGCAGCACATGGTGGTACAGTAAATAGCTGCATGCTTAATTTATGATGCATAAATAGATAAATATGCATACACCTTTTAGCTGCAGAAAAAATACAAATGGGAGGTTTCCAGGAAGTTTTTCAATAAGAATATGAGAACATAACCACATTTTTTTTTCTTTTATCTCCAAAAGATTGATCCATTTCTGTTAAGGAGGCAGGGGGTAGGAATGGGGTGGGAAGTTGTGTGGGACTGTCAACAACAGTGCAGTCTTATTTCAGCTCTAATCAGCTATGAAACTTTCAGCTAGAAATCACTTGTCTGCCTTCTGATTGATGATTACAATGCCTGACTTGAGAAAATTATAGGAAAGTTTTTTTTTCATATATTCAGCTTTCTTAAGGTTATTCTGTAGTTTGGAATAGAGTTTTTAAACCAGTGTATTGGGTTTACATGGCAAGGTTTTGGTAGCAGGGGGTAGCCTCTCTGAGAAAAGGCCAGGATCTGTCCCTTTATTGGACACAGTGAGCTCCAGCCAGCTCCAAAACGGACCCATGGCTGCCCAAAGCTGAGCCCATCAGCAATGCTGGTGACACCTCTGTGATATCATATTTAAGAAACGGTGAAAAAACATGTGCAGCAGCTGTGAGAGAGATGAGAGAGAAAAAATGAGAGAAAAAGCCCTGCAGACACCAAGGTCAGTAAGAAGGAGGGGGAGGATATGCTCCAAGTGCCAGAGCAGATATTTCCTTGCAGTCCAAGAAGACCCTGGTGAAGCAGGTTGTCCCCTTGCAGGTCATGGAGGACCACTCTGGAGCAGATATCCACACTGCAGCCTGTGGAGGAGAACCCCATGGTGGAACACGTGGACGTGCCCTGAAAGAAGCTGCAGGCATGAAGAGCCCTCTCAGGAGCAGGTTCCTGGCAAGAGCTGTGGCCTGTGGCAAGCAGCCTATGCAGGAGCAGATTTCCTGGCAAGTGCAGCCCATGAGGGACCCACACAGGAATAGTCTCTTTCTGAAGGACTGTATCCCATGGAAATGATCCATGCTGAATCAGTTCTTGAAGAACTGCAGTCCGTGGGAAGGACCTGTGTTAGAGCAGTTTGTGAAGGACTGTATCCTGTGGGAGGGACCTTATGCTGGAGCAGGGGAGAAGTGTGAGCAGGAAGGAATGGCAGAGATGGAGTCTTATGGTCTTACTGCAACCCCCATCCTCCTTGTGCTGCTCAGCAGTGCGAAAAGAGGTAGAAGAGTTAGTAGTGAAGTTGAGCCAGGAAAGAAGGAAGGGTAGGGGAAGATGTTTTAGTTTTGTTTCTCACTATCCAACTGTATTTTTAATTGACAATAAATTAAATTTATCTTTCCAAAGTCAAGTATGTTTTGCCCATGATGATAACTACTGAGTGATCTCCCTGTCCTTATCTTGACCCGTGAGCTTTTAATTGCATTTGCTCCCCTGTCTTACTCAGGAGGGGAAGTGAGAGAGTGGCTTGGTGGCCACCTGGGAGCCAGACAAAGTTAATCCACCACATCCAGTTATTACAGATTTTCCAAAATAAGATTGAGGCAAGACCTTTATTTAAGGAACTATGAAATTGAGGATGGACTGGTTATATGAAGTCTCAAAGCAACTTGCATAAAAAATGGGCTAAATAAAAGCTTTTTCTCCGTTGAGTGAGTAGCGACCAGTGCTGTGTTGAGTGCTGTACAGAAGCTAAAGTTGATTAACTTCAATGGAAGAGACTAAATTCTTTCTTCCATCCCTTACCTGAGATGCAGGATTCTTTTCATCAGGCTTGTGCAGGACATCTGCTTAGATGTCTCTCTCTACATTTTGTGCTCTAACCACTTGTCTGTGAAATACTGTGTTCCTGTCCTCTAGTTTTTAAGCTCTCTGATGACAACTTTAGTTTAGTTGCTCCTTTAGTGCCAGGAGCAATTCATGAAAACACATTATTTCTAAGAGAGACTCCATTCTTCCACTGGTTGACGATTATTTGAGTTGAAAGTACTTTCAGCCACAGTGTATTTTTCTCCTGTATTGAAGTTTTTCATAGGCTCTAGTGGAAGTAGAAACAACTTTATTCATAGCTAGTATTGCCACAGCATAAGACTTTAAAAAAAGTTTCTGGTAATTGGTTGTATTCAGCTGGGATGCTAGTTGGGGATATTTCCATGCAATTTTTCTTCCTTTTTTTGGTCTTGAATGACTGTAGAAAGAATGTAGACTGTAGCTCACTGTGATTTGTGAGCACAAAGTTGATGAATAACAAATACGAAGATCAGGCCATTAGTGAAAGATAAATTATGAAAGCCAGGTAGAGAGCCATCTTTTTAGCAGTATTTTTCCTTGACTCATGTAATTTTGAGATTTGCCTTTGCAAGCAGATGAAACATGTGACCATTCCTCCTCTTCTGTGGCTTGTGACATCTCATTCAAAAATGGAAATGTAAAAGGTTTATTTATCCCAATAATATAAGCATTCTTCTTTATCCTTCCTCAATTAGAATTGAAGCCATCTTGGACTTGAGATCCATGCTATTATGTAAGATTTACCTAAAAAAACAGATATGTCTGAATTGGTCCTCTAGTTATGTGGTGATTCTTGTGAAGAAGAATCAACATTTTTGTGGACAGTGACTTGATAGGAATGATCAACCTAGTGCTTTACTAGTGTAAGACTTACCTAAGGCTGGACTCTAATACAATCACATGGAACTACAATCTATCACCTACTTCTGTAATTTGAGATGTGGGGTTATTTTACGTGATGGATAGTTTTTAGAACTAATATTGAGAAGTAAAGGGCCATACTAGGTGTCATTCAGCTGGTTTACGTATGCTGTAAAATGTGAAACCATGGTTAAAGTGTATCTTTGGCTATTGGAGAACGTAGTGAGGTTGTGATAAGTTTTAATTGCTGATAAAAAATAATTTTTTAAATTATTCTGTTTAATTGTTTTAGGCTTCTAATCCATTAGAACAAATGCACACAATGAATGTGATATTTTCTTTGAAATATTTTTTTTTATGTGAAAACCACCTAAAAATATTAAAAGTATTAAATTCTAGGTAACATATATTTCTGAGAGAGTGGAATGTGGTTAGTTCTTTAGTTTAACCGGAGTAGGTTAAGAGGAAACAGGAATAATTTTCCCTAAGTCCTTAAAAAAATTGTTGTAAAAGCATGGGAAAAATTGATCAAATTGAATGCCCAAAATTATTAAATTGAAGTATCAGGTACAAAATAATTTGTTATTATGTTATGGAGGAGTAGTCACAAAGCAAAAATATAGAGGTGATATGAGAAATTTATGTGTTTGGATTTTGTGTATGGCAGACAGAGCTGTTCTCCACGGTGTCCTCTCTTTTCAGTAGCTGTACAGAAAATCTAGGTAGACAAATGTCTGAAGGATACACTTGACTGTTTTGAGTTCCCTTCCTACATCTAGTTTATACTAAGTTGAGTGAAAATTTTGGAAGCGCAGCTTGCTTTTTTTTAATGGAAAATGGAGGATTTGAGCCTGTCTTTAGAGCTGAGACTTTTATAACCTAATGACCGAATGTCATTTCATTAATGAGAATAAATATAGCCATATAGCTTGTGAATAAGCAAATTAAATAGGAACCTGAACAGTTGGAGAACTGCAGTTTTGTGAGATGTTTGAAACCGTCACAGTGTTCAAGATGTTTTGGATGGTTACAGAAATGATACAGAAGTCTCCTGAGTAGAAATTTGTAGTGACTTGGTGTGCAGCCTTGACACAAGCAGGATCTGTGGAGGATCATCTTCAAGTGTGTCCCAGAATTTAATTGAAAGTGACATCTTGTCAAGATGATTATGAATCAGTGAAAGGCACCTCACTTGAGTACCTAGAATTGTGAAATGTGCACACAGGCCTTACTTAAAATTCTATAATGAATTTTCAAATAGTGAAGTCTTTTTTTGGAGTGGATTTTACCAGAATAGACTAAATTAAAATGGAAAAAAATACCAGATGGATGCAGCACATTTTATATTGTGAAAACTAAAATGGGTAAAAACTGTGTGGTTTTAAAGTTGCTGAAGCCAGGTAAAAATCACTTTAACAGAAAGATAGAGATTATTGATTAGCCTTGTTAATACTAAATTGATAAAGATAACTTTTGGCTAGGCCTCTGCTACCTGGTCACCACTGGTAAATGTGTTTGTGCTTAGATGAGGAACTTCATTCTTTTCAAATTCTGTTATGTACCTCTGAACATTTGACTTCCCAGTGCAGTGTCTAAGGTCCAGATCTCTTCCGTAAGTAATAAGTCAAATTGAGTAGTCGCCTTCATTTGAAATATGTGTGGATATTTGACATCTCGATTTGTGAAGAAGGGCTGCTGGTTTTCTTCACAGTTCTCTGAGGTAGGTTGTCACAGTGCACTATATGAGCTAACTAACCCTATACCCTGGTGTACTAAGTGCCAGTGGCACCTGGTTTCTTTATTGCTGAGGGAACGGAGCCTGCTTTTCCGCTTATGTCCTTAGCTGAGAAAACCTGCTGGCAAAAATAATCTGATCTCATGTGCTTGGTGGTAATGTGTGCTGGAAATAGAATACATGTGCGTAACACATGGCAAAAATAGTTATTGCATAGTAAAGAATTATTTTCCACTTGCTTTTGAAAAGAATAAAATGGTCAGAGGTATTTAGACATATCTGAATCTACGGCATTTTCATTTTAAGACAACTTACAACAGTTAGTTTCTGCTTCCTTCAATAAATGGTGTAGAATACCATGCAATGCAACTATGTATATGTGTGCTAATTGCCCCAAATGTGAAGAACAACTTCCAATAATTAAATTTTTTTGCTTTCTCTTCTCTTGTCTTTGCCTGCTGCTTACACTGGTTTCCTTTAAAGGGTGCCTTTGTTGTAGGTTTACTGCAGTAAAAGATATTTTTTTGCAGCATTTAGATTGAACATGCAGCTCTGGAAAGCTAGAGAGGAACAAAACAACTGAATCTGCATAAATGTAGTGTAGAGTTGCTTATATAGTCACAGTTATAATATGTTGATGCAGTGATGTAGGAAAAAGTGGAGACCTGAGCATAGTGCAAATGGTATGAATCTAGTATGTAGTTTAGTTTTTTTATATGGGGTCAGTGGATATTTTGTTTTGTATGTTGCAAAATGTTTGTCTTTGTGAAAGTAATATAGGTAATGTGAAAATGAAGAAATTCTGAAATCTCTCTTTAGATCATTTTCTCCATGTAAAATTTTTACTTTTTCCCTGTTTAAGTACTGATCCCATACGTATGTTTTAATAAATAGAAATACACATGTGCTTCTGTTTGTACTGAGCAGGCAACTCTTTTGTTGTCTTACACCAAAAGAAATTTAAAAAATAAATAAAAGAAATGGTGTGACTCTTAGTCAAATCCTTCCTGATTTAGACAAAATACAGTCCCCAAAAAGCTATTTAGTGATAAAAAGGTGCAGTTACATAGTTCTCTACAATGCCCCTCACTTACTGACAACTTAATGTCAGTAGTTTGTGTTAATAGTGAAACAGCAAGGTTTTGCAGGATATAAAATATTTAGGTCTAAAATAGTCTATTGTTGATATTTTAACATTTATTTGTGGAGTTCCTGTCACCAGCTGGAACTTACTGACTGCATGTGGATAGACATGTTTTTTAAGTGATTGAGCTGGACTCAAATACCACCAAATCTGTGTAATTTGTTAAGCCCCTTCAGATAGCAGGTAATATTCCAGTGTTGGATCTCCCTTCCTTTACTTTCGTTCTCTGAAGTAATTCACTGACAAGTCTATTAGATGGTCTTTTAAAAATAGAAGAGATCAAATACCTTTGAAGTATTTAAAAGTACCAAGTCCTTAGGAAATAGAATCGAGTTTGCAACGTTGGTGCTGAAAAAATGTTCAATGGATGGGAAATTTTGCTATTTGCAAGCATTTTCAATTATTTTTCTGAGTCCATTTGAAGCCTTTGGGGGACTAGGAATAAGGGGAAGTATGGCTTGTGAGCTGCTTGTCTTGGTGCTTATGAGAAACAGAACTGCAGCTGCTCTTTTCCTGTCTTGACTTTTGTATGAACAAAGCATAATTAAGAGATGTTCCTGTTAATGGCTCGAATGCTTTCAAGTCCTTACTTTCACACAGTACTGTGTGGAATGGCAGGACTTTGGCCTTGTGTGCTGGCCCAGATTAATACGCACCAGAGATGTTTGTGCAGGAATGCCAGCCATTTTAATGCTTTTTTTTTTTTTTTTTTTTTTTTTTTTTGAGATCAAGATTTAAGCTTTCTTAGTAGACTTAAAGTGGCCAAAGCTGAGCTCCATATCTTTAACTTTGAAGGCTTTTCTTCTCCTGTTTGAGTTTTCCCACAAAAGTCCTTGTTCTCACCTGCTATAGCTTGAAAAGGTTCCCAGTCAAACTCAGTAGTTACCTCATCTAATCTTTCTAAGGCCATTAATTCAAATCTTTCCTCAAGTTTGTTTGTCATCTGCTGTATGGAGAGAATGATCATCTTGTAATTGGGAGGCAACAAGTCATGATTATTGTTACAGATACTGCTTACAAGGTGTGTTTATTTTCATATACTACTTGTATTACCTTCTTCTTTAAATGTTCCACTGGAAGTATCATTTCCTGCATAGGTGCACAGAATCCACTGTAATTGAATCTTGATCGGCTAGAAGTTTTCAGCTACTATACCGGTATGACTAATACTGATCATTGGAGGAAAAAAATAAAGGAAGCTAAGGAGATACTGGGTGATGCCTTTCAAATCAAGGGATGGGATGAAGGGTAATGAAGAAGAAGAAAAAGGCTTTCACCCATGCGTTCATCTGCATTCAGGTGATATAACAGTTCAAATTGTGGTTTTTCTCAGGAAGAACTCCTCCTGTAATAGGATCTATGCCTGAATACTGACTTCAGGACTTCTTTAGAAGAGATTCTGACTTTCTCTTTTTTTACCACGTAACACACTTCCTCCTTTTCTATTTACAGGTCATAAAGCTGGGTGTGCTGTTAGTTAACTATTTTTGTAATTATTACTAATCAAAATAGATAAACCGGCAGTATCACTTCCTTTTAACATTAAAAAAAACACATGTGCAGTGGTCAGATATATGGTATATGCAAAAGATTTGAGTCAGTCATCTGTAACAGTGCAATGAAAGATGTCTTTTTTTTTTTTTTTTTTTTTCCTCTGATTACTTAATTTACTAGAAACCAAAGTGGAACAAACAGCAGGTTACTCAAAATTTCAGATGTGTTCATGTTTCTTTGAATTGAAAGGGTTAGTACTCTTTACTAAGAATGTTTGGATTGAATATCACTATTCATTTAAGATTAAATAAGAAAGATGAAGAATCTTGCCACTGGCAAGTTTTAGGAATCCCTGCTTATTAATCAGAAGATAGAAAACTGTGACACTTCTAATTATAGGGATTAGATATTAGCAGACTCACTGCAAAGCTATTGCAATTGATACAAATGAGGTGCAGTGCTACATGAATGCTATTTTTTTCAGTAATTGTGGTGTTAAAACATCAATACATGCTTATCCTCTTGAGTAAATTACTTCTAGTTCTTTGTTTAAAAACCAAGAAATGTGGTGCTGATCTCTTCAGAGGATTTTCTTGTGGAAGGTGTAGAATAAATAGAAATCACAATTAATGAGTCCACCATTAGTTTCGAGCTAAATAGTAGAGTAAAAAATGTAGCTTTTATGGTTGTCTCATTTGAATTGTTATTTTGTATAAGAATTCAGTTATGTTTCATTACCCGAAAGTAAGTGCACATCATGTTACAGGCATGATGTAGAAGTTCTCTTAGTGAAGGTTGAATTTGAAAATGAAAAGTGATTTGAGGAAGTTGGGCATTCAGACTACCAGAATGACTGGATTGAAGAAGTACTTCTGTAATGCTTATTGTGGAAATAACATAGAAATGCAAGTGGTGTAGGAAGTAGCTTTGCTTTTTTCTGTTGTTAGAAAAAAAAAAAAAGCTCTATATTAAATGATAACTATAATATATATTGCTTTTTGTTAAATGCTGATATCATTACCATGATGTCAGGTGTAAACTCATGGTCTTGCTGTGTTTAAGTAGCTGGGCTGTTGTATGAGGAATTATTTGAAGATTGGGACAACCAGGTTTGTCATGATTTGATTGCTCTAGAGGTCTGTATTTATGGTTCCTAGCCACTTACTAAGTGACTTTTACTGCTGCCACCACTGCTGCCACCACGGATTTAGCAGCTAGTGCTTTAAATATGCTGATCTGGGTGTAAATTATTGCAAGATATAACACACAGGAGTGGCTACAAGACTGCCATTTTACCAGAGGGTGTGCTCAGGACTGGCATCCTGTCAAAGGCTCAGATATACAGGAATTGCAGATATTTTGTTTTGTCCTTCACTGTTTTATGATTCTGAAGAACTTTCCTGTGATACAGAGGGGATATGAGCAAAAAATGCAGATATCCAAGTCATGCTAATAAATTATAACAGCGAATCTGATCTGGAAGAACATCACTATCAGTTTTGACTTAAAAATCATATACCCACATTTAGAGAACTTCAGGAATATGAAGTCCTGCATAAAAATTAAACAATTTTATTCATTTAAATTACTTCCTTATGTAGGGAACATACATTCATGCCAAACTGTTTCCCCTTGACTAAAATGACTGCAGCCAGCATCCTTCTCATTTTGTTTTGAAATTTAGAATACACCTTGCTTTTTATCAAAGTTACATGTAAATGGATTTTTGTTTGTGCTCAGTTCAGGTGGTGTATGCAAAAATTTGTGTCTGTACTGGTGTGCAACAGGATTCATGGTTGCTCTCAGTAAGGCAAATGATTACTAGAGAAAGTAGGTGGTTACTCTTATGAAAGGTGAATTATGAAGTCTGCTGCTCTGAAAACCTTGTGATAACCATATGTTGTGAACTAGTTTCTTAGACTGGATGTTATTTAACAGCAATTATGAAAATGTATCATAACTTCCTTAATATGTTTGTGTAACAGTGCCAAAGACTGAGCGACAACCCAGTTAGATAGGTGTAGAGCCAAGGTGTGTTTTTTTAGCCAGTGACTATCGCTCTTTTGGGCTTAAGAGAAGCTTTTAAATATATTAATTCACTCTTAAGGCTGGGTCCCATGGTAATACACTGGTTTTCCTCTTTTGGTTCCTTATACATTACATATTAAAATTTCTTCCTAATGACCATGAGCATATCTACCCTTACATTAATTTCAGATCATTCTGGATCTATATAGTGTGCTGACTTTTTAAGAATTTTGTACATCTAAAGAATTGGGTTCTGAATACTGATATAAAGGTTTTGGAGTTCTCCATTCCCTTTTATAGGAGAAGATTTTTTGGCATTTGCTTAATATTTTGTGGTATGTGGCTGACTACTTTACCGTTGTGGTTTTTGTTTCCTACCTAATTCGTTTAAATTTCTAAAGTGTGATTTTAAAAAAAATTTTGTTTTTAAAATCCCAGTATGAAATGTACTAAAATGTAGAGATCCAAGTCATACTTGCCACGCAGAAGTGGTGATCATATCTATTTAATTTCAAATGAAAAAATAAATATAAAGGAAAAATTTAAGTATGAGAAGATACGAGAGTTTGGATAAAACTGTGTGGAGACTGAGACTAAATGTCATGGGGTTCCTTCCTTGTTGAAAAGTTTTGAGGTACTCTACAGCATAGATAAAGTTAATGTGAATCCTTGAGGAGTAAGAAAACAAAAAAAAGGATAATGCAAAGCCATGTTTTGCCAACAATACATTGTTCTCGTAGAGAATAATCTTTGAGGAAACGATTTTTTAATTTAAATTCTACCTGTTACATGCACATGTTTGATTTAAAGTTTAAAGTAGTTTCTTAAATAAAGTTTCTTTAAATAATAGTTTCTTAATAAAGTTTTTCAGAGAACAGAAAAGGCAGAAAGTTTTACTGCTTTGTAAGATCTTTTCAGTAGTACTCATAAAAGCAGCTGATCCTCAGAAGCAAGTTGCTAGCAGTTCTTTGTTTAGTAGGTACTTCTGTAATATTTTTTTCCTTTCTCTTTATCCTTAACTTTCAGATCTCTCATACGTCACAACTAAAAACCGTGATTCCTGATGAAATGATGTTTCATTTCTTAATGTTCTGAATTAGTAACTGAGTTGTAAGTATTGACAGAGTCAATTTGGAATAAAATATTGAAAATATTTAGGAATGCACTGGAGTGTATTCAGTACATTATAAGTTTATTTTGTGTATTCTGTAGCTTTTAAACATTTAGATTTGAATATTCCTTTTTATTCTTAAAAAAGAAAAAAAAAAGAAAAGCTTTCATCTGCCTTTTAATCTCTCAAATATCCATTATATATTTTTTGGAGGAGGTGTTTATTCAGCTTACCCTTGGAAAATGGGACAGACTCCCAAAGAGTAATAAAGAAATACTGCTCAGGTATGCAAAGATGTGTTTAAGATGGAAGAAGCTCAGCTGGAACTTGAACTGGCAAAAGTTGTCAAGAATAACAAGAAAAACTCATGTAGGTATGTTAGTACCAAGCAGAAGTTCAAGGAAGATGTAGGTCCGCTGCTGCGTGGGACTGGCAGCTTAGTTTAAATGACACAGAAAAGGCATAAATACTCCATTTTCTCTTTGCCTTGGTCTGCATGGGAAAGGTCAGCTCCCAAGTCTCTGTGCCAAGAAGTGACAACAAAGTAAACAGCAAACCAGTGACAGTAGAGGAGCACTGAGTTAAGGTCCATCTGTACCAGTTGGATGCATACACATGAAGAGGATCTGATCGGATGTGTCTGAGTTGGTGCACTGACAAGCTACCATCTATCATATTTGAAAGGTTGTTGAAGATCTAAGTGACTGGAAAAGGGCAAATATTACACCCATCTACAAAAAGGAAAATTTGGGAAACTACAGACCAGTCAGTCTCACTTCGGTCTCCAAGGAAATTATGGAACAAGTCTTTGTGAAAGTTGTTTCCAGGCACATGAAAGACAAGAAAGTGGCTGGGAAAACCCAACTTAGATTTACCAAGGGTAAATTGTGCTTGACCAACCTGATTGCCTTCTGTGATGAAACCACTTGCTCATGTTCTCCCCTGGCATCCCTGTGGACAAGTTTGTAAGATACAGTCTGGACATACAGACTGTGAAAAGTGGCTGGCTTGCCAGGATCAAAGAATGATGTGTTAATGGCTTAAAGTCAGACTGTCAGCTGGTCACAAGCTGGTTCCTTGAGGGTCAATGCTGGGTCTGGTAGTACTAGTCAATATCTTTATAAATATTCTAATTATATGATTGAACCCTCACTGAGTTTACAGATGACTTCAAAGTGGAAGGAGAGGTAGGCATGTGGGAAAGAGGAGCCACCATTCAGAGAGACCTTGACAGGCTGGAAAATTGGGCCAACAAGAATTACATGAGGTTTAACAAAGAGAAATATGAAGGCCTGCACCTGGAATGGAATAATCTTAAATGGCAGAACAGGCTGGGGACTGACTGTCTGGGGTATAGGTCTGCTGCGAAGGACCTGGATGTTCTGAGGGGGACAGCAAGCCTAACGTGAGCTAGCAGTGTACTGTGGCAGTAAAGTGGCCTGAACTGCATCAGGAAGAGAACCATCAGCAGATCAAGGCATGTCTACTCAGCTCTTAGTAGGCCAGCAGAAGGTGATTAGAGGGTTGGAAGTTGCTCAGGGGGCAGAGGTAACTGTCTTCCTGTACCTGCCAGATACAGAGAAAAGTATTTGCAAAGATGTATACAGTGACAGAAGAGTCAGTGGTCACAAGTTGCTTTAGGAGAATTTCATCCAGTTAAATTCTTCATTGTGAGAACATTAATTAAGAATTAAACATAGGAATGGTTTTCCCAGAGAAGTGGTGGAATCTCCCTTGCCAGCACTACTAAAGACTTGAAAGGACCCTGGATAACCTAATCTAGGGCCATGGATTTGGCAGAAGGTTGGACGAGGTGATCTCCAGAGATTGCTTGCAATCTAGACTTTTTTATTATTCTAACAAATAGGTGATAATATTTTTTGTTACTTTGTAAAAGGTGGTCCAGAATAGTTAATATTCTGTCTGTTCTTAATTGATCAGACCGGACTAATTTTTATTCAAGAATACAATCAGTAGTAGCTTTAGTGGGTAGAGATTGATGATCTGAGTATCCTGGGTCTGGCTAGGCTGGGACGTGTGATGGAATTCTTACTGGAATGCATGAGTAGTTTGCAAAGCATAAAATGTTTTTTCTTTCACACAGGCAAGAGATTTCAGTAGTGGTTGACTTTGTTTTGTTATTTTTTAAGTGTATAGCTTTACACAGAGAAAAATGGTAGTTGAAAGCAAAATAAAAATCATTAATCTACATGCTGACATTATTACCATCAAATTTAAATAATGTTTTTGTGTGTTTTTAAAGGGATTTTTAAGGATATCAACCTGAAGTATATATCTGTCTGCAGAATAGTATTCATAACTTATTTATTACTATGGTGTATACCTCTAAGAAACACTAATTCTATTTGGACAAGGTTTTGCTCGCTGTGGACTTGACACTATCTCTAAATTTATTTGCTTCATGAGGTATTACAGTTTCTATTCAAAATTGGCAATTAAGTTGTGCTGAATAGATTTCAGGATGTAAAAGCTTTATTTCTGAAATTTCTGGAAATTTGGAGACAAAATTATTGGTAAATCTTTTGAACTTAACTTGCTATAGTGTTGTCCTCAAACATGTATGTACAGCTCCCTTTTGGGGTATTTCTAACCTCGTAAAAGTTAATTGGGCTTCTGCTAACGATTTCAGCTAAACTTGGATTACCTGCAGTTGCTTCTCTAGGAGATGCACACATCTGCCTTTGAGGAAAGATATTTACATGTACCCTAACGGGTGGGGTTTTTTTAGTAGTAGTTACGAGTTAATCTATAATGTGTGTCAAAGTTAGCCATTTGCCTCATTATTTTAGTGCAGTATCTTAAGTGTATATTTTTGTGTGTGGAGGAGGAGTGGCATTATTAATTCACAGTCTGCTCAATTACTTGTGTGGGAATAAGCTGTGGGTACATAGCAGTTCTTAACCTTTTAACTGGTGAGGCAGTGCATGTTTTGTACTCCTAGTTGAAAGCCTTGTAAGTTTTCTTCATACATTCTTTAGCCTGTTTCATTGGGTTATTAAACATAGGTGGTGCCTCTGGGCTTTGCGGTTGTCAGTGTTCCTAGTTCTTGCCAACAAGATGCAGAGGAGTTGGACAGAGTATGCAAGAGTATCTTCTGATACTCTCGGATGTCACTTCCTTATTGAAATTTTGGTGTGCTGACAGAATTGGTTGATCTGTGTTTAGTAAGATCAAAGGGCAAGCTCAAAATAACATTGCAATGGTAACAATTTAATACTTTATTCTACTTCAAATGTCTGTGCATGTGTCACTTCCTTTTCTCAGAGAAAGGGCACTTTGGGCAGCTCTTGACACTTGGTAGAATAACTTCACTGTTTAATTTTGGTGTGCCAGATTTCTAAAAGACTTATTTTTTAATAAAAGTAAAGTTGAGTAAAGTTAAAATTTTAAGTATGATGTATAAACCATTAAATTTTATGCCTTTTTAGTTTACAGCTTTTGTGGTGTGTTTTGGAAGTGTGTTAAAAGCATAGTATAGAACAGTACTGTACAAGAAAATTTCTAAGCATTTATGGTATTTGGAAAGTGAGGCTTATACAAAGATGTTGGAACAGATTTTTCAAACACAGCTCTTAGCTTTTCAACAGAATATAAATTCTGTTTAGAAAGTGTGTGAAAATATCCAAATAAGGCAAGAGGCTTGGGGTCAGAGTAATCACGGTAAAGGCTGGTATCTTTTGGTGTGTTCTCTCAGTTAAATAGCCATCCTTGTTGTCATATAGATGTGTAGGTGGAAGAATTCTGGTGAATAACAGTAATATGCCTATCTTGCTGGACTACCTTCGGCATTCTTAAATAAACATTTTCTCTGGCATCATTGTGAAATGCAAGTCAGGAACATGCTGCAAAAACTCTCTAGACTGACAGTGTACAACAGCCAACCACTGAGTAGCCAAATGTTTAAAAACATGCAAAGAGAGTTCGTTGATTACATCAGGATTTTTATATTTATGGGAAATAAGGTAAAAAAATAACTAACTTTTCAATGTTCTTCCAGTATTGGAGGGGGGAAATGAGAAAGTGATGGATCAAAATCAGACATTTTCTTTTGGGTTGACAAATCCCAGTAGAAGTGTAGCTAGTATTCAGAACAGCATGCATCTTCCTCACAGTAGTTTCAAGGGTTGATTTGCGAATACCGGTTTATGTACTTGTTGCTCAGCAGACCTCCAAAAGACTGCTGTTTGTACTGGTATTTTGCAAACAGGACTGTTTATTGGAAGGCTGCAGGGAAGTTCTCTCCTACCAGTTTGCTTCATAAATTTGGAATTGATGCTTCTGTGAATTAAGCTGTTTCAAGAAGAGTTTATTCGCAAGTGGAGAGTACCTGTCTTAATCCTAAAGTAACTGGAGGAGGAAGTGGCTGATTCCACTGTCAATGTAGTCTTTCACTGTTGCACTTCGCTTTTGTCCTGTGCTATAGCTAGTAATTTGAACATGGCACTCCACAGTCTTTTAAAGGGAGTTCATAAAATGCTGGGAGCAGAGGGGTAAGAATTGGGGAGCATGACCCCTAGAATCACAATTAGTTTTGATTGGCTTTTGCTACATTTCTGTGTGGATGAGAATCAATTAGTGGGACAAAACACTGAGACGCCAGAAAACGTAATATGGAGAAAACAATGATTCATGCTTCAGTACAAACCGGATGGATGTGGGGACATGATTACAGTGTACAATCAAATGCTAACTGCAACAGCTAGTTTGCCTCAGCTCACTGGTATCTCAGGTTCCCCCTTTCTTACATCTCTGGGTAGAAGGGCTTAGAGAGCCCTATGTTCAGCGTGATGTGGAGTCGTAGACCCACAGTACAACCCCTGGAGTCTGTTGGAAGTGGGTGTGGGGAAGCAGATAGGCCAAACATGTCTTCAGATTTCAGCTGTGACCCATGGGAAAGTTGCAGAGGTTCATTCTGTGAGAGATTTTGTGGTTTGAAAAGCTTAGCTACTTTCCTGCTCTCAGCAGTTGAGCAAATACTATTTTCAGATACTTTAAAGTAGGAAGCTTGGGGTGAGAGGAGGGATCTTTGATTTCAATAGCTGAGAGAGCAGAAGTCTCTGGTTGAACCTGCACTCTCCTTCTTCATGGCTGTCTTCAGAAACTTAACCTTTCCTACTTCTGGCTTGAGAACAGATTTCAAAGGAACCTGTGAACAGTTTTCCACTATACGGGTCAAGGAATTTTTCAAGAATTCTTTGATCAGTGATTGAATCTTAGAACAGGAACAAAAGTATTAAGTTGGTGGCAGTTCCATCTCCTGTGAACCGGAGGATGCCAAGGCTTGTGTTCTGCTGGAGTGCAGCGAATGGTTTCTGCCTAGAAGTATTCTTTCTGAAAAAGCTTCGGTTACTATTATTATGCTTTGGAGGGCTAAAATAGGAAAGGTTTAGGAAAAGAACCTTTTCCATTTCCTTGACAGTTATGAGGGAGAAATACTTAAAAATGGAAATGTATGATTACAGAAGTTGGTTTAAGGCACTAAGATCAGCTGTTGTACTAGAAATTTTTTTACAGTACTCAAAATAATTAATTTTAAATTGGCATCTACCTTTTAGTCTATTCTTGCAAAAGTTTTTGTTGAAAATTTAATAGGTTTTTGTAAATATCTTCAAGGAAATGTATATTCTAAATGAAGGAAGAAGTCTGCAGTTAGTGCATTTTTTGTTTTAGAATGGTTTTTTTTTGTGTTGGGTCCATATTTTAAATGAGTCTCATTAAATCAAAACCTAAAAATTGCCTTAGTCTTATCTCGACTGTAGATTTTCTTAGCAGTACTAGAGGTATTTTTTAGGTTCAGAGCTTGTCTTTTGAAGTTTTCTTTATATATTTTTCAAAGGTATGCCCAGTGAGTAAGATTTCAGCATGTGGAAGTTTTGAGTCAGATGGCAGAGCCATACAGTTTTCTTGTTCATAAAGCACACAGTTTCTTCTTGTTCTTATACAGGTAGTGATTTGGGCAGAGTTGTAGAAGGTAGCCCCAGAGATTAACTGATATCCCAGAAGTGATATTTTTTCATTTGCACACTTGCTGATATAAGTTTTAAAGCAGGTTTGTCATGAAGTTTTACAAAGCTCCTTTTAGCTACAGAACCCTATACATAAATGCATTTGTGAAAGTTGCTTGCAGTTTTATACGATTGAGAGTTCTATCCAGATTTATGGATGCAAATTTTGTTTGCTTCTCAGGTTCCTGGCAAAATTTCTGTATGCACTGGTTGCGATTTACTTACGTAGCAATTGCAATTTTGCTGTAGTGCAGACTTGCCCACAGTAATTCCTGTTTTATACTGCCTGCTCAACTGGCCTGTGGTACTGTCTTCAGTTGGGGCATATCCTAGAAGCATTTGGAAGCTTTTATCAAGGTGTCTGATAGTGTAAATTAAACTTGACGTTATTTAGTGGGAAACATGCAAATGCAGTCAGGACTGATGCTTCATTGTTTTTATATTGACAGACATAGGAGGACAACAGAAGTCTTAGGGAAATGAGGAGCTTTACTATGATGGAAGTAGAGGGGAGTTGTAAGCTGCTTTATTGGGCATGTCACCTAAAACAGCAGCTGTACGTCTACCAGAAAATGTTAGTTTGAGATAGTGATTTTCAGAGCTAGACTGGAGTTGTGAATTTCAACTAATGCTGTCAACAAAAGTACATCTAAAGCTGTTTGATGAAGAGGGTCAAGAGGGTCTAGCATGAGTTAAGTCCAGAAAGGTAAAACGGGGATCCTATGACTGCTTTATTTAAAATTCAGAGTTACGGTTTTAACTTAATCTGAGTCTGATGCATTTTTCTGAATGGATGATAATTTGATTCACAGCATAGAGAACCATAAAACTGGTTTTTGCATTGGTTATATGCCTTGTTTAGCCTTTTCAGACATATGCCAAGAGACTAAATAGATTCACTTTTAACACATGGAAAAAATATGCACTAAGTTGCAGTGGACATGTTGCACTTCTTTGGAGAATAAATGTGTGTATGCAGATTTTGTCTTTTTCATGTATTCTTCCTCTATAAGAACCATAGACTTCCTGTTTTACTCTGTATTTAGTGTTATTATTTACTGTCTGTTTCTCTTTTTCTTTACACATTCATGAGAGAAAATGTTGGTTTTCCATATCAGAGAATTTTTAAATACACATTTTTGTAACCATCTAGTTACAGTGTGCTTTTTAGAAAGAATTTCATATATTCTTGAAGAAATAGATTAAAGATTTCATGTCTTTAGCATTTTTTGGAAGAACAAAAAATACGGTATGTAACTTATTAAAAAATACATTTCAGTAAAGTGAGTTGAAAAATGGTACTAGGTCCACTGTAGAATTTTTTATTTAGATAAATAGAGTCTGTTAATGTAAAAACATGCACCCTGGGTATTTTATGATCTACCAATAAAAGAATAACAAGAGCACAACAAGAAAAACAGATATTTATCAGACTTTGTGACACAGTTGGGAAAATAAAAATATATGTCAGATGAAATATTAGCATAAATGCTGTTGGTCATAAACTACTTTAACATGAGAAGAAATGTCACTGGGAAGAATATACTTAGTGAAAATCTGGTGGTGGGTAATTTGATTTTTTGTTTGTTTTGGGTTTTTTTGGGTTTGTTTCTGTTTTTTCTTGATAAATAGTCCATGTTTTCCTTGAAATCTGTGGAAAATGAATATGACCAATTTGAACTGTCCTTGTCCCAAAGTAGACTCTTAATTTTTTTTTTAATACAGGAATATTTTACTTTTCAAAATGTATTTACAGTACTGTATACAGTTTGCTAACATGTATGTGGAATGTCACTTACAGGTGCTGACCTTAAAGAAAGAGCAAAAATGCATTCAAGTGAAGTTAGTTCTTTTGTCTCAAAAGCAAGAGCAACTGTTAATGAAATGGGTATGTAACCTCTCCCTTGAACAATGTTATTTTAACTGTAACCTGAGAAGGGTTAGATCAGAGGAATGACATAAACGTGTATGGTTAATTCTTGAAAGGTAGTAGGATATCCACAACTATTTATATTGATAAATACAAATCACAGTGCATTACTTCTTTTAAAATGTTTCTAATCAAGTGGGACTTTTTTTATCGAATGCTAGAAGAAGCTGAATCTTAACTGAAATTGAGGTGATTTGTGCTGCTGTTTTCATAAAGGATGGATTGTTGAGTGACATCCAAGTACTTTAGAATTTAATTTTTACTATAAAGGATTGTGGTCAGTATAATTAATACAATCTTTAATACATTTTAGAAACATGTTAAACATCAGCTGTTGATAGAAAGTTAGCTACTAAGGCCTTCCAAAATTTTGTTTAATATTCACTTGTTCTGGTGTAGTAAAACCTGTTAATAGTTTGGGATTTTAATTGCGTTGAACCAGTTTTTAAGGATAGTAATATTTCTGTAAATTTTACATTATGAATTCACCATCAAATCAAATGTTTCTATATCTTTGCTAATCAGTTTTAATGTAATTGTTTTTCGATAGGGCATTACTGATATGTTTTATGAAAAAGTCAAGTGTACCAAGTTTGAAGCAATTAATTTTATACATTTGGTTTATATACGCAACATATTTTGTCACTTGAAATTTTGGCACAAAACTAATTTCTCAGAGAATGTTTTTAGATGCATTTCCTTAATAACATTGAGTCAGATCTTGGTTTGGTGGAATGTTATGAATGGAAACCAGGATGTTTTTGCAGGTAAATGACAAACTACTGAAAAATGAGCCATTGATTAGGTAGTTCATGGAGGTACTTGTGTCATTGAATTAATGTCTTGTCTTTGAAATGAAGCAGATCTTCCAGGCTCTTTAAATAAATAAAATAAGTAAAAATCTATAAGCAAATAAATCATTATTTCCTGCAGCTGATACTGTATTTCATGCTGGCATTTATCCTTTCCTTGGAATGCTGAGCAGCAAGTTGTTCCATTTAGTTACTTTGTAAGATTTTTGGGAGGCTTCCTTAGCTCCAAGTAATATTTTTTTAGCCTTTCTTGGACTGAAGTTACTGGAAACACTTTCTGAGCTGCTATAATGTTTAAATACAGGCAACTGGTTTAAAGATTTTCCTGATTGGGAAATAGTTTTTTTTTAAATTAGATTATTTTTAATTTTTTAAGTAAGAAAATTCCTGAAGTCTAAAGAAGTGTTTGAATTCGGCTTTCTGCACTGAATGGCTGGAAAACATACACAGTGATTTGATACTTTGTTTTGCTTCAGAGTTGAAAAGACTTTAAGACAAATGTTTGAGTGTCTTCAGCTTCATTAAGGTTCCTGTGAGAGTGTTTAATTACTGAATACGTAAGCAAATTTTCGGTGTTATCTAAAAGGTTTACAGTGGATCATTATGCTAACAGTGAATTACTTGAAGTTTAGGAAACCTGTATGAGTGCTTTCATTCATTGATCTCTAGTCTCTTTCTCAAGAAAGAAGCATGAAATTGTGAGTAAGTGAAATTAATGTTTGAGAATCCAGGTCACTGTGAAGTAGCTAGATAGGAGGGTTTGTGAGAAGAGGTAGCAATGGCAATTAGACACACTGCAGGTTGGAAAAGAGAAAGAATTTGAACATAGCCCTTGCCCAGTATTGTAACAAAACTTTTGCTGAAATTTAGTGTCTCTCTCCCCTACCCCTTCTTCCCCTCTTTCTCCCACTTCTCCCTCCCCACTTTTCTCACTCCTTATTTCCTCCCTCCCCCTATTTTGCCATTCCTTCTTTAAAACACTAAACTACACAGTGACTAGAAGGTTCTTTAATGGTTACATGATATTTGGCCCTCTCCCAGTTCATTTTTTTAAAGGCTTTTTTACAGGATTAGGGAAGAATATTGAGATATCACTCCTAATGTTATTGGTCAGTTTTCATATCATGAATGTTTGGACATGCATACTACATAAGTAGCTTTTATTCATCAATCACATGATACATTCCCACTATATACACATTATGCCAACAGTAGTTGTATTTATGGGATTATTCTGAAGGGTCTTCGCAGAGCAATTTAAAATGTGGTTCCCCACATCAGGAAATGGTAGAGAATATAAAAAAAGTGGATTTCATAAAGGAGATTAGGTTAGATGGGTGCACAAAACATAATGTTGTGTGATGAATAGAAGTGAACATTAATTTTGTAGCAAGTCAGAGGTTTTCAGTTCTTTTTTTCTTCTGAAGAAGTGATCTGGCATTACAGAACATAACTTTTGTAGAACTAATGGGACGTTGTGTTTGCATTTGATTACTGCAATGAATCCATATATTGAAAATAATAACGATATTTTTCCTGCCTAGCAACAACCAGAATGTTGTGAGGTGGTTAAAGAGGGGAAACAAATTTCAAATTGTTATTTGCCACTGCAGAATGCTGTATAGCCAGGCAACAATATTTCCAATCTCCCACTTTGTTATTTTTCTATCCAATTTTAATACTGTAATCTCATTTAAAATGTGTTCTACTTTTTGCTTTTCAGAAATAGGTCATGTTTTGGTAATTGTGTTTGTGTTCAGATGTGTGACCTAGTAAAGAGATGCTTCTTTTTAACAATATTTTCAGAAAGAAAACCATTAAGTTATCTTTCTAAACAAAATACACAAAAGGTTAATTACATCTTGAACAGCTGGGTAAACTTAGCTTTTTAGAATTGATATGCTTTGGCTTTCTGTAGTTCCTGTCAATTTCATTACATTTAAAATCCTTACGCTAGTGGTTTTATAAAAAGCTGTAGTATCATTTTGGAATACAGCTACAGAAGAGAATTTTCTGGAAATTAAAAGCATACTGCACTTGTTTTTATGGGATGGGTTTATAAGTTCTTGCTAAATTTGGGTGAAGTATTAAGACTGCAGTAAATATCACTTGGTATAAAAATAAGCACTTAAAAAAGAACTGAAAAAATTGTAGAGCCGTGAGTTGCAGTACTTAGAGCTTTAAGTTGAGGGGGGAAAAATCAAAACAGCCTCTATTTTTAGCAGTGATTGCTTTTGCTAAAATTATACCAGAATTGTGGGGGTTTGTTTGGGGCTTGCTCTATCTATCTATCTATCTATCTATTTATAATAGTAGGAATTGTAAGATTACTTGCCCATTACTATATTCTGCCTTGAGGCTCTTCGTTACTGATGGAAGGCTGGCTTTATCCTCAAAAAAATAGAAGAGCACTAATAGATGTCTTGCAACCATGCACAACAAAACAGGCCTGACTAAATGAAATCAAATGTTACTGACTCCCAGAAGCCGTGTTTTTGATACTTTGGGGGAAAAAATCTTCAACATATATTTTATGGTTTGACTCCCATTAAGTTCATGTTGTTCATTATACTGTCTGTGGGGTCTGGGCTGTGATGTTACCATTGTATATATGTTATCTGTTGGGATTTCAGTTGCAAAACAAGCTGAGGCTATGTATGGAGCTGAATGCAATAAATGCTCTCCTCCAGAAAAACATCTTGTTTAACAGAAAGAAAAGGTGAAGGTGCAGAAAGAATTAGAACTTGTCAAATACTTGTAATTACTCAGAGTGACGTTTGGTCCCAACCTCTAATAAGTGGGAAACAGCATTGGTTAGCAGAGCTTTTCCAAGGAACATAGTCGTAAGTACCTAAATCCCACAAATGGAGAAAAAAAATTGGGGACTGACTTTCTTGGTTACTTTTTAAAATCAAAGTTAGAGTGTGGTCAGGCTTGAATTTTGTGTCACATTTCAAGGCAAAATACCTTACTTGTGGCTTGATGGAACCTAGATCTGAACTAAGCTAAGGAAAAAATTTTTAATAAAATAGTAATTTTGCTTGGTTTTTGTTGGAGATGTTCCATTCTAACAAACCTTATAGTGCTTTGTTTAAGACATCTGATTAGTTTTGATGCATAAGTTGTGATATAACTTTAATAAGTAGTGATATTTAGTAACTTTGTTTAGACATAATTTTCACAGATGTGATTAGTTTTGATATAGTCCGGTTTGAATGAGATCATCCTGAATGAAAGCACCTTGCAGTCAGTTACTTGCGTTTGTTTTTTTGTTGTGTAATTTTTATTTTATTCAAAGCAGATATAGCTCTATTTTTACAGATTTTTTTTTTCCTTCCTTAGCAATTTTCTGTCATTCTGGCTTCACTCAGTCATCACCAAACTTTTAATTTACCTGAAAGAGTGCTATAATTAATCTTCTCCAAAAAGTTGCTTTTTTGACTATTGAAGATCATGCATCCTTGGAAATTCTTAGGTTGTACCACATTATATGCTGCAGTTTGTTTTTGGATGCAAGCTGTCAAAACTTCATCTCAGAGGTCCCAAAAGTGGAACTGGGATTATACAAGTTTCACTTGATTTCTGGTCTGCTAACTGCTACCCCACCTTCCCCTTGTAAACTCTCAAAAATAGGGAAGAATGGTCATTGACGAGGTCAGTGCAGTGCCTTATTTTACTGTTTGGGTTTCTGGGGCTTCTGAGTTAACGTTAAAAATCCTGGTTTAGTAATGACCACTTCAGACTTTATTGCTATTCTGAGAAGTGACTGCCTATGTAACACTGACAAAATCCATCTGTATTTGCTGGAGGTAAATCTGGGCAGCAAAGATGGAGTACTCTAGTTTGGAAATCCAGTGAGAGCTGTGGATTTTTCTCTTAGGGAAGAGCAGATATAGGCTATAACTTGAAAAAGGATTCGCTGGGAAGCTGAATGAAATATTGCAGGTAGCTATCAAATTTGGAAAAGGGCAAATTTACAGCTAGCAGTGTCATGCTTAGCAGTCATCCTTAGGCATCATGGTCTCCTTATGTTGCTGACACTGTGAAAGGGAAACTTTGGCACAGTATGTCTCTTGCTCTGTTACGTTGTTGCCTGTTCGGTTAAGTGTAGAGCATAGCTAATACAGTCCAAGACTGCTAGCATTCTGAATGTGTTCCTGAGCAGTTGGTTGTTTTCCAGTAGTAGATTTACTGCTTCTCTTAACATTGAATTAATTTAAGATACCCTTTCACTAAGTATTGTCTGTTTCCTAAATAGACAGTACTGTCCTTGCAGAGCTGAAATGATAGCTTTTGTCAAATTGCATTGGATTGTTTTTAATTAAAAAACACAATGCTAAACTCTGTACCATTATAGAGGGAATGAATGCAACATTAAATTTCTCTTCCAAGATGTTTATTAGTTATTTACATGACAGCATTACTTCCACACTTACTAATATACTTTTTTCCTCTTAATAATAACTTTTTTAAACTGCTAAAAAAGGATGCAGAAATGGACAACCTGGATGTTAGGACGAGCTGATTGTCCTTCCTTACAGATCTGAAGATTAAGGAAGGAGGTGGCTTTTCATTGCTGATTCATTGCTTGATCCCTGGGCACTGCTGTACAGCCTTGACAAAATTAACATAGCCTCAGTTGTAGTTTAGTTTTCCTTCTGTGAGGAAAAGAGACCATGCTCTGGGCATAGCTTTTTCATTTTCTTCCTGCAAAAAGTTACTGTATCAAAAGAAGGGTGGTACTTGCCTAAATGGTTTATTAAGATCAACATAGCCAGTTTGCACATTGTTAAAACAGGCTTCCAGTATGACTTGCTGTCCAAGGCTTCTGTTCCCTCTCTAGGGAGCCACATTGTGTATGTTCGATGCGTTGGGAAACTCTACCCTTTCCTCGCCTTGTTCAGGTTTGAAATTGCATGTTTCAATCCCTGAATGAGAGGAATAGTTTGTTGGCTCTTTTGCTTTGCCTGTCTCACTCTGGCTCTGTTCCTAGAACCAATTGGTATTCAAAGGGCATCAACTGCTGGCATGGTACTGGAAGTATAATGTTGCTTTTCTATTGAAGAAATCCTAAGCTCATTGCTTGGGCCCAGCATTAGGCTTTGACTTCAGAATAGCATGTTCAAATCTTGTATTGAACATGGCTTTTGCCTAGATATAGACAAAATATATATGTGTGTATATATATATATTTTTCTTTGGTGATATTACTGAGCTAGTTTATTAAAAAAAAAATTATACTTAGGGAGTGTTTCCTCTATAGTGTTCAGTGAATGAGCTGACTGAAACTATTACTTGATATATTAAGCTAATTTAGAAATAAAGATGTTTTAGCAATAGACTGGGGAATGTAGGTATATGGAATACTGCTGAAAAGAGATACAGGAGAAAAATTCTAGAAATGTTCAACTAAAATGATCAGAGTCTGTGGGAGTTTGTATTGTGTCAAACGAGAATGCTGCTGGTACTAGAGTATGTTATCTTTATACTGTAAATCAAACAAGTAGATAATAAAAAAATCTAAAACTTATCCCATTGGATTCTCCTATTAGAGATTATAATTGTACTGTTGTTTGAATTTTATTTTGTGTGCCAAGAAAAGGAAAAAGCTTACATAGAAATAGAATGTAAAAATGTAACTGAAATAATTTATCATTTTGTTTTGTAAATTCAGTGCTTGAATATGTGCTATGCTATTTGTGTGAGTAGTAAGTTCTTAAATGTACTTACTCAGGATAAGAAATACAAGAAATAATTTTCATTTTTCTTCTATCCAGAGCTTTTCTTCATTTGCACAGAAAGTAGATTCTGTCATATAGGGTTTACTTCATTATTGTTTTACGGAGGGCAGAGTGAGATTACAAGAAGAAACATCAGTAAATATGAAGAAGCTGAGGAATCTTTGTCAAACTGAAGTGTATCACTGAAGATGAATGAAATATCCAAACTATTTTATATAGTACAAAAAGAGAATCATGGGAGAGTAGGCTGCAGAAGACTGTACCTGAGTGTTTGATTAAAGCACATCTTTCATGCCCATTAGTTCCCCAGCTTTTGCTTCTAATGTCAAGAACATAAAATACACTGTCCTTATTACCTGTCAGTCATGAACTGCCAAAGAGAAAATTTTAAAAATGAAGAACACAATATTCCTGTATTAAGTATTTTTTTGTCAATTCAAAAATATTTTTTCTAGGTCATTTATAAGAGTGAGTGATCGGTGGAAGAAACCAGGAAATTAATGGGATTGAGGGAGATGCTTTAAGAAAACCCATTAGCTACTGTCATAATAAAGGGAAGATAAACTTTACTAATATAGTTTACTTAATAACCAACTGTAAGCAATGTGCAGTAATCATTTTCATTAAAAAACAAAATTTCTTTACAAGTAATAAAAAATAATATTTTTTTTATGCAGCTCTTTCTTGCTACCGATTGCCTGCCTGAACTTTAAAGGCATTAAAGCAAAGATAATAATGTTCAAATAAATTTATCAACAGTAGCAGTCTATTAAGCTTTTTATCTGAAACACAGGAATAAGAGGGTAGCTAAAAGCCTTTCACAGTTGAAACTAGCAAATGCATGGGAAAGAATTGCGTGTATCCAAATGCACATGTAGACCATTCAGACTGAAGTGTGGTCATGTTTTTGCAGATGGAGATATTTTTAAAGCATATGTAAATACAGAAGTTACTTTGAGTAATCACTTTTTCATTCTTTTTGCAGTTAGGACAGGTGGAGCTTTGTAGCATTTAATTACTTGCCTTGCACAAAAATGGTTTAACCAATCTTTGCATTAAAATTCATACAGGAAGATTTGACGGTCTCTCTTAGCCACTTTCGTATGTTGCTACATACATTGGTTGGTTTTCATAGTGTTATAGAATGGATGAAAGTGCTTGAAGTATTTGGTTTCTGTTAGCTTTTTTCCCCGTAGAAAAGCCTTTTTTGATGAATGCAAACAAACTCTTGTAGTCACTGACTTGATAGCAGATTTTACAAGGCAAGGCAAGTGCCTGAAACACAACTGACATTGCTCTCTTAAGTGCAAAGCTTGTATGCCATCTTAATTTTATTATTGTTCTTCAGAAAAAGATCTCAAAAGATAAAATCAAGAAATAGCATTGTGTTGCAATTATTTTTCTGATTTCCAATGACATAAATTAACTTCTGTGAAAGTGTAATTTTGTGATTAAAATGTTCCTAATATAAAGAATATTTCAGTTATCGTAATTGCCCAGGGACTGCCTCTACTTGCCACTCAAGGGGCATAATTTATATCCTTTCATTTTCTGAAGGGAAAAAATTAATTTTACGCTCAAGAACAACACCACTAAGAGAGATCAAAAATCTGGGTAGTGAGCAGGTGGAAGAGAAGTCTATTTGGAATTACAAGATACTAATATTTAGGTATAAATTATTTTAAAACCAAATTAAAAATCCATTCCTGGTTATTATAGCAAGCTAGCATGTAATTTTAAATAATACCTAATGCTGATTCAAACTTCCTATTTACATCTGTGGCCTTTCGAAGTCTCCTTTCCTAACTTGTAACCAGAAATCTGTAGTTAGTAACGAAGCTCTGTAAAGTAACATATCTCGAACTTTTCTTTCAACATTGTTGGTATAGGACTCAGCCCATAGACTCATAGTATTATGTGGTTTTAAGCTATTGTTAGTTGAAATATTCACTGAAGATAAATAGGATGTAAATAACTACATTGTTTTGTAATAATAACCCCAAAATCTATAATTCTTGATTTGACATTTTCACTCTGATTTTTCTTCTTTCTTGCTTTCCTAATGACTGACACATCAGTTGTGGAATTTGCAAATATGTATTTCATTGTGTTTAGACATTTTTGGGGCATGTGACTGTTATTTTTGTTAATTTGAAGGCTCCGTTATTGTACTACTTTTAAGTAAATGTACTAAGAAACCAAGAGGGAGCTTTCTTATCTGTAAATTAAAATTTATCCTTGGGAAGGTGCTGGAACAACTAATCCTGGAAACTACTTCTGGGCACATGAAGGACAGGAAAGTCATGAGGTGTAGTCAGCATGGATTGACAAAAGGGCAGTCATGCTTTACTAGCCTTATAACCTATGATGAAATGACTAGTTTGGTAGATGAGGGAAGAGCAGTGGATATTGTCTACCTTGACTTCAGTAAGGCTTTTGACATTGTATAATTGTCTTACATAAGATTCTCATAGAGTAACTGATGAGTATGGACTGGATGAGCAGACAGTGAAGTGGATTGAAAATTGGCTGAACGGATCTGTCCAGGGACTGATCATCAGCAGCATGAAGTCTGCTTGGAAGCCCGTAGCCAGTGGTGTGTACCCAAGGGGCCAGTACTGGATTCAGTCCTGTTCAACATCATTAATGATCTGGATGATGGGACAGAGTGTACCCTCAGCAAGTTTGCTGATGATATAAAAACAGAAGGAGTGGCTGATGCACCAGAGTGTTGTGCCATCATTCAGAGGGACCTCAGACAGCTGAAGAAATATGCTGACAGGAACTTCATGAAGTTCAACAAAGGAAAGTGCAGAGTCCTGCACCTGGGAAGAAACAACCCCACGCACCAGTACATGCTGGGGCCTAATGGGTTGGAAAGCACCTTTGCAGAAAAGACTCTGTGGGTCCTGGTGGACACACAAATTGAACATGAGACAGCACTGTGCTCTTGTTGCAAAGGAGGCTAAAAGAATCCTGGTCTGCATTAGGAGGAGTGTTTCTAGTAGGCAGAAGGAGGTGGTCCTTCCCTGCTCCTCAGCACTGGTGAAGCTGCTGCTGGAGTACTGTGCCCAGTTCTGGGCTCCCCAATACAAGAGAGAGATGGGGCTACTGGAAAGAGTCCTGCGAAGGGCCATGAAGGTACTGAATGGACTGGAGCATCTCTCCTGTGAGGGAAGGTTGAGCAAGCTAGGACTATTCAGCCTAGTGAAGAGAAGGGACAGGAGGTGATTTCATCAATATATATAAATACCTAAAGAGGAGGGTGTCCGGTGACAGGACCAGAGGCAATGGGCACAAACTGGAACATGGAAGGTTCCTCCTGAACATGAGGAAACACTTATTTACTGTGAGGGTGACCGAGCACTGGCACAGGTTACCCAAGGAGGTTGTGGAGTTTCCCTCCTTCAAGATATTCAAAAGCCATCTGGACATGATCTTGAACAGCCTGCTCCAGGTGACACTGTCCTGAGCAGAGGGGTTGGACAAGGTGACCTCCAGAGGTCTCCTCTAGCCGCGACCATTCTGTGTTTTGCATGTGCCGCAGGCACATGTAGACAGATATTTTCCATGCTTTCTCAGTGTGCTTTAGTTAGATAATGAATTGTGGAACTTTTTATATATCCCTCAATTTATAGCGTACTTTCCTCCAGTAATCCATGTAATACAGTATGCAGATATTTTTACACAATCCTCCTTACTTTATGTTTTATGAAATCCATTATTCAAAAGGAAAAAAGAGCAACTAGAAATGCCCCCTGAAGTTTCTTGTCCTAGTAAGTTGTGCACTGATCAACCTTATTTGTCAAATAATCGGAAATGCACATGTGGAATAAATAGTTTTGACAATGTATTTCTTCATTCTGTGGGAACTCAGCTGTGCTGTCATGTAAATTTCAATTCTCTTGCTACTTCTATCTTAGTTGGAGATTCACAGTTTTTGAGGGGAGTACTTTCACTACTTTCTTTTCAGTCAGTACTGGAAAACAAGAATTCTTCTCAAACCATTGTCTGTCTGTTGATAAAGACAAGTCAGGCTTAGGAATCTGGTTCAGTAGGTGCTAGAGGTAGTGACTAGCTTCTGATTTACATCTGAATGTTCTTACCAAAGATTGATTGCCAGAGGTCACTGAAGTAAGAGAGATGAACAATAAGGACTTTTTTCAACATTGTCCAGTTATAGGAGGACAACAGAGGAATAACAAGGGAAGTTAAGGTGACTGTCTTTCATATCAAATGCTTGAAGAGTCATGCTTTAAAGTGTGGCTTCATTTGAATGTTCCTAAATACCAAATTCTGAATGCTGTGGTTAGTTGAATTGAAAATATTTGTTCTAATCTGTAAAAGAGTACTTCAAAAATAGAAGTTAATTATATCTAAGGAACCATACACAATTTATGCATTGTTAGGGATTGAATGGACTTCAGTGGAGTTTTCTGATTCATGGGAATCATGAACTGCAGCTGTTGCTGGAGTAACGATGCAGACCTTTTACTTTAAGAGAAACTGGATTCTAAGTCTGCTGGACTTCCAGTTCTTTAATGATGACTCCTGTATCCTAGCTATAAGAAGGAATACTACCGGTGTTCTTCACATTGATTGTTTGAAACTGCTGTCAAGCTATGAAATGTATGGTTCTCATAGAAAGCTCATTGGCATGTGAACTGTCTAGATCTCAGAATTTTGTGCCTAGCTCGAGAATGTTTCTTCTTTTGTATGAATATGTGGTACAGTTGTTAACAGAAAATACTAGAGCTGTAAACTTACTTAGCAAGCAAGGAAGACACTCTTAGGAGATCAGTCTCTTTGGATTTGATGCATTCTAAATCAGTAACTCTTTTTCTGGGTGTCATGTATTTTAAGTTAATTAATCTGGACAAGTTAATGTGGGTTGACCAGGAACACAAATCACAGTCTGGAATTCTGGATAACCATATTACTCTTCCTCTACCCATTTCAGGAACTCCCAGTAAGGGACTAGTAATAGTGATAGGTCTTCCCTTGAGCCCTGGACACTGTCTAAAGAATATGTTTATTGCCTGTTATGTAAAATCTACTGTATGTAATGTATGTATGTTGTTTAAAGGCAAGACTACTTTCAAATATAAATTGTTGCCTTTTTTTTTTTTTACTGTATTTATTCTTTATATGTCCTCCTTCCTTCTTCCTCAATACCTGGAGAAAGTAGATTTTTCATAGTTGATCAGACCATTTCATTATCTGTTAATAGTGAGAAAGTGGGGTTGTGCAGGAATAGGAAAAGGCTGCTTTAAAAGTTACTAAGAAAATAGCAACTCTAATTCAGTTTCCTCTCAGATTTTATCTTACATATCTGTAATTTTATAAGAACTTTTAAAATTAATTAGTCAGAGGACTAGATAGTCACATATGATTCAGGTCAATAGAATCCAGGTTACTTCTACTTTCTATTTGGGGAATGTCGGTGTCTGCAATATATGAATCAGCAGTGTGGGCTTTGTGACACACATCCAAGATTCTTGGCTGAATCCTCCAGACCTGTTGCCTGCATTCATATGTTGATCTTTCATTTGTCATATAATCATCTCTAAGTGGAAAGAAAATCCCTTGTTAGTCACCAGCAGTGGACATTATGTGGAAAGTCACTTAAAGATGAAATAACAATTACGTTCTTCAAAACAATTGTGATTCCCTGTGATTGCTTCCCACAAATTACACGTGTTTTTATGTGCTTAAATGCAAAGTCCTCCTCCTGTGACATTCTGTACTGGTGACAAAATTCTGGGAGAGTTTAACTTACTCTAGTCTTCATGTCTTTCAGTAAAGGGGAGTCACAGTAAAGCAAGAGGGATTCCAAGACTACAAGGTGCTGCTAGTCAGCCTAATCTAAAACTATGCATAACATATATATTTACCAGGAATGTATTCCTGAAGTTGTGCTGAAGATCCACAGTTACTACAGAGTAGGAAACAAGTCCATTTCTTTATATTGCTGTATATCAAACTTTCTAACTTTTGTTTGATTTTTTTTTTATGGGTTTATTTGACTTAATTAGCTGTATCATGTTATGTTTGGTTTTTCCTATTGAAGTTTTTGCATGTCATTAATATCTTAGTTCTTCAGTTTACCTGTTGGTGACTCCACCTGTATCATGTCTTCAGTGACCAATAAACATCCTTTTATACAGGTTGTATTGCCTTCTGTCCTAACAGATTATTCCTCAAATAACTTAATACATAAAAACTATCTACTCATTCATGTTTGTCTCCTCTTCAGGTAGTCCAAACTGTGTTTCTAATCCTGTGATCTCAAATAGAGAAATGCATTTTTGTTTTATGTCTGGCTCTGTTGCAGATTTAGGACTAACATACGCTGAAAGGGGCCCTTCTTTACTATACTTAGAACCTTCCTTTTCTGTAATACCATTAAGCATTGATGTTTTATTAGAACGTGAGTATTGACTTATGCTTGGGACACTTATTTTATATGCAGAATGGAAGTGTATCTACAGAATAAGCAGCATGTTTTACAAAACAGTGGATGTGTGAAGTAACCCTTTATGAATTGATTGTATGAACTGGCTTATTCTTTAGTGTCCGTATTACACACTTTGATGTACTACAGTAGTTCAGTGCAGTTCTCTTGACTACAGTTTAATGCTGCTTGTTACCTAGTCCTTTTTTAACTACTACCAACAATAATCTGTGTATATACATGGTCTACTTTTGTCTGTGTGTTGTACAATAATTTAGCTTACTTATTTTGTTTCTTTATATATGATTCTAATTCTTTTTGTGGACTTTACTGTGCAGCTCATGATTGCACATTGATAAACCCATATCAGATCTAGAATCTAGCACTAATGATTAGTAGTACAATTGCCTGAAATTTACAGCATGATGAAAATGTAGAATGTTAGAGAATAAAACCACTGGGTTTCTTGGCAAAGCTTTAAATATTTTTTTTTCTATTGCTCATAGCTAATAAGCCTTGCCATGTAGAATCATTGCGGAGGTTGACCTGTCTATTTACATAATTTATTGTTCTTAAAATTTGAGTGCATATAACTCAGTTAAGTCTACAGGGCACAATTTGTCAAACATCATCTCTGGTTTTGTTATGAGCCAAACAGTTTTGAGAGTTGTGTATTAAAATTATGCAGATAAATGTGAACAAGTGCCTCATGTGCTACAAAATATGAATATTCCAAGAAGCTTTACCCTTGGTAATAAGTTCTAGTAATTTAGAAAGTCAATTTGCAACCCAGAGCAATTGCTATTTTATTTCTGTACTGCTTGTTCTGATGCTTCACAAGAACATGTTAAAAGGATTAATTTCTTCAATTCTTGCGATAGGTGTGCACAGAGCTATTGTAAAGCATTTGTATTTTGCCTTTCATTCATTGTCAAATTCCATGTCAGGTGATCCTGTAAAATTAATATCCATGGGAAGTGATGATTCTAACATATGGTATCAGACTGCTTTTTTCCTTTTGAGTTATGAATTTTAATATTGCTTGATAGAAATGCTGGCTGTAATTCTTGAAACCAAGCAGTTTGGTAATACTCTTTCTCTAAGTTTCATTTCTATGTCTAATAGTCTACTTGAATTTTACCATAGCTAAATATGGAAGTTCCTTATCATAGGGAAAGTAGTCTGCCTTGGAGTATTGCAAAAGTTGAATAAATAGTGCTCCAGATAGTGTTTCCTAGTGTCTAAGAAATGAAACATGCATGCAGGAAGTAATGGCTGGAAACTACAGTTAATAATGACCATGCCTTCGTGTTCAGGCAAATTATTTTTCATTTACCTATGGCAAAGGCAGATTCCTTTAAGAGAAATGCTAGCTGTATCATCCTTGAACTTAGATTGCAAGACTGTTTAGCAAATTGGTTATGGTGATGTGGTAATGAGTTTCGGTCAGCAACCTGGTCCTGATGGAAATGAGAGTTGTCTTCTGTTCTTGCCTTCCCATATAACTAAGAAAAAGTAAAAAGCAGCAGATTTTACTCCTATTCCTCTGTCTCCTATGCCTTCTATGGTAGATGCCAAATATAATGGATGCTTTGGGCTCCTTTAAGTGGCAGCAAGTGCTTGATGTTGCAGACAGTAATCAGTAGTCTTGGAATTGATTCAGATAATCACTTTTAATCATGATCTAAACCAGCAACGAAGGGACTTTGATTTAAAGCATCTATTATAATTTTGAAAAGCATTGGTAAATTTTTTTGTTGTTTTCCTAAAGACAACTTGATTTTTATTAGTTGTTAACCATAAAAGGATGCTGATTTGCAGCTAAAAATAGCCTTTCATTTAATTTGATATTTTGTTTCGATACCCAGTGAGAGACTACCTGTTTGTATACAGATTTATTCATGCTGATATACATTAACATTTAATTGATTTTTTAAAAAAAATTAAGTTAGTTGAATTGTATCTGTCAGAAAGGAAAAAGGTAAGCTAAATAGCACAACTTCTAAATTTAGAACTAATTAATTCGCTAAAGAAAGGAAGTATTACTTGTAATTAATACATTTAATTAATAATTTTTGGTCACATTACCCTTCTAGAATAGAAGAAGAAAGAACATTTTCTCACACCTCACTTTCATTTATGTTTTGACAGCAGTTTTTTTTCTTTTTCAATTTTCAACTAAGACTGAATGAGCTGATCACTGAATTCAAGTAGTTGAAACATTAAAACAAAGAAAATATTTTTTGACATATGCAGAAAAAGCTATTGCTGTCAAGAGTTGGTTTAGCATTTCAACAAGCTGTACACTCAAGTGTTCAGCTAATGAATTGCTTTTGACTATATTTGAAATGTTAGCAAAAATGTACTGCTGAAATATTGAGTAGAGTTTAAAATTATTGATTGTGGTAAATGTTATGTTAAATATAATTAAAGCTGTAATGTACAAGTTTATTTCTCAAGTAAAAAATACATTTTTCATCAAACTTCTTTGAGTTTGTGGTGAAGAGGGAAGAAGGGAACTTAGGCTTTTTGGAGGCGAAGAGCAGTACTTTAAGCTGAACATGTCTGGAAATGTGAAGACACAGAGAGTTTCCAGCTATGCTAGCATCACAGATGATTATGATAAGACATCTGTACTTCAACTGGGTCTGTTTGTGTATGTGCCATTAGGTAGTCCTGTTATACTGTTTGCCTAGCTCTGCTATGTATGTTTTTGTCATTTACTATCCATATTTTTGTCAAAAGTGAGCAGAAGCTAGAGAAAAAGACTTGCAAACCTATTCAGTCACAGAATGTGTAGACGGAGGGTCAGGTTTTTTGCCAAAGTGTTGCTAAGCAATCAGTTTTTAGTCCTGCTTTGTTTTGTGAAACCTTTTTCCATAGCATGACTGTACTTTGAACAAAACATAATGAAATGATGTTTCAGAGATGTTCTTTATGAGACCAGTGTTAATTGGTACTTTATTTTTCAGCTAATCTGCCCGTACCTACTATTGCCGCAATAGATGGAACTGCATTAGGTGGTGGCCTAGAACTTGCGTTAGCCTGTGATATAAGAGTGGCAGGTAGGTCTGATTCCTGTTTTTGGAACATAGGAGTATTAGTGCTGCATATGGCTTGACTAGTCCTTGTTTTGGCAACAGTCTTATAAAACTTATTTTGTATTTATGTTGTTTATAATAAATTATTTTAAAGGGATTTAAACTTTCTCAAAAAACTTTAAACTTTCTAAAAAAAGAAACCTGTCTAAGTATTTGCTAATGTTTAGTTTCAAACAGCTTACCACTGATAGCTGGATTGGTTTTGTTACATGTTTTATTTTACTCTTATGACCTTCATTTTATCAGTATTGCCAGAAGGGTTATGTAGTTGTTTTAATGTTTTATTTAGTAATTAAAGTATTCTCCTCCTCTGTATTTGAATTGTTACAGGTGGAGATTGATTTTATCTAAACAGGTTGCAGAGAAAAAGGAAAAGTTGTTAGTGAGAGTATTATTACACAAGCAATTAAGCTGTTATAAAAGAAAAGTGACAACAGCACTTGAAAAGAGGAACCTCTGACCTATCCAGCTGTCAGAACTATAAAGCCATTTGTTGGAAAGTAAATGGAAACTTTGTCCTGAACAGTTGCCAGTAACTTAGGGTGTATAAAGCTGTTTGGCCCTTAGAGAATATGCTGTCAGCTAAAGAATTCATAATAATCAGATACAGAATTCTACCCCATTTTAAGATGTTAAATAATAACAGTCTTTTAGTATTTTACATTTTGCAAATAAGTCTCAGTTAATTAATCACTGTGATTACTTACTTGCTAGGTGAAAATAAGGTACAGAACTTGCCTTGATAGAAGTAGTTGGAACTTTTACTAAAAGCAGATCAGTTGGATCTAAAGATTTTCATAAACAAATGCTTTTTGATTTATTGTTCTTAATGAAGGAAATCTAATAAAAACAATCTTGTAGGTCATCATTACATATTTTGCAATTTTTTTTTCTATAGATTGTAGTAAGAACTCATTTACATTCTGTTTTTTAGCCTCTTCTGCTAAAATGGGCCTAGTTGAAACAAAGTTGGCAATCATTCCAGGTGCAGGTATGAATGTTTTGCATTTGTTACCATGGATAACTAAATAGTGCATGATCTTCGTATTTGATTTTTGGCTTGTTGTTTATGAATTTCTGCTTATTTTTGTATTTCTGTTAAGAATCATGACATGTTTTAAAGTTCATTGCTCATATTATTTACCAAAAACTAATAAAAAAGTGTATTTTTCATTTTTAGGGAGTGGCAGTTGTATATTATGTTTTTAATCGAAGTCTTCATTAACTAAGTGTTGAGTGATTCTCTAAATGACACTTGATGTCTTGATATGAAGGCTGAATAATTTTGCTGAGGATCAGTCTAGGAAAAAAGAGTTAACTGTCAGTGTACAAAAATGGTAATGTAAATAATGATGCACTGTTATATAACATCTGGTACTTTAGGATTCAAATTCTGTTTTCATGCTGCTTGTAAATTGGTTGTAAAGAGTTTAAAAACTGAAAGTGTAGCTGTGAATAGATCTTTTGTCTTACCAACATTTATTGAGATTTTGGGGTTCAAAAAACTCTTTTCTATTCAGAAGGCTAGTTGACTGGCTTTTTCTGGATTCAAGGTGAACGAAAGTAACACAACGAATAATGTTTGTGGAGGTCTTCGTGTTATGAAACCTTTTGGCTTTATTTTATGGATAAATCATTGTTACTTGAATTGACATATCTGCTTTCCTGGAGAAATGTCTGTAACTTGAAAACAAGTGCATCCATGTGACCCCCACCTAGTTTTGCCCTTCATTTCTGGAAGTTCTGGGAAACTTTATACCCTTTCTTTGCCTCTGTTTTCTTTCTCATGGGTGGAACCTATCCTGAAAGCACTGTATCCAGTTTTAATGGATACCGTTGCAGCTCATGTAGAGACAAGAGTAAAAACTACCATAATGGGAACACTAGTATGAGCTTTGTGTAAGATAATATCCCATCCTATCACTAATCTAGACAATTATTGTACAATTTCAAATGCTCTATTATTATGGTTATTGTTGAGTTGTGATTTCAGTCAATACTTTTTCCCTATCTCTTTTTCTCTGGTCAGAGCTACATTTTACATAAGGCAAACTGAGTTATGTCTCTTTTTAGCAGTGGATAAAGATAATAACGTAGATGATCTTAAGGATATATTTTATTCTGGTGGTGGTGTAATGAAATAATGTGCCTTGACAGTAAGTTCTGGTGAAGAAAAAGACAGAAAATTATGTTGTTTATCTTTGTTGGCAATTTTTTCCCCTTTGTGCTCCCACTCCACCCTCTCCTAAGGAATTCTGAAGGACGGTATCAGAGAGATACTCACTGGTGTGCAGTCAGGGCGCAGTCCCTCTCCTGGCTCTAGAGCTTATCTGAGCTAGTTGTCATCTCATCATCCTCCATGAGTAGACTGAACCATGGTCTCCACTCGGGTCAAAACCACCACCAGAAAGAACGTGGTGACCCAGATGGAGCTGCCAGGCAAACATGCAGCGGTCCGGGTCCCGGGCTGCAGGGAGTGCCTGAGCCCGTCAATCCTGCCGGAGGGCAGCAGTGACAGCACCCGTGTGTGCTGCGATCAGCTGGGTGACCTGCTCAGCCTGGTGGCGGAACTCAGAGAAGAGGTTGAAAGATTAACAAATATTAGGGAGTGCAAAAGGGAGATTGATTGGTGGAGTAGCACCTTAGCACCCCCGAAGCAACAGTAGCAAATGGAGGCTCCAGAAGAGTCAGGCGATCCCTCACCCTCTTGCCACCATGCAGAAGGAGGGGACCTAAGAGATGGGGGAGACTGGAAACAGGTCCCTGCTCAGAGAGGTAGGAAAATCTTCTCCCAACCTCCCTCACCCTCCATGGTGTCCCTTCACAATAGATTTGGGGCCCCAGAACTTTTGAATGAGGCAGAGAAGGATGAAGAAAATGAGTCAAACAAGGAGGAAGACCAAGGTCCACCAAGGCTGGGTCGCTCTAGACCTGGTATTAAAACCAGTTCTAAAACGAACTAAAAAGAAGAGTCATTGTAGTGGGTGACTCTATGCTGAGGGATGTCAAAGGCCCCATATGCAGACCAGACCCGCTTCATAGGGAAGTCTGCTGCCTCCCTGGGGCCTGGGTAAAGGACCTCATGGTAAAACTCGCCGCTCTAGTGAGACCCAAGGACTACTACCCTCTCCTGGTTTTTTAGGTGGGTAGCGGTGATATTACCAGGAGTAGTCCAAAATCAATGAAGAGAGATTTCAGGGCCTTGGGGAAACTGGTTAAGGGGCCAGAGGCACAAATAGTGTTCTCCTCCATCCCTTCAGTTGCGGGGATGGATGAGGAAGATTACAGGAGAACTCAACAGATGAACTTGTGGCTCCAAGACTGGTGTTACCATCAGGGCTTCAGATTTTTTCAATCATGGGATAGTATACAGGACGTCAGTCCTTTTGGCATCAGATGAGATGCACCTGTCCCAGAGGGGGAAAAGGATCTTGGGGCAGGAGTTAGCTGGGCACATTGAGAGAGCTTTAAACTAAACTTGAAGGAGGAAGGGGACAAAACTGGAACTCCTAGACATGAGCCCCAGGGAAGATTACCAGAGTTTGTGGGCTGTTGTGCCAGCAATGACACTCACCCTGCCATCTCAGAAGAAGCAAGGGATGGAGACATGCAGCACAACAAAGATGCAAGGGATATTGATGGATCGGTAACCATGATAACACCTGTGAAAGCTCAGGCTGGACTTAGGACCTCTAAATGCAAAAAGGTGCTTGGGACATCAGCCCATCTGAAGTGCATGTATACCAATGCACACAGCATGGGTAACAAACAGGAGGAGCTTGAAGCCATGATGAAACAGGAAAATTATGATGTAGTGGCTATTACAGAAACATGGTGGGATGTCTCCCATGACTGGAGTGTGCCAATTGATGGCTACAAGCTCCTTAGGAGGGATAGACAAGGAAGGAGAGGTGGTGGGGTGGTGCTGTATGTTAGGGACTGTTATGATTGCCTTGAGCACAAGTGTAGTGAAGACAGGGTACAGTGTCTTTGCGTTAGAATCAGGGGGAAGGCCAACAGGGCAGATGTTGTAGTAGGAGTCTACTATAGGCCACCCACCCAGGACAGAGAGGTGGATGAAATATTCTATAGGCACTTGGGTGAAATCTCACGATTGCTTGCCCTTGTTCTTGTGGGAGACTTTAACTTCCCAGACATCTGCTGGAAATACAACACAGCAGAGCGGGACCAGTCCCGGAGATTCCTGGAATGTGTGGCAGATAACTTCCTCATGCAGCTGGTGAGTGAACTGACCAGAGAAGGTGCCCTGCTGGATCTCCTCTTTGTGAACAGAGAAGGACTGGTGGATGATGTGCGGCTGGAGGCTGACTAGGGCACAGGGATCATGAAATTAATAGAGTTCTCTATTTTTAGAGAGGCCAGGAGAGGGGGAAACAGAACTGACATCCTGGACTTCCAAAGGGCTGACTTTGTCTTGTTTGGGCACCTGCTTGACAGGATCCCTTGGGAGATGGTCCTGAAGGGTATAGGGGTTCAGGAAGGCTGGGCACTCTTTAAGAAGAAAGTCTTAATGGCACAGGAGCAGGCAGTGCCCAGGCACTGTACAAGAAGCCAGCGCCAGACAAGACCACCTTGGCTAAACAGGGAGCTTTGTCTGCAACTCAGGGAGAAAAGGAGAGTTTACCGCTTTTGGAAGAAGGGGCTAGCCACTCACAGTGATTACAAAGATGCTGTGAGGCTATGCAGGGTGGAAATCAGGAGGTTTAAAACCCAGCTAGAAATTAATCTGGCTTCAGCAGTCAAAGATAACAAGAAATGTTTCTATGTGAGCAGCAAAAGAAAGACCAGGGAGAGCCTCCATCCCCTGCTAGACACAGGAGGAGACATAGCAACAAGTGATAAGAGGCTGAGGTGCTTAATGCCTTCTTTGCCTCAGTTTTTAATAGCAAGACTAGTTGTATTGAGGGGATCCAGCCTTCTCAGCCAGAAGACAGAGACTGGGAGAACGACCCCCCCACAATCCAGGAGGAGATAGTCAGTGACCTACTGCATCACATAGACATACACAAGTCTATGGGACCGGATGGGATACACCCGAGGGTGCTGAAGGAGCTGGCTGGGGTGCTCGCCAAGCCGCTTTCTATCATTTGCTAGCAGTCCTGGCTCACCGGGGAGGTCCCGACAGATTGGAAATTGGCCAACGTGACACCCATATATAAGAAGGGCTGGAAGGGCTTCCCTGTCCCTGCTGGCCACGCTATTGCTGATACAAGCCAGGATGCCATTGGCCTTCTTAGCCACCTGGGCACACTGCTGGCTCATGTTCAGCCGGCTGTCAATCAACACCCCCAGGTCCCTCTCTGACTGGCAGCTCTCCAGCCACTCCTCCCCAAGCCTGTAGCGCTGCTGGGGGTTGTTGTGGCCGAAGTGCAGCACCCGGCATTTGGCCTTATTGAAACTCCTCCAGTTGGCCTCAGCCCATCGCTCCAGCCTGTCCAGATCTCTCTGCAGAGCCTCCCTACCCTCGAGCAGATCAACACTCCCACCCAACTTGGTGTCATCTGCAAACTTACTGAGGGTGCACTCGATCCCCTCGTCTAGATCACCAATAGAGATGTTAAACAGGAGTGGCCCCAAAACCGAGCCCTGGGGGACACCACTCGTGACCGGCCGCCAACTGGATTTAACTCCGTTCACCACAACTCTTTGGGCCCGGCCATCCAGCCAGTTTTTTACCCAGCAAAGCGTGTGCCCATCCAAGCCTTGAGCAGCCAGTTTCACCAGGAGAATGCTGTGGGAAACGGTGTCAAAGGCCTTACTGAAGTCAAGGTAGACAACATCCACAGCCTTTCCCTCATCCAGTAAGCGGGTCGCCCTGTCGTAGAAGGAGATCAGGTTTGTCAAGCAGGACCTGCGTTTCATAAACCCATGCTGACTGGGCCTTATCACCTGGTTGTCCTATACGTTCCACGTGATGGCACTCAAGGTGATCTGCTCCATAACCTTTCCTGTCACTGAGGTCAGACTGACAGGCCTGTAGTTCCCCAGATCCTCCTTCTGGCCCTTCTTGTAGATGGGTGTCACATTTGCTAACCTGCAATCAACTGGGACCTTCCCGGTTAGCCAGGACTGGTGATAAATGGTTGAGAGTGTCTTGGTGAGCATTTCTACCAGCTTCTTCAGTACCCTTGGGTGGATCCCATGCGGCCCCATAGACTTGTGTGTGTCTAAGTGGAGCAGCATGTCACTAACCATGTCCCTTTGGATTATGGGGGCTTCATTCAGCGCCCTGTCTTTCAGCTCAGAGGCGCTGGGTACCCAGAGAAGAACTAGTCTTACTATTAAAGACTGAAGCAAAGAAGGCATTAAGTACCTCAGCCTTTTCTTCATCCTTTGTCACTATGTTTCCCACCACATCCAATAAAAGATGGAGATTTTCCTTGGATCTCCTTTCATTGCCTGTGTATTTATAGAAATATTTTTTTACTGTCTTTTACAGCAGTAGCCAGATTAAGTTCTAGTTGGGCTTTGGTCCTTCTAATTTTCTTCCTGCATAACGCCACAACATCCTTGTAGTTCTCCTGAGACTCCTGCCCCATCTTACAAAGGTCATAAACTCTCCTTTTTTTCCTGAGTTCCTGCCAAAGCTCTCTGTTCAGCCAGGCTGGTATTATTCCTTGCCAGCTTGTCTTTTAACACATGGGGATGGCCTGGTCCTGCACCTTTAATATTTCCTTTCTGAAGAATATCCAGCCTTCCTGGACTCCTTTGCCCTTCAGGGCTGCCTCCCAAGGGACTCTGTCAACCAGTCTTCTAAAAAGGCCAGTCTGCCCTCCAGAAGTCTAAGGTGGCAGTTCTGCTGACCCCCCTCCTTACTCCTCTGAGAGCTGAAAACTATCATTTCGTGATCTCTGTGCCCAAGACAGCCTCCAACCATCACATCACCGACAAGTCCTTCTCTGTTCGCAAAACAACCAGTCCGACGGGGTGCCTTCTCTAGTTGGCTCACTCACCAGCTGTGTCAGGAAGTTATCTTCCACACACTCCAGAAACCTCATATACTGTTTCTTCTCTGCTGTATTGTATTTCAGATTGTCTGTTTATCTGTTCATCCCCTCTTTTCCTTCTTTTTTGTTCCCTATGAACTTGGGGTCTGTTGGCCAGTTTGGTCTGATTTGACTACAGGGCAGTGGTTGCAAAAAAAGACAGTCTGTAGAATTTTATTAGAATTAGGTGGCCAGATGAAGGGCAAATTTTATTGTCCTCAGATGAAAATTTTCAGCATGAACTAACCTATTCTTGGGCATGAAAGAACGGGTACAGGAGGGAGGTGTTGTGGATGTCCTAGCTGTAGAAAATGTTTCAGTCAGAATATTCTCACTGTACAGCAATGAGTTTGTGTGAGACAGGATTTCATGGGAAACCAGACTTTGTTAGCCCTGCAGCTTAAAGGAGATGCTTGTTATCAGCCAGAGTGGCTTTTCTCATAGCTGTTTGTTGCTAAAAGGAGTTGATTTTTTTGGTCTGTTAGTCAAAAAGTTGTTTAAACAAATTTTCTGTGTAGTGGTGTACAGAACTCGTCATAATGTAGCAAAAGTCTGTTTTACACAAAAATCATGTTCCTTCTTGTTATTTCCCAAACTGAAGTAAAAAGAAAGCAAACCTCTTTCATTAATTTAATTTAATTTCTGATGTCTCTCAACTTGCAAAGGAAGTATTTCACAGTGACAAGTTTCTCCTTAGCCAGAAATTGACTTTTGGAGCATTTGTATCTAAAGTCCTTTGTTTTTTTCTGCTTTTTAATTTTTTAAAGCTATATCCATCCATGGTTTATTTTTGTTGTTTATCTCTAGATTTTCACAACAGATGTCATACTGGGCCTGCAATTGATAGATGATGCCTTGCTGGCAGATCTGCTTTTATTAGTATCGTATTTGTATACCACTCAGCAATAGATCTGTTACAAGAAAATAAAAATGCTTGTAAACAACATACATAATCTTTCTTACTTTGTTAATAGAATGACATATGATTGGCTGAACAAGGGAAAATATTCTGTGATTGTAAGAAGTAGGAAGGATGGGTGTATATATAAAAAGTAGTTTGGGTTTTCTTTATGCTGTTTTTTTCCATGAAAGTTTCATGTGTAAAGCTGAGGTGTTGGTATGCATCAACAATTATCTTTCCACAAAAAAGACAGAAGAAAATAATGGAACTTGACTAAAATTAATATACTTCTGTCAGCAGATAATTTGACCCGGCTAGATTAAAACTGTAGCTACTGGCCTGCATACCTATGGCTGTCACTCCATTTTGTTTGTTTATGAAGACATTTTAATTAGCAAGGCTTAATTCAGCTCATCAAAATGAATTTTGCCTTTGTTCTTCCCTGCTCCTCCCCAAAACTCCACTACTTCATTACAGAGCTGTCTTCCACCGTTTAAAGGTAAAATAAAAACCTAGCACATAATCCCTGGGATCATGCTTTCCTTGACAGCATTCGGTCTAAAAGCATATTTTACCAAGAAGACTTTAAAAAAAAAAAATCTGTTAAATCTTTAAAAAAGTCTTTGTAAATAGGCTATATTTTCTTTCTGCATCTTAAAGTTACTTTGAACCCTTTTTTCCAAAGGTGAAACTGAAGCTTTGTTATGTAGCAGGCTGGACTGGTTTTTTTCTTTAAATTATATAGCAAGGGACAGATTTAATGGCAGCATTTCTGTGTTCTCCTCTTTCCACTTTGCTAACAGTGTTGTTTTGACTGCTTTTCTGAACTTCAAAATGTGCTCAGGGAAGTTATGGTACTTGTAGATTATAAGATTATAAAAGATGACAGAGGAACACACCGAAAAATTAGTTTTCTGTGCACAGGAAAAAAATGAGGGTAAGAATGAAAACTGGATTTAGGTAATCATGTATTTTCCTTATCTCTTAAAGTATTCATCATTTGCTTTTAAAAACAACATGAAGGTCTCTGTTACAGAATTTATCTCAAAGCTGAAAAAAATATTCTATTTTGGATGAGAAAGATGTCAAGGGAATTTCCAGATGTGAAAAACTCATACAGAATATGATGTTGCTAACAGCAGTAGTTGTACAATTCAGCCAAGTGTAAAGGTTAGATAAAATATCAGACGTTTCAAGTTGAAATCTGACTCATCTTACAATATATTGTTAGAAATCTAAAGAATATGCTATACTTCAGTTTCAACGGTAAAAGAAATAATTGCATTTGACAAGCACTGAAAAATTATAGTGTCACCATTTGTGGTAGTGTCTGAGGTGGGACTTAAAGGCTTCTGCACATTTAGTGTAATTTTTCTGCATGTAGGTGCTACATGATATAGTACATCATTGCAGAGATATTTAGAAAGAAAAATCTGCTTATTCTGTATAACTTTATACATTTTACCTGAGTAATCCAGTACCTCTCCATTCCATCTTTATTCCTGCCCTCATTAGCCTACTCTTGTCTCCTCCTTTACTTTTTCTGTAAAGCCTCCCTAGTTCTTACATATACAATTTTTTTTTCATTACATAAGAACACCAATTCAGCATTTTTAAGGTTCAACTCTTAGTCCTGTGACAACTGCCTGACTGATTGTCAAAAAACCCCAAAGTGAAACAGCTTTGAGTTTGTTTCTCTTTTTTTTTTCAGTTAGACCATAAAGTCTCTTGTGACTTCTTGTACTTTGCCTGTTTTCTTATCCCAGCCTTGTGTCAGATATATTGTAAATTTCCCAAATTAAATACTGTTAGAAGACAGTTCTAAATAAGCTTCTGAATCAACAACTGCAGCATTTTATCAATATTGTTTTAAAAATTTATTTACTGTGGAACAAACAAGAAGATGTCTTCTTCTTCCCTTATAATTAAAAAAAACCTTTTTTTTTTACTGAGGTTTAACAGTGGTGGCTGAGTGTTTGCAATCCTATTATGATTTGATACAGTAGAAACCCTAAATTAGTTACTCTAAGAACATTTATCTATTTTTTTTCTTCAATCATCTGAAGTCTAGATAGCTTTATTTGCATTTTAATATTTTGTAATGTTTATTTTATGCATCATGTTAAATAAATGGCCTGAAGTAAAAGATTGCTAATAGTGTAGAAAACAGATGTTTGAACATCCACTCTTATCTCAGAGTAATTAAACACAATATATAGAATGTTACTAGAGGGAGGTAAATTGGTTCTGCTTCTGTAAGTTAGGGAGAATTGTGGTTCTTACATTTTCCTTTTCTTAAATAAAAATAAGCTGATTTTCATCAAATTACTCATTTTCTCCCTGGCTTTATGATCAGTTGTAATGGTGATGATGTTGAGGCAAAACTTCAAAATGTCATGCAATACTAACACTGCAAAAGCTCTCTACATAAAACTAATGATTTGCAAATTTTGTTTACAGTCTCTGTATATAAATAGAATACTTTGCAAATAGTGGCAGTGTACAGGAGAAAATAGGAGAACTCCATGTCGTCAGAACCATTCCCTGTAGCTACCTGAAGCATACAGTACCTCAGCAGAGTGATCCACAGAACAATCTCTGATTTTACCTTTTCATGCTAGCAATAGGACACTTTCCAAAACCATATTAAAAATACAACTGGTACAGTTTCTCCTACAGAAAAAGGAGGTATCAAGGCTATCATCAGTGTCCCAAGTGACTGCAACTGTACAGAATGTTATTTGAAGTGTTAAGTTCAGTGTAAGAAATTGACCATTTCTGACATTCTAGTTGTTTTGACCAGCAGAGATTGCAGAACATTTCTTCCTGACCTAAATTTGGAGATGTCTTGTTTACAAATCAGAATTAACAATCAGACCTTTGAGAAATTTCAGTATCATAAGAAGCAGCTCTGCATCCCCCACATATTGTGTCTAAAGTTAGTCCTTTGATGCTGCAGAGGAAGGAGGAAATAAATAAGGACAAAAGAAAGCCCCAGAAGCTAAGTTGAATATTAGAGGAAGTGTAAGACGAGAGAAAGGGAATTTTCTTTGTCTTGGAAAGCAAAGCGTGAAAGGTCTGAGATTAGTATAATATACCTATGGAGAAATCAAACCTTAGTAACAAACAGTGATTGAATGTTCTTTAGACCTTTGTCATGTCTTGGGGGTATAAAAACATTGTTCTTTATATGAAGATTGAGTTTTGGAGTACTGTTTTTATTAAAATTCATTCTTACAACCTGAGCAATGTTATCGTTTTCCTCATTCTCACAGGTATATAAGTACATTTGCTTTCATTGGTTTGAAAATCGTTTTGTTGGATGGATTGATTGCTTATTTTTGAATGACAACCAGAAAAAATGAAAAAATGTAACAAACGGTACATTGGTTTCTCCCATTCTTCTTAAATCACGTAGACTTAAGCCCCGTTAAGGTACTGTTTCAGTGAGCACGGGTTGTACTATCACATTTGTATCTTTTTCCTGACTATTTTTGTGCCTTTGGTAACTAAGGAATGAAGCTTTGAAATGAAAGACCCAAATTTTGCTTTTGCAGATTGAGTTTTCTCACCATGTATAGAATAGTGTGACACTGGACAGAAACTGCAGTTTAGGCAGACTGTAACAATATGAATGGAATTCACAGTAGGTTTCATAGCATAGCTGCAAAGTAGGATATATTCACTTGGGGTACTCAAGTGAACAAGGCATGGAGAGAATAAAGTAAATGGAGAAAAGAGTATTCTAAAATGCTGCTAGGTAAAGAACCTTTTATTTTTCCAAATCCAGTTAAAATTTAAAATTATCTGTAGACGTACTTGCAGCTAATCAGGTAAAGGAGTTTTGTATTCACTCATAAGAATCCATCAGACTTCATGAATGCCTTTGGTGAAATGATTTTCCTGTTGCACAAAGTTTGGAATTAATTTTAAAAGTTATACAAAGCCTAATGTACTTTGTAAAAGACCACCCTTTTCATCCCTAAACATGTTCTGAAACCGGCACCTAGTGTCTATCTCAAGCTCTCTTGTCCACTCAAAATCATGATAAAAACTTCCAATTTCACACTTTGGTGTAAAGTTTTTGTATTATTTTCTTTCAACTTCTTATTTTTAAGCTTATGCAAAACCAAAACCCAGACTAAGTAATAATAACCAATGTTTCTGGGGAAAGGTGGGACATGAGGAAAACAAAAATTTGCTGGGTAGAAAACACAGTTGCATAAAATTTTCTTTTTAAAAAATTGGCTAACTGAAGGTTTGTTGGGCTTTTTTTTAATTTAAAAAAATGCCTTTTGGGAAATAAGTATCAGAGAAATTAAACTCAGTATCTGCTGACTTGTCATACTTCTCCTGGTGGACTGGGAGCTAAAACAAAAATCCTGAGCTTCAAAGTTCTAGGCTCAGCTTCTTCTATAGTCAGCATCTCAGAATGAAGGTTCTCCACCTGCTTGTCTGATTACCTTTCCAATTTCCTCTATTGAGGAGGCTCATTGCTATGTCAGCTCATTGTCAGATATTAAGTATTGTCTCAATAGTGTCCTTTCTTCCTGTAGCTTCACTTTCGCTGTCTATTTGGCAAACTAATACAAGTTTTTCTCTACTCTTCCCGTATCTATGGTAACACAAGTGGTAAGGAGAAGGAACTCCTTAGGGAGTGTCAGGAAAGGCAGAGAAAATAGGCAGGTGGAAGTAACATCTAGTATAGAAAATTATTAACCTTAAAGAATCAGTGATAGATGAAGATGAAAATGCATGAGCCATTCAATCTGGGTTGGGAATTGATTTTCTAATTTCTTGAGGTGGTGAGGGAAAAATCAAATTCTATCTTTTAGTGGCATAATCAGGCAGAAATATATCATTACCAGCTGTGTGTATGAAAAGCATACCAGGGCAGTGGAAGACAGCAAAATAAAAGGAGTAAAGAAAATTATTCATACCATATAAGCAACTATGGCAGTCTTAGTTGCTGTGCATCACTCCTGTCTCTGCATTGATAGCCCAGGAAACATGAACTCCTTATTTTAGTTCTTAGTTTGTCCCTAAAGGTGTGTAGGGTGATGAAAATATTCCTTAGAGTGTTAAGAAGCTTGTTAATCTGCACATTGATATACACAATTTAATGCAAGATGATGAAAATGAGACATTGGACGGTAATGTGTGTAACTGATCATATTATGTGTTACTTGATAGTTTTCAGTAGTTCTGGAGAAGTGATGACCAAAGGTGTTTTTCAGTTGAAGAAGCTGAGAGTAAAAGTATGTGTAGAAGCTTTGCATAATTCTCACAGGTGAGAAAAGCAACATTCATACGTAGGAATCAAACAGCTCATAAGCCACCCTTTAAGTGGTTTTAGGTGACTCAGCTTCTGTGGTGTATCCCCCTCCGCACCCCTGCCCTTTATTTTTTTTAAGTCTACAGTTTGACAGAACCTAGCTATGATACTACCACAGTCTGTATGTATGTTTGGGATGGACTCTGCAAGAAACCTTAGATCTGTGCAAAGAGATTGTGTAAAGAAGCAGAGACAGAAGGTGCAAGAGAAAAAAGAGGAGAAAAGATACATACACTGATCAGGAGGTTACTGACAGAGGAACAAAACACATTGGAGGTACAAACCTGAGGACTTAAGAAGTTTTTAGTAAATGAGGAGAAAGAATGAAGATGCTAAAACTTCCCTATTGATTCTCTTAAAGAAAGGGTTTATTAAGAAGAAAATAATCTAGTTTTTTGTTGTTTGTTTTTTCCCAGATACTCCTACAGCATTTTTGAAATTTAAATGATGAGTATGTCCTTTCAAAACTTAGTTACAAGTCATTATGTCATTATTTGGTAAAAATTTCCATTGACATCAGTGTTTACCACAGTAAAGACTACAAAAACTATGTTCATCCTTTAGAATTTGTTTCAGTAGTAGTGAATCCAGAGGGAGTCTAGAGGAAAAAAGAAACCCCAAAGTTTTGAGGAAATCAAATGAGCAGTATGCTTCTGTCTTTTAAATTCTAGACCTTTTGTGTAAGTCATTGTGCAAGTGACCCTTAGTGTACATAGCACTCAGAGCAGAGTTGCAGTTTAGTCGTTGTCATGTGTTAGCAAGGACTTGCATAAGCAGGGATTGCTGGGTGAAATTAATGCATCACGTTACTTGGGTCATACTGAAATCTGGTTTATGAAAGAATGTTGTGGGATTTTTAGCAGTGCAAGAATAGTTTTCTTAGAGTATTTCAGTTTACCTTCTGCACTTCGCTTGGTTAGTGAATGGAAGGCCGTTTACAGGAAGCAACAGCCTTTGGAAAGACGAAAAGAAGATGATGAAATTTCTTCTACTGTGTATTGTTATTAAGATTCTGCTCTTCAATATGTCTCCATCTCAATATAGATGTTACTGGGAGTAAAGAATTGGGGGTGGGGCTCTGGAGTACCAGCTGGAGTGTGTAAATGGGGGCTAGTATAGATGCAACAATGCTTGTTAGGTTCCTAAAAATTATGTCAACAGCTGTTGAGCTCATCCATACTCAGTGTGTTTTTTGAAGAGAAGCCAAGGAATTTTTAATCAAGGAAGATTATGGAGCAGATTACTGTGTGCTGAATATTTTAAAATAGAGTTACTTTTATTAGTAAAAACTCTTTGTTTAAGCCTGAAGTGTTACATTTTTCACTGAAAATGCAAAAGCTGTTTTTGTTTTAAAACAGTATTAAATTATTATGAATGAGATGGAAACAGATAATGAGATGATGGAAAGAAGATAATATTTATTCTGTTTAATCAGAATGTTCTGTAAGAATGTCAGCATGAATAATGTAAGTGCATTTTAACTTTAAACTTTAGTGGATCTCAGCTGCATTTTTTGGGGGGAGAGGGTTTTCAGTGACCTATCAGATTGGAAAATGTCTGATTTAAAGAAAATTCTCTATGGAATGTTTTTGTGTGAAGTTATTTTGGTAATCTGCTCTCATAGGACCAATTGCCAGTCTTTTCCCACCCTAATGAAACTAGGTCACTAGTTTTTGGCACTCATCCAAGTTGTGAGATTTATTTGGTGTTCAAGCACACTGTCTAGAAATAGTGATGCAATGTCAGCAAGGCCACTTTTCATTTCATGAACATAATTTCCAGTGCCCTGGAATTAATTTATTCACTGACCTGTTAATAACTGCAATCTGTCACTGGCTTACGGAGGCAGAGGAAGTGTCTGGAAATAGTCATGGTCACCCTACCAGGTGATTAGTTACAGGATTTCTGTTCAATGTAACATTTTTTGGTTTTGATCATGTAGAAGAGTCTGACTGTTAATGAAAACACACCAACAACTTAATCAAAAGGAAAATACTTGAGAGATAACTGATTTGAAGTGGTTGTTTTGTACCACATTATACTGTAATATATCTGAGAAACTTTCTGGTTACCTTTGAAAAAGTAGAGGAATTCAGCATGTGTGGATGAAATGTTGTTTGACAAATACATTATGGTATTACTGTAGTACTTGTTAAATAATAGGAAAACCAGTAACTTGAATTTACTGGTGTTCCAGGTTTATGCTCACACACACACACACAGAGATGCAGACACCCCAACTGCCTCCCCCTCCCAGTGTTTTTGTTAAAATCAAAATTGTGTTTTGCCACAGGCACAGCGGGCAGTCGCTTGGGCAGTAGATTGCTCTGGAGCAAAGTAGCTGTTAGTCCTTTTCTATTTTGCATGTACCAGAGCTCTGGGGAGTCAAGCTTGCTCCTGCCATTGAGGAAGAAGAGTTCAGGGGTCAGAAAACAGTTCTTACTGCACAGTGTCACAGCTGGCTGTTCATAGCAATGCTGTTGCTGTTTTCAATGTTTCCTAGCTCTAAAGGCATCCCTCCGCTGTTCTGCATCCTATCACTGAGCCTTTTACTGAATGTTTTTTACCTCTCTGTTTCTTCTTTTCCTCATTTACCATTCCTGGTGTACAAGCTGCAGAGCATCCTGGGCCTTAATACACTGTCTAGAAAAATTAAATTTTGCCTACAGCAGTAAACTGGCTCTAGTTAAAGTATTGGGCACCATCACTGCATAGAGTAAACCCTACTCTTGGGTATAGATGGGAAAAGGCTTTACTAGACTTGTACAGAACTGATCTTTGGGCACAGATTAAAGCTTAATAATGAGAAAGGAGTTTTTTTGTTTGGTGTGTTTGGGGGTTTTTTGGGTCTAATTTAATACAGTTAATACAGGAGCTTCTGAGTTAGGGTACTTCATGTGATATCAGAGGTATTAAAATTTCGGATGCAGCTTTCAGCAGAGCTCAGTGCTGATCTGTTATCACTGCCATTGTAATCGTGGAAAGAATTGCCACTTTTTTCAGTCTCAGGTTTCATCATCAGTAGCATTTTTCTTGAAGCTTTCGTTTCAGCAGGTAACTTGTGGCCTGGACTTCCATGTCTGAGCGATGGTAGTTGAAAACATGTTTCTACTTCATAATAGTTTGGAGAGTCAGTGCAAGTGAATGTCTATGTTTATTTCTAATCTGATTTTTTGGGAGTCTTGCTTGAATGTTTTCCAGTATTTGAGGGTGGAAAAACACTAGAAATCTTTTTAGTGGTAACTTGTAGGTTGAAACTGAATATTTTTCAAAAATCCAGCTTTATACAATGTATCTGAACTCTTTAGAGGGACGAAACACTGTTTTGGGGTGAAGGTGTGCTGTCCGCAGAAGTATCATCCTACACCTCTTTAGTGTAGAAGAGAATTTATGAAATAAAGTTCTAAGGCTTGTTGTTTTTTTGTTATAGTAGGAAAATGCATGTTTTGGATCAAAAAAGACAAAATAGGACAGAAAATAGCAGCTTTCCCATTGACTCTTGCTAAAACCAGTATTTTCTAATGGAGACTTGTATAAAGGGCAGTAGCTGCTGCATACTCCTCTGTTTAGTGATACTTATCAGACTGCTAGCTATATGATTCCTCTGTATGGAACATGAAAAGGTCTGTCTGCTTTGTATAATATCTAGTCTTTCAGCGTATGGAATGCTGGCAAATTTTGATGACTTGGCCCATTGCATCTTTTGATGTCTCCTTTGTTTTCTAATTCTTTCAAGTGACACAGTAAATTAAGCTGTTCTCTGTTCACATCTGCTGACTGTCCCCCGAAGTCTTTGTAATAAAAAAGAGAACAAAAACAAAGTAAATTCCTGGTGAGTCATTTTCTAATATGTGATAAAACAAAAAACCAAAACCAAGAATGAACAGTGTAGAACAACATTCTGATCTAGTAAGTTACATACAAGCAGAACTTACGTACTCGCTTTTTCATGCCAGACAAACCAAATGAAAATGATTTGGCTACATCTTCCAGTGTTTCAGACATGAGTGTTTTTCTTTAAAAGGTGCTATTGTAGTCTTTTTAGTTGCGTTCATTTCTAAATTAGTTGTAAGGAAATCCCATTAATATTTTATAGTGTTCTTATGCTATTCTACTATTAGTACATAGTGTGATCATGATTCAGATGGTTGATTTTGGGGTTTTTTTTTGGTCCCATTTTTATGTTTCAGCATGAAATAAAGAAATGTGTTAATGTTTGCTGACTTTCTAAACTCATAGTTGTTTTGGGACATTGAAACTGACATGTTTGGAAAATCCCGCAGGCTGAATCACTAGTTCACCTGTATTGTAGGTAGCATAAAATAGAGTTTATTAATCTAAAATAGAGCAGTTTAATCATCATGCTATTCTTGAAAATTTCAGTATTCTAGGGGTTCACTGTTTTTTGTCATTGTGGCAGTTTTTTTCATTTTGCTGAGCTTAACATCTGCTTTACTGACTGTTTCAAATGAATTTCTCTGACACTTTTGCCAAAGGTATAAGCTAAGTGCAATTTTCCTCTTCTGTCATTAAGTCACTTTTTTCCCCTGTTTTTACTGGAGAAAGTTCTTTGGAAAATACCTCTCTTGTCTGTTTTCTTATAAAGGGTCAACTGGTGATAATTCTCCCAGCAGAACTGGAATAAAAGTAGGTCTTGCAGAAAGTAGATGACAGTAGACCAGTTAAAAATCTTGAAAGTGTTCATAGCTTTGAACAGTTTATTTGTGGAATTTTCACTGTACAGTGTAGGACTTTATAAGACTCACCTCCAAAATCATCTCACGTGCCTTAATTTCAAATGCAGCTAAAATTTCAGTGAATTCACATGTCTGCTAAACAGAAGGAACAATTAAAACATGTCAGATCACTTCTTGCATGTATGGATGAGCTAGGTGGATATTAGCAGGGTCAGACAACAAATTTTCATGGTAAATTAATCTTACAGTACAGACTTACCCACCGTTTTTCTTGTCGTGGAAGCCTCAGTGTAGCAATAAACATGGGATGAGTTGTTGTTCTCTTAGGAAAGATCAATGAAGGGTAGCTACTTTAATTAGAAAGCTGATACTTTCTGTACATTTTCTACCACCCTGTTTCTGGAAGAGTCATAGTGCTACCTCACCTGTATTCAAACATAGGCAAGCTTAAATTCCAGCTTCTCTCTGTGTACCTTGTGAACTGATAGGACAATTATGACTTCAGACATTCAGGTACTAGGTATTCATCTTAGTCATCAAAACAGGCACACAGTAGCACAAGTGTTTCTGACTTGTCATATCTTGAAGCAGGAGCCAACCTTTCTCTTCAGACAGTTCCTAGAAGGCTGTTCCTGCAAGCAGAAGACAGCACGTGGGATTCAGTTCCCTAACCATGGTGTACTGTGCCCTGGAGCTCTGGTTACTTGTGTTCTTCAGGAGTTGTAGATACACTGTCATGTCCAAATGCTTTTGAAACCTAGGTGTAGTAACTTGAATCCCATGCATGGGAGAAGAACAATGTCAGTGTTGCAAGGCTTCAAGCACAGAAGGTTTTAAGGGCAATTTTTTGTAAAGTACAGAACATAAGAGCATGGTACAAGTTGCTGTTTTAACATGGTTTCAGATGGAGCTGTCTGCTTTTTTGTTTTCCTTGTTTTGAACCAGAACTTTTTTTTTTTTTTTTTTTTTTTTTTTTTTTTATTTAGAAGGGACAGGCAGTTTACAGTTATATGCATGTAATTTGTGCTGGTAACAGACTGGTGCCAATGTAACAACTGTGAACAAATGTAGCAAATTGTTGTATGGCCATTTGTTTAGGGCAATACCAAAACTTCACAGACTGTCCTAACAACATGAAACACTAATGCGATTGAAATGTACACAACATAGCTTTTTACATAGCCATCATAAATATGTCAAAGAAAATCTGAGAGAAAAAAGCGTACTTCAGAAATATAATTTAGTAAGTGTAAGTTGATGGACTTACCCAGTAATTTCCATTGAATTTTGATATATGAAAGCTCACATAAAAGATTAGAACAACTCTTCATAGGTCATAAGTCATAAAGTCAGAATAAAGGTTCATATTTTTATTCTTATTGAGTATAAACTTTGCTTTCCAGGTCTTCATTTTACACAAAAAAAAAAAAAAAAAAGTTAAAAGAAAAAAGTTGATATAGAACTGATGTCAGTATAGAAAAGAAATGTGATAATTTGAAGACCAAATGCTCTTTCCTATAACAATTCTGCCTGAAAAGGAGCTGGTAGCTATTGATCTTTTATTGAAATTCCTGAAGGTTGACACTAGATTAATGTAGTAATTACTATGAGTTTGACAATGAGCAAGGCGATATATAGCTTCTATGTTAAATTTCTTTCAACTGAGGGAGTTAATAAACAGTTTTAACCCATATATATTGGGCTGTCAGTTCCTATGGGACTGCACCCATAGCAGTGAAAAATTTCTCTCTGCCTCTCCAAGACTCACTATTAGAGGCAGAAATAGAATGACTGATTTTTGATATTTCAGTTGTTCATAAGGATGTACAACTCCTTGCCAGCTTTGTAACTACTGCAGGTGATCAAAAGTCTTCATGCTGAACACTTAGAAGTGCCAGCTGTATCTCTGAATATCATCTCTTCAACAGAATAGGAGGTCACCCAGAGCATAGCACTGACCATAAAAAACATTACTTTCTTCAATCTTGAAGTGAGACAGAGAGGAAGAAAGTAACACAAAATAATAGTACATGCAGCATAGGAAGCAGCTATTGTTGTCCTTGCTCATTGTTCATATGGAAAAAAAAAATAGGCCCCTTGTGAACTAAGAACGACTACTGTAGTCTTGGAAAGTGTTGAAGGTCCCAGGGGTGGAAAGGGCTGATATGCTGTTGGTCTGAGTTCATCACACTTCTCAATTTTTAAATGAGTTAAAACCTTCTTTCCATGTTCTGTAAAAGATGCGTCCTAAATTAGAGTATGGAGTGTAACATATTGTAACTACAGATTTTCTGATTCTCTTGAATTCCCTGCAATACATATGTATTGTCTCTAGGCAAGACTGTTTTCTTTTGTTCCTGGTGAGATGACTCTACCCTTTATTTTGGCCTTTACTGTAAGTTTATTTTACAATACCTTTCTTACTGGAAACCTAAATTTAATTTGGTATGTCTCAGTGTCTGCAAAGACAATATTTTATATGCTTTTCTAAACATAGAGAAGAGATGATTACAGATAATGGAACCAATGATAGTCACAAAAATTCACTATTGTTTCCTTTTAAAAAAAACTCACCCCCACCCCCCCACCCCCCTGAAAAAGAATCTTCCCCTAGGAAATTTTGTTTAAAAACAACAAGAAACAAACAAAAATTGGTGAAAGCTATGTTTTGCAGTTGAAGAGACATTTCTCCTTCTGGTGGGCAGAATAAAATAATTGTTAGACTTTTATCTGTTTCAGGTTTGTCAGGTGACATACATTTTAGGAGGTTTGTGTAGAAGTCCATTTGCTCATCCTGTCATCCAGGAGCCAGCTACTGCGTACGAAAAATCTGGTCTTCAGAATTCCTTGATCTGGACATGGTCTTCGACAACCTTTTCTAGGTGACCCTTCTTGAGCAGGGATGTTTGACAAGATTATCTCCAGAGGTCCCTTCCAACTTCAATCATTCAGTGACTCTGATTTTGGCAGTTGGATGAAGTATCAAAAGACAGTGAAAACCATGTTCTTTTTTTTAACTTCCCAGAATCAGGGTAAAGTGAACTTGCATGTTGTAAGCACAAGTACAAGCACAACGTAAAGAAACATGTTAAATGTGTACGTGAGGCTAAATCTGGTTTGATTTTTTTTTTTTTCCTTCCCCACCCCTGCATAGAAAAAGGAAGTAGTACTTGCAAAGCAGACCAACAAAATGACAGCTGGTGAAGTATGATGGGTCAATGGAAAAATCGCTGACTTTCTGAAAACACTGTAGAACAAAATATTATCACAGCCTCATGCTATTTTTCTAATTTGTTATCTTTTTCATTCTCTTGTTTCCTGATGTTATAGGACTTAAGATACCTCTGACAAAACCTCTGCTTCACAAGTTTCATTACACGTATGAGTTGTAGTTCAGTCTTTTAAAACAAGGTGGTTTTGACTTTTATACAAGGGTGCTCTATGATTCTTACCTTCCTTCTTACTTTTTATGGTGTGGATAGTAAACTCACTTCCAGATTCTTTTGTTGATGGTAATAGGTTTGGTTCAGAACTTTAATTGTACTCCTGCTTAACCAAGTGTAAGGTATTAAGGATAAGTGTGCAGTTACTGGGTTGGTGCCAAAGGGAGTTAGCCTTAGGCTGTCACATCAGGAAGCCACCTTGACTAACAGAAAGGAAAGTGACTTTATCCTTACAAATAAGTGTAGAATAATAGTGAAATGATAGTACAGTCGTGGTTAAGATTGAGATGAATTTACCTGTTCAGTTGCAGATTTTTTCCATGCTCTAAAAGCAAAATGTGTTCTGAGATTATCTTAATAGTGCCTGTTTCTTACTGAAAATGGGATTATTGTGAACAGTCACAGTTATGAAGCAAGAGTTTCACAAGGTATAGTGGTTCTTGCCCCAGATGGTGGCAGGATAGAAGATACAAAAGGAACAGCGAGATGCCGTGGTACGATACCCAGTTCTGACTTGGGGGTGCGTGAGGATATACATTTAAGGATCAAATTGTTCCAGTAGTTAATTTCAAAGTGCATTACCAAACTGTAGAGAGACTCTAGGTAATCCTAAGAAGCATTCTGGGTTTGGTGGTGTATTTCTAGAGTCATAGCTTTCATATGTGGCTCAGGAAGTGTTTATCTGTGCTGAGCATTAGTATACTCTAGCATGTCTGATGTCAGTGACTGGGTTGCATTGGGATGTTTGTTCCAGGTTTTGCTGGGTCATGTTGGGTTGTTTATTCTAGGTTTTGTTCCTAAATAGGACTGAACACTTGAGTAGGAACCTTGCATATGGCTAGTGTCTCTGCAGATGCAAAGAATATATGGAATGATCTTGACTAAAAGGTTATCTTTTGAAAATAATATTGAGACAATTGCTTTGTTTAGAGATTCAGGAAAAAATTTAGAGGCTTCTTTGGTTTTATTTGTGTATTCTTGTAGACGGTGTAGTTTACCTGTTGCATAGTTTTCATTATTCTCTGAAGCAGCCATTGACAGAGGTAAGGTTCTGCACTGGCTGAACTGTTATAAATGAAGTCCATCCAGGATGTCTAAGTAAACAAATATGAAAAAAAACCTAATGCAAGTGTCAAATTTTCTTTGCTTAAAGGAATTGTGTTCCCTTATTTATATACACATAGCCTAATTCTATCAGGGACAGTGTTACTCTTAGGGATTTACATAGACATACCAATAAGCACTTAGCTTAGGGGAAGTGCATTTGCAAAATCATAGATCCATGATTTTCTGTTTGGTTATGTGGGTTTTTCTCACAGAGAGAAATGAATGCTTATTATTATAATAAGCATTTCTAGTATTCCTATAGCATCTTTATCAGATTACATGTTCCTGTAAGGGTAAATGTAGATAATATTTTGCAGGAAATCTTTTGTGCATGGCTCAATAGATTGTAAAATTTGACACTAGTGATATGTTTTTCGTAGATTAGATAATAGAATCATCAAGTACAGACCAAGTGTAGCGTTTGGTTGGCTGACTCTACATGACCAAACATGACTTTTGACTTCTATTGAAAGAGAGGTCTGGCAGTTTCTTCTGCTGTATACATACGTGGTCTTTACTGTCTCTTTTGTCTGCAAAATAGAGGTGCCCACTAAACTTGAAGTAATTCCTGGGGAAAAGTTGAGATTATGTTGCTTTTATTTCCTGGTACTTTCCTGATATTTAGAGATTTAAGTAGGTGAACATAATATCTTTGAAGGATTTCAGCCATAAGAAGTCAGCTGTAGCAAAGCATAGTGACATAGCACATAGCTGGTTTTTGAAAAAATTATAGGTTATGAAAAATGAGTTGTACTGTTAAAGAATTTGAAAATTTGTTTTGTATAAAAGGTGTTATTGATTTGTTTTCAGTCTTCAGAGATGCGTGAAGTATAGTGTGAGTAGGGATATTTTTGCCTGTTTTGCAAATATAAAATAACTCCAGACTAATCTGCACTACTCCAAAAGTGGGATATTGGGACATAAACTATCTGCAGTGTAGCTCATTGATTTTTGAGTGTCTTATTAAAGTAAATTGCATCAATCACTGGGGTGGCAATGTAGAAATATGGAAGCAGTGTAATAGTAGTAATCATTTCCATAATGAAAAAGTCAGCTTTAAGAATATGTGTAGGAGGAAAATGTTTTCCAAGAACTAACTACATTTGAATATCATTTAATCTAAATAGAACACACCTCCATATGACTGATATTTTCATTTTTAGTAATTGACATTCTTTGTCAGAAGTTGCTTGTGATTCTGTCTTTTGAACATTGGCCTGCTAAGTTTTATTTCTGTGCACAAAAATTTTAAAATAATGTGCGTTATTCTGCTTTTCATTATGTCCTATGATGAGTCAAGTATTTTCAGCACTTGTCAGTTATTTTCGTGGTCAGTCTGGCAGTTAGCTCTGCATCATCTTTCACTGTGATTTTCTAAGTTCTTTTAATGGTGAAAAGGGCTGGTTTGCACATTTCTTTGCCCCACAATCAAGTATGTGGCAGATTTAATATAATAACAAAGTCAAAAAGCAAAATCTTAAAATTTGCTACTTTTAAACACAAATCAGAATTAAGCAAGGTACACATTTCTACAAAATAATTTTCTTAAGGTGTTAGGAAGATTTTTTAATTTTTTAAAAATTGACTGATTTAATGTATTAAAGACTCAGAATAATTTGGAAAAGATAAAAACCTCTCTACTTAAGTAGTCAGTCTTTTACAATGTGTGATTAAGGAAAATCCAGATTGATTCAATAATACATCACACTCTCCTCTGTGTATCTTTTGTGGGGAAATCAGATGTTGAATATGAAACTAGGTGGAGTGTGGCTTGATACAGTCAGTAAACTTAATGTAGTGTTGCAAATTTCCTAAAGTTCTGCCATGGTACCTGTAGTTTAACAGTATAGAAGCAGAAAGTAACCAATGAAGTAGTATATTGCTGAAAATCCTACAGCTTGGGGGAAATTTAGAAGCTCGTTAGAAGTCCTCTGCTTATTTAATTATTCTAGCTCAAGTTCATGTGTACAATATTAAAAATAGATAACAGAAGTGCGCTTTTAGTCTTCTACTTTGTCTTCTTAGAAAACAGACATCTTAAGTTTCATTATAATTTGTCAACAGAACTTTGGAGATAAGATAATCAAGCATAAATTTCCATAATATAAAGTCCATATTGTTTATTTGTGCCTGGTATCACTGAAATTTTGATTGCTTAAACTTGCCCGGTGATGTTAGGCAAATACGAATTCCAAATAATTAGAATGGAATTTCACACAACTAAGGACTCTACCATTTACCGGGAACTGAGATTTTAATGAACTGTGTAGCCTAGGTTACATTCGTAGAAGTTGATACCATAGTTTTGTGAATTTTTTCATGAATCCAACCAAATTTAGACTTAAGAGATAACTTAGTAAACACACAATATTATGGTGAATCTTAAATAGTTTCAGTGGTTTGATATTTATGTCTACTGTAACTTCAGCTGTTCCCTAACTTAGGTTCATGGCTTAAGATGCATGGCTCTTCCTACAGCCTGTTGCTTACTGTACTGAATAGTAGTTCAGTGAATGCTTAGTGAGAACATAGGAGAGATAGTATTGCTTGAACTGTATAAAGGTGTTTTGTGCAGATTTAGTTAGAGGTAATATTCACTTCGAAGGACAGAGGACTGGAGTATGTTGCAAAATCTTAGATATTTTTCTTTGATATGTAAAATTTTAAATTTTTAATGCTCCTGGATGAAATTAGGTCTTGCTGCTTACTCCCTTGGACTTGGTATTCTACACAGCTCACCTAATATTCTAAGTGTGAAAAAAGGATGGTGTTGAAGGGATTGGTACTATACCCAATACATTTTTATTAACTGTGAATGTAAGAATTAACACTTTACAATAACTTTTATTTTCAGCTTGTGCAGAGTGTTATACGCATATGAATGCAAGCAAACACATGTTTTTAGGTAAATGGTAATTCACTAGGTGCATTAAGACCAATTTTGGTTTTATATTTGACTTTTTAAATTGTATTTTTCTGGATGAATTTAGCATAATTCCAACTTGAATTTTTTATTTCAGAAACAGTTTGTGAAACTGTGTTTTGAAAAATCTAAGAGATGATGACACCAAAATTCTTATTATGTGTTTGGAAAACAGTAAGTTACATGAAGTATCTGATTGTTCACTAAATTCTACTTTCTTTCCTAGCAAAGACCTGTAGCCACTAGAACCATCTTCTGTTTGACAGTGAAGAAGTTGAAATAATGATTTTTTTCAATTCTTGACAAACATTCTAAAAGATTAACAAAATGTCTATGTTTTGACTAGCACTCAGTGATATTTGTATTTCTTTAAATGCTTACCTGTTAGAATTTCAAAACAAAAATAGATGCAGAAGTGTTATTAGTGTTTGTTAAAATCCTTCTTTATCTTTTTTCCTCTTCCTTTTTTTAGGACTACTAATTATAGTAAAAATACCTGCTCTCATTGCATGCAGGAGGTTAGTAGTGGTATTTCCCATTGGTATGTCATGCAGGTTGTTAGTTTTCATTTTAGCTGTAATAATGTTCATGCTGCTGATCCCTACTCTGAGCCGGTGATGTTACTATCTCACACTAACTTCAGGATTGAGATGTTTGATTCAGTGTTGAGGATATGAGGGAGATACAGTTGACTGGTCTCAACAGATAACACCATAGTTGGCTCACAATAGCTATTGTATTGAAAAGATAAAATACAAATTCTTGAAGAGCATCAGTGAAGAATCTCAAATGGATTTATAGTCATCTCAGAAATAACAGAAAGTGTTTTCTCATGTTCCAGAAGATCTAACAGGTGAAACATTGTTTATTAAAATGGAAGAGCTGAAAAATTACTGTCAAGCTTCTGAAAAATGAACCATTGTCAGTGTTGTGGTCATCAGTGGAACATAGCCAGTGTGATTGTGTAACATGCATAGCTCTTACTTCAAGCCCCATTTCTTTGTATCTTCACATTCAAAAAAAGGCAAATGTCTTTTAGTGACTATCAGAATGAGAAGTGAAAACACAGACTTTAGTTGGTAAGAGAAACATCGTATGATAGTGAGATGGTCTTCAGCACTGTATGTGCTAAAGCAGTATGAAGATGTGATTAGTTGCCATACTGGGATATCCTTCCAGGTACATTTAATTTTGTATATATAGGCTTATTAACTCAGAAGTGGAGACCTGTAGGAAAGATCAGGAGAAAACCCAACATGGACATGGATTGTGTTTGGGTTGTTTACAGTTGTCAAGCATTAGACATCTGAGGAGGATTAACTGTTATTATAAATAAATAAGAAATTGTATAAATCAGAGAGAAAAAACCATATATATTAAAATATTTCAAATGTTGCAATTAGTTTTGCATTCACTTATACAAAACATTACTCAACTGTAGCATGAGTTTTTTCTGCAGAAAAGGCCAGACTATATTATAAAAAGCCATGTGCACACAAATGTGAAGAGGTGAATGTGAAGGGAACCTTTATTCTTTTGAGTTTAGTGTCTTCATGCGGGATCCAGCCATTCCAGCAGTCTTCCATCCACTGTGGGGATTACACAAAGCAAAGAACAATTTTTAGGTTGTAATGGGATGGTGTGTTAATTTTGAACATCTGACACTCCTTAGAGTGACTAGAAGTTTTTAATGAAAGCTGGAGTAGGGTAGAAATACCCAAATTGGTTTTGTTTTGCACCATGAAATGTAGAATTTAAACAGAAATACAGAAGTAGAATGCACTGTGGCTGTGAAACAGCTGAACTAATAAATAAACTGTGAAACGACAATGTATTGTATCAATATAATTTATCAAAACAGCATATCTTTTAGGAAACTACTTCAGCACTGAAGTGTACAAATAAGATGGTCATTTCAGGAATTCTATTTAGACTTCTACTAAATATCCTTTGTGTCAGAGCACTTCTTTGACCCTAACACGCCCCTGTATGTGAAGCCTTCTGGCCAGTTAAGGATTTGTGTCATACTTTAATCCTTCTTTTATGGAGGAGTTCATGTGGAATAGTTTCTCAGACGTTTAGAAAATATCTTTTACATGAATCACATTGTCTCAGTGGAGTAAAAACTGATGGAACTGTGGTCCACATCAGCCTCTTGTTTTATAGTCATGTGAATCAGTGTTTGGGTGTTATATTATTCATACCATGAAGCTAGTGCAGTAGAATTAGGCTGTTACGTTACACATTGGCAAAAAAAATATGTATTTCTACCTGTACAATTAGTCTGCAATGATGTAATGGAAGGCAGTCTGTTAATTTGCCATTTACTTTAAAGTTCATTAACTCACTCCAATTTGAATGTGATTTAAAAAAAAAACCCCAAACCACCCCAAGCCCAAATTATTTGTATGTCCTACTTTATCTCTGTGATATTTAAAGAAGTGATTTAAAGGAAGTTTCCAATTAATTTTACATTTTTTAAAAAAAGAGGCTTTCTTCTGATAACTGCAAAGCTAACACACTAAGAATAGACCTAAGTGATTGAGAGGATTTGCTAGAATCTGTAATAACAAAAAGATCCTTTCAAAAATATTTGGTATCATTCATTTGTACTGTTGTAGCACATAAATACTCTGGTTATGGACAAGAAGCATGTTGTTTAAGGCAAGGTGCAAATAGGAGCAAAATGATTGTCCCTGATGGAAAATACTTACAATATAAATGTGGGAAAGATGCAATATATGGTTTCAAAATATAAGGAGACCATGAGACCACATTATTTGGTGTGATAGGTAATGGTTTTAGTATACCTGTGATGTAGTCTCTTCAGTTTTCATTGCGCATCAGAGTAAAGGAAAATTTAAGGCCAGATTTGAAGAGGATAGTGAAAGTCTCCAGAAGACTGCTTTCTAGCATGAGATGTGTCTGGGAAGAAGGCACAAAGGTGCTTATTTCACAACATGAGAAGTGAATAGTGGAGACTTACATTACTGCTGTAGCTCAAAGATCAGATTCAATCTTTCAGTACTGAATGGGACTTCATGGATAGGATGAAACGAAAAACTGAAAGCATTACACTGATATTTTTACTCAGTAGAAGCAGAGTGAGGTCAACAAAAGATGCAAAGAGAGGGATGGCAAGATCAGAAACACGGAGTAGAGACTAGAGAATGAAGTCTTTGCTGAAGTTTCATCCTCGTACCCTGATCAACAAAGGTGTGAAGGCTAATTGTATACACCATAATCTAAACCCATTGTATATTTCAGCAAGACTAACAAAGACTGCCACTGGCATTCCCAGCATATTCTAGGTGGAGAAAAAAATAACATTTCTTCAATACTCTTATACTTTGCCTCTGATATTTATGACAAACATTATTTGATTTGAAGAATAGTTGATTGATACTGCACATGAAACTGAGTGGGGATACACTATGGAAATAAACAAGTTTTTGAACTGGCAAAGGAATTGTAGGAAGCTCATGGAGGAAATAAGAGTACGCTTGATTGAGTAAATGAAGCTTGAATTGTGGATCTCTCATGTATAGTTTCCACAGGTTGAGATGATTGTACAAACGATTTCATGGCCTCCTTGTTTTTCTCTCTGATCCCTTAATGATTCCCTTAAGCCACAGATGGAGGTGTTATTAGAACTCTTTTGTTGCTGACACAGTCTTAGGTTTGCAATTTTATAGACTAGTCTTATTTTCTCCATATTGGAAGAAGAAAATTTTGCACCAAACAAAACAAAAAAAAAAAGCATTGTTATTGGATCTGAAATAGGCTAAACTTTTGTGAATTTGTTAATAATTTAATCTCTGATGTTCACACAGTCTAAAAATCCTCAACAGCTGATTGGACCACAGACAAGTTTAAGAATTGGTTGTATTCTGTAAGCTCAAATTTAAACTTTAAAGTATAAGGCTGAATAGAGGCTATAGTTTTTCACATATGATTCTCCAGCTTACAGGAGGGACTTATTTGAGCAAGTGAGGCTTTAGAACTGAAGAGCTTGTATTGCCTACCCCAAAGGTCTGTCTAGCTCCGTGTCTTGTCTTCCACGGGGCAAATATATATAAACGATACTTCACTTTATTACTTTTTCAGTCTCTGTTTTTTTGATTAGGGATTTTCTGAGCTGAATACAGTTTATATATTTTTAATAACTCTCAGTGGATTTTTCTTCCATGAATTTTTCTGATCTTTCCTTCCCTTAAGCCCCTGCTTTGTTCCAAGCTTTGTTCAGTGCTTGTATGACTGAGTTGATTTTGCACAGAGGGATCTGTAGATTCTAATGTAACAGTGACCTGATAGTTAAGTGATGCTTGCATGATCTAAGTACCATTTTTTAAAAAATGACCATTACATCATTACCAGTGTCTGCAACTCTAGATTCTCTGAGCAGTGAGGGAAGTGGACGTGCTGACAAAACTCATGCATTTTCTTGATTTTCTGCTCCCTCAGTCCTTGCTCTTTACCTCATCACCCTAGCTAATTTGAGTCTTTGTTACCTGACAAAGAACAGTTGCTTCATTGAATGCAATTTCTGGTGACCTAGCCATGATGCACTTTCTCCTGATGTGGTTGGTTAAACAATTTAAATAGTTACTTGGAAGGGTGTCAACGTATTAGAAGCAGATGTGCTGAGAGAAGAGATTACTGCTTACTATCCTACCCTCAGCTGCCTCTCTTGGCCTCCTCCAGAAGTCATCACTTATTTAGATCTGCTCTCAGAACAGCTTGTGCAAACTCTTCTTTATTATAGTCAAAATAAAAGGGCCAGCAAAGACCTACAGTTTAAGCCATCCAGGCTGATTTTGACTAAGACAGACTCAGGGAATCTGATTCGGAGTCCAGGGATCAGTTGTAGAAGCAACGTCACTGCTGTGTAATGAGAAGCAATAACCTCTTTTACTGGAACAGCTGGACCTGTCTGACTGACTAAAGCTATCATACAAGATCAACTTCCCTTGTGTATTCTAGAATGATAGAATAATTTAGGTTGGACAGGTGCTTTTGAGGTCATATGCTCCAATCCCCTGTTGCAAATTAGATCAGTTTGCTCAGGGCCTTGTCCTGCCAAGTTTTATGTCTTCAAGGTTAGTTATTCCTCAGCCTCTCTGACCAACCTGTTCTGTGGTTTGACCACCCTCCTTGTGAAGATTGTTTCCTTCTATTTTCCTAGAATTTCACTTGCTGCAACTTGTGAGTCTTTTGCTGTGCATATCTGAGATTAGTTGGTCTCTGTCTTTTCTATAACTACCCTTTAACTAGTTGAGGATAACAACAAGGAAACTGTGGTAGACTGTCAGAAACTTCCTAAATTTGTGATGAATAACAGTCTCTGCTCTCCCCTCATTGAGTCAACCATCTCACCATCAGGTTGATCAAGCACTGCCTCTCATGTGAATACAAATGCCTTCCAGGAAGATTTGCACTCTAATCTTGCCATAGACTTAGGTTAGACTGGATGGCTTGTAGTTCCCTGGATCCTTTTTCCTGAAGAGGGATATGACATTTGCCTTTTTCTAGTCTTCATATCAGGTAGTTTATTTGACTGCTGTGACTTTCCAAAGAAGAGACCTGTATCACAAGAACATTAGCCAGCTTTCTTAGCACACTCAGATGCATCCCATCTTGTCCCTTGAGACTTGGCAACTTCCAGTTTGCTCATCTGGTCCTTGATCCAGTCATCCTCTACTGTGGACAGTACTTCAGTTCTGCAGACAGTACCATGAGGCTCAGGAACCCTGGAGGGCCTGAGAGGAGACCTTGACAGTAAAGAGCAAGGCAAAGAAGGCATTGAATAATATTTCAGTCTTTTTATGTCCTTTGTCATACCTTTTCCATGTCATCTGTTGCTTGGCCTCATGCCTGATTCACCAGGGACCCACAAAATTACCTTGGTCGATTTTTGGTGCTAACATAATTACAGAAGCTCTTGTTCCCCTCCAACCCCAGCTTCTACTTCCATTTGTGCTCATGTAGGTGATGTTTCTGTATTCCTCTTATATAACCTGTCCCCACTTTCACCTTACATATACTTTCTAACATTCTGCTTTGTTTTTTTTTTTTTTTTCATTTTCCTTTAAGAAGTTGTATTTACTGCCTTCATATTTTCAGAGGGAATTTATTATGAGGCTTTCTGCATGCCCAGTTTTTTTCCTTGATGACTGCTGCCAGAATTTCTTCTACTTTCAGTTGGAGAAATACCTGGTTTTAAGCAAATAGTCCAATAGCCTGAAGTCTCTGCTCAGGAGTAATTGAATATGTTCCATAATTGCAGCTGCCACTATCTCAAGTGGGAATGTGGTACTAGAAATATATTTTATCTGTTATGTTGTAAAATACTAGAGCTAGAGTGCAGTCTAAAACCTTATAATAATTATCAGTGTATATAGGGAAGTGTACAGTTTTTTGATTTTAGAGTGTTTATTCCTGTTTAGTCTGTTCATAAAATGCGCAAAGGAATTGTTAAGGCGAGTCTAATCGTTCAAACAGTATGAGTGGCATTCAAGTGTTCTAAGTGTGTATTTAAGAGGTTTCCTTCACTTTTCTTTTTTGGGATTTGAGACATTCCATTAAAAATAGGCAGCTCTGAATACCTGGCTTACAGCTAACTTTTTAAAAAAACCAGTCAATCATTCTGTGATGAGTATATTTATTTTAACATCAATTCAGAGAATTATAAAGGTTGCAGTTAATATCCTTGTTATAGTGGCTTTATTAGCAAATGTATATTTATTTTATTTCATTGAAAAAAATTTATAAAATGTCACACTGTTCCTAAAGAGATACTTTATGGCAATAAAATACAGAAAGCTTAATTACATCAGTCTGTATATTTAATGGGTGTGTGTTTAACACAGTTCAGGCCTCACTAACCCATTTAATGGGCTGATCAAAATTCTCTCATAATGTTACTGTGTTTACAGCAGTTATCATGTACAATAATTCTGTATTTTTCATTTTGTATGGTGTATGAAAAACTACAGAGCTTTTTTTTGCCAGTGTCTTAAATTCGGCAACTCTAGTGGTTTTTAAATGAGGAGTTTAACTGCATCCAAAGCCATTTAATCATACCCTTCCTAAAAGAATTCTTTTCCTAATATTGTTTTATGAGATGATGACTTGTCTGAAAAGGCAAATTGTACTCTTGGTGTAAAGCAGTTTAGAAGGCACAGATAGTAGCTTTCAAATGATTTTATATAATAGTTTACAGACATATAGGATGTTCAGTGACTGTTTCAGGCTTTATGTGATGAAGTAAAATGAGTTTTAAACTCTGATGACTTCATGTTGAACAAAGTGAAATTTTAGCTTTGATCTTCAGAGATGGAACTTAAGACGTGTATGATGACTCAGTTGTGGTTCAGAGTATGACGGTTTTAGTAACTTGTTGGATGGTGCTACATGTTGGGAAGTCTGTAGGAATAAGTGAGACAACTTTTGTGCTGTAGCTGCAGTTCAGGTAATAATGTTTTAATTCCTATCCTTACTCTTATAATCAGCCCAAATTGACAAATATTGTATTTTTTATTAAAAGCAACTGCATTATGTTTTGTGGCTTCTAAAATATACATTCTTTCTGTGATCTAGTTAAAGCATATGTGTGTTAGACTAATTACTGAAATCCCTTCCAGGTGATCTTTAGGTGGTAAAGGAACAAAATATAGTCACGGTGTAATTATTATAGCAAATTGCATTTGACATGTAACAAGAAAAAAAGAACAACCTCAGTATGCTGTTATTCTGCGGCTTCTGGTTGGACTAAAATATAATTACTTGCATGCCAGTCAAAAGCCTCTTTTACTAGATTTTTTTTGAAATACTGCAACAATCTCTTTTTGGCAAGTTAAATTTAGAGGTGAAATAACAGAGACTGGTGGCCAAAATTTTACTGTTCAGTTACCCTGTCAGTGACTTCTAAATTAGGAGATAAATGAATGATAAAATACTGACATCTGACTCTATGAAATTTCAATTGGTGTTTCATAGTCCTGACACTTTTGAAAATCTGCCCGTTCAGTTTCATCTGTGTTATAAGAATCATTTTAGAAGTCACATTCAGAGATACAAAATATACTGCAACAAGGATTGTAATGACCAGGAGAAAAATCTTGGACAGGTAGAGGATGCAAATAATATACAGCTATCTAAAGCATCCTCTCAGTTGTCGACTTTCTGTATAAGCTACCTTTACATATGTAGTAGATAAATATATATGCAGTATGTCTTTTATAAGTCTTAGAGTTATGTGCAGTATCTCTGACAAAATTGATACGGTTGATATTTAAAAGAAGTCATTTCAGTTATATAAATTATTGTGAGTTCTTAAATGAGTTTGACATATTTTAATTAAAATTACCAAATTTGATATACTGTGAGATAGCATTATCAAAAGTAGAAAGTGCTGTAAAACCAGCTAGTGCACAAGTCATACGATTATTTCTTTAGTGAAAGAATTTCTAAGTTGGATGAATGTGAGGAGAGTCATGATGTTTCGGAATTAAAATTAGGGTTTCAGAAGTTATCTATGGGAATGGAAAAACTGTAGCAAGCCTATCAGAGAATTGAAAACTGGTACTGTATCAGAGGCATCAAGCTTTCAGACTTTTCAGCACAACCCTGAGTTCTGGATCCTCAACGCTCCCGACCCACACATTGGCCCAAACAGGCTCTCAGATATGCAGCTTGAGCATCCCGACCTATGTTGTGCCTCTGAGGAACTCCCTCCTGTACAGCCAGTGCTGAGCTCTGAGATGAGCAGTAACATACAAGGCAGCTGTGAGTAAAAGTAATGAATTCCTAAGCAGAATTGGATTGAAATGTAGCATACCATCAAAGATGCTGGTCCAGAGATGGGGGTTTTTTTGTTCTTTCCTTCTTCTCCTTCTTTCTTTCTTTTTTTTTTTTTTTGTTTTCCTGGTGAGTGCTAATACCCATTATTGTTTAGGTGTCCTAGCTGCTTGACTAAGACTTTCCCTTCTAAAGTCTACATGCTTCTTAATTTCATAGCAGAGCCTGTAAGGTTTCTAAGCTCTGCAGCAGGGAGTTTAGATGAATTTGACATCTCAGCCATGACAAGCCTAAAATTCATATGCCAAGACTTTGCAGGGGAATGGATTTTGGAGGCCTTAAAAGTCCTTAGTTTAGCCTTGTCATCAATATGACTTGATAGGAGACTAGGAAGGCTCTGGGGTGCTCACTGAATTGTCACTTGGAGCTTTTGTGTTACTCAGGTGTATGAAACTAAACTTAAAAGATGCAAGATAAACTTCAAATCCAAAACCCAGAGAGAACTGCAAAAAGTGTTCCAGAGACTCTGTGTTTCAAAATGCATATATTCCAAAACAGAGGAATTTTCAAAATGTTCTCTAATGAAGTGTCAACAGAAGCTAAAAGTTTGAAGAGGTGTTTGACATGCAGGAGGGTATTGGAGCGTTTAGAAGCATGCAGATGGATGACATTTTATCATCAAACTGTGTTACTGCAGATTGTACTGTATAGGAAAAACGCACTTTCTATAACTTGTTCTGGAAGATATTTAGTATCTCCTGTTAACATGTATCACTATGCCCAAAGTTATCTTAAGCTTGCCCTTTTAAGCTTCCGTTTCCATTCACTTTAGTAATAAAATAACTGGAAAGCCCCCAGTGCTGACAAAGTCTATGACACATAGAGAATTGAAGAATGAAAGGTCATCATAACCAGTAGACACATGTTTTTAACATAAATATATTGCAAGATTGTACTAGTGGCTTGATATATTTAAGTATGACGTTGGCATATGTTATTTTTGTCTTGAATCAGAGTACAAAGTTTTGGAGCATATTGTTACATATTGGCTTCAGAAATGAAAGTGAAACACTTAGATGGACACAAATCTATATATGTTAAAGTGTGAACCTTTCTACATCAAAGTTTTTGAGAAAACTCTAAGGGACTACTCTGTTCAGGAGAAGGGATTGCTTATTACAGTCAGGATTAGTTGATATATTTTCAGTTTTCCAGTGGGAATTTCCTTGTTTTCCATTTGAGGACTTTTATGTTATTTGTGATCTATAAAGTTCACATTTTGAAGCAGGCTGATGGTATTCTTTGAATAAGACCTATGGTGCTGTCAAGGAGAGGACATGGCAAAAAGCTGGTCTTTATTGTTGTAATGTAAAGCTTCAATTCAGCAAATTGCTAAGGCAAGTAATTGTTTTGTATATAAGATACCAACTTATTTCCTTGAGATATAGATCCATACATCTCTTACATCTCGTGTCATACACCGATGTACTTTGCAGATTCAAGGGATAATAGCCCTTAACAAGTACAAACATGATGTCACATTTCTCTGTGTAATATCCACTGATTTGCTTTAAACATAAGCCATTTGTGTATGAATAACAGCAAAAATGATAATTTCCTCTTGGAACAAAGAACTTCAGAATGCCAGAAAGCTCTGTACAAAGCTATCATTAATGCTATGTTAAGGTTACTTAAATATGTATATATGCATGATGTGTGTATATATTATATATTTGTTACAACTGTGGTTTTCTAAGTTTGGAAATACAACCTCATATAGTTAGAAAACAAAGTAGATTTTTCTAATGTTTAGATTGTGCTCGTGTTTCAAAATACATTTTGAAAAGTACACTGCAAATGAAATAATCTTGTGTCTCACTTTTAATGAATTAAAGAAATAGTTAAAGAAAAAACTTTAACTTTATCTGAAGGTATTAAAATGATATGATGAAATAATTGTATTTGAGTTGAGGTTGTTTCACAGAATAGGCCATGACACTGGTGTCTGCTATGATGAAGAGAGAATGGTGTGTTTCACTTTCTCCTCTATGAAAAAGAAGGAAGATTATTGCAAGAAGAAATGCTGTGGGTAACAGTATGCTAGAGGACCACTGAATCAGGAAGGAAAAACACAGAGAGCAGTTTGAGTGGAGTTTGCCTCTCTCTACATGCTTTAAAATATTCAGAGGAGGACATGAGATTCCTTGCGAAGCTTTGCACTTGCTTGCCTTCAACTACAAATTAATGTATTTCAGAACCTTTTGTGTCACGTTCTATCCTCCAGAATTTTCCAATCCTGCAATTTCTCCTAAAGGAAAAGACAACTTGCTTAGTTTTTCCCCAAAAATCTTAAAAGTGATCAAGCATGTTATGGACTGATTACTTGTCAGAATTAATTTTTGAGAAATAAGCTTTACTGTCTTTTGTTCTAATGTATATTGAGAAAATTAGCTATATTAATTTTAAAAATCTGTAGTAGATTAGAAAGTAGTTTAAGGTTTTACATCAAAATATAGTATAAATAAATATTTACTGCTTATGTCCTATACCCTTGAAAGCACCAGAGTGGAATGGAAATGGTGATAAAATGTCTTCTAGATAATGAGGCTGATAACATCACTGTAGTGGCTTTCAATCGGTGTAAGCCCATGTACTGGGAATCAGTACCATTCTTTTAAATATTTAATATAGCTTCCATTTTGAACTAAGCATTTGTAGGTTAGGGTTTATGCCTAAGTACTTTTTTTAAAAAACTAAAAATAAATATGAAATAATCTGGTAATAAATCTGTGATCAATACAAATAAAACTTAGAAGTTTAATTTAAAAGTTCCAGAAGAAAGCAGCAATCTGATAGTGTTTTAAGCATTTGGGTAGTAAGCCTGAAAAGAAGTCTTCAGGCAGAGCTTGTTCAAAATTATATCCTGCCACATCCTAACGTGCAGCAAATATGAAGGTAAATAAAAAACACCACAGAAAAAAAAGTGAAATAATAATGAAAAAAAGCAATAACCAACAAACCAGAATAAAATACTGAGAACAATCACTAAGTTTCAGCAGAGAACTCTGAGTTAATATGCTCTCAGTCTATTTCATCTAGATTTCATTGTTGTGGTTTCATTGAAATAAAGTCTTTTTTTTTGCTATCTGTCTTGAGATGTGAGATACAAAAGGTGCGGGTGTTGTTTTACTAGTTATCGTTTACAAAAGTAGTGTGGTTACTATCTGTTTAGGAATAAAAACACGTGGGAGCTGTTCTCAGTTAGAAGGAAAACTGATCATATTTCACACACCATTTAATGTAAAGATGTTTCTTTTATGAAGTTTGGGGTTTATGTTCTAACATTTCAAATAGGTTTGTGTTAAGTAAAAATAAACTTCAGCAGAAAATGTGGTTTTCAATGTAAACTTGTGCTGCAGTTCATACAATGCAGTAATCAGTGATGTAAGTATAAAGATCTTCACTTTTAAACATCCTCTTTTGATTTTGTTTATGTCAGATTTCTTTTGTGTTTCTGTGGTCTTACAGGCTAGCATGTGTAAGCTGATTTGAGGAAAAAAAACATAAGAGTCCAGGGGAGACAGTGAGCTGTTCAGAATACCTCTTTCACTAACAGGTATAGTGACATTCAGCTGGAGTGAGCTTCACTTCAGCACAAACAATGGTGTGAGTGTTCTGGCATTGCTTGAAGCTCTGGAGTGGCTTTCATTGTAGTACAGGTAGAATTAACAGGTTTTTTCTGTAGATAATGTTGTGTATTGCAGAATGCAGATGCCTTACACAAAAGAATATGGAGCACGGCTTTTCCTTTGTTTTTCTGGCATCTGAATAGTTTCCAGAGGCTTGATAACTCAGGTTATTCAACTTGTACAAGAGTGGCTACTGAGTAAATGAGGCTAAATTGCACGTGAATATTCTGTCCAGCACCAGCTGTGCTGGATTCATTGGTCATGACCAGATTAACTCTACTGTTAAAGTTCTGCTGAAAGTGCACTGGCTTTTCTGCACATGTACAAAACCATAAATGTATGATTGATCTGACCAGGAGTGTCACGGATTTCAGCATTTAAGATCTGCCAGAGCTACATGTATCCAGGGCTTCATTTAATATGCTGCTTAAAAATGGCTTAAGGGCTTCAGTGTAGTCTCAGGGGAAAAGAATCCCTGTAGCAGGTCCTCCGCAGTAAGGCAGATTTCTTGTTGCCTATGGAACTGCTAGGTAACTGCTTTTTATTCTTAATGAAAGATGTGCTCTTCGATCTTTGTCTGTTGCTACTCCGTCTGTTCATCTGAAACTTATACCTGTATGCCATGTTTATAACATCTATTGAATAGTTTTAAAGAAAAAAAACTATACTGAGTTAGTCATCTTCAGTCACTTTTAACACTTTTAAATACATGAAGTGGTATTCCGAAGTATCACAGAATCACAGAATTGTCTAGGTTGGAAAAGACCCTGAAGATCATCCAGTCCAACCATCAACCCAACATTAACAGTTCCCAACTACACCATATCCCTCAGCACTATGTCGACCCGACTCTTAAATACCTCCAGGGATGGGGACTCCACCACTGCCCTGGGCAGCCCATTCCAGTGCATAACAACCCGTTCTGTAAAGAAATACTTCCTAATATCCAGCCTAAACCTTCCCTGGTGCAACTTGAGGCCATTCCCTCTTGTCCTATCACTTGTTACTTCATTAAAGACTCATCCCCAGCTCTCTGCAACCTCCGTTCAGGTAGTTGTAGAGGGCGATGATGTCTCCCCTCAGCCTCCTCTTCTCCAGACTAAACAACCCCAGTTCCCTCAGCCGCTCCTCGTACGACCTGTGCTCCAGACCCTTCACCAGCTTCGTTGCCCTTCTCTGGACATGCTCGAGTAATTCAATGTCCTTTTTGTAGTGAGGGGCCCAAAACTGAACCCAGGAATCGAGGTGCGGCCTCACCAGTGCCGAGTACAGGGGTAAGATCACTTCCCTGTCCCTGCTGGCCACACTATTTCTGATACAAGCCAGGATGCCATTGGCCTTCTTGGCCACCTGGGCACACTGCTGGCTCATGTTCAGCGGGCTGTCAATCAACACCCGCAGGTCCCTCTCTGACCGGCAGCTCTCCAGCCACTCCTCCCCAAGCCTGTAGCGCTGCTGGGGGTTGTTGTGGCCCAAGTGCAGAACCCGGCATTTGGCCTTATTGAAACTCCTCCAGTTGGCCTGAGCCCATCGCTCCAGCCTGTCCAGGTCTCTCTGCAGAGCCTCCCTACCCTCGAGCAGATCAACACTCCCACCCAACTTGGTGTCATCTGCAAACTTACTGAGGGTGCACTCGATCCCCTCGTCTAGATCATCAATAAAGATGTTAAACAGGAGTGGCCTCAAAACCGAGCCCTGGGGGACACCACTCGTGACCGGCCGCCAACTGGATTTAACTCCATTCACCACAACTCTTTGGGCCCGGCCATCCAGACAGTTTTTTACCCAGCAAAGCGTGTGCCCATCCAAGCCACGAGCAGCCAGTTTCACCAGGAGAATGCTGTGGGAAACGGTGTCAAAGGCCTTACTGAAGTCAAGGTAGACAACATCCACAGCCTTTCCCTCATCCAATAAGCAGGTCGCCCTGTCGTAGAAGGAGATCAGGTTTGTCAAGCAGGACCTGCCTTTCATAAACCCATGCTGACTGGGCCTGATCATCTGGTTGTCCCGCATGTGTTGTATGACGGTGCTCAGGATGAGCTGCTCCATCAGCTTCCCAGGCACCAAAGTCAAGCTGACAGGCCTGTAATTTCCTGCATCATCCTTCCAACCCTTCTTATATATGGGCATCACACTGGCCAATTTCCAATCTGTTGGGACCTCCCCGGACTGCTGGTAAATGATGGAAAGCGGCTTGGTGAGCACCCCAGCCAGCTCCTTCGGCACCCTCGGGTGTATCCCCTCCGGTCCCATAGACTTGTGTGTGTCTGTGTGATGCAGTAGGTCACTGACTATCTCCTCCTGGATTGTGGGGGGGTCATTCTCCCAGTCTCTGTCTTCTGGCTGAGGAGGCTGGATTCCCTCGGTACAACAAGTAGCGTATGTTGTGAAGGCTTAAATGTTGAGGCCTGGAAAGTTGTAAATAATATTACAGTAAAACTTGTGAGGATTAGTATTAGTATTTCTATTAAGTAAACACAGAGATCTAGTGCTGTGAGTTTCTGTACATACACATCTCTATACGTACATATATATATATGAGAATATGTCTGTGTCCATTCAGTGCATAGTGGCAATATCTGCTTGTGAAAGTTCTTGTTTCTCTGAGGCTTCCCAAGAAGATTCACATCGTTTAAGGATTCCTTAGTCAAGCGTCTTGGAATGGGTTTATAGAAGAGACAATTTCCAGTTATTTGGGCTGAAATTTTTAATGCTAATTGACTTTCTCAGGATGATTTTCATGGGAACTTAAGTGGAAATGTAGGCTATTTAAAAATTAACAAACATCACCAATTTATTGGTCTGGGAAGGTTGCAGGACTTTACAGAGGACCCTGTGTATAAGGAGATATCTTTTGGTATCCGAAATTTACTTAAGCATTACTGTTTGGATCATAGAACAGTAGAATCGTAGAATAGTTTGGGTTTGAGAGGACCTTTAAAGGTCATTTAGTCCAAACCCCTCTGCCATGGACAGGGACATCTTCAACTAGATCATGTTGCTCAGAGCCTTGTCTAACGTGTCCTTGAACATTTCCAGTGATGGGTCATCCACAGCTTCTCTGGGCAACCTGTTCCAGTATCTCACCACTCTCATCGTAAAAACTTTGTCTCTTGTATCTAGTCTAAATCTACCCTCTTTTAGTTTAAAACCATTATCCCTTGTCCTGTTGCAACAGAGCCTGCTAAAAAGGTTGTCCCCATCTTTCATGTAAGCCCTTTTTAAGTATTGAAAGGGTGCAGTAAGGCCTCCCCAGAGCCTTCTCTTCTCCAGGATAAACAACCACAACTCCATGAGGCTCTCCTCACAGGAGAGGTGTTCCATCCCTCTGATCATTTTTGTGGCCTCCTCTGGACTCGCTCCAACAGGTCCATGTCTTTCCTGTACTGGGGACTCCAGAGCTAGATGCAGTACTCCAGGTGAGGCCTCACAAGAGAGGAATAGAGGGACAGAGTCACCTCCCTCGACCTGATGGCCACAATTCTCTTGATGCAGCGCAGGATACAGTTGGCTTTATGGACTACAAGCGCATATTGCTGGCTCATGTCCAGCTTTTCATCTACAAGTACTACCAAGTCCTTCTCAACAGGGCTGCTCTCAATCCCTTCATCCCCCACCCCATATTGATACTGGAGGTTGCCCCAAGCCAGGTGCAGGACCTTGCACTTGGCCTTGTTGAACCTCGTGAGGTTCACATGGGCCCACTTCTCAAGCTTGTTCAGGTCCCTCTGGATGGCAACGCATCACTCAGGCTTGTCAACTTCACCACACAGCATAGTGTTGTCTGCAAACTTGCCAAGGGTGCACTTGATCCTGCTGTCTATGTCATTGATCAAAATATTAAACTGTGCCAGTCCCAATATGGACCCCCCCCAGGGACACCACTTGTCACTGTTGACCACTACCCTCTGGGTGTGACCATCCAACCAATTCCAAACAGTCCATCCATGAAATCCATATCTCTCCAATTTAGAGAGAAGGACGTTATGGGGGACCATGTCAAAGGCCTTACAGAAGTCCAGATAGATGACATACATAGCTCTTCTCTCATCCAATGATGTAGTCATTCTATCATAGAAGGCCACTAGGTTGGTCAGGTAGGTCTTCCCCTTGGTGAAGCCATGTTGGCTATCTCGAATCACCTCCCTGTCCGTCATGTGCCTTAGCATAACTTCTAGGAGGATCTGTTCCATGATCTTCCTATGCAGAAGTGAAGCTGACAGGTCAGTAGTTCCTAGAGTTCTCCTTCCTAGCCTTTTTAAAAATGGGTGCAATGTTTCCCTTTTTCCAGTCACTGGAGACTTCACCTGACAGCCATGACTTTTCAAATATAGAGTGGATTGTCAACTACATCAGCCAATTCCCTCAGGACTCTGGGATGCATCTTGTCAGGTCGCATAGACTTCTGTATGTTGAGGTTCCTCAGGTGGTCACGAACGTGATCTTGTTACAGTGAAAGGGACTTTGCTCCCCAAGTCACTGCCTTGCAGTCCATCCACTTGAGAGGTGTCAGAAGAGAGGTTGCCAGTGAAGACAGAGGCAAAACAGTTGTTGGGTGTTCCATATGCTGTTTATAGATTTTCCTGGAGCTTCATAATAACATTCATTTATTTCTGTTCAGGCCTGAGCGGTATTTTCCTTGTATTGAGAGGCTGAAGTCTTAGGCCTTTTCCTGTGCTTTTATTGGACCTGCTACAGTGTCCACCACACCACAGCATATGGCCAGCTGTGGAGCACCTCCCCACCTTGCAAAGATTCATGGCTCATAGGGAGTGTGAGGGAGGAAGGCACAGCTCAGGACTCCTTTAGCAGGAAACTGGACTTCAGAAGGAAGCAGAACTGGAGAAGAAATGGAGATTTGGGAGGAACTGCATCAGGTTTTTAGGTGGAAAAAATTAGCGGGTGATCATGGTACTGAAAGGACAAGGTGTTGAGGAACCAGCAGCTAGGGAGGAAGTGAGAAAAGACTGCTGAAGACCGGTAGTGCTGTGAGGGGATTGGGGCTTGCCAGTATGGGGAAAAAGGCAGGGCACAGTTTGAGTGTCCAAATGGACAGATGGTACATAAAAGATGATGTTTGGGTGGGGACATACCAAAAATGACTGTGCCTGCTAAAACACAGTCCCTTACAGAGTTGGGAATGGAGTCCATGTTCTTTAAAGGCTTATCTATGGTGGAAGAGGGGGGTAATTTTAAACTTTATTTAAAGTATTACTTAAGCTTTGTTAATTCCTATGTGGACACAAATAGTTCTAAGTTAAAATGGACTTGATTTATTTTAATCAATTTTGAAATTTAACTTTCTTACTTCAATATAAAACAGTCTGACACTTCAGAGTGCTCCTGTACAGCCATCCTGCAAGTCACATTACTCTTCTGTTGCCAGAAGCCCCAACTGCAGCATGTGCTGCAGTCTACATTGTATTTGATGCTGCTGTAGGAAAATTTTACTGTCATCTTTTAGCAGCAGAGAAATCCAGGACCTTGCAGCTAAAGGTAATATACCTTATGTGGTTCCTCAAAAACTGTACCTTATATGGTTCCTTATATGGATCCTCAAAAAAGGCGCAGTGGCAACACTTAGGGGATTATACAGACATATGTCAAATGTATTTTGGAAGAACGTGATTGAAAAGTGAAGCACTCAAAAATTAAGCTACTACTGTATGCAGTGTTGCCCAAAACTGCACAGTATAGCTTGCAAAGTTTTAAGCCAGCTCTTACCTCTATGCATTATTGTGTATATTCTTTTATTTCATGGGCATGTATACTGGTGCTGTTCATAATGAGATTTTTTTAGAGACTGAAGCTTGCCCAAACATGTCGTGTGGATTGCAAATGACATGTTCCTCGGACATTGCTACCAATGTCAAACCAAATTTAACTCTGTATTCTAAAGCAGCGATGTTAGAGGGGCTCAAAAATAAGGCCTTTTTTTCTTTTCAATACAAGCAAAACACTTTTTTCTACGAGTTTCATTCTTAGGTACAGCTGAACTGTTTTGGCTGAATTAAAAAAGCACCACATGAACAGCCTAGCAATATGAACTGCTTGCTGGGCAATACTTATAAAGGGAGGAGCAATTAAAAAACTTGAGCGAGTATACTCAATTAAAACTAACACTTTATATTGGGAAATTTTATGTGATATTAATAAAGGTGATACTACCAGCACTGCTTCTAAATAGAACTATAAATGCATCATATTGCTAAGACTCTTTAAATTAAAGATTAATTTTTAGGTATATTTTAACTTTTTCAGCATTTTATTTAAGAAAAAATAGGCCTGTGATAATCTGCTTACCCTACTATATCATACAAAGGAAATTAATATGGATGTGAAATGAAAACTGATTACACAGTAGTGTAAAATACAAGATTGTTAGATGACGCAATAGTAGATGAAAAATATAATAACATAATTCAGAGAATTCACAAAATTCCATATTTGTTTTTCAATCCCTAATTTACATTAAAAAGATTACTTTGTACTTGAAGTAGCTAAATTAGATGAACAGTTCATTTTATCTTCTTGACCAGAGGACTGTGTCAGGATAACTTGATACAGGTGTGAGGAAGCATGAAACCAAGTCAGACGATAAAGTATAATCCTAGCAATAATAGTAGGTACTATGGTAATCTGAACAAGATACTATCATTTCCTGAAATTGAGGAGATGGGTGAAATACAGTCAGAACTCCTTTGGTATTCTCTTCACACAGAAGCTTAGAAATATTTTATTAAATATTAATAACAACATAAAAGACCTTTGGTCTTATTTTCATTTTAATTAGGCAGGATATATATGCCATTCACTTTGAAGCCAAATTCTACTCCTTTGTATTAACCTGCAGGGGGTACTAGAAAATTGAACCAAGTAGCATTTAGCTATTTCTCCCCCTGCAATGAGATAATCAACATCTGCTCTTTTGCAGACTCTCTTAGTGTTACCTGATCCCCATATACGGTTTTCATATTGACTGCTAGAGTTTGAGCGGTATGGTGTGAAATGCTGCCTCAGCCCATTTCTTATAAATCACCAGAACTCAGGAAAATTATTAACCTTCAACTTAAACCGCTGAACCTACAAGGGAAGCTCAATCTCATCATGAGATCAGATTGAAGAGACAAAATGGACAATAATGTCAGAAGGGAAACAAAGCTGTATATAATATACTGAACCTGTTTTGTTTTGTGGTGAATGGTAAACGCAACTGAAAAACCTAAGAACTTAATGGTAGCTGGTATGGCTAAAAAGAATAGGAAGTTTTTTGACGTGTAAAGCTGAGGTAGGAATTAGTAAGAAGCAAATAAAGAAAAATTAAATCAATTATATGAAGTCTGTGGGTTTCTAGACTCTTGGCCATCTATTTACCCAGCCTGCCTACCTCTTACATAGGTTTCCCACTCCACTTCTAAAGCCTAAGAATCATCTTAAATGGGACCTTGGAGCTTCTGATCCTAGTGGCCAGGGATCTTGGGGCCTCTGTTGGGAGAACCTTGAAGAGCTGACAGGCTCATTGGCTAGCTTTTTTCTTCTGGCTAATGGCCTTGGACATCCACTTTGGCCAGAGCTTGGTATACTTTAGCCAACTGGCCAGGTAGCCTAGTGCTTCTTAAGTTTTAGACCTAACATATTTTGCTTGGTTGGTCTACCACAGAGCTATAAGCTTGCCAATCCTACACTGTGTGGAACTGGACACTCCTCGTGCTCAGCTTCCTCAGACTGAAGGGTCTGGTGGACTTAAGTGAGTTATGCACATTAACTAACAGGAAACAGAGCTGCTTTCAGAGGAAACCCACCTGTGTTCCACCCAATGAAAACAAATATGTTTATACTGAATGCTTCACTTACTGGTGAATTCACATTTTCCAATGATTATCAGAAAAGCTGTAACAAGTTTGACTGTCGCTATAATACCCCATGACTGAAATTGTCTCCTCTGTACATATGCATTATGAAACTTGATAAATTGCATTATCACATTTTTCCATGGATACCCTCCTCCACAGAATAGATGGCTCTTCTTTAATTAGCTAGTACTCAATATCTTGTATATTTTGTTTCCCCATTGTGTAAAATGAACACCATTCCCTATTTCCTGTACATTTTTTAGCCTTGTTCTGGGGACATGATTATGAATTTTCCATATAAAAGTACATGAAGGTGATAATACTTCATCTTTCAGGAGTGTTATGGAAGTAAATTTCAGTAGTATCTCTGAGACACCCATGCTGTGGTGATGTTAAAAAGTTTTGTTTTTCAAAAACTACTGTGAAGTGGTAGAGCATAAATAGCTTTGTTTTATCAACAATATAAAAATCCAGCAAGCAACAGGTTCCTTCATCTCCTGATTGTCCATTTTTGGAGAAAATGTTAAGTGGTTAACAAAAATGTTGATCTCTACCTTTCCCTTTTTTCCTTTTCTAAGTAAGATCACATTAGTCTGGTTGTGATACATAGAGATACTTTTCCTGGGTAGTTTGTAAATTGTAACAGGTGTAATCAGGTTTGTAAATTTAGAAATTTCCACATCTGCTGTAACACATCATCTTAGGTTCCACCCCTCTGCTATTAGAAAAGCCAATTGAGCCTGTTACATAGTAGTTACCAAACTTGAGCTAGTAATGACCACAGAAGTTGCAAGACAGTTTGTGATGTATCTCACTTCCCTTGTTCTCACGCAGATAGGCGTGTAACGTGTAAAACACAACTGATCCAACTCCTGAACTCTCAATAAGGGTAGTGTAAAGGATACATGAAACATCAGACACTTCTCTGAAATTGAAGCATTGCTTTCTAATTTACTGTGGCCCCATTTTCATCTGTCACTGAGTTGAAGACCTTGAAGTAAGTAGGATCTATGTATCAGGACAAGGTAATACAAGAAACTAAATCCATTCTACCCATGGTCAACAAAATATTTGAAGCAAATGAAAAATATATGCTTCATATGGGTATGAATAGTGTAATTCAGTTTTTAATTGAATAGTTTACCTATTTTGAGAACCATCATTACTGAATAATAGTAGAGAGTCTAATTATTTCCATTTCATATTCATTTATGACTGTATTATGTAAGAAAGAAAAATAGCTTCCAAACTCATAATGAATTCACTGTATGTCTGGTATTTTTCTTCAATTTCCAGAAAATTCAACAAATGAAATGGCAGTTGTGTAGTCTGCCTTAAAAGAACAGCTGCACAAGTTAGTTCACCACAAAACATGTTGGACAAAATGATTTATGGAGTAGTTTCCTTAATTATTTCACAGAACCTCTCTGGCTCTGGAGACTTCTGTGAGCCAACTATTACAAATCTCTGAGTTTCAGAAATAGTAGATTCCTGTCCTTCCTTCTTTACCTCCAGTCTTCATCATGTATTTTCAGTTTATGACCAAGAAGGACTTTCTTTCCCCTGATTCTCAGACACAACTGAAAACAAGCTTATAGGAAAAATTGCCCTAAAAGCTGTTAATCCTTTGTAGCTTTATACTATTAATGATCTTTATATTTTAATAAGAATTTGAGATCTGAGAAACCAGTGTTAATCAGATGACTGAGTTAATCTGAGCTTTCTCTTGACAGCTAATTCTTACTGTAGTAGTTTTGTGAAACTGTAAAGAAAATAGGAACACAGAGTGCAATGTATTTGACATAGACATGAGTGTTTTAAGGAAAAAAAAACAGAATTCAGTCTCTCAGAGGCCTACCCTGATGTATTTTTAACATTATTTTGCATCTGGCCATCGAGAACTATGAGTGACTATGCTGAAATTTAAATTACCCAAACTAAAAGAGGATGAAGGAAGTTAGTTTAATTTTGACCTTTTAGCTCAATATGCCAATATCATTAATACCTGCCAGAAGGAATGGCTATTTGTTAGTTCATTATGAATGGAGTGAAATTCTCCTTTTAGCTTGGACTATGAGGTCCTCATAAGCTCCTTGGCTTTCTTGATTACGGAGAATGATAAAACATATTTATTGGCCTGACAGAATGTAGATGGTCCTAAGATTTTTTTGTAGGTGTTTTTAGAAAAGAACCAATCTAAAGGAAGCCTTCATTTGCCCCCTTTCTAAGAAATACACTGATGATCTTGCCACAAAAGGAAGAAATTCAGGAGGTTTGCACAGGGTCACTGGAAACTCTGCTTCCAATTATAGTCATTTGTTCCAGCTCCCTGCAACTGCAGGCTTACTCCCTACACTTGATTTCCCAGTGTTTTCTCCTTAAAAGAGTTCTTTCTCCCCATACTTTGTCTTCCTTTCTATGTGCCTTGAGTATCAGCTATATGTAGTTTATACTTGCAGAAAATGTTCCAGTAATCTTTGAAGGGGAATTAGTTGTCTCCTTCCCATCGAGTATGTTTGCATGAAACCACCATTGCTCTTGTATTTAGGGAGCTAAAATGATCTAACACAGAATATTGTGGGGAATCATGACTGTGTTTAGTCTAATAAGCAGGGGGAGGTTTTCTGTGGGATTTGAACCTACCAGCTTGAGCTCACAGGTGTACACCTAGCCCTTAGTCCTGTTATGAACCAATAAGGAGAGGATGCATGTGTTACTGGGGCTGGGGGATTATCAGTGCAGAACAGTTAAAATTGCTGCTGCTCAAGGATACTCCACATGTACAGTGTGAGTAGCATATAAGATCACCACTACATTAATGGTCTCATTTTTGTTGATTGTATTTTATTTTATCAGTTCAAAAAAACAGGGGTTTCTTTGCCACAAATTCTCATTGGTATGAAATAGTACATGGCTTGAGTACAAGCAGAAGACTGGAGAAGAAGGATAAATTTTCTTTAATAAGACATTTTTAGGTGTAGGTAGGACTATTAGAAAAAATGGAAAGTTCAGTTCAGTGGCTGAACTAAATTACCAAGCAAAATCAAGTGGTAAAACCAAGATGTTTTGTTTCAGGTTAATTACAGTATTTTGTTTCACCAGAAATTATGTTTTAGGCTCTTAAAAACCCCAAGGAAATAGAGATGCATGAACAAGCAACAAGCAACCAGAGACTGAGACAACAACGCAGATTGTCTCAAATCATATTTAGGTTTTGCAAAATAAAAAGCATAAGGGCCATGCTAAGACATTTGCAGGCTTATCCTGCTTTTGGTATTCCACTGGATATCTCCACAGAACTCCTACAGCTTGCTCTGTGGTCTTAAATTATATGTGCATGGTAAGATACAGCCCCATTTAATTAGGGTTAACAGCAGAGGTGTGATAAAAGCTTTCAATTTCTGAGCTGTTTCAGTGGTCCACTTGCAAGAAGAATAAGTGTTGCAACTGAGGCTGGCTGGGAAAAAGACTGCCAGTTCTTAGGGTGAAACACATCTCAGGCTTAAAATGAAAGAGAGATAGGAATTCTGTTTAATATACCATTTTTTCTGAGAAAGAAAGAGAAAAGAGACTGAGGCCAGGAAGGTGATGTGGGTTTATGCTTGCTCACCAAATTCCTAGCTTTGCAGACAAATGGAGTCTAGAAGGGGTTTCATTCAGCATGTCTACTCTTTTTCTAAAGATTTCATGATTCTCTTCGGATTCAAGAGTAAAGTGTCCTTTATTAACGAAATATTTTAATTTTTTTTTTAGTTTCTTACTCATACACCATGTATTCTCTGAAGGACTTATGCAGAAATAGAGCTTCTGAAGTCTTCAGACTCTGGTAAAATGTTCCTAAACTTCTGTGGATTTGAGAGAGCATTAGCACTGACCCTTTAATCAAGCAGGTGAATTGCTGCCAGAGAAGGGTCAAAGGATCTGCATGTGGGAGTGCCTTGAGAGATCCAGAACTAGTAGCAGCAACCAGGCTGTTGTTGCACCTAGAAGCACAAAGGGTTCACAGCAGCTAGGTCTGCTCACGTCAGAATGGTCCTGCCTAGAGATCAGGATGAGGCCAGCTAGTGAGAAGTGAGTGGTGCTCCTTATCTTGTTGATCCTTAGTATTCGTTATAAACCACTCTTGATGACTTACATTAATTAGAAGATATTTATAATTTTTTTTAATAAGTGCAGTGTTTCTGGCAACTATCCTAGCTCTTGCTGCTGATATAGATTAATTTCTTCATTACCTCCTGCATATATAGCCCCAAAAGTGTCTCTTCCTGGAATTTGGATGTAGGATGTAAGGAAAATAAAATTAATATCCAATTTCTTTGATCCTTAAAACTGTAAAGGTCCATGAAAGCCACTTCATCTGTGAGTGATTAGGTGATAAAGAATCTAATTAGCACTAGCTTCTCCATCGATAGGAAAAGACTTGCCATTGCATACAGCCATTTTGCATTGCATGCTATAAACAATGACTTCTGTTCTGTATTGCTATGTGCCAGCAGCAGATGAGAGGAATATGAAAGGTGTTTTCTAATGTGGTTCCTTTCCTTAGTGTTGTAACAGCCTGACAGCTACAGCCTGAGAATAATAATTTATTAAATGTCTTTCTTTGTTGATTTCCCATCAGTTATTGGTTTTTGAGTTATTCTGAGGAATTAAAAATTGACTAGAAGGTGATGGAAGAGCTATAGTTTTCTGTTAAGGAAAAACATCTGAGTAATCCCAAACAATAGAATGTTAAAATACCAGTTTGCACTTTTTGGGGTAGGACCACTGTTTGACAGGAACTGCCCTAGTAGAAAATCTGTCCCATATGCATTTAAAGTTGTCATATATCTGTACACAAAATTATATGCATATTAAAGTGAAAAATTTTAATGAATTTGGACTATAATGTTGTTAAAAACTCTGATTCTCAGAATGTTAACAATATGAATTAAGCTAAATAGTATTTATCAGCGAGGGAAGAAGAGTCATTTTAAATGTACCATCTGTTGTCTGGCCTTTTAATAGTTGTGTAACTCAAACCAACACGCTACTCCTACCTACCCTCTCTCAGTTGATCCTGAACAGCAATATATGGAACCTAAGGGTCAGTTAAAAGTAGTAGAGAGATGCGATTTCCTGATAAGGACATGAACAAATAAGCTATTTGGATCTTCAGATTGCTTTTGTTTATGTTGAATTTGTAACCTTTTAGTCTTTGAATACCTAGTCTTTTGTATAGTCTGGAGGGTATCTGCAGCTCTCAGTATAGCTGAGTAGTGACTGAATCATATTTGTATAGTGAATAAAGAAGTTTTCTGCAGAGACTGTAAAGGGTGATCCTGGCTTTGGAAAAGTAGCTTCTCTCCCAGTCCGTTGTCATAGACTTCTAACCTGGTATGTTCAGATCACTTAAACTGCAGTTTCTTAGGTATCGGTTCACTGATTTTACTATTTTGATAGCCAGTCCGGAGGTATTGAGCATGAAAACTGGAAGCTGAAGTCAGTACGACTGCTTGTGTCTCTGAAAGAAAATGTTTCATTGTTTCAGGCTAGGCATGCAAATATCTATGCAATCAAAATAAGCACATGGAGAATATCCTATAACATAGACTGAATGCATGTTTATATTTACCGTTGTGATGAATAAATAACATTTCAATTATTCGTGTGACTTACAGAACTTTTAATAACAGCAATGATTATTTCTTCGTATGCCAAGTATTACTGAAATATAACAAATAGAAAAATCAGTCTGGGGAGTAAAAAGAACAGAATGCCATTCTGTCACTCCTGGATAGTACTACAAAATCTAACAGATCAAGCTGAAGAATTTAGGTGTATTTCTGAGTGTCAGACTTGGTATCTCAAAATTAAGTTCTGATTTACTGAATAGTTTGCTTTTTGCATTGCAAATTGTTAGATTAATGCATGCCATCTTTGAACGAACTGGCTGGCTTTTTGCTAGAGTCTGTGTTTTCAAAGCACTGTAAAATGTTATAGACATTATGTTATAGCCTAGGTACTAGGCTAGATCCACTGTATGGCTGCCTCATCTGGGATGACATCATACTCAAGATGAAAAATATGCTTCGTATGTACGAGTTCATTTTACATATATTTATCAGTAGAGAGACCACTTGGCCGCCTTGGGATTTGACAGCTGAACCAGGTGGGGTTGTGTCCTACAGTCTTATTGGCTTCGCTGTTTTCCCTGGGATCCCATTCTGTTACCCACCAATTCTCCTTTCCTTAGTGCTTCTCAAGTCAGAGAATTTCAGGGATGAATAATTTCAGAAGTAAATTCTTAAAAACCCATTACTTTGGAACAGTAGAAAGCAGATTAATTTGATAGCCAGGATGGGAGAAAGAACAGGGTTACGAATAGGAATTTGTTTGGGGGGTTAGCAGAGTGATGGATTTCTTTGCTGTGTGGAAGAATAAAATGGTAGATTTCCATAAGGAGAGCACTGAAGTAAGGAAAACATTCAAGTCACTTGCTCATAAGCAGTGAAAACTTCAGATTTAATAGTCTATTTTTTGCTTTGCTTGTTGTTTCTTTATTTCAATTCTGTCCATTAAAAACTAAAGTAATTGTCCCAATTTGGGACTGTGATCTCATTAAAAATGTAAATAAAAATAGGATACTACTGTGGTAATTAAATTTTCTGTATTTCATTTGCCCTAAGTAATGATGATAGTTTTTCTCAGGACTGTTTTTTTTGTCCTGATTTTCACATGAATTGAATTTTAGCTGTCATAGTCAATCCAAAACTGTAAGAACATGGACTGTAAAATTATTTATTTAAAATACAAGTTAAATAAAAGTTTTTACCTAATATTACTCATAAAGCCCGCGTGATTTGTGAAGTATAATCATGCAGAGCAGCACTAGTCTAAACCTCCTACCTGTTGTTACTGCTGAGTAATGACTTCATAAATGTGTGGGTGTAATTTTGAAACTGGAAAATGCCTTCTCTTGGGTCATTAATTTCTATCTGCAGCAAGGTGAGTTATGTTTTAATGTGTATGTACTTTTGAATTTTGTTTAGGTTCGCTTTCTGTCATTGCATTCCAAAATGACAATAAGACCAGGTTCCTATCTGGAGTAATAGGAAGGCACGTGGCCTTACCGAATATCTGTGTGTGCTCATGCTTGTTGTGTTTGTTTACATTTAAGTAAAGTTAATATGTAGATTAAGGGCCTTGGGCATTTCTCTTTCCTTCCTCAAATAATTTTAGTTAAAAAAAAAAAAAAAGGCAGATTGTCAGGGTGTGCATTGCTAATACTGGGAGTCCTGGGAGTCCACGAGTGGTAATGCACATCTGTGCTTGTCAAGCAGTGGTGTTTAGTCTGACAGTGGAGTCTGTGCAGTTGGTTGTACCACACTTTTGAGGGAAATGTGGAGTAAGCTCGTTACACCAGATGCAGAATCTCTTTTGAAGTGGAGTCCATTTTATAAAAATCTGGTTCCAGATTCATTTTTCGGTTCCATTCATTTCATGTATGCAGCCGTCTGCTGGGAAACCATCTTCTATCTTTCTCAATCTACAAGAGGATTACTTATTTTGAAAATAAATTAGTTTTTCTAAATTACCCGACAATTTCATCTTTCTGTATAAAAGCTGTGATTATTTAACTGCTAGTGAATTCTGAAAGTGTATTTACACTATCTCTTATGCATCGTAAGTGTTCATACATCTTCAAGCCAAGTACTACATTCTTCTGATTCAAGCTGCCACCTTCAAGCCACCCACGCATGGTGGTTTGGTATATTCTAGGCATTTCTCAGATAGGTTTTTAAATAAACCAGTCCACAGACGCGGATGAATAAAACAGATTGTGAAAATTAAGGACTGATTTGCAAATTAAGTTGATGGTTTTGGAGCTGGGGTTTGCCATTACCAGGCTGGCATAGGTCACAGATCATCCTGCCTCTTCGACCTCAGGTAGGGTTGTGTCTGACATTCCTTCAGGGCTTTCTTTGGCTTGACTGACAAGCCAGACTTCCATGAGCCCTTTTGGCAACCTACTACAAAATCTTGCTCAAACAACTCCTCTTCTAAGTCATCGCAGACCCTGGGGCAACCTCTTAGTCAGCCTCAGGCCACTGTCTCAGGTTTTGCTCAGGTCTCCAGTCATCTTCCAAACAATGACCTATATGGCCAGACATGAGAGCGGCCTTGCTTACTGCTTGCTCTTTGTCAGCTCAGTGCTTTTTTCTCCTTGCAGAGATAATGTTTTGTTGTTTTCTTCTCCATCCTGTTTTCACCCTGTCACTTGCATCTTCATTGCTGTCTTTCTGGTCTAAGCTGGTTTTGGTTGTTAGTTGATTATTCATTTTGTGCCAGTGAAGGGCTTTTCATGTTTTCTTCTGTGAAAGGATTTGGGATGTCTGAGCTCATAAAGATTTATACCTGGATTTAAGTTAGCTGAAACATGTACAATTTTTCAGGATCAAGGACTAATCTGGTAAATAATCTGTTGGAAACTTAGTGTTAAATATTGTCTTGGTAGAGTGTTTAGGCTTTTAGAATGATTAATATTTTGAAAATTGCTTAACTTAGCAATGGATGGCAGGTACTTTGAAAGTAGAAAGTATGTTTGTTACACAGACTTTTAAAATATGACTTACATGACTGAAAACTATTACATTAAAATAATAATTTTTATCCATGTTAGTTTATTTATGAGCTCATATTCTTAAGCATTTGGTGTTATGAACAGCAGGTTTCTGCGTTCCATATTTCTATGAGTTTCAATGAAAAGGAGAAAAATCTACTCCTTATAGCTTTCTGCAAAAGAATCACAAGGATACATTTGAGCCATTTCTTGATTGACTTGAATAATTAGAAAGTTTGTGGTTGACAGACTTTGGTTTCACCATTGATTATTAATAAAACATTAGAAAAGCACAGTAGTCTTTAAAAAAAGAAATCTAGAAGCCTGTCAGTTAAATCAATAAAACGCAAATCAAACAAAGCTCATGATAGAAAGGGTAGGATGGAAAGACTCTTTTTTACTTGACTTAATAAACAGGATTATTACTGAATTAAAGTTTGGATTTTTTGTCAGAACAGGATTTTTTCCAATATGTTTTGACAGAGCCTTCAGCTATGAGAAACGACTGACTGTAGATATTCTCTGCCAGAATGATGAATCTATTTCCAGTAAGCTAGTTGCTTCATCTTGTTGGATATACTCTTGGGAATTTATCACGTAATTCCTTTAATCCAAACCAGTTGTGTACATATTTTGTAATTGATGAATTAGTGACAGTAAATAAATAATCATACAAAGTCAACTATTTGTTAAAGAAAAAAAATACAGTTTAACAATTTTCGTACCAGAACTTAGCAGTCTTATATTTACTGTATCTTTTCACATGAACTAGTGTCAGCTAAAACTGCTGTTTACAATTATTACAACATTGAATGTATACCATCTCAGATAAGAATGCATTTACATTGCAACTGTAAGTGAAATACTTCTATCAACACAATGAGTAATACCAGATCACTAGTCCTTGAAATAACATGTCATTAAATTTGTGAAGATGAAACAACTATTCTTCCATCAAATTCTGCTCTATGTTTAGATGAAATGCTTTGGTTAAGTAATGTCTTTGAAGACTGGGTGTTACTTCCTTTAGCTCTGATTGTAGTTGGCAGGCATTATATGTCCTTTGTGTATTACCAAAACAGAACATCTATCTGCAGCGTATGCTCTGTCTTTTCTTCATAAATGGATATAACTTTGGTGTGTTGGATGTATTTTGGTGTATTGTTAGCATTTGATTAATTGGGTCTTACTGTTTTTGTGTATGCATATATCTTATTCCTACTACTGGATATATATGATTGATGTACTGAACTGTTGGCTTCCATTCTGTGAATATTAATCAAAGAATATGCTCCTCTGCTTAATGGCTTTGCAGTGTAGGAGGCAGCCAAACAACATAGACTATAGACTGCTTTTTTTGCTCTTTACTCCTTATTGTGTAAGACCCTGGCAAGAACACATTTTTTCGTCTATAAACACTATTTCATGCTTAAACATATCCATTGTTTGGTCAAAGTTATGAAATATTGTTGCTCAATTAAATTTTGTTTTCAACATTTCCTGGTAAAAGCAGTAACAGAAGACATAAAACAGTAAAGGAAGGGGAGATAATTAACTAGAAAAAATAATAGGCATAGCAAGCAAAGAAGAAGCAGAAGATGCGGTGTCAGTAAATTGAGCCTCATATGGTTTCAGGTCTTATGATTTGGACAAAGAGTTTTCTTTAATAAAAAGCCAAACCTGATGCTTTTCTAGATTCCTGTTATGATGGCAAAAGGGATAATTTATGACTAAACTATTCTTAAAGAGAATCAGGGTAGACATTTGCTATGTTCTGATGTAAAATGTGGATGTACACTTAAAAGATGGATGTTGATTAGGGTGTGACAGCTGCTTTGGGTGAGAAGTTAAAAGACATGTTCAGTATTTAAAACAAAAAAGCCAGTAAATGGTGATGGTGGTACAGCTCAGTATCAGAAGCAACAAATTTCTTGAAAACACAGCTCACATTATTATGTGAGTTCTGATATAAAAGTTGATAGCTACAGCTTTAGTCATTCTCTGTGAATCTCACCAGTGAGGCAGCCAAGGTTAATCAGAAGCTCAGGCTTCAGGGTTTGTAATATTTTACCAGGGGTTTTGGTTTAGTTTCCCCTCCGTGTCTTTCATAAAAATGCCCTAGAGTAGGGGCTTTCTCTAAATTATGCTGTTAGCAAAATTTTCCCCCTAGCACTATCACTGGCTGAGCTGTACAATTATTGAATAAAAAAAAATTTATTGAACAGGAGTTTCTCATGCTGTTGCCTGTTGCCATTGACCATTAGGACTGTCTTGCTGAAATCCTCTCAGAGTGGTAGGACCATAGAGAATATCACATTGTTTGTATTTACTACTGTTGTTTTACAAATTTTATTTTAGCTGTTATGAGTGTAAGCATTTTTTTTTAATTCCTCCAGTTTCAGCCTAGAAGATATATCTCAGTTTTTGTTATAGATCATGATTTTGTAGTATTCTAGAAAGGTGTAAAGTAGAAATCCCCCAAACCTTCTGCATTTTTGTATGATGTAATGTGTTCAAAGCCAGGTCTGTTTTTATGGAAAGAAATACAGTAGTACTGAAGCTTGTGATTCATAAAAAACAATAGTTGAAAGCTGAATCATTGAATCACAAAAACTTTTTATTTGTTCCCAGTCAGTTTATTTGTCTCAGAGATTTATTTAAAGTACTTTCAGGAAACATAACTGAATGGCTTCAATAAAATACTGGCTTAGTCCACCATTATCTAGTGGAAATTAATCTATTTTATATTAGTTGAACACACATTTATCCAGTGATGTACCACCTCCCTTTGAACACCACCTATAAATATTCCTCTTGCATTTATACTTATATTTGAATATATTAGCATGCTCTTGCAGAACTAGCTATTTGGAATGAAATTTTTGCTTACAGACTGCCTATATAAATTGAATATTTCTTTCAGATTTGTGTCAAAATGTTAGACCGTGTATATTTTCAAAATCCTTTTTCCTGGATAAAGGCTATTTCCACTGTTTTAATTCAAACAAACATCTGCTACTGTGATTTAAGTCTACTTCTTCAGTTCTGATAATGATTACTCCCACATTCTTGCTGTTTGTCAGTTCTGGAAAGTTAATTGTTAGTCCAGCTAAGCAACCTTCACATGTCAGGTTAATGTAGTTACTGCGTACTGACCTTCTGAAAATGCTGATCTGCCAAAGAAGTTTTTTAACAGTAGGAAAAGCTAACTAAAGTTAGGCACCTTTCTCTGTTGATCCACACCTGCTATTGTCCTTCCCTAGTTTTTATGATCAAGCTTTAAGATTTCAACTTTAATATGGAAGAAAGAAAAGACAAAACCGTGGCTTTTCAGGCCTTGTCTAATCGTTTTAGTTTAGTTTACATATAAATATTGTCCCTAATGTATGGAAGTTTTAGCATGGACTACAGTCTTGTTAGAGTATGTATTCCTTTTGAGTATAGTTCTTCAAAAATGCTCATATTGTGGTGATTAATATCATAAAAATATACAGATTGTTAAAAAGAAGCAAAGTTTTTGGATATGGTAATTACTGGCAAGTAGTTTTCCTTCAGCTTTTGGCTGATATGATTAAGATAACTTGTCTGTAATCAAACAGAATCTCTATTAATATTACCTCCTTTCAGTTATTTACATGTCTTTCTAAGAAACAGAGCGATTGATTTCATTTTAGATGTAGTTTCAAAACTGAAGAAGGCGTTTAGGAATGCCTTTATATGATAGTTTAATTTCTGTACGTTCATATAATTGTTTATGGAATTAAAAATGAAAATATTTGAACTGAACAAGGCATCTACATTTGTGGTATAAATGTATGGGAAACTAATACCAGCGTTTTTTCTTTTTCCAAACTTTAGGCGGGACACAGAGATTACCTCGCACAATTGGAGTGTCTTTGGCAAAAGAACTGATCTTCTCTGCACGCATTGTAGATGGTGAGGAAGCAAAATCAATAGGATTGATTAGCCATGTGGTAGAACAGAATGAAGCAGGGGATGCTGCATACAGAAGAGCATTAGCTCTGGCAAGAGAATTTTTACCTCAGGTAAAACAAATTATTATTTTTGTTTTCACCAAACATTAAAACTGAAAAAGAACTGGCTGTATTAAGAAAAACTGTCATGAAGTTCTGTATTAAAAAGCCATTCTAGTTATGTGGAGAGCAATCAGAAGTTTTCTGTCTTGTGTATTGACTGGTGTTGTGTGGTAATTATTTCATAGTGAAGCAAAAAAACTGTCAATCCTCATATCGTCATGATACGGTCTGTGTTTTTATAGCACATTTTATCTTTCAAGTTTTAAACAAAAAAAAAATGGTGTATGGGGGTTTTTTTAGTAAAGCAGTTATCTCAATAGCTTATTCTGTTGCTGTTGAACACTTCAGAAGTGAGGCTAAAAGGTCCATATGAAAGTGGATGTATTGTAGTGTAACTCCTATTTTGAAAACATAAAGCTGAATGTAATTTCAGTATTAAAGTAAACCCATTTACTCGTGGAAAGTTTGCTTTCTGTCCTTTGTGTATAAGCTTGATGAAAGAATCATGCTCTTATAATCATTCATTCTAAGTGACATCCTGTCTCTTTCATAAAAGATTTGAAATGAATTTGCTGAATTCCTGTGCTTTAGAACTTGGAAATTTTAGTAAAAAGTTTAAGTATGACACTTACAGGAGTCTTTGTGTTAGCTGATTGCTACCTGTTCCCCTGTTGCCGTGGGCTGCAAGCTGTTTGTTCAGAGTAGGAATGTGAGTTTGGAGCTTTTGATAAACCTGCTTTTCAAGTGAAGGGTCCTAGGTAGAAAATTCGTAGGAGGCAGAAGAAGAAAATAACTAGTAAACCACTTTATTGGATCATGAGTGTAACAGTTAAAATTTTTCATTGAAAATGGAAAATGTTACAGATTAAATATAGCTTTTAACATTGGTTATTTGTGTCCTGAACACCCTCACAGAAAGACAGACATGAAAAATTCAGCAAAAATTGTAACATACAGTGATTCTGGAAGGTTGATTTATAGTTACAACTTTGCATTGGAACTAGCTCAAAAGCATTTGGCTTTTTCCAAAGCAGCAGGCCGCTTCTCTAAAGCAATGTCTGAACATTCAGAAGCCGATGCTGGTGGGTAGGCACAGGACTAAGGAGATTCCCAAAGATGTCTAGCTGCTCTGTGGCACGTTGGAGGAGGGTCCCCTTGTCAGTCACTCAGGGAAGAGTGTCATCACTTGACCAGTGCAGGCTTTGCAGTAGCATATTTTAGGCTTGAAGCCATATCAGTTCATTTTATTTCATTATCACATCTTTTCATGTGTCTCCATTGTGTTATAATAGAGACATAACATTGACCTTGGGAAGGCTTATAATCATGTCTCTTAAGGTGGCCATTTTGAAGGGAATAGAGCAAACTGGACAAAAGTGGACATGCTCAACACCTTTGAAACATAAACGAGACACATTGCTTTAGTTAGATTCTTCTGAAAACAGTATACTTTTAACTTTTTCTCCTTATTGAAACTATCTGTTTGAAAGCAAATGTCTACCGTGTAATGTAATTTAGGGTGTTTAACCTATTTACTATAAATTTAATAAATGTCCAAAGTATAGAAGTTCCCAGTATAAGAACATCAATGTGCAGGCTCTTCACTGCATAATCTTGTAGATTTTGATAATATGTAAATAAGCTTTTTCTTACATTTTAGGGACCAGTAGCAATGAGAGTTGCAAAACTGGCGATCAATCAGGGAATGGAGGTAAGGACCTGTACTTTCCATAAGAGTAAGCAGAAGCCAGGCTGGCAGCAGGTCTACTGCGGTGGTTTTTTTCTACAACTGTTTTTAGTTTCTCAGTGTATAGTTTTTCAAAATCTATTTCATCAAAGCTTGTTAAAAGATGAAATGCAAATTTTTTATGTCTCAGACTCTTGAGGCTAGAGTTGATGCTGATTTCCATAATGAGTCTTAGTAACCTCATGTCTGTCCAGGAGTAATGCACTCTGCTAATTATTAATACTAGAAAGTAAACATAAACTGCTGTGAACAAGTTGTATTTCAAATGCTGGTCGGAAAAAACCCTCAAAGTCATACTCTGTCAAGTCTGTCAGTGCTCTCAGTGTTTAGCAACTAATAAAGTTAAAGGCCAAAAGACATGTTATTTATTTTTAATAGTTTAATAGAGGTTAGTGTTAAAATTATATCTGGAGTCTGATTTAATATTTGACTCTGATTGCCACTCCTTCATGAGCCCTATTGACCTAGTCTAAAGCTCATTAAAATCCAGCCCTGAACATGTCTGGACATGTGTTTTACTTTAGGCTTGTGAATCATCTTGCTGAGCTCAGCAGGACTATTCGTATTTAAAGTTAAGCACATGCATAAGCTTTGCACCAGGACACCTTATAGCTCAGCCTGGGACAAGGGAAAAGGCATCACACTACATACAACATCTGAATCCAAGAAGACAAATTTAAGAATGGTCCTTTTTTTCTTGAAGTCTCAAAAGCAGCCAGTGATATGATTGGCTTCAGCAAAGGGTACCGCCAGTAAGTTTTGGCCTAAGAACCAAACTCAGATGCTGTTGTGCAAAGAGTATGTCTGTTAGGTTTCCACAGCAAGTAATGATGGAATTCAATATTTATTTCAGTGGTACCCAAGGTTCAAAATGCTACAAGCTACATTACCTAGCTACCAGGTATAGTGGACTGAAAGGTCAAAATCATGATGTTTATAGAATTAGGGACAATAGGGTTAGAAGGACTCTGAATGATCACCTAGTTCAGTCTTGAGGCCCCACGACAAGATCTGCTGTATCAAAACCAATCGAGGCAAATGTTCATTCAGGCTGTTGTTGTGAACCTTCCATGGCAGAGATTTCATGACTTCCTTTGGTAATCTATCATATAGTTTATCTCCCCTTGACAAATTGCTTGTGCTGCATAGCCACAGTCCTTTCAGTGACCATGTGGAGAGCTGGTAAGTTCTGCAGCAGCCGATGCTTAAGACAGGCAGAGCAGTAGTGAGAGGAAAATTCAACCTTTTCAGCTGTTCAGTCCAGCTCACACAGAAAAAAATATTATTAAAAACTAGGTGATGATGCAGGATGGCCATTGGCCTCTTTTTTAAATTTTAAATCCCTTTAAACCTCAATTTATGTTTGTTTTGTGGCATGGCATCATGTTCTTATATAACATTTTGAAGATAACTTCTTTCAGAACAATTTTTAAATAATGCAGTACATTAAATCTTCTTCTCTGTAGTAAATGAAATTATTACAAATATGCAAGTAGCTAACGGTTTTTAGTCCCAGTGATTTGTGGTGAAGAACATACATTGTTTTGTCAGTATATTACATGCTCATTGTATAGCCAAATAAGGAAACTTACAGAAATACTAACCACTCTTGCCACATGGCAGTGTAGCATTTTTATGTTAAAGTAAGTAGAAGAACTTTGTAGATGTGTTTTAGTATGTGGCATATAGAAACACAGTATTTAAGTTACCTGTCAGGAAATAATATATAATAAATATACAAAAATATGCTTTTAAAAACCATCATATTCTTTTCCTCAGGTCGACTTAGTAACAGGTTTAGCAATTGAAGAAGCTTGTTACGCTCAGGTATGTAGCTATGATTACACAAAAAACCCAGAAAACAGGCTTTGTTGGTGCCTGTTATGAAACGTGCAGAAATTCTTCTAGAAATTGCTCTATGTTTCTTCTACAAATATTTTGGCATTGTAGTTAGGCCTTCCTTCTACTTACTCTGTTTTTGTAAGGAATTTAAGGAAGGACAAAAACATCTCCCTGCCAAGACTGTTAGGGGGAAAGGTAGTGGAGCACTACCAGCCATATACCTAGCTGGTCATACACTGCCATTCATCTATTCCAAGAACTGCCTTGCTTTTGCTTTGTTTTGGTTTAACATGAAATAACGTGAAGGGCACTTCAGTAATTTGGGCCACTAATGGCATATGTGCTAACCAACAGAAAATCGAGGCAAACCTCTTTGCCATCGAAACACGGAAATGATGTATTTGAGTTTGTGTGTTCTTGGTCTTTGAGACAACCTTTCAATCATGGAAACAGAAGGATCGGCATTAGATGCTTATCTAAAACATACGATGGTCTGATTAATAACCTATCCACCCTCCAAAAAACCCCCAAAACAAACCCACCAAAAACTCAAAAGCCACCCCTAAAGAGTTTGTCACAGTCATCTGTTTGGAGAAAGGGTACTCCTTTTTCTCCCAAACTGTTTCTCAGCCTTATATCGTGCCTTTGAAGTGTCCGGTACTTTCCCATATCTGCCTAGACATTTTAGTTTTCATTTTTCTGTTGTATTATGTGTTGCATGTTGGATGCATTGAAGAACTAGGATTTGTATGAAAATATTTTTCTTGGTATTGTTTTTGGTGTCAATAATAAATTGTTGCTCTGCTCATTGCAGACTATTCCAACAAAAGATAGAATTGAAGGTCTTCTTGCATTTAAGGAGAAGAGACCTCCTCGCTACAAAGGAGAGTAAAAGGATGCCTTTAAAATACAGTGGGATAAAAGTACTGCTATGAGGACCATTAAGGTGCTCTTTGCATCTGCACCTGGAATATCACAACCACCGAAGTAAAAGCAAATCATACTGACGTTACAACATTTTGAATGTGTCCATACTTGTACTGGGCCCAGATAGAAATGTGCTTCAACTCATGCTCATTACCGTTTCTGAAGGTTGATCAGTGTATTGGCAAGGTCAAAGGTTCATGCAGCATTTTTAAAATTTCATATATATGAAACGTACCATTCCACAATTGAAAAAGCTCTGTATATTCTTTATATAGACAAAACCTATATGTGATGTTAAGAATAAATCTGCTGTACCATTTTATCAAAACAAAAGTGACTACTGAACACCAAAAATGATAAATTGTACCAAATATGCATTAAAATAGTTCTGTATATCAGTAAAAATTATATTTCTGTATTCTACCTGAATATGTACATTATAAATAAAGCTAAGGAAATGAAAAGGATTATTGTTTGGAAAATGTTAAGCTTTATTTATCTGACACTATTTTAAGTAAAATGAAATTAACTTTAGCACATAATGGCATCCTTTTGATGAAGTCATTGCCATTGTATTCATTTAATTGCATTAAATGAAGACATTTTCAAGGCCAGCCTTTAATTGTTCATTCTTGTATGTTAAACCTGACTTTGTCTTGCATTCTTCCAACCTATCATCTGATCAACACTGTCTGCTATGAAGGAACTTTATTTCGCGTGCCCCAGTTATTTTAATTTTTTTCTGACTGTATTAAAGATTGTCATGCAGGGATTCAACTAAAGCGCTGTTAAAGAAACTAGAATTCTCTTAATCTCCAGAATATTCCTTTTGCAGGTCCTAATAATGTATATTTATACACAACAGGGATGATACTGAAATGTTCTTTATTCTGTGGCAGCCTCAGGGTTCTTTTCATACATTGAAAGAGAAATCCAATAGGTTACAAGGTGAGAAAACTGTTGTGATTCATACTGCGAATTTGCTGTGGACGTGGCATATACAGCAAATGCCTGGAAATAACATCTTAGAAAGTATTTGTTAACTTGACTGGAAAATAAATGTGGTTTAGTAGTCAGAGACTGTCTTTTTGTATGAAAACAAATTTCTTTGTGTTTCGTTACCATTGGCTCACGAAACTTGTGCATGCTCTGCTGTTTCTGCAACATTAACTATGGTCACTGTCCATATCTATGATGATGAAGCAGCTGATCAACATGAAATGACAAGAACTCATTTAAATTCATATTTAGACATATCATTACATGTAAATTGATTATAACTGGTAGAGCACAGACTTTGTTGACTGGTAAACTTGCTGAGTTGATCATTTCATGCACGATAATTTGCAAATAAAATACTGGTGCTTGTTTTGATAGTCATATAAAGCCTAGAGGGTCATTTTCTTGTGTTTTTGAAATGCTAACATGCCATTTTCATTTTTACTGAGTAGGAAATAATTATGTTAATAGGAGGAAAAAATACTAGTCTATGCTGATGGATTTCTGTTTCATAACTTTGATATATAGGCTGATTATTGAGCTGCCTCTGTTTTTCTAACAAGCACTGATTAAGTAGCTTCTGTGAATGTCTACTTAAAAAAAAATCTAATAACTTTAAATACTGTCACATAAGACTGTGTAGATCACTGCCTTTAACTAGTAGTTTTGATCTCAGAAAATAATTTTGCTGTCACAGTGGTCTCTCCATTCCTTTTCTCAGGAGAAGATACTGTCATATCGTAGCAATTTGAGTCCTTTCTTTGAAGTCAACAGTTTGAATATTGTTGCAAAGTGAGTACTAGTAGGACAATTTTTAAAGTACTTTCTAGTGATGTTGAAATAGTTCTAAAAGAACAATATTTTTAGCAAAAGATGTGTTAATCACTTACTGTCTCTGTTATTAAGTGACGTGTTATGATGGCTGCAGTGCTTGTGATTAATAGCAGTATTAGAATTCTGCTTCCACAGGAGAGTGATTTGTAACAGAAATGCTTTTATAAAGGCTGACTTTTCTTTACGAAAGTTATGATCTGGCAAATCCTCCTTCAAGTGGTTAGACTCAGCTCTTTCAGTTCTTTGCAAAGCCATGCTTTTCTCCACAGTACCTCATGGGTGAGTGAGGCTTGGTCCCCACAGGTTTCCTGAAAGGTTATCTCATGGTCCATAGACATAAGCAGCTTTTTCTCCTGCTCCTGCTGAGCTCAAGTGGATAGTGAGTTCTTCTGCACTTCAATGAGTTGGATATTGAAAAGTTATAATACGGGTAGGTCTGTTACCATCAGCTGATTACCACTCAACTGTCTAAACGCAAGTTCAACTTACTAAATTGCCTAGAAATTCTCAGTTTCATGCAGAAATTAATGTGTGACTTTATATAACACATTTCATTTTAGCCTTTAATCTGTGAAAGCATTTGTGTTTTCAATATTATTGAATTAACTCACATTCCTACTAGTTTTACTAAATTTCTGGATGAAGTTTTCAGAATTGTCTGAATGGCTTAATTTGGTTCAGTGCTTTTGAGTATCTCACCTGCTATGAAGCAATATGGTGTTTTATTTATTTTAACGTTGTCTAATGATACAGTTAAGAGCACTTGGGGGATGTTCTATGGAATATTTCTCCGAGATTTTCAGAGCCATTTTGTGCCAAATTGTTGTTGCAGTTCTGTCAGTCTGCATGCAATTACTCATGGTCCTACACCAAGGTTCATATCAATGCTTTTCTAGAACTGCTTTTAACCAGCTGCATTCATAACAATAAACATCAGGATGTGTCATTTGCAACTGTTCCATATTTTCCTCAGTCATTGGTCTTTGATGCATTTAACCGTAATCAGATTTGTTGAACAGAACATAAAATAACGGGTCTCTCCAACACAGGAGAGGGTAGAATATTGTGCTACTTGGAATCTGCTACTTGGAAACTGGATACTTAGGGAGTAAAGTAAGGGGTTTGGTTCTGGTGTCACTTCGCATACCAAAACCAACTCATAAATGCAAAGTGAAAAGAGTAACTGATATGTCTTAATTGGTCACCAGCTTAGTTTGTGTTTCATTGCTTTTCCATGCAAGCAAATCCCTGAAAAGATGTCTGTTGAGATTAGAGAGAGGATTTATTTACAATTTTTAAAAATGTAATTGAAAACCATTGGTATTTTGTGTGGTGTAAATTGAACAAGATTTGATTTCCTGTCTTATTTGTGGGATTTTAACCTTGTTCTTGCACCTAATGACACTGCTGAATAGCCATAGGGTTTCATTGTCTAATGAGGTTGAAAGAGTCAGTGTGCTCAAGGTGTGATAATGATCGTGATGATGTAGTTATTTTAAGATGTTCTTTTTCTGCACACTTCTAGAAAGACCACTGTCTCCAAAAGTGAGAAAAAGGAGAATAATTGCAAAAAGATAAACCAAAAGGAGCCATGTGTTCAGCTAAAGGTAATTAAATTCCTCTTGTGTATTTTGAGGGATTAAAAAGACTAGTTTTTCTGTTTGTGCATTTTTTTTCTTTTGGCTTTTGTTTTCTCTGAGTCTGGAGCTTGGACACCAGGGTGCAGGGAACACTTAATAATTTGTATGGATTGTTTTCACTTTAAGAACACTGATATTTTATTAGCAAAGTTAGGAAAGTTTTAAAATTTTTCCTTAAAGGTTTTTGAAAAATGTATTCAGAAATTATCATGTTATCACCAAAGATTAGGTAACATACCTTTTTTATTATAGATTTAAATCATGTTCAGTTTCAACCTTGAAACGGGATTGAATAGCAGTTTCCTTAGTTATGCAGAAAGTACTGTGTTTATGCAGTGTGTTCATTATGCATTATATATGTGTGTATACTGACATGTCATATGCATGCATATGTATATGTGTGTGGGTATGCATATGTGTACATATAAATAAAATTCTTCAGACTGTAAGACAAGACCAAACACCCTCAGGATGTGATAGTACTATTCTACTCCAGGAAGTTTTGAATTTGATTGTACAAGACCACTACCAGCAAAAACCTTGAACCCCATACAGCATGTACCGTGACTGCTACAAGTGGCCATACTTACAGTGTGAATGTTCTGTGACACAGAAACTCTGCCACAGAGGCAGCAGTCAAGTAGCGAGGGGACACGTGTATGTTACCATATATCTGGTCGTGCACATCTGGTAGTTCAAGGCTAGAATAAACATAGCAGAAGTCTGAGTTCTAAGTTTCAACAAAGGTGTGGCATCCAGATAGCACATTCCTCCCAGTCCTATAGTATTGTTTGCTTCTGCAGATTGGACAGGCCTGCGGCAATCATGGGCAGCTCATTAATCAACAACTATCATAGATTATGAGATCAGTCTCCGCCCCCCTTAAATAAGTCTAGACTTAGATTTCATCTTCAAATTTTATCTAGTAGATAATTCTTCCAAGGACACTCATTCACATGGGAAGAAATATGAAGTATGTTAGAGGAATTTATTACAGAGGGTGTGAACATTCTGTGTCAAAGCTAAGTCCTATTGCAATACTTGAATTCAAAATAGTACATTAACTCTCTAAGGCATAGTCTCTACATGTATGTTTATAAACTCTTCAAAGTTCTGGCTAGTGACTACTACTCTTTGATTATAATTTCTGAAGCATATGCTAATAAAGCTTTTGTAACATTAAAGAGATGAGAGTATGTTTCAGTTTTCTTGTTGCATAATATAACCACTTTCAGAAGAACATGAAAAGTTTTTTATTTTTTTAAGGATCTTATACATCAAATTGTTGCTTCTTTATTCTAGCAACTGCTAATTGATTTAACATTTTTCCTTAAGCATAAGGGACTTTGTGATATCATCTTTGGCTCAATTCTTTCTAGCATGTTAAAAAATCTGATGCCAGTTGTACAAATTCTTAAAAAATGTGTCTCATGTAGGTTAGAAAGACAAAGTTTAAAATTGTAATTGTAAGGATAGAGTTGTGAAGGTTGTGTTTTTATTACATATAAATGTTAATAATACATCTGTATGCTTCTGTGGAAAGAGTTTGCATCTTTTGTGCAATAAGTCTATACTGCTGGGACTATTGTCTTCAAACCTTGTCGTAGCTGAACTGTTTTTGTAAATATATGTAAGTATCCCCAGCTAGTGACCACTGAGTGTTCAATTTGTGATTTGTCTTGTCCTGTAGTTGTCATCTTTTGGCCAGCCTCCTCTTCCAAATAGTGGTGAAAGGAGGAAAGAGCCAGGAAGCATGCTTCTAAGAAGCAGTGCATCTAGGAATAATGGATAGGAGAGCTGGTTTATAGGGTGTGTTCAGGCTGCATGTTTAAGTCCCAGTCCACTTCAGCACAGTAATTTCTAGTATCTTTATAAGCAGCTCCACAAAGTGGATTTTTCTGTATTTGTTGGTTACAGCACCTGAGTTCTGTACTGTAAGCAGGGATCATAACATCCAAACATGATTCCTAGACTATCTGTCTAACATATGAAAGGAGGTAGGAGCCAAAAAAATGGCATAATGAGAAGGGTTCTGCCTAAGTTACCAGTTCATAAATGAACACATGGACATGGGTTTTTTCCACTTTGTGTGGAACAAAATTCCTTTCTTCATTTTGGATTCTTACCCTTTATTCCAAATCTTAGCTGAAAACAGCCCTTTTTTGAAGAAGTGAAGAGGATATGCTGCAGCCCCTGATCTGTCTAGTTCCTCAGTAGTTGAAGGACTCACGAAACACCAGAGCAACTAAGTTTCTGCTCTCTCCTTAATTGTCCTGAACTGAGCCCTCCTACAGGAATGATCTGGTCACTGGATGCTCTCAGTCACTCCTGATGAAACTTTTCTACTTTAATTACTTGTTCTACAAGTTAATTTATTGAGATGCAGAGATAATAACCATTCACCTGTTAATTTAGAGAGGGAAAGTCTGTCTTGCAATCTCTCATGCACCGAGTATCACACTGGGTTTTTTAATAGATGCTGTAGCAAGGATGAGAATCCTGCTTTCTTTCCTCTCATCCCCAACATCTCCTTTGTACTGTGTGGAGTTGGGTCTGCCAAGTGTGAAGATGTCTACTGAGTCAGACTCCTTAGGTGTGGAAGGTTTAATTCATAAATCCTGAAAGGTCTTAGATACAGGACTGCATCTAATTGCCATTGCCTAAAATTATTAAGACTGTGACTTCCTGAAGCAAAACCTCAGCAGGAATTCTGAGAATCTAAATTTTAGACATGGGCACGTAAGTCCCTGCGTAGATGTTGTCTTAGTTGTGTGTGTTTGCGGCTGTGCTTCTAGGCTGCTTTACTCTTAAGGATTATTAGTTAAGCTTGAAAATACTTTCTTAAAGTAAGCAAGGGATATCAGAAATCACTGTAGCTACTGATGACATACCGTAGATCCCATGACAGAACTGAGTTGCTGTTAACAGGTGGTAATACTTATGGAGCCTGGCTGTCCCTTTCTGTACCAGCTCCCCAAAGTAGTCAGGTGGTCATCAATGAGGTAGAAGGAAACCCTAGCAAGTCAGGGAGGAGGTGGTATAGGAGCAGCAGTGTTACAGCTATGCTACCAGGGTGGTTGTCAGTGCTAAAGCAGTTGTGTGAAGGTGGTTATTCCAGCTCTGCAGCCTGATTCTGCCAACAGAGAAGCACCAAGTAGCTGCATACAGGACGAACTTTTGATCACGCTGTGTGCGGGTATATGCGTAATATACAAAAAGTATGTCCATGTGTCCACTCTGCTTCCAGTACATAGTTTCAAGGTTGTTCATAGAAGATTCTAAAGCGTTGTTTCCATTGTTAAAATAGTTCATTAAAACCACATCTCCACAGGTATGTGTGTTTAGAGTTACAAAAACATTTTGTCCTATACATGTTTTTATATTTCATATAATTACAGCATATTTATCTGAAGTATTTCGCAAATATACTTTTGTGTAATACTGGTAGGAGATTAAGTAATAGCTGCTTACTAGCACTATTGCACAAGAACATCAAATGTTATTGTGATGTTCTGAGATTTGAGGTACCAAGCATGCTTTTGGCTGCTTTGTTCCTGTGACCTTTATGCTCTTTTGGATAATACAGCACTCCTGTAACGATGCACATGTTTTCCTTTACACAAATGCCAGTAACTACTTGAGCAGGGCACTTGATTCCAGTTTTGATGGGCGGTGCCTGTAATGGACAACGGCAGTGTATCCAAGCCAAGTTGGCCATCTTTGTGCTTTGCAGTGCCAAAAACATCAAAGCTTCTTCCTTTTAGAACTCTAAAGCAATACAAGTTTGTGTTTCTTCATATCATCAGACTTAATTATTGGCAATAAGCAACTGCTGGCAGGAGCAGCACATCACATGGCTCCATTTCTGCTTTAGAAAAGGTCAGCATATGGCATAAACACTTTGCTGTATTATGCAGCCTTGTACTCTGATCACATAACACATGCTTCAGAAAGCATTATGCAATGTTATACTCACTGATTAATGACTGCTTGCACAAGAAGTTTTTCATTACCCTGAATGCTAGCATCCTGGGAATGATTAACTTTGTGACATAACTCTCATCACATAAATATGGAAGATTCAAATATAGTCTCAAAATAACGTGTTTCAGAAATAACTGAACACTTTCCTGCTTAGTACTGTGTACAGTACATGATTAACAACTGCTTTAAACCTTCAGAGTTGAATAGAAAAGCCTATTTGTGAGAACTGAAAACAAGATTTATTTTTAGGGTTTAAAGTTTTACCCAAGATGAATTTTTGCACACAGCAGCATCTCATTTGCAATGTTTTTCCTCTGCTTGTGTAAGTTTGAATTTCCTGAGAAAAATGTGTGCCAACTATTTTCAGTGTTCAGCCAGTGAGTTAAACAGAACAAGTCAAATCTAGCCCTTATTTAGACCAGCAACTGCATGTGTGTAAAATGACTCAGTCCAGTGTGTTCAGCACTGTAGTGCATACAGTTGTGTGCTTAAATCAGCATGGTTATAGCAGAGTAAATTCCCAGTAAGTGCTTATTTTTCTGCAGGCAGAGTAAGAAAGCAAAATGTGGTCCCGAATGAAAGGGCTTGCGAACTTGCAGTCTGAACATCGCTACACATTCACATTTAACATTTTTTTATTCTATTGATCGATCATTCCATGTTCAAATTTTGCAGATTCTTATGTTAAAAAGTATGATGACAGTGCATCACAGATGTTACCATCTTAAGGATGTACAAAAAAGGAAGAGCCTATAAAAAGAAACGTTCCTCACCATATTCCTCCACATATGAAGATTCATCCTTGGTTTTGGAGTAATGTCAATTGCTACCAGTTATCTGTTTCAACAGCTTTGTTAAGGAGAAAGTTGGTTTGCCTGTTTGGAAATTCAAGATCAGTTTTCACAAGGAAATAACTATGTTAAACTTCCACTTACTAATTTGCCTTTAAATGTCAGACTAAAAAAAATGACATCTGCTTTTTATGATTCTCTCTCCTGTAAGTAATCCTGCTTATGAACAGTCGCATTAAATAAAGCTACTTATAAGTAGCTTTATAAAGTCCTTATAATAGGTGGTTTGGGATGTCACCACGTTAATGCATGTGTGCCATTTTTTTCAGAAATAATCTTCATTGAGAACAACTAGAAAAGGTAAACATTGACCTTCACTATGTTTTTTTTTATTTTTTGCCTTTTCCTACATTCCAAATCCTACAAGCAGGAGCAAAGACTAAAGGAAACGGCCTCTGACTAAGCAGTAGCTACCAACGTGCCCTCATTATAGTTGAGGGCTCTTATTCTCACTTAGCCTACGTGCAGAGCCAGCTAGTCTTTCAGCTGTGATGACGAAATGCCATGCATTTCTTCCTGGAATAGTACGCAGATAAGAGGCCACTTGTTATGCTGAGGTTTCAGATGAACTCCGCTAAGGGTTTCAAAACACTCTGTCACAATTATATCAGGTTTCTTTAGCAACCAATTCATTTCAGACACTTTTAAGATAAAAAGGGAAGAGATGTTGGTTTATTTTCCCTTGTGGTTTCACTGTTTAAACCTTTACAGGATATGACTGGATAGTTTATACATGGCCTGAATTTATTAATTTTAAATAAAACTGGCAGATCAAAATGAATCCATTCCTCTTTTGAAATTCACATTTTTGTAGTCCCCTATGTGTACGTATAACTTCAGAGAAGAAACAAAAATCTCATGTCTGTGATATGCTGCTAGAAAGGTCCTGCTGTGCAAACTCAGTTGCTCAGTGCCTTGAATTGATTCTGGTCCAGCAAAAGCTGAGAGTTTTCAGAGTCTTGCAGCACATAAGGTTAATCCTTTATCCTGGGGTTGAGTTCAGGTGCTAGAACATGTGTGCACAGTACGAGCACAGTTGACCGAAGTATCGCTTAGCAGTGGTGGGAGGACCTGTTTGTGAGATCATTTTGCAGATTTGGGGCCTGTTTAGGTGATTCCATGCACTAGCAAAAGCAACTTTAGTGTGATCAAACAAATCACAAAAGCATCCAGACTGTAAAAGAAAGAGAAATCTATGAAGTGTTTGTTTCAAACCAAGCAATATCCTTAGTAACAGCAATAACTGTACGTTATTTTGAAGGAAGGAATATACTGCTTGGAATAACCAGTGGATCACATGCAGGTTACATAGCTCTCTTTGCTCACCCTTAGACACTAATTACACATTTAGAATCTGTGATATGCCCCATTTCCATTCATTCATTAAGGATGACATTAAGTCAGTTGCAACTTGCCTTTTCATTGGATCTGCATCCCACTTTAGATAGATGCAGTCAGTAGGATGGGAAAGTCTTAAGATGATAAATCTGGGTAAATCGCAATCTAGCTAAGTATTACAAAAAAACCCACCCAACTCAAAATGGCATCTCTCCTTGATGACTTCCCCTGCAGTTCTCTGCTTTACTAGTATCTCATTAACTGGGAACTAAAAGCTAAGTTCAATTTCCTTTTAAGACAACAAAATTTTCTTTTTCCATTTACATAATGGAATTTGGATTGGGTCTTAAATCTGTAACCTTATTCCTTTAATGCCTTCCAAATAAATGTGTAATTCCCAGTGAGATCACTAGGAATCTTGGCTATTCATAGTCTGTTCTTCCTTTTTTTTCTGCAACTGTTCTTCAGTGAAGCAGGTCCCCTTTGAAAAGGTCTGGAGAACGCTAGAATTGTCAAACCCACCATTTTCCTTAATTACTTCGTTTTTTTTCCTTTCTTGAGCTAGTTATTGACTACTGACTCAGGAAAACAATAAGAACAAATGTCCCTCATGAGTAAATTATTTCATAATTGTTTACTAGAGGTAGGTGATTCGTGCACATTACTGTGAAGAAGTCCTGTCCTTGCCAGAACAGGGTAGACCAACAAGTCTGTGTTTCTCCATGACTTTTCTGCTCTCTTTTTGCCAAAATATGAAAGTCAGCCTAAATACTGTTGCTGCAGTGGTCACTAGCAGGTCTTTTAAATGTTAGACAACTAATTTTCATAAAAATTCTGATCCATCAAGTATAAATATGAATTATGGGCATCTCCTTTTTTGAACTGCTGCTGTTGTGAGCTTTGATTTTAATTAAATACCATGATGACAAATTTGTTAGGAATGGTACTTGTTAAATGCTACTACTTACAAAGCTGCTTCATTATGTAAAATTGGTTAAGTCATCTTACATGTTGTTTGAAGCATCTTGCTGTGGTTTATCTTATTTTCTATCTTTAGAAGATCTGATCTTAATGTCTGAAAAAAGACATTGTTTTTTCATGGAGTATCATGGGGAAAAAAAACCCCACAGTGCCTTTCTTGAAAATTACACTAAAAAGATAACTGCTGTCCTGTGGTTCAAAACCTTGAAATGTTTTAAACTGAAATTGCTGCAATTCAAAACTTGTCATCTTTACTGAAATCACGGAACCAGCAAACACAGACGACCAGCACTCGTACTAGTGAAACCTGTTTTCTCCCCGTCTTTGGCCTTTGCCACCTTCTGCCCATCGTTCCATGCAATCACTGCTCCTACTGCCCATGACAACCCCTGCTGAGGAGAGGGTGTGTGTGCCATCTAACCACGGGTATGTGCTCTTTGTGGCTGGAGCCCTTGATGAGAAAGTGTGGTGACCAAGTTACACAAGTTTTTCTCAAGGAGGGAGGTAGGAAGGGGACACTAGTTTGAGCCTGTCTTCTGTCAAGCCACTTCCAGAAAACTAATGGATCATCCTCCTCTACCTCTTTCAAGCATAATTTACATTGTGTAAGGGTTCAAAAGATACAAGGGTGAGGACTGACTGATAATAATATCACTTTGTTTCCTAAGGCCATTGGTACATGGGTAGACCACAGGGGACATCTGTGGGGCTGGGTTTTATCTTGTTGCGCAGTCAGTCATTCTAACTGTCAGAGGCATAAACTCTGCTGAGGATTGAGAAACTATAGTGATAGGCTTCGGCCAATAAGCAAGTGTCCAGGTCTTGGGCTGTCTTGAACTGACATAGTGATTCATTGTTATCGGTATCCAAACTAGCTGGACGTGAACCAGCTCAGATTTCTTTACATGCATTTTATAGAATCATAGAATCGTTTAGGTTGGAAAAGACCTTTAAGATCATGAAGTCCAGCCTTTAACCTATCACTGTCAAGTCCACCACTAAACCATGTCCCCAAGTGCCACATCTACATGTCTTTTAAATACCTTCAGGGATGGTGACTCAACCACTTCCCTGGGCAGCCTGTTCCAGTGCTTGACAACACTTTCGGTGAAGAAATTTTTCCTAATATCCAGTCTAAACCTCCCCTGGCACAACTTAAGGCCATTTTCTCTCATCCTATTGCTTGTTTCTTGGGAAGAGAGGCTGACACCCACCTCATTACAACCTCCTTTCAGGTAGTTGTAGAGAGTGATAAGGTCTCCCCTGAGCCTCCTTTTCTCCAGAGTAAACAACCCCAGTTCCCTCAGCCTCTCCTCACAGAACTTGTACTCTAGGCCCTTCACCAGTTTCATGGCTCTTCTGTGGATGTGCTCCAGCACCTCAATGTCTTTCTTGTAGTGAGGCACCCAAAACTGAATGCAGTAATCAAGGCGTGGCCTCACCAAGGCCAAGTACAGGGGGGCAATGACTTTCTAGTCCTGCTGGCCACACCATTGCTGATTTTCAAATCCTAGTTGCAGAATAGGTGTAATGCGCATTTTTTTAAAAAAGAAATCATTCCCTACAAATCAGAATTCTTTCCCACCTTAACTAAATCCAAGTTAAAGTAAGAAAGGGAGAGTCTGCATTGTGCCCTGACTGTCAGCAGCTTTAGGCTATTCTAAGTCATAAAAGCAATAGCAATAGCACTTGCTAGTCAGTCATTCTCGACTGAATGTAAACAGTTTACGCTGGCGAATTAATAACTGATAAATAGGTATATTAAACACTCACAGGGGTGTTATGACCCTGCAGTATTGTTTTATGAAATAAACAGTGCTTAAAAGAAATACATAATTGTGACTTTCAGTCTTTCTGTGGAGAATGTAAGAGTTGGGGGTGGACTTTTTTTGCCTATTATCTATTCTTTAGAGAATTATTTCATTGCTAGAAGCAGATGGTGATTTTCAAGCCCACTGCTATTTTGGTGTACTGTAAAAAAAAAGAAAAAGAAAAAGTCCTAAAAATAAACCCAAGTTACCATATCCAGCAAAAATATGTTGTCAGCTCTTTACTCTGCTGGGATGAAAACAAATCTGTCAGCAATTTCTTTGGGTTAAAGTATCAGAACACTTGTGTGGGGTTTGGTTTGGTTTGGTTTTTTTTTAAGAAAGCATTTTGAGTTTTGTTACAGAGTCCATTTAAAGCTTTAAGTATCAACAAATTACCATCTGTTGTTATAAAGACACTTTATCAAATTGATGAGACCTGCACTCCAGTTAATGTTGTGGATCAACTGCATGAATTAGACTTTAAAGTCTGAATGAGTCTGAAATCAACATCTTCATCTTTACTGGAATAGATATTAAAAACCTGCCCATTTTCTGTAATTATGAAAATGAGAATGAGAGTGATAGTTATTCATGCAGAAAAAAAAGCACTGGTAATGCATCTTAGTCAAATACAGTTCTTATGTTTGCTTTAAAATAATTTATTGGATTAAAAGTGTAGTTTGACAGAGTTACTGAATGAGAAAGGAAGAAGTCTTTTGAGTTCCCTGTGTACCTAAGGGTGATTGACATAACCACAAACTGACAGTACAGCATTTCCAGAAGTATTTTTAGTATTAGCTCATTTTGGCTTAACTGTTGGCATAGGGACTAAATGTAAGAGTACAGGTAAAAGAAGGTGGTATTTGTTATCTCCATAGCATGTAGACATATTCTAGAATGATGGATGCAGAAAGCTGAACCAAAACCAGATCTTGTAAGGCAGAGATTTAATTTTAATGATCTCAGTGCAAAATATGTTGTCTGGCAGCATTTGCATATCTGAGGTACAGCTCCTTAGTATCAAATCCTGTGAAGTATTAAGAATCCTCGTTGTTGGAGATTGGCAAAATCAATTATTTCCCAAATCAAGGCTTTATTTTACTAATTAAGTGGGGTAAATACTCACTTTCTGTCTGGAGGTGCCCAGATAGATTTAAGTGTGCTAAATCATGCCTGCTGGCAGCATCAACCAACCCCTTTCCATTGACTCTAGAGGTAACTTAGGGTCCACAGTTTCATCTTCCAATTCACATGTAAGTTATGCACTTACAGGAAGCAACGTGGCACTTCTTATCAGCAAGTTCTCCATATGCTCCAGAGCAGACCTTCCTTCAAACCCCCTGAACTTCACTTGCAATGCAATGCAATGAGAGTTTTGAAAAACTCTCTGTAAATACATTGTCAGTAATGTTGGCAGCCATTGCGCTGTGAGGTAGAATCAGTTGGGCTTGAAACCAAATTGACTGAACTACACCGGGAGATGAGCTCTACAGCATGCAAGCTGTCATGTAAAGGAAAGGTGGGAGAGGAAATGGGGATGCATCTTCTGTTGTAGTGTAGTGAAGAGTATGCTTACCTCCTGTGTACTAAAGACCCTGAACTCTGCCTAGACCTGCAGCTTCAGCTGTCAGATCCACCTCATGATGACTGGCACTGAGTGTACAGTGTAGGGTGAGATCCTTCCTACAGGAACCTCATGTTGCTTGCTACAAGGACAGGTAGATTTTACACACATGATATGGCTAAAGTGTACCGGGTCATGAAGTGCTGTAGATTACAGACCATTTCAAGGAGTGGTCATATCTGGTATGATATACATATAGATACTTTGATGTCAGTTTGTCGTTCCATGCTTCAGATGTATAGCTGTACACTGATCAGTGCCAACCATGTCTGTGTGTTTGTTCATATAGAGGAACAGCACTGTGGCCTGTCCCAGTCTGGCCCTGTACAGCACCCCAGGACTGGGTGGGACAGACAGTGAGTTGGAGGGAAAAAATGAAATGACATAGAAACAATTTAAATTTTTTAGAGTGGTGAACTAATAAAATTTTCTTTCAGGAAAACCCCTCTCCTCCTATACCTTTTAGCCTGGCACAGAATTGGCTTTTTTTGACCACAGTTCCCACTATCCCAGTATTATTTGCTAAGTAAGACTGGTCCTGAACCTTCCTGTCATCTTCTTTATTCCCCAAACTTTGATCTTTCTCTTGTCTTTTTCCTCCAATAACAAATTACTTACCTTCTCACACCAACTTTTTGCTGAGTATTAAAAGCCTACCTTTCCTACACACTTTTGCTATCCCACAATCCTGAGATGAAAGAATCTGCGAGACAATGAAAAGTGTGGAAAAAATGCCTCCTCCTGCCAGGGCAAGCATGTGATTTATTGTGATGCTTGTGCTGAGGCCGCCAGCAGTCTGTTAACTCCACTGATGGTTAACTTCTCTAGGCACAACCATATGGTGCACCGGTGGTTTTGAGATAAACTTTTGGTTATGCAAAGTCAGCCACTGTCTTTGGTGGAATTAAAGAAAGAGGAAGATGAAGTGAGAAACTGTTTTTCATGCGAATGTTATGTCATTCACACCACCTTAACCCAATGATGACCTTAAAGGAGAAGAAGGAAAAAGTCACTAAACAAATAAATTCTTATGTTCTTGGCAAGTAGGACTTACTTTGCAGACATGAACATTTGGCAAGTTTCTACGTTTTCCCCATCAAAATTAAATTGAAAGCTGATGAAAAGAATCAAAATCAAAGTTGAGGATACTGAGTTGCACTGAACCAAAGACACACTAGCTGAAGTCAGCAGGGTTTACATGTCTTACCAGAAGAGCGGGCAGATCAGATCTAGCTCCCTAAAAAGAGGCACAAATTTTCTTTTTTCTACGGTTTACAAAGGGATCTTCATTTGAAGAGAACAGGAAATGAGCAGAAATTAAACTACACAGACCTTATTGTACCTGGTATTTTTTTGTAAAAGGATGTAGGGAGATGATAGGTATGTCATTCTACTTCTGTATTTATGTGCATGTGTATATACATGCATAGGGACATGTAAGTGCTTTTCAACAGCTCCAAGTCTCCAGCATGTGTCACTATCTCCAGGTGCGTGTAAGCCATCTGAACCTTACAGCCTTAATTGCGTAACACAGCTGTATTACAAAATATTACCACACTAGGTTCGTTTACATTATTTCATAACAAAAGGAAATACTATTACAGAACATTTTTACCCTTAAGGGAAAATTACTAATTATTTAAAACATTGTCTATGTGTGTGTTTGTATATGGTGTATAGGGGTATATGAGCCTCATTATGGAAAAATGTAGGGGTGGATTAAAGCAGGATCCGTGGGATACAGCCCCAAGGTCAGAGGAGTTTCAACAGACAAGAATGTCAGAACCTAAGCAGAAAATACCAGCACAGTTGATTATAATGAATTTATTGGGGTGATGTGGACCACTTAACTTGAGGGGAAAGCAGCTCATTTGAAAGGGAAGCAGCCACGTGAAAGGTTGTCATAGACCTGGCAGAAGACGGCTTTGGTAGACAGCGGATGTTTGGGTCTCCAAGTGGAATTCAGACGCTGGCATTAAACTTCGGCATTCTTTAGACAGCAAGTGGATTGCTGACTTCTGAGACAAATTACTTCAGTTATCTGTCTCCTCTGTTCAAATCCACATTTGTTTCTTGCTACGAGGCAATAGTACAATTGCTGGGCTACTGCCTATGCCCTTCTGTGTTAGAGATTTATTTTCAGTGTGTAAAGTTTTGTTTTGTTTTGTTTTTCATGACTGGTAAGAAAAAGACCTGGGTTCTTGTTCCTGCTCATACGATTGCTTCTGTACTTCATCTGGTGACCAAAATAGAGGTCTCCCCACCCTCAGGTGGGTGCCACAGTTTCCTGCTCATGCAGACTCACTGTTTTCTACGTGTGTTCATGCATGCCCTGTGTCCACATCAGTAATGTTGGTCAGTAGTGGAATTCCAGCAGTTTTGAAGAGTCACCTGTCTAGGCTGAGGCACCCAGGATGCTTTCCTGTGAAATAAAGAGTTACATCTCTTCAGAAAAGGTGGTGACTTCTGATTGTCCCACATCCAAGGTAGAACCCATATCAGCTCCAGCTATGCTGAAAAAGAAAGTGGTGGCTATTATTTTTTGAGCAGAGTAGATGTACACTGACATACATGTGTTAGACTTAGTCTCTTCAAGGGTAGATAGGAGAAAAACCTGTTTTCTATGTTTTAAGACTGGGGCCTGGGCCTGAAGGAGGTGTCTAACCAGCTAGACCATGAAAGTTTTGTGTTATTCTGGATGCAGCATTCAACACAGTCCTGTAAGGGTTCAGATGCCTTCATGGACAGACAAGGGCTGAGGGTTTTTGTGTTCTCAGGATTGTAATGTGGGTGCATAGTTCTTTTTTTGTCTCTGAGAGTCAGAATTTACTTGAGTTTAAGATTTGCAAAATACTGATTTTGATACATACTTAAGCCTAGTTCTTCTATAGAATAGGGCTTTTTTCTCAGTATCATAATCGGTGATGAAATATGAGATACAAAAGGCTGTCTGCAAAGTGCATGGAACTCCACTAGAAGATGGCGATGATGTCTGTTGGGTGATGTAGCACATTGTGGCAATAGGCCCTCAAGACTTTTAAGTTAAAACATGCATCTGATGTGAAATGTAGCTTTTCGAAGTACATTTTAGGGCTTTTTATTCATCTCTTCAGAATTCTAGATGAATACAGTGAAACTGAAAAAAAAAAAAAATCCCTACAGGCAGTACCTGGGACCGCAGCACCTTCTCTTTCTCTTGTGAAGCACCACCAGGAGGGAGTGTTCTCAGAGGCTCTGGGCTCTGGGCAATGGATGAGGAGAGACTGTCCCCAGTCTCTTTCTCATGGTTCCACTGTCCTAAATTCTTGTGTGCTGAGCTGGAACTGGGGTGTTAGCTTGGTGGAGTGGAAACTTCAGTATTAGCTGGAGGAATTCCCCTCACAGGACAGGAAATCCCTACTTGGGCAGGTGTAGTAATGGGGCTTGGGAGCAAACATGTGCTCTGCTGCCATCTTTCTCCTCCAGATGAACTGTGTCAGTTGAGAAAGGGGTTTTTACATAGATGTGGCCTAGAGCTTAGCAAGTGACACCTGCAATCAGGATACGCAAGACGTTTCTGAGCTTGCTGTTGTGTTGCATATGGAAAGAAGGCTAATACTTCACCCCAGAGGGATGACAGGATGTAATTCCTGTATGTCATCTTGAAGCTTTCTAATGCAAAGAAAACCAGTAAATACTGCTTTTGCAGGGCAGTGCTGAGAAATAATAGTCTGTGCTTGTGCTCACTCACCTGTTTCCACATAATACGGGCCTCTTGTGAAATACATCAGAAGATATATTATAGAAGTGCACAACTGAAATTTCTCCATGATTGTGACAGACTTAAATTGTGTGACAGCTAACACCATCCAAATATTTCCCATGGCTCTGATCTCCTGCAACCATTGCTAGCTTGTGACCCCATGCTCCCTTCTTCCTGCAGTCTCTTTGAGAAGCCTCTGTATCTCAGCTGCCTGTAAGACAATAGATGACTGACCACTCAGAAGACAGGAGCTTCCAGCTGTCTGGCCATGCAGGACATATTTTCATTTGCCAGTGATGGATCAAAATGGTAACTTAGTATGTCATGCTGGACCTGTTTCTTTTTCAGGCCTGGTGTACAACATCTTTCTCTCTTTCTTCTTTCCCCCTCAACACAAGCATACCTCTTCAGGTAGGAAAGAAGGCAGAGCTCCAGAGTTGGTCAGGTTACCCATAGCTATTAATAGAGAAGTTTTTCTAAAGAACTCGCTTACAATTGAAGCTGACAATCAGCTGGACTTAATTTGTGAGTGACTGAAGGGAGTTAGAGATGCAGCAGCTGAGAGTGGTCTTGCTTTTACAGCACATATGATGTGCCAGCACATCCCCTGTCACTACCATTTCTCTGAGTAGACTTCTCTTACAGGATTCTTTGAAATGACTTGTAGGGCTGCACCTGTCAATTATTTCAATAGTCAAATAAACGACACCTTCTGCTAGCAACTAATTATATTATCAGAGTTTTCGTCCTTGAAAATGAGAATTAAGGAGGTGTATATACTAAAAATTGTCACATAATTGCATATACCAGCTATCTGCAGAGGCAATGCACGTATGCCTATGTCTATTTAATAAGTATGTAAAGTAGAAAATTGCACACTGTTGCTGTTCTCTTGTTCTTCAAGTCATTTTATATTGGAATTACAATGAACTCGCAGCTAAAGTTGAATCCAAAGATTACAAAATGGGTCAAATTGTTCATATGCCGGTTTGTAGCTGTGTGCTACTAGATTTCTATTACTGGTTTAGGCTAGCACAGCGTAAAGTAGACCCATCTGTGCTCATGTTGTATGCTAAAATTAACAAATGCTTGTTCTTGGAGTCCAAGCAAAGCAAACACTTTTTCATGGAAAAATTAAACTACAGATCGGTTCTCTGTTGTCGTCGGTGCTCCAGTTAGCACACAACCTCTCCCCACCAGAAGCAACTTCAGGTGGCATAGCATTGCTTGACCTGTTAGCAATTCTCTGAAGAAGAGTATCCTGTGCAGAGTGCTTGGGCCTCATTTTTACCTCTTCCCCATTAGATAAAGAGTCTGTTTAAACAGCAAATATTGTGTGAGACACAGTGCTTGGTAATTTTAGCAGATATTGATGTCTTTGATGTCTGGAATGACATAATTAAAATTAAAAATGCAGTATATCTTAAATTTAGCACTATTATTTTTGAAGTAAATTTAGAAGAACTGGCACAAGTACTCTTCAGGTGAGCAATAACTCTCTGTGTAGCTGAAGTGATGATTCCAGGAAGGAATGATGTGTAATTCTGTGAAATACACATGAAAACACTACATATAGTTATGTATCTTTAATATGTCTCCATTAAATATCGACACTAATATATTAATTAATATGTAATTAATATAGTCACATACATATCAGTATGCTCATCATACTCTCATACATGAAGCATGTTTTGAACAATCTTTATGGAAAGAAAACAGCCTCTGTATCTGGCTTTTCAGCTATCTCCTTGGGACCAGGAAGTGGATTTGGACGTCACGTGTGACTTGTCTAGTGTAATTGCTGAGCCTAACATCTTCCATCAGTGCCAAGGCTGGCAGCACAGTATTTGTTCTGGCTTTCCTGAGCAGCTCTGCCAGTGTGCTACAGCCCTGCCTCTGGGGCTGAAAGAACAGTTTAATTCCCATCATTATCTTCTCAGGCTTGTCTGCTGCAGAAGGATGCCCAACAGTGATGCTTTTTGGTCAGGAACTGATTTGCCTAATCTGGCTGGATTAGAGCAGCAGTGTGTTTCATATGGTCAGCACACAAGTTCTTGGTCGGAAAACTTGCGTGTGTGAGTTACCAAGTTGCAGCTATCTGGCTTCAATCAGTCAGACTGGCATTTTGCAGGGCTAGGGTATCTGTCTTCTGACTCCCACCAACCAGTCAACATTTAGTACTTGTAACTACAATGTCAGTCTATAAATTACAGCCTCAGCAAAACCCCAGTGCAAAATCTGGCAGATGGACTGTCATTTTCAGAGAAAGTATGCTTTTGTCCACTGTAAATATGTAACACAAAATTTTGGAGTCATTCTCAGTTTCCTTTTTCAGCCTTCATAGCTTCTTTGCACTCATGTAGTCTCACAATGAATAAAGCGATACTCTTGTTCATTATCCTCCTGCTTGGAAGGAAGGAGGATCAGGAAGTTGTGAAGAATCAGTGAAGAACACAGAGAAAAAATCCATACCTTCGCCTTGAATCAGTGGTGTAACTAATGCAGCTTGAATTTGTAGATTCTTGCCTGTCCCTTAAAATAGAAGCTGGGTGTGGTGGTGGTACTTTCTGAAAGTAGAGTTTGTACTTCCTAAAAATAAAGTTATTTTATCAGTGTAAGCACTATGAAGTACCAGCATGTAATCTTCTTCTTCAGAAGAAGAGTTCAGAGCTCCTTGTCATTGATCAAGATGAGGCCATGAAACCCAAGGAGATATTTTTGGCAGCTTTCTGTAAAATGAATTCTTGTAAAACTGAATTTTGCCCTGTCTGACAGGCTATTTTGTCTTTGTCCTCTGTCTTGTTTGAAGGACAGAATACAGGTAATAAACTGGTTTGTTTGTTTGGGGCTCTTGAATGACAAAAGTCAAATGGAAATCCAGATATACTGAAATAGTATTAATTGTACATGCACAATATACTGGCTTGTATTAGTCATTCAAAATTATTCCTCCTCTGAAAAGGCTGACAAGGAAAAGTTTGCATTATGCGAAAACTTATACATGATTTGACTTTATGTGACTTGACTAACTGTGAAAATAAAGTTAGCTACCCATATAAAGCTTGGTAGGACTGCGACATTCTTCTGCAGTATTTTATTCTTCAGAATAAAAAAGCATCTTCAGATCTTGTAGTTAATTTATATGACTTCTAATGGGGCAGAGTAGATAGAGTTAAGATTAAGGGATAGATCTTAGATTTGTGTCACATGTTTTCTTTTAGCTCCTCCTGTGTCTTTCTCAACCATAGTATTGTTCATACCAGTCAAACTGAATTTATCTGTGATTATGCACTTAAATTTAATTAATACACAGATTTTTGTTTGTTTGTTTTAGCTGACAAAGGCTTTATCGTTTCTGGACCTGGTCTGTGTGGCACAGTGCAGCACAAATAACCCACACAAAGCTCTGTGTTGCAGTGCTAGATGTTTCTGGTACCTGCAGCAACTTGCTTCTAAAGCACGTTAAAGCAGTCAGCAGTATGAGCTGTTCTTCATCAGGTTTCCCAGAATGGAACATTTTGCAGTGTTTTTATGATTGAAATTTCTGTTTCATCATTGTTTTACTGATAGATCTTTAGCAAAGACGTCATGGTGTCACTGCTGTCTAGCATGTGTACTTTCTTGCAGCTTAGCCCTGTCTCCTGCACTGGCCTCAAGTGTTCTGAAGTGGAGGGGAGAGCCATGCAGCAGCTGACTGTATGTGATACCTGGAAGTATTTGCTGAAACCAAACCTAGGCTAGTTTTCAGTTTTTAAGGACTTTTCACTCTAATACCATTTTAGGAAAAGTGGAGACTGTTGCTTGGAGTCCATGAATGTAGCTCTTCTTAGAATTATTGGTGTTAATTGAGATTATGTTGAAGGTGGTGGGACTGCTGATTCTGCCCTGGCTGTCTGCTAGAGCAGAACTGGCTCCCGAATGCTGTCCATCTCTCTGTCTGAGGCAGGACTGCAGGCAGATTGCTGGGTTACTTCAAAGGTGATGTACTGGCAAGTTTAAAACTGAAGTCTGGTTATCCATGAACTCTCTGAAAATGAGTGCTGCTTTGATTGCTCTTGTTACAGAGAGCAAGAATTTGGTTTTTATCATGTGTAGGACCAACTCTGTAGTTCAAAAATCAATATTTTATTAAAATAGAAAATGTTAATTTACCACAACACAGAAAGTGGTGTTTTTCTAAAGATATCTTACAGAACCATTGGGCTGTGGCTTGTGGCCTTAAAGTCTAGGCTTTTTTTTCCTCTAAATATACTCTATTCTGTTTTCTGTGTGTCTGTCATGTTGAATAAGTTAACAGGCAGTGGTCATAGGACCAGGACTCATCTCCCATGTATCAAGTAAAACAAAACAGGCAGCTCTTTTCATTGTGAGAATGCCATGAGGGGCTTCTTCTGCAGTCACAAAGCTGGAATGAAGGTGCCAGAATCTTGAGATAGAGTTGCAACTCAAAATATACTCAGGGTTTTCTTTTTACATATAGTATGCCTATTTGGTGTCATCTGTAAAACAGCCTCACCTTTCAAATTTCTTGTTGCCCTGCCTCAGGTTCCTTCTGAGCCATCCACCAGCTTCCCTCCTCTGTTCCCCTCTTTGCTGTCCAGTGCAGCTTTCTCAGCCATTCTGCTCCATCCCATCATGGCCAGGGTCCTCCTGGCAGCACTGGCGTTACCACTGTGCTTGGCATCAGAGACATAGGCATTGGCAGTGAAACACCCAGGTCTGCCACCTTCGCTCCTGCTGAGCAGTGCACAGTAGACTGTGAGCAGTCGCCCAGACTTGACATTTCAGGCTCATGTAGGATCCAATTGCTAATCAATCGCAATGTGCTATTGTGTGCTATGTGCCTGCGTGCTGTGAACAAGAGAGAGGAAACAGGATCCTTTGAGAGTAGGTTAGCTGACTCATATGATTTTCTGGCCTGATATTATCTCATCAGCAGTAGATTTGAATAATTCACCAAAGTAATGCTACTACTGCAATTAAAAGAAGGATTATTTGCAAACGCTCCCTTAAATTATTGTGGATCACACTTCTGAGAATACATTAGAAGGTTCATTTCATGTTACACCTTCCTTAATTCAGGGCTTAATTTATCTAAATTTTGTGGCCTATCTGTTCAAAGGCATGGTTAGGCAGCTCTCAAGATTGGTGTGCCAAACTGTTGATGTCTTTTCCAAATTTGAAGTTGAACAAATATTGCTGATGTGCTGATCAGTGATGCCTTGTGCCTGGGACAGATAATGGTTCTTGACCCCCGCAATGGTGATGTATGGGAGTTCCCCATCTGCTCGTGTTCCACCTGTAGTATGTGGGCTGTCAACTGCTGGCTCTGGCAGATAAGAAGATACCCCTGCCTTTTAGCAAGAAAGATGGATTCTGTACATGTCTAAAGAAACTGACTCCCGTGATGTCATCTGCCAACAATTAGTATGTCATGAATGTAATTGTTCAGAGGAAAGTCCACAAGGTTTTTTTAAAAGATTAAATTATTTTCAGGCTGCATTATTATAGTTACCTACCTGTTGAACTGAAGAAGTACAGTTGATTATTTTCTTTCTAGCCTGCCCTTGCTAAGTACCTAGAGGGTAGTATTTCAGTGAGGATTAACTAAATTCCCTTCAAACCATAGCTGTTGATCTCTCTGTTTTAAGGGTTATTTTGTCTGAAGTGAATTCCACTTCTCTGATGTTTTCTGTTTTGATTCTTAAATACTGTGATAAATGTTAGGGTCTATTAAGTTTCAACCTTCTATTTTTGTCCATTGGTAAACACTACACCAGATGTGGGCATGAAGGACCCTGAGAAGCTGAGGGAGTTCTGCTTTTATTCAACAATTTTAACTTTCATAACTGAGAATTTCAGCTCATTTTTTAGGGTTGTGTGTGTGCTGTTTTGGGTTTTTTAAGAGCTGAGAAAAACAGGCTTACGCAACTTCGTTTGCATAAGTGCAGTGAGTCATTCACATTTCTTTTTTGCGTATGTCTCTGTGTGTGTGTTGTATCGCTTTATATAACCTTTCTTTGAAAAAGTACTACCGTGAGTGCTAAGAATATATTTTCCCTTTAAAACAAACAAAAAAAAAAGTGCCTATTAGGCAGATAGCTGCTTCTCAGTGATATGTCCTCATAGATGCTGTTCTCCAGGAAAGCATTTTGGTGATTCTTCTTAAGGCTCTGGTTGTTCAGTGGCAAAGTTTATGCTGGTATATGAATGTGTAAGGGGAAGACCGCGTAGCTCTATCTTTTCTCCTTTGTGGTCAGAGCTGTGGGTAACTCCACATGATAATGTTGATTATATATATGTATATATTTATATAGGGATTTCAAATGTGTGTAGTACTTACAGCATACTGTAGCTTCTGCTTTATCACATTACTTCCTACCATCTAGGGAAGAGTGGAGCTTTTAGCGCAGAGTACCTCTGTGCATTGTTGGAAGAAATCTGAGGCTTAAATCCTTCACATAGCAATCCAACACAGGTGGCAAGCATCCTCTGTCAGGCACGCTTGAAAGAAGTCCTCTAGAAGGCCTCATCTTTTTTGACACTACATAACTCTGTGTGATCAAATGTACTGTGAACATCTGACTGCCTGGAGTTTATTGTTTTGAATGCAATTACAGGTATTAAGTGTCAGTCCAGTTTAAGTGCTAGAATTGCTGTTTTATGTTTATATGTTTCAGATGTGTTTTCTTTGACATCTGATGGATGGTGCTATGTAACGGTGGCAGGGAGCTTTCTGTTGGTTTTCCTAGAAAGGGTGAGTGTGGTTCATGGTGCAGAGATGTGCGCACAAGTCTTTTTCTTGCAACTGTGGCTGTTCTGAGGCTTCCCACTTCATTTCTCTCCAGCTCTGCTGTATCGTTGTGTTTTCTGATCTGATGTACATCCCTCCCAGCATGGAAAGTTCCCCACAATAGTTTCACACCAATTACTTCCATGAACATTCAGAAATCCCTCCACTCTGCTCTACAGCCCTGTGTGTTACAAAATCAGATTCAGGGCCTCTTCCTTTCTATAACCCAATTTTTATTTCCATTAAAGTACATCACAGTTTTCATTTGATTTCAGTGGTATTCTATGTTTTATGCAGGTACCATTGTCCATCCTCTTCCTTGTTCATTCTTGTGGCAACATTTTGACGACTGTGGTAATCACTGTGTTCTCTGTCTGATGCAGAGCAGATGTTTGCAGTCGCAAGATAAGGCAGGGTTCACCTACTGCCTAATTAGCAGATTAGCAGTATCTGGGGTCTGCAGAAGTGCCAGAAACATTCAGGTAGTGTTTTTAACTGTCTGTGGTAGTGTACTCAAATGGACGTTAGACACGAAAATAGGACCTTAATTCATCATTAAGAAATTGGATTCATATAAGGAATTGTAATACCTGTGTAGCTTCAAAAATATGAGCAATTTTCATGAATGTACTTGCATGTGTAAAATGAGGCATACACTTAGATTCCTTGTTGGATTGATGTTTGGAAGAGTAGTTCTACTAGTTTAGACTCTAAATGGAATTAACATACCCAGAGACAGAAATACTGAGTAGGAGTTACATAGATGTAACTGTTTTCTCCAGCAACTGTTGACAATAAGGCAGCTTTTTCACTTAGCAGATAGTAATTGTCATGACATTTGGAGATAAGAAAGATCTCTGAACTTGCGGTATTCTTCACGAATAAGAAAAATTTCCTACTCACACAAAAACTACAATTGAGAGTAACTCTTCGTATTTAATCCTCTTAAAGAGGTGTTTTCCCTTTGCACACAGTTGTGAACAGTATCTGCATGGGCACAGTAGTTATTCTCACCACTGTCTGATTGTCAAATGGCCCCTTGTATGAGCAAGCACATACTAAGTTGCCTACACCATTGTATTAATCATTACCTCAAATGTGGGATGTGAGAAATGGGAGCCTCTTAACGATAAAATCACACAGTAGATTTCTGAACATTCATCCTTGTGCTTCAAAAATGATGACTTAAATTTTCTGATCCTCAACATAGCCCTTGAAGCCCTCTGTTTCTAAGCAGTGCTCTGTCCCTAATGGGCATTATCCTTGTGTCCATTTTTATGCCCACGCTGGAGAAGGCTATTACATATGTCATCCATAGAAGTCAATAATACAAGCCAGCCACCTCAGTGTACTACACACTCTAAGTGTATCAGGAATTTCAAAAGTCTTACTAAAAGGTGGATGTCCACTTGAATAAAAAGATGGCCCTGCAATGGTACACTGTGTGCACTCCAAACAAAGGTAAGAGTCTAGAGAAATGGGATGGACTGAGCACATAAGAGATCATATGGTTTATGCAGGGAAATACATCCTCTGTTCTTAAAAGTCATTGACGCTTGAGTTGAAATGAAAGTTTCTCTTCCTGCTATTGCCATTTTGCAGATTTTTTCCACATAATTTAGTACAGAATCAAAGATTTTGTTACTTGCAGAAAGAAATAAATAAGTAATTAACAGGCAGGGCATTAAAGGAAAGGACAAAAGCTTCACAAGGCTCAAATTAACCTTTCTCTGTTTTTATGTTGCATCCTTATCTGACTGCTTGAGCACCACTCACTAGAGCTAAATTTTTAGCAATTGGGTTTTAGAAATTTCACAGGAGTTCACCGCAAAGCAAGTTAACTTTCTATAACCATATTAAGTAGGAATAATTACACTTTAAGTGACCCTTATGAGATGTTTCCAACTGCCTGGAATAGAAATCTGGGTCACTACTCCACTGAGCGATAATGTAAGACATCAAGACACTGCTATATTCTAGATAAAGTAAATTGCCCTCTTCCTGCTGAAGTCAAAGGAGTGATCCTGCTCATGGCCACAAGTTTGTTCTGAGCTTGTCTGAACTCTGTCAGTGAAATGTTTTCTATGCATAAACTAGAAGGCTTCTTAAGCTTTACATTTTAATATATTCTTTACTTACTGAGTTGCCTTGGCCTCCTGTTCATTTCAATGAAATTTTTTAAAGATTGCCTTCTATATGACAGGAAAACTGACTCAATCTATTTTGTGTATCAGTGAGCTGAAATTTACATGAAACACAGTATATCCTTCATCTTAACAAAGTAGCCTGAGCCAGTCACCACTACTATTGCTAAAAGCGTATCCCCAACAAGTTAGCTCAGTAGCAGAATAGATAGCATGAGTATCAGCTCATTTCTAAACTTTACTTATAAAGAAGCTTCTGAAAAATTCCAGAGTGCCATGGAGAATTTCCTATCAGAAGGAACCAAGGAGAAAAGCATTGTTTCACCCCAGGCATATTCTTTGGGAGGATTTTTGGCACTAATTAACCTGGGATGTAGAGGCCACCCCATGTCAAGCTCCTGCAAGAGTATCAGATTTCATTAACAACATATTGGGAAGCAAGTATTATTCAACATTACCAGCCTTGGTCTGAGTCACAGGAACAGGCTTGAAATAATGAGTACGAAAAATCCTTTTTAGAGGTAAATGGGGGGGGGGAGGGGGAAATAAGCTTCAGGAACCTGTTATTGGAGACGACTTCTTGAACCGTTTTTTATTTGTGAGCCAAATACTGCAATAATTAAGCTGCAAAATTAAGGGAATGTGCTTTGCTTTTAGTGGATATTAACATTGGTTTTCTCCAGGCATTCAATCACTTAACTCAGTTGTCTTTTTATATTATTCAAATGTGATACACATTAGTCAAACATAAGTGGTTGAAGAATCATGTTACGAATGACTCTTGAGAGGGAAGTATGTTATAAACATTTCTACTAATGGAATATTTATGTTAATGTAAATTAACTCCATAAGGGTGGCAAATCCTTTGAAAGGTGAAGTTTCTGCTGCACTGTGGATGCTTTTATTATTTCGTTACTTGTACAGTACAAAGAGTGGTGTACAGACTTCTGCTGTAGCCAACAAGGACTTGGCAAATGCAGTTTGGTGACCCTCAAGGCCTGTCACACACTGAAAATATAATGCAGCTTTGTGTGATGCTGAAAACAGGAATGATATTTTGCAGAAATAATTATAAGAACTGTGATCTGAGAAAAACTGCAAAATTAACTGGATCTGTACAAAAGTAGAACAAAACGAAGAGGTATAGCTAGCAGGTAGCAGATTTAATTAGACTGATAGAGACAGTCATCACTTTGGAGGGGGTGATCAGTTGCCAACAATATTAGGGGTAGGAACCTAAAAATGGCAAGAAAGAGTACAGCTATGGTCGTGTCTATTTCCTGTAATCCAGGCTATGGGCATTTTCTTAGAGTCATGAGATCTGACAAATGTTGGAGTGATGCAGGGGACTGGTAGCAGACCTTGTCTGGAAAGTATTTTCATAGTTACAGCTGAATTAAAGACCCAAGTGCTTTCCAGAGAGTGGTCTAATGCAGGGTTCCCCACTGGAAGCAACTGCTTTGTAATCCCCCACAGATAACCTGTCTGCAAAGTCTGAACTTTTGTATATGCATATGTATATGTACATATATGCACATATATACTGTACACGCCTGAATCCTTCCATGAGGAAGAAGTTGGGCATGACATCTTCAGGGATTGCAAGATGGAAGAGATCGTTGCACCATCCTTAGGAATACAGTGCAGCAGCCAACAGAACCATATCTGTTGTAATAGTCTCCAGCTCTACCTCTATGCTCTTGTGCATAAGGGGAAACAGAAGCCCTGGAGGTTAGGGAAGGGCAGAGCCTAGTGAAATTGTGTCCAGGGTTTCTAAGCAGGTGGGGATTTACCCAGCTGCCTATTTTTAAGTTCCCTACCAAATGTAAGAACAACGTGCTAAAAACCCTTCGTATCTTCAGGGGGTTTGTTTGCTTGTTTGTTTTTGCAACATGTAAATTAGTTATCAAAATGATTTAGATTGCACAAAGCGCTCTTTCAACTGTGTTTTATTAATTCAGGAACAGCAATGATAAGATCTAGTTCTTTCCAAAGAATTTGGTATGCCACATCTCCCATACGGGATCAGATTACAAAGACAGTTCAGCTCCCAGTTAGGCTCTTCAGTGAAGTGGTTACATTTTTGACAGCAGTCAGCATCCAGTGGGTCTGGTGTTCATTTTCAGGAATGGGAGATGGTGAGCGCTTCTGAAAATGTAACCTTTTGTACTTAAATATTTGTGTGTCTTCTCCCAACCCCATTTTCTGTGAAGTTATGTGATATTTCTTCATTGTTATTTTCAGAGTTTTTTTCCGTGCTTAATAAAACAAAACTAAATAGTTCTGCAAGAGTTCCACTGCATTTCTGTGCAGTGTGATTCTCATATTTTTGTGATTATTTTTTCATATTTTTATGATTTTCATGATATTTAAAACACAAGTGTTCATAAATATGTGCACAAATGAAACCGCAAATACCATGATGAGTTATACAGTAGTGATAACTCCAAGTACAAATACTAAATTTAAAATGTAAGTTGTTATTTGTATAGCCAATTAACATGAATGTCTGATGAATCACAGTAAATCCACAAACACATGCTGAACTGGATTTTTGCACATGTAAATCCATTTGCCTTAATGCCTCGTTCCTTGGATAAATATGACAGTTTTATGTTGTTTATATCTTTCCAAGAACTACAGATTACTTTCTTCCAAGGAAACTTAGTATGGTGGCCTGACGTACCTTCAATATTCCTCTCTTCCAAATTATTCTTTAATTATTATTTTATCTCTTGAAAAATCCTTTCATTTTCAGGTGTTGTGGAAGTTCTTAGGTTCTAATCTCTGATGGATACCTGTGAATACTTAAAAAAATATACATCATATAGCCAGACTGGTATGCTGATGATGCCATATGAGTCCAAGACACCTCTAAATCGTTGTTACCAGTGTCACATGCAAACTTTTTCTAGGAACACCTTGCTTATCAAATTGTCTCTGTTATGGTCTTTCTTCAGAACTCTATCTTCACCCTGACAGTTCTGCTTCCAGGCTTTATGGTGTCTTTAGCATTGACCCTGTGACCCAGCTCCCAAGTTCTCCCTACACATTGATGCCATTAGTCAGCTTCTCATTCCAGTGCTTCCCAAGGACTTGCTTTCTCTACTGTGCCAAAAAGGCACTCATCTCTGCATTAAGTGTCCTCAGCAGGAAAAGACAGCTTCAGTCACAATTTCTTTTGTTCTGTTCTCCTTATTCTCATCAGCTGTCTCACTTCTATCACATTACCTTTGTCCTCCCTGTTTGTCAAGTCAACTTTTGTAGTTTGGATGTGTTCCTGAACAAGCAGCAATTCTTTTGCTTGCCACTGTAGCAAGTCTGGCACATACTAGAGTGTTAGTTCAGTGTGATAAAAAGTTTATTTTGATGTAGGTAGTTATTAATAGTGTCAACAATTCATTAACTGTTACTGGTCTGTGTCAAATATCTTAGTGGCCTCTATTTCATTCTTACAGATCACTGCCTAGGCAACAAGCATGGCTAACCTGCAAGTCAAGCAACAAGATGTGACTTCTGCTTTTCACTAAATTCTCTTTAAGTGTTACCTCATCTTCCTATGCCACACCCACACCCTTCATCTGTTCTCAAACTCATTGCCTTCTTGATCTGGCTCTGAGTTCAGTGGGTCAGGGACTCTTTATGTTGGTGTTTATTGCTACACCACTTAGGTCAATATCTTACTTCCTCACAGAGTTCCTAAATGCAATGTTAATGCTTTGCTACTTAGGAGACAATAACAGCATAGCTGGCATGAGATGGAGAGTCATGGAGGCATTATGCTGATCTTTGTTCTCCAGAAGTGCAAGGTATGGAAAGGGGTGGGTGGGATGTGGGTGGAATGGGAGTCTTCAGCTCCCCCCACCTCAACTGAGCTCTGCCTGTTTCATGGCCATTTGAAGTGTTTCATTCCTCAGAACAGACTGCCTGGCCCCTTTCACAAACACTCAGATCAGTTTCAGCACATGAGAAAAGAAAAGGTCTGGTTACATGGAGCTGGGAGAGAGGCAGCATTGCATAGCTTCAGCAGAAAGCTAACCTTTCCTTCCACTGTTCTTCTGCTCTTCCCCCTCCTCCCACTGAGCCCTGCAGAGAGAGACTAGTGATCAAACTGTAGATTCCCCCAAGTACAGAAGGTAGTAAACCTCCCATCCCCTCCCCAAGAGGACGTGTATGCTGACAACAGCCTCATTCAATCTGACACCTGTTTCACTTTAAAACAGGCCCCTATAAATAGAGTGAATGTAACCCTAGGTGGCATTGCAAAATATTATGGAAAATGCGGCTTACAACCCTGTGAAGAAGGGGGAGTAGAGAGAGTGGGGGTGGGCAAAAAGACACTATCTACCATAAAAACCTGGCAGCTTCATGCAAGGGCTGTTGCTTTTAATTTAAATGCTCATTTCTTATGCTATTTTCAGATCCTCTCTGGGATTTTAGGAATGTTGAGACGTGCTGGTTATAAAGCCGTGAGTACAAAATGGTCACGGATGGCTGGAATGAGGCATGTTCTAATGGAAACAAATCACTTGTCAGTAAGCAGCCTTCAAACTTTTGAACAAAAGCTCAAAAGGGTCAGGGAAAAGACATGTTTGTTGACTTAAAATGGCTGGATGCAGGTCGTCAGAAAGGCATAGGCTTCAATATTATTGAGGTACCTCTTCAGTTCTGTGTAAAATTAGGGTTTTAAATGAGGTTAAGTACTTTGATGGCAACCACAAATGGAACAAGCAACTTACATTAAACAGAAAGCTTACACATGTGTAAACTGAAGTGTGCATACTACCAAAATGTAAAGCACGTACACCACTGCAAAACAGTGGCAGAATGGAGCTCAACTGTGGGAACTACATTTGGGCGTATGGACATAAATGTTTGTGAGGAAGACTATGCTATATCTACTGAAATTTAGAAGAGTAACCAGTATTCCTGTAACATAAAAGTAGGTGTCTGTGATTAATTTTAGTTAGTTAAAATAGTGGAGCTTAGCTTTATAGTGATTTGAGGATAAATCCAAATCATGAGTCTGTTTATTCAACTTTCTGTAGGTTTTAACTATAATTGAAATTCTGCAATGCTATTGTTAAAATTTTTTGTTTGCTTACAAGACCCATAATGAGGTTCATGACCCCTGGGCCAACTATAATGAGGGATCAGCCCTTCTTTTTCCTGTGTAATATTTTGTCTTGCTGTGTAAATTGAATAATGTTGCTCTATAATAAGTTGTATAAGGTGGATGAATTACAATCTTTGCAGAACACCATGTTGAATCTCCTAATTCTACTGTAGCTTGGTTTCATAAGAAAATGAGGCTTATGCAATCTTTTTCATAAGTCTGTCTGCTAGTCCCCTGAACAAGCTTCTGAGCTTGTTCAGTCTTCAACTGGATTTGAAGAGGGATTAGAGATAATTACGTTTTGACTAGATTTGTGAAAACTGCTTTCTGTCTAGAGGAAGAGAGGCAGAGGCAGTGCGTCTGTGGAGGGGAAGGCAGGTAAAGCATAGGTGTCAGCTAAAGTGGTCAGCACAGGGGTCCTTAGCACAGCACACACTGTTCTGTGCATACAGCAGGGACTGAGGAGACAGGTTTGGGCAGAGGTGACTGGGAAGGCAAGCTGATGAGACAAAGACTTGGCCTCTGTAAGCAACCAGGTTTCATGTTAGTGTTTGCAGAATAATTTCTTTTTCATATGGAAAGCAGTAGCAGAAGAAAAGGGAATGACTCTGTGTGGTAAAATGTTATATGTGAGCTTCAAAGTGCAGGGCAGGCTTTTGGTGTTTCTGAGGTTTACTCCTCTAAGTAAACATTATTCTGCTTTCAAAGGGAAGAAACCAAGACACCTTCTTCACAGACATTGGACTTACTCAAAGGCACCAAATGACTCAGCAGCAACCAGGTACAGCATACAGAATGTTTAGGTAGTTCAGAATCATAGAATCATTTAGGTTGGAAAAGACCCTTAAGATCGAGTCCAACTGTAAGCCTAACACTGCTAAGACCACCACTAAACCATGTAGCTAAGTGCCATGTCTACATGTCTTTTACATACCTCCAGGGATGGTGACTCAACCACTTCCCTGGGCAGCCTGTTCCAGTGCTTGACAACACTTTCGGTGAAGAAATTTTTCCTAATATCCAGTCTAAACCTCCCCTGGCACAACTTAAGGCCATTTTCTCTCATCCTATTGCTTGTTTCTTGGGAAGAGAGGCTGACACCCACCTCATTACAACCTCCTTTCAGGTAGTTGTAGAGAGTGATAAGGTCTCCCCTGAGCCTCCTTTTCTCCAGAGTAAACAACCCCAGTTCCCTCAGCCTCTCCTCACAGAACTTGTACTCTAGGCCCTTCACCAGTTTCATGGCTCTTCTGTGGATGTGCTCCAGCACCTCAATGTCTTTCTTGTAGTGAGGCACCCAAAACTGAATGCAGTAATCAAGGTGTGGCCTCAGTTTACACAGTTTCTTTCTCTGTAAACCTTCACCCACCATGTGTCCTAGCCACCCCAAATATTTTCCTTCCTCAAGGTCCTGGAACTCAGCAGTGTTCTCCACTCCTGCCTTTTGGTTTGCTCTTTGGGTCCTTTCAGTCTTCATCTGCTAGTACTGCAGGAGGAGATCATCACCTGTTCAAGCCCATCAAATTCTTGACATCCACAAAGGTTGTTGTATATGTGGCCATGACAAGGAAAACAGCTTCCAAATGCCACTGGTTGTTTTGCTTTTCTGCCAGAAATGAGGGGATGTTTCTGAATGAGGATTGTGGAGCAGCAGAGTAGCCTGCAGAGGGCTCCAGGCACTGTGGACAAAAGTGCTCCTGGTACCTGAGTTAGCTTGTTTGAAGTTAACTGGGGTTTGTCCGTAGTATGCTGCCCCACTCACCTGCCTTAGATTTGGCAGCTGATAGTCATTGCTGTTTCACACTGCTCTTCTTTCCTGACGTGTCCATCACCTAAAGGACACTTGGAGACTATGGGGAAGAGTAATCCTGGGAGGCACTCCGTTACTTCTCTACAGATGCTACACTGCCTGAGAGCAAGCTTATCAGCAGTTTGGGCTTCTCAGCATTGGTGCAGATGGGTTTGCAAACACCTTGTATTTGCATTAGGAATGGCATTGTCCTTACGGTAAGGAGCACTGCTTCAGTTCTGCTGCACCACTGAGGTCCTGTGTTGAGGCTAGATACTCCATCATAGACTAATCTGGGTGCTGGGATAGAGGAAGGGTGAGACGAGGAGAAAGAATTACTCTCAGTATGAATTGCTCCTAGCACCATGGTTAGTTTGTACATAGGGGTGCAGCAGCACTGGGAAAGTGCTAAAAGTTGGAGGGTGGGGGGCAGGCGTACTACTGCAAATTGCTGCTGCATCTTCCAGTAAGACAAGCTGATTCCTCTTTGCCCAAATGAGCATCAGATGGGGAAAAACACTTCTAGAAAACTTGAGCCTTGATAGTACATTTATTTCTGGGACAGAATTATGCCTGCTGCTCATGTGACTTGAATATAATGTGCTTGCGTGCACACACACAGAGTTTTTGATTTTTATCACATGGCTGCCAAAAATAATTTTGAAACATGTAAGTTAATCATGCCATTATAACACAATGACACTTCATTACTGTTCAGGGCAGCTCAGGTTTCCTTCTGAGCATATCACCAGCAGGCAACAATGGAGGAGTACAGAGGGCAAGTAAAAGGAACAGTGCAACCTCATGGCATTTTATCCTAAATGTCAGACATGGTCAGCATCCCTTGGTGAGTTCCCCAGTGTATGGATTTAGCATCTTCACTAATTGTCTCTCACTGTGTTGAATTTAACATAAGTATGGTAATATCAAATTGGCTGCTTCTGGAGTTTTTTTCCAAATTACAGCAGTTGGTCTTATGAATAATTTCTCTCTAATCAGCTGAGTCTCTCTTTCCTCTGTAACTCTTCTTCTAATCTTATTTTCATAACTTGCTACTTCTCTGACTTTCAATTAACACTTCATCTACGTTCTTTACTTAGACACAGTAGGTGTAGCCTTTTGAAACTCTTCCCTAATGTGATTTTAGTGCTGTCACTTCAGTTAGGGGCATGGTAATGACTAACCTCTGCTACTGTAGCTCTGTTGCTATGTTGCATAATGACTTTTCAGAAGTTCTGGATTAATGCAGGTCAGTTGATAATTTAGGGCCACATGGCAATATGATGCCTGGAAAAAATCCATTTGTAATCTGAAAGATTTTATGGGAGTGTTGCATAACTTGAGGAACGTAATAGCTCATTAGCTAGAATTCTGTAGAGTGAGGATGGGTAAACAAAACCTGATTAGTATCACTTAAAAAACATAGAAGTGCTTTGTGTCTTAAGTATTCTTCTCACAATACAACATAGTAGTAGCTCCAGGTAATGGTAGATGTTGCAAACAAACACTTCTGCTCTGGAGTCCTGTCACTTACAAACCCTCATTCTATGTGTTGGCACAGCACACCCTCTGCTCGGAGTTCCCTTGCTAAACGTGCCAGGTGTAGTGCTGCTGTAGAAAATCTTGCTGTGCCATTTGCTCCATTCTGGCCCGTTCTAGCCTGTATGCTGTCTGGCAACTGTCAGCAGGCAAACAAAATAAGCAGAAAGAGTAAATCCCATGGTTTTCTTAGCAAGTAGTTTTTTAGGAAGTTGATGGAGGAAAACACACTATATATTGTTAGTGCTCTTTCTGTCTAGAACATAAAGTTTTTTTCCAATTTAATGACAAGATTTTTTTTTTTCTTTAGCTCATTATATAATGAGAATTCACGGTGAGATCATGATAGCAAGACCACAGCACTTATCAGGGAGTGTCCTGAAGCACTGAGTAGCTGGCATGGTAGAGAGGGTTGTTATGAAATTGTTTTTAAAAATAATTCTGGAATCCTGCCCCTCTCTCTGCTTATTTTAAAGTTCATATGCAATGTGTCGAATGTCTATGTCCTGAATTACGCTGCTAGTGGATCCTCCCAGCTGGTCTGTCCAGTAACTGTTGACTAGTACGATCATGTTTCCATGTTAAAACTTTAAAAATAATTTAATGGTAGCTATGTTTAGTGACATCATTTTAGCACCCATATGACTTAACTTTCCCTTGCACTTTGCCTGAGACTGTACAACAGCTGCGTTGTACCCATATATGTCCCATCACTTCAGGCACAGTCAAAGTTTTAGAAAGAGGGAATTATATTGTCACAGATCACTGCACCTTCCTCAGCTGTATAGGCTCTAGTTTTACTGCAGAGATGCTTAAGCTTTCTTTAGTATTCATAAGTCTTTGAAAAAAAAAAAAAAAAAAAAGTTGAGTTTCCTGAAAGCATGTAGTAATTCTTTTTAACAATGTTATTCCTTTCAGCATGAAAAACGTGAATTTGGAGACACAGAATTTTTTCTTAAAATGGTGTACTGCCTTTATTATCATTGAAGTGATGTTGCAGGGCAACATTAATAGGTTTATTCTATTAATGAAGAATAGTGTTATAGAAATAATAGTTGAAAGATACTGATCTTCCACTAGAAAGCTTTTGCACAGAGAACCTATATTGTTTAAGGACAATTATTTCTGGAAAACCTCCTATCACCTGTCTTCCCTACCTAGCTGCTCTGCTATTTTCATGCAGCTGTGATGGGGTATCAGTTTGCATGTTAGCAATTCTGTTTATAGTAAGATAAAATGCACCATAGTTACTGACCAAAGTTTGCTCTTAGCTCCATTGCTGACAATTCAGGGTAAGCTGGCTAGTATCATTGACAGACACAGAATTTGTTTGCCTTTTTCTATTGATCAGGGATTTCTTTTTGTTCATTTAAGAATACATTCTTTTCACTTCCATATGTAGTGAAACAGTGTTTCTCATGGCCAACATCAGAACATTTTTCCATCAAGTAAGAAAAGCTCTTGCTGCAGATAATAGTATAATCTCCTGATGTGGGTGGAAGGGCAATGTGTAAAAAATGAATATTGAGTGTGATGTCGCATATGTGTCTCTAACTGGCATGTAATAAAAAGCCCTCCTGCTATGCCTTATGCTTGTATTTCACAGGACAGCTAGTTTAGAGGATTCTGTCAAAAGTTTTACACTATCTTTGCTATGGGAGAGATGGGAAAACTACTTTTCCCCACCCCAGCTCCAGTTCAGGTATAAAACTGTCATAATTTAGCCTTCAAGTCTGTATAGCAAAGATGTCTGAGCAAGGTCCACTCAGGGCCATGAATGGATTTAGCCATCCCTGGTGTCTCCTCAGACTGATCCTATAGGTAAACATGTCTGTGCTGTCAGTTTCACCCCAAAGAGAGTGATTTTTAAATGATTTACATGACAGACATACTTCAAAACCTGTCCTGAGGTCTCCGGTGGTGGGTGACAAAGCTGAGGTATCAACAAAGAGAAGAGGTGATAACACAACCTGTGTAATCGATCATCTGATCCTCAGAGCTGTGGTTTGCATCCTCTGAGGGAGGAGCAGCCGCAGGGCTGCTAGGAAGGGTGTGTGGTCTGTCACAACTAGCTGCTGGCTACTGTTCCCATCTGGTTATAAAATTCATACTAGTTAATAACAAATTCAGTTAAAAATTAGCAAAATAAAACAGCCTGACGTGGCTTGTCAGGATCAAAAGCATCAAAAGATGCTTTTGCTCCCAGTTTTCTCTCTCTTGTTTTGTAACAGTAGGCAAATTGCCCCCACCCCCACTCAAGACAAATCCATTGTCAGTCCTGCTTATTAGACAGATAAATTGCTTTGGGAAGAGGATATATTTCAGGATGTGCTTGTATGGTGTCCAGACAGGCCTGGGCCAAGATGGGAACCTCTAACACTGTATGAGCATCTGTGCTAGATGTCACTGTTACAGCACAAAATGAACCAGTGTGTCCTTGGCTGATGAGTCCTCTGTTCTCTCTCCAACCTGTGGTAGATTTGGGAGGCAGCTCAGTAAAATCAGTTTTCATAGAAGAAATCAGATCTTCAGGGAAGAGGGAGTGAAATGAGAGGGACAAGAAGGCTGATGCTGTTGCCTGAGTTAAGAGGATAAAACACAGTAAGAGGTCTGGGGGTGTAGAATAGAGCCTGGTTTGAAAGCAAAGGCATGATGGCTACAGCTGAGGTGACAGGAGACAGCAAATCAGCGAAGTGGATCAAATAAGGGTCCAAATTCTTCCCCTGTCCTCTATAGCCATGGCAGGACAAAGCACAGTCATCCAGGCTGAGAGTTTGCAGGGCTGAGGGATCACAGTGCATGGCGCCTTTGCGCTCTGCCCAGGTTGTGACCAACCATGAACACAGAAGTGATTTCCCCTCCTGCTGGAATTGAACGCTCCCTGTCTTGATCCCAAGCCCCATGGAAGAAAATTGGAAAGCAGATAATGAATCAGTTGGTCCTCTTCTTTACTCAGTTGTAACTGTGAAGTAATTCAGCTGAAACTGGAGCTGGAAGATTGCAAAGCTGGTGCTGTTGAGAAGAAAATGAGGCCAATATGTTTTTCAGTCTAAGCAAGAAGAAAAGCTGGCCGACTTCATGAGGGCATTTGCTCAATCTCTTTTTAAAATTTAAACGAGTCGGGAGAAGAGTGCAGAAAATCTTTTAATAATATTAACACTTGATTTTATTTCCTAGCTACCTTGTTCTTTTCTGGGCCCTCCACTAAAAGTAAAACATTGGGAACTGACAGCGTCCAGAAAGCAGTAATGAAAATCATTAATGGGATGCTGTCATTTGCTTCACTATGAAAGTGTTTGTGGCTGACTGATAGAAAGTGCTGTGAAAGGGCCAGTTAGCATTATGGATGGAAGTGAAATAGAGATTAACAAAATTAGGTTATTTAATTGCCAGTCAATACAAAAGCTAAGATATGTCATATAACAGAAGGTGCAGTACAGAGGTGGAGATTTAGTTGCATTTATTAATCTTTTCTCTAATACAATCACTTAAGTGCATACCATGAAATTTAAAGGCAATGTTTCCAAAAGGGAGGAAAAAAACCCACTACTTCTGATGCGCTGCATAATGATGATATAGGGCATCACAGTTAGCATAAAGCACTTAAAAAAAAAGAAGATTAGACATGTGTCCAAACAAGCTGAAGTAGGCACTTGAGTTGCATAAAGCAAATGGGTACTGCAGGCATTTACTTGCATTTGTGAATTCTGGCCCCCTGAGGGCTGATACTAAATGGGTGATTTCACACAATAAGAAAAATCAGGTGCTTTAGTTATTCCACTTACTCACCTGATTTGCCAGTGCAACTGTAGCTACCTTGCTAGCTGGCTGAGCTGCAATTCTAAGTAGGGAACACTCAGAGCAGTAACTCTTAAAAAATGTGTCAGTGTGTGTAAAAATGAGTAAATGAAGGGACAGAGCTTCCAACAAAAAAAAGCATTGTTTCATAGTTTTAGCTGATCTACTGACTTCCTCTGTCATATTTGAGGACAGGTCACTTCATGAAATAGGATACTGGGAATTGTGCATATATCCAAAAGCAACATGAATCTATTGCAGATTGGTTTTGCTGTTTCGGAAAGCACGGTCACATACACAGTCTTGAAAGAAGGTGGGAGTGAAGCCAATGTAGAATTAACCACACTGAATAACTTGCACATTTTCAATGAAGTCTTTCATGTATGCTCTGCTTTTCAAAAGTGAACAAGGGCCAAAACCAGCCACATCACTTGGACTTGCTATAATGAACTCCTGCTTCTCTGCAGTATGAATCTAAGCCACTATCCTACACTACCACATCATAAGAAACCACTAACCCTAACCATGAGACCAGGACATTCATGTCTCTACAATATGTTCGTTACATTCACATTAATAAATGAATATAATGTTACAATGGCTGTGCCATTAAACAACACCTGTTCAATACAATGGAAACAAGGCACTCCATGATTAAATATATTATCTTCTTGACAAAGAACTGCACAACTGTTTGGCTAGAGCTGTGAAGCAAATGGTATATTTACATATGAAAAGGAATTTATGTACATTTCATGAATGACAGAATAATTGCTATATATTGCAAGGAAAAGGGATGTAAAATATTTTGTATAGTCATTATTGCTATTGCAAGTAAGTGGGAAAGGCCTTGATAGAGCTGTGAGTGTACCTTTCTTGACCACTGCAGCTAGGCAAAGTATATACAGGCTGCTGGCAGCATTACAAGAGTAAGATTTAATCCTAGAAATCTTAGATGGAAAAAGTCTAGTATGATGCATTCAGATCATCCCCTGGGAGCACATCTAAAATGGATGTTTTGTCCACTTGAGTTTCAAGGATTTCAAATGGTGGGTCTTCCACCATTGCACTTGGATATCTGGTCCAGATTTTAATAAATTCCTGACAGTAATAATTTTTTCCTTTTTATTCAGTGGACGTTTTTCTTTTTTCTTGGTTTTATTCACATTAGTCTCACTATACCATTCTAAACCACTCACAATTATGGGTCTTGGCCCTAGCTGGGCAGCCTCAGCCCAAATCTCTGTGGAAGCAGCAGGGGAAGAGTTAAAGGGGGTGGAGCCACCAAGGTGGGCTCTATACCTTCGGCAACAAGTTGCAGGATAGAAAAGAAGACAGGATTGGAGGGTTATAGACAAGATGCTAAGTAAAGGCAAGGGAAAATCATAGTTTTCTACTTCAGTCACCTCTGCTACACACACATAGACGCACATACACAAACCACAAAGGAAAGACTTCTTACTGAAAATTTCCCATGAAATTGCTGCCCTCAGCACTTATCTGGAGCTGAAACTAGACCCAAAAGTAAAGATGCTGTCCTTCCCAGAATCCAAATCTTACTGCCTGGTAGGAAAGGGAAGACAGCAGCTTTGGTGCAATACAGTCACTGAAAGGGTGAGAAATAGCAGGTGAAGAGAAGGATCCTGGATGGGTGGGGAAGCAGAGTAGGTTCTTGATTTAGGAATATCCATGTTTAGAGGTGTTGATCTGATTTGCAGAAATGTTAAACCCTCACAGCAGAAACTGATGGCAGTGAGAACCATATTCAGCAAATATAGAGTGCTATCAAGTACTGAGATCTGTAGTTGGCATCTCAAACTGGCCCCTCAAATTAGCTTACAGTGTGGACAAATTTGACTTTATTCTTGCTGAAACACAGCTTCTTGTGCATCTAAAAATGGTAATAATGATATCTCACTTTTGTATTCAGGTTTCTTTAAAGAAAAAAAAGAACAGAAAATAATGTGAACATACTACCTTGTAAAAGCCAGATAAAAGCCCCCCAAAAAGAAGATTCTCTTTTGCTTGTAGGGTTTGAAAAACCATGCAGTGAATGACACCTGAGGTCCCATGCTGAGTGAGTAGGATAAACATAAACATAAGTATCAAGTAACTGCCCATTCACTGAAGTAAGGCAAGGTTCCAGTAGGATAATGTCTGACCATGTTTTATATCATGTACCTGCCTGTGGGCATGAGATATGTAACTGAACATGGTCACAGGAACTGATCTTGGGGAGTATGGGGGAGCCTCAATTAAGCGGCAGTGGAAAACCTTAATCCCATTGCTTAATTTGCTCATATTCAAGGGCTTGATTCTGTGAGTCTTACTATTCTTTTCACAGTTTTCTTGTCCAGTGCAGTTCATGGGTATGGAAAACAACAACAGTGCTTTCTGAAACACAGCTGTCATGGCTGATTCCTCAGAGCACACGAGCACAAACCAAACCTCGTACTGTCAGCCTACGTTAATCTTCGTTATGGCTTGCTTAGATTAGTGACCCATCAAAATGTGGCAGTGTATAATGACCCTTTCTTCTATAAAGACTCTTCCCCTCTTGTAGCTGATTTTTATATCTGGACAGTGTACTGCACGCTGCATAAGTAACAAGCTCCTCTCAGTTCATAAGCATTCCCAAGAAACAGTGATTGTCTGGTGAAGATTTTTAAGCTAGCAAGCAGGGATCTCTGTAATGAGATCTTGCACAACATTTGTTCACTCTTAGAAGATCAGAACATTCCTTGCCAAACCCTCAACCTTTAAGTGGAAATAGGACACATTGCCCTTCCAAGAAGACATGGATAGGATGATACAACTCTTATGACATAGACAGGGAGGCCTAAAAGAAGCAGGTCCTCTCATCTAAGAAGACCAGTAACCACAAATTCCCTCTTCTTGCCGACTCTTGTCAGTAGGTTTGTGCGTTTGTGTTTTGGAACATAATGCATAGCAACCATGTGTGGGCAAGAAAGATGATCTACAACCACTAGTGCTTTCATACCTGGTGAATAGGATGATAGCTTATAAAAATGTTATTTGATCTGTTTCCAATTATTCTTCACTTTATTTAGTAACAAAATAATGTTTATCAAAATAACAGTGATAATGATCATATTTACAAACACAGCATTTTATCAAAACTAGAAACTAGATATGCCAAACAGATGTCCTAAATATGGAGAGGGAAGGGGAAAGGTTATTTCCCTTCCCCCTTTTAATCACTAAGTGGAATAAAAGGAGAAATGACTGCACTGAATTATTTTTTTCATAGGAATTTTTTTTTTCAGCATTTCATTTCTTTCCCCATTTAACTTTTCAAGGATATTGACATTTGATAAAGCTGGTAGCAGCATAAAAGAGAAGGGCAGATATTCTTATCCCTAAATTCTGATCATCACACAATTTGTTGCTTCAAATGACCATAAGAAAAAAGAGTGGAAAAGAAACAAATTTCTGAAACTAAAAATTTTGCAGAGCAAAAGCAGAAAAAAAAGTAATTCTTCAAATTGCCAAATGATAAACTGGCCAATTGGAATTTTTAAAAGTGCCTCAGATCAGATCTTGAACAGTCAAGGTTTAGTTGATGGTCATGGGTTAAGGAATGTTGCACTGGGTTGAGATTAGTATCAGACTCAGGATAATATGTATACTAAACTCCCACTCTCATTTGTGAGTGTTCGTCACTGTCAAGAATAAGCACAGCTGTAAAGAAGGAAATATTCAGTAATAGGTTTAACTTTAAACCAGAGCCACTGCCAGAAAAAGTGACTAGGATAATACAATTTCTCCTGCAAATGCTATTCTCTTCTGTTCTGAGTGAAATTAACTTTGTGGACCTAGTGATAATATGTGGCCTTGCTCCACTGAAAAGGGTTCAAGTATTTTGTTTAACAATAGAGGGCATTGTGTTTATTTCCACAAATCAATGTGGAGATGCAGTGTCACAAAGTAAGCAAACTCTTCATATGTTCTGGCGTCTTTGGCCAGTTTTGCCCTGAGCACACAGTTATTAGTAGATGATGAGGTAACTCTGTTAGTAAACAAATGAACATAAAGGATGTTAATGCTAAGATGAGCCGAGGAGGGCAACTAGAGGGCAGAAAAAGCTCTTTTCTCCCACTTCTTGTTAGACCAGTTAAAACTGAAATCCCAAGATTTACATGGTGTAATAACAGCTATGCTCAATGCATAGGAAAAAAGCATGGTCATAGCACAGTAAGACAGCAGATGTTATGACAGACAGCCTTCAGCTGAGGTTGTCAGAAATTTACGTGGCATCAAAGCATCCCCATCTCACCAGATGTCCTACTCCATGAGCCAGATAGGCACCTACAAGCTGGGTCCCTGGCTGGCTTTTTCTCTGAGGCCCTGAGCAAAAGAGAAGGCTGATTAGCTTGAGATCCAAGTAGACTGCAATAATAAGAACCACTGATAAATTAAACTCATTTACATTCTGCTCTTAAAGGTTCTTTCTTGAAAAGAAAAAGTTTCACATGTGTTGTCTACTCCAGATGTATTACATACTCTACTCCCTGCCTGTTTAGGTTTTTAATTGCAAAAGAGATATGTAGCTGGAAAAAGCTAGATCTAGACTTAACTACAGTGCATAATGCTGCTTTCTCAAGTAATAAAGACTGGGCACAGCAAATTTGGAATGGAAGCACAAGGAGTTTCCACCTCTTACAAAACTTATCCAGCAACATCCCACTTACTGGACTGGCACAAGGGAGCACAGAGTATGACTGCTACAGAGTGGCATACACATGTCCATCATCTGTAGAAACTTAAGTTATGTGTCTTACGTGACACTGTCATGTACTATATTTTTCAGTCTTTCTCCCCCATTATTTTTTGACTTGTAAAGGCAGAAAACTGTTGACTTCATCTTTTCCATTGGGTAGATATTCTTTCTTTTCCCATCCTGTGTTTCTTAAGATTATTTAAATTAGATTTTAGGAATTTTAACAGACATGAGAGATGTCATATTGAAAAACCTGACAACAAAGTCCAGTGTTAGTTTCATTTATGCAGATGATGACACAACAGTGTTGTACACAGGCTGCAACCATCAGACCTCGGTCATATTCTGAACAGATCAAGGGCAGGTTCTGTGCATATGAAACTAATTCAGTGGGTTTTGTTTATTTCCTTTTGGGCTCTCTTCTAAAGCTGCTAATGATGGCACCATTTGTATTACTCTGATATCACAAGCATGTCTTGGTAGGGCATCTATTGTACTCTGTCTAGCAATCATAATGCCAGTCACTAGTGACCTAAGATAGCCTAGTGCACTAGCAAGTACCTTTGTGTGTGTTGATTAGATTAATTAGATAATTTCCCAAAAAGTAGCCACAAATAAAATCATAAATTCATAAAAAGTTATATAGCCCTTCATGTACTTATGCATGGATATGTACTTCATATGGTATTCATACAGTTCCTAGTGATGCAGTGTTTCTTCTAGTGGACATAGAAGTGGGATAACTGCATAGAGATTGATTTTCAGTTCCAGTAAGTGACAGTCTATCTCTCTAAGTGTGGTAAGTAAACAGCTTTGCAAGATTTTTATCCACATTTTTTAAAAACCATCTCTTAGGTTTTACAACTTAGGAATTAAAAATCTTGACTATTTTATGTCAGTGTAAAAAAGCTGCAAATAGCGTGTGCAGTAAATCTGTGCCATGGCAGAAACAATCAGAAGAGTAAAGAGTAATGATTAAACATTTAATCAGAAGCATTATACTTTGTTGTGTTCTCATTGTAGCTGCAGGAAAAGATGCTGTAACAGATCTTTAAATAGAAAACCTGAGGCTAAATTCTACTTCATCCATCAAAAGCAGCTGCTAGGAGATGACCTAATTTTAGTGGCTTATCAATTCCTTAGTGCTTGTTGGTTGATGTAACTTTGATCCTCTGATGCTAGATGACTTTTGTGCTGAATATAGCTAGAATTTAATGTGAATCTTTTGGATGGCTGCCCAGCCAAGCTGCATAATCCAAACAAAGAGAGTGAGCAGTACATGATTCAAGCTACTCACGTGTACAATAATACAAATATATGTATCCTGATTCCTTTGGGCAATCAGCTCCATGTCACCAAGCACATATTTCAAATACAATGTCCTTGTGGGTTTTTTTGTTTGTGTTGTTTTTTTTTTCCAAACAATACTTTGCTTTTCATTGGAAAAACAACACAAGATGCAGTGAGACTCAGCTGCTGCCAAGAAATAATGATAGAGTCAATAATTGCAGGACGTTTTTAATGAATGTTTTCCAAGCAAATCATTGCCATTTCAAAGGGCTGTTATTTCTATTTATGTAGAGATTAGCCTACACGTTATCAAGGAGAGGGAATGGTTCTATGGTTTTTTTATCATCAGTTTTTGTAGCATTTTTAAGGGATTTTTTTTTTTTAATACTAGAAAATGTCTTTGTCTCTCTTCCTATCTTACTCTTTATCTGGACTGTAACTTGTTTTCCTTTTCCTTTCTCTCCTCTTTTTGGCTCTTCACTAAAACCATCTGTGACACACATGCAAGTTGCTGGGTGTGTGAGCAATGCTTCACACATATTTACTTGCCCTACTTGGCATTATTTGCTAAAGATTATGCAGGAGTTTTTCATGTCCCATTTTTTTTATTCTTTTAGCAAGCTAAGGTAGGAATAAGAGAGTGGTCAGGCTGTTGTACAGGGTGGATTTTTTCCATTTTTTGTTTGTTTGTTTTTTTCTGGGAAAGACTGTGTGTAGAGTTTAGACTGGGAAGGATTTAGACTGGGAGGATTAGACTGGAAGGATTTCTGGGTTTTCTTCCTGGCACTGACAATTATGCATTGTGTGAGCTTGGGCCAGTCACTTAGGGCCTGTTTTTCACACTCCAGTTGAAATAAATGGGAACTGCATTTGCTCAGCACCTCTGCAAACCAGGTCATTTATCTCTCCTCCCTTCATTTATGCATTGATAAATATAACAATCTTGATCTTTGCATATGCAAACTGGGAGGAAGGATACAAATATGGGCAGTTAAACATGCAAATCCCTCATTTTGATGCACAGCCATCCATTTCATACAACCAGGGATTTCTACATTTGTGAGCCTTCGGTTCTTTTTGGAAAAATGGGCCATAAATAACAAAATCTATACAGACTTGTCAGGGAGGCACAGCTGAAATCAATATGTTTGTGTAGCTTCTTTTCTATGGTCTCACTTCAGTTAAAAACACTATTAGCTATAATAATCATTTTAGCCTACTTTATTACTGGATTAAACCATGTTGTCAATGTACAGATGCCTTGGGCTTTACATGCTAGTTGTATGTTATTACAAGACCCAGAGTTGCTGTTTGACACACTTTTGGATTCTTAGGTGGGCTTGATTAATCTTTCATGGTACCTGTATTTCTTCAGTGACAGCAAGGGTGACAAAAATGGCTAGCCTGCAACTGAAGATTGCTTCAGTATAGGCATTTCACTATGACCTGTGGACATATAGAAAGGGCCAGACCTGGTATGAGAGGCAGGAGAAAAAACTGTTTGTAATAAGCAGTCAGATTGACATCTGTTTTCACTCTGCCTACCTCTGGACAAAAACCCCACCAGTAATAAAAACAAATTTCTTCAACAGAAATGAGGGTCATCATTTAAATGCTACTGTTCTTGATAGAAAAATGTCAGTGGCTCATGGCTACTGGCTCCTCTGTCCTGTTTGTGTAGGAACTTGCTGGAAGTCCAAAACACTGGTGGTCTTTCTTGCAGTCACAAGATACTATCCACCAGCTTCACTGCTGCTTTAAAATGATCAAATTTTGGTGAACATCCCACTTAAAAAAAAAAGAAGAATCATTTCAGTAGCTTTGTTGTGGAAGAATTTAAATGCTTATCTTTAGCCCAAAGTCTCACAAAAAGACCAGAGCATAACAGGGACATCCTACCTGGGGCTTCAAATCTGGATCCTGCTTGCAGGGACAGTTCCTCCTGTCTGTGCCCCCTTCTTTGCCACTCACCCTAGGACTGACTGTGTTTAAAATCTTTTAACATCTTTGTCAGCAACATGAACAGTGAGGTTGAGTGCCCCCTCAGCAAGTTTGCCAATGACAACGAAGCTGTGTGGTGCAGTCGACATGCTGGAGGGAAGGGATGTGCCATCCAGAGGGACCTTGACAGGCTGGAGAGCTGGACCTGTGCAGACCTCATGAAGTTCAACAAGGCCAAGTGCAAGGTCCTGCACATGGTTCAGGGCAATTCCAAGCACAAATACAGGCTGGGCGATGAGTGGATTGAGAGCAGCCCGGCAGAGAACGACTTTGGGGTATTAGTGGATGGAAATCTGAACATGAGCCAACAACATGCACTCACAGCCCAGAAAGCCAACTGTATCCTGGGCTGCATCCAGAGAAGTGTGGCCAGCAGGTCGAGGGAGGTGATTCTCCCCCTCTTCTCCGCTCTCGTGAGACCCCGCCTGGAGTACTGTGTTCAGCTCTGGGGCCCCCAATATAAGAAAGACATGGATCTGCTGGAGTGGGTCTGGAGGAGGACTGTGAAGATGATCAGGGGGCTGGAGCACCTCCCTTATGAGGACAGGCTGAGAGAGTTGGGGTTGTTCAGTCTGGAGAAGAGAAGGCTCCAGGAGACCTTATAGCAGCCTTCCAGTACTTAAAGGGGGCCTACAGGAAAGATGGGGAGGGACTATTTATCAGGGGGTGTAGTGATAGGACGAGGGGTAACAGTTTTAAACTGAAAGAGGGTAGATTTAGATTACATATCAGGAAAAAGCTCTTCGCTGTGAAGGTGGTGAGGCACTGGAACATGTTGCCCAGAGAGTTTGTGGCTGCCTCCTCCCTGGAAGTGTTCCAGGCCAGGCTGGACGGGGCGTTGAGCAACCTGATCTAGTGGAAGGTGTCTGTGCTCATGACAGGGGGTTGGAACTAGATAACCTTTAAGGTCCCTTCCAATCCAAACCATTCTACAATTCTAGGATTCTGTGACTTCACAATGTCCCCTTTCTCATGCGACAAACAAGCCCATCACACAACTGAAATACAGAGGGATGTCCATGCATCCTAGAAGAATCCTTTGTCCCAAGACCACCTGCTTTCACATGTCTCCGGCACATGCGTCAGTCATGGGCTGGGGAAATGCTTGCCTTTTCCTTGCATGATGCACACACTTCTGGTGATGGCATGGGAGGATTCACAGCATGTGTATAACTCTCAGCTGTGTTTCAGGCTACAGGAATTGCCCAGGCGAGAAGATCGGCCACTCTTGTGGCAGAACATAGAACTGAACACACAGCTCTTGTGCTATTGCCCTGGCCTTCATGGTGTGCCAGTCTGCTTGTCAACTTGAACCTGCTAATTACAGTGTTGTGTGTAAATACGAGCTTACCAGGACTCTTCAGTGAACCAAACCAGCTTAAACATTTATGACCCAATTTTGTTCCCACCGGACTGGACAGATTATTATCTTCAATGGAAATAATCTTAGTTGCTCTATAAGTGTCAGAGAACAAACGAGCAGCTGTGGCCTCTAGAAAGGAGCGGTGTATTTTGAGAATGGGGCTGGCAGCCAGGAATTCCAGACTCCTCATGCTGGCCCTGGGCAGACCCCATATTCTTGCTGCCTCATAGTCCCATGCATCACAGACAGAATTGTCTTGCCTTTCTTTGTTGGTGTGTGTGAAGATTAACTAAAACACCTGAAAATTACGAGCATTAGATTATTATTATTTCATACAATCATCAGGAGCCTCTTGCTTCTAGTCAGTCCCCTGGCTTCTGATGTTTCAGTTAAAAATTCATACTGGTGAGATGGTTTTTGCTGCATTTATGGCTCTGTACTTTGCTGAGGGTTTTGTGATCCTTGTTACCAATGAAGAAAGCTCCTACCTCATGTGATATTCTAACGATTTATTTCATACTTCATGGTAGTGGGTCAGTATTGCAAAATGCCCGGCTTTACTACTGTCAAGATTGTATTAAGCAGTTAGGGCTAATAGCAGCAAAAGTGCCCTGCTTGCAGTGTGAGCTGCTATGCAGCATCACCAACTGGCCCAGTTGCCTGATTTACAGAGGAAGCCAGCTGAGGCAAGGATGGGCTGGGAACCCAGATGCATCTCATTGACCTGGATGTGGCAGCTGTACTCTTCTACCTGTACTTAACCCACATTCTGGATATCTCTGGATGTGGGTTAACCTAGTTCCTGAATGTCCCTGTGTGTTTTTCAACCCACTTGCTATGTTTGTGAATGCAATGTAAATGAGGCTACTGTGCTGTAAAGTATGATATTACCTGCATGAAAACAGGCTTTTAAATCCAGCAATGCATAACGTAGTTACAAGAGCAGATGTGATCAAACATGTGAAATGACCCTGAGATGTTTTTGGAGGCCTACTTGTTCTTCCAGCATCCTTGAACTTTTACTTTCCAGTGGTGTGAAAACCAGTTTAGACATGGATTACTTGTTATAGAGACATTAGCACTGAGTGTTGCTAAATGATGACAACGAGCAGTTAGCAATTTGAAAGCACTCAAATTTTGAAATATTTATTTAAAGGAACCAATATCCTAACTAATGTTTCCTACAAGTCAAGTGAAAAAATGTGGATACAAAATCAGATGTAATAAAATACATAACAAATTCTACACTGCTTTATGATTTTTATGGTTATTTGCACTTTATCCATGAAGTGCCATGTATAAAAGCTTATCTTCATGCGCACTTATGCTTTGTGCCAAATTACGTGCCACTGTAGTTACTCTGGATTGACTGTGCTGAAACCGAAAAATAAGTTTTCCCTGTTCAAAATACTATTTGTTCTTGCAATCAGACATTTGTGTATGGAAGAACAGCATAAATACCAGTTTTGCTTTTCAATGAGTGAACAGAGACTTTTTGCACACTTTTTGGCACTTTCTGAGGAAAAGATCTCATGTATGTGTGATTAAGCACCAAACACCTATTACAAGCACACAGTCCCTTTGCTAGTAACCGGTAAAGATCCACCTGTCTAACTAGACTTTTGGAAAATATGTTGAGTAAAAAACCATGTTCATTAGTTAAGAGAGTCCAAAAATACCTTACCTTGACATGTGTCGACATGTAAGACCCATGGTCCTGGAAATAGAGTGTTGGTGGTGATCTTACTTCATTGAAGTTTTAGAAGCAAACTAGTTCATGGCTTTTGCTGTAAACAGTGTAACAACCACCATCAGCACTGGTTTTGGGCAAAAGCCTGGAAGCCCATGGTCCTTCCTAGGGCAGTAAGATGAAAATCAACGAGGGGCAACTGTGCCCAGCAAGTGCCAACAGTGCTCTGGAGGCACGTGAACAAGGCTGCAAGGTCTCTGGGCAGGCATGAAGAAGTTTTGCCTCAGTATGTTATTGGAAATAACTCTGTATGACTTGTCCATGATCACATGTGATAACCATGGGTGAGCCGGGAATGAACCCAGGTCTTCTGCATGCTTGACAAGGACCTCAGGTAATGCAGTGTCTTTCTTACCTTTTCTGATGTTTTAACTCACTGAAGAAACTGGCACTGAAGAAACAGTGAGTCTGCTACAGCCAGTGAGACTCAGACAACTATGAATTTCTTTGCTGTTTTGGTGTTTTGTTTTGTAAAAAAAGTAATAAAAATTAACTGTGCTGCAATTATGAGGGTTGTAACTGAGTTAGTTACCAGGCCTAAATTTTCAAAAGCAATTTCCTTAGTTTATGTTTTTATTTTCTTACAGTTTGAGAAAATTCAGGAAATAAGGCTTGTGGTATTTAAGAATGCCCAGTGTCTTTTTTGGAAGGAAGACCCAGGCTGTGCTACATTGCCATTAATGGTAATGAGAGTTAAGAGCCTAATCCTTTTGCAGCAGGGGAGATTAGAGCATATTGTGAATATGATTTCAGTATATATACTAAGTTCCCCAAGGGTATCTCATCAACAGCAACTTCAAAAGTTACTTTTATGCCACTTCCACTCAGCTGACAAGAACACTTGACATTTTGAGAAGGTTTAGAATAGAAAACATTAGCAGTTCGTGTTGATCATGTAACTCATTGGCAAAAACACTACTGTTTAAATATCATGTTCAGTCATCGCTGGATTGCAATCTAATGAGCGTAAAAGATGAGTACTTCTCAAAAGTGACTTGTTTTGTAACTTTTACGGTTACAAACTTGCAAAATGAAAAACATGGACGTTTACTTCCCCCCAAATACCATTTTCAAGGACAGTGTTCTTTCGTGCCTTGGAAAGGCACTCCAAACAGCTGTAAATAAATAATCATGATTCTGTACTTTCTGCTCAGTGAATTCTCAATAGGAAATTTTCATTGTTATGAACAGGATGAGTAATCTTGCTAATGTCATAGTTACCAGCTATGCACTAGCTTGTCTTTGAACACCTCCAGTTTTATGGATGTATTTAGCCATTATCAAGGAATAGCGTTCCAGGTAATACTACAGTAACAGGAAATGTAATGTCCTCTTTCCTCCAACCAACATAATCACTGCTTCACTTTTCCTCTAATTGAACCAACCAGCTCTTAGAATTCACTTCGGCATGAATCAAGGAGTGGGATTGCTGATGTCTTTAACTTGCTTGTTTATTTAACTTCCCAGTACATAATCAGTTGAATAAAAATGACCTTCCCCTAAATATATCTGAGTGGCTATACTATATTATACTAATGACTGCAACATGCAGAAAGCCAAAACAAGCATTTTGCCAGTATCAACAGAAATGATGAAAACACAGTTTGCAGCAATGTACGAATTATTGCTGCCAGCTTGCCATTCCCAAGTTAACTCTTGATGAAGTTATAAACTGTGACAATTAATACTGTTTCTATCTTGAGTCACACTGTGCTGTCATAAATTGAGACTAAAATAATTACAATTAGATGATTCTATTTCTGTCCAACTAAAATCAGAATTTTCCTTCCAAAAATCAAATAATGATGGTGTGAGATAGAAAAAGGCATACATGGTAATTTTTGTTGGATGGTTTCAACCAGTTCAGGTACAGAGGTGGAAGGTAGCTCAGTGACTCAGTCTGGGAGTTAACTTACACCACGATGTGTGGTTCAGAGCTTTGTTTGTGAACAAGGAGGTGAAAGAAATCTAATTTCAAGCTCCGTTGGAAATTGAGGGGAAGCAAACAATGTCTGAGAGATAGAAAGCAAGGAAGGGATAGGATAAAAATTCATGAGACATATAAGGGGTGGGGGGAGGATGGAATTGTTTATCTGAATCCTCCCTAAATGTCTTTGGAGACTTCGTTCCAGACCATCCTAGTTTTAGCTTTTTAAAAACAAATCCTCCCTCTTATTTTAAATAGAGATATGCTAGAATTAGAAGCACTTATCCAAACCACCCAGGTTTTAACTTTCAAGGTTCAGAAAAAATGGGACCTGGAACTGAAACAGCTTTGGTTTGGCTTTTGCAAAACCCAAACCACCCTTTCCCCACCCCACCCACCCCCCCTCCCATAGCTAGGCTAAAACTTCAGTCAGAGAACTAGCAGTGTATGTGTAAAAATGCACTAAAAAGAACAACTGCAGTTCAGCTACCTCTCTCTATGCGTTGCTGACTTATGGGACACTGGAAAGATAGTAGAAATGTTTCCACCCAGGAGTACCTATGGAAGGAAGCAGGCTCATTCTGGGATCATGGACCTGTATTGATGTAACAGCAAGTCTGTCTGCACAGACTTCCACTGACATTACATCCCAAATCTATCTGTGCTAGATAGCTTGCATCTTGGCTGAGAACAGCTGAAAGTCTGAAACCTTTTCAAGTATAGTATGTGTACCCTGTTTCACTTCATTGCTTTGCTTCATTACTGTGGTAATCTCCTTCACTGCGAGTGTTTATAGAAAGCTTGTTCTCCAGGTTAGAAAACAAGAATTGCTTTCATTGTTGGGCTTCTTCCAAGCTTCATCATTAATTATAAACATATTTTCTTCAAATCTTTTTTCACAACCTTTTGTTTGGAAGTTTCAATATTTAAAGTCCTTGGTTAATATCAGAGCTTCCCAAAGGCTGTATTGTCCAAGGGGAAAAATATCCAGGATAAAATGCTTATCTTCTTTTTTCTCTTGTGCAATAATGCCTCATCACTGTTGTTATTTGCAAAAGGGAGGATTTTTCTATTATCAGCATATCTCCTGTACTGCATTTTCAACATTTAATAGCTGTTAAATAAATTTTAAACATGTTTTGCTACAGATGAGTTTGGATTACCTCCCACTCAACCTCTAAAATCTTGGGGACTTTTTTAACAGTAATTTGCCAGGGCTTTTTTTAAAGTTTCCAGATCAGAGCAAGCTTAGCAATTCTAATCATAATGTAAGAATTTTCAAATGAGAATATTCCTTCTGAAAATATGTCCACTAACAAACAAATTATGTGGAAAAAATTTAAAATATCTCAGAAAAATTCCAGACAATCTTAGTGCATTTGTCATGAGATAAATCTCCGTTTTATAAGCATTCCACTGATCCTTTCCAGTTCTTTTCAACTTCTTTGCTGTAACGTTTGGTTAGAGAATAGTCGCAAACTATTTTGTCTTTTCCAGGTAGAATATGGAAGGGTTGTTGCATGTACCCCTGGAGTGTCTTGGTCAGAGTTTTTACTGGAGAGAATAGAATTCACATGTACTTCAAATACTTTCCTGCACAGGGTCAGTTGGATGCTCTGGGACATGTTTTGAAATAAAAATGTAGCATAAAATTGTAAAACCTAATAAAGACTTCCTCACCATGGAAAACTTCTGTACAGAATGATGATATGTACAGAACAGCGATTCAGTATTAGTGTAATGTCCTGTAATAGCCAAATTTTAGTACACTGCATAGAAGACAAATATATTCTACTGACTCACCCTCGTTTTACTCCACCTTTATATATTGCAATACCTCTGGTCGGTATCAGCCTTGGGTTGATGCTGCTGCTGACACATCTAACCTGTTTTAATTCCCTTCAATGAAAGGGGCTTAGGCCCAGCTTAAGTGTGATGTGAAAACAGGTGAAATTCCCACCTGCTCTTTTACACTCTTTCTCCTATGCAGAAAACACTGGGGTTTGGTTTGGGTTGGGTTGTGGGTTGGGGTTGGGGTTTTTTTTTTGTTATAGTTAACAATCACAGATAGATTCATGGGTGGGTATATATCCAATACATGTATTGCTCCAAGAACAGGTGGCAATAGCTGTAGAGACTCATTAGTTTTATAGTTCTAGTGTTTTTGCCAGAGAGTTACATGCTGCTTTTCCCCAGCCTATTTTGAACTGGAAAAGCTGCCAGAAGCTTACCCACCATTTTCACGCAAGCAGTATATGATCTGAGAGATGAGAGTTTTGGTGTGGCACAACCATCCACTGGCATCTTTGAGGAGAACTAGAGTCATTTGATTTAACCTGGAGGGGGAGGTTGTTCGAACTCACTGAGGAAGCAGTTACTGCTACCAGTAACAAACATGAGTCCCATACTTTGCAGATACAGCTACACACATTTGCTGGAGCCTGATGGGTGGGTCCATTCATTCTTTGATGGTGGAAGCAAGGACAACTGATGTGCCGATACTTGGAAAATGGTGTATGAGACCATACTACAGAGTGGCAGTGGTGGCAGGAGCCAGGCAGTAAGTGTAGGATTACCTCATGGCTTACTGTCTTGAGAAACCAGGATCACCCACTAGAACTGGAAAAGTTACTCCAATCTACAATGGAATTGGCATAGAGAAGAATTGTGGGATTCTTGGTATTCCAAACAGAAACAAAGGAAAGGACTTCAGACTTCTCTGCTCTTTCTGCCTATCCTCTTTTTTGGCTGTAAGTGTAGGAGCATGCTGTCCTTCTGGCTCACAATGAAATTTCTTCTGAAGTGAAGCATCTAAATCTATAGTGCTCTCAGGGGACAGAATATCTTGTGAGAGATGAGTGTCACCCTAAGTGAAAAGAGTGGAGGTGCTGGGCTTGGGGACAGGTCACACAGGCCAATGTAACGCCCATATATAAGAAGGGTTGGAAGGATGATCTGGGAAACTACAGGCCTGTCAGCTTGACTTCGGTGCCCAGGAAGCTGATGGAGCAGCTCATCCTGAGTACCATCACACAACACGTGCGGGACAACCAGATGATCAGGCCCAGTCAGCATGGGTTTATGAAAGGCAGGTCCTGCTTGACAAACCTGATCTCCTTCTATGACAGGGAGACCCACTTATTGGATGAGGGAAAGGCTGTGGATGTAGTTTACCTCGACTTCAGTAAGACCTTTGACACCGTTTCCCACAGCATTCTCCTGGTGAAACTGGCTGCTCAAGGCTTGGATGGGCACACGCTTTGCTGGGTAAAAAACTGGCTGATTGGCCGGGCCCAAAGAGTTGTGGTGAATGGAGTTAAATCTGGTTGGCGGCTGGTCATGAGTGGTGTCCCCCAGGGCTCAGTTTTGGGGCCACTCCTGTTTAACATCTTTAGTGATGATCTAGACGAGGGGATCGAGTGCACCCTCCGTAAGTTTGCAGCTGACACCAAGTTGGGTGGGAGTGTTGATCTGCTCGAGGGTAGGGAGGCTCTGCAGAGAGATCTGGACAGGCTGGAGCGATGGGCTCAGGCCAACTGGAGGAGTTTCAATAAGGCCAAATGCCGGGTGTTGCACCTCGGCCACAACAACCCCCAGCAGCGCTACAGGCTTGGGGAGGAGTGGCTGGAGAGCTGCCAGTCAGAGAGGGACCTGGGGGTGTTGATTGACAGCCGCCTGAACATGAGCCAGCAGTGTGCCCAGGTGGCCAAGAAGGCCAATGGCATCCTGGCTTGTATCAGCAATAGCGTGGCCAGCAGGGACAGGGAAGTGATCTTGCCCCTGTACTCGGCACTGGTGAGGCCGCACCTCAATTACTGTGTTCAGTTTTGGGCCCCTCACTACAAAAAGGACATTGAATTGCTCGAGCGTGTCCAAAGAAGGGCAACGAAGCTGGTGAAGGGTCTGGAGCACAGGTCGTACGAGGAGCAGCTGAGGGAACTGGGGTTGTTTAGTCTGGAGAAGAGGAAGCTGAGGGGAGACATCATCGCCCTCTACAACTACCTGACAGGAGGTCACAGAGAGCGGGGGATGAGTCTCTTTAACCAAGTAATAAGCGATAGGACAAGAGAGAATGGCCTCAAGTTGCGCCAGGAAGGTTTAGACTGGATATTAGGAAGTATTTCTTTACAGAACGGGTTATTAGGCAGTGGAATGTGCTGCCCAGGGAGGTGGTGGAGTCCCCATCCCTGGAGGTGTTTAAGAGTCGGGTCGACGTAGCGCTGAGGGATATGGTGTAATTGGGAACTGTCACTGTTGGGTTAACAGTTGGACTGGATGATCTTCAAGGTCTTTTCCAACCTAGACAATTTTGTGATTCTGTGATTCTGTTCGATACTTCTACTGTTGCTGATTACTTTTGGAGGCTGTAAAACCTTCAGGCCTGGCTCTTCCCAGGGAGTGGAGCAGATTAGCCTGCTGGTATCCTGTACCATCCTGTACCATCCCCTGTTGCCTGCAGAGAGGCTGGGAGTACTGTCTTGGCACAACAACATGTACCTGGTTTGTTTCTAGAAAGGAGAATGTCTCACCCAGGAAGGATACAAGAGTTTTTAGAAGGCCCCTGTAGTATTTTGGGGGCTGAGACTATGTGTACCAGAAGGTGGGGGGAGGAGAGAGGAAATGCAAGGTTCTGTTGATTGTTGGCCTGAGAGTGGAAGAGTATGTAGCAATGCTAAATGTAGTTTGTCTCTGTGTGTACTAATCTTTGTTGTGCTTGATAATTTAGAGAATTACAAACTGCCCTTATGAATAAACAATTTGGAACACTGCTGTGGGCATGCGCAGAGCACAATATATGCATTTGATGTTATGTAGTAAATAGTACGATGTTGTCTTCGCGATACCAGGGCCACATTCTTTGCATGGAGGACTTAAACATTTACTAGCAGTAAAATCCATTAGGAAAGGCAATTGTTTCCTCATACTGCCTTCCTCCAAAGCCAGCACGTTGAAAATAGGCTGTTTCCTTCTCCAGACATTCCTTTTGAGAAGACAGAAACTCCTCCCACCATAGCCTTAGCACAGGAACATGTTGACTTAATGCTTTCTTTTCACTAATGATTTTTGTATTTTGGACTTTGTTGATGTACTGCAGCTCTTCTAATGCAGATCCCAATTTGATCTTCAATTTAGGGAATGCAAAGTCCTGATAAACATCCGGTCTGTTGTGAATACAAAGGACAAAGCCTTTGTAGTAAAATGTCTCTGACATACGCCCATGAGAAGTGTTTGATGTGCTGTAAAAGGCATGTGTCTAAAAAAAAATGTTTTTCCTCTTTGGCTTTGTTGAGCAGACTGTGGAAATAAATGACACAAAGTAACCCTTCTTTTCCTCTCCTACTGCCCTCTTTTTTGTTTGATCTTGCAGTGATGTGATAATGGTGAGTCTGTAACTTGAAAGTAATTTCTGAAATGACTTATAGCATGAACAGAGGGGGTTTTATTTTGTGCTACTAAAGGGAGATCAAAGTATGATCTAGAGATTAAGTCTGTTGTGAGAGAGAACTGAGCAGCCTATTTCTACCTCTGTCACTGAATTGCTGTGTCAAACTGGACAAGTCACTTAACCTCTCTGTGCCTTGGGCCTTTGCTGCGTACTATAGCATTCAGCTCTTGTGCTCCTAGCAAATATTTTGCATGGCTTAATCATAAATGACTGCCTGCACACTAATTAGCCTCAGCCAGTGCAAAGTTTATTATACTTGTTTTCAACCTTTACACCAATTCAGGGGATGTGATGGCTGGCTTTGATTTAGGTTTGGTCACAGCTTGCAGGAGGGGAAGGAAGAAAGTGCTGAGGTCTGCAGAGGAGATGCAGGCAAGCACAGACTGTAGGCTGATGGGAATTTCTGGGCTCAGGGCTGTACTGTACGAAGGATGCCGGCATGAGGGAAGCATTATTACAGCATTTTATCTGGGCCTGGATTAGTTTAAACAACCAGCTGAGCTACTAGCAGCAATATACACAGAGCAGGCTAACCTTCCAAATAAGTCCTGTGTCTCACATTGGCTGCACTTTACTTCTGGTCACCAGGTTTTTATTGTGCTGCTGCTCAAACTGGTTCAAATAACACATCTGAGGTATGCTGGCCACCTCTCACAGCTGTAGTTTGGAGGTAGTGCATGCTCGTGAGCTCAAACTGGCAAATGAAAAAGTCAGGTCTGTCAGTCTGCCAGCGTGCTGCATCTGCATGAATGCACAATCCACTGAAAAGCAACCAACTGGCCAAGCCCTCCAAATACCAGGGCAAAGCTGTGCCAACAGTGGTCTCCCTGACAACGGTGTGAACACTCTTATATGTGGAAGAAATCAGTCTAGAAGGAAAAAACCTGTGGAAATCCCTCAGCTCTAGAAAAGGCTGCAGTTTTGCCATCTGTAAAGAGAGAAGGATGGCAGGAGCGTCCCATTCTGTGGCAATACTGGAAATTTAATCCATAAGTACATGCAAAGGCAACATGATTATATCAGAAGTACTGGAGCAATACAATGCTGTGTGTGAAAGTAGGCTCACATCAGTTCTGCATTTTGTACACAGGCAGCCTAAGAGAAGAGACTCCATGCTGCAAAATGTCTGCAGTCTGCATCCCTGGAGAATCAGTAGGAGTTGAAGAAAACTTCCAAATGTTGCACGCATCCATGAGGGAAAGGAGGAAGCTGCCTTCTCCCGAGTTATCAACAGGGAAACTTGGGAATAACTAGATTAACAGGCTTTCTGTGTGATGTAATGTGTTTTCATTTTGATGCACCTGAGAAAGGAGAAAATCCCCCAGCTTTGCCATTATGACACAGAGAGCAAAGCAAACCCCATGAATCCCTGCAGCAGTTGCAACAGTGTCTTCTTGCCCTCTGCCCTCTGTCCTCAGGGGAAATGTTGGGTGGCATACAACATTTAAAAAGTTAATGATAGGCTAGCTGCTAAAAGCTAACACTTGTGGCTTTGGGTTCCAGGAGCAGAGGAACGGGAGGGCAGCCTGCTCATACCAAATGTCTGAGAGTACCTTACTCATGGGAAGCACTGGCAGACTATAAAGTGTTCTGTTAATTATTGTTGACATTGCATAGAGAGCTTCATGCTGTTCTTTCTCTACCTGCTTCAACTTAATTTGTTTGAGAAAGTACTTTTTCTGTGCTACAGACTGCGTAAATTCATATACTCTACTGCACTGACAGATGTGTCTTTGTTTTAGAAGAAGCCATTATTTTTTTTCAGTGCTGAATGTGAATGGAGCACTTCACATTGGTGGCTTCCAAAAATATTTGTGAAGCAAAGCTGAGCAGCTCAAAATATTTTGCCCTCCCACACTGACATTCACAAGCCTTTATAACAGTGTTATCAAAAGCATTTGCAGTGGAATGTGCATGAGTTGGCCACAAAGACTGTGTTAGTCAACAAATGACTGAAGGCACACATTTTAGTCAGCTCTGCCGTACGTGATATGTAGCAGAATCCGATTAACACAACTGTATCTAACTGGGCAATTATTCTATATTGTAGGCCAAAGACTACCTTATAATGATCCTTAGCTCTCATAATTCCTGCTTATTTGAGGAAACGGAGGGTTAAGAAGTAGAAAGGGACTAAAATTCCCCTTTCTCCCTTTCTGCTAGTAAGATACCGTTTGACTCTTCACTGACCTCCATGGGCAGTGCTTGCTCTGAGGCATGCCATGACTCTGGTAATCTGGCTGTGAGTGGTGGCATTGTTCGCCTTCCATATTTCACTGCTGACGATTACTTAGGCATCCTTCAGCTCACTCTTCCATTCATTGATTCTTCCTGAACACGCTGCTAAGAAATGAAGCATGCTGCATCCACTTGAGCAGGGAGAAATGCTCCCTGTGAACACATAAATGCATCAAACTTACTCTTAGGTTTCATTATAAATTAAAATGACCTCTCTGCCAATTGATTGTAATGATTTCCATAATCTTCCCCACCATATTGAAACCAGGGCTTCCAACATATTTCTTCCCACAAGGAGTCATCTGAGTGAACTACATCTGCAATCAGTGCCCTCCAGCTGCAAGTAGAAGAGCATGGCTGACTGACCTCATTAGTATAGTGACGATAATCGACACTCGATGATTTGAATGATAAAACCATATGTATTCCATGTCCATTCTCAGCTTTGTTCATTTCCATCTTTAAAGTCTTAAAATGTTGTATAATGAATAGGAGCAAATCCAAGGAAAACTACTTATAGACCTGCTAAATAATGTATATCTCCATTGGCTTTGGCCAGCCCATCCCTGCCCCAAGGAATTAGGGACAGTGAGGCTAAGCCCCATGCTGAAACACTCTGATTGTCCTCAATGGGCAAATGGTTAGAAAAGACATTTTAAACAGTGGGAAGTCTCCCTTGCTGAATAGTATAACAAGGAGCTTAACAGCAGGAAGAGGCAGGGTCTGTCCTTCTACACTATTCTGCCTTCCTAAATATGAGTTTGTGATGATGGAAAAAAGGTGGGCAGCTTTACTCAACAATGAACAGGAATTCCACCTAATCCCCCTTCTTCCTTGTTTAGGATATAAAATATCACTCTAATATACCCAATGACTGCACCCTGGGTAGGATGCCGTTTCCCTTTAATAGGTGTAGAAGTTTCTTTCCTCATAATCCTTGCATTGTTTGGACACAGTCCTTTTCCATACACTTGCATTTTTCCATTGCTAGATTATTTTCTTTTTTTAATTACTGGTGTGTGAGCCTTTTGTTGTCCATATGTAGTGTTAATTCTGTGGTATTTAAGCATGTCAAAATGAGAAGTGCCTCAGCTGAAGATCATTTTCAGTGGAGATCAGTGATTGATTTCCTTTTTTTGTAAAAAGCCACTTATTTTTTGTGTATTTTGGAGGCTTGTGGATTGAAGTTACTTCTAAAACTTTGAAATGGGAAAGAATATCACCCTTTCAAGCATGTGTTGCAATGTGTTTGCTACCCTCTTACTTATAGTTTGCAGCAGGTGAAAAAGCAGTAATGGGTGACCCAGAATGCAATTAAAGAAAGCAATGTGGAGAAAAGTAACAGCAGATGCATGCAGTCTTTTATACCCTATGAAGTGTTCATTCCCTTTAATGAATTTATAACTTAATTAAAAAACCAAAATAAACTCAATTTTCCCATTTGGTCAGTGCAAAGGAAGAGAATACTAATAATTTTGATTAAAATATTATTGAAGAAGCAACTCCTCTAGTATTTTGTGGACTGGACTTTAACAGAAATGAGATATGGAGCTTGCCTCTAGTGTAACCATGCCAAGAGAAGCAGGAATTGATATGACAGGTCATCTCAGACTATCTGAAGAACTGGGTTAAAGGATGAGGGTTGACAGGGATGTTCTTCTGACACGAGGTAGCCCTTCAGATGAAAGATGACATGTATCTGTGCAGAAGGCATTTGGTTTTGATGGCCAAGCCATGGCTGTGAAGTAGGCTTCCTTTCCTCTGGGAGATTAGCTCAGATTTCGCCAGCTCCTAATGCAAGAGAAGAGCACCTTTCCTTGCCCTTGACGTTTCCAGCGTAGATGTTTAGGGGTGTGTAAAATCTTAAAACACCTCTCTCCTTGGGGAAAGGATAAATGAATAAACACGTGATAGATGATAGTGACATTACTTAACGCATGGCTGATTTGCATGTTTATTCTGGTCTCACTGAAGTTGTAAGTGGCCACAGAAGAAAAACAGGGCATGTTATGACACCAGTGAGCCTGGTACATTACTGTGCAGGTACACAGGCCTATGCCTAGACATAGGCACAATGTTTGATGCTTGATTTCCCAAGGAAGCCTTGAACTTGCCTGCAGAAGTCTTGCTAGAGCTTTTGAACTTTGTAAAAATGCAGTTTCCAAATTTACCTCCTGCCCCAAAAGTACAAATGATGTTTTGCAACCAGCTCGTGAGATGCTCATCTTCCGATTGCAACATGGTGTCTCTGTCTTAAGAAAGCTTTTTTTGGAAAACATCCGTCAGTTACTTGGGCTTGCATGCTTACGCTTGGTAGGTGTGTACAGTGCATTTCTCCTTAGGCGAACCACCTTCTCCTGAGGACACCATTGACACTGTCCCTCACCATGTGGGGACAACAGACACTGAGCAGCAGCCGCAGGTGGGTAATGCACGCTGAGATGCTGGACTGCATGAGGGGTAGGAGAAATAAGAACAGGCCAAACTGGTTATAGAGGCCCAGTTAGGGGCTCCCTGATGCTGGGTCTTGTTCAGGCAGGCTGTGAAAGCTGCTGCAGCAGGTTGGCTTCGTTTGGAAAGAGCCTTGCACTCCCGTTTTTTCCATCCTCTCCCACTCCCATTTTTGTCCTAATTCCTTCTCCCCTTTTTATAGCGTTTTGATTGAAAGAATACACTGGCAACCCTGAGTGCTGCATTGGAGGGAGGCCCCAGTTAAAATGGTTCCAGATGTGCTCGAACTGGCCTGGCTGTGTGCACTGAAGAGGAAAGTGTGCCTCTCCAGCAAGGAGAAGGCACCCATGTGCCAGGCGATGCACGTGGCTGGCTGCCACAGTCACTAACCTAGTATTAACTGCATTAATTGTGGACATAAACAGTGTTTAGTGCCAAGCATGTCACAAGCTGATTATAAAAGCTGCGGTGTAGGCAGAGTTTCAAATTATGCTTCACTTTTAATTTTAAGCGCCTTTCCCTCCCTCCCCCCTCTCCAAAATTCCTTGAACGTGTCTGTGTATTTACGAAAATACAAACGTGCATCGAGCGGGAGAGCTGTGAGGTCGTGAATACTGTGAGAGTACCTGCTAATTGCTGGGAGCAAAATGTGAGCAGACGCCCGAAGTCGGGGCCGGAACGGCTACAGCCTCCGGCCAGCGAGAGCCCCCAGCCGCCCGCCCCGGCCCCCCCGGCCGTCCCCTCCCGTCCTCTCCCGCCGCGCCGCTGGGCGCCGCTGACCTACTTTTCCTGCATTTCTCCCCGTACTGCCCGGACCGCTCCCACTGAGCGTGGGGCTCAAAGGCTTTTAGCCTTCGGAGAGCAGCTGCGGCGGCGGCGGCGGCAGCAGCATCCTGCGCCGGTCGCCGGAGGCGGGCGCCCGCTGCGCGCCCGCGCAGGCAGAGGCGCGGGGTCAAGGCGGCGGGCGCGGAGCGGGGCGCTGGCTCGTCGGGCGGGGCCGTAAGCCAGCCCGACCCGCAGCACTGTCTACTGGAGACGTTATGGCCCAGTACCAGTTGCCTCGACCTGAAGCCCGCTTTCTATTTATTTGGTTATTGCCCGAAGCTTCCCCGGGATTGGTGTCCGACCCGGCCATCATCTCCGGGTAGTTAATCTTTAAGAAAGCAAATAAATATCCATAACAAATAAATATCCATCTCCATATCGAAATATAAAGTAACTAAAATTCTCTGTGTGTTCAGAAATGGTGCTGATGGCGTTTCTGTACAACGCAGCCCCACCTTCCTGCAAGGGGACGGGTCATCAAAGTGGTTTGGAAAGGCTCTGCCCTTCATGACTCATCCTCCGGCGCTTCGTCTGGGAAAGGCTGTGCCACTATTGTGACAAAGTGCATCCAGCACAGCGTACGCCGAATACTGGTGTGGTGTGAGGAACACATGTGGGTGCTTTGTAGCACAGTGAAATAGTGCTCAGTATGATTTTCGGCTGAATTATTGTAACTCACTTTTGGATCACACTTTGCTTTTCAGTGTTTCTGCTAGAAGAGTGGGGTCTTTTTTTCTCTTTTTAGAGGAAATGTTAGAGGAAAATCCCTTCAGATGCATGAAAGTTTGGAGCAGGATAATTCTCTCTCATTTTTAAATTCAAAACTCCTCTTAAACAGGCCAGAAATAAAAAGTTCTAAAATTAAAACTTTGTCTCGGACACACATCTTTTAGAGTACAATAATCTTTGCTTGGTATTTAAAGTGCATGATGGGTTTAATAAAGATTATTGGATAATTGGAAAACTGTACAGAGTTTGTCAACAAAGAATTTTCTCAAGTATATAAACACCAGTGAGTATACAAAGTGCATGCAGATAATGGAATGGACATTTTGTCCAAAAAAGTTAAAGCTTCCCTGGTGGAGCTGGTAAAACTTGGAACAAAAGCAAAACTGCTGGGAAAGAAGTTTCCTGGCAGCATGGATTTTGCATGTTCAACGCCAATGGGCATCCATCGAGTAATCAAGCTATGTGGGCTCTGTGACCCTGGAATAATGGCTGTGGACCACTCTTCTGGCTGTTATGTTGTTGAAGGATGGTGGGGATGGGCCCTGTTTCTGTTCTAGAGGAAGACAGGTGCTTCTGTGTTTTGAGTGTACAGGCTGTCTTGTGTGCTTGGCTGTGCTCCATTGCTTCAAGACATTTCCCACTGAGAATGTCTTGGCTGCTAGTGGCTACTGACCTATTTGTAACCTGTGTTTCGCAGAAGTTTTATTTTGAGTGCAGTAAGTGGAGAGTTGCAGGGACATCTGGACTTGATATTCCCTCTCCCACAAAGGAGTCAAGCTTTGAGCTATCTAGTGTTGTTGGATTACCCTTACATAATGTAATAGTGTCCTGCTGTAAGGGTAATAAACAACCCCCTACTGACTGTCAGATCTTTCAGCAGCTTTGATAGGAATAACTGCCAGGTGTCAGCAATAAGGCCATGGTCCTTGGCAGGACTTTAGGGTACCATCCATGAGGTACTGTGGTAATTCCTGGAAAAGTAGGATTTTATAGAGGGGTTATAGGTATTTGTGGATCTAAATGGGTTAAGGTGCTGCCGCTTCCCATGTGTCTTTCTCAAAACACAGTGTGAATATTGGGTTGCAGATGGCAGTCACCCAGAAGTACAAATTAGGACTACTGGGTACAGCCAAGTGCAACTCTCTACCTCCTACCAGTTGCCTCTTTCTCATAGCTATCATCTTGGTTACCAGATGGTTCAGTCATGGTTTATTTCTTTTTTTGTTTGGTTTCAAACAGCTGTATGCAAGTTGCAGTGCAGGGACAAAGAATTTGCACATTACATGGGGAGTAAGTTTTAGGTACCCATCCAAGCAGAAAAGTGAAGATTTTGCAGAATAATTGGTCAGCAAAAACACCTCAGCTTGTATTTAGCGATCAGTTTACTATCATAAATGGATCTCTGGTTTTCTTTTAATAAAACACATTATTTTTTACTTCATTAACAATTTAGTCAGAACTGAATAGTGACTGCAGGAGTTGGTCTTAGTGACAGAGTTCATGGGATAATCTTATTAAGGGGAATTTTTCACATGTTGAGGTTAACCCAGAGAATCTGTGGTATGGGAAGTAAAAATAATGTTGAATGAGTGCCACCAAGCGTCCTTCTGCTGTATATGAAAGCCCAGGTCTTAACTGCGAGAAACACAACACAGCACCATAAAGTTTTGTAACTTTGAGAGGGACATCACAGAGACAGCAAAATCTATTAGAGTGAGAGGAGTTATAATATCTCATTAAAGTGCAACAGTGATCTTTGGAGATCTTATAAAGGTGAAACATCTGTGGAGGGGGCAAAAATACATATATAACCCTGGTTACCCCTCCAGATTTTCTATCTGTTGCATTTTATTTTTCCCCTGAGTGACTGGTGCTGCTTGATGTTGACACTACACTATCTGTAGCTGTGCTGTGTCTTATTAGATGATGCCATGATACACCTGATTTTCCTTTAGCAGGGCTGGTGTGTATCACCGGACTTCCTAACAGGTGACATAAGTTACAGATTTGGCAATTAATATCTCCATTCTGGCCCTCCTGCTACTAGTGATCCCAATGCCAACCTTATCAATAGGTGCAGTGGTGGCAAGGCCAAGACTGGGTGTGTATGAACAGCAGAGTTTCAGCAAACAAAACAAGCTAAGCGTTGCCAAATGTCCTCCAAGACGGTTTTCTCCCAGCATCCCTGTAGGTTAAAAGGTTCTGATGGATCTTCAGATTTTCAGTTCATACACGAGTGTGATTAAACAAGGAGGATTTATATTAGTATATCTTTAGTCTTACAGCTTGCTGAAATTCAGATGATTCAAGCAATGCATGCCCAAGTGTGCCAAAACTCCAGTTGTGTTTTTCTATTCTGGAAGCTGGGGCAAAAGAGAGGTGCCAAAAAGCCATTTTATGTTGCATGCAATAATAACTGCCTCTTGTTGTGCTGGAGTTCATTGCCTGAATTTCCACACTGCAGACAGAGATCTTGTCTAAAGCAGCTACACAAAGAGTATGAAAGAGATTTTTCTGTAGTGGGTGGCAGACTGGTTACCTCTCCTCGACAATGTGAAGTGCCTTTTGCATTGGTGAAACAGCAGAAGGGGAGTAGACTAGGGAAAATGCCTAGCCAAAGAGACTGTTAATTGCAGAGTTCTGGTAATGTACATATTTGGAGATGACAGAAATATTTTAGGTCCCAAAATGTGCTGAAGCCTGCATGCAGAATTTTAACATTTTTTACTGGAATATATTTATACAAGGATAAAGTGATCAGTGCCATGGTACATGGCACCCGTTAAACTCAGAGGAGTGCCAGGGAACAAAAGGGAGCACCGTACATTGTGCAAACTCTGGGCAGTGAGTGAGCAGCAGACTTGCTCTGTTTAATCAGCAGCCCATTTTATGTCTCAAGGCCTTTCCACAGGAAAGACGACTTTTGCTGGCACAGATTTTCCACTGTAGCACTCTCTGTCCTGCTATGTTTTACTATTTCACCATAAATTAACTTAGAAGAGTCAGGTTTACCAGTGTCTGAGCATGCTGTGAAAAACCTCACTTTTAAAACAGTGTGTAACTATTCTTTGCATGATGAAGGGTGGAACGGGAAAGTACAGAAACAGGAATCAATGCAGTGTCCTTGAGCTATTTGGAAGAACTTTCACTTTTTGTATGGGTGATGTATATTTTCTGGAACCTACAGTATCCAAAGGGGGCAATGCTCAAATCATTTGGTCTCGCCACATGTAGAATACATGCTGTTGATTTGGTATTTACCAGCATGCAGGGCTTTCTAATCACCACTGTGTGGTGTGGTAGGTAACTAAGCTGCCCTCTGCATGTGGGTAGGTAAGGCAAGGTGCTAGAAGTATATGAGCAAGGTGAGAAGTACCTTGTAGACTTAGATAAATGTCTAAGCTTTGTCTTAGACAAAATTAACCTTATAGGCAGAACAGCAAGTAAGTAGCTGTCCTTTTCCTCTTGTGTCCTTGCCAAGCACAATGGATATAGTTATCAGTATTCTTGCCAGTAATTCACCTATTATCTCAGTTTAAAAGTATTTCATTGTTTCAAGGACAGTTTTTAATATACTGGAGAATATTCCTATCATACTGTGGTATCTGGGCACGATCTCACCATTCATACAAGAGGAAAAATAATAGCTTCTTCTCTGAAATGGCCAACCTTACTACAGCTTTGGAAGCACTCTTTGGGAAGCTGAATAGAAGGAAATGGCAAGCTGAAAAGGGTTGCTAAGAAACAATTTCAGATGCTTCCAGATTTTATGAAAAAAAGGACACACCCACAAAACCAGACTAACCATTTCCAGAAGGAAACAATCAGATAGCTATTCTTCTATTAGCCAACAATACTAGTTTACTAAATAAGGAAATAATAAGGAAATAAGAGCTCTGGGACCCAGTATAATTAATAAACATGAATGGGGAGGCTCTCCTAAGGAAAAGCTTTGCACAGGGCTTGAACTTCCAGTAAAGCTTCCACTTTAATAGCCTCAGTGGAGAATCACTTAAACAAGTTGCACAGTTGATTAGACATGTTGCATTGGTGAGCATAAGGTGGAAAACCCACAGTAATGGTCTACTTTAATGCAAGGAGATTTAGTGCTGTCATGACAACAGATGTGTGATATGTGCAGACATGCCCTTCGAGGCAGTCCCACACTCCCAGTCAGTTATCCCTAGCAAAAGATGTTCTCAGCTTCTACTTTTCAGCTATTAAAAGGTGTAAGAGAACAACCTCACAGCTGTAGCTGGTTCCAGAGACATTCTTCCTTAAGGCACACAGCTTCAGGTGTTTGGTTTTCTGTGTTACCTGCCAGCATTTCTTCATGTTTCTACTCAGTTTAGCTGGCTGTTCAAGTTTGGCTTTACTAATGGTTTAGTTTCCCTTTGTTTCTTAGACTTTTAATGATGTTGATTCTTGAATCCAGTGTGTGAAGGACTATTTTAATGTATCTTAATATCTGGCTACAAAAGGTCAGAAGTGATACAAACTAGTTCATTAGTAGCTGATGGCCAAGTCAGTCTTTTTTTTTTTTTTTTTTTTTTTTTTTTTTAAATGAAATCTTGCAGTCATCACAACTTGCTGCAAGAAACATGACCTGTGAACAAGTAAATGAACAAAAATGCAGATCACTGGCTGCAGTTTAGCAGAGTAGAAAGCCATAGAATACCTCTCAAAATGAAATGGCCAGTATGTTTTTGGTTCTGGAACAAACTATGATTACTTTAGTTTTATTTAATTAAGTAACACAGGTATATATTGATATTGTGACTCTGTTCTTCCATGTTATTCTTAATGCAATTATACCTTTATACATCTTTGTCAAATATTTTGGTTTTACAAAACCAAGTAGTATATGTTTTTTATTACACAGAATTATGTCAACAAGTAAAAATAATTTTAAATAATTATGTGACAGAAAGATTTCCATTTTTAACTAATAGCAAAATTATGTATGATGTTTATTTCGTCGAGGACAGCTTTACTAACACCATGCTACTTGATGCTTAATCCGACAACTTTTGAAGTATTTCAGCTAAAGGCATTTGGAATGGACTGTGAAATACTAGCTCACATGTAGGAAGATAGTTATTTTGACTTCTTTTTATCCTAAGGTTGATTGGACCTCCCTTTGACTGTAGGGTGAAAAAAGTTGGCATTCTTCAAAGAGCAGTTTCCTTTTATTAAAATCTTCTGCAGTCAGAGAAACACAGCTTTCATTGTGCTTTATGCTATTTGAGTCATGTGCTCGATGGATGATTGATCAACGCTTAGTCAAGCCTGAACATGGTAAAGTACAAAAGCAACATGATGAATGGAAGCTAAAATGTGTTCCAAAATATAGTTCCTCCTTGATGATCAAAATGGCAGAAAATATTTCATCAGGATCTCAAATCCAGGATAAAACTACCAAGTTAAGCATGACAAAGTTTAATTTAAGGTTATATTCCAACTGCCAGGTAGACATTGAAGAGAAAAGTCAAGCAGAAGCAAGAGATCACCAAGTGAACAATATTACACTCGAGTAGCAGCTGAGCCTTTTGGATCTCAACATTACTCAAGCATCTTGGAAAATCAAAACACAACTGACAGTGTCTGACCACACTCTGGCAATAAATTGACTCTCCTCCTACCACCTACCTCAGTCCAGAAGGAAGTTGTGTCTCCTTGAATGTCAAGTTCTCAACTGCTGCAATTTCTCCCCATCTTCAGTCTTCTTCTGATTTAATTGTATTTTGCTTTAATTTTTAAAAAATGACACCTGGAGATATGACCATATTATTCTTCCTTTAGATGTTTGGGGTTTTTTTTCAGCTACTAACTTCATGTCTCATACTCCTGCACAAGACAAGTACCTGCATTTACATGTAGAAATGGATCAATTTTTAGTGACCACACTTGTATAACTCATTATCTTTTCTCTCCTTCAGTCCTACGTGTGTCCTTGTAGTTTTGGACTATAGGGTCTCTGGGATATTTTCTTTCCCAGAAAGTTAGGCAACATGATCTTGACTAGGTTGTTAAACATAATGGCACAATAAATAATGAATAATAAATATATTTTTTTTTCTATAGTAGCAAAGGTTGGTTTCATTGCTGACAATTACTTGAAGCAAGTAGCTGCCTGGTGGTAACACCTCGTGATCAATGCCCCTAGGAGATAACAGTTTTAAAGGTACTCAAGGAAGAAACCCAAGGAAGGTTTCTTTAAAATATTTCTCCTGTTTGAGGAATGCTGGTTGCCTAGCACTGAGACGTGTCCTTCTTACCATCCATCCTGTAGGACTTCACTGTGCTCGTTGTTAGGTTATGTGGTTAATTATGTGATTATGTGTGGCTCCTCCACCTGACAGAGGAGCCCAGCATGTGGCTAGAAGGGTGGAGATCACCAACAACCCTGTGAGAGACCCAAGCCCCTGCCACATCTCCCCTGGGCTGCTCCAGGAGTCAACTACTGAAGGGGTCCATATTGTGCATATATGCCCATATATTTCCCACTAATGGACCCTCATCCTGACCAGCCAGTGAGGGAACAGGATGAGGCTGTTGATAGTGTTTGTGTTGGTGTGAGGTCCGTGTATACATGTCTGTCTGTGTGGTTGGCCGTGGGGGCATATATACCTATGCTCAGCCTCGCTGCTGTCGGGACTGGGGAACGAGGAGTGGTGGCAGCCTGACCTCTATCAGGCCACCAGGTTTGTCAACCCCTAGCTTTTGTAAATCCTTTACATGTCATTAGATTGATGTTGACAAGGAAAGTGACACACTACAGCAATTCCACAGTATTTCTGATGTTTTCAAAATAGGATGTCTGAAACCTTAAAAAGCAAATCACATCTTTTTATACATTTAGTTAGAAAATGTATTTTAGTTCGCGTGCATGCAGTTCTGGAATTATACTCTTGTACCTTGATTAATAATAACTTTTTAAATAAGTGTGGTTTTAAATGAATGGCAATTGTTTCCCTTGGTGTGTGCTCACAGGAGGCTTGTCAGACTTTGCATAGGCTCTTACCTTTCCTGTATCCCACGAAGACACATTTTCATAAAGAAAATCCTTTGGTAGAGTTGAGATGCACGTTATTTTGTTTGGTGGATACTGTTGCCCCCTGGAGGCCACTTCTCAATTACCACAATATTAGATTGGAACTTAAATTAAAACTTAGAAATGTTTGCTATTATAAACAAAATATTCCCCTTAGCAATTAAAAATATTGTGATTTTAATTAAAAGGGTTTATGAGCTTATCAGAGAAATAACTGATTTCTTACTATGCTAATTATTTTTCTACATTTGCTGTTTAGATTTGCAAATTACTAGATAGTAAAATTTAATTGCTTTTTAAGGGAGATGAATATTTAATTTGAATACAGTACTTGGGAAAAATAAGGACTTTGTGAATATATGTGTGTGTGTGTGTGTGTGTGTGTTTCAAGCAGCATAGATAAACTAGGGAGTGTGAATGTCTCCACATGCACTGTAGACATGTTTCTACACAGTGCTATTATTGCTCCTGTAAGTGCAAGAAAAAGGACAGTGCAGGGCTATGAGAAGAGGCAGTCCCGGACCACATTCGTGCTTTGTAGCTGCTGTATGGCCCCTGGTTGGAAACAGTGCTAAAGTCAAAGGCAGCTCACAGAGGTAAGAGTTTTGCTTGGCCGTTGATAACAACGGTTAAGTTGATGGCCAAGCACGCAGTTGCTCAAACCTCACATCCAGCTTGTTCTCCATTGCATCGCCTCCTGGTGAGGGAACCCCACTGGCTCCATGCGGCGAGCACACAGTAAGGATCATACACCCAGGGTGTCTCACAGGCCTCCTGACACAGAAGCTAGATTTCTGCATTTGTGTAAAAAAAGCACCCTCTTTTTCCTTCATTTCTGGGTCTCCTAGAGACTTTGAGCTCATTACAACAGTTTGGTGGATGACTGTCTGCAGCTGACATCCAGCCTAGCTAGCAATGACTGTTAGTCCTGGGCCATTGGAGTCAAATCTGAACTACTGAGCCTATTGCATTGGTAATAATTAATTGGACTGCCCATGCAGAAAGACATTTCTCTATGTGAATAAGAGCCTGTTTCTAAATGTTTACTTCTTACAGGCTTTGTTAATCACTATCACTAGTGGTATGAATTAAGTATTAATTTATACATGTCTAATTGTTTAGCTTTTGCAATTAGTCCCATGTCTACACTTGTAATTAGACTGTTTTTAATTCATAATGCTGTATCTCCCAGCCTTTTTTCTCTGCTGGTGCTCTGATTTCTGCTGCCTCCCCAGCCCTGTGGCGTGCTGGAGTTAGCTCTTGCTGTTCTTCACTGAGCTTCCTGCCCCAACGAGTGCCGGCATTTCAGGAGTGCCATGCTGGCAGAGAAGCAATCTGTACTAGTGCAGGGAGAAACAGGGCTATCTGTGAATGAAATGGGACAAGGGCAATGCTTGGTACTGCTTCTCATATGTATTGGCTAACCCCAGTGAGGCTGATATTGCTGGTGGTTAGTGAGCCAGACACCATGACAGATGCCTCATTCTAGACCCCTTCTTGGGATTTCACAGAATCACAGAATCGTCTAAGCTGGAAAAGACATTGGAGATCATCCAGTCCAACCGTTAACCTAGCACTGACAGTTCCCAACTACATGATATACCTCGGAGCTGGGTCAACCCTACTCTTAAACACCTCCAAGGATGGGGACTCCACCACTGCCCTGGGCAGCCCATTCCAACACCTAACAACCCGTTCTGTAAAGAAATACTTCCTAATATCCAGCCTAAACCTTCCTGGCGCAACTTGAGGCCATTCTCTCTTGTCCTATTGCTTATTACTTGGTTAAAGAGACTCATCCCCAGCTCTCTGTGACCTCCTGTCAGGTAGTTGTAGAGGGGAATGAGGTCTCCCCTCAGCCTCCTCTTCTCCAGACTAAACAACCCCAGTTCCCTCAGCCGCTCCTCGTACGACCTGTGCTCCAGACCCTTCACCAGCTTCGTTGCCCTTCTCTGGACATGCTCGAGTAATTCAATGTCCTTTTTGTAGTGAGGGGCCCAAAACTGAACACAGTAATTGAGGTGCGGCCTCACCAGTGCCGAGTACAGGGGCAAGATCACTTCCCTGTCCATGCTGGCCACGCTATTTCTGATACAAGCCAGGATGCCATTGGCCTTCTTGGCCACCTGGGCACACTGCTGGCTCATGTTCAGCCGGCTGTCAATCAACACCCCCAGGTCCCTCTCTGACTGGCAGCTCTCCAGCCACTCCTCCCCAAGCCTGTAGCGCTGCTGGGGGTTGTTGTGTCCCAAGTGCAGCACCCGGCATTTGTCCTTATTGAAACTCCTCCAGTTGGCCTGAGCCCATCGCTCCAGCCTGTCCAGATCTCTCTGCAGAGCCTCCCTACCCTCGAGCAGATCAACACTCCCACCCAACTTGGTGTCATCTGCAAACTTACTGAGGGTGCACTCGATCCCCTCGTCTAGGTCACCAATAAAGATGTTAAACAGGAGAGGCCCCAAAACCGAGCCCTGGGGGACACCACTCATGACCGGCTGCCAACTGGATTTAACTCCATTCACCACAACTCTTTGGGCCCGGCCATCCAGCCAGTTTTTTACCCAGCAAAGCGTGTGCCCATCCAAGCCATGAGCAGCCAGTTTCACCAGGAGAATGCTGTGGGAAATGGTGTCAAAGGCCTTGCTAAAGTCAAGGTAGACAACATCCACAGCCTTTCCCTCATCCAATAAGCAGGCTGCCCTGTCATAGAAGGAGATCAGTTTTGTCAAGCAGGACCCGCCTTTCATAAACCCATGCTGACTGGGCCTGATCATCTGGTTGTCCTGCATGTGTTGTATGATGCTACTCAGGATGAGCTGCTCCATCAGCTTCCTGGGCACCAAAGTCAAGCTGACAGACCTGTAATTTCCTGGATCATCCTTCTGACCCTTCTTAAATATGAGTGTCACACTGGCCAGTTTCCAATCTGTCGGGACCTCCCCGGTCAGCCAGGACTGCTGGTAAACGATGGAAAGCGGCTTGGCGAGCACCCCAGCCAGCTCCTTCAGCACCCTCGGGTGTATCCCATCTGGTCCCATAGACTTGTGTGTGTCTGTGTGATGCAGTAGGTCACTGACTATCTCCTCCTGGATTGTGGGGGGGTCATTCTCCCAGTCTCTGTCTTCTGGCTGAGGAGGCTGGATTCCCTCAGTACAGCTAGTCTTGTTATTAAAGACTGAGGCAAAGAAGGCATTAAGGACCTCAGCCTTTTGCTCATCACTTGTTACCATGTTTCCTCCTGCATCTAGCAGGGGATGGAGGCTCTCCCTGGTCTTTCTTTTACTGCTCATACTTATAGAAACATTTCTTGTTGTCCTTGATTGCTGAAGCCAGATTAATTTCCAGACCTCCTGATTTCCACCCTGCATAGCCTCACAGCATCTTTGTAATCATTGTGAGTCACTAGTCCCTTCTTCCAAAGGCTGTAAACTCTCCTTTTCTCCCTGAGTTGCAGCCAAAGCTCCCTGTTTAGCCAGGGTGGTCTTGTCTGCCATTGGCTTCTCATACAGCACCTGAGCACCACCTGCTCCTGTGCCATTAACACTTCCTTCTTAAAGAGTGCCCAGCCTTCCTGAACCCTGATACCCTTCAGGACCATCTCCCAAAGGATCCTGTCAAGCAGGTGCCCAAACAAGTCAAAGTCAGCCCTTTGGAAGTCCAGGATGTCAGTTCTGCTTCTCCCTCTCCTGGCCTCTCTAAGAATAGAGAACTCTATTGTTTCATGACCACTGTGCCCTAGTCAGCTTCCAACCGCCACATCATGCTCCAGTCTTTCTCTGTTCACAAAGAGGAGATCCAGCAGGGCACCTTCTCTGGTCAGTTCACTCACCAGCTGCATGAGGAAGTTATCTGCCACACATTCCAGGAATCTCCGGGACTGGTCCCGCTCCGCTGTGCTTTATTTCCAGCAGATGTCTGGGAAGTTAAAGTCTCCTACAAGAACAAGGGCAAGCGATTGTGAGATTTCACCTAAATGCCTATAGAATATTTCATCCACCTGTCTGTCGTGGGTGGGTGGCCTATAGTAGACTCCCACTACAACATCTGCCCTGTTGGCCTTCCCCCTGATTCTAACGCAAAGACACTCCACCCTGTCTTCACTACACTTGTACTCAAAGCAATCATAACAGTCCCTAACATACAGCACCACCCCACCGCCTCTCCTTCCTTGTCTATCCCTCCTAAGGAGCTTGTAGCCATCAACAGGCGCACTCCAGTCATGGGAGACATCCCACCATGTTTCTGTAATAGCCACAGCATCATAATTTTCCTGTTTCATCATGGCTTCAGGCTCCTCCTGTTTGTTACCCATGCTGTGTGCATTGGTATACATGCACTGCAGATGGGCTGATGTTTTGCCCCCTTTCCCCTTCAAATCTAGTTTACAGCTCTCTCAATGAGCCCACCTACCTCCTGCCCCAAGATCCTTTTTCCCCTCTGGGACAGGTGCATCCCATCTGATGCCAAAAGGTCTGGCATCCTGTATACCAACCCATGATTGAAAAATCCGAAGCCCTGACGATAACACCAGTCTTGGAGCCACAAGTTCATCTGTTTAGTCCTCCGGTATTCTTCTTCATCCATCCCCACAACTGAAGGGATGGAGGAGAAGACAATTTGTGCCCCTGACCCCTTAACCAGTTTCCCCAAGGACCTGAAATCTCTCTTCATTGCTTTAGGACTTCTGCTGGTAATGTCATCGCTACATACCTACCTACCTTGCCAGTCAGAGAGGGACCTGGGGGTGTTGATTGACAGCCCGCTGAACATGAGCCAGCAGTGTGCCCAGGTGGCCAAGAAGGCCAATGGTATCCTGGCTTGTATCAGAAATAGTGTGGCCAGCAGGGACAGGGAAGTGATCTTGCCCCTGTACTCGGCACTGGTGAGGCCGCACCTCGATTCCTGGGTTCAGTTTTGGGCCCCTCACTACAAAAAGGACATTGAATTACTCGAGCATGTCCAGAGAAGGGCAACGAAGCTGGTGAAGGGTCTGGAGCACAGGTCGTACGAGGAGCGGCTGAGGGAACTGGGGTTGTTTAGTCTGGAGAAGAGGAGGCTGAGGGGAGACCTCATTCCCCTCTACAACTACCTGACAGGAGGTTGCAGAGAGCTGGGGATGAGTCTCTTTAACCAAGTAATAAGTGATAGGACAAGAGAGAATGGCCTCAAGTTGCGCCAGGGAAGGTTTAGACTGGATATTAGGAAGTATTTCTTTACAGAACAGGTTGTTAGGTGTTGGAATGGGCTGCCCAGGGAGGTGGCGGAGTCCCCATCCCTGTTGATGTTTAAGAGTTGGGTTGACATAGCGCTGAGGGATATGGTGTAGTTGGGAACTGTCAGCATTAGGTTAATGCTTGGACTAAATGATCTTCAAGGTCTTTTCCAACCTAGATGATTCTGTGATTCTGTAATTCTGTGAAAAACCAAGAGAGGGTAGTAGTCCTTGGGTCTCACTAGAGTGGGGACTTTTGCCGTGAGGTCCTTCACCTGGGCCCCAGGGAGGCAGCAGACTTCCCTATGAAGTGGGTCTGGTCTGCATATGGGGCCTTTGACATCCCTCAGCATAGAGTCACCCACTACAATGACTCTTCTGTGGTTCTTTTTAGAACTGGTTTTAATACCTGATCTAGAGCAACCTGGCCTTAGTGGACTTTGGTCTTCCTCCTTGTTTGACTCATTTTCTTCATCCTTCTCTATTTCATTCAAGAGTTCCAGGGCCCCGTATCTGTTGTGAAGGGACACCATGGAGGGTGAGGGAGTTCGGGAGAGGATTTTCTTCCGTCTCTGAGCAGGGACCTGTTTCCAGCTCTCCCCCATCTCTTAGGTCCCCTCCTTCTGCATGGTAGCAAGGGAGTGAGGTATCACCTGCCTCATTTGGAGCCTCCATTTGCTCCTATTGCTTCAGGGGTGCTAAGGTGCTACTCCACCAATCAATCTCCCTTTTGCACTCCCTAATACTTCTTAATCTTTCAACCTTCTCTCGGAGTTCCACCACCAGGCTGAGCAGGTCACCCAGCTGATCGCAGCACACACGGGTGCTGTCACTGCTGCCCTCCGGCAGGATTGACGGGCTCAGGCACTCCCTGCAGCCCGGGACCCGGACCGCTGCATGTTTGCCTGGCAGCTCCATCTGGGTCACCACGTTCTTTCTGGTGGTGGTTTTTGCGGAACTGCCGCGCCTCACCCTTCTGCCGCGCCACGCCCTGTTCGCCCGCCCTGTTCGCCGCGGCCCTGGGGCTGCTCTTGTACGTGAGGGAGTTGGGCGTCGTCACTCCAGTCTCCGCCCGCCCTGAATCCCCGCTGCCCTCGATCGCAGCTCGCTCTTCCCGCTCAGGGGGGAGGTGACTTGAGGCTCTCCCTCTTCCCTGGGCTTCTGCCTTCTCAGCTTGCAGTTTTGATGCGGGTTTTTGATGCTTTCAGAAGGGTCCCCCGCCGCTATCCTCCTCTTTAGAGCCCCTCTCCTCAGCAACTGAATATTTGGCTGTTGCTTTCCATCCTCACACCAATCCCATGCTGCAGGAAGGCTTGCAGCTTTCTGGACCGTACAGAAAGCATTTTTTTCTCCTCGCAAACTCTTCTTTGTATGAAGGCTGTAAGTGTCCTTCCTTCTCCAGCTCTCCATTTTCTTTCAGTTTTCACTGCAGGTTCAGTACTCCCTCTCTGAGTGCAATCCACGTTATACTTTTTAACCTTTATGCAAAATGTAATCCAGTCTGTTGCGCTGTGCCTCATTAGTATTCAGGTAAACTGAGTGACAGTCTTAAAATGTAGGAAGGGTGCCTGTTAAGGAGTGCAACAACTGGGCTTGCACTAGTTATTTTGTGCCAGTAATATTAGTACCACATGTGGTATGTTCAAGTATTATAGCAGGGTAATATGAGTTCAAATTATTGCTTTTTCTTGATGTGAATAAAGATTTCATACAAGCTGAGATGCCAGGAGTTTGTAGTTGAACCTCTCTCGATATGCTCCCTAACTAATTAAGAGGATTAAATTTTCCTCCGGTGGAAATATTCAGTCCGTGACATAGCTCAGCAGTGTTGATATACTGAAAAATATTTAAATTTTGAGGATGAGCTGATGGTTTGAGTCTCATCATGTAAGATTACATACATGTACTTCCACCTTGTTTTTACGTATTGCCTGCATACATTAATGATAAAGTTTAAACAGTTACATGTAAACCAACAGGAATAGTCTATCAATAGTCTATCACTATTCCTTCCACAATTCTGCCTTTAGAAGTAAAGACATAGACAGAAAAGCACTGGGGAAGCCCATAACATTGAATGGAAAAGTCCTTACTCTCCTCCCTCTCTGCAGGTTCCTTCTGTTTCTTCCTGGCAGCTCCCAACCTGCCTCTCCATACCTAATCCTCCAGCTGGGCTCCTCCTTATGTTACTTTCAGTAGATTTTTTTTTTTTTTTTTTTTTCCTTATCCCACTGTCCTCAGCTCCTGAGTGACCATACTTGTTGAGTAAGTGAGGTTACCCCCCAGCTGCCTCCAGCACTCCTGCTGCAGAGGTGCAGGCACAGCCTGGGCAGATGGGGGTCCCAACTGAGGCCCCAGCCCTCAGGCTCTGAGCAGCTGCTTTCCAGGCAGAGACAGGGAAGGAGACTAGTGGAGCAGAAGGACCTAGCATGGGAAGAAGGAAGGCACTGCAGAGACTTGCACCCTGTAAACAAGGCAGCTCAGAGGAGGCAAAACATGCAATCGATTCTTCAGGGAAGATCTGTACAGTCCTGCCGAAATTGTCAGAGTAGGTCTGGTTGGTTGACCTTAGATAGGGGTGAAAAGGGGCTTTCGGGGTGGGGGGGTGGGGTGTGTGTGTGTGTGTGTGTGTGTGTGTGTGTGTGTGTGTGAAACATCCATCTGCTATCCTTTTTGAAAGGAGGAAAAAACCCCTGTACATTATTCACAGGTGGGAGGCTTAAAATGGTGAGGGATAAATGAATATTTTTGCTTTCAAAATGTCATTTTTTGCCTTGGTATGTTTGAGACTTTGGTCATAACAACATTTGAGAAATAAAGTTTGCATACGAGCTGAGGCATTCTGTGAAAGGAGAGGGGCTCAGGCTTAGGACTGAAGCCAAAAGAAGGTGACTAAGGTCAAGGCAGATCAACAGCACTCTCTGTGAGATGAGCCTGCTCAGCTCACTCTCCAGTGAATGCAACTGGAGAGTCTTTCACACAATGTTTAACACAGAGAGAGTGCTTTCCCGTGAAAGTCTTTGAGAAAACTGAAGAGCTCTTATGGGGAGACTGAGGCACTGAGGCAAAATGAGATGTCTCACCCCAAGGCAAAGGCAGTCTCAGAGATAAATAATTCAGGTGTGCTGACTTCTGCTATATATTACTTCTGTTGGTTAAAAAAGGGGAAAGAAAAAGGCAGATCTTAAAGCCATATTGCTTTGGAGATGAGAGGAAGTTAAAATATCCACTTCTGTTTGAAATGTACCTCTTTTTCCTGTTAAAACCTCTAGTTTTAGGAATGGGGCTTTCATGGTGACCACAGGGAAAGTTTAGGCTAACCGTGGTAGCATTGTCAGCTAATCCCACCTTCTGTTTCTGCTCTGACCACAAAATTCAAACCCTAACGGGCCCAAAGGCAGTGATTAGGCGAGAGCTGCCCTGTGCACATGATAGGTGGTATTTACAGTTATGGGAATATGAATAAAGAAAGCATGCTCCAGAAAGGCGTTAATTGCCGTCAGTTACAAATACCACGGCAGGAAGGAGAACTAAAACCAGTACGCAGTTTCTTATGTTGATGATGGAGGGCAAGTATAGCCACAAACGGAAGATTTGAGAGACAAAAAGATATTTGTAAATAAAAGTGAGGAGGAATTCTAAATTGGAGCAACCACACTCCAACCACAGTGCAGCCCTGGGGCCATCCACGCCATGGACAGGGCCAGAGCTTGGCTTTGTCTGCCACTGCAAACGGGTGGATGGATGGAAGGTGTCACTGCATTGTGTGTGTGTGCAGAGCACCTGGCCAAAGCACTGCAAAAATTGTCAGGACTTCCAGCACTTTTCTCCAAAGTAAGGGGAAAAAATTAAAAATGAAAAGGAAAACCCCTGAGAATCACTAGCTCAGTTCAGGAGTACTCCTCTTGCTGGCCTAATTTATGCAGCCCGGTAAGCCTCTGCACAGAGGCTTACCAACCAAGCCTCTGCACAGCTGTTCTGGTCTAAGTCAGCGTGACTGACTGGGGGAGAAGAACACACAAGACCTTTGGAAGATCCCTTCCCATAAATCACTTCTAATAAATTATTTACAGTTTACATTAGCAGCCACACCCTACACAATATCATTAAACTTTATGAGAGTTTGAATGAAAAACTGCATCTTACACAATATTTTTTCATCCTTACATGTAAGACATGGGTTTCTTTGAGGCTGTTCACCAGGCAAGTAATACTATTTTTTATTCAGCCACAGGGCAAACTGACATTACTTGCTTGAAAAATTGTACCTCTCTTATAGTGAAACATTAACAGTACTTCTTAAAAGCTATCTTACTTTGGCCTCACAGGTAAGGTGTGTGGGGGAAACTTGCTCTTGCAATAATTTAGGAAATGTGTTTATTTCAGAGTTACAGTTACAGCTACAGCACTAATGACTCGTGACATAGAAATCTTTTGGGTAATACCTGTACTAGAGAAAGCTCCCTGCCTTCATTCTCATGTTAACATGGGGACTTATGCAGCTGTTAGATCAAAGGCCTCAGAAGCTGCCCCTGCTTAGAGGCTGGAGATGTGTTGAACTTCGGCAAGTTTAGTCTGGTGGGGGTATGTTGTTGAGGCCAGGTTTTGTTTACATGCAAGCTGACACAACCCAAGGAGAGTTGGTACCTGGGGTCTGACAGGACTTATAGTGCTTTCCATATAGGGTCTAAGGTGGGCAAGATCTTCTGCAAGGGGCTTAGAAGGAATCCGATATCTCATAGCCACAGCTGTCTGAATGCAAAGACTAGTGAGGACAAAAGTAACATCAGATTTTCCTGTAATGCAAAGTGTGAGGATGTTAACCTGAATCCATATGCCTGGGTGCTGACGACTGGATGATGTTGGCATGGCAGATGTACCTGGAACAGCTGTGTAGCAGCCACACTAAGGCAACTGTCAAGCTCTTAAACCTTCCCATCTGTCAGACCAAAAGACAGAGCCTGGTGGTTCTTTCACATCTCAAAGCAGCTTCACAACGGGGGAGATATGTCTGTGCTCCCCATTCTGGGGCCTTCCTGCTCCTTAAAGAGACCTGAGGTAAGTATTTCCAAACCAGAGGCTGGATCAAAAAAAGGTGGTGATTCACATGGGAGTAAACCTAGTGGACAGGGAGAGATGGTGGCACAAGCCACTTGCATCTAGAGCTAAGGGCATTGTAAGCTGGCTTTTCCTAAACTGTCTTGCACATTTGTTATTTTTTTCTGACTTATACAAAGAAGCAGCATCCAAGTGTGTTTTGTAAATTGACAAATGACAAGAAATTAGGTGGCTGCTTTTCTGATTTCTCTTCCTTATAAACAAGGCCTCCCCTTCCCCCTGCTGCTCAGCAGAAGTAAACAATATTCCCTGGACCAAAATTTAGCTTTCCTCTACCTCATGGCAGTTAATACCATTAGACAGAGATCTCCAATTTAAGTGTCATAAAAGACTAATTATAATAAGGCCCTTGATGTCTCTCCCCAGGTGTGCCAGCTCAGGTTTCTGCTGAAGTCCTGTTGGGCAGGAGTTACTGGGACAGAACAAGAAAGGTGTTTTGTCATGCTACGGAGGAGGTTAATTCGAAAACTTCTCACATTATTGGTGAACCCAATTAAGTTCATTACTTTAGAGGAGTCCTGATTACGTCTGGAAAATATCTGATAACCCCAATAGCAAATTATGAGTAATTTGATAAAAGACCGCTCAAGTTTATGGTTACATGGCAACAGAGAATTTTGCTGACTTTTGAGTAAAAGTAATGACTAAGATCTGGGCAGAGAAAGCAGCACAGAATATCCACAGGGCAAAAAGAGCCTGGTTCTGTTTTCCTGCAAGGAAGTCCTGATGATGAGTAAAAGAGTATGTTGCCATGGAAGAAGACTTACTGGTTGTTCCCTGTTTCCACTAAGCAAATTATGCTGAGATCACCTTCCCAAGGAGGGTTGTCAAAGCTTACTTGCTTGCCCTATGTTTAAAATACGGCACAGTACTAATGGGCTGCATTCCTCATTCTGTCTATGGGTTTATAAATAAATAGTTCTTGTTAGAGATGTCATGCATGTAGACTTATATGAACGCAAATTTGATGTGTGTTTCAGCCACCCCTCTACACCTGCCCTTTGTGAGCACGTATTTCAAAAGCCATTTTCCAGCCAGGTGCTGAGCTGGTGATAGATGAGATTTCATTAGTAAGGCAGATAGATACAAGAAGACATTGTGGTTGAATTGGTTATTGGAGCTGGGGGTTACAGAAAATCCTATGGGATGCACATACAGGCATGTAAAACCACCAAGGAAAAGAGCAATATAAAGAAAGTCTTTATCTTTGTTATTGCTCAGAGCTGTGATAGTGTCCCAGAGGTTAGGCTGTCTTTGGAACTACTGGCTGAATGTAGCAGAGAAGCCCTCTTCAGCTAAATACACACCTTTTATTTTGTTGTAGCTCCTTCCTTATAACACATTTATTAAACCTTCCATGTTAATGTAATAAATACACTATTACATCTGGCTTGCTACAGCCTGTTGCAAAGAGTACTGGGAGGCTGGCAGAGCTTCCCAGGTATTTGCCAATGCTGGGAAGTCCCACTGATGTTCTTGGGGCATTCCTCCCCTGAGCTGCCAAGCCCAGCCTGGGTTCTGGTAGCACGGGGTGGGGCACAGAGCCTCCTGGCCATGCACTGCCCCATGCCACTGGGGCATGCAGCAGGGCAGTGGGCCTGGGACTCCCCCTGTAGCTGTGAGGTTGTATATGAGCTTCTAGCTGCCTCCAATGGTCATAAGGGGCCCTGTAATGAAAGAAAGGAAAAATGAAGATGAGATCTTGCCTACACTGGGGAGGTTTTGCTAGCACAAATTTCCAAAGGACCTCTATTAAAACAACAGGGGAATTTTTTGTGTAAAGTAGTTGCTTTAGGCTGTGTTGGCAATTGCAACTTTTTTGCCAAATGGGTCTTGCATCTAGAGCTTTTGCCATTGTAAGCATGTCAGGCAGTGAATGAAAAAGAAGTCATAGCTGCACTGACAGCACCTTTCAACACTGATGAGGAATGCCTATGATCACACATAGAGATGGGAGATGAGTAAGAGACTTGAGGCCACCCTCTGCTCCAGCTATGCAGAGATGCTGAAGAACAATAAGGAGGAGCAGTTTGCTTAGGAAGGTCTCTCAGGGCTGCGGTATGTTGGATATGTGCCCCTATTCTTTTAGAAAGAATTAAGTCATGGAGAAAAGAAAGGGAGACACATACTCTTCTGAAAAATGGCCTATTACGTCTCTGATTCTTTCCCTTTCATTCCAGGGGAAATATTATGCAATGCAGGTGATGGATATATTGCATTTACAAAATCAAAAGCTGAGAAGTCAGTTCTTGCAAAAGTCAAAGTCAAGATGGGTTGCATAAGAGAACAGACCTGGCACTGCACATGATCTGGTCATGAATAGAAAGTTGTACATGTGCTTCTGTGTTTCTATAGATCAGGAGTTTGTAGCAGATTGTGTTCTGCCCCATCAAAATTTCACAGACTTAGGTGGTGTGAGACAATTTCTGTCAGGAGGCTTTGGCACTCAGAGTGCCCAGCTGCTCCAGGCCTTGCAGAGTCACCCTGAATGTTTGTGACAGGCAGAATTTTGATCTACAAAATTTTAAGCGTTCAGATTTGTGCACAGACTACATCTACTTGGAGTTTCCTGTGCCCTTTCTCCTAAAAATCTGAAAATTCTGATGCTGAAATTCTGCTCGTTATTGCCTTACTGCCAGAAGTATTTTTGTTTGCTCTGTCACTGCAGATACCTAAAGAAAATGCTATTTGTCTTTCCAGAAAAAGCTTAAAAAAGTTTATCTGATTTATTTTCATTTAAGCCATTGTAATCAGTTTATTTCTGGGTATGATTTTTTTTTCTTCCCCATAATTAGACCAGCTTTCAGTCTTATCTTTATGCCATAGTTTAAATCTTGTGAGTAGAATCTCAATAAAAGACAAATGCCAAACCTTTTTATAAGCATTATTACTGTATATTGAAGATGTAATGTAAGTATTAAAGTCTGGAAAGGTTCTGTCCAGTATGCTATCAAACCCATTTCTGTGGCAAAACTTATGGCACACTGAAGTAAATATTACAAGTAAATAACTTGTAATAACTATCCCACATAAATAGCAGTAATGCCATCTTAAATACATCCTTTCCAGTGTAGAACTAACATGATTGTAAAGCATAGGTTTTTTCATTCAGTTTCTAAAAATCTGGATGTTCTGTACCTACTAGGAAGTACTGAAGTGTTTATAATTATGCCGACCTGAAGGCCTGCTTTCACAACCATAATATGTTCATGAGTGCATCCAAAAGGAGCCAAGATCAGCCCGCATATGGAAGGCTGACTTTCTCTTTAATATGTAGACAGTGGAGAGTATTTCTGTAAACACAGAAGGAAACCAAGCCTGTAGATGTTTGAGGACAAGGTTCTTAATTTATGGAAATCACTGCTACCTCATGGAAGTCAGTGAAGTTATGACAGATCATTCCCTGCAGCAGATCTGCTCTTTGGCTTCTGCAAATGTGTCGGTAATGCAGGACAAGCTGAATGTAGCCATCCACGCTGACTAATGTCCTTCCATGGGAATAGGACACCACTCTCAAAAAGATTTTTGCAAACTGTGTTCTGCATAGGAACTGGTTTGTTTCTGACAATGCTGCTGTAGCCTGCACTCAGAAAGACTCTTATTTCTTAACTGTTATTAAAAGCCCTCAAATTACGTCAGTGGTAAAATTCATATTGCCTGAGAGGCACTATCTGGACAAAGTAGAATACATCTAAAAACTTCAACATACATTCTTACAGGTAACAATATCAAATCTGCTCCTACCTTTCTAGGTGTCAGGACTGAAGACCCCAGCAGGTCTCCAGGTCTTGTTGATTCAGACCTCTGATAGGGACAATATTAAATAGGTTCAAGGAGAGATTTCAGTATTCCTGCCCATCTGCACATCTTTGCAGGGATTTACTGTTACTGGTGTTTTTTCTACAGCAGATCATTTTACTAGCAGTGTGCATGTGGAAATGAATTTGACCCTAAAAAAAAGAAAAAGAAAAGAAAAAAATCTATAGTTATCAGAAAACTTATAATGAACTTGTAAGGAAAAACCATTTGCCATCCCTTCTTCAAAACACAGTATAATTTCTCTAAATTAATTCCTACTCATTTTCTTGTCCCTGGTGGATATGACATGAAGAAACAGACTTAAGGTAAGGGAAGAAAGACTTAGGCAAGGCATTAGAAGCAGAGATAGTAAAGCACTGGGACAGATTGCCTGGAGAGGCTGTGGAATCCCCATTACTAGTGTTTGATGTTTGTCTTATCTTGTCTAAGATAAGACAAGCATTTGTAGGGAATGACAGAGATAGGGATTTTTTTCCCTAAGAAAACGATTGGATGGCCTCTGAAGTCTCTTCCAGATTCCTGCCATCCTCCCCTCTCCTTTCCCTGTGATTTATGTTTCCTTGAGGTTTCTGTCTGCCCTCTCCCATTTTCTTAACAGCGTATTATGGAGGACTCGCATATAATTGTTGGGTACTTGAGTGTAATAAGTTGATTTTAATTTTCTTTGATTTTCCAACTACATTTTGGTTGTTACATATCTGAAATAGCATATGACCTTGTTAAACCACACTTTAATAAACCATAGTTTGGAACAAAGAATGCAGTTTTGGATTTGGAGTTCAGTAAAGAACAAATCAATCTCATGCTACTACAGTTCTGCCAAAGAAAGGTGTGGTACACTTGAGGTTAAGGTCCTCAGAGACCACTCAGAGGCCAGTGAGTCATCTCATCAGCCACAAAGTATATGGGTTGGATCATAGGAAGGGTATTAACCATAGGATTGTCTGGGTGGTCTTCTTCCCTTGGCCTGGCTAATTTGCAGACTATGCAAGTCCTCACTCAGCAGATGAGCAAGGGAAAAGATGGAAGAGTGCTTCTTTCCATGGTAGGTAAACCACACATTTCACTCTGCCCTTCAATCATGTTGCCTGAAGCCAAGCTTCTGTTGAGTCATGAAAAGGGACCACTGTGTTCCCCTGTGGTGTTAAAAAGGTAAGATCCTTTCACCAAAATATTGTTTTGCATGGAGACGTTAGCATGCCTTTTCCTGAAGAATTGTACAAAACCTCCAGAGTAGGATTTGAGGGTTATTCTCTTTTTAATCCATATATGCATACATATATAGGAATATGCTCGCAGGTATATAAGCCTACAGGCCAGGGCTGGGTGCTGCAACTCTTACTTAGGTAGTACCCTGACTTCTGGTTTTGAATATTTGCCACAGATAAATCTTGACCCCCATGCTACCTTCTCGTAGCCTCAAACAACGTTACTTCTGAATACAAAACATCTGTGTGCTTTATCTCACTGCAGGCACAAGTGACAAGTGTCTTTGCTGAGAGCAAAAGAGTGATTAGACCGTGACAAGGTTTTTCTTCTGTCAGCAAAGGTTGAGCGGGTCAGCCTAAAAAACCTTCTACTACTTGACCACCCAACCTTTGTGCCTGGAGCACCCACTGATGCTGATGGATACTGGTTTAACGGTATGGGTACCTGGGTTTAAGACAGCAGATGGCCTTAAGTACTGGATTTCATAGCACAAAATTGACCTTAAGAATCAGCTATGGAAATAATACAAGGGTTAAAGTGAAGAAAAAACAAAAAAAAATACTTTGGGACATCAAGGTCTATATTTATATCTTGTTGCCATGAAGCAACTGGTGCCTGAAATTAGTGGTTGAACGGTTGTACTTGCAGAGAATGAACATGAATATGTGTATGTAGGGGGTGGGGGGCTGTTTTTCTGCTAATACAGACCAGGACTCCCCTATAATTAGAAGTGGCAGGTGGTGAGGTCCTGCCACAACCATGCATTCACTCTGGCTTCTCACTCAAAAATAGGATTTGGGGAAGCGGGGAGGCATGCAGGAGGATGTTGCAGGTTCTTGGCTTTTGCACAAGGCATACCTAACATGGTAATGTTGAGCATGATTGATATTAGTTTGAAGCAAGTTGGCTTTTATTTTTTCTTTTCTGCCCTTAACCAAACCTGAAAAGAAGTCCCAGGTTGTGGCTTCAGCAACCGGCAGCGTGAGGCCAGCTGATTTGTGTAGACTCCCACAAAGGGTGTCTTGCTTCCGGCAGATGTCCCAGATACCAAGCCATTTGATGCCACCACAAAAAATAGTTGCATAAAATACTGTGCATTGGCTCTGGCCTGACAGCGATGGGACAGTTCTGCTTCACTGGGTGGGTGGAAAACATCCCGCTGGGGCTGTGGCATGTGTCCAGCAAGCTGCCTCCCTCCATGGGGCAGTGAGGTGCCTCTGTGCAAGAATAAGAAAGGGGAGAGACACAGGGGAGTTTTCTCTTCCCTTTTAGAGCTGTACTTTTAAAAACTGACACGTGTTTTCCTAACAGACTGCTAGCACCTGGCTTTGCTGCCAGGAGGGATGGGAGAGGGAATGCAGCAGGGCTTAAGGCTTCTGACACATTCTGGGTGTGTTGCCGTGCCTTCAGGAAAATAAGGACCTAGAGCCAAACCCTCAGCTAGTGTCAGCTGGCAGAGATTGGTGACCGCAGTGCAGGGAAACCTGCTGGGGATCTGGCCCCAGCAAAGAAGCATGAAGGAAGCAGACTGTTTTGCATTGCACAACATGAGATGGTGAGGAGCCCACGTACTAAGGAGCATCCTTAGTGTCAAGACTACTGTTGGTCTTCTTAACACTGCTTTCTCTTTTCAGTGTCATGCGCTTCCCACCCATGGCCTTTCCCAGCCTTGCTGGGAGCAGAGCTATGCTGTTGCAGAATTCAAAGCTGGTAATCACTACTGACTGCTGCATACATATTTTTTTCAGAAAACTGTACCATAAAAATCATGCTACAAATTATCCCAATTCCAGAAAATAGTCCCATGTGGATTGGTCAGTGAAATCATGCAAGAATGCTGGTTTTGAAAACAAAATGTTCCTAGCCAGAAGAGTCCTACTGTGTTGTTCAGTGGGTTTCAGACCTGGCTGAAAACTGACTCTGCCTCCCTTGTGCTTCCTTCTGACTTTATGGGATGTGTACTGTCAGACTGATCTGTGCAAATGGGCTGGGCATCACACCCAGAGAGGCAATAACCTCATACCATCATCAACATGGTGATGGCAAGTGATAGCAGCACAGCCCAGAGGCCTCAGGTCTTCTCCTGGGCTGCTGCATGTGACAAAGCCAACACTCCCTGGCTTGCAGGGAGAGTGAACTAATCTAATCCCCCTTGGGAAGTTCAAGAGTGTTGCAGCCACACGTGCTGCCTCAAGTCTCTCCCTCCATCAACTTGCACTGCCTGAGTAATGCAGAGTGTACAAAATGGGTGTCAGGTCTTCTGATACTCTTCTTGTTTAAATCAAATGTAAGTTACTTTACAAGCTGTAAAACAGGGGAAAATGAATACTTGCACTCTCCTGCTTTCCATGAGCTGTCCTCTCTCAGTTTCCATTGCCCAGGACTCTAGTAATCTTCTTCAGTGTAGTTGCAAGTGTGAGCTGCTCTGGTTCTCATCTGCAGCAGCACATGGCTTTTACAACCTTCCCAGCCTAAAAGAAGCA